>NW_027325358.1:27128457-28599304 GCF_036924035.1 Leuresthes tenuis
CTCTGCGAGGCTCATGACTACGGTGGCCGTAATGCTCAAACAATCGAGCAGTGCAGCTTCGTAGCTAACCAGGGCCGTGCTAAAACATTTTGACAGATTTTTGAGCACCGAGTACCACATAAAATTGGTTCTAGATCAGAAAGCACAACCAGAATTAATTCATACATTAGGGGCACCGCATTTTAAGGCACACTGTCAATTTTTAGAAAATTAAAGGATTTTAAGTGCATCTTATGGTCCGAAAAATACGGTAATTTAAGCAAAAACATATGTAAACATTGACTTGACGTATCGAGTTGCTTATAAATGTTCAGGGGCAACATAACCATCTGTTTATGAATCTGTCTGACAGGACCAGATATTTTTACCATACCAAAAGGTGTGCAAGTGTGTAGCTGTTGAAGAATCGGGATTACTGAAGGGAAAGCACAATAACTTACAGCTCCCAGTACTTACATCCGTTTGATTAGAGTAATGTCATCTTCGGTGTAATATTGTCCTTGCTTGTGAATGAACTATCGATGTGTAAAGCAGAACATTTTTCCCCAAAGAATTTGATGTGCTTTGAGTAGTTTAACAGGAGATGTAAGCCTGAAGGTAGACTGGTATTGTGCCATAATTAAAAGCTTTAAAACAAGATGAAGACTGATTGATTTATTGTTGTATTTCAGAAAAGACAAATGCCTTCTTCCTTGCTTCTTATCCTGTTCTTGTTTATGTCCTTGCATTGCCCAAAGTATCATTTCCTGCTTGGCTTGTGTGATGGTTTAACACCGGAAGCAATGCAGAATTATTTACAACATCTTCTCCCTAACTAGAGATAAAATGGATGTTTCATGCTTTGTTTCTGCTCTCAGGTGGACAGTCAGCTGCGGTCCTCGAACCGCAAACTGGAGAATCTGCATGCTCAGCTTCAGGAACTGGACGCTCACATTATGGTGAAGGGAGGCGAGGAGAATAAAGGTATGGGGTGTGACTATGTTTGTTAGGTCACTGACCAATGACCATTCAAGTATAACACAGGCACTTAAAACAAGGTATGAATCTGTCAGGTGTGTCTACATGAGATTAATTTGATTATAGCTATAGTTGTACTATGCTCCTTATTTGGGCAAGGGCAATTATCCAGGTATAGATGGCGGTGAATAAATCGAATCATTGGCACAAAGCATGTCGTACCCTGATACGATAGGTGGTGCTGTACCCATTTAAACTAGTGGTAATAGAGCCACTTCCGGTTGACCTCTTCACCACCAACAACGACAAACTCAGGCATTTGAGAAAGATGGCGAACAAAGAGCAAGATGAGACTACGTCCCTCTACATTTCGTTTGTGATGAGCATGGTTATGGCAAAAACGAGATGCACAACAGTGCTCTTGGTTGCAAGGTTTATGGCGGAAAGACGCAGCCACCGATTGTCTCCTTCGACTTCCGGGTCATGACCCCGGGAAAAAATCTCAAGCATGCGCAGAACACAAAGTCCAATTCACCGTATACAAGCAGGTTTAGTGTGACTATCAGCCGAGTTATCTTGGGTCTTAATCCGACTGCGAGGAACCCGATCCAGTCCAATTTTTAGTCAGACTAAGGTGTATACATGAACTTAATAACTCAGTTTTATTGTAATTTAGCCATTAATTAGATTCTTTACAGTGTCATGTAACCCCACTGTGTGTTGTGTCTACACATAACAGACAACCTGGCAAAGATCCAGTTTCAGTTAGTATCTTTAGTCTTTGTTATAAGAGGCCTGTCACAAAAGCACATAATTTATACACATAATTAATGTGTTTGGCTGCAAAGTGATTTCTGAATAACTGTTGCCGGAAAACTGAATTGTTTCAGCTTAGTGTGTAGTATGTCTTTAAAAAAGAGAGAGAAACCTGGACAAAAGAAGAAGTGGCAATCCTAAAAAGCTACCTGCAACAGAAGCCTCAAGATTTTACTACTGCTCACTGAAGCCTCATCAGAAATGGTCTCAAAGGAAGTATGGCTGTCAAGAGGCTATTCTTAAAGAAGGGAAACGGGGAGAAAAGGCTGAGGTATGCCAAATCACACAAGAACTGGACTAAAAATTGTTGTCAACGGTCTTATGGAGTGATGAATCCTTCCTAGACCTCAACATTTTTTAAGCATTGTGGGATACTTGACAGAAAGCAGCCAACATCTAAATAAGAGCTTTGAAATGTCCCTCGGGAAGCCTGAGGAACTATTCCTGAAGACTAATTAACGAAATTAGTCTTGTTCTTGTCTGTCAGTTTACTTTTTTGATTGAATTTGCAGCACCACGTACTAGCCTCTAAGAAATGCCTCAAATCTAGAAATTTGTTGCCAGCAAACTCAGCGCACCAGATCTGTTGTTACGTTGCACATTAGTTAAATATCAGATGCGGCTGTTAAAAGTATGCCAGTTTTATAAGAAGCTGCAGAGTATTTTCACTTTAACCCACACCATGTTAACCCTCATCTCGCTGCTTGTCATATCATTTTCAACTTTCCCTCGTTTCCACAGATGAGTGCCCCCAGTCTCCTGGTGCAGACAGTCGCACGTCAGCCCACAAAGAGCGCATTGCGGCCCTGGAGCGGCAGCTCAACATCGAGCTCAAAGTCAAACAGGGAGCTGAGAATATGATCCCCATATATGCCAATGGATCCACCAAGGTATATATAATGTGTATATATGTATGACACTAAAGATAGCTTAACAGAATAGAAAAAGTAGATCCCACTGACTACGGGAACACATTTAGTATGACAAAGAACGCACACATTATACCCCTCCCCCAAATACTTCATGACAGATATGCTCCATGCATTCATGATCTGTAACCTTGCAGCCTGCTGACTCTGATTGTAATCTCTAAATGTTGATAACCTGATTCGTAAAATCCCCTTTCACCAGTGTATACCTCCCTAAGTAATTACCGGGACCCCTCCCCCTCCCTCTTTTTGTATTGCAGCATTTTTTTTTGACCTTGCTCTCATACCTCCACTCTACTCACTACTACACAATTTATAGAAAAGAAAAAAGGAAGGAAGTATTCTCATTTCGCATCACAGCTTCTGTTTTTCTTAGTGATTTGTTAATTTTCATATTTTCGTCAAGCCTAAAACTAACAGAGAGAGACTGACACTATGCCTGTCACTCAATAGAACTTATTTTAGTTCTATATTTTCTTGCTTCCTGCCATGTGATTTGCTTGTTGTCCTGTTCCTGTTTTACACAGGATAAGAAAATGCTGCAGACGGCTCAGCAGATGCTGCAGGACAGCAAGACCAAAATCGACATCATCCGTATGCAAATACGCAAGGCTGTTC
The DNA here is from genome assembly GCF_036924035.1 of Leuresthes tenuis. Classification (NCBI taxonomy): domain Eukaryota; kingdom Metazoa; phylum Chordata; class Actinopteri; order Atheriniformes; family Atherinopsidae; genus Leuresthes; species Leuresthes tenuis. The sequence continues at coordinate 27,131,778 of NW_027325358.1, forward strand.
AGGCCACTGAGCACAATGATGACACACAGGGTGAGTCTGAACAGCTGACCACACTGACTCACTCTTGTCCTTATTAGGTCCTGTTGGATAAAACGCTATTGGCTTGTTGGATGTCAAAGTTTACTCACGTCTAAATGTTCTACACAGGTTTTTGAAGTCACATAAAGTAAACGCACGTCCTTATATAATGCACATAAAGCAAGAAAATAAGTGTAAAGTTATCATGCATGAACACGATTATTTATTTTAAAACATTTGAGTTCACCACTCTCTGGCAGCACAGCTAAGCTGTCAGTTTCAGTCTGTGTGGTCTCTGACAGTCGTCAGCTGGCAGTGACAGGATTTATTTATTTATTTTTTTTAAATCTCCGTCTCCTCATTGGATGTGCGCTCTGCTCTGCATGTCTGTGTGCCCTGAACAGCAGATCTACTCTGCAGACACATAATGCAAACAGATCAATGAAGTGCTGCCTCAGTGTTTTCACATCACTCTGAGATGTGGAGAATGATATGAATCAGATAGACCAGTTAGAGAGGCAGTGGCCTTTCTGTATGCGTTTGTGTATGTATATGGGTTGGGAGGTCAGACTTTGAGTAAGCAATACAAAGCCTGTGAAATATACCACCTGGCACATTAGAGAACAATCCAATTTCTTTACAGGTACACAACAAAGGCATAACCTCAGCAAAATGTGGGCAGATGAAAAGTCTCTTTGACACAGACACACACACACACACGCACACTGTGATTGTGCTGTGATGACAAAGCAACAAACAGATGTCTTTATACACGTGCTGCCATTGAACATGAGATGCAGTCCACACACACTCAAGCACTTTTGGTCATGCCTGCTAAGGGTAAAAACACTGTCGCATACACTTTTTCTCTCTGGCACTTACTCATGTCATGTGCTTGATCAGTGCCGAACAGGTTAATGGGTTGCTTCAAGGCAGTGTATCGTACGGAGCATTAAGGAATATGAGCCAACAAGAGTCACAGGAGATGGGTGGTATGGTGAGATGCAGCACGGGAGCAGACAGAGTGAGGCTGGACATGACAGAAGTAAAAAAAAAAAAAAAAAAAAAAGTTTTTAAAAAACCATTTAAAGCTGGTACATTCTCTGTGTGGATATCTATGCTTTTCTGCTTATGTCAGAGTGAGGGAGCTGATGACTGTTGAGAGAAAGAGAATGTGCTTTTAAGCAGATAACTGCCATTTGGAAGGATTACTTAAAGGCCTTTTAAGGGCATGTTTTATCAATCTGTATCCTCCTTGTGGAAAAACCTACAGGGTTTTTGATGGTGTGTTGAGTTCTTTTCATTTCTGCATCATAATAAATACTGAATCATAAATATTAAAGACCAGACTAGGTGGTGGAGCAGAAGCAGAGCTGTTGTCCTTTTTGTTCCAGGCTTTCTTTCTTGTCCGGACTCTGTTCCATACATTAACCTTAGATCATTGCCTGACAGTCTGATGAAAGCAGGTGTGTTATGCTGAAAGCAGGCTGTGGAGGCCCTTCTACTTTTGTTTGTGTTTCAAAACTTTAATTTCAGTGACATCACTTCAAGCAACCTTCACACAGCTCCCTCAGAAATCACAACATCTTCTCCACTGTGTTTATCCCATTTGCAGAAATACTTCATTAGACCAGCAAACAGGCTCTGACGTGTTTGTAGTTAGATTTTCTCTTCAACCTCTGTCACGCACGGGTGCATACAGAGCTTATGTTTGTGTCCAGCTTGAAAATTCTCTTAACGAAGGACTTTGTCTTTGGTTGAAATCAAAGGTTTCTACACATCACAGCATTCCTTTTGGTGTGTGACTTCAGTGATGAAGCATCAAAGAAGTGTAGCTGCTCCTTGCTTGACTATGGGAAGCAGGCCTCCATCCCTCTTCTTTAAAACACACACACACAGTCCTAGGATTGTGTGTTTAGTATATACACACACAGACAGTCTCCATGCACCCCACCCAGTGGAAGGGTCATCTAGCAGGGTCTTGTCTCCAGGCAGCTCACCTTATTAGGAGATAAAAGCATCCACATAATTCGTTCCTCTCTTTCTCTCCTCATGCCTCAGGCAGTGTTTTGAAAAGCTGATGAGTCCATAAAGTCATCCTCGATCACTCCTGTATTTTCTTCTGTTCTTCGTCATCTTCTCTGGATTATGAAAGTCAAAAAGCACCTTTCTGAAGGCTGTTTATAATATTGGTCTTGTTGCTTATCTTACACCCCCTCTCTGCTCTTCCCATATTAGTGTTCTCTATTGTATTTGTTGCCCACTGTGCCATTAAGTTGAGAGGTGTAACTAAAAGTGTGTCTGTGTCTATTTTTCAAGTGAAAGGGCCTTACTTGGGAGCATTTTGTCTCATTTTCAGAATTACTCTGGCTACATTTCTGGGGTGAAATAAGCATTTGTGTGGAGTGGTCACTCCAAAGCAGTGCTCCTGTCTATTGTGGGGAACAATTTGAAATCTAAAACTGTATATATTGATTTTAAAAGAGTAAATAACATAGAAAGCTACAAGTCAACCATGGATTCAAGTAAGTTAACAATCAAGCACTTTCAAACAGAAAGGGAGTCTTTTCATGTTTGCTTGTAAAGACCAAGATGTCTGAAAATATATTAAGGCATTCATTTAACTAATTATTCTATTAACCATCACCAAAACTAGAGGGTCCCATTAGCAAAAATAGATTAACATCTCGAGTGACAGTGTAGCCTTACTCAACTAGTGTAATATTACCATATCTGATGCACAGAAATGTTCTTTATCTGTCTCCACCCCCCACAGGCAACCAAGATCTTTGTGGGGTGGAGCTGCGTATTGAGGAGCTGAGACATCACTACAGGGTGGAGCACGCTGTTGCTGAGGGGGCCAAGAATGTCCTCAGGCTCCTGGGGACCAACAAGGTTCAGGACAAAAAAGCTCTCTCTGAGGTTAGACCACATGCACGAGCAACAAAGATTTTCCTTTCACACACTTCATGCACTTTGACGTTTGTAAGCCAGTATCAAGCTGACGTCATTATGATGGCACTCCCGCAGATCCCCACATCAGCTGACACGTCAGATGCTCCTCGTCTAACAGCCCTCTACTCAACTTTTGCATTTTGCAGCTACTTCATTTTCACAACATTATGACATCATCATTAATATGATGAGATCAGTTATACATTTGCATTAAGAAAAAAAAAAGAAAAGCCAACATCAGAGAAGCGGTTAAATTCGACTGAAAGAAGATTTGTGTCACTGCGTTGTGTGAATAATTGTTACCGTCCTCTGTGTTAACACTCTGCAGGCACAGTCTCGTCTCAGCGAGGCGTCTCAGCGGTTGGATCTGCTGAGGGACTCACTGGACCGGCGTTTGGCAGAGCTACCAGAGGACCACCCGAAGTCCAGTGTCATCAAGGAGGAGCTGGTGTTGGCCTCCTCACCAGCCTTCAGCTCTCGTCACGGCGCCCCCTACCTTCAAAACCAATACAGCACCCTCAACAAACCTTCACCTCTAACTGGTACGCAATGCAAAACAAAACTATGGAGGGCAAAGTTAAGTTAACTACACACTGTTCATGAAGGCTGTGATGCACACCCCCGGAAACACAGTGGGCAGCAGACACCTTTAGAGCTCCCTGGAAGCTTACCATCCGAGATGAATAAAGATTGAATGTGAATCTGGAAGCACAGCATTCTGTTGTTTAGATGAGCACAAAGTGAACAGCAAACTTTTTAGACCTGCTTTTCTCAGTAGGTCAAAAATACAATTTTGATCCAAGTGTCACTGTAAAGAAATGTGTCTGTAAGGCGCCGTCGTACTAATGAAAATGAAAATGACATGATATGGTTTTCCTTCCAACATTTGCTGTTGGAGGGAAATGGATCATTTCATTTTGGCTTGGCTTCAGGAACATTCTGTTTCTTGGCAGTGTGGTTTACAAATGTTGAAACGTTTAAAAAGTTTGTGCAATGACAAAAAATACTTGCACAGAATTCAATTTAAAATCTTTTTATTTCAAAGCTTACATTTGATAAGTTCGTAATGGCTGTTCACTGATTTTCAAGATATTGCTAAATGCTTGTCTAACTGCTCTTACTGTGTATTTGTAAAATCAGCGATGAACAGTACTAGCTCGTCTTCTCAAACTGCAAAGAATATGTATTTGTTTTGCTATGTATAAGACTTTTTTTAATTTACACAACTTAATTTCTGAGACCTGCTGTGTTCGGGTCTGTAGTTAATTGTTCCTGCACTCCTTTCCTCTGTCTTCAGGCACCTTGCAGGTGCAGCTGCTGGGCTGTGTTGGGTTGTTGGAGGTTGTCCCAGGTCGCAATAAAGGGATAGCTGTGATGCTGCCCAGCTACAGCCCCGGAGACACCAGGTCCTTCATGAGAAGCAGTAAGGGATTGTATGGACGCAGCGGCTCTGTCAGCGGGAAGACGCCAAACAAGACAGACGAACTCTGCTGTAAGTTGTTATGAGTTTAAGTGCGAGGCATGGTTTCACGACATTTTATGTAGAATAATAAATAATAATAATATACTGCAAAGTCTTGAAGGAAATGATTGGCATATAATAATGTAATTGATATGATATATATATTATGGGATTATATTGCGTATTGTAATGTCTGTAGCTGAGGTGAGTGCGGTGCTGAAGCTGGATAACACAGTTGTAGGCCAGACAGCTTGGAGGACCGTGGGAGAACAGGCCTGGGACCAGACTTTCACTGTGGAGCTGGAAAGGGTCAGTATACACATACACGCACCCACTCCCACAGGTCAGCTCGTAAACGTCTCATTAGTTGATTTAAATCTGTCGAATGTAAATAAAACTGTTAGTTTAACACCTCTGTGTGAATGTATGTGTTTTGCTGTGTGTGTTTCAGTCGAGAGAGATGGAGATTGCGGTGTACTGGAAGGACTATCGCTCACTGTGTGCGCTCAAGTACCTGAAGCTGGAGGAGTTCCTGGACAACCAGAAACACAGAGTTCAGTTAGAGCTGGAGCCTCAGGGCCTGCTGCTGGCTGAGGTAGACACCAAACACACATGATAATATAAAATGAGTAAAGGAACACCTACACATGGACATTCACATTATTTGCACACTGTTCATATTGGTTGCTATTGATAACATGAGCTATTCAGATGTTTGCACACACACCAGCAGGCTGTCACATGCACTTGTGCTGGAGAGCACTGCTTTGATATTGAGAGGTTCCATGTGATGTATCAAAATAAAATTCAGCTCTGAATGTTGTTTTTTCACGTTGTTTTGTTATTTTTTTACATTTTTTTTAGGTGATCTTCTTTAATCCGGTCATTGAGAGAGTTCCTCGCCTACAAAGACAGAAAAAAGTATTTTCTAAGCAGCAAGGTGGGAAATTTAAAGGGAAATCTGATGTTTCTTGTCCCTTTTCAACTAAACTGCCTTATCTCAGTATAAACAAAGAAAAATTTGAGGCAGTAATTCGTAGTTTTGCCATAGATGCTTTTTATCTCGGTGAGCCTGATGAAGGGAAGCACACTGTTGCTCTCAATCTTTCTTTGCAGCCACAGCTCCCTCTAGTGATAAATTATCTTATATCTTTATGATGATCACAAATATGATATTTACATCACTTGATAAGATATAACACTAACAGCTTATAACACTGTCAGTATTTAATGTGTGAAATTCCTCTATTGTATAACCAAACATAACAAGTTTTTCTCTTAGAGGTGCACTCAAAATCTAAAAAAGGAAATATACAAATAAAATCAATCTAAAAGGGAATTTGGGTATATCTCCGATGATGCAAGAAAATATAGTTGTTTTTTTTTTTATTTTCCCTTTAAAAAGTCTTGTCTTAGATGCTTTTCTACAAACTGTCAACTGTAAATGAAGTGCAGTATCAATTCTTTTACAAATGAAAATGCAGGGGAGGGGGTACTTGTGCCGTGATTAGCATCTTCACTTTCTTCATTGCCAGTGACGGATAAAGGAGGCTGCTTGTTAGCTTAACCTAACTAACTGCTGTTGGAGAATGAAGATGATCTGCTCCCTCGGACATTAGTGACTTTATATGTGTGCATGTATTTCAAGGCAAGGCGTTCCTGCGAGCTCGTCAGATGAACGTGGACATTGGGACGTGGGTGAGGCTGCTTAGAAACGCCATCCCCACTGTGAACAACTCGGGAACCTACAGCCCCAACGCACACGGCCTTTCTCTCAACTCTGGGTGAGACAAGCACAGCAGACAAAAAAAATTAGAAATGACAAACGGTGTGTCGCACAGATTCAACAGGACAAACACTCAGTTTGATAACTGTCAATCAGACTTTGCTATCAAACACATCAGCATTCCTTGAACCTTTTTCCTTGTGTTTCCTGGCAAAGAATAAAGCCTGTGATGCTTTTTCTGCCATCCTTTTGTGCTTTGTTTTATTGTCCATCTGCATTACGATGTCCGTCTTTTTATTTGTGTTTGTGTGGAATTTCCAGGGAGATCTCAGTGGAGAAGTTGAGTCTGGACAGCGATTCTCCAATAAGAGGAGGTTACAAGAGAGACACGGATACACACACTCCGGTGAGACAGACAGAGAGTGAGGAAACCACGGAAATAGGGGAGGTGTGTGGTGAATAGTTTCACTTAGGTTGCGTTCAAAGTCTCACATTAAGACTGCCTCAACCAATAGAAATGTGCAACAATAACGGATTGTGAATGAATTCATCTGAAGCAGACTTCCTCATTTCACTGATCTTTGTCTGCCCTGTGTTGAAGTCTTCAGCCTGGGCACAGCAGAAAAGAGAACTTGTTTTTCACATATGAGCAAACTTAATTTGCCTAATCCTGCCTGTAAAAACGCAGAAGACACAGCTGAAATGGTAATTTAACACCTAGAAAAAAGTTGTGAGGCATTTAATGACTGGGTAAAGTGGAGTGGAGATTGAGAGTGTCTGATTACATATACGAAGTTATCATTTGCAATGAGGAAAAAACAGTCCCGGGTCTGTTTCATTGGGCAGAGCGGAGAAGTGGTTAAGCAAGGTTAAGGTTACTTTACTGGATGTTTGATTAAAAACTTCCAAACAAATGTTCCAAAAGCAAACAAATCCCAGACTTCTGAAAGTCAGGCCAACATAGCTGCTCTTTATTAAACACACTCAACATGTTTATGGTCAAAGTGACAGGCATGTTAAAAGCCCTGCTCTGTGACTCAAAGCAGCCGTCAGCCAATCAGAAGCCTTGTGATTTGATCTTTGGCTTTCCCAGTGTGAGATACTGAATTCCACATTGCCCTCAACTCGTTATCGGTGTGTGATTTTCAGTTTGAAGGCAAGGAAGGGATAATAGTTATTATTAAGAAGCTGTTCAGCGTTAATCTCCACAGAACCACAAGTTTAAACAAGAAGTTAAAGCTTTTCACTTCCCTTGTATTTTTTTCTTGTTCCGATTTGGCAAGTTTTGTACATCCAACTTTCCAAGTCATACTCTTAATACATGAATTACAGTGTGGCTAAAAATAAATTGTAAATTGGAAAGTAATGCTACACTGTAAATGTCTTTACATTAGTTTACACCGACTGTCCCATCTGTCATTCTGTCACAATCCATAGAGTCAACTATCCATAGCACAGCTACTGGATAATTCAGAGAACACTGTCTGACTGGTGTGTCTGCAGCAGGCTGATGAATGTTTAGTGGAAAAAGATTACCACTGAGAAATTAAAAACCAAGTCTCCTCTGCACTCTCCAGAAATATAAAGATACTGTATGTGGGTTTAAAATACAGAGCAGGGACCGTAAATATCACCTCTGTCTCTTGTCTTCCATTGTGCGTCTTCTTACGTTGGCCTCGGCATGTCTTCTCCTTTGCCTCCTTCCTAACACGATCTCCTATAGGACCTGCTGCCAGCCATCGAGCCCCTCTCCCACAGAGAGCTCACCCCTGAGTCCCCTGTCCGAACCCCATCTAATAGCAGGTACACGCACAAAAACACTGTCATATGCATTGTTTTGTGCACTAATAATAATTTTTAAAAAATTTCACAGCGGACATTTTGATATGTAGAAGTTGTAAATAAAAACATGAATCGTGATGCTGGTTCTGCTCACTGGTGCAGCAGTTCTGGGCTTGAACCGACCACGTCAAGTATTCCTGTTAATAATAGCTATGTTAACTGTGAATTGAATGCATGTGTATGATTGTGAACAGGTAGATGTAATGTACAGAATTAACGGTTGTTCATAATTATTAATTTTGTGCTATTATAACAAATCCAAATGACTGCTATTCTTTGGTGCATTTGTTAGACTTACAATGTGTTATTTTTTGTGTCCACTCATCAGTAGGCAGCAGAAAGGTCCTCTGTCCCTCCAGGACTTCAGGTTGATCGCCGTGTTGGGCAGGGGACATTTTGGGAAGGTAATATTTCATGAAAACCTCTTAAGGTGGAATCCACGAATGTTTGTGGGACAAGGTTTGCTAATCACTCCGTTGATGACACAAAGAAGCAAACAGTTGCTCAATATTTCCATAGATGAATACAGTCACCAAAACGTGTTCAAGTCCCATGTAGTGAAATGATAATGAGCTAAAAGTGCAGTCTCTCAGCTTTCCTTTGATATTCACAACCTAACGGAAGGACAGATTTCTATTTGTTTATGTAGAACCTTCATTTTTAGGGGTTATAACAGAATTGGACTTGATGTAACTAAGAAAATGTTTATCTTCTCATTAAACATATTTTAAAAAAAAAAAAAAAAAATCTTCAAGCTCCTTGGTTGGACTGTGTTCATATTAGAGAGTGAGACGAAGTGTGTTCTTGTGTCTGCAGGTGTTGCTGTCAGAGTACAGAAAGACGGGAACGATGTATGCCATTAAAGCCCTGAAAAAAGGAGATATCGTTGCCCGAGATGAGGTGGAAAGGTGTGTGTTGACGTGTTTATTCTTCGATTTTGTGTGATTAGCTGTTTTTCATCCAAAGATATAAGCATGCCAAAGTTACATTTATACACATTTAGCTCTGTATCTTGAATAATTACAGTTCTGTGGACTGAGTGTTGATGCTTCATTGACCAAAATAAATCCGGTCTAATTATGTATGATTATTTTTGTAATCCTTTTCTTTCCTGCTCACCTTTCTTCTTTTTTTACTCATCTTCTGTATTTTCCCATCTTTATCTCCCTACTTGATCTTTGCCTTCCCCATTTTCTTATGCTCTGTTGCACTTTCAACCTCCAGTCTGATGTGCGAGAAGCGTATCTTTGAGATCGTCAACTTGTCGCACCATCCCTTCCTGGTCAATCTGTTCGCATGCTTCCAGACACCAGAGCATGTGTGTTTTGTAATGGAGTACACAGCAGGAGGTGACCTGATGATGCACATCCACACAGACGTCTTCAAAGAGCCACGAGCCGTGTACGTAATGTGTGTGTGAGTGTGTGTGCGTGCGTTCGTGTCAGAATGAGAAATAGGGGAATGAAATTAAACCACCAGCATTTGGTTTTGTGAGTTTGTAAATACACCATCACACAGATGAGTCCGGATAGAAGAAAATGGGAATTACAATCGCTTTTAGGACATTTTTAGTATTTTTAATTGCAGTCACTCGTGGTCTAAAAACATCTTTGTCAGTTATGAGGTTTACACTTTTGTTTTTTCTCTGGTAATGGTGTTTCTTTTCTTTGACTTCAGGTTTTATGCTGCTTGTGTGGTTCTTGGACTTCAGTTCCTTCATGACCATAAGATTGTGTACAGGTAAGTGGAGGCCCCACAAACCACTTTTTGTACTGAATGTATTGGAATAAAAAACAAACTCATTTGTACCTACTCAGGATGCAGCATTAGAAAATATCTACCACAAGATCCTGTGCAAAACAACTTTCTAACACCTCCACCAAACTGTTTCTTTTTATAAAACAGAGCCAAATTATGCACATTATCTGACCAAAACTATCACGGTTGCACCTGATGTACTTTTTCACATGTCGCTCTGTATGTGATTATTTTATATTGATGCTCATTTTGAAAATGAATATCAATGCCAGCAATATGGCTGTAAAAACAGCAATGCAGGTTTGTCAGACTGAATTCTCCCTAAAAATATACCATACACACATTGATGGGGCCAAGAAGATACTTATTACTAACTGACTTCTCCTGTGGCACAAGGATGTTGACGTCAGTATTTTGTACAGCCATGGTACTGTACAGCTTCTCAGTGTGTTTTATGCCTTTGAAACTAACTGTGTGCTTTCTGTTGCATTGTAAAGAAACCCCTCTTATCCACATCTCTTCTCTTCTCCCTCCCAGAGACCTCAAGCTTGACAACTTGCTGCTAGACATGGACGGCTATGTGAAGATCGCTGACTTCGGACTGTGTAAAGAAGGTGGATATTTATGTTTCTGAGAGATGAGCTTTTGGTTTTTCATTTTGTGTACATACAGTTTGCCTCTTTTAAAGGAGCAGGTTTTTTTTTTTTGGTTTTGTTTTTTAGTAACAGAACATCCATTTTTAGAATATGTTGTCGCCAGGGTTTTGGAAAGAGACTGAGAAGCAAGTTTGTCGTACTAAACGGTTAGATATTTAAACTTAAACCTGAAACACAATGAAATGGTACCAGAAAAACAGAAAAACAAAGGAAATCATCTGCAGCTACTGCGAGTTTCTCCTCAGAGCTTTCGGCCTCAAACAGTTTGCTCTGTCTGCAGGAATGGGCTATGGGGACCGGACAAGCACATTCTGTGGGACGCCTGAGTTTTTGGCCCCAGAAGTCCTCACAGATACATCCTACACCAGAGCCGTAGACTGGTGGGGACTGGGGGTCCTCATCTATGAAATGTTGGTGGGAGAGGTGAGAACTAACACATACTCACACATAATCGATCTTCCAGTGTCCAAGGGGGGCTGGACGAGTTTTTGTATGAACACACGTTCTCATCTTGTTAGATTTATATCACCTGTATCTGATGATACTCTGGGTGCTCTCTCTGAGGCAGAGAACGTAGATGAGGCGGTGTTAGTCCAGGGAATAAATCTGATCTGTTTCAGGACTTGAAATGTTTTTGGAATTGCCTGATGGTGTGAATTTAATGAGTTCAAATTTTAGGCTGGAAATTGTTCATTTCTAGATTCGGTTACAGAATGTACATTACAACGCATAAAGGGGGGAAAGAACAGATGATGATGGGACATGATGGGGATTTTTACCTAAATGCTCAGTTACTTCCACTTATTTTTCACAGTGGATCAAGTCTGCATGGCTTTAAGTTTGGTAAATGTAAGAATTAAACGTATTCTGCAATTGGCAAATTTCTTGCAATATATCTGATTTTATAAACCGTATGCAAGTCACTAAAATGAATCAAATTAAGCTTTTTTGCATTCTTTGTTTTGTATAGTCTCCATTCCCAGGCGACGATGAAGAGGAGGTGTTTGACAGCATTGTGAATGATGAAGTCCGCTACCCACGCTTCCTCTCCACTGAGGCAATTGCCATCATGAGAAGAGTATGTGCGCTCTCACGACATTTTCTTACCAGCCTGCCTCTTTTGTCACCCACTTATGTGACTAATGCTGAAATTTGCATATGAAACACCAGCGTCATTAATGACGCGCTCACTTCTAAATTTAGGTTTATCGCTGAATATCTCTCATAATTTCTTATTTTTGTGTGTGCGCAGCTATTAAGGAGGAATCCTGAGAGAAGGCTGGGATATGGTGAAAAAGATGCAGAGGAGGTGAAGAAGCAGCCATTTTTCAGAGTAAGTACACTTGTGAGTGGTGCCGGGCAATTTGGCCAAAAAATTATATCTTGGCATATTTAAACAGAATGGTGATACACCATATATGTCACATTTTTGCTATTTTTATTGTATCTTTTTTTAGTTCTTTTCAAGGGTTCGACATAAAGGTTACCCACTAGCTTAGGCCAACTAAACTCTTTGTTTTGCCAAGCAGAAATTCTCGTGTAGTTGTTCAGTCAGAAAAATATTAAAACAAATGTCTTTAATTTATTTTTTCATACTGAAAATATTGTTGTTGGCTATCCAATAGCCATCCATGATGCCTTGTATGTGCCAAGTCTGTCAACCAATCACAGGCTACCTTTATGACTTGTGGACCAATCAGACTGTTGTTTTTGATATGAGGTTTCATCATTTCAAACTGTGCCAGCAACCGGCTGAATTCTAAATGTTTTTAGACCTATAAGTTGGGTCAAGTTTGTTGGAGGGGGGGCGTCATTGAAAGTCAGGGAAACAAATGAAAAAGCAGCAGGATGTCAACTTGGAGCTAAACAATAAAGAAAATTCCTAAAGAAAGCAGAAATATAAGTTTGAATAAAAATGTAGTTTGGGGCTTATATTATATTGCATGTTATAGTGTGGTGAACACGCACACTTATCAATGATTAAGGACTTGATTTGAAGTTATTTTATAATAGCATGTAGTTATAACAGAACTAGAATGGATGAACACAGCATCTTTATTGTTTAGAAAATGACTTGGGGCTTTCATGCATTTCCAAAAGTGGACCTTCTCTCAGTTGACCTACTGATGGAAAATTTTCCGCTAGTTCCGACATCTATGGTTACCACAGCTGTTTTTAATGATTTTTAGTTGGACTTTAGACTTTTCATTGAAGTTTCCTTCCAATCTAGCTGACATGTCTTACAATGTTGAGGCTATGCCGACAGAACCAAATACCACATTCTCCTTTTTTTTAAAGGAAAAATGAAAGTGGAAATAAGCAAAAGAACATTTTCATGTACATATATAACCCCCCCAAAAAATAAAACAGCTACAGCACTGGTGATGCTTGTCATTACATATCGGTCATGAATTGAAAAATGAAAAAAATAAATAAATAAAAGACAACTTGTAATTTACCCAAAACTGTCATTTTAAGTGTTGAGCATTCTGGACAGATATAGGTTTTGTAACCACCCAAATACTCATGATACTGATGATCGTAAATACAGCACATTGCACTTGCACAAATCATCATAACCGCGGTATATTTTGGGAATCGTACATCTATGATATTTGGCCAAATATGAAGTAAAAACATGATGGCCAAGCAGATGAAAAGGCTTAATGTCGAGGCTTGTTTTTTGTTTCTGTTATAACAAAAATGTCATTTCAGTTTTAAAACTTATGTCTAAACTTACCAGTTGAAACAATACTTTGATATGTAATCTGTATTTGTGAAGCAATAAGAAAGAAGAGATTGATGCATTAGTTTCAAAACAACAAAAAAAAAAGATGATTTAAAAGAAAACAAACGCTGTGGTCAAATTCAATATAGATTTCTAAGTTTACAAGCACCTGAATTCACCATGAAGTCTTTTTGACATACAAAGCAAAATGGTTTTTACACAGCGTACCTTAAACTCACCAAGTAATGCAGTCTCGAGTGAGTTTATGTGGCGATAGTTCAACTGTGTGCAACCCTGCATTTACTTGTCTTTACGTGTGAAATTACTCTGAGGAAGTTGGTGTACAGATATCAGCTCCCAGCTGTGGTCAGGCTCTGCAAAGGTGATGCAAGGGTGCTCGCACTGTTCCGGTGTTCCTCTCGAACGGGACAAAACCAGAGTTTGACAAACATGTTTCTACATTTAATGCCAGTTGCTTTCTTTTGAAATTGTGCACAAAATCATTAATTAGCAACCAAGGAGAAATTGTGAGTCTACAACTCAGCATATCATTCACAAACACAGGAGAGCAGCAGTGTGGCTGAAGAAGTTTACTGTGGCTGCAGACCGGCTAACGCATTACTCATTACATTGATATAAATGTTATGGTTTGATTTCAGATTTCATTTGAAGAGATCTCTGTATGACTTAAAAAGTCTAAGTAACGCGTTGCCATACTTGTGGATCTGCAGACCGTAGCTTCCTCTGCAGCTCTTCATCCAGCAACTGATGGAATTCAGCACACTTTGGATTCACCATTTTAAATAGTTTCCTCTCTCGTTCTTATCTCCCTGCAGAATGTGGACTGGGAGGCACTGCTGCAAAAGAAGGTGCCCCCTCCCTTCGTCCCCTCCATTCGCAGCAAGGAAGACGTCAGTAACTTTGATGAGGAGTTCACCACCGAACCTCCGGCGCTCACACCTCCACGTGAGCCGCGTGTGCTCTCACGCAAAGATCAGGAAAGCTTCCAGGACTTTGATTATGTCTCAGACCTCTGCTAGTGGACTGAAGCTCACAGACCTCAAGGAATGTTGGATTTTTGAAAACTTCAGAGATGTCGGACAGAGGGCGGCTGACGGTCTCCTCTGACTATCAACGCTCGTCTCCTGTGAATTACAATGTGAATGAATGCAAGGGACTGAGGACTGTCGGTCTGTGTTTGGTTTTGGTTTTTAAGATTGTGGACTAAGAAAATAAAAGCTGGGACAGGTAGTTGTTGGGGTTCGATATCACAATGAAGGATAAACAAAGCACCCCTCTCTAGTCATTCTACACCAGTGAGTTATGTAACTTTTAAAGCATTAGCCTTTAAAATACCTCCTCCCATCCTCTCAAGTGTCTGTGTGGCCACCGTGCAGCTGCAAGAGGAAGAACTTCTTTTTTTTATTTTTACTAAGACTGTTGACTAGGGGTTGCTCAGTGGCCTCTCATACCAATGCCTTACATTTATACTTGTACTTGTTCCACAAAGAGCCATTTTGTTTAGTTAGATTGTGGCCCTTTATGTACAGCAGCAGAAAGGGTGCTGCAGAAAAAAAAAAAGGAGATGGAGATGTTCAGAGGGATGGTGGTCAAAGCTTGGTCATTACGACTGATGAAGATGAATTATTTTTTAACTATAGGGTAAAAAAACCACTGCAGTGGACTATTCTTGTGATGTCCACCAACTACATTTTAATACTATGCTGCTGGGGTTTTACATAAATAATCTGCACATCAGGCATATTTAACGACTCCTTGGTGCGTTACTCGGCGCCCGGCACAAAATTAGTTTTTTCTTAATTGGACATTTGAGTTTTAGGGAGATTTAAACATGTAGGACATACAATCATCAGCATAAAAGCTATGTGGCAAACAGATTACTGAAACAATTGGAACACTAAACTGTGATGTAACGGGTTGTTCATAGTGGACGTGAGACAAATTCATCAACTTAAGTTTTGTGAAAATGGATTGAGTAATTTCCCTCCAGGACAATTAAATTTTTGAACTCACTGGCTGCATGACTTGTTGCGTCTGTTTTGAGACTTTAAGCCATTTACAGGTTAGCAGCTGTGGTTATCGTGGGGGTTTGGTTTCCCACTTTCTGACAATGAATGATATCGAAACACTTCTATCTGCAGCCGTAAGCAGAACAAACCTCGTCCACGTTTCCTCAGCAGATCCAGTCAGATCTTGCAGCGGTGAGTTCTGTTTGTCTTGGCAATAGATTTTTTTTTATCTATGAACAATAATATCATGAGAGAGTAAAAAAAAAGTATACAAATTTATGTAACAAGTTCCAATTACACGAGAGGTTTGTTGTGAAGCTGTATGTGTGATGGTGTGGATTTTACTTATCATGAGTACGACAATACAAAAAGCATTGAGCGAATGGTGTCTTCTTTCATAAAGAAATCCTGGAGTGAGTTTTGGTCTATTTTTGTGTTGTCAATGGGGCCTGGGAGTTTTTCATTTAAGCAAAGAAAGTGTCAAGCAAATAACTTCTTTACCTCTTTATTGCATCTTTATAACTTCAGCTTTTCTGGAATGTTCCTCATCGGTAAGTGATGACGGACCTATGGGTGGCAAAGGCTCATTCACGCAAACGAGGAGCAAAATCTGGGCCCAGCTCAAAAGGAGACCTACTGTAGCTCAAATTGCCGAGAAAGTTTGTTGGTTCTGATAGAAAGGCGTTGGAACACAGAGTGCACCGCAGTTTGCTGTGTATGAGAGCTGACCAGCCACATGCTGGTCAGGGCACCATGCTGACTCGTGTCTTCAGTCAAAAGCTCCTGAAATGGGCGCACAAGTGTCTGCACTGGACCAAGGAGCAGTGGAAGATGGCAGCCTGGTCCCTTTGAATCACAGCTACTTTTACGTGATTTGAATAACAAGGTTCATGCATGTCACTTACCTGAGAATGACATGAATGCACCTTAATGACCTCCCACCTGCAATTTACAGGACTTAGAAGATCTGCCAGTGACAGCTTGCTGTCAGACACAACTGCATACCTTCAGAGGTCTAGTAGAGACCATGTGTTGATGGATCAGAGCTGTTTTGGCAGAAAAAATAGGAGACCTACTCAATATTACATGGGTGTTCATAATGTTATTACGGATTAGTGTATTTATTCATTTATGTGTACGAATATTAATTTTAGATCAAACTTTTTGTATTGTCTCGCAACAATGTAGACATGAGGCCTGACTGCCAAATAATTAAAAGATCAGCACAGGTTCCCACATCGCTTCCAGTGTCTCAATCCTGATCCCAGTTCCCTGTTTGCTCTGTTACTGGTGCCTGACCTTTGACCTCCTTCGCAAAAAAAACTCCAAAAACTGGTACCACTAATGCCATGACATCTTTTGAGTCATCAAGTACAATTTAGACAACTAGGTACGTAATTACAGAGCTAACAAGCTGGTTACTGTCTGTTTTTAATGGAGAACGCCTTCACCTCTTAACACTAAACAGAATCAGACCCATTTATTTTCAGACACCATATGCCCCTGTAGTGATGATGCTACAGAGACTAATCACCTGAATTTGAAGCCTTCCATCTCTTTACAGACCTTACAGTAAGTGTCAGCTTATCATTTGGTCACCTCAGCCCCCAATTTGATTGTTCCTGTTTACTCTCTGTGCTCTTAGAGTGAGGTTTACAGCTTGTGTACAGTGAAAAAGCTCTAAAATCCCACTGTTCATCACTGGCTTGCCACCAAATAGCAGACAGATATGCGGATGAGCACGGTGAAACTAATTGTTGAATGTAAGAAAAAAACTGTTTGCAAGGTCACAAGATCACGTGCTCACAATTTGTTTCATGTGACACCAAATCCACAAAGAAACCTGTTTTGAATGTTTAACAGTTCGAGTGATGTTTGATTAGTGCACATGTAAACCACAGGGCCTCTGAGGTTTACTTCCCGGGTCCCTGCATAACTAAAGACTATTTCAATTATTATTTCCAACTATTATTATAACTATTATTTCTGCTAATTTTTTCATTTATTTTTATAGGTCAATTTCCCATCACTAAGAACAAAAAATCAAGCTAAACAATAGATTAGATAAGATTAGATTCAACTTTATTGTAATTGCACAAAGTATAGGTACTGAGACAACGAAATGCAGTTAGCATCCAACCAGAAGTGCAAAACAGCAGTTAAAGTGCAGAGTATGTGCGTATTTAAAGTGAATAAATGCAATACAGTACTAACAGTTCAGTGCGAGGTTCAGTGGCTGAGCCTCAGTGGCTGAAGGGGGGATTGTGTGGTAGTCCACAGTCTCTGTATGTACATGTGTGTTTGTGGTGGGGGCCTGAGGTCCCAATAATATATTTGGTGAAATTTTGAGGAATTGTTTTTGCTCTCTGTGGTCTTTCCCTCTAAGTGACAAAGTCAGAGACCTTCTGAGGCAACTTATTTGGCAATAACTAGTCAAAAGCTTCAAAACAGAAGAGTGGAAACATTTTCCAAGGCCACAAATTCATTAAAAAGCTTTTAAGTCACATTAAACTGAGCAAAACTAATATTTTCTCAAGGACTGTGAGATCAAATTTGAAGGCTATCGAAAAAGTCAGGATTTGTTTGGCAAGCTGAGCTTTGCGAGAATGGACTGTTAAAACTAGTTCATCTGGACTCTTATTATCCCTTCGAGGACAGTGGGATCTCCAATAACCCACCAAATGGATTTAATTGAATAAATAAATATTATTGGTTTAAACAATAGAGGTGCATGAGTGTTATTTGAGTACATAAAGTGAGTGAATAAATAGTAGTGATTAGGAAAGAGGACGGGTGTAATAGTGAGGATTTATGGCAGGGTTAGTTGTGCTGTCGCTGCAGTGTGTGTCAGTCAGTCAGAGTGTTGCTGGCTAGCCTGCCTGCCTGCCAGAGAGGGGAGTCGCGAGCTCTGTTGGGAATCTCATGGTGCTCAATTTTTCAAGATGTCGTCGCTGGAACAGAGGCTGTCGCGAATCGAGGAGAAGCTAAAGCAGGAAAATGAAGAAGCTCGCCGAAGAATCGACCTCAACATTGACATGAGTCCGCAGCGGTCACGTCCGAGGCCGAGTAAGTGTCCACCGGGGGGAACCGAGGTGCCGGTAACAGCCAAAATAGCAGTGGGAAAGATCGGAGAGGCGGAGAGCAGGAGCGGGGGGTGTTGTGCTGTTTTAAGCTACCAGCTACGTGCTAACAGGCTAGCTACGTAAACAAACATCGACTCGCCTGGGTTTTACTGTCAAATCTCTCATTTAACAGTTCGGACATCTCCTGTAATGAGTAACGCAAGGAGAGTTTGAAAACTGACGCAGTGTCATGACATTTCACGCCGACAGTCTTGTCCTGAAATATGTTTAGTGTCTGTCCTGTCAAACATGCTAGGTTAGCTGTCTTGTGGTGATAGTTGGTGGCAGGCCCAGCGTCAGTGTAAAAAAAAAAAAAAAAAAAAAGAAGAAGAAATTAATGTACTTTTCAGTTTTCAGATCAAATATTAGGGATGTGCCATTTATCCCCAACTAATGAATAGATTCGCATTGTTTATACGTAGTGTATTTGTTGGTGACTTTAACGGCAAAGCCAGTTTATATTGCCATTTTTATCCTTCACGAAACATGCTAATTTATGGAAGCTACATAACGTTAGCTGACGTTGATCAGACGTTAACTAACGTTGGTTAGTTTCACCGGTGATTTCATCCCACCGGAGTATTAACAAATGGAGGTGAAATGTGGATTTGTTAGACACATATTTAACTACTCCTTGCAGATTTCTGTGAATATGGCGTGTGGCAGGAACCACTGAATTGTAATTACAGGGCCTTGATTAGAAAGCTCAACAAACTGCTATCTAACCTGTGCAACATTGAACTTCTGAAACAGTTTTTGAGTTCTTTCTTACTCATCGTCCCTTCTGGTTCTCTTATATAGATTTTAGACCACCAAGCTGCCTTGTCCACTTTTGAATTATTTTGTATGTGACTGAAATTTCTTTTATTTTTTATTTTTTTAAAGTTCCCTTATCTGGCTGGCACAGTGTCAGTGAGGTAACTTTCCTTATTCTTGAATCTCATGAGAGGACTTGATCCGGTAGTAAATTGATATAACTATGTTAGAAACAAGAAATACACCAGTTTGTTGGATATAAACCAGGTCTGTGTCTGCCATAACATAATGACCAAGATCTGAGCTGGGGTAGCAGTACTGGAGGAGAAAAAGCTGCATGGGTACATCTCTATTAAAGATACAGCAATGAGCATTACTGATTGCACTGAATAAGTTCCTTCATTACAGTGGGTTTGGAGATTGTAGTTTATTTTAAGGTCATTTACTCTGGCCTGCTGTTTAAAACTTCACCTAAAGTGGATTTGTCAGATTATCCCCAGTGTTTGCTCCTGCTTGTGTAATGTTTGTTAAAATGTAATGTGCCCAGTGGTGGGAGGGAACTGTGTCATTCTTTCCAACATTGATTAAATCATTAGGGCTCGAAGTTTAGGCCTGAGAGCCTCAGACAAGGTTAGAGGTTATTTTCAAATAGAAAACAAAGTTTTTGCGATTTGTTTATTTCAAGAGAACAAAATTAATTTTTTTTTCTGTTTGTTATAAGATGGCGTCCATGTGAGTGTGCACATGTGTGACTGTCTCAGTAGAATGGTACAGTAATGTGGGTGTGTATGTATATTTTCTTTCCTCTGTCTAGTCATCGTGATCCAGCTCAGTCCTGCTCCAGCCCCTTCACAGCGTGCAGGTATCATTCAATCCATCGCTCCCTCTGCCACTGCACCCCCAACCTCCTAACGCCTATGTCTCCTGTTATATCTTTCATTCCCTCCTCCTTCACCTTCTCTCTTTGCTTTTAAATGATGCCTATTGGAGAAACACTCAAGCAGAACTCTACCTCATCCTTGGTTTAGCTTTGTTTAAGCCCACTCTGTAAGCTTTAAAGGCTCTCAGTAACACAACTTATCTTGTGTGTTTAAAAAGGAAAAAAGATCATGTGGAAAATGATGGCTTATTTACTTTACAAATTAATTAAAAGTCTGTTTCATCTCACTGATTAATGGCCATATTGTAGTTGAACCTGACTGATTAGATGGCCTTTTGAATTCCATAATTCAAAGAAATAACCTCTATTAACAGCAGACGACAAAATATAAATTTAAAACCTACTTTACCCGCAACTCTTATCATACCCATAAATTAAATTTTAGCGACTTTCTAACCTTCAGTACCTTATCCTCCATTCACCCAACAGCTTTTTTTTAAAAACACTTTATTTGTAGTTTTTCAATTATCATACAAAACAATCATATTCTCTGTTTTACAAATAACCACAGAAAAACAATCCCGACAGCAGACAGAGGCAGATCAAACCAAAATCAACGTGACAAAACTCATCATAGACAACAGACAGGAAAAAACGAGGAGAAGAACAAAAACAAACCACAAAACAACCACCCAACAGCTTTTAACTGTATAAACCATCTTTATGAAAGCAGTCCTTGACCAGTGCCAGCATTTGGACCTAGCCGTCATTTATTCCTCTAAACTCACAGCATCTTTCCATCTTTCCAACTCTACTCTCCTGTCTGTCCTTGTGTGTCTATGCCAGTGGCAGAGCAGTGTTGGTATGTGTTGATGTTCTCGGTGTGCGTGTGGAAGTGTATAGGACGATTAACCTTTGTTTTGCTGGAGGCAGAGAATCACAGTGCATGTGGCTTTTCTGCACGGCGCGATGGAATGGGTTTTTGTTTGACACAGTGTCTAATCCAGCATCCCCACTGGTCCATCTGCAGGAGTGCTGTGAGCACTCTGGCCTCTCTTTCTCTCACTGTTTTCTTTATGTGCCGACTGAAGAGTTGCCTTCCTGTCCAAGTCTAACTGACTGTCTGTCTGACTTCCAGCTTTGTCTTGGGCTATGCAGTTTTGGAGAGATGTCTTCTCTTTCTCACACATCGGACTGTTTGATGTCGTTTGTCTGTTCCCTCCCCTTCCTTTCAGTGGCACTGTGTGAGCAGGAGGCGGGGCAGCAGTGTCTGCTAGTATCTGCCATTCAGTCCCCCCACCTCTCTGCCCCTCCCGTCTTCCTTGCACTGTCTGCGCGTCAATCCTCCCATCTGTCTGGAGCCAGTCGATCTATGGAGATGCTATCTGTGCCAAAGACTGCCTTAGTCTTCCTTCCTTTACACACTAACCCCACTTCCCTTTCACTAACCAATTCTCCCCTTACAGGCTGATCCATCCAGGTGACTCAAGGATACAAACAACCCACTGGCATTGTGAAAGCAGTATTTATAATGACAACAATAAGCTCTGCAATGTCCTCCAGATATTTGCAAAAGGGGTTATGAACATTTAAAAAAGCTCATGATGTGATATTGCTGTTAGATTTGGAGTTAAACTCTAATAGTGTTCACGGTGGAGGAGGTAATTGCAGCTGCTTTGTGAACATTTATTACTATGGATTCATCTTGAAACTCTTTGTCTGTTTGAAAGTGGTTGCTTGTTTGCACATGCACCTGATTTTATTAGAGTGCAGATGGAGTTAGAGCAAGTCCTTTAGCAATGATTTATGGTTCAGTCCCTTCTTTTATGTGTATACCAAAAATAGTTGAGATCTGAGAAGCTGACAACATTACTAAAACTGATCCATTGTATATATTGACTGTCTGGATCAGATTTCACTTACTGCACAAAGTTGGAACCTTTCACGGTTTTTGTGTGCATGGGGGTAATATTATGGGTGTGCTCACCCATAGTTTAACCTCTGAATAAAGCGGGTCCTTATCTGTTGCCTTTCAGTTGGTTTGCAGCCAGCAGAGCCAGAGCGGCTCACTGCTTGAACTTGTTTTCCTGTTAGTTGTACTTTTGTATGTTGCGGCATTCTGAGATCTCAGCGGACACTTGGGTGAGTGAAATGTCACCGTAACATCTAAAATGAAAATGCAACCCGTGTTCATGTAGTTTTCTTGGAAAACAAATGTGAACTTTCAAACCTGGAAAGTTGCACTTCCCAAATTGTGGGCCAACACTCGGCTGTCTCTTTCTGCCTGAGAACGGTGTTACTTTTTGCTCTGAGATAACCGCCCTGTTTGTTTTAACATTGGGTCGGGACATCCGCCAAACAAAAACAAAGCATTGACTTTGGGGTGGGCGTAACATAGTCTTTATAGCAGTACTGTTGTGAAAGAACTCTTTGTCCGTGCCAAGGCCAATTTCTCATGAACTGTCTTTGGAGATGAGACGGGATATGATGGATCAGGGGTTTTTGCTTATTAGGCTTATTTTTTGTTATCCCCAAAATACAATAAAATGGAGAAAAGTCAAAAGAAACACACATCCGTAAAATAGGATTTGTAAACTAGAGTCTGTAACACGTCAGTTTTTCTTTTGGTGGGCAACAACTTTAAATCAAAAATATTGCATTCATTGAAAATCTAAATCCCACCACGAAGGCCCTCTGTCTCCCGTTTGTGTCTGATTTGTCATGTCCCACTTCAACCTAGCGCTCCAGCTGCCCCTGGCCAATGATGGAGGCAGCCGTTCATCATCTTCAGAGAGCTCGCCTCAGCACCACCCCTACCCCAGCCGCCCACGACACATGCTCACCCTGCCCACGCCTCCATATGGTCTCCAGAAGAGCCTAGAGAAGTATGTTGAATCTGTGAGGCCTGTACCATCATGCATCCGGGGTGATCCGATCACAAGTGGACAACCTAAGAGCATGCGTTCACACCTTGCATTACTACACGCTCCCAGATGTTTTGAGTAACATTTGTAATCGTGTCTCAGTTCCTGCTCTTTCTTTGTAATTAAATGCATAAGATTGTCAGACAGCAAGTTGTCAGCTGACCAACTAACAGGATATCAGAAGGTCTACTTGTGCTTCTGTGAAATCATAAGGACGTTAAGCGAACTGAACTGTATTCAGTTCTTCAGATTCTTCAGATATCAGCACTTTTCAGATTTGCCTGAGTCGCATTTATTGAGAAAGTTTTTCAACAGATTTCAGTGAGCACAGTTATGATGCAGATGCTATATTAGAGAAGTAAAGATATAATAGATAGAAAATTGATTTGTGCTGTTGCAGAGCTCTGTGTCAGAACACCTTTGCTGACTTGGATGGAGAAACGTTCCACTCTTTACCTCTTTCTTAAGAAAACACTGAAAACATCAGCTTCAATAAACAGCTGCTTAACTGCCTGGAACACAGCCATGGGCTGTGTTTGCTCAACCGTACGTTACCTGCCTGCTGCAACATTAAATGCTGCTTTGTTTAGTTAAAAAACTATTTTGAAGAGCAGAAATATGTACAGCAAGGCCCTAAACCTTTGGTACAAGGTTGATTAAAGGGCGAGCAGAACTGGCAGGACAGATTGTGCTCACACATTCGATAAATGCACAGATACAGGTCAGTGGATGGTTGATTAAGAGACTTTATTGTCATGTAGATACACAAATTACTCCTCCAGGGTGGCACCTGTTGAACACACACACGCTCAGGGTCACACACTCATGGAGACAGATGCCATATACACTGGAGCAGTGGACAGCTGTTCAGTGCCTGGGGAGCATGGGGGTACGGTGCCTTGCTCAGGAGCCCTCTGGCTGTTGCAGGGAGGTGGACTGCCACCCCTCCAGCTGTCAGTTCACCAATTTTTTGAACAGTGGTACTGTTAACTCACTCATGTAATTGCAGTCTGTAACTCAGAGATTTTTTTAAACTTTGAGCATAACACATAACCTGCTCTGGAGCAGCCACTGCTGCTTTGTTCAGTTTCACTTCAGTAAAATGTGACCAGGAGACTTACTGAGAATTCAACATGCTTTGACTTGGAATAGTGTTTGATGCTTTTGAGGTATTTATTTACTTATTTATTTTAATCCCCGACAGCGAGAAAACATCCTAGTAGAACTCTCATCGCTTCCATGGAGTCAGGGAAATGGTCCTCCAGTGTGGCTCAGGGCATTCAGACTTTTCAAAGAATGTGGCCAAAACTGTAACACACAATCTCTGAATGTGCCCTGAGCCACACGCCCTGAGCACTCTCACGTCTGCATTTAGCGCCATCCACTTGTGTTCTGATTGGCTGGGAGACGTGTTAGCACCTGGTCTGAACAAGCTCTGGCCCCTGCTGATGTTTACTGGAGTGGAAAGCTTATCATTACTGTATTTACTGTAATAATTAAAGAAAGAAGTTGTTCTCCTTTGGTATAAGTTGGCATCCTTGTTGTTTTAGGCTCTTTGACTATTGAAAGAATATCAACACATTATTCACTGCATTTTATAGTTGCAACAAACTATTTTGCTGTGAAAAGAAGCCTTTCACCCATTGTGAAGATGATGGTTAAAAGCTGCTCACACAGTTAGACAGAAAGAGAGAGGAGGTAGCAATATGCACATACAGAGAGAATATGTCAGAAATTAATCGTTGCTACATTTTCTTGAACACATTGCAGAATCTCACAAACTCTGGGCTTGTTTGCAAGGTCTTTGTGTCATGCATTATGGATGCACAAGCATGAAAAGTAGGTGGAATAGATGTAAAGAAACACCCACTGCATCCATTTATTTGTGAGAAGTTTCTCTTTCTGACTATGGACTTTTATAACAGAAACTTCATGTTGACTTCACCAATACTGTTTTCTGAGTGTGTGTTTTCCATCCCCACAGTGCAGAGATTGACCAGAAATTGCAGGAGATCATGAAACAGACGGGTTATCTGAAGATTGACGGTCAGGTGAGCTGAATACGGAGGCGCATGTCGTGTTTAATTTCACTTACAGTTTATGATTTTAAACAAATGAAAATGGGGACACAAAGAATCCGGACAAAATTTTTTATTTTTCTTCATGTTGGCAACAACAAAAACCAGGAAGTTCTCCTATTCATAATTGCCACCCATGCATCTGCCCTGTTTCTGTATGCCATACAGGATTCTCATTCAGATTCAAGTAAACATCCTCTGACCACACTCTTGCACAGGCTGACATTTTCCCTCATTACTGTGAACATGGGCCCTGTGGTTTATAGACATGGTCTGGCTGCTGTAAAACCTCATAGGAGGAATAAATCTTAGTTTATTCATGGATTCCCAGTTTGAATGTTTTAATGATAACTCTTGACGCTAATCAAAAATAAATATACTTGACTTGAGGCTTTTCATGGTACTTGTCCTGGATTTCCTTTAATATATGACAGATTTCTCCTGGAAGGGGGGGGGGGGGGGCAACCTCAACAGTAAGGAAGATATCGATAAGCCAGATTTACTTCTAACACAGCTACAATCCCACTCCCAGTTATAGAGCTCCGAAATGAGATTTAACACTCGCTTGTTCTTCTCAGTATTCGTAGATGGAAAAAATTACAGTGAAAAACAGGCACACTGGTGGAGAAAGCAACTAGATCGTGTTTAAAAGCCCATGGCAGCAAACAACCACATCATTGTTGTGTCCTTGAGCAGAGCTCAGAGTTTTATCGAGAAATAAACAGCCTTGTCTGGCATTTTCTCCTGTGACAGTAAACAGACCATCATGAAAACCACCAACAACCTTGGTATACTTGTCTTTTGTCTGCTTATCACTGGCCTTGTTTTAGTTTGTGTGTTCCCATTGCTCTTGGAGGCTCTGAAATTTTGTTTTGTTTCTCTTTTATCATTCACAGCGGTATCCAGCAGAGGTGGCTGACCTTATCAGTGAGGGAGAGATCGGCAGTGGGACTTGTGGACAGGTCTTCAAAGTACGATTCAAGAAGACAGGCCATGTCATTGCTGTCAAAGTAAGAACCTCCTGCACTCAACCACTTAGTGTTCAGTTCACACAACCTTACTTGCTTGCATCTTGGCTATTTTGGCTAGAACAATGAACTGTGACAAGTTCAAGCATCAAAACTTTTTTTTTTTCCCTTCAATGTGTTTGTCTATAGTTTGAAAGCAGAATGTATCAAAATTGTGAAAACCAACAACAGCATTTGTATTCAACTCTGTGTGTTGACTAGCAGCCTTTTTTTTGTTTTTTGTGCTGGTGCATATAAAATAAGGAGTTGAAAACGTGATCAGACAAGTCAAACTAAATACAGGTTGGTCACAGTACGAGATTGACACAGGTGACGTGTACAGCCACAGGTCTGCTGACTGACAGTCATTTACTACAGACTACAGTCTACTGTCAGTCAGTTTACTGAAGAGACCCCCGTTTCTGAAATGTTTTCCGTGGGATTTAAATTCACTGCAGGACCAAGACCCCCATCGACAAAAGTCTGATGCCGTGTTTATTAAATATGACACATATACAAACTCATTTACCGGTTCTTTTTTCCCATAGATGGTTGAAGAAAAATGGATTCCAAAATCTGTGTTTTACATGTAGTTTATTTAATGTACTGCTTATTATTGTTGCCTTTGACAAGTTTATTACCACATTAGCAGCCTCAGTTGTTATGGAAGGCTTGTGTTCCTGGGATCTTTACACAGTCGTTACAGGCACATATTACTGAAGTTGTTTCTTAACTGCTGTGGCTTTATTTATAGGTCATCATCTTAACGTTAATAACAGTAACACAGAACAGGGATATCATCAGAGAGGCTGTGGTAATTGCTGAAAAGGTTGTGTTTAATGTTATACTGCCAGTCTGTGACCTGATGGTTAGGAACCCCTGGTGTAAAACCACCAGCATCACCAGTAAATTAGTTACATGTTTTGTTCAAACTGTGCTAACTAATTCACTTGCAGTTTGAGGTTTTTTTTTAAACCATAGTCTGCTTTGAATGGGGGCTGGTAATAGTTCCAGTTAGAGTAAAATATATTTCTGATTTATTTACACAGAAGTGGTTTTACTGAGCATTCTGGTGTGAGCGTTCTGGTGTGGTGTTATTGAGTCTTTAAGCTGTAAATTCAGGATGGTAGCGGTTTCATTTGTGTTTGTGTGTGCGTTTGTGTCACCAGCAAATGCGTCGTACAGGAAACAAGGACGAGAACAAGAGGATCCTGATGGACCTGGACGTAGTGCTGAAAAGTCATGATTGTCCTTACATCATCCAGTGCTACGGCGCCATAGTCACCAACGTAGGTCTTCTGAAATACAGACGTGTTTGTATTTTTAAGATAATCGTAGGGAATCCAGTCTTGTTAACCACACAGCACCTTAACAGCAGACATGCAGCCTCAGCTTTATTTATGTATTTGCATGCACTGTAAGTGTTTTTTGGTCTTTTTATCTTTTTAAACTCCTTTGCTTGCAGAGTTAAGCTGGTATAAGCGGAGTGTGTGTGTGTGTTTTCATATGCGTTCAGACGGATGTTTTCATTGCGATGGAACTGATGGGAACATGTGCTGAGAAGCTGAAGAAAAGAATCCAGGGCCCCATTCCAGAGAGAATCCTGGGAAAGATGACAGTGGCAGTAAGTGACACATAAAATCACAGAGGCACACGGATGGCAAAGTGTAACATTTGTTACTTTTTTCTTTTTCTTACATTCTTATTGTATTTTTTTTCCTCTCTAGATAGTGAAAGCATTGTTATACCTGAAAGAGAAACATGGTGTCATCCACCGGGACGTCAAACCTTCCAACATCCTCCTTGATGCTAAGGGTCAGATCAAGCTGTGCGACTTCGGCATTAGCGGTCGCCTCGTCGACTCCAAGGCCAAGACTCGTAGTGCTGGCTGTGCTGCCTACATGGCGGTGAGCAAATATCCGTGCAAACTCACGCATATTGTACTCTCAAAGGCAGCTTCTGGAACATCAGTGATTTTAGTCATTATTTGAAAGTCTCAAATCTCTCCTCACTTTTAGCTTTTGTGTGACTCCTTGGTGTTAAATAATTCTGAAAAGAAAAAGTCAACGTTGAACACAGAAATTAAGCTAAAGTAGAAACTCGCAGTGTGCTAATGAAATACCAACATATGATCTAAAAAAAATTTTCCTTGTTTTTGGGTCCTTGTAGCCTGAAAGAATAGACCCTCCAGATCCCACCAAACCTGACTATGACATCCGAGCAGACGTGTGGAGCCTTGGCATCTCTCTGGTAAACCTTTTACCATTTTATTACCACATACTTTATTAATCTTGGGTCAGGATCTCAAAAGATTTCTGTGTCTTTGGAATTGTCTGCAATAATGATATTCATTTATGTTTCAAAACAAATATAAAAACGTATAGAATTGAGTGTTATGAACATAGCTGGTAATACACAGCTCTGATGGAGGAGGTGATGGCTGCCATCTTGGATATATAGTGACATAATGTCACTGTGTGTGCCATGGCTTAAAAATATTGGAAAACATCTGCAGATGAAGAATTCTATATTATCTTGATATTTACACGAGAGGTGAAAAAAGAAAAGAACAGAATAGAATAGAATAGACATTAAATGACTTTCTGTGAATCTTTAACAGATTTACTGTCTTGTTCCAAAGATCGACAAGTCCTTTAACAAACAGCTTTTCATCATGTGCACAATTCAACCGACATCTGCACAAACAGCTCTTTGGCATGTGCGAATTCACCAGAATTTGAGCACAAGCCCCATTTTTACTAACTTGTGCTTGGAAATAAAGATCGACTGTAACCAAAGCCTCAATAATTCGACTGCGCTGTTGTCTTAGTCAGAACATCCATGCCTCCTAAGTGGCAACAAGAAGTAAGCACTACTCATTTAGAAATATCCCAGTTGCATCACACAACTTGACAGTGCTTGACAAGAGCTTTACAAATGTTAATTGCTAGTTGTTATTGCTCCCATGGTGCTTACTGGAAAATCAAGAAACTCGACTCGCTGGCCGGGCGCCAGATAAATTTTTTTTGATGAAGTAATCAAAAGGATGAAGGATTTGTTGTGGGGAACTGACTTGTTTTTTAAATGTGTCCTCTAGGTGGAGCTAGCCACAGGACAGTTTCCCTACAAGAACTGTAAGACAGACTTTGAGGTTCTGACCAAAGTGCTGCAGGAAGATCCTCCTCTCTTGCCTCTCGGCATGGGTTTTTCCCTCGACTTTCAGTCCTTCGTCAAAGACTGGTGAGTTCAAGTCACACTGTAAGGCTGACACATGCTGACTGTGGTCCACTCAGATCTGTGGGCTGATCAAGTGAAGGTTATCTAACTGTACCTTGAATGAGATCCAAATCTGGTGCAGGTGTTTTGCTCTATTCTCCAAAAAAAAAGCGGCTGATGACCTTATGTGCGACACAACTGTGTCCACATTCAGAGGTACAATAAAAGCCTTTCTGCTTTCAACAGGCTCATCAGTTATTTTGTCTATCCTGTTGAAAGTGTCACGGTTGTTTTTCTTTTTCGTATCTATCATTTTCTGTTCTTCTGAACGTTCTGTATTGGAAAACAAAGCACTGGGCTGAAAAGACGTGGTACATAAATAGATCAAATTTTCTTTCAGTTTTTAGTAGACTTATGCATCTCGAACTTATGTGCATATCTTTCTACAGCCTCACAAAGGATCACAGAAAAAGGCCAAAATACCACCAGCTGTTGGTAAGTTACAACTTATAATGACCCGTAGATATTTGTAAAATACACATTTTGCTAAACTCACCATTTTTTTCTAATCGTTTGTGTCCTTTGTTGCAGGAGCATAGTTTCATCCGTCGCTACGAAGTGCTGGAGGTGGAGGTGGCAGGATGGTTTCAGACGGTGATGGATCGCACTGAATCGCCTCGCAGCAGCCAGTGTTACAGCCATCAGCATATGCTCCACTCGCTCTTCAGTAGGTAGCCTAGCCTTGACCAGCTTGGTGTTAGCTTAGCCATACGCTAGACTAGCGAAGCTTTTGCCTTGCCTAGCCCAGACTCGGTCTGTTCTAGTCTAGCCGTTAGCTGCTACGCCCAGCTCTCGACCCATCGTGTTTGTCCATCTGTCCACCGGAGAACCTGAAGAGCCCATAAAGGACAAGGAGGCGAAGACTCAGTTGAGGACTCTGGATGGACAGATGAAGCAATGGACAGAGGTGGACTGACGGAGGGATGGATACATGACAAATGTGGTTTTGATTTAGTGTGTTAAATTTGGACTGGCAGACATGGGGAGGAGGGAACAGGGAAAGGTGCACACTGTAGTTAGCTTCATTCATTCACACATCGTGTCATCATACTGTCATATCAGTGTGTATAACAGCCACACACTTGCATACAAACTGTCTTGTATGTTCTTATACGTTGTCTCCAGTTTTCAGTAGCTTTTTCACCTGTATGTCCGTTTCCAGCATTGATCCAAGCCATTGGATTAGTCAACAGAGTAGTCACTACACACTGGAAATAAGCGTCTGCTACTTTAGCAAACACAACTCGCTCTTGTACATATATGATTATGAAGGACAAAACTATGTCTGGTGCAATTATGATTCTTCAGGTGTTTTTACTATCACACATTCTCAGGCTGAGTCTATATGTGGTTCTGTGTGTGTGTGTGTGTCTGTTTGTTTATGAGTGAGCTTTTCCATGTGTGTGCTTAGATATCAAAACACACTCACTTGGTGTTTTATTAGTTATCATTTATTCATCCACCTTCACACTCCAGCTCTAACACACAAACGAGTTTGATTTAATCTGCTTGCTATGCATTTTTGATATGTACGTAGGGATAGCAATCCTCATCAATTTTGTTATGAAATTTGTTAGAAATCCCAATTATATTGTTTAGCAGTTGCTTCATTGGAAAAAAAAAAAGACGAATACAAAAAAATTAGTGCTACATCACAGCTTTATAGAATGTGTATATTTAGAATAAGATGAACCCAAGAGTATTTTAAGAGATGGAGGGATACTAAGAAAATGTGTAAGGCCAGGTGCGTGGTTTCTGCATCCGGTTGTATTATTACCACTGTCCAAGTCAACTCTGCCGCAGCTTCCGTATATGGGCCGGTAATCGGTCTGCATTGTGGTGGTTTGGATAATGGCGATTCTGTTCCTCATCATCTTCATCTGGTATGTTTGTTTGTGACATTCAGATTGAACACATGCGTAGTCTGTGTGCTCACCCTCCATGTTTCCAAATGTCCGGGCTGCATGCTTTTGGCTGCTGAAGGACCCACTGGACTCCTGCAGACTTTTGCAGATAAAGAAATTTGTCACAAAGGCCCTATATGCGTGACCAATGTGGAAACTAGGACTTGGCTTTAAGAGGGGAAAGGGGAAGAATGGAGGAGTTGATGAACATTTTGGAAGATTTGATGCCCGTTTGTAGTGTGAGAAAGGTTTGGGGTTAAAAACGGATGCAGAGTGCTTTTTCATAAGGCAAAGAATCGGAGCTTGTTTTGTACAAAGTGCATGAGGTAGATCTCGTTTTACTTGTGGAGCGTTTCTTCACTTCACTGCGTCTACCTCTTTGTCTTGCCCAGCACTCTGTCTGCCTCAGCTGTTTAGTGTGATGTAATGCTCCACAGTGTTACCAGACCAAAGGCTGCATGTAGGTTGTTGTTGGAGCCCAGAAGATGCTTTGGTGCAGTTTCAAGTTATGATTGCCAGCAAGTAGTTATGTTGTTTGTTTGTTTTTGAGGGCCTTGAGGAGGAGTGTCAGACTATCTGCCTGGGAGCCCCACTGGAACGACATCTGTTTAATCGCTGATTGGATCGTTTTAAGTACGAACACAAATTATTAATTTATATACATCCAATTTCTATTTAACCCGTACAGGTTTTTTTTTTCTCAGACCAATGCAAGTGAAAGTCGAGGTGATCTCAGTATTTTCCTAATTTGTAAACTTCCTGATGGTTTTCTGTATTAGTTATATAGTCCTCACATGGAGACCTTTAAAATTGTTGAATAGTTTAAAGCCCTCCGGAGAATTTTTTGTATAATTTCTTGTCATTTATAACACCTGACTATACCTACTAATTGATGTAAATGGTACCTATGGTTAAATGTTTTGCAGATGAATTAACTAGTTGATGAATTAAGTTAAAGAATCGTTAAAATATGATGTCGTAGAGTATTTCGTTGACCCGGACAAAACAGCCTGTGGCCCCCAGGTAATTAGACTTTGACCCTTCTCTGTCCTTGAAGATTGTTAGGATGAAAGCAGTGAGCATGAGAGGCTTCAAGAACAAGACGCACCTAAACAGACACTCTTTTTTTATGAAGAGTTAATAGAGTGCTACCGCCTCCCCTCTTGTAGGACCAAAGCCTGCTAGATTTAAGTGCAACCTCCAACCTCCCACACACCAAACCAAACTACAGCTGAACACACAGAGCTGAGGAGTTGCAGTGGAGAGAGGAGACTGTTAGAAGTCAGGGAGTGAGACTCAGAGGTACAGGAATGTTGTCAAGAGGGCAGTAAAGATGAGTGGAAATGACACGACAGGAACACGAGAGGAGATGATGCAGTGAGGTGAGAAGGGAGACCGCGAGTGTACGGAAAGTGGGATGGCAGGACGAAGAAAAGTCAGAGACGAACTGGAGTTGGTTGATGGGAAGTTAGTGTGTGGGAAAGGGAGAACATCTGCTCAACTTTCACAGGACTGCCCAGCTGTTAGGCTAGCTGGTTATTGTAAAAAGCTTTCATGGTGTAACGCCAACCTACCAATTGTGATTTTAGCGCGCGACTTAGTGTGTTGTTTTGGATTACTGTTCTGTTCAGACTTTATTTATTTACATTTCTACTGCTGCTACTTTTTATTGCTTTAGACGCTGCTGTCACTTCTTTTTTTCCCAAAGGACAAATGTTTTATTCTTGTTCTTTTTAAGCCAAATGAATGAAATAATGCAATGTCTACACGTGTTACCAAATACAAAGGTGCAAGTCTGAAGAGAGCAAAAGCAAGTGAGAGAAGGTTCGGTAATAAGTGGAAGGATGTGAAACATAACAAACTCACACAAAATATAAACGCACACCTCTCGACTGTAGCTCTATGTGTAATGGAAGAAGTAAATCATACATATATATGTATAACTACTACATCACACTACAATTCTGTACAGTGTAGATATTATTAGAGGGGGTGTCTGTCTGTCCAGATTCTTTTTTTTTTCTTTGTCACATCCATCCGGAACCCTGTCCATCCATCCCTCCATCTGTCCAGAGGTCGCCTGTAAGCTTAACAACCTTGATAGTTCACACCAAAGGTGACCACAACTCAACGAAAATACAAGAGCATTGTTGTTATTGTTGTAACCATGACTATGGTTTGTAACATTGTAATTGATTATTCTCTGCTTTGATTATATGTGAAAATTATTCTAGCTAGTGGGAGAGGGTGTGAGTGTGTGTGTGTGTGTGTGTAAGGGGTGGGATAGGTGCTGTATTACAGCAGTGCCATGTAAGTGTCATATATACTGTGAGGGAGACTGTTGCACTTCCATACAGCAGGGGTCAGACCATAAAACCAGCCAGCTCATGCATCTGCTCAGTGAACCGCTCTCACCACGGGCCTGAGTTGGGAAGTCAGCTCAGTTTCTTCTTACTTTACCAACAACGTGGTAAGCACCAAAAACACTAAACCCAGACATATAACCCCTGTGGTCTTTATTGTCGATTAAACTTTAGAAAGCTCCCTCCATTATCACAGAAAAAGAAAATTGGTGTCATATTCAGAGTCACTGCTACAATTGCTCTCACTAAAATATGTGAAATTGGGTAGCGTGTTATTTTAAAAGTATTTAGGGTTAAGAGTGTAAAAAGGTTGTTTATCTGATAATCTGTGACCCCCCCCCCCCCCACACACACACACACAAAGAATATTGTGTACTTCAACAGAGTTCTCTAGATGATGATTGCAGGGAGCTGATTGTTAAGAATTTGATCTAATAGTTTACCATGAAGATCTGTCTTGGTTAAAAGTAAGTCAGCTTTGTGACACAGGACAAAGCCCAGCTAATCCCAAACACGGTCATTCTCATCTGATAATTCAGACCCCTGAGCAGATGTCATGTTGAGTTGGCACAGCTCCGTTAGTCCAGCCTTTGTCAGGCTCTAATAATGACACCAGATGTGACCCAGACCTCGCCACAGAACAGGGTTCTTCTGCTCTTGTAAACTCTGCGGATGGCAGAGTTCAGGGCTCCTCAGCCTCTTTGCTCAAACTCATGTATATAGACCTGGATTTGATGCTGCTGTACTGCTCTGCCAGCACGGCCCGAGACATCCTCACTGGTGCAGTTTCAGATATAATCTCTGTAGGGGACGGTGCACTCTCACTACAATGTTCGCTGTCAAAACTCTTGTGTGGTTCTCTGCTAGCTTGTGTCCAAAGCTGGACCCAGTCTCCCACTGTCGGGGTTTTTCTGTTATTAAGCTGTGTACTTAGAAAACACATACGCACACACTCACTGGACTGTGTTACTATTTACAACCAGACGCCTGATTGGATGACAGTGTTGTGCTACATCTCTGTGAAACCAGTCAGTCAAGTGTACACCTGATTTTGTGTGTGTGTGTGTGTGTGTGTGTGTGTGTTTGTATGTGAGAAAGAGAGGGGAAAAAAAAAACATTAATGACTAATCTACACACCCACACCAAATGTCTAAAGTTATCCTACACTACACAGCAGTGCTGGCTCCTGCCAATAGTGGCTTTATGTGTATATTAGCTTGTCAAGTGCAAGGCCAGCGATTATGTGTAAACAGCTAGTGCACCGGTGCCGTGCCTTGGCACTGAGCGTGTGTGTGTGCGTATGTGTTGTAACCCCATCTGTAAGTAAACCAAATATCATTTTCACTATGCAGTCATTCAAACCATGTCCGCTTGCTTTGATGGGGGAAAAGCTTCTTGTACATACATAAATTTACAGATTAAGTGGAGTTAGCGAAGGTGTTTTCCTACCGAGCACCCATCGCTCCCTCCATCGCCACCTTTTGTTAGTTCACAGGGACGAGACAGAGCAAGAGATGTGTTTTGAATGAGCTGACAAATATTTAAGGATTGTATCGGGGTCAGGGAGGGACTGGGGGGGGGGATGCAGATCAGTGCTGTAAAGTATATCAGTTGCATGTTATTGTCACCAATGGGACTGCCATTGTTTTGATTTTTGTTTGTTTTATCGTTGTTTTTGGCTTTTTTTTCCCAAAACAATGGCTGGTTGGGACGGGGATGCACAAAACTTTATCTTTATTTATGATTTTTACACTTACAATATGTATTTTTCTTTCTGTTTTTTTTTTTTAAATATTTGAACTATTGTGTATTTAGGAAAAGATACACTTGTTTTTGCCTATTTTATTTTATTTTATTTTTTTGCAATATACTGTTTCACTTTGGACCCGTCACTTGTTGAGGAGGAGGAGCTCTATCTTTATTAGCCAACAGTGTTTGTTAGAAAAAAGGAAGTTTGGTGGTCCTGTTTCCCCTCGTCTGTGTGTTGTGTGTCATTCTTTTTAGTTGCCTGTGTGAACACGCAGAGAGGGTGTGTGATGTTTATTTGTCTACCAAAAGTTTTTATTGATGGTGATTATAATTATTATTAGCTTTTAATTTTGTCCATTGTTTGTTTTTTTTATGATTACACTTTTTTTATTATTATTATTATTATTATTATTATTATTCAGGGCAATGATGACACCAAATTGAACAAAGAAGTGGGTGATCCCAGACTTGTCTTTCTGAGGGTTTCTTTTGCTGGCGAGGTGGAGTGATAGTTTTTCTCACCTTTACGCTGTAATTTGTCCGCCTCATTCAAACCGCCACATAAAGATAACCTATTAGTATTTTTATTTTGTTGTTGTTACTGTTTATATATATATATTTTTTTTCCTTTGATCATCAATACCATGATCAAGTTATTTCTTGCTACCCCGGTATGGCTCATAAATTGTGTGCTGTTATTCCCCTCCCCCTTCCTCCCATGAATCCCCATTTATTTTTATTCAGTTTTATTTCCTGATTGTTGTTTTTATTCTGTTGTGTTCGTCTGATGCTGTAGTTGTGAGCTGATGGTCAAATACCAGACTCTCTTTTGTAATGCTGAGGCTGTCATGACCGATGTTGCACTTGTGATGGGTTGTGTTTTTTTTTCTTTTGTGTGTGTGTGCGTGTGTGTGTGTGCGTGTGTTGCAGATTATTGTGCCGAGGAGAATATTGGGTGTTTTCCTTATTTTCTTAAAGTCACAGCAGTTACTTTATCAATCATATAAATCTGTGACACAAAGTAAGAAAATAATTCAGCAGTGTATTTTTCTCACTGATATTTATTTATTGGTTATTTGCTGTTTTTTTTAATTTCATATTGCTTTTTTTTTTGCTTGTTTTTTTGTCGAGGGCAGACGAGATTCGAGGAAGAGGAGTAAATTCTCATTAGCATTTTACCTTTTGTGTACAGAAAGGAAACAGTTGTTTTCAGCCGTCACACTAATATTCAGCCAGTTTTAGTAAGTCGACAGTTAAAAAGAAAACGGAGACCATCGGCACGGTAAAGTGCACCTTTGTTGGCTTTACTGTGGCTTTCGGATGCCTGTTCTGTAGTTTACCGTCTACCCTCTCGGAAGGCCCCAACATTCAAACTGGTGATGGTTTAAAGCAACAGCATGGTGTATTTAACTCTAGAGCTTTGCCAATATCTTGCAGTCAAAGCTCGTATCATTTGAAAATGTGATGGTTTTTTAACCAGTGAGTACTGAATGCTCGCCAGGTTTTGTTTTCTAAATGTGTTTCAGCTGATTACTGCTTTTGTTATAGATTTCAAATAGCGGACTGATTGGCTTGTTGATAACCTGCACTCCCTAGTTGCACGGTGGGACAGGTCTACTTTAAAATGCCTACTTTGAGGTTTGTTGCTTTTTTTTTTTCTTTTTTTTTTTTCAAATGCAGTTGTCGGTCTCACTTGCATGACTTTGCTGGTTTGGAGGGTTGGCTTGTGGGGAAGACTGACTTCACTCACCGCTGTTTAAAGGCTACTTGTATGTACGACACACCATGGACACCACGTCTTGACTGTTCTATCAATCGACACAGCTTTACTGCCCATTTCTGTATGTGTTTTTTTTTTCTTTTTCTTTTTTTTGGGCTGTGTTTTAAACCCCCCCCCTCCCTAGTATCATTTCAAAAAGATTAATTGCCATTATATTGTGAATACCTCAGGATTTTTTTTTGGAGAAAAAAAATAAAACACTTAAAAACCAAATAAATAAATAAAAACTCATAAAAAAAAAAGTTTTGTGTTGTGGTGGGATTTTGTTTTCAGAGATGTCCTTGATTTGCAAAATGTAACTACACTCTGTGTGTAGGTTTAGTTTAGGAGTGGGTTTTGTATATATATCAGTTTTAAATCCTAAAAACAAATATTTTTCTTTATTATAAAACACAGAAAACATTTTGAAAGTGAGACATTTACATGAAAAATATCAGCTCGCCTTGAATTTGATGACAGCAGCGCATCTCACAGGTTGTGATAAGGGCAGCAAAAGGCTTCAAAGTGGTGCTAAAAAGCTGGAGGAATGTGTCAATTAGGTTCACTGGCAGCGGCAAAATAACATGATTTGAGTATGACAGACTTTGTATTTTTCATCATCTACAGTACATAATATCAGACAGACCCATCTGTGCATAATGGACAGCAAATCATGTAGAATGCCTGTGAGCTTCCAGCCAGACAAAACAACGCCAGAAATGCTAGTTACTTGACATTCCAAAATACCAGAATGTCTCATAAGTGTGGTGAGAAAGAAAAGCAGTGCAAAAGAAATGCAAAAATGATGTGTGTTTAACAAGAAATTAAGTAGAAAACATGATAATCGGCTCTATTATAGTCGGAATGATCTTGGATTGCTGAATGCTCATTATAGCCATCCACAAAGTACAAGCAAAACAATACATGTGTGGATATCATTTCTGCTAAAGAAAATTATTTCCACAGATATTTACTTCATGAAACTTTATGGGCGTGGGAAATTATGTGAAACACTGTTAGAATACGGAGCATAAACTTAAACCTTGATGAGACACACTTTTACATCCAAAGCAAGAAGTGTGGCTGCTTTTGTTTTAAGATCAGATTTGTTGTCATGCATACAGTCATACACACGAAATTTGTCCTTTATTGATTGACACACACATGCATAGGGTCACACATGCCATACACTACTGCTCCCAGCGGTCATTTACCTTGATTTCTGGCTCTGTTTACTCATTTCCAATTACTCTGTTGTACATGCAAGGTTCAAATATTGATGACCCAATGTTATAGCGCAGTATTTCTTAATTGCTCCCAGATGATGGCGCCTCAAATTTTGTTATTGGTGGCATTCTTAATGACTATTTGGATCCAATATTAGATAGATCGTCTTCCAGATCTCCTGCTGTAAACTTTGTCCAAATACAGTAAGTAATTTGACAAAATCAAGAAATCCAGTTGATTTCTGGAGAATACAACGCCCAGATTTAAAAGAAAAAAAACAAAAACAAAACAATTCTCACTTTACTGACATGCACACCAGTCTTATTCTAGTCTCATTGTGGATAAAAGTATTGTTCAAATCGTAGCAGCATACTCATGTCTGATCACTGTTCTTTTACATTACAGCTTCAATTTTATATGTCCAAACCTGAATAAAGTTGGGAGATTCAATCCTTTTGTATTCAGATCATAAAAGTTCAAAGAGTATCAAGGAGAATTTCAGATCCACTCTTTGGGAAACTCTTCAGGTCACTGTGAGTATAGCTGTTACTTCAATTCAGTTCAGTTTTATTTATATAGCGCCAAATTACAACAAATGTCATCTCAAGTCACTTAATTGATATTGTCCAGTTCAAGTCAATTTGAGTTACATTCATTGAAATCATAATCCAATGAAATTCAATTAATTCATTTCAAAATAATCAAATTCATTCATATAGAGCCAATTCAAAAACAATATCCTAGCTAAGGAAACCAACAGATTGCACCGAAACTTGTCTTCAGTCCAATCTCCCGTCCTGAGCGTGCCTGTGGCGACTGTGGAAAGGAACGACTCCCTTTTAACAGGAAGAAACCTCTGGCAGAACCAGACTCAGGAAGGGTGGCCATCCGCCTCGACCAGCTGGGGTTTGAGAAGACAGAAAAGAGGGGACAACAAACACCGTAACACCATTCAAAGCATATCTGTTGGAACAGAGAAACACAAGTTAGTGACCACAATAATGTCACATGTATATAATATTTGAGAAATTAAATGGGGGGGACCAAAGTGAGAATATGTGGGACAGCCCAATCATAAAGAATTACAGTAGTCCAGTCTTGAAGTAACAAATGCACAGACTCGTTTCTCTGCATTGTTCCTGATTTTGGCAATATTACGAAGGTGAAAGAAGGCAGTCCTAGAAACCTGTTTTATATGCGAGTCAAATGATAAATTCTGGTCAAAAATAACTCCAAGGTTCCTCACTGTAGAACTAGAAGCCAAGGAAATACCATCTAGAGTAACTATATAACTAGACAATTTCTCCCTGAAGCGCTC
Source organism: Leuresthes tenuis (assembly GCF_036924035.1). Lineage (NCBI taxonomy): Eukaryota > Metazoa > Chordata > Actinopteri > Atheriniformes > Atherinopsidae > Leuresthes > Leuresthes tenuis. The sequence continues at coordinate 27,171,316 of NW_027325358.1, forward strand.
AGATCAGATAATGACTTCAGTTTTGTCTGAACTTAGAAGCAGACAGTTCTGAGTCATCTAGGTCTTTATGTCTTTAAGACATGCTTGTAGTCTGACCAACCTATTGGTTTCATCTGGTTTCATAGATAAGTACAGCTGAATATCATCAGCATAGCAATGGAAATTTATGCCATGCTGTCTAATAATGTTACCTAATGGAAGCTTGTGTAAAGTAAAAAGAATTGGCCCAAGCACAGAACCCTGAGGAACTCCATGACTTACTCTGGTGTGTGAGGAATATTTTTCATTTACAAGAACAAACTGGAATCTATCTGATAAATATGACTTAAACCAACATAATACAGTTCCTTTAATCCAAATAACATGTTCAAGTACAAAAGCTTGCTTTTAAAGATTAAAAGAAATGAAAAAGACATTGAGCAATCACATCAAGTAACCTTATTTCTGAAAAGGGAAAGTGATTTCCATAGAGATAACACGTTTACTGCCTTTAGCCAGTTAAGGTTAAAGTATAACTGACCTGATTCTACATTTTTCCATTAGATTTCATTTAGACATTTTGTGAGGTAAAAATCCCCCTTACATCTATGTACAGTTTGTTAATGGAAAGGAGAGGATCATTACCAGCGGGCATAAACTTAATTTCTTCTCACACACACTGCTCACACACACTTTGTTTCATGTTGCTGAAAAGTCTAATTCACAATCTATAATATGGATCACATATTTTTCACTTGTGTGCACGGACTGCACTTTGTGTTCATAACTAATAAACATAAGCATGCTTATTAAGAACAAGTGTTAATATACAGATTGATCTTTGTGTCTCTGCTGACAGGAAGTTGAGCTCTGAAAATCCCCCTCCATAACTTTTTAGTCCCTGGTTCCTTGGGTTGAAACAGATCCCCATAAAGATCCCAGTCCCCCTGCATGATAAGATATTGTTTGTTTCTATTTTTGATCAATTCCACTTTTGTCCACAGTGGGGAGCACTTCTCCCATCTGTAGTTTATAAGGTGACACATTTAGAACGGTTGAAAAGAGACATGAAACATGTAAAATGATATAGTCAGATGCGGTACTCGAACCTAGGTCAATTGCAGCGAAGACTATAGCTTCTATAAATGGGGCGCCTACACAATCCACAACGCCACATAACACTTAATGCTCTAACTGTATTGAAATACAGTTATTCTTAAACGCAACCCTCAAGGTAAAGTCTGCTTTGTTGAACACAGTCATCATTCTCTCCTTGAAGTGGCCTCGCAGTTTCTTGCTCTGTGAAATTTATCGCTGTTTCCTGCATGACATAAGAGACATGACATGACTTGTTTTGCTTCTTATTTAAAGCCTATGCAACAGCAGACCAAACAGATTTGAACTAACCCGAGGCACTTTTTTTCTAAACTCCGTGTACAGTTGACAAGTATGATCACCTTTTCCGGGTTTTTTTTTTTTAGATGTGCGAGAGACTGTTGCAGGAAGCTGCATTTGTGAGGTGGTGAAATAACAAACTGTGCCCTGTTGTGGCGAAAATTAATGCAGGACCTCGCCTGAGTGAACAAACAGCCGGTTCTGGAGAAAAACTTTGACCAACTGTATACAGCAGGTTAAAGCCTTTTGTTGACAAAATATGTGCACATTCATGTACTTTAAGTGAAAGAGACAGGATTTTAACTTGGTAACTTAACTTCTTTTTTTTTGCGTGTTAATCATGTATCTTTATTCTTTAACTGAAATCAGACGGTTGTTATCAGCAGCTGAGATGCAGTCATTCTCATTTGAAGATGTGGAGGCAATTTATTGAGGCTTTTGTACCTGTGAGACACAATGTGTTAACTCTTTTGTCATCCACACTTCAATGTCAGCTCCTCTGTTACTTCTGAAACAACTAAACTAATTTTAGTGCCAAGTTATGTCTTGTTTTATCTGAGTGCCTACTGTTTTTTTTTATATATTGCCTTCAGTGGAAACCATGCTTTCAAATACTGATATGGTAGAATGTGTTTATTGAATTCATGCTCCGACATGCTGCCCCCTCATTTCTATCAGCTCACATTTGATGTGTGACAAATGTGAAACAGCAGGGGAACTGCCCTGCTAATGACAGGGCTTGTAAAGAAACTTAACACCATGCAAAGAAACAATAGACCCCGCCTTACTCCAATTCTCTGCTCTCAAACTTTTTCTCCTTCAGGAAATCTTCTATTTCTGACACCCTCTGCTTCTTTTAACCATATATGGTAGGAAATTAAACCAACAGCTCATTGGTGGATGGCACATGAATTGCAGGTAGACCCAAAGCCTTGTTTGGGATGTGTGTGTTAACTCATGTCTAAATACCCTCCGCAGACTGTGTCTTGATGCTGACACAGAATTGAAAAAAAAGAAGACATGAACTCACTCTGACACATTGGTGGCACCATGGCCATGTTTGAGCTTTGGGTCATATTTCAACCTCAGACTCATCAGCAGTGCCACACCCTTGCTCCTGTTGTAGGTAGCACTGAAGGTCTGCTTTCCCACACACGTAAAAACACCCAAACACCAAATACTCCCAGTAGTCATATCATATTCCAATATTTACAGAAGACCTTTAGCAATGGAAATGTCACAGTCCCCCCTTGCGTGTAGCTCCATATTGGTGTCACCTTTTAGAATAAAAGTATACTAAAACCAAAATAAAAGGTTTCTGTCTCCATCTTTAGTGAGTTTTATTAGACCTGCAAATCTTGAGTCATATTCAGGAACATTTCCAGACTGATTCTCCTCTTAGAAAGTTGAGATAAAAGAAATCATTCTAAATGATTTTTCATGGAATTATTGAAATAGAAAACAAACAAACAATGCAATAACTTACATCATTTCTGTAAAGGAAAAGGGAGTCTGTAAAAGGTGCTTACTTTGAAACTACATGAAAAGGAGGAAAGCAGTAAAAAAAACGCACTTTTTGCCTAATCGATGCCCTAAATTACTAATCATCATCACTGTTTTTATTTAGCCATTTGTTAATCGGCTAATTTATTAGTAATTCATTAGCAAAAGGATGCGCATAGATTAACTTGTCATTTGCTGCCTAAATGTTGATAACGAACCGATCAAACGTTAGTCTGTGTAGCAGATAAGTTGTTTCCTTTTTAAACGAGCTCAGGTCCGTCTCTTGTAACAATAAAGGGCTTTTTAATGCTTAAAACGTCACAAGAACTCGTGGTTTTTACGTGGGTTTCTTGAACGCAGCGTACAAAGTGAACGAGGGGGGCGGGGCCGCTAACTCACCTGCGAAAAATAAAAGTGGGCAGAGAGAAGCGCGCGTCGTCCAACCCGAGTCACACTCCCGAGTCAAAGACGCGGTTCGACGGAAAACACGAGCAGCATTCCGAACGTTTCATTTCAAGTGTCGTCGGTCGAGTCGAGTCGAGTCGAGCAGGACTTGAGCTGCTGCCAACGCGGACAAAAAAGGAGCTCACCTACTGTGCCTGCAGCAGAAAACCAGGTGAGTTGTCATTACTATACTCCTGCAGGAGAGTGGTGTGTGTGCGCGTGTGTGCGAGTAAAGGGGGGTACTGGAGCTGAGAATTGTGGCGCACCTGACCATGGCGATCCAATTGGATCACCGGTAAAATCACTTAAACTCTGCCTGTGATCGATCAGCATCCCTCTACATGTTGATGTATTATGATGCGAGATTAAGAAATCACTGGCTCGCAGACATGGTAACAGTATACGTACCACTTTATTTACGCGCTCACACGAGTAAAAACATTTAAACCAGAAATGCCCCACTTGTATACCTCTTAATTTAGGATCTAAGTGTGTCTGATGAACGCTACAGTCGTGTTTAGTTGACCTAGATGTTGCTGAAATATTGCACGTTACCTTCAGTTACCAGGAAATAATCATGTGCAAAATGACACCAGCAGAATGCTTTCATCTGAGGTATTCATTCTTTACACTGTTCTATTCACCCAGACAATGTGTGTGATGGTTTGCACAAGATTAGCTTTTATTCTCCAAGTCATAAAACAAGCCACACACACATGCACCCAGCTGCTGTGTGTCTACCCTTAGGCTACAAATAGGGCATGCAGACACAAAAGGGGGACTCTGCTTTGAGGTAGTAATAAGGACCTGCTGTCAGTCTTGAATTACATACCATTTTTGAAAAGTTGCATCAACTGATGACAAGTTTTGACATCAGCTGAGGCATATCTGTAAACAGGAACTTTTTTTTTCCCTAAGCTCTTCCTCTTTTGGTTTAGCTTTATACATTTTGCAGCTGCGGTGCTTGATGCTCTCAGAGGGCCTATTGTTACATCCTTTGTCCGTTTTTACAGCTTTCTTTGTCTGCCCAACTTGCTCCACACCAAACCCTGAACATTTTAGAAATCATGCATTCTCCGATTCACCACACTCACGCTGTGCCACAACTTGGTGGATCTCTCCGCTATCTGGCTGCAGATGGCAGGGCCCGTGCTCTGTGTTAGGTAAGAGCCCGGATAAAGCAGGGATTGTGACTGGCATCCAAGAGCAGGAGAGAGGAGATACCGCTGAAAACGTGCCAAAGAAAACAGAAGATTAAAAGAAGTGTATGCCAACAACTGAATGTATGCATGGATGTTGGGTCGACTAGAGATGAAGTTTGAAGTAACTTGTATTGCCATTTAGCAACTTCCTGAGGAAGTTGGCTCATGGATGGCTTTTAAGAGGGGAAACCACATACACGAGTGTCACAAGTGTTCTGTGTGAAACTTTATTTTTATCATTTTGAACATTAGTGATTCATTTGGACACTTGAATACAACCGTAAATGCTTTCATGCTTTTAGTTTTCTCTGGCCTCTGGGAACACTGCAGGATATCAGAGCACCGTATTAAAAGCAGAGGAAATATCTTCAGTGTTCCTCTTCCTCTGATCTTCAAGAGTCTGAGTACATAATGAACTTAGAAGAGGCTGCACTGATCCCTTTATCCCTCTCTCTATAAACATGCACATACACTGCTTTTCCCACTCTGCATTTGTTTGCTTCAGAGGAAGCGGCTCCTCTTAATGAGTTTGTCTTCCAAATTATACGCACCAGCTTAATGGATGCAACTGAAAAGGACTCAATAACCAAGGAGTGCTAACATTGTGAAGTGTGGGGGTATTTATTCCCATAAATTAGTGTTACGTTTAATGTAATGAATTATCTGAGAAATGTTGCGTGGCCCGAAAGAAGTATAAAGGTGATGAGCTTGATCTTCTTCAGGGCATCCTAATTTTTCCCTAATGTCTTTCAGAGTGTTTCTGCAGGGTGTGGTTGGGATATAATGACATATCTCTGTTTGCCTGGACTTGCTGACATTCCTACCCCCTCTCCCCACACACACACACACACACACACACACACACACACACACACACACACTTGCTGCAGAGCACCACTCCTCTGATCTCCAACAGGACTTGAACACAGCCTAAACGAGGGGCTTTAAACACAGAGTAAAACAAGTACAGTAACAGCGTCCCATTATTATTTTTTTTATTATTTTTTTTACCCTTGGTGGAATTTTGAGAAGTAAACAGAGGATTGTGGATAATGAGCAGAAGTTGGAATTTGTGGAATTCTTTGTTATGAGTTGGTGTGGATGGAATGTTGACTAAAAAGGAAATGAAGGATGAAAAGGTAGAGAAGGAGAGGGAGTGGACAATATAGTTCAGTGACTAATTGTATCATCTGTCTATGTTGTGGTTATTTTATTCACTGAAATTAGTAATCATCTTAGTTGATTTTTGGTTGGATTTTTTTTTATTTATTTATTTTTTCCTTTTACCACTGCTCCCCACTTCTGGTGCAGAAGTCTTGGATGAAGAAGTGACTTGTTCATAATTGTACAGTGGAAAACATCAATCTGTTACAGAGACTGTGTCTAAACCTGCCCTCCACAGTGGGTGCTAGTTTGTGAACACGTACCTCAGCTTAATATGCATCTAGGGACCCAAAACTCATTATACAAACTTGACACCTAAACCGTTTGTCATTTCTGATGATTGACAGCAATAGCTGTCACAAAACCAGTGTTAATTACAGATTTGGAGTTGCACAAAGGCTCTTTAACTATTGCATTCTACACTGTGGGGTGTTTTTGGCCCCTGCTTGTACAGTATGCGACATTTACTGCAATATTATGCCGAGAACCAGTTTAACTGATGTCACACTGGCTGTCAGTTAATAACTTAATTATATTTTCCCCTTAAATGTGACACAGCCCTGTCAGAGTTGGTAATCCGTTTTCTTTTTATGACGGAAACTTCTCCCTTTAACGTTTCAGGATGAGTGACATTCAACAATTCACGGACTAAAGCCTCCTCTTATTCAGATGTTTTAATCTGAATCCTAATCAAAATGCGGGTTGGGTTATTAAATCCAAACCCCCCCCCCCCAATTCTTGTTCGAGCTTGAATGTTTTTGTGCATAACCTGCTGGTAACTCGACTCCTTATCACTGAGGAGTTTTGAACCAGGAAGTTCTGCAGCATCTCTACTGAGAGCAGCTTGAATCAACCACCGCCACAAGAATTTGGCAGCAGACTACTGCCAAGTCTAGAGAATCAACCTAGTGAACAGTTAGAAAAGTTAGAATAATAGTTAGTGTGAAGTACATTTTAAAGGTTCACTAGAGGCCTCCAGAAACCCCTCAAATAGTATAGTAAACTAAACTGTTTGTTTCTAAATGAAACTTTTTGCCTTGGCCTATGAAATGGAATCTGCAGTTCTTCTAAAGAAATGCTTAGAAAACCAGGCCCCTTCATGGAGGTAGCTTTTCCAAAAACATTTTAACTTGTCACTGTAGGATTTGAATCACTTGAATGTTTTTCAAAGAGCCTTTAATGCTGTCGGATCAGAATGTTCAAATGGCTTCAAGTTTCTTTGCTGTGTCCTACAGCCATCATGACGGACGCAGACAAGTTCCTGTACGGGGACCGCTCTGCGATGAGCAACCCTCTGGCTCAGGCTGACTGGGCCACCAAGAAGCTTGTGTGGGTCCCCAGTGAGAAGTTGGGCTTCGAGGCCGGTTCAGTCAAAGAGGAGAAAGGAGAGGAGTGTGTGGTGGAGCTATCGGATTCTGGAAAGAAGGTACAAAATTTCTCCTCCGAGTTAGAATATGTTTATTTGTTTTAGTTGTGACCTGAAATTGAGGTTTTGATGAAACATAATTTTCAACAGTCCATTTTTCTTTTTCTTTTTTTGTCTGTTTCTGTAAATGTCAGGTTAAGGTAAACAAGGATGACATTCAGAAAATGAACCCACCCAAGTTCAGTAAGGTGGAGGACATGGCGGAGCTCACTTGTCTGAATGAGGCCTCTGTGCTGCACAATCTCAAGGAGAGATACTACTCTGGACTCATCTATGTGAGTACCTGTTGAAACGTGTGTGTATTTCTATTAATGTACTACATGTATATACATTTCCACAGAATCCTTATTGCATATCTCACTACATGACACTTTTGGTGTGACTCGGCGCTACCCCTTATTGTTACATTTTGTCTCATCCAGACATACTCGGGTCTGTTCTGCGTGGTGATCAACCCTTACAAGTACCTACCCATCTACAGTGAAGAAATTGTGAACATGTACAAGGGCAAGAAGAGACACGAGATGCCCCCTCACATTTACGCCATCACAGACACGGCCTACAGGAGTATGATGCAGGGTACGTCCTATTTCGTGTTTGGTACATATTTCAAAATAAACTAAAAAATAGGTGATACTTATTTAACGGACAAGCTGTTTTTTAATTTTTTGTCCTTCAGGCCTTGCGTTGTATGCATATTTTCCGCGACTACAGAGTTGAACAATAACACATAATATTTCCCGGTTGTGTTTTTCAGTTAACATGATCTGAATTAGCATTTCTCTTCCTTTAACAGATCGTGAGGATCAGTCCATCCTTTGCACGTATGTCTCTTTCTGTTGGTTCCTTTTAGAAACTATTGTTTTAAGTGATGGGTGTCTTGAACGCCCTCAGTGTGGTGATTCCATAGTTTGTGCCTGTAGTTGTGGTGATTAGTCTGACTCTTTACTTTGAGTATAATACTTTGTAGAGTCCTGATATGAAAATTTTAAGGTTCATTGAAAATGATACGCTTCTGACAGGTACTGTGCATAAAGTGTGCTCGACTCTTATGGAATTCTTGTTGATTATATCCTGTGGTCCATCTTGGTTAAACAGATGTTCGGAGAGGGTTTATTTATTTATTTATTTATTTTTAAATGATCAGCTCGTTATATTTTGATATGCGTCTCATTCTGTTTTTCTGCAGTGGGGAGTCAGGAGCAGGAAAAACAGAAAATACAAAGAAAGTCATTCAATATCTGGCACATGTTGCCTCTTCCTTCAAGTCCAAAAAAGACCAGGTTAGTTTAAAAAGGGAAAACAACACACACAAAAAGAGAAAACATTTCAGTTCTGTTTTTCTGTTCAAAAGTTTGGAAAAACTAGATTGAATTCCCCAATATTTTTTGTTTCGTTTTTGCCTTTTGGTACATTTCCATGTCAGTACTTCTCTGTAAAGTTATGTACCTTAACAAGCTCTGAGTTGACGACTTGGCATTCCTGTCTCAGGCCCTGACGTGCCTGCCTCGCCTCCGCTTTGACTGAAGTGAAGCAAAACCCAGATTGTGTTGGAGTGGTGGTGGGGGTTGATTTACAAGACTTGACATGAAATGTTTTTTATAAATTATTTCTTCATGACTCATCAGTTGGCACCAGGTTTCTTGTGCTGTGATGTAATATGTGTTAAACTCAGTATCTGATGTATTGAACCTTTTTTTTTTTAATCTTCTCTCCAGGGCAGTGCTGTGTTGTCACATGTGAGTTCATTTATCTGATTCCACAAGTGTCCATACTAACAGAAAACATTCTGCTGTCCATGTCTGGGTATCAAAGGAAATGTACTTAAACATATTAAAAGATGGGCCTGTCACTTAAAAACACTTTGTTACTTTTAGTGTAGGGTGACTATCAAGTTGCAGCCATTGAGCTTAGCTTTGCATAAAGACTTAGAAAATGGAGAAGTTCCTAGCCTGGCTTTGTTCAAAGTAACAAACCACCTACAGCTTCTCCACAAGTCACATGTTGCATCATGTTGAATCTGTACAAAAAAAAAGTGTGCAAAGCAAAGGGGCGTGTAATGCCTTGTGAAACCACAGCTGGTCAGTTTTACTGACATCCATCAGTCTTTTTTTTTTTTTTAAGTGAGTAATTAATTTTTATACAATGTATAAAGGGGCAAAAAGCAGAGTGTTTCAACAGTAATGGGAGTTCATCAGGTTTTTTTATTTTTTTATAAATACAAACTTGTGTTCATAGACTGCTTTAGGTTCAGGATATGAAGAGGTTTGCATAACAATTTGGTTTCCACATGACACATTGGAGATGTAGGGCAGAAACTTGAATCCTTATCTGAGGCTGGGGTGTAGATAAAGGTTTCCCACTCCGCCCAGCAGCTGCTACTGTTTTTTCTTCTCTTCCCTCACTCTAGTCAGTCTTGATTTTTGGCATTGTTATGTAGGTATTGTTACGTTTGTAGTCCAGCATTTCCTTTGGGGATCTTGGCTAACCTGCCTGTGATTTGTGCTTAGTTTTTGTCTTCTCTTGCTTGTGCCTGCTTGGACAGTTGGTGTTACAATATTTTAAGCTTGAATGGGCTTGCTGATCTGTGGGAATTTACTGTATGTTGGAATGTGCAGGACTTGTGTTTTGTTCCGTGTGTGTGGTTTGTTGGGCAATGACAACATCCTCTGTGGTCCTTCTTTCAAAAATGCTGCAGGAATTGGGTCGGTGATCATTGCTCGGTTTGATTTTTGCCAATGGACGATGTGCAGCAAGAACATGCATGCTTTAAAGTCGCACTTGCTTGATCATGATAAAGTTGGTTGGAAAGACCAAGTTAAGAATTCTGTAGTTTAGTGTGATTCTGTCTTCTCTTCACCAGGGGGAACTTGAGAAGCAGCTGCTGCAAGCAAACCCCATCCTGGAGGCCTTTGGCAATGCAAAGACCGTCAAAAACGACAACTCTTCAAGATTTGTAAGAACAACTTAAAGAGCCCTTTAAACACCAGACTGGTGTTTTACTTGCATCAAATTTGGCACCAAGCTGGTTAAAAGAATATTATGATGGAAGTCAAAGACTATATCTATGTGGCGTGTGTGTGATACTCCAACACTGGACCTTCCACTTCTCCTAATGCAGCTGTACCTGTTAGAGCTTCCCTGACCCGTATCCTTTTAACTTTGCCTCATATTGTGAAGCACATTCAAATGTTCAACTCTATTGACGCCAATATCAAAAGCAATGTTCTGACGACCCTGTTATCAGATTTTCATGAGCTCCCCATGAGTAAGCTGAAACTAATGTACAACGTAAACTGGAGTGTCTCTATATATCCAATAAGAATGTTTTTTTTCTTTTTAAGGGAAAATTCATCAGGATCAACTTTGACGTCAATGGATACATCGTTGGAGCCAACATTGAAACTTGTATCCTTTTGAAATTCTAGATCCAGAGTGCACCTGCATGCACACAACTCATCAACCCTTTCAACCTAAAGTCATGGAAGCACAAGTATTTTATGTGGGAGTAACCATGACTTTGTTTCAGTTAGTTTGGGATCATTTGAAATAAAATGATTGTAGGATAAGCGCTGAAATTTGACTTTTGACACGTGATCTCGTGTTTCGGTAGTTGCAGAGACTGTAATTTATTTTTAATTGTACCTCATTCACTTCGGTTTGTCCTTGACTGCGACATCAGATCTGCTGGAGAAGTCTCGAGCTATCAGACAAGCCAAAGATGAAAGGAGCTTCCACATCTTCTACTACATGCTGTCAGGAGCAGGAGACAAGCTGCGCTGTGAGCACACAAACCCTTTTATTGCAACACAGATGCAATGAACAAGGCTACATAACCTTTTATGTAAAAAATGACTGACCTTGTTAGCGGAATGTAACATGCAGTTTAAGTGCCAAAACAGAAATATTTTATTGTGTTCAAAGGTATAAAAAACTGAGTTGGTTCACCATAATTAGGGTACATGTACAGGTCATTTTCTCTGAAGAGAACAGGGAATGCAGTGCTGTTTCACAAATTCAACTGAGGTGAAAGCCAAGCAGGCCTGTGTGAACATTAGGCCCACATCTACTCAAGTTTAAACCAAATTTTATTTTTTTTTGCCCCCCCCCCTACTGTCCAGCTGATTTATGTCTGGAGGATTACAGCAAGTACCGTTTCCTTTCCAATGGAAACATGACCATTCCCGGGCAGCAGGACAAGGACATGTTCACTGAAACCATGGACGCCTTTCAGATCATGAGCATCCCAGAAGAGGAAAGAATAGGTATTTATATATTCATTTGGTCATTCATTTTTAACTTATTACTGCAACCTAAAATTTTAATGGCGACAAATTAATGGGGCAGTTTTTGTCCTGTTGATTACTGTAGTGTTCCATATTGTTCAGATGTCTGTGAGAAGTTCTTCCTTTTGATAGGTTGTTGGCATAGTTTCTGATTAGTGCTTTGAAAATATTTCAACCACTTTACATTCTTGAATGTAAAAATAATTTTTTGATGTTCCTTTTTTTTTTTTTTTTTTTCCTCCTTTCAGGCTTGATGAAGGTGGTATCTGCTGTGCTTCAGCTGGGGAACATGACTTTCAAGAAGGAACGTCACTCTGACCAGGCATCAATGCCTGATGATACAGGTACACACACAGATAAACCATCATCGTCATAAACATCTTTTCCTCTGTGTGCGCTCTCTGTTGTCCCCCATTTGCTTGTTCTTTCACATTTGATCCATCAACCTTTTCACCCTCCAACATCATCATGTTTCACCCTCAGCTGCCCAGAAAGTGTGTCACCTGCTGAGTATCAATGTGACAGACTTCACACGAGCCATCCTGTCTCCCAGAATCAAGGTTTGCACAGTAACTTGCACATGGGGTCGTATTCAGAATCAGACTCTGTGACAGGAATTTTTTCAGATCTTCCCATTTTAGCTACATAGTTTGATTAATTTTTGATTCATTTTCATTATTTATTTATTTAATTTTTTTATCAAATTGGAACTATTTTGCCATCCATAATAATTTAAATGGAATTAATATTGTCATTTGTTCAGTCTGACAGCTTATTTATTTATTTATTTTTCTCTTCTCCAGGTCGGCAGGGACTACGTCCAGAAAGCTCAGACCCAGGAGCAGGCAGAGTTTGCTGTCGAAGCTCTTGCCAAAGCTTCTTATGAGAGGATGTTCCGCTGGCTGGTCCTGAGAATCAATAAAGCTCTGGACAAAACCAAGAGACAGGGAGCCTCTTTCATTGGAATCTTGGATATTGCTGGATTTGAGATCTTTGAGGTGAAGTGCTCAGAACTTGACATATTGAGTTTGGAGATGTTGTTGTGTTTTCTGTGATCACAAATGGCAACTCTGGCATTGACTGTGTTTGTGCCATCAATTTTAAGAATCTGTTTTAATGCTTCATCCAATAGAGAGGTGTCAAAGATTAATCGGATTAAAAGTAGATTCACTTCATGAGATCACATTGCTCCTTACAAAAATTCTCAAATTCTGTCAACAAACTGGTAACATCTGTGTGTAGCTGTATTCTGTGTGCGTCACCCATTCATGTTACAAACTTCTACATTACATGTGCTTCAAACTTACCTTTGTGAATACCATTGCGTTATGTACAAAAATATCAGCATGCTTAAAGTTCCAGTCTGTAGAATTAAGTGGGAAATAATTGATATAATATTCATACTATGCTTCATTTAGTCTTGAATTGGGTTTTCTGTGGCTTAGCAGACATCATTTAAATTTACTTCCCTCTGAGTCGGCCATGTTCCTGCAGCAGCCCAGAAAAATCAAACGGGGTTGCTGCTGTAGTTTCTGCTGAACTGTTGGCCTGTTGTTTGCAGTCTGCTAAATGTTACTGAATCCTACATATTATTCTTTTAATCTATTCATCAGTCGCTACATATAGCTGTTCCCAAGTGTTTTTGAGATTCAAATTAAAGACATATGAATGACAGGTTTTTATTTATTTATTTTTTCCTCATGTTTGGAAAAAACTTCAATCCAGGAAAACTGAATTATATTTTTTTTCTATAGTTTTTAAAGCAAAGCAAGAAACGTTTTAACGGTGAAGTACTTTTTAAAAGATCACTCAACTAACTTATTTAATTCATTCCCACAGTTGAACTCATTTGAGCAGCTGTGTATCAACTACACCAATGAGAAGCTACAGCAGCTCTTCAACCACACCATGTTCATCCTGGAGCAGGAGGAGTACCAGAGAGAGGGCATTGAATGGAGCTTCATTGATTTCGGCCTGGACCTGCAGCCCTGCATCGAGCTCATTGAAAAACCTGTAAGATGTCTCTGAGCTGTTTTTCCTCCTCAGGCTACAACACTGGCAGAAGAGTGACGCCTCAGATTATTAGCTGGAAGCCTTAAGCAGAAGTTACTTGTATTTCTTGCAGCAAACAGTTGTGCAGTATAAGTTGAGGCATGTAACTGCACACTTTCAATTACAGCAATCAGGATTCTACTGACATGTAACCTTCTTTTTGTTAATCATAGGCTGGTCCTCCAGGTATTTTGGCTCTGCTCGATGAAGAGTGCTGGTTCCCCAAAGCCACAGACAAGACCTTTGTGGAGAAAGTATCTCAAGAGCAGGGAACTCATCCCAAGTTCCAGAGACCCAAGAAACTTAAGGATGATGCCGATTTCTGCATCATTCACTATGCTGGAAAGGTCAGGGTTTTTTTTATTTTATTTTTTTAAGTCTCCATTAAATTAAAGCTCAGCAAGTTGAGCCTGTCAGATAACACATGCCTGCCCAAAGAAATAAACTTCCCCAAAATTCTATACTGGGTCAAGTCATTCAGCTGGCCAACTTCTTGTTTTTCTTTCTGACATAACTCAGTGTCTCTAAGCTGACTGTTAGTTTCTAGAAGTAAGTATTGCCTTTATTCCAAGTGAGGGTGGGGACAGCTGTAGCTCATGAAGTAGTGGCTGCCCCCCAGTCAGGAAGATGGTGGTTTGTTGCCCAGTCTATATGAACATTTGTGTAAGAATATTAACACTGCATTTATTCGGCAAGAGTGGCCCTGTAGACATCAATGAGCTTGGATCTCTGCAGTGACTGAGGAATACTTGGCTTATAAATAAAAGAAGACAAATCCTTAAGTGTTATCATGAGTTTACTGTGTGTGTGTATAAGTAACGATACTAATTATGCAGAATGGCCTGTTATTATAAAAGAGAGCATATATGTTCACCCTAATTTGAGCTTAACAGCAGTAATTTGATTTAGCGATTTGATTTCTAGAAGTTTAAAGATGGTCTTTCAGGAGTAAATAATCATTTTGTCACTAGATGGTGACACTTTAACTACTTTGGCAGAATTGCATGTCACAGACGGTTTGAACATGTAACCTCATGAGCACTGTGCTGCACTGTGCTTCTGCATAAAATGGGACATTGAGGCATGAACATTTCTTAATTTTTCATGTATTTTCCCTGGTGCAGGTGGACTACAAGGCAGATGAATGGTTGATGAAAAACATGGATCCTCTGAATGAGTCCGTGGCATCTTTGCTCAACCAGTCTACAGACAAGTTTACTGCTGACCTGTGGAGAGACAGTAAGTAGTGTGATTTAATGTATGTGCAACCTCATACTGCCGTATGCATTTCTTTCAAGTACATTTTTTTGTTTGTTTGTTTTTTTCCCCAAACACATTTCAAAATTTCCAACTTGCTCTGTCCTACCAGTGTAAAGTAGTTTAACTTGTTGTTATAATGGTTTAATTCCACTGTGCACCCATCTGCCGGTACAGAGTTTGAGTTTTTACTTTTTTTTTTTCCCTTAGCAGTACATTTCAGAGGAGACAAATGGGTCTCAAAGTCTGCTGTCAGCCTTCATGGCTATTTTTTTATTTTTGTATTACAAGACGTGGAAATATTTATTTTCTAATGTAAGACATTCTGACTTCTGTGTCTTCACAGTGGACCGTATTGTTGGCCTGGATAAGGTTGCAGGAATGTCGGACTCCATGCATGGAGCGTTCAAAACCCGCAAAGGAATGTTCCGCACTGTTGGCCAGCTATACAAGGAGCAGCTGGGGAACCTCATGGCCACACTAAGGAACACCAACCCCAACTTTGTTCGCTGCATCATCCCCAACCATGAGAAGAAGGTAAAGAGCAGCAGAAGTTGCTCCAACTTTACTTAAACATTGCTGGAGCTGTTGCAGAAATTGATGCATGGGTGTTATGTCAAAGATGCAGAGCACATTGGCAGACCTTTTACAGTAGTCTGTTATTTCTGTCAGGCTGGTAAACTGGAGCCTCACCTGGTTCTGGAACAGCTAAGGTGTAACGGAGTGCTGGAGGGAATTCGCATCTGTAGACAGGGCTTCCCCAATCGCATCGTCTTCCAGGAGTTCAGACAAAGGTGACAAACAGCATTAGACTTTATCATTAAAAAAAAAAAAAAAAAAACATTTTTAATGCCAATTACCCCCTTATCAAATCATTTTCAGACCAAATTAGTGACTAACATGTTCTTACTATCCTTTCAACATTACCACCCTAATTGACCCAAAAGATGGGACTCTATCGATGCATCTATCCCATACATGGCCTGCTGGACTAAAGAAAACTGCCATGAGTGAATCAGTATAATTTAATTCCGTCTTTATGTTTTAGGTATGAAATCCTCACTCCAAATGCCATTCCAAAGGGATTTATGGATGGCAAGCAAGCCTGTGTGCTCATGGTAAGCCCAATAATTCCGCTTAAAGACTGCGTAATGTCAGTGGTAAAGGCCTCATCTCTGAACGATATTTTTATTGCCTTGTGCTAGATCAAAGCTCTGGAGTTGGACCCAAATCTGTACCGCATCGGTCAAAGTAAAGTGTTCTTCAGGGCTGGAGTCCTGGCCCACCTGGAGGAGGAGAGAGACATGAAGATCACTGATGTGATCATCAGCTTCCAGGCCTGGTGCAGAGGATATGTGGCCCGCAAGTAAGGACAAATTTCTGTTATGTAAAACATTTTCAGATGTTGCACTTTTTGCACATTTCAGTTTTTCCTCTGCTTTCTCATATTCTACTTTAAATTAACCAATGTGACTGACTTTTTTTTTTCCCCAGAGCCTTTGCTAAGAGACAGCAACAGCTGACTGCAATGAAAGTTATCCAGCGAAACTGTGCAGCTTACCTCAAACTCAGGAATTGGCAGTGGTGGAGGCTTTTCACCAAGGTGAGATTAACAAAGGTGGTATGATCAGAGAAGCCATGCTTAAAAAAAAAAGCCTTTATTTAGTAAAATCATATGAATAAGCAACTCATTCATGCTTTGAATTTGAAGAAAAATAGTGGGATTTTTTTTTTCTTGGCCCAAGATATTTGTATGTAAAAAAAAAAAAAAAAAAAAAAAAAAAGGAAATTTGAAAATTGAGGGAAAAATAACTTTATGGTTAAGTGCAGGAAAGTCTAATTACTTTTATTTGTAACTGATGGAGCAGTTCAGAGCTTTCTGACAATTGTCTGTGTTATTGCAGGCAAACAGGTTTTTATAGGAGAAGTCCCACTAATTCTAATCGGACATAAAAATTTACCTCAGCAGTCAGACATGATGGCAACTTAAATGTCGTGGCCATCCCCATTTTATTATAGCTGGAATTGATGGAAGAAAGAGCAATTGAAAAGGATGAGGAGTTCCTGCAGAAATGGGCCTCTGCTCCTGGAATGACTTTTTTTTTTTTTTTTCCACAAATGCTGCTGTGATGTTGGATTTTCAGTTTGAAGGAACCATGTAGGGATATGAGTGTTTAAACGCCTATTGTTGCACAGTGAGTCCCCCAAGGGTCGGCCTTTGTGCTTTTCAAAACTGTGGCAGGAAAATTTCAAATGCAAAGCAGTTTTTGAGTTTTAGAAAGCAATGCTTTCTGTTCTGCAATGCAAATACTTTAAAACTGACAAGAATATAAGTACAAGCACATTTACATGGGGGATTCCCTGTGCTGTAACTGCTTTTGTTTAGAGGCTGCTGATTGTGGTGTTCTTGCTCGTTTTTGGTCCAGTTACAGAGATACATTTTATTTTTTTGACGATGTAATTTTTATTTTATTATAGTGGATATTTTGTGGGTTTGCTAATTAAGCAGTTTTCCAAAACATAAAGCTATGCAAACATATTGGGGTGAGTTTTTAAAGGAAAGGGAGGAAAATGAAATGTGTGTGTGTGTATGTATGTATGTATGTATATATATATATATATATATATGTCTGGTGGAGTAAGAGTGTTTAATATAAATTATTATTATTTTTCTTTCCCCACCATAATGATGCAGACATATCAATCGAGAGTTTTCCTTCACTTTTCTCTTGACTGTCATTTATTCCCTAAGAAAGTCACAATCTTTCTTGAATTTTTGTTTTCCTTCAAGGTGAAGCCTCTGCTGCAAGTGACTCGGCAGGAGGAGGAAATGCTCGCTAAGGAAGACGAACTGGTCAAGGTGAAGGAGAGGCAACAGCAGGCTGAGGAGCAGCTCCAAGAATATGAGGCGAAACAGCAACAGGTAGGAGTCACAAATGAGTGAACTGAAACATTGGTTTTTATCTTGAATTATGTTATCAATTTTTTTTTTTTCAGTTTAATAATATTTTATTTTAATGGCAGCCAAATCAAGCAATTCATAAGAGACGTCATCTTAAAGAGTCTTCTCTGGAAATGCTGCTCTTTGGCCTAATTATTATTCTGTCTGTGCTCTACTAGCTGTGCGCAGAGAAGTTGGCTCTTCAGGAGCAGCTCCAGGCAGAGACGGAGCTGTGCGCTGAGGCTGAGGAGATGAGAGCCCGTCTGGCCACCAGGAAGCAGGAGCTGGAAGAGATACTGCATGACCTGGAGTCTCGCCTGGAGGAGGAGGAGGAGAGGGTCACACAGATGCACAGTGAGAGAAAGAAGATGCAGCAGAACATTACGGTCAGTCAGGTCTAGATGACAGTGCAACATTTTATTTTTTTCCTTTTAATGCAGCATCTTTACAAATTGTCTGTGGTGTTCATCCAGGATCTAGAGCAGCAGCTGGATGAAGAGGAAGCAGCCAGACAGAAGCTTCAGATGGAGAAGGTCACCACAGATGCCAAGTTAAAGAAACTAGAGGATAACATCATGGTGCTGGATGACCAGAATGGCAAGCTCAACAAGGTCTTTTCAGCTTGTTCATTTACACCAGAATTGATCAGTGCAGAATTGGCAGAATATGTCAACATCAAAGATGGAACTTGAAACAACTATTGTTTTTTTTTTTTCCCTCAGGAGAAGAAATTGCTGGAGGAAAGAGTCTCTGAGTTCACTACTAACTTGGCTGAGGAGGAAGAGAAGTCTAAAAGCTTACAGAAGCTCAAGAATAAACATGAAGCCATGATCACAGATTTGGAGGGCAAGTATTGTTGAGACTATTTTTAATGCTTTTTAATATCCAAACTACAAGTTGAACTTGTGTTAAAGAGGTGTGTGTGTGTGTGTGTGTGTAGATCGTCTGAGAAAAGAGGAGAAGATGCGTCAGGAGTTGGAAAAGAACCGGCGTAAACTTGAGGGAGACTCAACTGAGCTCAGTGACCAGATTGCTGACCTGCAGGCCCAGATCGCTGAACTCCGAGCTCAGCTGGCAAAGAAGGAGGAAGAACTCCTTGCTGCACTGGCCAGGTCAGGGCGATATTTAGAGTTTTTCGTTTTTACTGTAACAAAATGTGACTGTCTTGTAGATATTGAGGTGATGTTATATAAAACGTTCCCCCTCCACTGATACTTTAGTTCTTTTTCACACTCTTTCGCACACAGTAGCTGTACGTTGATGTTTTCTTTTACAACTCCAGGATCGAGGAGGAGGCTGCTGCAAAAAACACGGCTCAGAAGAAGATTAGGGAGCTTGAAGCCCAGATCTCTGAGCTCCAAGAGGACCTGGAGCTGGAGAGGCAAGCACGCTCCAAGGCTGAAAAACAACGCAGGGACCTGGGAGAAGAACTGGAAGCCCTCAAGACTGAGCTGGAGGACACTTTGGATTCCACTGCAGCACAGCAGGAGCTGAGGTAGATTATCTTTTCACTGGCATTTCATAGGCTGATGTTAAATGTTTTTATTTAATACGTAATTTAATACGTAAGTTTTATACGTTTTTTTTTTTCTCTTTCTTTTTTCACATAGCTTCATGTTGACATGAGTGTTAACAGGGAATCCCTACAATGAAATGACTTAGTGTTCAAGTTCACTTTGAAAAAAATGCTTTCAAGATTTTAATTGCTTAAGTAGAGTAACATTTCAGCCCTATGGTGTCTTCCTCAGAATCAAGGTAGGCAATTGGAGTCAACCTAAAACTTATTCTTGGAGAAGTGATTAAATTGATTAACAACCTGCTGGACGACCAATACAAGGCTGCGGCTTGCAATGAGAAGTGTCAACACTCTTACTCCACCAGACACACTGCCTGAGGGCCTCTTGTTTTATTTTATTTATATATATATATATATATATATATATATATTTTTTTTTTTTTAAGGTAATCGTCACTTGTTTAGAAAAAGAGAAATACTACCTCTTCACATAAATATTTTTTTGTATATAGTACTCCCCACTTGCAGACACTGTTTAAGAACTGTTTTTGGGTTAAATGCCTGTCTCTTTGCCTCCTCTGCTTGTATCTTTATTGCGAGGGACTGAGATCCCAGAAGACATTTAATGCATGTGTGTGTGCAAATTTGTAAACGGATAAGAGGCACAGACATTATGGTGTCTGTTTGCACAATTAAAACTTACAAAAATGCACCCATCTGCTGATGGTCTGATAGCTCTGGCTTTCCTTCATTCTTTTTGAGATTGTGGTCCAGTTGTGAGAAAGAAGATTCTGCTGGAAGCACCAGGAACGATCCTGTTTGTATTAAATCCCTAAAGTGTTAGACAGGAGAAAATTCTAATACAGTCTGCTGTATTATTCTCATATCTATTCAGGTCCAAGCGTGAGACCGAAGTTGCTCAGCTGAAGAGGAATCTGGAAGATGAGGCCAAGGGTCATGAGCAGATGATGGCTGAAATTAGACAAAAACACAATCAAGCTTTTGATGAACTCAATGAACAGCTAGAGCAGGCCAAAAGGGTACGGTATGCAGTGGTCGTGGGAGTAAGCTGCCACCATAAGTCTTAAACACCAGTAACAGATTTTATGTGTCACCCCTGTAGAGCAAGGTGTCGGTGGAGAAAGCCAAACAAGCCCTGGAGAGTGAGTGGAATGAGCTACAGATTGAGCTGAAGACTTTGACACAAAGCAAAGGAGAGTCCGAACACCGCCGCAAGAAGGCTGAATCCCAGGTTCAAGAGCTGCAGGTTAAACATGGAGAAAGTGAGCGACAGCGGCAGGAACTCGCAGACAAGCTGACCAAGATACAGGTATGGATGGAGTACTCGCATGTCGAGTACAGGGTAGAGGATTTTCTGACTGCGTACAGAGCGTTAAGGATGTTTTTACTTTGATAGTTGTCTGAGAAGGAATAAAGTACAAGACACTGAGATTGTTTTTCTTCTTTCTGTCTGTAGGCAGAGCTAGATAATGTTAACACCCTCCTGAGTGAAGCAGACAGCAAAAACATCAAATCCAACAAGGACCTATCCTCAGTGGAGTCTCAGTTGCAGGATGCACAGGTATAAACATGAATGCATGGATGTTTATTACTTCCACTCTATAAATGGTTCCTTTTGATGCCCAACACACTTGTATTGTCTTCTAATCTCAAGTAGTATATGCTTAACAAGATTCTAATTTCTATATGACTTGCTGTGCTGCAAATAAGACTTAAAAAATGGAGAATAAACTGGCTAAATGAAAAGAACAAACTTGGCTTGTCTCTCTCAAAAGATTTAATTAAATACGATTTATCTCAAGTTGTTGTATTTACTGAACTCCAGGAACTACTTCAAGAGGAAACTCGTCAGAAGCTTTCCCTTTCCACTCGCCTGAGGCAGCTGGAAGAGGAGCAGAACGGGCTGCGGGAGATGCTGGAGGAAGAGGAGGAGAGCAAGAGGAATGTGGAGAAGCAGGTTTCCACTCTCCAGGCCCAGGTCAGTCCACAGCATCACACTTGCACACAATCCTTTTATATATTTTTTAAAAACTACACATCAAGACACTGATGGGAGATGGATCGTTCAGCTCACCGTAGCCATCCTTGACTGTCACTAGGAGTCACAAATGCCTCTTCATTCTTGTCCATCTCATCGGCTTCTTGTTTTCTCTCCAGCTGGCTGAGATGAAGAAGAAAGTGGAACAGGAGGCCATGTCACTGGAAGGGTCGGAGGAAGGCCGCAAGAGGGCACAGAGGGAATTGGACAGCATCGCACAGCAGCTGGAGGAGAAGACTGCAGCTTATGACAAACTGGACAAGACCAAAACCCGTTTGCAGCAGGAGCTGGATGACCTCCTGGTAGACCAGGACCACCTGAGGCAGATCGTGTCCAACTTGGAGAGGAAGCAGAAGAAGTTTGATCAGGTAGCCTATGTACTGTGTAGTTTATACCCAAAGCAAGAAATCATAATGGACTAAAATTCGCAGCATAAAAAATTGCAGGCCACAAATTAAACTAAATCACGTAATGGTAAAAAAGGACAGTCTAGACTTCCATTGAATTTATCAATCGATATAAGAATGGAGGTGCCCGCTTGACCCTGGTTAAGATAATTATTGTAAAATAACAAAGAACATTGTCCTACCTCTGAGGTTATTTGGGGTTACAAAAAAAGCACAGTTCTAGAAGTGAAAATGTGCATAGTTATGTTGTGGAAAGCTTATATTTTGCCACTGGGTCATTTTTCCAACTTGGTGTAATTTGGATTCTTAACTCCCCTTCCTATTATCCCCTCCTTAGATGTTGGCAGAGGAGAAAACCATTTCTACTCAGTATGCTGAGGAGCGTGATAAGGCTGAAGCTGAAGCTAGGGAGAAGGAAACACGAGCCCTCACTCTGGCCCGCGAGCTCGAGACCATGACGGACATGAAAAATGAGTTGGACCGGGCCAATAAACTGTTCAAAGCTGAGATGGAAGACCTGGTGTCCTCTAAGGATGACGTTGGCAAGAGTGTAAGAGCAAATGCTGGAGACTCAAAGGGATGAGATGTGTCTGAATTGTTTAAGAAAATCGGTATTGGTAAAATAATTGGTGACTCCAAATTGTCCGTAGGAGTGAGTGTGAGCGTGCATGGTTGTTTGTCTCTATGTGGCCCTGTGATGGACTGGCGACCTGTCCAGGGTGTACCCCGCCTTTTGCCCGATGACTGCTGGGATAGGCTCCAGCCCCCCCGCTACCCGATTAACGGACTGTCGGTATAGAAAATGGATGGATGGTATTGGTAAAATGTAAACCTTGGAGTTGGTAAATACTGCGCCCAGAAGAGGTTATAAGTACTGCTCAGAATCCTTTGCAGCATTGTCCCTTTTCACTTCACTGAAGTGAATGTATACCAAATGCAACTCCTTTGCAGGTGCATGAACTGGAGAGGTCAAAGCGTGCCATGGAGCAACAGCTGGAGGAGATGAGAGTTCAGCTGGAGGAGTTGGAGGATGAGCTGCAGGCCACAGAAGATGCCAAGTTGCGGCTGGAGGTCAACATGCAGGCCATGAAGGCTCAGTTTGATCGAGACCTGCAAGCCAGAGATGAACAGGGAGAGGAGAGGAGGAAACAGCTTGTTAAACAGGTATGACGTCAGATGATAACACTTCTGAGAAAGAGATATTTTTTATTTTTCTCCAAAAGTTTGTTTGGAAATTCAGTTTTTACTTACAATTACATGCAGGAAAATGATGGATTGACTAAATATTCTTTTAATCCTTCAGGTGCGTGAGATGGAGATTGAGCTGGAAGAGGAACGCAGACAACGTTCTCAGGCCCTCTCCTCCAAGAAGAAACTGGAGATGGACCTGGCTGAGCTGGAATCTCAGATTGATCTTGCTAACAGAGGGCGTGATGACGCCTTAAAGCAGCTGAAAAAACTCCAGGTAAAATACACATTCATCATACAAACTCACAATGGAAAGAACTGCAATAGTGAATCAAAGATTTATCAGGTAAATTAGTAGCTGGTTGCAAATCATTAATGCCACTGATGGGAGTGTAAAGTTTTGCAGGTGATGCCCTAAAGCTCAGCTGATCTCCAAATATAGGTGCAACCTGCTCATTTCAATTATGACTAAAACACTCTACACCTATTAGTGATACTCCTGGTTGAGTGAAAATAAGCAGGCCTGTCAGTCTAGAGCCTGTGGTTCACCAGAGATTCACATGCAGGCCGTTACAAAACGGAGCCCTTCAGCACATGCTTGTTTACTTGTTCTGTTAAAATATTTGAGACGCCCTCTTTGATTCAGTTTAAAAAAAAAAAACTATCAGGTATACTTTTATAAACTCACTCATGGGTGTCGTATGATTACTTATTTATTTATTTTTTTTCAGTTTAACTACTTTTTTTTTTTTTAACATGGTTCACATTCAGACAGTACACATAAATGAGGAAGTGTGATTGACTTCCTAAAATTCCACCAGCTTATTGGTAGGCTTTGAGCTGTTTTCTTTAAAAGTTTGCTGTAAACACAAGAGCTGAAGAGGCGGCACATGCAAAATACCTTTCAAAATTCAATCGATTCAAAGCATTTTATATTATGGGGACCAAAAAGGGCACAGTTAGCGCAAATGGTCAAAATGAAAATTACAATTGCGCAAATATAGCAAAATTGCAATATTTTGTCAAATTATCAATCATTTGCATCCTCCCTGAGCTGTGCCGAAAATTTCATAAATTCTCTTGTAAAAGTCCAGTTGTAATGTAAATATTTTTGATATGATCATTTTTGGGGGGCAGCCAGCCAGGCTTTTAATGACGCCTCACTCAAAAAGTGCAAACAAGAGTTCAGGTTACAACAAAGTGCAAGGCTCTCTTATTGTGTTGTTCTCCAACTAAGAATTGAACTGAAATTGTTCAATTATCTGTGAAAACATTCCATTGATCTATAGGATCATGGAATTGGATATACTTCAGCATAAATGTGTGGATGTTTGTTCTCCAGGCCCAAATGAAAGAGCTAATGAGGGAGCTGGATGAGCTTCGTTTGTCCAGGGATGAAGCAGTCAACAGTGCCAAGGAGGCTGAGAAGAAGCTCAAGACCCTTGAGGCTGACGCTCTGCACTTCCAGGAGGTACGAGACAATTTTGAGACGAGGTGAAGCCTGATTGCATAACATGTACAAAGATGTTGCCAACAATATTATACATGCAAGTGCAACACACATCTTGTAGAGAAATTCTTTGCAATAAATGGGTTTCTTGCATACATTGAATTTGGACTTACTTGACTCAAACTACCACATTGTTTACATGAGCCAGTTTTAGCAGCCTCTCTGGTGTCGAGTGAAATAAACTTGTCTTCCATCAGGAACTGGCTACTGCAGAGAGACTCAAGAGACAGGCTCAGACTGAGAGGGATGAGCTCCAGGATGAGATAAACGGCACCAACACAAAGAAGTATGGAACAAATAGTGATACTTTGTGCTTTGCAATAGATTGATTACATTATCTTACACAATGCATTCATGCTGGTGCTCACATTTCAACTACTTTGTGCCAATTTGTTTTTTGTATTTATGTAAGGGGGTATGGAGGGTTTTATCGTAATGTGGTTAGTGTGTCAGCTTATGCAGTTAAATGAAATCTCGTTTAACTGGCTCATTATATTAACTGTTCTGTTTTCTCTTTTTCACTTCTTGCTCGCAGTTCTTTGTTGACAGATGAGAAAAGGAGGCTGGAGGCTCGAATCACTCAGCTGGAAGAGGAGCTGGATGAAGAACAGCTCAACACAGAAATGGTCAATGATCGTCTGAGGAGAATAACACTTCAGGTAAGGTCACTCATCTTTTGACCATAGCTGCTGGTGATTTTACCTCTTGTTAAAGTTAAGTGAAGGGACACATTTACTTTTCTGACATCAGCAATAACACACTTCAGTAATCTGGAATCAACAGAACACCTGAGTAGTGACTTATCAGGAGTCAAAAATCAACAAAAAAAAACTAATCTGAGTATTGAAATGGATACACTCTACCATAATGAACAAAATACAAGAATATGCTTTAACAATAATTCTGTACCTTGTGTATGTGACATCAGACTGATCAGTTGACCACAGAAGTTGCTGCAGAACGCAGCAACTCCCAGCGGCTGGAGGGTGCTCGATCCCAGCTGGATCGTCAAAACAAGGAGCTAAAACTGAAGCTGCAGGAGCTCGAGGGAACCATAAAGTCAAAGTACAAGTCCTCCATCACCTCCTTGGAGGCTAAGATTGCTCAGCTGGAAGAACAGCTAGACATAGAATCAAAGTAAGTGGAAGTGAAATATTTTCCTCCTCTTGTGTCTTTATACAACCGGTTTGTCTGATAACTTTTGCCTTACTATTAATTTCAGGGAACGTCAGCAGGCCTCCAGGCTCGTCAGGCGGACAGAAAAGAAGCTCAAGGAGGCGTTGCTGCAGGTTGATGATGAGAGGCGCAACACAGAACAATACAAAGATCAGGCAAGTCGTATCACCTTTTTCTTTTGATCCTTTTTGGAATCTTTGCTGATCTACTTGTATTGTTTCTGCTACTTGTTGCTGTTCTTCTTGTTAAATGAAATCTCTCTGCAGGCGGACAAGACTAATAGCAGAATGCGTCAGCTTAAGCGTCAGCTGGAGGAAACTGAGGAAGAGCTGACAAGGGCCAATGTGTACCGCAGGAAGCTGCAGAGGGAGCTGGATGATGCCACAGAGTCAGCAGATGCTATGAACCGAGAAGTCAGCACACTGAAGGGCAAGCTGAGGTAGAGGTTTCTCACATTTATGTATTCAAAGGGCCATTCTGAGTCCATAGTTTTAATCTAAACTAAAATTGGAAAAAAAATCATACTTTCATACTATTAAATATATATATATATATATATATATATATATATATATATTTTTTTTTTTTTTTTAATTGACATTATGGAAAATGCGGTATCAGGGGTTTTTGGATTGTGAGCTAATCCAGGGACCTAAACTTGTTCAAGTTTAGGTTGAAGATTCAGGTGATGTATCTTGCCAAAAGGTCAGGCCCAGAAGTGCAGTGCAAGTTCACTTGAGATCAAACACAAATTGTTGTCATAATATGCATTCCTTATCTATCAATATGGTCTTTTTTTTAACTGGGTTCCATCAGACATAAATTTTTTTTTTTTTTTCATTAAACCTTAAGACGTGGGGACCTGCCTTTCAACATGCGCCGTACCATGAATCGTACTGGCCTGGACAGTGACGAGGACGTGGAGTTGCCAGTCGACGTGCCTGAGCCTGCAGCTGAGTAGGAGAGCCAAGGCAGAAATATTTTAATGTCTGCAGACGACGTTGCAAATATCTTAGAATATTGCCCATGTACTCAATTAAGGATTTAGCTTTATACCCCCTCCTTTTTTTTTTTTTTAAACTTTTTTTTCCCTCCCATGTAATGCAATTGTTTTTGCCCCAATAATCAACTCAGTAAATTTTCTTTTTTTTTACAAAAATGTGTCTATTTTTCTACTGAATGGTTCTATTATTGTATTTGTAACAAACCATTGCAGGTTTAATTTTATTTGATTGGCTGGGGTTTTCTGGAAGACGGACACAGTTATAATCTGTAATTTCAGTTTGCTGGAGTCGGTATACATGTTTGTATCTGTACTGTATGCCTCTCCCTCACTGTGTCACCTAAACCAAAAGCACACAGACTAACATGCACATGGTTCGGTTAAGGTATCTCAGTTCTTTTGTGGCATGGATAAAATATGGCAATATTACTGAAGATGTCTATATAAATGCACTGTCATGACTATTTTGGTTGCTGTATACTCTTAAGGGTTTTATATTTGATTAATTACTGGTGATGGGTCATCATATTGTAACTCACTGTACTTTATATGCTTTTCACAACCAAAGGGGGTATTTGTCAGTGGTTAATCTGTAAATGCTGAATGCGACATGTCCTAGTATCATGCCCCTCCAATGTATTATCATACGATGTACATGAAAATGCCGTGATGGTAAGGCTATTTTATGAAATGCCTTCATGCAATAAAGTGACAAAATGTTAAATAACCATTTTATCCCCTCATCTCTTTAGAGTTTAGTCAGAACAAATGTGACCTTTATTTTCCCCTACAAAAACTGTCATAAAACAGTACTTCCACGTGTGTGTAATCTGTCCTCCAGTCGTTTTTTTGGCTAAACAAATCTACATTCCAAAGATTGCAGTGTTGCATCCACGATCATGCTGTTTTTGCAAAAACAAAACAAAACTATCGTTGAAGAAATTCAATCTCGTTGGTTGCTTTCAGATACAATCTGATTATTGGCCATGGGTTGTCGCTGTGGTCGAGCAAAAAACAAAATTCAATGTTCAACCTGGACTATTCCAGAGACTGCAGGCATAAAACCAACCTGATAAGAATGTGTGGTTGAACATTTTTAAAGTTCCAAGAGATGAATAAGTAATGGAGCTCAAGACTTTCCTTCGCAAATCATTTCAGCTCTAGTTTTGGCTATTCCATTTTCAAAAAGTCACTGGGTATATCCACATTTATGTATGCATTGGTTTGCATAAAACGACGCGGATAACTCGATATTATAGATTTATCTGAAGCCTGACGTCTGACACACTCTCATTTCATGACACGAACCCACAAGTTTGTGTACTAATTGTGAATGAGTTAGGACTCGTGTGTGTGTGTGTGTGTGTGAGAGAGAGGGTGATTCTGTGTGACGGCGCTTCCCTGTCTGAGGTGAACTTTGCTCGCTAACAATTACAGGAGCCCAGCTGCAAGCGGCGTTAGCGTGAAGAAGCTATTAAGTCACTTGGGATATTGAGAAAGCTTCAGTGACAGTTACGTTATCTATTTTGCCTTGCCAGAAAGTTCTGTATCCCCCGCTAGTTGAGTAGTTATAAGCACTGGTCTCTTCGAAAACGTTTACAATTATCACTGGAAATGCCAAACCTGGAGTGTTTTAAGCTAACATGGGGGACCATCACTTCCACCGATTCCTAACACTTAAAAACGGGTAAGAGGAGCTAGCTTGCAACGTTAGCTTGCTAACATGCCAGCAGTGTGTCACATTGCCTTCTGCTAAAACAAGTTAGCTGACCGGTTTAGCGACGTCTGTCTTAAACGTGCTTTTTATTTGAACAACTCACTTGTTGTTTAAGCTAGTTCTCTTATTTGGAAGCAGACGGCTGGTGAATGCTAGCTATGACAAAAGAGGCTGATGTCGTATTAACTTAACCTTGCCTTTTTCCGAAAGCTAGTTGGTTAGCTAACCTAGCATGTAGCTACCCGGCGAGACTCGATTTATGGCTGTCATACGTTTTCTCTTTGCCCATCTCTCCGTTTTTATTTTCATTCTTCTATTTATTTGCTCTCTTTTTCTTCCAAGTAACATTGGCGAAACTTAATGAGCTTCAACCCAACCGCATCAATAGAGAAACTGGACTCAGCCGGCTCAGCATCCAGTTCAAAGATGGAGTTAGCAGCGGTGAGTGCTGATAATGTTCATGCCACCATCATACATCCAGCTGCTGATTATGACAGAAGATGAACACAATTTGATTCTGTTAAAACCTTTACCTCGTAAATCAAATTGTTTAATGTTCGCACAGTCAAATCTTTTTTTAAGGACTTTGAAAAAATGTTCAAAGTCCTTAAAAAAAGTGTGGCACATATTGGATCAATAGCTTTTTAAATTAATACTTTGTATTGAAAAGAAGTCAAGGAAAGCATTTGTTCACATAGCGACTAAGTGAAAATGTCTGTTCCTCTGGGTTCCAGTAAACAAAGCACCTGACACACAAAAATGGCAACATTTTGGGTGTGGATTATGTGAATCGAAGAGAAGACATCAAAGTAATTTTTGCATGAAAGGTTTACACCATTGAATTGAAATATCCACTTAAAACCCAAATATAATTGGTGAGGGTGTACATGGACATTATTTTTCAGAATAGCAAAGTCATTAAGTCAGTAACTGGAGCAGCTTTACCACCGGATTTATTCTTTTTGTTTTATCCAGTTTGTACTCACTTATCCAAATATTTTGCGGGATGTCCGAATACATTCAGAAGAGTAGAGAGGGGCCTTGTTTTAACATGTTAAGATGATAAGATTACGTTGTTTTTTCCTCCTACATGTTACTCTTGCATCTCTGGTGGGAGAGACTAAGGAGAGAGGTAAAGGGAATGGAGGATGTCCAAATTGGGACATGAGATTATGGGTATGAGATACCAGCAAAACTGAATTGCCTCCATTTATGTTTGAACATAGTCATCAGCAGCTGGCATTATTTTAGCTTGTTGTTGAGACAATCTGTGTAGCTGCAGAGAACTGCTGGTGCTTGAAAAACTGCAGAGGAAGTGCCAATTTTAATTTAGCTTTTAGGGTATTGTTCAAAATCTCAATTAGATTAGATTAGTTCAGTTCAATGGCAGCATGGGCACTATTTTGCCACTACTGCACAGACCTAATAAATACACAGACATTCAAGGGGTCCTAAGCATAGTATAAACAGTACTTTCATAGTGAAATATTTGTTGTATATGACGATGTATATATATCTTCATATTGGACATGGTTAAAGCGCTGAGAATACCCGCCACCTTTTAGCTGTTTAAGAGGGATTGTTGGCTTGGACGTGGCTATGCACAGTAACCAAATGTGCCAGAAATATGCAATCTTTGTTCCGATTCAAATTCTAAAAGCCAGTCTTCTGACAGTTCAAATGAGAAAATAAAATATGTGGCTAAATTGTGTTAATGTTTAATGTAACCTAAACGGCTACTCTGTTACTGATGCAGATGGTCCCGCATTTGCTTACTTTGTTTTTTTATTTTTTTGTGTGTTTGTTTCTGACCCACATTCTTCCCTTCATGACTCATGCCATTTGACAAAGATGCAATTTAGCACTGAGCATTACAGAGAGGGGGGGTCGGCAAATACAGATATGAGCGTGTGTTTCTCAAAGATAAAGATAGAAGCCCATAGAAAACGGTTAGGATTAAGCTTCTTCTTTTTTTTTTCTTCCTGCGAATTGAGGGGAGGGAAGACGAGAAGCGGGAGAAAGCTTTTGTGGTTTGGTGGTAAAGGGGGAGAAGGAAGGAAGGTTTTCGTGTGACATAGAGATTTATTCTACATTATGCTATTTGTAGCTGCAAGATGAGAGGCAGGTGAAAGAGGGCAAAATGCAGGAAAAACAGGATTCTCAAAGCCAAACCCCAGGCACCTTGGGGAAGGTAGGACTGTGTGTGTTTGAACTTAATGTGTGTGTTAATGTGTCAAATCTTTGTATGTGTAAAGGCATTATATTGTGTTGATGAGGGGTTGTACCAGACTGCCTATGTATGGTTTGTTTTTCTTACTGTAAAGTGTGGTCATTTGCTGTACCAGTAATAGTGCTTAAATAAACAGTACTTAAATCTGCTTAGACAGTCACATTGAGGGAATATGCTCCTTCTTATTGGGATAAGATGAATAGAAGCACAATTCAAGTTGAAGAGCTGACTTAAGGTTTGGGTAAGGTTAGGTAAATTTAGAGTGATGTTCTCTGAACGCTTGGACATATCACTGTGTGTGCGTGTGTGTGTGTGTGCTTCTGCGTGTGCGTTTATAAACTGTCTCTGCTCATCTCCATCATCTCCACTGTGTAGGAACCTGGCATCGGCTCTGTGCCACAGGCTTTTTTTTTTTATTACAGAAAATGTCACAGTAACCTTTATGTTTGAAATAAAGTCCTATGTGTGTGTATATATATGTAATACATTATTTTGTTCTGGAACATTTTTATGCTGTATCTAATGCACAGTTGTTTTTGTATAATATGGAATTTTCTGATATTGTGAAGAAGACTTTGAGCTGCCCTTTTTTCATGTTCCACTTTTGACACAATGACTAATCCTTTATGCTTCTCCCTGGCTAGCTCTATTTCCTCTCTTATCTTCTGTCTCTCTCATCTCTGTATGTAATTTAAATTTCTGTCTGTCCGCTCCTTGTGCTCTCTTTCCACCATCTCTTTCTCGTTCAGCACATCTCTCGTTTTATTTGTAATATATTTATTACCCTCTACTCTCTTTCTTTTCATCCCCCTCTCGGTCTCCTCCATCGTCTGACTCTGACTGTCGTCGTCCTCAGGCTCACCCAGCTCTCAAAGCCTTCATGTGTGGCTCTCTCAGCGGTACCTGCTCTACGCTGCTCTTCCAGCCTTTGGATCTGGTCAAGACACGGCTGCAGACCCTGCAGAACAATGCTAAGCCAGGGTATGTTCGTGCACATGCACACATACACGTTTTACCAGCCTGACACATGTGCATCAGCGTACCTCAGGTGTCCAATATCTTTACAACACACTCACTTTGATAAGCACAAGAACACATGCAGCATAACAGTCGCAGCCTGTATCTGTTGTCATGAACCTTACAGTGGAATTAGTCATGCCAGCACCGTGCAATCATGCTGTCAGGCTGCTCACTTACAATTACAGGAACAGGAAGTTGTATTTTTTTAATCTAAAATTGGAGTTTTAATTTTAAGGTTTCCTACGTATAGACTTGAAGTCCATGATTTGTGTGGTCATAGATTTACAATGCAAACATTCGTAATAGTTGTTCATAAACCACATCTCATTATCTTTGATCTGTCTGAAATGTTATTTTTTAATGCATTTATATTTACATGCTTTGGATAACTAAATAAATTTATTCTTCCAGCATGCCAAAGGTGGGAATGTTTGCTGTTTTCATCAACGTTGTTAGGACAGAAAAATTCTTCAGCCTATGGAAAGGAGTTTCACCAGTGAGTAACTGAGATTGATCGTAATTTTTAATACATATGACCATTCTAAAACTAAAAACTAAGATCTAAAACTCTATACCAGTCAGTCTGCATTGATGGAGGGGAGATGAAGACTGTTCAGACCTGCAGATATCTGGGGGTGGTGCTGGATAATAAACTGGAGTGGTCTGCCAACATAGAAGCAGTGTACAGGAGGGGCCAGAGTCGGCTTTTCTTCCTGAGACGACTCAGGTCCTTCAATGTCTGCAGTGATATGATGTGCATGTTTTATCACACTGTCATTGAGAGTGCACTGTTCTATGCTGTTGTCTGCTGGAGGAGTTGCTTTACAGGCACCTGGACAAACTGGTGAAAAAGGCCAGTTCTGTAGTAGGCAGAAGGCTTGACCCTCTCAGTGCTGTGGTGGAGCAATGGATGAGGAGGAAATTATGTTCTGTTTTGGATAATAATAGACATCCCCTCCACAGCATCCTGGCAGGACAGAGGAGCAGCTGCAGTGAGAGGCTGCAGGACTGAGAGGTTCAGGAGGTCCTTTGTCCCCACAGCCATAAGGCTTTTTAACAGTGATAGCTGACTTTGATTATTTATGATTTATGTTATTTATTAATTTATAATTATTATGGTTGTTGTTATTGTTCTAATATACAATCATTGTAAATATTTTTTTAAAAAACAAAGAAATTCGAGCTACTTGACTAATTTTTAATTCCCCCCACTGGAGGATGAATAAAGTATTTTCTTTTCTATTCTATTTGTATTCTTGCAGTTATAAATGCTGTTGTTGCTTGTTGGGCAGCAGTCTGTGCAAACACTTGCTCTCCACTAGCAATCTCCAGATGCTCTTTCAGTTCACATTAGTGTTTCCGCCCTTTCTTCCCTGAAGAGTCAGACAAGACTCTTGCACTGTGCTGATGTCTGCTTTTCATTTTAGACATTATCTTAAAAAGCAAAATGAAAACAAAAAATCCAAAGTATCTCATTAGCTTTAATCAGTAAGTAAAAAAAAAAAAATTCCAAACAGACTTCTCAGTGGTTGAAATATTATAGTGTGACTGAAAAAGATTAAATGTTTTGAGACGATCTACCAACATTATTTTTTTTAAACTCCATTTAGAAAATATTTAAAGAAGATGAGACAAATCAAATATCAATGAAATAAGCAAAAAAGCTGAATCAAGTGATATTATTTCTGCCTTCGCAGTCATTTGTGCGCTGTATCCCCGGGGTGGGTATCTACTTCAGCACCTTCTACTCCCTGAAGCAGCACTTCTTCTTGGACCGAGCACCCAACGCTGGCGAGGCTGTTGTGCTTGGGGCGGGTGCCAGAACCGTGGCCGGAGTCTGCATGCTGCCATTCACGGTCATCAAGACACGCTTTGAGGTGCACAACTGATACTCTGGCTAGTGACCGACCTCTATCTGAGCCCGTCAGACCTCAGATCTGTGGGTTTTTGGACTGAATGAAATTTCTTCTGACATTCCTCTTTTTACTGTCATGGGTCAGTAAACAGCAAAAGACGGCCGGTGTTTAGGTGCAGCTGCTTTTAGCCAGAGGCAGAATTATAGATATCATAGTTAGTGATGAATTACTTGTCTTTGTCATTTAGCTTTGCATAGAGTGTCTGGTAAGAAATCCAGTGTGTTAGGAGACGCTAGTTTTAGATATGACAGTCTGATAGAATGAATATTAACTTGTTTTCTTCTTTGAGTTTAAAGTATTTCCTCACACATCCTGTTTGTGGGGAACTCATTACAATAGCTTTAAGCATTAACACAGAACAGAAAAATGTCCAAAAACAGCATGCAGCTAGATATTTACTAATTTTAATGACGGTGTTTCAGAGTGGCTGTTACAACTACGTGAGTGTGGCTGGTGCTCTGCGGAGTATGTACAAGACGGAGGGAATCAGGGCTCTGTTTTCAGGGCTGACCGCCACACTGCTCCGAGATGCTCCTTTCTCGGGCATCTATGTCATGTTTTATAGCCAGGCCAAGAGAGCGCTGCCTCCAGGTAGGAGCAGCACTAAGTGAGAACATCAAACAGAATGCCATTAGGTTGTGAAAAAGCATCCTGATATCCAGTTTGTTTTTGTCAGAGGTGACTTCAGCGCCTTACGCCCCCCTGGTGAACTTCAGCTGTGGGGTGGTTGCAGGCATCATGGCATCGCTGGCCACTCAGCCTGCAGATGTGGTGAAGACCCATATTCAAATCAGTCCATCCCACTGGAGCACAGCAGATGCTGTTAGCTACATCTATAAGGTGTGTATTCATAGGCTAGTTGTTCCCTTACTTTTTTCTTAAGTAATACAATATGAGTTTCTGTGGCCTTCTTTAAGTAAATGTAAGCACAGTACATTGTAGACCCGGTAATGCTGTAATGAACACATTAAAAGGGGTAAAAAGAGATTTAAAAAAATAATTGAGGGTGAGGTTTTAAGATTATTATTATTTTTTTAATTATATTGTCATGTTGGCTAATAAAAAAAAACATTTTCTCCCTGAGATTCAGGTGTTAATTTTCTTAAAATAGATACTTTAAAAAAAAAATAAACATCAACTGAAGGTGAGAAGAAAAATTGTGAAATTTATTTCATTTCCACGTTTTCTGTTTTTCATCATTTGTCAATTGTCAATGCAGTACTTGAATATACAAATGATGATTAGTGATTAGTGGAACTGTAGCATAAGTGTAGTGCATAGCCACCAGCTTAATGTCACACTGAACTTTCCTGCTTTGTCCTCTCCCCTCAGGAACACGGCATGCGTGGGTTTTTTCGTGGGGCTGTGCCCAGATCTCTTCGACGCACTCTGATGGCTGCTATGGCTTGGACTGTCTATGAACAGCTGATGGCTCGAATGGGCCTTAAATCCTGAGGAGCAGTGTCGGGAATCTGCAGAAGAAGAGACGAAATGTGTGGGGATAATGACTTTTTTCACTGGACGCAAACAGAAAAAAAAGGGGAGCCTGAGTAGCTTAAGGAGATGGTGAAGCAGCACTACCAAGACTTTTAGCAAAAGAACCAGGTGGATAAATGTTTGGAAAAAAGAGCGTGTGTGTGTGTGCGTGCGTGTGTGCGCAAGTGTGTTATTTAAATGTTGTAAATGTGTGTTGGTAATGAGATTGTGGTGTTACACCTGATCCACTCTTACGCCAGTCTTGGACTGTAGTGATTCTCCCTGCTGTGAAGTGAACTTAAGCCACGCGAGGTATGGCAACCACTCAAAAAGAAAGAGCGAGTAACTCTTCTGGATTCTATAGCTGGCTTTGAGAGGGTTGTTTGTAAAAATCTGACATTTCAAAGATTTAGCAAGCCGGTGTGGCACAGGTCTGCTGAGGTAGATGCTGTCTGCTGAAAATTGAAAAGCAGAGAACCGTTATTTGCTTCAGACAATCAGATGCACTCCCACAGCTGCATCACGGAAAGAGAGTCTGAGCCATGTGCAATAATCAGTTAAACTCTTTGTCGCCACACTGCTAAAAACTAATGAAAACTTTATTAATAACTGGTGCATTTTTGAGTCGGCATAATG
Source organism: Leuresthes tenuis (assembly GCF_036924035.1). Classification (NCBI taxonomy): domain Eukaryota; kingdom Metazoa; phylum Chordata; class Actinopteri; order Atheriniformes; family Atherinopsidae; genus Leuresthes; species Leuresthes tenuis. The sequence goes on from NW_027325358.1 coordinate 27,206,819, forward strand.
GAACCAAATGTGCTTTGGGGGTAAAAAAATAAAGGTAAAATTCACACCAGTTGCTAAAAGTTGGAGTTTTTGGGTTTTTTATTTTGAGGTACCCTGTGGAGGTTTTGATTATTGGTATGGCTGCCGATTCTATGAGCAGATTCACACTGTGATTTTAGGAGGAGGGTTTTGATTTTTGAGAGAAACTCTGTATTCTAGCAAAACCTTTTTTGTGTTCACAAAGACTCCGAAAGGAACCTTGAAGAACAGTTTCCTCTGCTAAAATAAGCACTTTCATGAGTTAGCTTCTTTTTTTTTTTTTTTGTACATGTTCATTAAATGTTTTTAATGTAGATTGAACTCAAAAGCTATTAAATATTTGTGGTTTGGTTAAATCAGTGAGTTCCTCTCTTTAAGTTAACAGCATTTTCAAAAATTAAGTTTGCAAGTGAGACATTGCTTGATCATTATGCAAATATGTCCATATCAGCAGTTTGTGACCTAACACAGAATCATTGGCTGTTACAAAAGTAGAGCAAATTGTTCTGATGCTTGTAGCGAGTTGCCTGTTTAAAAACAAAAAAAAGATGATATATTTGAAACAACACGTATGTATTTTTAAAGAAATGCCAAATGAAAGATCTTCTTTGGGATAAAGGTCACATAGGTGCCAATGGTGTTTACTTCCTGTCCAGAACAAAGGGCTGTTATCTGAGCTGACACATACTTGTTCTGCAGTGAACTGTGTTAGGAGTTGATTTTTTTAAGCCTCAGTCTTGCCGTATAACACAAACTGTATATGTCACTTTGCCATAATTCACACCGTTAAGTTTGTCCTGGTTTGTTGCCGTCATCCCACCACTGTGTTGACATGTTTATTGCAAGTGAAGGTGTGTGATGTGTGCATATGTCTCCTCAGAACAGTGCCTGATTAAATTTTTTTTTTAAGTCAATAAATTTTCCTCTTTTGTTAGAAAGACTCTTTTTCAGTCTCATTTGAAATTAGGAGGTAATTGACACAAGTTTTCTTCTTTTAAAAAAAAAAAAATTTCACATTCTGCATGCTTACATTGCAGCTGCTTTCCACCATGGAGCGTACATTATCAGCCATGATGATAATGGTGATTAGAAGCGCATGCATATTGATTTTTAAACATTAGAAATACCCTGTATGTGACTGATGTGAAACAAGTTAGATCATTATTTTCTATAACACCTGGAATACAGAGATTATGTGAAGCATTCATCTGCATTAAGACATTATTGAGGATCTAAATGTCTCATTGTTGACAGACTGTAAAAAGATGCAACAGGTTCATCATCATCATTTGATAAAAATGTGAGCGAAAATGTATACGTGTTTATTTTTCTTTCTAAATTAAACAATGTTAACAAATTACCCTAAATCACTAACTTTGACAATATCAGATATTTAAAAGAAATGAATCACCCTCTAAAAAGATGAGAATAACATTTGGATTTGGCATTTTGAAATAAAATGATCATTCTACCATAAGAACTTCAAGAAGATTTAATAGCAAATGAGGTGGAGCTTCTCTTGGCAGTCAAGGTTCTCCCACACACCGTCTTTGGTTTTGCTTTTGTAAATATATTTTCTTTATATCTGGTTTTATATTAGTTTGCAGTTTGTCAAAAAAAAACCTTAAAAGACTAAAAGGGAAAAGGCTCTGATGTTAGGTTTTTGAAACAAAAGAGAGAGATAACAATGACACAAAAGTTAAAGAAACAAAGGTGGAGAAGGTTGAAAACCATTAAAACAAATCCACCCAGATGACCCAGCAGAGATCTCAAAGAGTTAAAGTTGTCAGGCTTGACTGCTGGAAGTTCAATGAAGCATGATTCTGGTTTTCATATTTTTGCAAGGTATCAAATTAGGCCTGCAGAGGACCTGGAACAATTTTGTTTAGGAAATTTATTTCCATCAGACATCGAAACACAACATATGAAAACAAGTCCTGTTTGAACACGTACTGTGTTGTCTGTGTTGAGCCTGAAGCTTTCACTCTGAGAAGCTATCCCACAGACTTCTGTCCTTCGTTCGTAAATGTTGTCGTTTGAAGAAAGGGGGTGACTTCCAAATTAAGATGAACATATTATTTGAATTTTCTGTTGATCAAATCTTTATATAACCAGATCAGTCTTTAAGAGCAAATTCGTATATTTACGGTGGCGACTTGGCAAAAGCCAAAGCCCGTTGAGGAAAAGATATCAAAGTGAGTTGTACAATGCTAAAGGTACGATATATTGTTGCGGTATAAATAATTTTGGGATGACAAACAAGTAAATGAAAAAAAAAAGTTAAAACTGTTAAAAGTGCAGCAGACAGACAGGCATGGCTTAAATCTCCAGAGATCACCATGAATGCACTGGGGTGTTGTATTTGTAGTTTGGCAACAGCTGAGCTGATGACTTCACATCCAGCATCAACAGGCAACACAGGTGAACTCTCTCAGCAGACAACGTGTATGGAAACTCACAGCCAACAGCTCAATGTGCTCTTATTACACATACAGACAGAAAGCCAGGAAGAGAGGGCTTCTTAAACAATTTTACAGATGAAAAATAAGCAATGTGTGCAGACTTTACAAATCTGAGTCAACAATGGAAAAGAAAACAAAAGAGATCATCCAAAGACTTTAGTTACTGAGATATGTTATAAATATTTGTTTAAGTTAAAAAAAAGTTATGAGAAGAACACTAAGACTACAATATGACGAGATGAGTGTGTTGGGGTGGCCATAGCTTTGAAATTGAGGTCCATTGTGCAAATATTCAACAGAATATATTAGTCACTGTTATTAAGCCTATTTGGTATCTGACAGAGATACCAATGAGGACAGAGATACCAATAGGCGTGCAGTGGTGTTATTTGCCTGTGCTACACATGTTTCTGTCCCAGCAGTTCTTCTCCCAAAGAGAATAGATTATTTTTTTTCGCACCTACTTTAGAACTTTTTTTTTTTTTAAAAACAACAACAAATGGCATTACAAATACTTAGTTGAAGAAACCATGGCAAATATATAGAAAAAGAAGAGTCATTACCTTTTCAGTGGATCACTGATCTACTTCAAATTTATTCAGCACAGCAGCAAAAATACCAAATCAAAAGTTAAAGATTAGTGCTACAGTTGCCACAAAATACTAGCTCAAGAGAAGATACATAGATCACCTGAATAACAAATAATGCATTATTAGATTACAAACACGATTGGCTATATTCATGCAGTCTGGCAGGCAGTTGATCGGCAAGCAGGAAAATCTTTATCCACATCCAAACGTGTTAATACGGTACACACAAAGGATGACGGATACCCAACCACTGAACTGCAGCTACATGAAAATAGAATCAAATAAAAGTTACGTGTCTCTAAAAAAAATTGAAATAGCTTTAACAGTCTAATCAATGTTGTTATAATATTCCTTTAGACTTTCCTTGTTAGTGTCTCCTTCATTCTTCTCTAAGATGTTTTGCAAATTCAAGTTGATAACCAAATTTTCAAAAAGACGAGCTGTTTTACTCTGGGAAAATGTCCTCCTTTCCTCCTCGTTGATCTTGGTATGTGTTTCATGTGTTTATCGTGTATCAGATTCTCCAGGTGCAACGTGGTGGGATTTTTTTTCTGGTACTTTCAGTGCTATCTATAATTAGTGATGGTAGGCTGGAGGGTTTTGTCAATAGTGGAGATTCTCTGTGATTAGACAGTTAAATGAATCAATTAAAAAGCATAACAGACTATGAATGCTGCCTAACGTAACTATGCAAGAAAAACTTGACGTAATAGTTTTTTTCTGCTGAGGTGAAAAAAAAGTTGTTGCATTACCATTATTTTTAGCTGTTTCCTTATCTCTTTTCACACACTCAGACACAAAAGAAGTGGAGCTTCTCTTGGCAGTCAATGTTCTCCCACACTCCGTCTTTGGTTAAAGCTCCACAGCGTCTCCACATTGGACACTGGTGGTCCTGATCTCCCTCTCTGGGCCAGGCCTTATACTCCAGAGGGTCACCGTTCACCCACAGCCAATTGTCCTCCAGGAAACGCAGGCCGATCCAAACCCGCTCAGTGACGTTAGTAGGCTGGATCTCAGTCTGAGCCAGAAGGTTCTCAGTCTTAGAGAGCAGGCTGGTTAAGTCGCTGTGGCTCTCTCTGCAGTGCTCCAGCGCCTCCTCCCAGGTCTTCTCCTCCTGCACCACAATCAGGTTCAAGCAGAAGAATTTGTGTTTTGATTCGCCATCTTCAACATGCCATCCATTACTGGCCCATCTGGCATTACTGGTAACTACAGGAGGTCCATTCACCCAGTTTTGGTAGGTGACGTTGTCTCCTCCTGACCATGTCCAGTTCCTGTTTTTGGGATCCCAGTAGAGACCGATCCATCCCGACTGGTCTTCTCCCACAGACTCTTTGAACACCCGTTCCTCCACCTCACTGGTGATAGGTGAAAGGTCAGTGTATTTTTCCCTGCAGTGTATCTTAGCATTGTACCAGATATGTTTTTGATTGACAATAACATGTTTCTGAGACAAACTGCATGCACTTGTGATAATGAGCAGTCTGAGTACAAACTTCTCCATTGTTCAGTCTTTTGTGCAGGAGGAAGCAGCCCGTGAGTTTATACCTTCCTTCTAAGACTAAGATGATTGGAGAGGTGAAAATATTTGCATATATCTGAATAAGACGTGAATTTGAATTTCGAAAGGCTTTGGACTGTGGAAGACAAACAAATCAGATCAAAAGAAAATTGTAAATATATTTTCTTTATATTTGGTTTTGTGTTAGTTTGCAGTTTGTCATAAAAACCTTAAAAGACTAAAATAGACTCATTTTCAAATGAGGCAAAAGGGTCTGATATTAAGTTTCTGAAACAAAAGAGAGAGATAACAATGACACAAAAGTTAAAGAAACAAAGGTGGAGAAGGTTGAAAACCATTAAAACAAATCCACCCAGATGACCCAGCAGAGATCTCAAAGAGTTAAAGTTGTCAGGCTTGACTGCTGGAAGTTCAATGAAGCATGATTCTGGTTTTCATATTTTTGCAAGGTATCAAATTAGGCCTGCAGAGACCTTCTGGAACAATTTTGTTTAGGAAATTTATTTCCATCAGACATCGAAACACAACATATGAAAACAAGTCCTGTTTGAACACGTACTGTGTTGTCTGTGTTGAGCCTGAAGCTTTCACTCTGAGAAGCTATCCCACAGACTTCTGTCCTTCGTTCGTAAATGTTGTCGTTTGAAGAAAGGGGGTGACTTCCACATTAAGATGAACATATTATTTGAATTTTCTGTTGATCAAATCTTTATATAACCAGATCAGTCTTTAAGAGCAAATTCGTATATTTACGGTGGCGACTTGGCAAAAGCCAAAGCCCGTTGAGGAAAAGATATCAAAGTGAGTTGTACAATGCTAAAGGTACGATATATTGTTGCGGTATAAATAATTTTGGGATGACAAACAAGTAAATGAAAAAAAAAAAAGTTAAAACTGTTAAAAGTGCAGCAGACAGACAGGCATGGCTTAAATCTCCAGAGATCACCATGAATGCACTGGGGTGTTGTATTTGTTGTTTGGCAACAGCTGAGCTGATGACTTCACATCCAGCATCAACAGGCAACACAGGTGAACTCTCTCAGCAGACAACGTGTATGGAAACTCACAGCCAACAGCTCAATGTGCTCTTATTACACATACAGACAGAAAGCCAGGAAGAGAGGGCTTCTTAAACAATTTTACAGATGAAAAATAAGCAATGTGTGCAGACTTTACAAATCTGAGTCCTAACAATGGAAAAGAAAATAAAAGAGATCATCCAAAGACTTTAGTTACTGAGATATGTTATAAATATTTGTTTAAGTTAAAAAAAAAGTTATGAGAAGAACACTAAGACTACAATATGAGGAGATGAGTGTGTTGGGGTGGCCATAGATTTGAAATTGAGGTCCTCCTGCCAGGTCTTCTCCTCCTGCATCACAATCAGGTTCAAGCAGAAAATTTTTTTGATACGCCATCTTCAACATCCATAACTGGCTCATTTGGCATTATTGGTAATAATAGTACATTACAATAAAATTAAATTCACCCAGTTTTGGTAGGTGAAGGTGTCTGGTCCTGACCATGTCCAGTTCCTGTTCTTGGGATCCCAGTAGAGACCGATCCATCCCGACTGGCCCTCTCCCACAGATTCTTTGCATATCCTGATATCCTGTCCTCCACCTCACTGGTGATGGGTGAAAGGTCAGTGTATTTTTCCCTGCAGTATTCCAGAGCATCGGCCCAGTTAAGTCGTAGACTGATAAAGACTCAATGAACCTTTTTCTTTTTTAAAGACTGTGCTGCCTTTTATGTCGTTTTATGATTTTATAAAACCCAAAGATACGATAATTTATTAATTAATTTATTCATTTAAATTATTCATTTATATAATCTAACTGATCTCTGATGTTTCCGAGAACTTTCCGGGAATTTTAAACCCAGTTTGAAAGGATGGAAAAGGAGCTTGAATTAGTAAGAGAGTATTTTAACACATACATATGATGTCATTCGTAATATGCTCTCGACCCATCATGACATTAAAATATCCCGTGGGACTCTGAAGGCACGACTAAGAGATTTAGGCCTGAGTAGACGGGGCGGCTACTCATCGCCAGCTGAAGTCAGACGGGCCATAGTATGAGAGCTGCGTGGACCTGGACAGCTGTTTGGGTACAGAACAATTTGACTGACCTTAAAACAGAAACATGGCCTGTATGTCAAAACAGAGACAGTCATGCGGATGCTTCGCGAATCCACGCGGAACCAAGAAGCTAAGAATTTAGCCACTTTTAATCAAATTTTTGTTTGATTTTGTGTTTGCTATGGTAATTCTTGTGATTGCAAATGCTGTTTTATAATAAAAGGAATGTTCTCAAAGATTGTCTCAGTGCTGAAGTGAGAGATAAATGACTGCATTGCACTGAATGAACAGTACATTGTTGGAAGCTTCCATGAATATTGACAGTATATAGAGTTACATCGCTAATGAGGGTTATTCCAAGAATGATCTTTGATAGTGACATGAGGAAAACTTTAACACTACCTCATAACACCCCCGAGTAAACTAAATGCTGTAAGCACAATTATTTATTGTCAGCAGCAGGGTTTTGTGTTGAATCCACCTATTCCTGGGATAGGCAAATGCAACTTGTTTTTTTAAATGAGATCCTCACTCAGCGCTTGATGCATATTTGCAAGTCACAAGAGTAAGTCTGCTGACAAGCATCGTATTTGCATGGGTCATTTTGCCAGTAACTATGCAATGGATGACATTGCTATACATCTTTCCTGTGGTAGTTTTCTTTCAGCACTGTTGAAATGCATGTCCCAATTCAGAGACTTTCAGGCATTTCACCAATAACAGCTTGAGGTTATTTTCACTGTCTTTTTATAATTTTTTGAAGGCCTCTTGTGTACTTCTTTTTTTGCAACTTTTTTGCTAGTTCACTCATTTGCAACTTTTCCAGAAGAGCTTGCCCATACTTCATAGGAAAGTTGTTCCTCTGCTTAAAATTGCTGGGAAAATATGGAACTTTGCTTAGTTGTTTGTCATGTGTAGACACAACAAAGAGTTGGGTATGTTTATTATGCTTGACTGATTCATAGGTAAAATTAAGTTAAGTGACTTAACAACAACAGAAAAGAGATATTACAGATGAACAACAACACATGACATAGTGAAAGGTGTCATTATTATTTGACCAAGCTTAACTGCAGGAACATCATGGACAAACTAAGCACACCATATGACTCAGGAACTGTCACGAACCGTGACATGATGCAGGATCTTTATCAATAATAGTGTTTATTAATAATAATAATCACTTGTAACCTCTTTGACAGAGCAAAGCAATGGGCTGTAAAACTCCTAACACACTCGCCTCAATACCTATCGAGAGGAGAGTGTGACTATAAAACTTATTAAACAAAAATTCTCTCCACTCCAGGAGGACAAAAACAAAGGCTATATCAAATTACAACTTAACTTACCGCTCTCCTAAAAGTCGGAGGCACTATAAAAGCTTTAACAGAAAACAAAAACACTCTTATGCTTACACTTCTAATGGAGTAGCTTTATAAAGGAGGCCCCCATCGGTGGCCACCAGAGGCGGTGGGGCCTTGGGTTGTGGTACCATGGCGCTGTCTTTGGTTGGTGTGACCTGGGATACGTGGAACATGGGATGAACATGGAGGGATCTTGGAAGGCGAAGGTGGATGGCTGCAGGACTGATGACCTTGATGATGGGGAACGGACCAACAAACCGGGGTGCAAGCTTGGGTGACGGAACTTTGAGGTGGAGGTGTTTAGCGGACAGCCAAACCTTCTGCCCGGGTTTATAGGTTGGGGCAGGTCATCTCCTCCGGTTGGCAGCCCCTTTGACCCTGTTGCCTTGTCTTATTAGCACCTGCCTGGCGGCGGCCCAGATGTGGCGGCAACGGCACACCACGGTGTGGGCGGAGGGCACCGTGGCCTTGGTCTCAGAGTCTGGAAACAATGGAGGTTGGTAACCGTACACACAGTGAAATAGGGACAGACCAGTAGCAGAGGTAGGCAAGGTGTTGTCCGCATACTCAACCCAGACCAGGTGGGAGCTCCAAGATGCTGGGTTCTGGGACACCAAGCATCGGAGGCCGGTTTCCAGCTGTTGGTTGAGGCGCTCGGTCTGGCCGTTGGCCTCGGGGTGATATCCCAAGGTCAGACTGACTGTGGCGCCTATGAGCCTGCAGAACTCCCTCCAGAACCGTGAAACAAACTGGGGCCCCTGGTCTCAGACAATCTTCCTGGGAAACCCGTGGATGCAAAATACCTGCGTCATCATTATTTCCGCCGTTTCCTTGGTTGTGGGTAACTTAGGCAGGGCTATGAAGTGGGTCATTTTAGAAAAATGGTCGACTACAACGGTATTTCCCTTGGATGCCGGGAGCCCCGTGACGAAGTCAATGGAGATGTCTGTCCACGGTCTGAACAGAATGGGGAGAGGCTACAGGAGACCCATACGTGAGCTGGATGAGGTCTTGTTCCGGGCGCAGACCGAGCATGCCTCGATGTACTCCTGAACCCCAATTTCATGGATGGCCACCAGAACCGTAGAGAAATGACAAACATTGTGCGGCAGACCCCCGGATGACAGGTAAACAGCGAGGTGTGGGCCCAATGGATCACCTGTGGGCCCAGGCCGACTGGTACAAACAGTCGGTTCTCTGGACAACCCTCAGGTGATGGCGCCCCACCATTCCCTTGTTTTACCTCTTCTTTTATGTGCCAGGACAGCGCTCCTACCACACAGGTTCGTGGAAGGATGGACTCCGGTTCCTTGGCAACTGGTTCTGGGTCGTAAAGCCGAGACAGAGCGTCTGGCTTCACGTTCCGTAACTCGATCCGAACGTGCATGTAGACAGCAGAAGCACGTTGTGGATTGGATTGAGTGTTCTGTGCATGCTGAAGATTTTTTCCCAAAATCATCACCTGGAAGTCGAAGGAGACGATATTACTGTTGTTGTCGCTGCTGTCAGAAAGAAATGAACAATGCGATTGAGAATGCGCCACTGTGCATCGCGTTCAGGCCATAACCATGCTCATCACAAACGAAATGTAGAGGGATGTAGTTTATAACTTATAACTTAAACTAAACTTTAAATGTAAAGCTTACATGGATTCAATTGATGGAACTTCCAGAGAAATGAAAACTGAACACCCCAGATGGGACTCGAACCCACAATCCCTGGCTTAGGAGGCCAGTGCCTTATCCATTAGGCCACTGGGGCACATTTTCGCCATGTCAGCCATAACAGTGATATCATATTCGTTTAATGTGTATTTATGGTATAACTATTTTATTATTATATTATATTATAAGAAAAAACATTTGTCTTAAAACACAAAGCTTTAAGCCCAGAGTAACTAGAAAAACAGCCATTGCTCAACTTGGTTGCTACGCAACAACGAAAGAACCTCAAGTTAAACACAACTGAGATAAACTGTTTCCTGTTAAGTGCGATGCTCATTTAGCCAACGAAATAAATGTCTTTCGAGGGCCATACCGTACAGTGGCTACGGTATTTGACCTTCCATTATCATACATATTTCGAACTTGTCCAGCTGAGAAAAGGGTTAAGTGTCACGTTTGTTAAAAAGATCAACAATGAACGGACGGTGAGATGTCTGTTCAACCCTCGTGCCTTCAATCTGAAAATCCTATGGCGGAAATATTAAATCATAGTGTACTGGTAGGCAAACTATCAGCTAGCTTACGATGCCAACAGATTTACCCATGGTGTAGAGAGAAAGACTACTTTTTTCAAATGTTATCAGTTTTTTTAAGATAGATTAATTTACACCGATACTAACATATGATATTTGCTGTAAATAAGCGATGAAAGTAAAGATAGATCTTTAAAACCTGCTCGGAGTCGAAGGTAGCTAACAGCTGTGTTTTTCACAGTTACCCAGGTTATTGACAAGCAACTCTTGGCTAACACTAACCTCTTCGTGGGACACTCATCGAAATGGTAAGGAAACCACGTGTAAATTTAATGCAAAATCAAGTAAATAGGTTTAACTTAATCAGCTGTTTTGTTGTTGTCGTTTTTTTTGGCATTGAAGCTTAACAGTTGGAATAGCCCACTGGAATCCACTAGCGGGTTATGCTTTAATCAGAGAAAATCTAATTATGTACCTTGATAGATCCTCTCACGCGTGAAACCAGCTGTTGGAGGAGAGACTTCAGTGAGCATCAGTGAGAAAAAGAAGAAAAACAAAACAAAAGTTCCCAGTTTAGAGGAATACCTCCAGCAGAGAGACTATCTTGGAGCCTTGACTTTACTAGAGGTATCTAATTTTTCCCCAGTTTAAATGAAAATATGAAAAACGTAGTAAATAAATAGAACAGTTTTAAAGATGGTGTGTTTATGTGATGTGTTACTGTGTCATCCTCAGTTTCAGAGAAGTGTTGGGGAGAAAGAGGAACATGTAGACCTCTGGATTGGCTACTGCGCCTTTCACTTGGGTGATTATAAGAGAGCTATGGAGGTAATTCCTCGTAAACACGTGTGTCAATATGACTTTGTATAGCTGGGTTTACAGAATTGAACAGTTTTCAAAGCACCCTAAATACAACATTTGGTGAACAAATTCCGACAGGAGTACAAATCCCTGACCATGAAACCTGACTGTCCTGCTGAGGTGTGGGTCTACCTGGCCTGTGCCCTATTTTTCCTAGGGCTCTATAAAGAAGCTGAGGCGGCTGCATCAAAGGGTAGGGTCTCCAGCTGAGATTTATGATGTGTAGATGCGTGTGGTAAACCCCTGTTTAAACTATGCTCACCTGGAATGGGGTTACTGTATTGCACAGCAGTATTCTTTGATTCATTGGTATTGTGCATGATGCTGACTGAGAGATTCTTGTATTTATTTTCATGAAGGATGGTGTTTCACTAAATATGGTATCTCTTGATCTTCATAGCGCCGATGTCCCCTCTCCAGAACCGACTGTTATTCCATTTGGCTCACAAGGTTTGACAATTACGACGATGTTATTACACTGCCATGTATTTTCCTTTACTTGTCCTGTGACATTACTTTATCAGTGAGAATTCAACGTTTTTGTGTAAATCACCACCAGTTTGCTCTTTATGAATATAGTTAATGTTATTTTACTCTGTCTTTGTTAACCTGACTTCACCTCTGACCATTACCTTACCTCATTGTCTGATATCTTGACATTGTGTCTCAGTTCAACGATGAGAAGAAACTCATGGGTTTCCACCAGAACCTAGAGGATGTGACAGAGGACCAGCTGAGCCTGGCATCCATTCACTACATGCGTTCGCACTACCAGGAGGCTATAGAAATCTATAAACGCCTTCTGCTGGAGCACAGGTCTGTGCTTTTGCTTTTTACTCTCTAAAATTTGTCTCACAGTCCTCTACTCTTTTTCACCTTGGCAGGTGAGAGTTTTTAATGGAAGAGGATTAGATTTCATGTGCTTCACACCTTATGAAACTGCAGTGGTAATGCAAGTGTCACCACCAGACCTGGAGAGCTGGCTTCTTCTAACAATGAAACACTGAACACTGAACGTGTAGTAGCCAGGTCAGAGATCTGTTTATGGTTTTGTGGCATCTGTGGACAAACAATTCTTCGTATTTTTTTTAACAAAAAAATTATATTTTCTTTATATTATATTTATGTACCAGTCAAGTTGATTAACAAATTAAAAAAAATATTGTACCATAACTTTTAAAGTAATAAGTGTTACGGATATCTTTGTGAAATGGATTCAAACTAGAGTGTTGTTATCAACAATAACAAATTTCACAGATAATATCAGCCATTCAAGTAGAAATTGAGTTTCTGACTTTTTTTTGCCCTTGGGTGCCCCCTACTGCTGAGAGATGCAACACCTCTATTATTAAAAACAAAGAGTTGTCTAAAGCCACCAGAAACGTAAGAAAGGCTGTTTTTATTTACTGTGATATTGATGAGGGGGCAAACACACGCACAAGAACTGAAAAAACAAACAAAAAGATTAAAATGTTCTCGTTTTTCTGTGACATGGATTGAATGGGTTTTATCAATACATGTGCAATGAAATTCACATTGTTAATGTAATTTTCCAAGACTTAGCCAAAACTAATCAAACCTTTATGTGTGAGAAGAACTTATTTGCATGTCAGTCTAAAACAGGACTGACGTGGTTACCTGTCAAGCTTAATGGGGAATACTCACCAATCGCAACAAGTGACGTGAAACTTGGCATTCATCTTGCATCCTGTTTTTTCTTTTGCTCTGACATTAGCTTTTATTCTGTCTGCCTCTTTTTCTTTTCCTTGCCTCCTTTAGAAGCATTGTCTTTGAACACTTTACCCTATTCACCATAGTGTGTGTGTGTTTTGGAGAAAGTATTGCTGTGGTTTTGCAATGTGGTACTGTCAGATGTACATGTTTTTAACTTCGCTAGTGCTGCTTTAATTCAGTTCTATTCAGTTTATTTGAATTGTGACAGTTCACATAGATGGTCATCTCAGGGCAATTTCCAAGGAAATATTCCAAGGAATTTCCTAATTCTGACTGAGATTCTAAACCAGTCCTACTCAGGCCATTAGACTTTAAAAGGGAAGGTGTCCTAATGAAGTCATACTCGGATATTTGGTCTTTATACTGGTACAGAGATCCCTGTAACTTGTCATAGTGACGGTGACCTAACTAAAGTTGACGCTGTTAGTGATCTTACACTCATGACATAAAAACATAAGAAAAGTTTTTGAAATTTGTTACATTTTGACATTAGAAAATTGTAAAAGACATTTTTTGGAACACCTTAGAAGTAAATGCTTAATTGAAATTAAATTACAAATGAATAACAATAAAACATATTAACATGTTGGATATGTGTTATAAATGTTTAAATGTATGAACAAGCAGTTAACCTGAGGGCCAGCTTCACATTCTCATTGCATCTCACCTTTTCAGAGATTTCTTGGCTCTGAAAGTGTACGTGGCTCTGTGTTACTACAAACTGGACTACTATGATGTTTCCCAGGAGGTGTTGGCTGTATACCTTCAGAGCATCCCTGACTCAACTATTGCTCTCAACCTTAAGGCGTGTAATCACTTCAGGCTTTACAACGGGAAGGCTGCAGAGGTACCCATCGTTTGACTGCTTAGACTGTGTCCTGGTTGTTGTTTTGGTGATATTTACATATTTGTGCATTTTTTGCACAAATTTATAAACAGAAATGGGTAAGGAGGAGGGGAGGATAACAAACCACTGCAGAATATCCATGTACATACTTACATCTGCGGTCGTAGGTGTAATATATATATATATATATATATATATATATATATAAGAATTACATATGCACTGATCATAGGTTTGATTTGTGTGTGACCTCTCTTGTTCTTAGGCTGAATTGAAGAACCTAATCGACATCTCCTCCTGCTCCTTTGAGTTTGCAAAGGAGCTTATCCGACATAACCTGGTAAGCTCCTCACAATCTCCAGCTGTAAGTGTGTAAGCATGGTAGTCTTGCTCACACTGAATCTCCGTGCACTGCAGGTGGTATTTCGTGGTGGGGAGGGAGCATTGCAGGTACTGCCTCCTCTGATCGATGTGATCCCCGAGGCCAGACTCAACCTGGTCATCTACTATCTAAGACAAGGTGTGTAGTTACATCATTGTAGGTTATAGAACATGCAAAGTGGAATATAGACAGGACACAAAGCCCAGAGACAATCCCTCAGGCTCCTTTTAAAAGCGTTAAGTTTTTGTGATGTAAAAAAATTCAACTAAGATAAATGATCTTAGTATTCTTTCCACATCATTTGAAAATTCAATTCAATTCAATTCAATTTTATTTATATAGCGCCAGATTACAACAATTGTCATCTCAAGGCACTTAAGTAATATAGTCCAATTCAAGCCAATTGGAATTCAATTCATTGTAATCATAATCCAATTAATTCATATAGAGCTAATTCAAAAAATTAATATCCTAGCTAAGGAAACCAACAGATTGCACCGAAATGTGTCTTCAGTCCAATCTCCCGTCCTGAGCGTGCCTGTGGCAACTGTGGAAAGGAACGACTCCCTTTTAACAGGAAGAAACCTCTGGCAGAACCAGACTCAGGAAGGGTGGCCATCCGCCTCGACCAGCTGGGGTTTGAGAAGACAGAAAAGAGGGAAAAGAGGGGGGAAAAACACCATAACGCCATTCAAAGGATATCTGTTGGAACAGGGAAACATAGGTTAATAACCACAATAATGTCACATGTACATAAAATCAATTTTGAAATTAAACAGGGGGAAAAAGAGAGCAAAGTGAGGAAAGGTGTGACAGATGAGGTCCCCCAGCAGTCTAAGCCTATAGCAGCTTAACTATGGGATGTTTCAGTTTTCAGAGAAAAAAGCTCACAACCTAAACAGAAAAAACCCCAAAACAAATCAAAACAGTTAAAGGGAAAAAATCCACACACTGTGCAGATGTGGCTCTCGTTCAAAATGAATCAATCAAATTAAATTTTATGTTGAATTGTTTTGAAAATGTGCTGTAGCCTCATGAGGCCACGGTCCAATCTTCTGGATGTAATTTTGAAGAAATATGTTTGATACAAAAGCAGCACAGTTCATCAACAAAGTAACCCCATAATACTGATGGTGGCAGCTTCATGCTTAGCAGCTGCTTTTTCTTCAGCTGGAACTGAAGCCTTAGTTTAAGTGGGGGTGATTGTAATTAGCTCCAAGTGTTGTTGTCATTTCACGTTGACATTATGAAAGGATACATCCCAAAAAATGGCTTCACATAAATAGCTTTAACAGTCTGGAATGGCTCAGGCCAGCATCCAGTTGCAAATCTATGGGGTGACCCAAAGAGGGCTGTGCACGTTTGACTTTGTAATGGAGACCCGCGATTCCGTCACCTTCACTGGGAAACTGTCTACACAGATATGTGTATTGATATGAATGAGTGACTGACAGTGAGCAGTTAAACTTTGTGAGTACTCAAATTCCTTCTTTTCTGTCTCTTTATAGAAATAGCTGAACAAAGTGAAAGGTGAAGGTATTTGTTTGCAGAGGGGGACTGGCCATCAAGCCTGTGTAAAAGAGAGAACTTAAAGTAGTAGAGAGGAGTGTCATATTAATTGGAATAATGTTCCAAAGTGTGTGTTATTGAATTGTTTATGGCAATGTGTACATGTGAATAGTTATTCTTCATTTTCTATTTAGTAGGATGTTGGTTTTGTGTAAATATTTTGTGATTCTTTTGTAATCTAGTCTGTTGCTGCTAGCCTGGAAACCTACAAAAATCTCATGCCATTCTATCAAAAGTATGAAGTAATCGTCAGCTTATTAATAATCATTTTATAAAGAAGAATTAGGGAAAATGTTGCCAAATTAAGATATGCCTCTTACACAAAAAGCCTGAGTGCAGTAACAAATGTAAAAGATATTTGTTGGTGTCGACACTATTGCAAGAAGATGTTTGTTGGTTTTTATTGATGATTATATTCCCCAAACAATTTCTGATTTTGTTTAATTATTTTTATGAGGTTGCAGGCTAACAAATGACATGGAGGGGTGGGGGTGAGGTGATACCATTTCAGAAGGGGTCACCTATATTAATCAAATAATGTTTTTTTTAAAACTCACGATACTTTTGCAGAATCCCAGTTCACATGTTGCTGTTATTATAACATGTCAGGTATCGGAGAAAACAAACATGTTGCAGTTCAGGGACTGACATGCGTTATTTTACATTTTCAGATGACATCCAGGAAGCTTACAACCTCATCCAAGATTTGGTTCCCACCACACCTCAGGTAACAATAACTTTAAATGTGATGTTTCACTAGTATTCGCAAAGATGGTGTCCCTAACTTTGACGAAGAAGTAATATTTATTTTTCTGTACAGGAATATTGATATATTTATTATGTAATATAATAACACTTGCTTTCATTAGTTATTAGTTTATTCTCTTTAACAAAAAAAGAACATGTCAAATGAACACCACTAAATGGATGAATGATCAAAAGATCATATAAAGTCTGTAATAAACCTCTTTTAGCCTCTCTCTACTTTCTCATTAATCATTTCCTGAACCGGCTTGACTTTTTCTCAAATGGGATACCTCATTCTTCAAAAGCACTGTAATATTTCTCTTAAATCATTTATCATTTTCACAGGAGTATATTTTGAAAGGAGTGGTAAATGCAGCACTTGGACAAGAAATTGGATCAGTGAGTATTTCTATTAAACTTAAAGGATGGAAATGCAAACAAATGTGTGGCATCTTTCTGTTGAAAACAAATCTTTGACTGAACCTCTGTCTCTTAGAGGGATCACCTAAAAATTGCTCAGCAGTTCTTTCAGTTGGTCGGAGGCTCAGCTAGTGAATGTGGTAAGCCTAATAGAAATGTTGTCAGTATTCTTTAAAGCAACAGTGTGCGAGCAGTCCTTTAAGAAGTTTGTGTCCTTTCAGATACTATTCCTGGCAGACAGTGCATGGCCTCCTGCTTCTTCCTTTTGAGACAATTTGAAGATGTTCTCATATATCTCAACTCCGTCAAAGTGAGTTTTGCTCTGTGCAAATCACTGATAGTGTCTCAATGAGAAATCTGTCTTGCTGTTGTACGCTGGTAAAATAAGATGGAGGTGGAAAAAAAGATTACTACTACTACTACTACTAATTAAAACTGCAGATTTAATTTACTAACAGCAAAAAAATCACACTATGCACTTTGTCCCTGGATTTTAGTTTTTTGCAGAAGTTGTGATTTTCTTTTTTCAGGGTTACTTCTATAACGATGATACATTCAACTTTGACTACGCTCAGGCTAAAGCAGCGCTTGGCAACTACAAAGAAGCGGAAGAGGTATTTAAATTGAGCAAATACCCACAGAAATCTCACAGAATTTGATCATTCTGTTGAATGTGTTTGTACTAATTATTCTCTTTCTCTTTAAGATTTTTCTGCTCATCCAGAGTGAAAAGATCAAGAACGACTATGTTTACCTCAGCTGGCTGGCTCGATGCTGTATGTATAAAAATCATACTAATGACAGTATATTAAATTAAAGGAACACTTTAGTAAGACCAAGCAAATGTTTTAATATAATACGGTTTGCACATGAGAATGTTTCAGATAAAGTAATAAGACAAATTACATAATTAGTATAGTGTATTAGAGTGTTAGTTGGAGCAGAGTTTCAAACCAAAGCAAAAAATGATTGATGCCGGTTTGAGAAAAAGATCTGAGAAATCGGAGCTCACGGAGAAGCACTTTTTCTTTTCTGGCTCTGGCTTCAACTTTGTCAAAGAAGGATCAAGAGGTCTTAAACTAATAATTTTCTAAGCAGTCCTCAACACAGCAAGCTACCTGTTTGAGAATCCCAACTCCTATTTCAGACTGTTGGTCAGGAGTTTTGTTCTGTGTGATCATGAGGAGGTGACGTCCACATACTGTTTGTCAAAACTAGTGTGAAATTGCAACAAGAGAGAAAAAACGATCCAGTTTTTCTGTTTTGATGAGGTATCTGATTTTTTAAAATCTGAGACTTTGTTTATGGTTGTTAACTTTGGCTTGGATCTGAATCTAACATCACTGCCAGATTTCTAGCCTGCAAAGAATTAAGGCCATTTTCTTTTTTTCACTCAGCTTGTGTTACACTCTACGGCTCAAATCTGCATAGAAATATTTCTATCTCTCTTTGCTTTCCTTTACATCAGTAAAAGCTGCCCACGGCCTTCAAAGATTCCGTATTTCTAATCTGTAAGAGCTGAGTCTGCCTGTGAACGGTGGCTTATTGAACCCACTTATTTCCTTTTTGTCAGACATAATGAACCAGAAGGGTCAGCTTGCCTGGGAGCTCTATCTGAAGATGGGCACTTCCTCAGATTCCTTCAGTATGCTGCAGCTTATAGCCAATGACTGCTACAAGGTAACATCCTTCTCTGTCTTTTACTTATTTCACACCATAAATCCTTGAATAGAAATACATGTGTAAATCTGAATTTTTCTCAAGAAAGTTGCTTATTTAGTTAGTTGCTTATTTTCTTCAGGTAGTTAATCTATTATCTTGTTTTACAAAAATGGTATTTTAAAGAAAATAGCAAAGCCCACTGACAGCTCCAGATGTCTTTTGTTTAACGAACACTAAAAAGAAAAAAGGGGAAAGAAAAACAACATATATTTAGTCTGTGATCATGTCATATTGTCAAAAGCAGAAAATATGCAGGCCAAAGCTAATTTTGAGACATAAACAAAACATTTTTTCTAATGCACTAATATTTTTTTTATTCCGTTGTTGCTATCAAACCCTTTTTTATCGCCTCAGTTCTGTTTACTCAACTCATATTTGTCAGCCTGCATGTACATGATTACATGCGCCACCTTAAACAGACACATTTTTGTTTCCTTTTCTGCCTGTTGTTTTTTTTTCTTTTCATCATTCAGTTTTAAGATTGAAATGTTGTCTGCCAAAATGCCTTCAGTTTTTACTCAATACTTTGAAAATGGGACCCAAAGTGGTGCTACAGACAACATACTAAGGTAGAGTCAGACGGGAATAAGCTGGAATAGCGGCTGAAAAGCCTGTTTATTGCATACCAGCTCATGACAGCAGTATGTTGTTTCAGATGGGCCAGTTCTATTATGCCGCCAAAGCGTTTGATGCCCTGGAAAAACTGGACCCAGGATCCAGTTACTGGGAGGGCAAGAGAGGGGCATGTGTTGGAATCTTTCAACTCATACTGGCGAACAAGGAGTCCAAGTATGTTTTTCTCACCTTTCTTTGCAGCAGTTTACGACATGATTTCATCATTTTTCATCGTCTGTTCAGTTGGTGTGGTGTAATGCAAAATAAAGGTAACAAATGGTGCATTTTTGATATAATCTCGTTTCCTTACACACCCTGTTTGGGCTCTAGGGAGACGCTTAAAGAGGTTTTGGCCCTTCTGCGAAATTCCGGAAACCCTCAGGTTGAATACATCATCCGAGCTCTGAGGAAGTGGGCCAAAGACAACAGAGTCCTCCTCTCATGACAGGGCTACACTTGTGCTCACTGAGTCACTTTCATGGATTGTACGAGTGATATCTGTCACAGCTGGAAATGTGTGTAAACCTCTGACTTACTATAGTCATTGTATTGAAATGTATGTTTTGAATAGCAGCTAATTTCATTAATATTTGTATTAAAATGTGATTGTACTTTTGAGTTGAGTTTTTCTTTTGAATATTTAGATCATTGCACTGTTTTTTCCTCTCAGAATGTATCACGATAGAAGAACAGCAAAAGAGCAATAAATTGTACTATCAAGAGGAAAAGCATAAAGTAGTTAAAGGAATCTTTGTTCATTTTTAATCCAATTAACATTTGACTACATATTCCGAACTTTTTAGTATCTATCAAATTACTTCTCAGAATATTTTATAAAAGATTTTCAACATGTGTTAATATCTAACTGTTCACAGGACATACTTCTTTGTCTACTCCAAGGTAGTTATGTATGCACAAATCAAACAAATAGATGTGAAACACCTCTTAAATAAGGAGAGGTCCACATTTCTTTTAATATTTGTTTATTAATTTCTTTCAAATTTGGGAGTCATTCCACACAAGCTTTGTTCTACACATAGTATTTAAAATGGTTTTGAAATGTGATCTGGAAAAGTGAGAATACTAAGTGTAATTAAATGAATCAGACTTTGGTTGTTATTCAGGTGATATATTTGTATAGCGCCAATTTACCACAAAGGTCATCTCAAGACACATGCATAGCTTCCAATTCATTCAGTCATAGTCCACTGCAGTCATTACAATCCAGTTCAGTCTTGTTCATTATAATGATATTCAGATAATGCTAATTAAAAAAAAACTTAACTAAGAAAAACTACAGAACACATTGAATCTTCAATTCTGATTCAATCATCCTTCTTGAACGTGCGTGGTGGGGATATGACTGGGCAAACAAACATGAAAAAATAGATCATCAATAACAGCAGATAGGAAGAGTAAAGAGAGAGGGGTAAGGAGAGGTCATGAGAGGTCTCCCTGCAGCCACGGCTTGTGGCAACAAATTATGGGATGGTGACCCTGAACCATTTCTTAGATTCTGATTCCCAAATCCATTCAGGTAGCTGGTTTCACAAGGCAGAAACCTGATAACAGATGGCTCTTCCACCTATCCTACTTTTAGATTAACCATTTCGAAGAGTTTTAATGCATTAATTCCATGAGTATATAACATTTATAAATGTTAAAGAATGGCGCCGCACTACATGCAACCTGCTACAGAAGCTCTAAAGGGTATTTCTCTGAAAAACTGTTTTTTCTACTCTGGATTGGATGCTTTTTTGCTGGACTGATTTCTACTGGTAATTTGTACACTTTTTAACATCTGGTAAAATCGCAACCATACCAAATGGAAAATTGTTTACAAGTAGAAGCAGCTGATTAAGCTTTTTCCAAAACCCAAGTAATTTGCTGGAATGAGACCCAAAATCCAGATAAGTTGAAGAAAAGATGTCAGGATGTAAAGCAGGACAAAAACGGAGAGCATGGTGGAGGAAGTTTCTTTCCGTGAAAGTCACTGGGGATGAGAAATCTCTGGCAGATGAAAATGGGCACGCTCGTAGCCCTAATGAGGACCAAGCAGATATATTGGGAATGCAGTATTATGTGCTTCACAAATACATGCCTGCATAAGCAAATTCCAGACTCCAACACATCTGTATATGGCTTCCAGAATATATTGGCTGTGAGAGAATGCAGAAAGACTAAGAGAAAGGCAGAGGGTTTGCTGCACTTGTTAACAACAAATGGTGTAATCATGTAACTGTCTCTGAGTAGGAGCACATCTGTACTCCGGCTGTTTAACTATTGGCTGTGAGTTTCTGTCCTTGTTGTCTTCTGAGAGAATCCACCTGTGTTACCTGCCAATGCTTCATGTGATGTCATAAACTTTATTATTGCCAAGAAAAAAAACGCTCTGGGGCATTCATGGTGATCTCCTGAAGATTTCAACCACTCCTCTCTCTGCTACGCTTCAGCTTTCCATCAGTTTGTTAACCGATTCTCCTATAATTTAGCCATTTTTTGTCAAAATGTTTCATTAGTTGTCAAAATCAAAGCATCACAGGCACTTAGTCCCGAGTCAAGCTTTAACAGAACAAGATGTTTCAATTTCCACAATGCGACTTTGTGATTATAATTCCTGCAATAGCTGATAGGAGCTGCGTAAGAGCATGGCTGTGAAGTGGCTTTTGTGAAGCCACCATGCAGGAGACTCATCTAATTTCGGTAGTTCTTTCTAATCTGTTTTCCCACTAGTGATTCAGAAATTGATCTCAGCAAAAGATTTTGAAAGCTGTCTCAGTTCCTGAACTGCACCTTGAGGAGAGAGGAGGCTAGTGCGTGGAGCTATGAATGAGGAAACACTAAAGTGTCTTTTCAGCATCTATGACATCTAAGAGTGTGCCTTGTTAATGCTACATTGTAAACTGAATGAGAAACATATTCATACATACAGTGCCACAGGCATATTAGGAGGGAGGACAGGAGCTGATGATGTGCACATTGAGACTTGAGATAAGGGGAGTGCGCGACATAAGACGACACCCTGACCAAAAACCTCCACCCTTTGTAAGATGGTATACAGTATCCAAAATGTGAGTTCTCAGGTTTGTTCGGTCAGGATGACACGACCATGGTTATTCTCTGAGTGCGCAATTGGGCAGATACATTCCCAGACTTAAGCTGTTCATGCCTCTGAAGTGACATTTTATTTTAAATCTGCAAAGCAACTTTTCAGCTGCAAATGTTCCAAAACTGCCAGGCAGGAGTTGCCACATTATACATATGGAGTTAAATGGATGGTGAATAGGGGTCCAAGAGTGAAGTTTTGCCAAAAGGCTAATCCCCACTTAGTTCCTACCACAAAAGAACACAAAGTTAAATTCCAATTATAAATGTATTCACATAGTTTATTGTAACTTGAGGACTTGGTATCAACTCGCGACCATTAGTATCTTTAAATTTAAATATCTTTAAATAAATCTGTTTTGAAGTGAATAACTGAGGCAGCCAATCAACTTGCTCGTTCTCTTGCCTTTAGAATGTGATGTTTGAAAGTGAGCTGATGCAAAAATGCACCATTCAGCATTTTCCTGAATAGACGGAATGAAAAGCATCATGTGAACACTGAGGGACTCAGACAATAGCGAAAAAGCTGTTACTCGATCGTCTGGGCATACACAGCATGTAGCCGACGTACCCCACAACCTGTCCTTCTGTCAGGCACTTTAAAAAGGTCATAATAGTACTGGTAGTGTTGTTATTATCGCCTGTTGTGGCAGGGGCGGGTTTAGGTGCGGGCCACGCGGTGATTGGACGCGGTGCCCTCCCCTGTGGCACATGCTTCCGTTTTGTGCGAACGCGCAGGCGCAGCGACCCCTCTCTTCTGATATTTTATTTACTCCCGAAACCCAAGATGGCTCCTATGAATGTCTCAGCCCCATAGCGAATCGAGGATGCAAGTAGCTGCTGAAAAAACAACTTTCCCCCGACCGTCGCATCCCCTGGAGTTCAATCCGTATGTTGCGGTGGAGGCTCTAACATCCGTCTAGGCCCCGAGCAGCCGTCGGAGCTTGGCGAAGCCTTCTTCAATCCATCAATTTGGAGTAGTTTCGCGAAGTAGCTCTTCTCACTGTCGCTGTCTGTCCGGAGCGAGGTTCAGGCAGGCAGGCAGCTCATCCAAATGGCCGAACCAAGAAAAGTGCAGTTTGTCACCCTGTCGGCCTTCGCAGCTGGAACAGCCGGAGAGTCTAGGAAGCGCCGGCTGGATGATGAGGCCGACTTCAACTTCGGTAGAGCCGCGGAGGTTGAGGCAAACACTGGGGCAGAAGGTACTGCCAGCAACGGTCGTCTTGTCAAAACCGACGACAAGGACAAGATTACTGCCGAGAGGAAGGCGACTGTGCGGCTCAACCTGTCCCTGTCCGAGCCTGACGACCGCTCCTCCGCCGAGTTTAATTACGGCGAACTCATTCAGACCCTCACGGTAAGAATTTCATGGCTTAACTAACATTAGCAGACCGTGGGAAACTAGAGCTGGAGTTGATTTACAGCTCTTGGAAGTGTTTTTTATACACTTGTCATTGCTAAGTTAGAGGGGGAAGTGCACCTTGTTCTTACGTGGAGTAGCGTGGCACAAAGTGACCATTCCTACGACTCAACACAAAAGACAACAGCAGTTTTTGGCCACTCATCCAGCTTGACCACTCTGTGCTTTTCCAACTCCAGCGGCGCTCTAACAGATTGTAATGCTTGATTGGAAGGGACCTCCTCTTTTTGCACATTTACAGATGAGGCTTTCCTCGTGCCGCTACCTGTGTCCTTTCCACTCAGACTTGCCCAGCAACAGCCCAGCCACACAGCCATTACAGCACTTGGAAATGCCACATGCAGTTTGGCCCTCTGGCAGCGGGTGATAGATAGATGAGAGAGCTTTGCGAATGGAAGTACCAGGATGTAGCAAAGGCAAATGTCAGGGAAGTGAGATCAAAGATAAGCTCGCCTCGATTTGACGATACATGCCCACCTGGATGATCAAATATAATAATCGTAATAAAAAAAAGAGAAGTTTGCAAACCGCAAAGTAGCGGTGGCATATTAGAGTCTGAAAGGTGGTAATGCCACCAGCATGTTTGGCTTATTTTGTAGCTCTATAACATCATACACCTGCAGCTCAGCTGTTTTAGATGTGCCGGTGATATTGTGATAATGTATTGACCTTTACTGATTGATCTATTCCTGGGAGGTTGGGTTAGTGCCAGGTTTCTCCAACGCCAGCAGTGTTTCAGGAGTGGCTCAAACTCTCATGTTTCATCATTATTATTAGTGTTTTATACATATAATATATATATATATATATATATTAATTATATACTTGTGTAATATATATTTTTTCCCTTTTCAATATTTGTTTCAGGCAAAGAGTAATCTTTCAAGTTTGACATCAGCCCATAATCCCATCGACCCCTTCAACAATGAGGAGAGAGAGCGGCTTCAGGTGGAGGCCCTGGCCAAAAAGTTTGAAAATAAATATGTGAGTTTTTTTTTTTTAAGTCCTTGTTGTAGCTGGAATCTTAAAAACACAGGTGATGGTTTGAACCAGCATAAGTATGATATTTTACAAACTGAAAAGTGACTTTAATTATCCCAAATGTTGATACGTTTTCCAACTCTGGCGTTGCTTGGCAACAGTTATATACATGATTGCCAAAACTTTCTGTAGGCATATTGCTGATTAGTTTTTTGGGCAAAATTGCTGCTGTTAGTTTAATCTCTTGCATACAGAGTGTATAACCCAACTCGTAGTTTTGCTCCAAAGACCCTTTGAGTCCTCGCGACTCAGGCTGGATGCTGTTCTCGGGCCTTTGATTTGGATGAGAAACTTTGTGCTGGTTCCAAGGATCTAATTTATAAAAAAAAAAAATGCAATAGCTTTTTTAAAGCGTGCAACAATACAGAAAAATCATTTGGTTGTTTTTGAAAACACATTACAAACACACACCAGTAGGGAATTTTATACTTAAGAGATCATCTGTAGTGGAAGAGCCGTTTGATAAGGAAAACGTTATTTTCTTTTTACTTACGAAAATGTGTGTGAAACATTATAACAGCCCAGGCGATTCTTTATTTATGTAGGGCTGAAGAATTTCGATTTTCTTGGAAAATTGTCCCCCCCCCAAAAAAAAAAACCCTCTATCATAGTCCTCACTTCTTTTTTTTATATAAAAAAGCTAGTTCCTTGTAAGGATTTTGCAGAAAACACCTTCGCTTTTTGATTAAAAATTAAACGGATTTATTTAATATTTTTTAGGGTAACACAGGGAAGAAGAAGAAGAAGGACAGAATGCAAGATTTGATTGATATTGGGTTTGGCTATGACGAGACAGACCCCTTTATAGATAACTCAGAAGCTGTAAGTACCCTACCCGCCATGAATAAGGAGCTACTTTTTTCCCAATGTGTTAGTTTTTTCCAGGACTTGAATCTCTTTTGCCTCTGTGACAACATTGCACATTGTTCTCTTTGTTCCTTTTTTTGTACTGGTTGATGTTTATGATGCCCTCATTACATCCCTGAACTGCTGTTGTCTTGTCTTGTTGTGTTACGGTAGACCTCACCCCATGCACATTAGATACGTGTTTTCCTATGTAAAATAGTACATTTAGTGGCACCTCTGAAGATGGGCAGTTTTTTCTTATTACAGCCAGCCAGAGACTACGGTGTAAAATCCTCCTCATGACATATGATGGTGTTTGTGCTCCTTGGGTCCACACAGGACAGTGTGACCGTTTTTTGTTGCTCAGTATTCAGCTGATATCACTCGGTGTCTGACTGTAATAGCTCAAATTATGCTCTTTGCATCGATTCTCTGCCATTAGATTATATTTGTTTCAGTGTTGTTGTTTTTTTTCGAGCTGTCCTCTCCTCCCTTACAAATTGGTAGTGCATGTTTTCTTTTTTCTTTCCCTCTGTTTTGATATGCGATAGAAAAATGTTTTCATCTGTTGCCTGGATACATTGTGATTCTTTTTGGTGATGAATTTACTTTGGCCCAGAACAAGTTTTTCATTTAACTGACCAACAGAAGAGCAAAAGCTGATTTTTGTGTAATGTTAACTTACACAAAAATCTGCAAACAATGTTCACATTTCATTGTACAAGTAGAGGTATTGTTTCCCAGAGTCCCGTGAACTTACACCGCAAACTGTCCTCCATTGTTATTTTTCCCAGTATGATGAGCTGGTGCCTGCGTCTCTGACCACAAAGCTGGGGGGATTTTACATCAACACTGGCACGCTGCAGTTCAGAGCAGCCTCTGACTCTGAGGGAGAGGAAGACAAGGTGAGATCACTACCACACATGCTTACTTGAATGTAAAAGTTGTAACGGTGTTTGGAAAATCTTTTTTTTTAGTTTGTTTAAAAAATAATTAAAAAAAAAAAAAAAAGTCAGGATAATTTATCATAAGAAATAAAAAAGTTTTGGTTTTATTGCACAGGTAACATTTCCCACCTCAGAGTCCAGGGGCTTAGGTGTTGATGCTTAAGATGGGATTAAAACGATGTTACCAGCTCAGCACTTTTAGCAAAACAGAAAAACCAACCGTACCTGTAGCACACTTCAAGATGTTGTTGGTTCTGATTAGGCTGAATGACAACTGTAGAAATGTTATCTTTCACCACAGCCAGAGAAATATGCAAAGAATGCACAGATGTATGCACGTGCACGCACAGACACAGAGAGCTGTGCACGTGATCCTCTGACAGAACTACAAGTGTTGGTTTTTTCTTGTTTTAGAAACTAAGTAACGACAAGGAGCAGGTCATTAAGAGACGGAAGAAGAAGGATGGGAACAATCTACAAGAGAAGAACGTGAAGAAGAACAAAGTACCTAAACAAGGGTAAGAATCATAGCTGTCTAGTTTTCTCCTATAAACCCCAGAAAATATCCAGAGGTAAACTTCAGAATTT
The DNA here is from genome assembly GCF_036924035.1 of Leuresthes tenuis. Taxonomy (NCBI): domain Eukaryota; kingdom Metazoa; phylum Chordata; class Actinopteri; order Atheriniformes; family Atherinopsidae; genus Leuresthes; species Leuresthes tenuis. Next base: position 27,233,899 of record NW_027325358.1, read on the forward strand.
TGACCACAGTTGGTTGTTCTTACATGTCGTACACTCTGTGACATTATACTTGTCTGCTTTTGTACGAAGCCTCTCACACATTTATGAGGCAGGGATGCTGACTGAGACTTGCTCTTAGCTACTGTGACGAGCCAGCCGTTTTCTAGAAAATGCTCCATTATCCACACTCAAATATGCAGAATACTCCAACACACCACTGCTCTGGAAACAACTTCTAAAAATAGCAGCAGCTATTGTGATTCTGCCATTATGAAACAGATGATGTTATATACATGTATGTGTGTGTGTTACAGATCTTTGAAAGCAGAGTGTAGGGTAATCCCTTAGTATCACAGTAGTTCCACACTTTCTCCAAGTTGTCTTTGTCGCCACATGCTGATGTCTCAGCAAACGTGCCTTCATCGCATTATCAGGATGTCTAAAGTCATGTGGTGAATTTGTTAGAATTTTACAAAGGGAGTGGAGAAGCTTGATGCCTGTTCCTGCACCAGTCTCCCACATTTCAGGTTTGCACAAAGGTTTAGTTTGGCCCATTTATGGCTGTTGCAGCAGTTGGACAGGCAGTTGACTAATCAGAGCTTAGAAAGTGGGATTAAGAGCAGGGGCATCATCTTTCTACACAGCAAGCTACTTACATAAAAACTATTGGCAAGTGTGAAAAAGACAGATCCACACAAACAAGTTGTAGCAAGTCAGTTTGATCTAAACCTCTTTTCTTTATTAAGGGAGGAACAGAATATACAATATTAACACAAGTGATCTCGATACTTTTATGCTAGTGTTGCTTTTGTTTCCCTCGAACAGAGTGACGGCTCTCACCCTCCACCGGCCAGAGAAGAAGAGAAAGAAACTAATGAAGGACTCGCTGTATCTGGCGGCCATGCTTCGCCGCTTCACCCGGGAGAAGGAAGATCTGAAAATAACAAACCCCAACATGGTTCACCTCAGCCTGCCAGGAGGTACAGCTAGCATACCCCATACTGGCAACTCGACAAACCTCCCGTTAGGCTCTAATTCTGCCCAGACGCACGGCAGCACAACCGGCATCGACCTCTCGCTGGCGGATCTCACCTCAGACCCTGCTGTCATGTCACTGCTGGGCTCAGCAAATGAGAAAGATCTACAGGATCTCCTGGTGGACCTGGACTTCAGCTTGTTGGACAATGACCAGCAGCATGCCATGGTGGCGGCCAGAGAGAACGGCATTTTGGGAGTTGGGGTTCCATCTCATAAAGCATTAGGAGGAGGTGCACAAGGGCGAGGCCTGGGGTCTTCCAGTGGTCTGTTTTCCCCCCCACCGCTGCCCGAGGCACTGCCTGCTCCTCTTATTAAACGCATCGAGGACCTGCGGGCGGTGAGTCAGCTGTGTTCTTAGTGGGTGGCTGCAATTACCCGTAAAGCCTCTTTACTAAAGTTAAACAGAAATGCCACAAAGTGGCACAGAAATGTTATTGTTACTGTACATTACCACTTGGAGGAGTCTCTGGTAAAGTATTGGAGAAATATGGCTTGAAGTTGAACCCTGTGGGTTTTTATGTAACTAAACGAGCCGGGGCTCGCTGCACTACCTACTTATATCTCAGAGCCTCAGATCTTTTTTTAGATGTTGTTGAAATGTAAAGATACGGAGAGAAGCAATTGAAATGGATGATGGAAGTGAAAGATACGAGGTGAGGAAGAGAAGAGTGAGGATGTGGGAGGAAGTGAAATGAAAAGAAAAAGAATTGGTGGATCTTCCGATCATAGCACACAGGAAAAGCTTTACCAATAGTAACCATGTATAGGAATATAAAGGAATAATAGGTTTGTTAATTTGTTCTTGGCCAAGGAAAAGCTGTATATTGTTATAATATTATAATATACTCATTTTTTTGAACAGTTTGGGTAACTTCCATCTTGAATCCTCAGTGCCATATGAACCTACGTGTGCCTCTTTCTTTGCTGGTCATGCAGGCTTGCAAAGGCATCACCATGTTGGGCACGATCAGTTCAAAATGTAAATTTACAATAAATGAATTATGATCAGGAAGGGCACGAAACGGGAACATTTTGTGGTTGTCAAGCTTCACATTTGATTTCTTGACAATTCGATACGTTGTAAGCTGGACATTTACACATGTTGATTGCTCGGGCAGAATTTGTGCTACACATTTGATCCAATTCCAGACTCGCATCAGGGAAAAGGATTATTCTCTCCCAAAGACACGACACTGGATTTTTCCTCTTTTTCTTGTTTCGATCCCACTGAAAATGCCCATCTGCTGCCTCACTGTACCAGTTTTTAACCAACCGGCTGGACAATTGGAACAGACTGAACGAGAGGTCACATTAACCAGTTATTTAGCATAAATGATACATTGTTTAAAAAATTCTGCCAACAACTGCATGCAGACTACCTGTGATATACTCCACCCCCGAAGAAAAGGCCAGTTTTGTATTATTTATCAGTTATTTAGACTTGAGTATGTAACAGGTTTCCACACCATACTTAACACATCTTATTATCTGGTTGCTATCAAAAAGTGCATCTGTGACCACTTTGGGTCACGGGGGGTTCAGAGGGAGCGCATTCAGTAGGATTCACCAGTCTTTTTGTCAGCTTCTAATCACTTCCCGTGGCGTTACCCGACCTTGAACCACTTGTGGTGATGAAAATTCCAGTCTCCAGTGTGGCAGTACAGCGTGTTCAGGCAAAATTAAAACAGCTTTACGAAGTTCAGGTCTGTGCAGGCCAGGAGGGAACGTGTGGGTTGAGCCCGAGCTCAGTTATAGTTTCCTGTAAATCTTTTTGTGCTTTAGCTATTGTAATTGTTATTTGGCTGTTTCATCACCACATGAATACCAGTTGTTACAATCAGACGAATTTGAGAAGTGTTAAAGGAATAAATCATGTCCGATTAGCACAAGAAACAAACCTAAATTAAGATGCTTGATAATGATAAATGCAGATCCAGTTTCTTTTACCCTATCTGTCATTTGGATGGAGCTTTCAGGAGTAATGCAGTAATGTACAGTGTGATTTTGTATTTTGTATTGGGTTAATATGAATTAAATGAGTAAACCAGGATGGGTAAAAGCACCTTTTTAACCATAAATGCTGAAGATTTATGCTTGAAGTTAGAGGAGTGTTTGCCTTCAAAGGCCCACCTTCACAAATATGTAGATGTAAATGTGTGTGTACTGTATAGTTCTATAGAGTGCTGTATGCTGACTCAACCTTTTCTACCACAGGCCTCGCGGCAGTTTGATCAGGAGGGCAGGAAGAAATTTTTCACCCTGGACATGAATAACATTCTGCTGGAGTGAGTAGGACAGCTTTTAAATCACCGTCAGCCTGATCCCAGCTCACTCTCCTCCTCTTTTTATATCAGCCTTCCCACACTTATTTTCAGCAGATTTCCCCAGCCACCTCTCCCGCTGTCTTTAAGCGTTTTGTTTTCTCTCCATCTCTCATTGTCTGTGGTAATGACATATTACTCCTTTCCATTCAACCAGCTCTCATTCCACAGCCACTTCCCACCATTCTCCCCCATCCACCATTTCAGTGTACTGTCTTTTAATCTGCTTTTCTTTTTTGTGTTTTTTTTTTTTTTTGGGCTAACCACCTTGACTTTCTATCAGCATTGAGCTGCAGGTCCAGGAGCAGCCTCCTGAGGTGCGTTCAGACATCTATTCGCACATGGAAGCATTTGTGCCGTGCAACAAAGAGGCCCTCCTCAAGCGCCTGAAGAAGCTCAGCCTCAACATCCAGGTAAGCGCAGCTTATCCGTCGAGGATAGTAAATCCCCTCATATAATACTGATCCAGAATCTACGTGAATACCTTGAAAACTTATCATGTGAAGACTGGAAAGAAGTTAGAATTTTTCCTATTTTTTCATCTCCACTTACTACACCACTGAAGCTTTAATCGGAAGTACATTTACACAGTTAAACTTGAATTGTTTCACAATAACTTTGCTGGTTCTACTACATACAAATCAAAATGCAATCTGTAATCTGGATTACCTCAGAAATGCTGTTGATCAAATCTATGATACTAGATAGAATTGTTATAATTAGTCAACATTAAAACTAAAGCCATAAACATCTTTACATATTACATATTATATAAATTTGCAAGCCTAACCTGAAAGTGTGGATTTGGGGGATGGGAAGAAACTCCTGTGTTGGACAAAATGCAAAAGATTACAAAGATTGAAGAATGAAATGTCACAGTGGTCTGATATTTGGGCTGAGAATTTATTTTTCTTTTTTATTTCCTGTCCATCATCAGTGTTCCTCCTGCTTCACATGTTTGTGTGCAGACCCACAGCGAGGACAACCACTGAGAGCACACTTCCAAATGTCATTTTTCATGCACCATTAAAGCAGCTTTTGTTGACAATATAAATCAAAATGCTCCTCGGCTGTCACCCTCTTGTTTCCTTTTTCACCCACCTTCTTGTGGTTTTCCCCTCTTCCTTTTTCTTTCACCTCATTTCCCTTTTTCTTCTGTCTCCATCCTTCCACAAACCTCTTTCAGGACGACCGGCTGCGGACGCCTCTGTTGAAGCTGAAGCTGGCCGTGTGCAGCGTGATGCCGGAGCAAATATCCAGATATAACATGGACTGCATGGCCAAGGTTGCAAAGTGGGTCAATTCTGGTTATTTCAGAAGATGAAAGATTATTAAAAACTGCTATCCTTTTTGACTCAGATTTCATTAAAGGACTGTGTTCCATTGATTTTGAGTGTTTAGCTTACATTGTTTATATTTTTAAACCAGCAGGGCTCTATATAGCTGTTTCTGTCACTGTAACTGGACACTTAGACCGACAAGAATGCTGTAACTTTTGCCAGAGAAATGGAGAGAAGATCAATAAGATGGGCAGTTTGCCTGGATTGAAATATTTGTAATTATCAAAGGCAAATTGAGTTTTTGTAAAACAAAACTTTATGAATTACGTTGGAAACACAAGCCATATTTCAGATATCTAAAGCCAGACTGAGCTCTGGTTCTCCTTTGAGTTAACTGGCAAACGGACTACAGAGCAAACTTTCTTAACAGTATAACCAAAGCTGTGTTTATCATGCATTGAAACGTTGTTACCTCAAGATAGAGTAGGCAAAAAAAATGAACTGGCCACACAATCGGAATGGAAGTTGTTCTTTACTGACTTTAATATTCCTGAGGGGAAAAACCAAACCGCTTCAATCGAAGGTTTTGTCGGCTGCTCTTCAGTCTAATAACAATACGAGCTCCCCAGACATCTCTATTTGCAAATATATTCCAGCTGTGTAGTTTGAAGAGAATTAGAATGGCAGCTACTTACTTTGTCAACATCAAGTTTTTGTCCTTGCCTTCACACCGCTGTGTGTGTGTGTGTGTGTGTGTGTGTGGTTTACAGGCAGCAGTCAGAAGAGGGCGATAAGAACGGCTCGGAAGAGGAGGATGAGGAGAAACCAGGGAAAAGAGTGATGGGCCCTCGGAAGAAGTTTATCTGGGATGACAAGCTCAGGTAACAATATGAGGCTTTGCAGCGGTTCTGGGCCGCTGTAATTCTGATCAGTTTTTCTCATCACGTTTTTTTTTACTTTGACTTTCTCATCTCGTAAACAGAGATCGAACGGGCCTTTAAAAATAGTTTAGAGTTAGTAGAATTTCTGTTTTCTTTCCTATTCCTCATGAGGAAATCAAAGGATTAGGATTCCACATTCTGTGGATGGAAAAGGTTTACAATCTTTGACACAGTTGTTATTACTCGGGTCCCCTGAAGAATTAAATTCTCTGTCTTTATGTGCTCCACACTTGCAGCCTAATTTGAATTTGTGCTGAAGTGGACGTTTGTATTTCTGCAGGAACCTGCTGTGCAGCTTGGTGCGGGTGAAGCTGAGTTGCTATGAGATGGAGAACCAGTGCTCTCTGTCTGTGGAGGACTACCTCAAGGCCTTCTTAGAGAATGAAGTCAAGCCCCTCTGGCCCAAGGGCTGGATGCAGGCCAGGTGTGTGTGTGTGTGTGTTTCTCTATGTTCTTTTTTTGGTTATGTAACATTTACATGACCGGACAAATGCTGCAACCCTCTTAATATACACAACTGATTTTTGATGTGGACAAATATTTTCTGCCACATTAACTGTTACTGCTACCCCTAATTTCCTGTTTGTTCAGTAGATTTCCCCTTTTAAATCACAACAAAGCTCAAATGGCAGCAGCAGGTGGTGTGTGCAGATTGTCAGACATATTTGAGACTGTAGGTGGGAAAATGTAGGAGGTTCCAGCTTGCAAAGATAACACTTTAAACGACTAATATTGATGCTAATACCTGTTTAGCAAGCATGAGATGTATTAGGGGGAAAAACAACTTCCTCTAATACAACTGTTAATCGATTGTTTATTAATTCAGAAGTAGGCATAGTTCTAGTGCAACCCCGATTATCCACAATGAGTTACTTGCATTTACCGTATTTTACGCACTATAAGGCTCACCTGATTATAAAGTGCACCCTCAATTATGGGGTCCATTTCTGTACTTAACCCATACATAAGGCGCACCTGATTATAAGGTGTACGTATTACGTATTAAATCAGCGTTCTCTGATTGGTTTATCGCTGCCAGCGCACGTAGTGTATGTATTACATCCCTGTGTCGGCGGGAAATGGTTCGACGGTCAAGGACAACATCATCGGTGGTTTTTACACTTATAAACTTATAAACTGCACATCGGTCTGCATCACCCATCTCAGACTGAAGAACAGGCACTCACTGGGACATGGGCAAAAGCATTAATGATGACACGATTCAATCGCTAAGTACGAGCTCGATACAATCTTCGCCCCATTCAGAGTGAATGGCTGAGATCCGCCTAACCCTGGATGCACACCGAACGCAAAGCGAGCGACGGAAGTGGCCAGTTGCCATTCATTTCCAATGTACGAGAGCGAAGAGGCGCGGCAAAAGTGAACGTGGCAGTGAGTGGGGTGAAGGGAGAGCGGTGAGTGATGCGGAGGGGGCTTAATGCCCCGATGAATGCTCGACACCCCCTGCGCTAAATTCAAAATGGCGGTATCCGTGACAGATTTTGGAATCCGGTGCACACATAAAGCGCACCGGATTATAGGGCGCACGGCCGTTTTTTTGTGAAAATTTAAGGCTTTTAGGTGCGCCTTACGGTGCGGAAAATGCGTTACTTCATGCACTGACAAAACCTGTGTAAGTAAGACATTAAAAAAAAATTACCATTATCCATCCATCCATCCATTATCTGCCGCTTTTCCGGGGGTCGGGTCGCGGGGGCAGCAGCTTGAGCAGAGAAATCCAGACGCCCCTGTCCCCGACCACTTCCTCCAGCCCCGAGGCGCTCCCAGGCCAGCCGAGAGACATAGTCTCTCCAGCGTGTCCTGGGTCTCCCCCGGGGTCTCCTCCCAGTGGGACGTGCCTGGAACACCTCCCCAGGGAGGCGCCCAGGGGGCATCCTAACCAGATGCCCGAGCCACCTCATCTGGCTCCTCTCGGTGCGGAGGAGCAGCGGTTCTACTCCGAGCCCCTCCCGGATGACTGAGCTTCTCACCCTATCTCTAAGGGAGAGCCCAGACACCCTGCGGAGGAAACCCATTTCGGCCGCTTGTATTCGCGATCTCGTTCTTTCGGTCACTACCCACAACTTTTGGCTCAGCTCCTTCTTCATAACAACCCAACACTGTGGCACCGCACCGATCCGCCTGTCAATCTCCTGTTCCATTTGCCCCTCTGAACTCCTCGACTTGGGGAAGGATCTCATTCCCGACCTGGAGAGGGCATTCCATCCTTTTCCGGCTGAGGACCATGGTTTCGGATTTGTAAAAAAAAAAAAAACTACAGCAAAAACAAAATGGAAGACAAAACAACCTCCCAACAGCCACTGTTATCATCTCTAAATCTGTTTTTGAATATTTGCCACCCCACGTGTGACGATAAATGGTAAATGATCCACACCTGTATGGTGACTTTTAACTCCCAAACATGTGTGCTTTGCTTTTTGAGAATTTGATTTCTGAATACATCTTCCCTCCTTTCCTTTTGCACACCCAACAATGAAATGACCTACAAGGCTCCATCACTGTAAATGGTGAGGACCTTGGACCTTTCAAAGCCCAAATAAATTAATGAATTTGGCGTGAAATTGGCCAAAACAGTGAGATGAAGTAGAATTTTTCTTTGCTCTGTGCTGCTTGGCTATGCGTATAATTCTGTCAGACACACATGGGTTTGTTATGTTTTTTTAAATTTTTTTTTATCATGTCTCAAATCAGTTATATGACAGAAATTCTTTATTCCTACAACATTCAGGATCACAATGCTTTTCTGACTTCAGTAACTTTGGACATGTCACTCGACATTAGTCTTTTGTTTTATCCTCCTCTATCAATGCTACATGTCAATCACTGTGTTTTTCAGGATTTTGTTCAAGGAGAGTCTCGCAGCTCACAATCACCTCACTGGAAACCTGTAAGTATCCACTGTGTCACATTTTATATTAATAAAACTGTTAATGAATTTCTCCTTGGACTGAGCTTAAATGTAAAATGTCAACAGAGGAGGTTGAATGTTTGCTGGTGTTTTTCCATTCAGAGTCAAGAGGAGAGTGGTGCCGGGACCTAAGGCCAAAGCCAAGGTGAGCGATGGCTCAGACGATGTTATTATCAAACAGTTTCTCTAATGAATTCCTGAAATAGTAAAGCTGTCACTGCCTTATGATGCATCATATCTGCTCATTCTGAAGATAGAAACAGAAGGACTTTTTAGCAAAGATTTACTTTAATGTAAAATACGAAGCTGAAAGGTAAAGAGTGACACCTCATCAACTTGTGGTAACACTGATTGAAACAGAGCTGTAGGAAGAGACTTAATGTTGAATCTTATCCAGAGAAAGAAAAGTTTACAGAAACTGCAGAGCAGAGGAGATGAGCTGTAAAGGGCTGTTCTCATCAACTGTTCTCCATCTGTGACTGAGGTGAGAATATTCATTAGGTTTCAGGTTACTGATCATGTGTCTTCTGTTTCTCAGGAGGGTCTTTGGATCCACAAACCCCCTCTTACCATGACCTCTAACCCGTCTCTGCTCACCTCCACATCCGCCCTGACCTCCAACCGCCAGCCTCCCTCCTCCTCGCCCTCAGAGCCCATCTGCCTGTCCGACTCTCTGGATGAGGATTTGACTGCTCCCTCTCTGGACTCAATCTCCCATGCTCTGGCCCTCCTCAGCAACGCATCCAAGGGCCTGGGCCCCGCAGACAGCCCCTTGTCACCTCCACCACTACAAGTACCCACTTCCTCTCCTCCCCCCGTGACGCCTCACTACCCCTCAGCCTCTCAACTGTCTGCCTCTGTTGCATCCACAATGCAGCAACATTCCGTGTCTAAAGTGGAAACTACTTCGCTGGCAGCTGTGCCTGCTGGAAGCTTGCCAATAATAACGCTAACAAACCCTTCTTCTACCTCCTCTTCCTCATCTCCGGTCGTCTCCTCCATGGCTCGCGCGCAGGCATCAGGCCTGTCGCTGACCTCCAGGACTGTAGATGGTCACTATGGCCAAATGAAAGGATCTGGCACTATGGGCCAAGTCCAGACTCAAAGACATGTTGCTATGGCATCACCCAATCATAGACCAAGTTCTGTAATGGGCAAGATGCACCCACACCCCTCCCCTTCGCCTCCAAAGCAACGGCCTCCCCCCACAGCTTCCCCTCTGTTGCCTCCACAACAGAAAAGCTTTGCCAGCCCAGTGGGGATACTGGGAGCAATGGGAGCCACTCAAGGACTGTCCAAGAGCAGTGCCAAATCTAGCAGCATCAGCAGCAATGGCAGCACTGTGAACAGCAACATCACACCTTCCTCCTCTCCCTCCTCACAGTCACGCTCCAACTCTACCTCCCACCATGTCTTTCAGTCCTTCTGCTCTCCCTCCCCGGTGGTCTCCTCGCCATCCCCTGCTCTCCATACCTCACACTCCTCTCAAGGTAAATCCCACACACATCATCACCACCAGCCTAACTTTATCACCCCCATGCAGGCCACCCTCACAAAGTCCTCCCACAGCAGCAACTCGTCTCCCATCATTAAACTCACTCCACGCCCCCCTGCACCCACCCCACCTCCCTCTTCTTCTCCATCCCCATCATCCTCACCCTCACACCATCTCTCCCATCAGATGATCCCTGGCCAACACCAGTACTCTCCCAAAACCTCCAAAACATTTCGCCCCCCCTTCAGTGTATCAAGCAGTGGGCAAGTGAAACAGACGCCAGGTATCTGCAGCTTTGCTGGAGGCCTGAAAGCTCAGTCCACTACTAGCAACAGTAGCATCAACAACTCTAACAACAAAGGACTGGTATCAGCAGTTTGCAGCCACCCAGACAAAAATCCCCCACCCTCTACAACTTCGATCTCAGCCAATCACGGCCAGAGGCAGAGGATAGTGGGGGGGGGCAGCCAGGGCTCAAAAGCAGGAAATGGTTGGGTGGCTTCAGGAACTTTGGCCACGTCCTCCACAACGTCACACCTCTCACAGGTCAGTTTTTATGCTAACAGGAACACAGTCAAAGATACAAAAAATTCCATTTTTGAGTGAAATTAAAACAATGTAACTGTTCTTTTTCTGACATTTTTCAGGTATCAACTGCAGGCTCTCCTCTCCTAAGTAACCACTCTGCTCTGCCCCTGGGCTTCGGGATGATAGGAGGTCTGGTGCCCGTGTCGTTACCCTTTCAGTACCCCTCACTGCTCAACTTCAGCGCTCCTGGAGCCCCAGGGACAGCTGGCATGAGCTCAGCCCCCAGCTCCAACTCAGGATACCCGCTTGCACAGAGCGACCTAATGGGTGAGTGGGCGCACAGGCTGTTAATTAGAGGATAGTTTAAATGACTTAAAAAAGTTCTTGTTTTGAAAGATCAAACATAATTTACCTTAATTTTCCTACTGTTAAGTAGTAGCTTTAAAGAACTTTGACCATCCACTTGGAGGCGTCGTTCAGAATATGTGGAACATTTTTGAAACGTTGGCTTCTCCTGTTTGTGTTTTTCCTTCGTTAGAAACTGAGTGCTTAAAAGTAAGGATAAGCGGCTGATAAATGTTAGAGGCGATGCTTTTGTTTTAGTGATCTGAAACTAGGCTCATAAGACTTGATTATCTTGCATTCTTGTCGTTGCGTTGTGCTTCTGATGATTTCTCTCCCGCCCGGTTAACAACAACTTTCTACCAATTAGCATATGGCCCATTTGTAGCATCACTTACAGGGGCTCTGCATTGTTAGCTTTTAGGAGGACTGCACACAAGTTCATCTAAGTTGGTTGAATACCCACAATCCTTCAGTCATTCATACCCTGTATATCCACCTTATGTATCATGTGCTTTCCTGCTGTGTACAAGAAATACTTCACTGCTGCCGCACTTCACATTTCTGCCTGTCGTTGCTCTCTTCATTCTCTGCCATCTGTACCTTTTGAAGCTTTTTGTCTCATTGTCACTTGTCTTTGATTCTCTTCTTTCTCTTGTTACTCGTCTCCCGTTTTAACATGTTCCCATCTTTTCCCCATTGCCTGTGATTATGGTTGTTGTCGCAATCTTTCCTCTCATCTGTCCACCGTTCCTTCCATCTCTCCTCAGATCTGTATAAGAGTCTCCAGTCAGGGTCGCAGGCTGCCCTACCTCCTCACTTGCAGCTTGCTTTCTCAGGTAAACTGCATTCCTCCCTCCTCTGCTCTCCATCTGTCAGTGCTGAGTCAGCCTGCTGTTACTCTGCTTTCTTCAGTGGACTGGATGTTGTCGGGTTTGACTTCCGCTGGCTGTAACACAGTAGACATGTGTTGTCGAGCTTGTGTTTTAAAATGATTCTCTGTGAATGGCTGAAAATATATGTTATATATAAATATGAATCTGTGATACCTGGGATGTATTTTATTGATAACGCCTGCAACAGTGCAGGGTTGCCATCATCAACAATCCAGAATTAAAAAGAAATTCAGGTTAGAATCAAGAGCATTGAGGAGAGCTGAAAAGTTCCGAGTAAAGTTAAGTAAAGGACTGATGAAAAGATGGAGGCAGAAAGTTTTGGTCATTTAATGACTGTCTATCCACAACTGAATCATTTTTTCACAAGTTAAAAACATACGTACACATATTGATTTATGTATATTAATCCTTGTCAAACTCTATGCGGTCAACTTGTTTTTGAATAGTTTTCATTGACACATCTGTCAGTTTTCACATTAAATATTATCACGCATCCTGCGTCTTCTGAATATATGAGTTCACAGCAGCGTACGGATAGGTCACCGCGTGTGTTCCGAGCGCCCGCTTGTGATCAGATATCTGCTCTATATGCAAATAAAACCCAAACCTACATCACACAGCCAGCTGAGCAACACAAACAGGACATTAGCAGGTTTACTGATGTTCCGGTAAAAATCACAGAATAGACGCAACGACCTGAAATGAATCAGCAATCAGACGTAAGTTAATTTCCGAGTGGCCAGAGTCACGAAGGAGCATGAAATAACTGATCTTACAGAACTCTCTGTCAGCACACCTCTGCTCTTAAAGAGCTTAAAGAAGCTTTTCATCACTTCAATTCTGACCACCCACCAGCAGATCCTCAGCTGCGTTCTACACAGATTCGGTGTCAGTGGTGACACACGTGACACACTGTCGGAGATTCTCGTGATTTAATTGAAAGAAATTATTTTACAGTTTTATTTATTTATTTTTTTCTATCTTCCCACTGTCAGAGCTGTTAAGAAATCCCTCTCCTCTCAACTCAGATTCGAACCAAAGCCAGGGTGGAGACACAAAGAGGAAAACCCACTGACCAATAAGATAAGATGATTACAGCGGGGTGACATCATCCTCTCCTGGACACATTCACCAATAAGAATCATCGCTTCAGTTGACTGACATGATGTTGTGGTATGAGGGGATGGGGCTCCACTCTCTCTTGAAAATGGACTGAAAGGAGCATCAGCTCATCCTCGCTTCAAGTGGCAATGATTTAATTTAACTGTATTTTCTATAATGAACCGGGTATGAGAACCAGACCGAGTGAATGACGAGAACACTTTCTTTTGTTCGGCTTATTTTTATTTTTGTCAACATGTTTACATATGACCGACCTTGATCACTGTGGAATACGTGTGAGCGAGGTGATGGTACAGGTGAGAAAAGTAGTATGCTACGTAATATAATTTGTATTTAAGATTATGTGGAATAACAAGACTCTTGTTCTTGCAGTACAAAAAGAAAAAAAAAATTTTTTTTTTTTTTTCTTTGGTTTTTCTGTCTTATGTCTCAGATGTGGGAATTGTGTCTGTAGAAGTTTATCGTTCGTCACCTCTGCTCCCACAAACGACTGTTAAGTAGTAGCTTAAATTAATATGGATAAATTATTTATAATTTACACAGGGACAAAAACAGAAGTGTGAGTGGTGAGGGTGATTTGAATGTGTGTATGTACATAAAAAAACACAATATACTGTTAATATCTTTCCAGATTAATCTCTATGAATGGGTAAGGACATATTCCCTTGTCACAATAATGAGAAAGTTTAAGTTTGACGCCCCTCTCTTGCTCAGTATGTTTTTGGTGCTGTTTAATCACACTGGATCTTTTTCTGGATGGAAAAAAAAAGACTTGATGAAGCTTTGGGATCCTGCTCTGGACAGAGGAACCATCTGTCAGAAAGGGGGAGAAACAACAAGATTGTAGCCTACTTGAATTATTATTATTTTGTACCTTCTCTGCTTACTGATTCAAACCAACTTAATATAGCAAAACGCCTTAGTTTATATGGAATAAAAAGTATGAAAAAGATCTATGCAGGACTGTAACAGCTCAATGCAAAAGTGCAAGTCGTCGCTTGGCTTTCAACCTCTACTCGTCAGTGCATTTCTGGAGTTGCTGTTGTTAACTCGAGACTCCTTATATTTGTGTGTTCATGAAAGCGAAGTGAAGTTGAGATGCAGCGGGATTACTATGAACTATTTAAAAGCGGTGAGATGTATGTTTTTTAATCATGGAAGAAACCATATTCAAATCACATAAATAGCAATGCTCCATTTCATACGTTAGGGTTCACACACGAACCCAAAGCAGTAACCAAGTCTAAAGCTAACCTTAAAAACAGCCTGAGTTAGCTACAGTTTGTTGTTACACCTTTTCTCGGGGCTCAAGTGGAAAAAAGTTAACAGAATGTGGGTCTGAAGTAATAATTTAATAGATTTTTTATCGATACTCCTATTGTTTTTATAACTGCTAGTAAAGAAAACATGACGCAACAAAACAAGCTAATTTAAGTTCTTTGTCTGAGAGTGCTCGGTTAACGGTGGGGGCTAACCGTACTGGTTAATCATACTTTTAATGCACCAAAGCAAAAAAAAATATTTTTTTTTGTTTTCTTTTTCAAATTACAGGGCAGCGTTGTCGTCTTTCACCAGGACTGTAGAAATAAGTGACAAAAGAGCTCCAGTGTTTGGTGACTTCTGTGGCCAAACGCTAATAGTTCAGGCCACAGACGACACAAACACGTTCGCTCGTGCCGCAGTTCAAATTGACTTCGCTTTGCCTGAACACTGGTAGCGAATCCTTCCCTCAGCTGAATACCTCTGTTTACAAAACTGTTCTTCCTGAGTCTCTGCTTACTTGTTCCCGCCCTCCCCAGGGTATGTGTGTTTGTGTGTGGCTGACTGGTTGCACCGAGAAAGACGCCAAAGATTGTTCTGTCGTAATTCCTCGTGATGGGGTGCTGCTGGTCAGAGTGCGTTTATGTGGTTGTTCTGACATTTTCCCCCTAAAGTGTAAACACGCGAGTGTCGGCGCGGTTTCTTACAGATGTCTTTGTGAAGTCGCGTGACTGGAGCAGTGGGTGACATCTTATCAATTGTGCTTTCTTTGGAGGTATGGGAGGATGAAAAAAAAAACATTTCGTGGTTATCTGGTTACTTAATTTGGTCTTTTGTAGATTATTTTTGTGTGTCGATGATTAAAATTAAACAAAACAGGTGGTTTTCATGATGACTCGGACTGTTTTTTTTTCCATTTCTACACACAAACTCAGTGCGACACTGACTGGCTGAACTTCAGAGGGAGCTTGGAAGCTCCGCAGGTCAAGGGTTTGCTGGACATATGAACATTTTACTTTGTCACCTTTAGCACTTGAAATTGTAATGAAACTTTAAGACTTACTGTATGTTTTTGCTGTTTTCGAAAGACTGTTTAACGCTTTCTAACACCGCAAATATCATACAAACAGAAGTAATGTACATATTTTTGGGATAATTTTTTTATTCTCAGTACCAGTATATCTCTACTAACCCTCACATAGTGTTCTTATACTACACTTGCACAGTGCGGCACACAAAGTTGTGTTTATAGAGCTTCTGATCCTTCTTTCCTCTCCTCTCAACCCTCTTCTGGTCGAGGCGGCTGGTCGCCCTCCCTGAGTTTGGTTCTGCTCAAGGTTTTCTCTTTGTTCAAAGGCATTTTTCTTCTCTACTGTCGCTTCATGGGTGCCAAGCACAGGGAATCGTATTGAAGAGAAGACCCGATGGTTTCCTTTGCTTGGCACCTTTTTATAAATTGAGGCTATATAAATGTGGGATTATAAGAATAAAACTGGATTACAGTGAATTTGATTGAAGTTGACCGCATCTTTAAAGTGTCCTGAGTCAGCCTTTGTTGTGAATTGGCCTTACATTAAATAAAACTGAATTCAATAAAATTTTGGATCCATTGGAAAAGTTATCAAATTTCAGGCTTAAAAAAAGAAATGGATTTAGGTTGTTTAATCCAACCCGAACAGTGTGTAGGGCAGTGTTTCTCAATTCCGGTCCTCATGACCCACTGCCCTGCATGTTTTCAATGTTTCCCTCCTCCACCACACCTGATTCAAATGATCAGCTCGTCATCAAGCTCTGCAGTGGCCTGATAAGGAGCCATTCATTTGAATCAGGTGTGGTGGAGGAGGGAAACATTGAAAACATGCAGGGCAGTGGGTCATGAGGACCGGAATTGAGAAACACTGGTGTAGGGTAACAACACCTGTAGTGAATCATCATCTAGTGCTACAGTCTGGGTTTGCTCAGGTGTTTTTATGGGAAAGAATAAATGCTGAAGCTCTTGAAATCACCAGGTTTTTCAGATTTGATCTGTATTAAAATAGTTTTGTGGTCTGTACATCAAACAGCTGAGTCAGATGAAACTGTTGGCGACCAGCATTGCATATTTTTCTTATTTTTTAGAAAAAATAAAATAAAATACAGCCCTCGAAAGCAGTTCACACTGTAACTATGGCAACATTTTACCTACTTTACTTGTCCACACAATTCATCTTAATGCAAAGTTTGTTGCTGTAAAACCTGTTGTGATGCCACTCAATGTCGTGGGATGCAGCTCTGCTTATAAAAAAAAAAAGTCAGGTTTGTTCTGAACACTGGTTTTCTTAGTTGCGTGTCAGGAACCATCCAGGTTTGCCTCTTTTTCCTTTTGTTATTTGCTTGTTTATTTATTTTTTACAAGTGATTACAAAGCTTTGGACCATCTCCAAAACGGCATCACGGTTACAATGAATATGCTTTATTTTCCATTTACAAAAAACAAACAAAATGGAAAGAAAAAAAAACAAAAACCCTCTAGAAATACAGGTATACAAGAAGAACCATTATGGGAGTATTTGCAGTTGAACGACTGGTTGTCAACAGCCAGCTGAATAAGAACGATGAGAATACAATAAAACTGAGTTAACTACTCGTAGATGTTAAAGCTTCCAACCAAATTAAATCCTGTGCAGTGACTCAAATCCCCGGAATAATGAAGTACCGAGCCTTTACCTGAGCACTCACAGGGCAAAACATCTTAGTACAAGAAGAATTTGGGGAAATGCAGCTGCACTTCTTCCATTAGTTAATCATTATACTGTAATACTGGCTTTGACCCAAACACTCAGCTAAGAGGTTATGAACAGCGGTACACAGTGGATATGATACAAAGCAAAGCAAAAATACAAAAGAAGAAAAAAAGATAAGTGTTGAATATTTTATTGATGTACCTGTTATCTCCTGTTTTTTTTTTTTTGTTTTATTCCACATCCGTCATGAAATCCTTGCCCAATTATGTTCTTATTAGTGTCTAAGGCACTTTTAAAGAAGCATACTGTTAAGTGTTTACATTTGAGAATTGGGGCAAAGGAGTCCATCCATGCTGACCACATCCAAAAGAAACAAAAAAACAGTAAAGTCAAGATGGAGTGGAAAGGTGGAGGAGTGGTTTTCAGGACTGTAGTGGTTCAGCTGCTGCTGGGTTTAAAGACGAGCTCGAGATTCTTTTAGAGGACAATCTGTCACCCACAGTGACTAAGTGCTTCAGAAGATCTGGAGGATGTTTGAAGAGTAAAAAAAATTAATGGCACAAATTACATTCGAGTCACAGACGTAGAAGTTTATATCTGCTCACTTTTGAAAAAAACGGGAGTGGCAGTCACTGCTGTTCTAAGGGCATTTTTCACTAATCAACAAACACTCCATAATCCAACTGGGCGAGGAAGATGTCCCCCAAAATGTCAACTGGGGGATTTATAACAAACTGATCAAAACCGACAGAATAGAAGAAAAGATGTTGAACAAAAGATTTATCTTTGTTCAACAATTTTCTTCCTCGTCAAGACCTGGTGCCTACATTACCCACAATTCAATGTACCTGCAGTGTAGCACACCTACAGGAGCATACAGGTTTGTTCGTCAAAGCGAAATGTATGAGAATTAAAAATCTTCATCACCCAGATGATAGCGAGTGTTTGGGGATTTTGAAAATGCTTTTTAGCAGCAGTCAGGTGTTGTTGAAACCACCTTGTAGGGTTTTCAAAGATAAGAAACTTGAATTTAATGAGAACACTGAAATGTAGAACATACGTGTTTAATACCCATTTAGTGTCACACTGATAGTGAGCGCCTCTTAGAGCTTCCAGTAAAAGATTTCACTCCTGTTGGCTTCAGGTTTGATATTTTTCTGTGCAGTTCTGCGCATTTTCCAGCATCGTGGCATCATTTGCAGCTCAGGCTAATTCACCTCAGAGGCCTGTATCCTTCAAAAACACCGCAGTGCTTTCAATGGAGGACAATGCAAAATGGTCACAAGCTTAAGAATCCCAGTAGGAACCAAGCCAGACATTCCTTCGTTAAATGTTGAGATGAAGCATCAAAGAAAACAATACAATCCTTTTTCTTCACAGTAATACACGTCCAGTTCATGGTTTTCTATTGCAAGTCCCAAGAAGTTAGTTGTTTGTGTAGCACTGCAGTGAAGAGGCTGAACGTGAAGCATCCTCACAGGAGGACTTGGTGTCACAATCCATTTCAAAAGGACAGTCGGCATGAACACTGGGAGGAGTTTGTCAGACACGAGATACCTTTCACACAGAATGAAAAACTATTCTTCGTAGTCCTGCTTGATGTGTGTACATAATCCTCATCTATATAAAAGCACTTTGTACCTAAGCATACTTTCTCATTAAGCTGAGCAGATAATGTCACGGCTAATGTGACGGTATGTGTGTGTGTGTGTGTGTGTGTGTGGGGTGTTAGTTATGTTTCGTTGTGACGTTGGATGATAGACGAGCGATGACGTGAAGACAGAGTAAGGCAGAACTGTCCGACTGCTCCCTTGACGCTGGGAGCAGAGGTTTTTCTTGAGGAGGGCGGTGAGTTTTCTCTGCAGTGTTAACCGCCACAAAAAACAGAGGCATGCTGCCCGGCTTGAGCTAATATGGCTCACTGCTCCAATCTTCGGACAAGACAGAGTTGTGACAAGGATCAAAAACAGGATGATAGATACTGAGGATTTTTGATGGAGAAACTGGATGCAGGTGGAAAAGGGGGTTGTCGTGTTTACTCGACATTGGCGGTCTGCGTGTCATTGAGGTCGCTGGTGCGGCTGTCGGCGTCGTCATCAGACACGTCGCCAGAGGCACCATCCAGGTTGAGGTTGCGGCGGCCTGAGCGGCTGGATGAGAAGCTGCTGACTGGGCCGCCACGCCTGCTCAGATCGAAGAGACAAGTCAAACAAAGCCTCACACTTACAGTCTTCCTGCTAAGCAAAGACGATATTTAGATCTAAAACATATCCATCGTTTGTTTCCCAAAATTTTAAGCCATTTCATTAAGCACTAAATATGGAACAAATATAAAAGGAGCAGAACAAGTGTATATATAGGACCTCTCTAACGCAGTCCTCTTCATACCTGAGGCGGTTCTTGAGTGTGTTGACCTCTCGGGTGAGACCCTCACTGGCCTCGGTGGCGTCGTCCAGCTCCCTCTGCAGCTTCCTGCGGGAAGCGTTGGCCCTGGTGGCCTCCTCCTCAGCCTCCTCCAGCTGACGCTTCAGCTGCTTCATTCGAGAGTTGGCCTTCTCCATCTGACGGACATGTGGGGAGGCAGACAAAGACAGCGAGAGGTGGCAGTGAGTAGAAGAAGAATTCAAGTCAACCCAAACCTTTGTTTGTGTTTCTTCTCCTATACCTGCTCCTTGTACTGGTCGGCATGACGACGCTCGTCCTCCACCTGCATCATCACCTCCTTCAGCTTCTTCTCTGTACGCCGGACGATTTTGTTGGCTGCTGCTCTCTCCCTGGAGGTTTTACACAGAAATTACCAACACTTCTGCCAACTCAAAGCTACACCCTCGAAGCGTCGTGAGCAAACACTTTTGAGATGAACACATACTTGGCTTCCTGCTCCAGCTGCTCCTCCAGCTGCAGGATCTTGGCCTCCAGGGCAGTGATGGATGCCTTAAACTTGGACTTGACAGCCCCTTCCAGCTCTGCCAGTTTGGCTTTCAACTCCTGCATTTGTGATCAAATATTCGCTTTTTACTTAATATGATCAATGCGTGGCATCAAATGCAACCTTAACCACAGAGTGAAGTTATCTGAGGCCAGAGAGGACACCAAGTCTCTAAAGAACTATGGTACTAATGTATGCAACTATTACAGGGTAAAGGCAGGCAAGAGATTCAAATAAATGCCAAATGTTAAAGAATATCAAGTATAATGGTCAGAACTGTATGAAAAAAATGTGATGTTACTATAAACAGTCTAGAAATATGAGCCCTGCTTATTTGTAAATAATCACAGATTCCAATGTTCTGATAATTTCGAACGATACAAGACCTTGTTCTGCCGCTCCATCTGTTGCCGAGCGTTCTCACTCTTCTGTGCAGCACTGCGCTCTGCAGCCAGCTCAGCGTTTAGGCCGTCCACCTGAGAAAAGCACAGACGGATTCATTCAGGTCACTAATTCACTTACAATCACACCATTTTAAAATGTGTTTACCACATGAGTTGTATTTAGTTCTTTTCACACACTCGCACACAAAATAAAGAAACCAAAAAAAAATAAAATTTTGTGTAAGCATTGTTTTAAGCTGACAAGTTCTAAGACAATGAATATAACAGTTATTCACGATTACATAGTGTGCAACTCTACCTGCATGGTGGTCTTTCTGAAGCGGTCATTGAGCAGCTCCATGTTCCCCTGCTCCTCCTCTAGCTCCTCCTCCAGCTGAGCGATACGAGCCTCAAGCCTTCTCTTCTCCTCCAGCAGTGACGACCTGAAACACGGATTTCTATCAACTTCTATTCTGATCCCGCATATTTCAACTGATCCATATGCTCAGCAGATGTTGTGCTCTTTCAGATGCTCTTTTGGCTTAAAAGTTTGCTGATATGTGCAAACTAACATAATGACAGAGTCAACTGTCATACACTGTTTACTCAGTACTATTCGCAGGTGTGCAGGATCAAGTAGTGTCTTCATGTAAATAAGTAAACATCTTAATAATAAAAATTCAAGTATCTAAACATTTTAGATCTGACCTCTTTTTAAGGTCAATTTAAAATAATTTCCAACAGTGTATGACACAACTGAACTGACTTGGATTAAGTAATACCTCGTAGATCCCAAAATGGAACAAAGAATCAATAATGTTTAATCATCAGTCATTGTGTGAGAAAAAGGTGCATAACAGTGCAGAGTTATAATCTCCAATTCTTTGTTGCAAGCAGAGCTGAAGAAGCCTCTGTCGGAACATAGTTTATCGTTTGCTCGCTATTTCATGTGGAGGGTGTGCAGCATTGTTCAGTATGTTGAGCAGCTTTTGCAACATTCTTCTTTGCACAGTCAGCTCCAACAGTAACTGTAAAGGAACTGATTTTTTTTGCTTTCTGCTAAACAAGCATATCCACAGAGGACCCCTTCAACACCAGCCACAGCTGACCATAAAGTCATGGACTGAAAAAATGTATGAAAAAGTAAGTAAATGCACACACACAAGAATATATATAATATATATATATAAGTTGGGGTACATTTGAGCTAATCTGGCATTAGGAAAATTAATACAATGGACTACTTTGAATTGTACAAGCACATGATTACAAATGGAAGTGAAGTGGTACATTAAGGACTGAATCCCATGCAGCCGCTGTAAATGTATAATTTAGTTCCTGTTGGCGAACTATTCTTATAAACTATAAAGAAAAGACACGGTGCCCCTTTAGATGTGAGGTGTGACCTTTGATCTTTGGTGTGAACCTGTCTATTGGTCAACTACTAATGTGAAGAAGGCCGCAGTGAAACTGACTTCCCAGCAGCACTGTTGGAGATCTCATCAGCCAGCTCGTCCCTCTCCTGCTCAGCATGCCGCCGTGCCCTCTCTGATGCTGCATAATCCTACACAGACACCCACAAAAGCAATCAGGCTTCATACTTTACAGATATCAGTGATTTTTCTTGAATAAAACACAGCACATATCACACCTCCTGCAGCTGCAAGATTTCAGCTTCTAAGCTCTTGAATTTCTTCTCGTTCTCCTTTGACTGGGCGAAGATCTCGTCTCTGGAGGCTCTGGCCTCCTCTAGCTCCCTTTGATAGTCCTTCATCTGAGCCTGTAGAAACAACATATGTACCAAGTTAAAGAATAAGTTAGCAGGAAACTACAGCGACTGTGGTGGAGAAAAGTTGGGCATCAAGGGAATTTTGGGGTATCCTGCAGTGAGAGTTGGGACTTAGTTTTAAGATTACCTGGAGTTTTTTGAGCTGTTTGATGGCTTCATCCCTGCCTTTGTTGGCAGCTTCAATCTGACCCTCCAGCTCATTCAGGTCCATCTCCATCTTCTTCTTTGCAGCAACAGCGAGAGTTCTCTGCTTCCTCTCGTCCTCCAGCTCTGCCTCCATCTCACGCACCTGGAGGAGGAAAACATCACACAGCAATTCACTTGATTCAAATGTCGGCATCCTGCCAATTTAAAAAGGCCAACCTGAATATTTACAAGGTAAAACGTTTTGCAGATCTGATGGGCCATGAGCCCCTTTGCACCTGTTTGACCAGCATCCTCTTCTTCTCCTCTCCCTGTTCGTCTCTGGCAAGCAGGTCTCTGTCAAACTGAGCCTTCATGGCCTGCATGTTGACCTCGAGACGCAGTTTGGCATCTTCTGTAGCCTGCAACTCATCTTCCAGCTCCTCCAGCTGTGTTCTCATCTCTCCTACTTGTTGCTCCAGGGTACGCTTAGACTTCTCCAGTTCATGTACCTATATGTAGGAATGCAAGTTACTTACAGTGAGTACTTACATCTGTGCTTGTGTTGCATCGTGAAAGCTAGTGCATCTCGTCAAAAGACAGCTAAATGGGATCTGTTTCAGTTCATTTTTTAGGTGCAACTCCAGCTGAACAGAAGCTGCTCTTATAGGGAACATGGCACTATAACAGCTAAAAAGACAAAACATCCAAAAGTTATAGCACAGAGAGAGGAATTGCTCAACCTTCTTTACATTTGCTGCTGTGTAACCAGGCTGTTTTAGATCCAAATAGATTCAATCTGAGCACATCTTTATGCTCAAAGTTAGTATATGATTTATGAGCAGGTTAATTAAAAGGGTCAAGGTCACTCACATTCTTTCCTACGTCATCCTTGGAGCTCATCAGGTCCTCCATTTCAGCGCGGAGCTGCTTGTTGAACCTCTCCAGTTCCTCTTTGGCCTCCAAGGCCTCCTCCAGCGCTCTGGTGAGAGACAGAGTCTTGGTCTCCTTCTCTCTGGCCTCAGCCTCTGCGCGGTCACGTTCCTCGGCGTAACGAGCTGAGATGGTCTTCTCTTCAGCCAGCATCTAATGCAGAAAATTGAAGCAACTGCCTTCAATACACTGACAGATGTGACCATGCCTCACCACCTCTCTGACTCTCTTGGATGATCCGCTGTACCTGATCAAACTTTTTCTGCTTCTTTTCCAGGTTGGAGACTATCTGTCTCTGGTGGTCCAGATCCACCATCTGGTCATCCAGCTCTTGCTGCAGTCTGTTCTTGGTCTTCTCCATTTTGTCCATGGCCATGGTCTTCTCCTCCAAACGCTGGGTGGTGAGCTCCATGTCCTTCTGGAGTTTTCTTTTTATCTCCTCCAGACCCTCTATTGCCCCACCATCATCTTCCAGTTTTTTCTTTGTTTCAAAGAGCTGCAGCAGAGACATTTTGTAAAAAAGAAATACACGAATATCGTAAAGCATTTAGAAATCACTATTGTGGTGAAGGTTGTGTGTGTTGATTAATGAGAAGTACATGCAAACAAATAAGTATTTACCTACAGCTGCATGAATAAAACTTTTACTACTTCATCTCAAAACAAGGAATGTGTCCATTTTACTGATGTTCTTTCATTTCAATAGGTGGCTTATTATTATAATTTGATATTATTAACTAATGAGATTCAGATAAGCAGTAGGTGTGTACAAATTAAACAACTGAAAACAAAAAGCCTAAAACTACCTCAGTATTTAAGGTCCTGAGTTTTATTTTATTTTTTCCAAAAGTTTAGTTTCAAGCTTCTTTACTTTGTTTTTGACATTTCAAACCACATATTTGAGCAACAGAGACAAACAAAATGACAATGAACTTTTCATCTTGAAACACATGCAGCACTGCAGCATTTCTCTTGCATCATGTCCTCTGGTTTTACGGCTTCCTTTACTGTTCTTAGACCTCACTGCTGCTTGGCAAATGGCAAGCTTCCCTTATCCAAATGTACATACATTTAGAATCTGCCCCAGATATCTTGAACTGACTCAGATTTTCACTTCAAAGGGTCTTTAATTTGTTGCAAAGCTTGACTGAGTTACAGCTGTCCGCATGTTGCTCTGCTCCTCAACAACAGGTGCTCACAGCTGAAAAACAGCTGGAAACTCCAGCCTGGTCTTCCCTTTGGCACTGGTACCTGAATGGTGCGCCTGCCTTATTCTATCCCTGTGTGTTAGACCTGCAGAGATCTGTGGGTATGTACCTGAGCCTGCACTGTCTGCAGTTGTTTCTCCAGGCTGCGTCGTGCCTCCTCTTCCTCCTCTTGCTGCTCCAGCAAGTTATTCTTTTCCACTTCCAGCTGGCGGATCTGGGCGCTAAGGTTCAGCTTCTGACGCGTCTCCTCCTGCCGCAACTCCTACACGCAGGAGCAAAGCCAGAAATAATAGTCCAATAAGTTAAAGAGAAAAGAGAAGAAAGAAGGGAGACATATCTATTACGCTGCAAGCAGTTTTACAATCGAAGCTAAATTGGATTATTTTCCATACTTCTGATCAGTTACGAAAGGGAAAGATTTTCTCAGGTTTAGTTCATTTATCGATCTCAACATGACATGACGCACTCTTTTGCCATAATGTAGCAGAGACCTGTGTAAACAATATATCAGGAGATGCCTATAGGTAATCCGCTTGAAGGCCTATGTCATCTCTTTGGATATTTTGGAAGCACGTCTACTACCCTGGTTAGCCTGTGTAATTTCTACAGTATTCCCCATATTTAAAATGCTGAGAAACACATTGTCGTGCCAGGGTTAGTTCCCATAACTTTTAACAGAAATGGTAGAGTTTCAAACCTCCGAGTCTTGAAGTTTGCTGTTCAGGTTCTCCACTTCTTTGGTCAGTTTGACACCCTTCCTCTCTGCCTCCTCGAGCAAAGCAGAAATGTTGTCGAGTTCCGTCTAAGAAACGAAAAACAGGACTCATGAAAATTCTCTTAAACTGCGTTGTGAAAACGACATCAAAAACTGCAGTGTGTCAGAGGAGGTATTACCTGCAGCTTTTGCGAGCGATCAGTCAGCTCTCCCTTTGCCCGCTCTACCTCGGTGGCCCTGGCCATAAACTCCTGCAGTTGACCCTCCAGCTTCTTTCGCCTGTATTCTGACTCCGCCTTCACCTGTTGCAGACTCTTCACTTCACAGGACAGCTCTTTGTTATCGCTCTCCAAACACTGTTTGTTCTTCTCCAGGTTGGCCTTGAACTGCATAGAATAAGAGCAATGTTTTTTTTTTTTTTACTGAAGTCTTGTGCAAAGAAGCAAATGAAAGCCCCCCCAAGAGTTACCAGGTACGACCAGGTAGCTACCAGGTACCACCCACCCTCTTGGCCTGTTCCAGCTGTTCAGACAGTTCCTCCAGTGCCGTGGCATGCCTCTGCCTCATGTCCTGGATCTGAGCATCGTGGTTTTTGGCCTCCTCGTCTATGGCCTTCTTCAGCTCTGCCACCTCTTGCTCTCGCTTGGATCTGGAGTTCAGACAAAAAGAACAAAACCATGAGACACGTCGGGTTGAAATCTCAATCAAGTGTCCCCTGAACTGTGAGTGGTGGTGAACACAATTTACTGGTGATGGAAACTTGAGGAAAGAGTTTAAAATGTTAAAGAATATGTTTAGAGGTTGATACCTCTTAAGTTAATTCTGTGCTACGTTTGTAAAATGTTAATGTCATGTAGTTAAAAGTCAATTAATATTAAATCATTAGCCAACTATGGAGACTCCTTAAAGCAGTCTTTTTTAAATATGCAGTCCCACTCCCAATGTCTTTGATGTGTGAAAGTCGCCCTGTACTCTCTCATTGGTGGCACAGCTTTGATTAGGCACCTGAGTTCCTGCTGGGCAGCCGTTGTATCTAGCGTGTCTTCCAGCTCCGTCTTCAGAGCCTCCAGCTCCTCACTCAGATCCCTCTTCAGCTTTTCAGCTTTGCTTCGACACATTTTCTCTGCTTCCAGATCCTCCTGCAGCTCAGCTAACTGGGCCAGCAGCTCGCGAACCTGTTTCAAGGCGTTGTTCTTCTGGACGGCTTCTTCATCACTCCTGGGTGGGAGAAACACACGCACACAAGTTGTTTTTTTTCCCAATCTAAACCTGAAGATGAAAACATACAGCTCAAGCATGACCACAAAAAGAGTGTGATAAGAATGACTTAAAACAGCTTAAAACGTTCATGCATTATTTGTATGTTACTTATCACAAAAGTCCAGTGGGATACTTTTGCTCTTCCAAATGACAGACATCAGTAATGTTTCATATGAATTCATCAATCAAAGGTTTACCCCATATCTGAGGACATTTCTCCTTAAAATGACGACACAAGTGCAACAAAGAACAGTTTAATTATATTACGAGCAACTATCCAACCTGCGGTTGCTCAAGTTAAATAAAACTAAATCTTTTTTTATTTTTCTGACATGAAACCACCAGTGCACACATGGTGGCAGTGTGGTTGTTTGCTGAAACTGCCCTCACAGGACGAGGGAAAAAGTAATGAAACGGTAATGTTTGCAGGTGGGTGTGAGTCCTCCTGCTGGCTCCAGCTCTCCTGTGAGATGTAAAAAAATCCACCGCTGTAAACACTGAATGTCCCACTAATTCAGTTTTATAATTAACTGAATGTTGGTAAATGGTAAATGGACTTGTACTTGTATAGCGCTTTTCTAGTCTAACTGACCACTCAAAGCGCTTCACTACATGCCACATTCACCCCACTCGCACACACTCATACAGCACGTCTTAAGATACACATAACTACGTGCTTTTTTTTTCTTCTAATCATTCATACACACATTCAAACCCCAGTGATACACTGGGAGGCAACGTGGGGTTCAGTGTCTTGCCCAAGGACGCTTCGACATATATCCTGGGGAAGCCAGAGTCGAACCACCGACCTTCTGATTGGTGGGTGACTGCTCTTCCTCCTGAGCTACAGCCGTCCCATGTTGCTGCCTTGATTAAAAGCACAAATGACTTCCATAGAAATGTGGTGCCCCACTTTCCAAACAAAGACGATACGACTGTTCACAGAGAAGCTGTTCAAAAGGAGGCGCATCAATTTTAATGAAAGTGTAATTACCAGCGGCTGTGACTAAACTGAGGACTGTGTGGCGTGAAATCAATCAAGCAGTTGTTTACCGTCGAGCCCCGTGTCTGGTTCATTGGTCTCATGAAAGCAGGAAACGGCTGACTGCCAGTTTAAAATGATTTGAGCTGGCCATCAGGGGAGTGTTTTACCACAGTTGTACAGCTGTTTATCTCATTATCTCAGTATTATGACTTTGAAGAAAACAGTCATGGAAGCATCTGGATGGTTAAAAATAGAAGGACTCAACAGGTCTCTTCCAGCCAGGAATAGAGATGTTTTTCACGTTCAGTAAATAATGAATTAAACATAAAAATCTACAAACAAAGAAAACAAACTCCACTGCGCTCAACTCTCAATTCCTTTGTGTGGAAAAAGAACTGAGGGCAACAATCAGCATCAGTTTGCTGTAATCAGACAGAGCTGTCTCCAAAGTAAAGGTCTCAGAAAGTATCATTAGGGATCAGAGCTGAGTTAAGATTAAAATAAAACTAAAAAAAAACAAAAAAAAACATGCACACGTGGGCTGAAACACTAAGAAACAGCTTTAGCTGCTTTGAGTCCCAGCTGGGTCTGTTGGTCAACTGTCTATTTTACAGTATTGAGGCTATTTTATCACAGTGAAGAGCTGTTGTCTCTACTAGGAGAGAGCTGACTGCAGAAGTGAAGGCCGCATTCGCCCAGAGGATCCAGGGACACTTTGCTTCCAATGATCCATGGAGTATGTGGAGGGGCATAAAGTGCATTACAGACTACAGCAACAAGGATGCACAATGGCTCAGTGACCCCTCTCTACCCGACGCACTCAACAACTTCTATGCCCGCTTTGAGGACCCAAACACCTCCCTCAGCACCAGACTCACCCCTTCACCAGAAGAGGAGCCCCTCAGTGCAACCCCAGCAGAAGTGAGAAGGACCCTCCGGAGGATTAACCCCCGCAAAGCTGCCGGTCCCAACAACATCCCCGAGTGGGTGCTGAGGGGCTGTGCACACCAGCTCACCGAGGTGCTGACAGACATCTTCAACACCTCTCTCCAACAGACGGCGATCCCCACCTGCCTAAAGACCGCCACGATCATCCCCATCCCCAAAACATCCACCGTGACAAACCTGAATGACTATCAGCCGGTAGTCCTCACCCCGATAGTCATGAAGTGCTTCGAGAGACTGGTCATGGCTCACATCAAGGACTGCACTGTGGACCCGCACCAATACGCATACAGGCAGAACCGATCCACAGAGGACGCCATGTCTTCTGTGGTCCACACAGCCCTCACCCACTTAGAGAACAAGAACCCGTCTGTTCGCCTACTCTTTGTGGACTTCACTTCAGCATTCAATACAATCACTCATACCACCAAAAACTCAACACACTCAGACTAAGCTCCACCCTTTGCAACTGGGTCCTGGACTTTCTAACAGACAGGCCGCAGTCTGTGAGAACCTACGATGTCTTCTCCTACCCCATCACCCTCAGCACCGGCTCCCCCCAGGGCTGTGTGTTGACTCCCCCACCTGTTCACCCTGCTCACACACGAGTGCTCAGCGAAACATCCGAGCTGTCACATCACAGCACATAACATTTTTCTGACAAGCTACTCATAGGGAAAAAGAAAAAAAAAAAGGAACCTCAAGATACTAGCTGAAATTGGTTCTCTGTTAATTTGCGCGTTAAAAGTAGAAACAACACCGGTTCACCCCTTAAGGTAGATGCCTTTCCAATGCTTTGATTTATAAGTCAATGTTAAATGGCTTATCAAAAGGGTTATCAGATACAATGGAAATGTGATTTTTCCCAACTGAACGTGACCTGTCGAGCCGAAGCTCTGCTCAGGAACACTACCAATGTAAAATGGAATTGTGTGAAGGATGGAACAGAACTGCATCACATCCAGAAAACAGTTTAACTGCATCAGGTGGAGGCTCTCAAATGCTGGTTTATTTGGAGATGACGCAGTGGTGTGGCAGTGTTAACATGCTTGCCTCACAGCAAGAAAGTTCACAGTTTATATCTCAGCTGGTTGTTTTATGTGTTGGTCCTGTGATGGACTGGTGACAACAGGATAAAACTGGTATAGAAAAATAAATGAATGATGTGGGGAGTGACCTGGCCAAAGCAGCCTGTAGCTCCTCCTCCTTTTTGGTCAGCTGCATCTTCAATTCCTCGATCTGAGCCTGAAGCTCAGCGATCTGGTCCTGCAGGTCAGTCGTCTCAGCATCCAGTTTCCGCTTGGCCTTCTCCAGCTCTTGCCGCGTTTTCTCCTCCTTCTTTAAACGTTCTGAAGATGGATACAATACACTTTTCTGTCAACTTTTTTATCTCAAGAGGAAAATGAGTAAAGTCACAAGTTACAGCGCAGTCGTACGAGGCAAGCAGTTCGCCAACAACACAAGCATTTCATTATCAAAACAGCCAATTAACAGTAATCATATTAGCTGCTTTGCAGCTCATTATCACATTCTGGACACTGACTTTATAAAATCAGGTTTCATTTGCACTCATACGAGGTGTCCTATAACTGAACTTTATTTTTTCATTCCTACATAATTACTCGACTCTTTCTCTTGCAGCGGTTGACCCCGGCTCATTGATCTGTTTGGTAGCCTGGTTAGTGTTTGTCCCACAAAATGTGTCCTACTCTCAAGACACCAAATGGAGGCAGGAACAACTGCTTGCTCAGAGTCACTTTACCTTCAAGATCGACCATCATCATCTCCTGCTTGTTCTTGACCTTGCCGAGATTCTTTGCTTTCTCCTCTTCCTCTGTTAGCTGGGAGGTCATTTCAGCAATCCTGTCCTCCAGCATCTTCTTCTCCTGTTGGGTAAAACAAACAAAGAAGTGTGGTTTAGTTTTTAAGACAGACAATTAGTGTTTGTGTTAGGTGAAAAGGTTTGGCTACTTATCCAACAAACAAAAAAAGCACTGTTGCTTCATTAAACGTGTGGGGCCTTCTGGTACAAAAGCCAAAGTCTTCCTCTATAGTTCTGTGATGCCACATGTTGGATGGCATCAGTGTGTTGATAGACTGGAGACAGCCAGCAGCTGCAGCTCCACTGATGTCAGTGGCAGCGGTAAACAAAGAGCAGCAGCTGCTGTCATCGTGTTTTTTTTTTTTTTTAAAGAAATGGAAGGTTGATGTGGTAAAGAAGTAGAATATGTTTTGTTTTAATTGACAAAACTACACCAGGTTACAATGTCCTTTATTTCTGCTGAAGGAAATCTAAGAATAAAGTGCTTCAGGCACAAATAAAATCCAACTGAGCTGGATTTACAGCATATCATTTTAATGCACCAGATGATAAAGTCCTTAACTTTTTCTCCTGCCTTTGACACGACACAAAATAATTGGGCATCAGATAACATATTTGTGATTTTGAAAATGAAAACAGATGCACCAGGTTCAACAACAGGAAAGCAACAAGGTAATACTTGCAGGAATAGTATGAGTTTCTTCCTAACAGATTTACTTGTTCCCATTGCTGATGCATGTTAAATACAACATTTCACAACATTTAGCATTTAGTTTGGAGTGTTTTCTAGATCATGTACACTTGGGGTGTCAAGATTAAACTTGACAATATTTCTGAGCTATTTGTGAGCTATCCAAACTTCTATTTGTGACCTGTGGGGGCAGTAATGCACCTTTTCTACATCTAGCCTGCCAGAACCTAAAGATGGAGAAGGAAAAGAAGAAGAGGAGGGGAAGGAGGGGAAGCAGCAAGCAGCCAGAATGACATCAGAAAATACAGGTAGTGAAGATGACCCCGCCACTTTCAAATCGTTTGTTTGGCAGTATTTTGGGTACCCGGCGGAAATGATAAATGGCAGTGATAAGACGCAGACGATATGTAAGCATTGTATGAAAATAATGCCGTACATCACGGCAATTTGGTTTCAATTTGTGGAAGAAGAAGTTCATTAAAAGCTCATGCTTACATGATGCATATAAAGAGTTATAATAAAACATTTCAAAATGCATGTGCAACTCAGTTAGATAAAAGGCTGTTGGTCCAGTCATATTTTGTCATGGTAGTTCCCAGCCTTAATTAAGGCTGTGTTGGTCTACAGGTTCTGATTAGCACAACTTTCTAAGAAACTTCTGAACATTTTTTTGGCCATGGATGCCAAACGAACACAGAGGGATTAGGTGAGTTGCCAGCTGTTGAGAAATCAATCACTCCCGTCTCCTTTCATCGGCGAGTTGTCTGCACTTCCCTTCTTGACCAAAGCAGTTTCAGTGCTGGTTCAGGGCTGGCACTACACCCAGAGACCACCAGAGGCACGTCATTATCTTACTTTAAACATCTCTTCCAAAACAACCTCCCCCCAGCGTATTCTGGATTTCTCTAGAGGACCAGCGAGCAGGGAGACAGACAACAACACACAGGTATCTAGTTTGCCTGAAAACTGGTGTTTTAAAATAACCGGCTTAACATAATGACGTCAACTGGAGTCTTCAGAATGCTAACCTGTATTTACCCAAAGCTGCTTGTAAAAAAAAGTGAATACAGGTTAGCATTTTGGAGCACTGAATTTTTTGGAACTGGATATATTAAAACAAAAAAGCAGAAAAAAGATGTGGCTGCACTGCTGGTTTGACCTTATGTTCATGCTGAAGCTCAGTTTTTTTTTTACTCTCTCTTGAATTGAATTGAACTGAACGCAACACTACATTTTTAAACATGGCAGTCCTAACATTGACCCGACTGTCTCCTTTACCAAGCCCCCAGCCCCTTGACATGACTGGTTCTTTGCTGAGGCCCAGGGAAGAGACGATGCTGCTGTAGTTTTTCAGGGCTTTGGTGGTCGAATCAAAAAGAACTGGCTAAAAGCAAATGGTGCTTTCCAATGGGAAACTTGTAAAAAATTTAACTGATTCTGTCTTAAAGTGTGGTCAAATATCCAAAAAGGATTATGCCAGAAGCTCGTAGATGGCAACCACAGGTATCTGATTTGAGAAAACCCACAATAACCGTAAACTGGTGCAACCCACTTAGTCTTTTTTCCCCTTTGTTAAAGATGTATATTGTACAACTACTCCACATGAGAAAAATAAATTCTCAAATAAATAATTGAGGGCCTAATATAGCCATTAACTTCTTTGATGGCTGAAATGTGATAACTGGTGCTATCCCATAATAACCCCCTACTTTGGATGATTCTGAAATGATGGATCATCTTTGTTTTTCTAATCTTTTGTTTGACCTGCTAACTCACGGTATAATTTCCTCACCTTCAGAAACTTGGAGTTTTGGTCTTCCAGCAGCAGAATGTCCTCCTCCATCTTCTTGATCTTTGCCTCAGCTGTCACTTTATCCAGCTGTAGCTTCTGTCTTGCAGCTTCCTCCTCATCGAGCTGTTCCTCCAAGTCCTGTGGGGAGAAAAACACACACATTTAGAAACCAGTGGAGAGACTGAGGACCAGAAAGTCCAATCTGACTCGAACCTGGATGTGAGACTGCATCTTCTTCTTCTCATTCTGCAGGCTCTGGTTTCTCTCTTCTTCTTCCTCCACCCTAGACTCAAGGTCATGAAGGATCTCTTCCAGCTCTTGCTTCCGAGAGAGGAGACGAACTCTCATTTCTTCGGCCTCAGCAAACAGCTCTGTCTCTGCGTGGAGTTGCTCTGCTAGAATATTTTTCTCCTCTAGGAGCTGAAGGAGGA
Source organism: Leuresthes tenuis (assembly GCF_036924035.1). NCBI lineage: Eukaryota > Metazoa > Chordata > Actinopteri > Atheriniformes > Atherinopsidae > Leuresthes > Leuresthes tenuis. The sequence goes on from NW_027325358.1 coordinate 27,266,759, forward strand.
AATGTTTAGAAGGCACAGTAAGTGCTGTTTTCTCAGCTAAAAGGCTAACAAAAAACAGCACACATCAAATGTACATAAATGTCCTTTTTCTCTAGATAACATCCACTTCAGATTTGAATATTTCCTCTTCTAAAAGGGGGCTACTTACCTGCTGGTGTTTCCTTTCCATCTCCACCATCTCGTTCTCCACCTTGAGCTGCCTCTCCTTGACCTTCATCAATTCTTCATCTTTGGCTTGTAGCTCCTCTTCCTGTCTGGTGACCTGCAGCAATGGCTTCACCTAAAAGAGAAAGAAAGAAAAAAACTCAGTCTGAATAGGAAGGTTATTTTCACCTATTTAAAGACATGTTGAAGTCAGAGTCAGGGGTCTCACCTTGGTGAAGAGCCTCCACCACTGCCAGTGGCGCAGCTTCAGATAAGCAGCACAGTTTCTTTGGAGGACCTTCAGGGCACTCAGCTGCTGTTGCTTCTTAGCAAAAGCTCTGACACAAGAAAAAAAAGAGGAAAGAATAAATAACGGTCTGAAAGAGGCTGAATTTTATGTATAGATAACAATTAAATGCAATGATTTCAGACCTTTTTGCAGCCTCTTTGGTGCCACAGAATCAAGCTGACAAAGCAACGGCAGTCATGTTTTTATCATCTCTTTTCTGAAATATTTCCACTGAGAAGGATGATGGAAACAGCAGATTTTAAAACTCTTCCTCAATTCCACAAAAAGCTTTAATTCTGTCTCGAAGTGGATGTTTCGAATTCATAAAGAGGTTTCCTTCTCGAAAAAGTTGTGCCGTAGCAAACATCAAGCTCACGTGTACGATCGCATACGTGATCACCAGTTTCTGCTTTTAAAGAAACACGCTAAAAGGCAGCTGATACGCAAGAGTAATTATAAGCTAACCGAATCCTTGAGCCCTCTCGGGTTTATGACTGGTTTGCTTCTGCTTTGCGATCACTGCACCCTTTGCTCTGTTAATAGCAGACACAGTCTGACAACACTAAAACAGTGTGTCAGACCAAACCCTGTGAAGGAACCTCCATAATCCCTAAAAAAAAGTAAAAACATGGGGACATAGTTTCCATCATACCATCACCTTTCTGGTTGCTATGGCAAACCTGTCAGCAAACATGGCCAATAACTGGCTAAATAACCCAATTACTCATCAGTTAGTTTGTGACTGAGTGTGCTTATCATTTGAAGCTGAGCTAAGATCTACTTAAAGAGCAGAGAGTGAAGCTGAAATGTGGAGGGGGAGCTTCAGATTTAAATCATTATGTACTGCAAGCTTGTTAGAGGTTTTCACACTGCACTATTATCATTCTTATGAAAACACCACGATCATTGTTGCCTCCATTCTGGAAATCTTTGACACTTTACTTTTATTTTCTCTCCTCAGTGTGCATCTTCATGCTGCGTTTACATGCACGAAACTTGCCAAACGTCTGAGTGTTTTATATGTCAGACCCTAATGCAGCTGCTTTGTACCTTGGGTATCCAAATACCAGGATACTGGAGAAAAAAGTAGAAAACATAAAGCAAGCAGAGACTCTGACCGTGTGATTGATAAAGCATCTGATATATTGGCAAGAGAATATGGAGGCCTACGAGGAGGTGTGGGACAGCGAGGAGGATGGAAACTAGCAAGCAAAGCTTCACAAACTGTTTACTCACAGATTGCGTGAAAACATAGGACTTGATGAAATGGAATTATCTTCGTTTTGAGAGAATATCTACGGAAACACAAGCAGATATCGGACACTTACTTGCGTGCCAAGTATCCACGGCACACGGACTGAAAGTAAATGATGATGTCAGTGATCTTCAGGTCTCTCTCTTCCTCCAGATGGGCCAGAACACCAGTCCTGAAGAAGATCTTACTTTGACCGATACGAAACAGATTGGGGTCCAGCTCCAGGGCTCGAATCTAATAAATAAAAATAAAAATGATTTTTTTTCTTTTAGAATGACGACTTTCCTCCTACTCATGACAAGCTCGCTGCAACATTAGGAGTTTTAAAACAGTAATATGGACAAGGACAAAAAGATGGTGACTACCATTCTTTCACAGGCTTGTTTTCCATCCATGAATCCTTTGGGGATAGCATTGGGTGTAAGGATTTCATATCTGTAAGTAAAAAGAACATGTATAAATATAAACCCTAATGGAAGCCTTACTCTTCTCTCTGGAGGAGGGTTCTGGAAAAAGCGTTGATGCTAGTCACCTCTGTCTGAACTCCTGGAAGACGATGCGATTGGGGAAGCCCTGTCTGCAGATGCGAATCCCCTCCAAGACTCCGTTACACCTCAGCTGGTCCAGAACCAGGTGAGGCTCCAGCTTACCAGCCTGTGGGAGAAAACAAATCAGCAACAAAAGCACCACATCAAAAATAAAAAAGCGATAGTGGATATAACATGTCACAACCACAAGTTAATACTTCTTACAAATATAGGTACATATTTACTCTTTTTTCGTGGTTGGGGATGATGCAGCGAACAAAGTTAGGATTCGTGTTCCTCAGTGTGGCCATGAGTTTGGTCAGCGACTCTTTGTAGAGCTGGCCCACTGTACGAAACATGCCCTTTTTCGTTTTGTATGTGGCACCAAATGCTGTCTCATTCATTCCTGCCACTTGGTCCAGGCCCACGATTCGATCGACTGGTGGGGGAACAGGGAGAGAACTTGTTAGGAGAAAAATCCCCCGTTGGGGAAGAGATGGTCACTGCAGGTACAGCAGCTGCAACACACTGGCATGATGTAGCAATGTGAGCAAGTGCAGATGGATGAAAACAATGTTACGCTGCCAAACAACAGCAGTCTACCAGAGTAGCAAAAAAAGTCTAAAACTACGGCTGGTGTCTGCAGATGGAGGTAAAGCGCATGATGTAATTACAGGAGACTCTGGAGAGAAACGCACTTTTAAATATGGTCTACCTACTAAATACCAACAAAGTGCATGAACTGAATAGCTGCTCTAAATTCTTGATGGCATCTAAATAAAAGCCTTTAACAGTTTTATGTTGTTATTTTTAATACAAAACCGGCATCAAACTATTTTCAGAAAAAACTGTTTCATCATCTACGGTGATTGTAAACCTGGACAAACTACTTTTAGAGCAACTCTCTCTCCTCTTTTCTGGAGGTGGCCACGAGAGCAAACACTTACGAGATCTACTCAGTTCCCAACTTGTGAATTTGGTCTGAAAACTAATGGTGCATTTATTACAAGGCGGTTCCTTCATCCATCTGCTTAGGATGCCAAGTTGTCTCATATTTTGATGATGCCTGCTTTTGGTTATTTTCATGTTCCTGTTCTACTGTAAAGTTTTACCTGCAGATCTATTGAAATGAAAACTTTCAAGCAAAACAAATACAGAAATATAGTAATAAATTATGTAATATATTATTAATAAATATATTATTTTTTAAAAGATACTACCCTGTACTAAACCTGCAACCAAAAGAATCTGGGAATAATGCCACTGACTATTCTCTTATAAAGAGCCCATAAGATCTAAAACTCATTAGAAAACACACTCAGCAGCTCAATTAAAATGACATGCAACATCGTGCTGGAAGTTCAATACCCAGACTGATGCAGGATACATGTCCTGCTGTCTGGACCCTCCACAAGGACTTCTGAGCTCAGAGCCAAAGCAAAAAAAACATTCAGCAAGATTAACATCTGGTTTTAATTCCCTGCTGCTGTGATCCTATTTAGGAAGGAGGAAGGCAGGATATTCCTGTCTTCAGATACTCTCCATTTGACTCGTTTGGTTTTCTCCCTCACAGCAAAAAAAAAAGAAGTAAAATCATACAAGGAACAAAAGACTAAGTTTAGCCCTCCCATAAAAATACTAAAACAAATTAAAGCACACAGGTTCAACTAAGGGAAGCAAATTACTCTAGTCTACTTTTAACTTGGAATTAGGCACTGCTGCTTTCGGCTGAGACAAGGGAGCAATGCAGCCTGGAAGCAAATGGGAGCCACTTCAGATTGTATGAGACAGCACCAGCCACCAGTCAGATCTGGGCAAAAATATACCAACACGCTCCAGGTTATCCTGCTTGGGGAGTGCTTACATTCATCCCCAACTAAGCACCTGGAGGAGGGTGGTTTCACAGTCCTACACTGGTCATTTATTATTATTTCTAAATCAATTATTATTTTGGCCCAGGTCTGCTATGGCACAACCTCAGTCATTCACCTTCCGGCTCATCCAGACAAGTGACATTGTCATAAAATGAGGCCCTTTGAATGGTCTGAATCTCTACAACACAGAGAAAGAGAGGGGAGGGGAGGGGAGGGTGTGGAGTGTAAGTTCAGTCTTAGTCATAAGAAAAGTGCAGGCCTGGGTCAACAATGCAGACAGCTGTTGTTAGTAGGTTTGAGTGACTAGTTAAGCAGACAGTTATACACACAATGAATCCCACAGGAAGTGTTGCTCAAATGAATTCTTTGGAACATGGAACATGGGTAAGTGGCAGATTACCATCTTTCCACAGTTCAGCCACAAATTTGTCAGTAGACTGATGCAGAAGTGTCGCTACGTTGTCATTCAGGGGGTCCATGTTCTTCATGAGCCACTCATCTGCCTTGTAGTCAACCTAGAACAACAAAGGGACACAGCTTAGTAACATCCATTAATCCAATTCATTAAAAAAGTAGGACAATATGTTTAGACATTTCTGATAGAAGAATTCTCATACAGATCTGACGCTCTGCAGTTTGTTTATGTTCATACAGTTTCACAGAGCATTTGACAGTTTTGGACTCCAGTTCACTTCCATCTGTCTCTTCATGAGATTCCGGACAGCTAATGCCGTCTCCACTACGTTCACTGCACACACACGGTCTTTAAGTTACTTGAATGATTTTGTCAGACGATGCTGCAGTTACAAAATCAGGATTTCATTGGAACAGAGCAGCAGTCTGGAAATGCTTAAAGCTCTGTGATTTCACACAGTCTTAATGGGCTGGTATTCAGTCACAATTTCAGATGCATTTAGCTCTCTGACAAAAGGAAAATATGTGAATGAGAGCAGCTTTATTGGGAATTTAACTCTTAATTTACATGTAGGCTTCACTGGAACTTTGGAGAATGTTCAGAGTGTCTATTCCCATCAGAGTCTAGCTGAGCATGTACATGCAGAGCGATTAGATCACCAATCACTTTACCTGGATGTGTTAGTTTGGCTTTGATTCGATATACTTTCAGTCAAATTACCATATTTACTTGTAATTTAAAAGTTCAGTTGTGGTCTGACAAATACAACCATCTGTTTTTTGAGAGGAAAATTTCAAGGAGTCAAATGAGAAGAGGAGGAAAATGCACAATGAGCTAGTGGAAGAACGTATGAGTACGAACACGAGCCTTTTAACGTGGGTGGGCCCTCTGTAGGGGCAACAGCATTTTGAGCATCACAGTGCCAGTGGACTAAAGACCATAAAAGGTGACCACAAGGACAGCTGAAAAAATTAGCACCAACCACTATCTAGTCAAATAATTCTGGTAAAATCTGATTAGATCTCGAGTGGCTGATGACCCCAAGGAACATTAATAGCCATGTGTCCCAGTGCACCAAGCTGATATCAGTTAAATGCAACCGGGTGCTTTAAGTATTCATCAACATCCAGTAGTTCTCGAATTGTGAGAGATCTTGATAAAACTTGAAATGTAATTTGTTTAGAGATGTTAATGGAGGGAGGAAAACACAAAAATCCTGATTCATCCCCCTTGCTTAGCTGTAAGTATTTGGATTGGAAAGAATTGAAGCTTTTTGTACATACCCACACTGACAACATTTGGCTGAAGGCCACTGCAGACTTTCTTCACAGCAAATGTTCTGACATGATTAGAAACAGATGTGCGACTCGGACGGTCTGTCTGCAGGACAAATGCTGTGTTCTGTTGCATAACCCCAATTTCACTCCCGTATGACACATAAGTTAAACCAAGTTTAAGTATCTTTAAGTATCCTTAAATCCATTATCTGACCCTAGACCAGCAGCAACTTTTCATTCACTGGCTGACTTTTTCAAACATCATGGCTGACAGAAACATTCTGGAAAATTTGAATCATAAGAATTAGAGGAATCATACTTGAATACATATAAGAAAGAAACATACAAAGCAGTCAGTTCAGTAGGAATTTAAATGGGGTGGGGTGGGGTGGGGGGGTTAATCAGAGAAGCATACCCTGCCGGCGTAGTGGATGATGCAGAAGTCAGCTTTATCTTTGAGCTGGCGGGGTCTTTGAAACTTAGTGTGAGTGCCCTGCTCCTGGATCAGCTTGTCTATAAAGGTCTTGTCTGTGGCCTTAGGGAACCAGCACTCTTCATCCAGCAGAGCTAACACTCCTGGAGGGTTTGCCTGAAGAAATAAGAAAACCCAACATTAAAAAGAGCGCTGACAGTAATGTGGCATCATCAACAGCAGCAAGATGCATACCCCAGCAATTTTAAGAAATTTTTGTTGCATTTCTGTCCCCAATGGATAAAAGGGCACAAGACTTCTATGACTTATCTAAACAGTATCATTCTCCATAATTATAACAGTTTACTTCACAATTAAAGACAAAATTATTCATATTGCAGTTTTAGATGCAACAATTTGTTGTAAAGTTTAAGGAGCTGTTATTTCTGATTACTGACCGGCCTCTCAATGAGGTCAATGCAGGGCTGCAGGTCCAGGCCGAAATCAATGAAGCTCCATTCAATGCCCTCTCTCTGGTACTCCTCCTGCTCCAGGATGAACATGGTGTGGTTGAAGAGTTGCTGCAGCTTCTCATTGGTGTAGTTGATGCACATTTGCTCAAATGAGTTGAGCTGCAGGACACAAACACAAATGCATGCAAAAGCAGCGGTGTCACTGGAAGCACCCACAGATGACAGGAAGTCAATATCTCAAATGTAGATCTAACATCTAAACGAGCATTATCTAATCATGAATAATAAATAATTACATAAATAAAAGAATTGGACATGCCGTCTTCTTAAAAGATGTTAAAAAGTTGAAATCCAAACCTGAAAAATCTCAAAACCAGCGATGTCCAGAATACCAATGAAGGAGGCACCCTGCCGTTTGGTTCTATCCAGAGCTCTATTAATCCGATGGACCAGCCAGCGGAACAGACGCTCATATGTTGCTTTAGCGAGAGCCTCGACAGCAAAGTCAGCCTAGCAAGAGACAGAGAGGAGATTAAAGTAAAGAGGTTACATCGGTGTAATTCTTAAATGTTGCCATTTCCATTATACAAATCCATATTTACATTTTTGGCAAGACTTCATACTGTTCATGTGAATAACTCTGAGAACCGCATTGAACTGATTTAATTCACAATGTGAAAATAACTACGAATCTCAGGTGCCACTGTGCAGAGAAGAAGCCATTGAGAAGAGCAAAACATGCTGTTCTGAAACTGACTCGAAGTCTGAAAGTTCATTCCTGTACGATGTAAGTTTGAACAACATCCCACATCGTTCTGTGTTCCAATCCTTGTTTAAGTTCAGTGATCGAATGGCTCATGCTAAAATGCATCTTGGGATTAGTCTTCGTTGTAGTACGGGCTCGTACTTTTGTACCAAACTGGTAGATTTTTATTTTTATTTTTGATGACTTAACTGGCAGTTGCTTCTTTTTATTGAAAATTTCCATTAATTTCATGTCAGTCTAGCTCCAGAAAGGAAAAGACCAGATTGAAGTCTTGTAACGCTACATACAGAACCTGAGGCAAGATTTTTTCCTCTTGCACTGCATCCCAGCATAACTCAACCAATTTTGCATTTCTATTGCCCAGCTAACTTGTTGGCAAAGAATAAAAATGCTGTGGCATGTAGCAAACTGACCTGTTCCTTGGTCTGTGCTTTCTGGACATAGTCTCTTCCAACTTTTATTCTCGGTGACAGGATGGCTCTGGTAAACTCCATCACATTCATACCGAGCAGATGACACAGCTTCTGGGCAGCTGGGAAACACAAAATGGAAAAAGTACAGAAGGGGAAAAATATTAATAAAAGTCAAGCTCCAGTAGGAGATTTTAAACAGTAACTAACTCGCGCCTATCTATCACATTAAAGACTAAAATAAATAAATAAATAAAGCAGAAACTACAGCTTGATTTCCAAGTCTTTAAGACAAACATAATTAATATTATTGTCACATAAGCAGAGCTGAGCTTTATAGCATATAGAATGTGACAAGCAAAATGTAATATTTTATATTGCATTAAAAAAACAAAGCTCAGATCTAGAGCAGCCAATTTTGTTCAAGAAAAAAACAAAACAAAAAAAACCAAGAAAAAAAACCCCACGTCCTTCAGTTCAGTGTTCTACTGCAGCATTTGGAAATATCTGGCTGAGCTGCATCAATAGCATCAGACTGATTCTTTCTCCCTGTCTCGCTCTTTTAAAAGTCAAATGTGCAGTGCCACCTGTGGAGGAACTGCAAGGTTGTGCCCCATTTCCTTTAGGAGTAAATCTTGCCAGTGATTTGGCAGCTAAACAAGGCTCATGGGGTGAAAAGAAATACATCAGCAGCCCCTCTGTTCTGTGGACAAGGTGCACAATGTGAGGGAAGCAAACAGCGGAGGAGAAGAGTTGAAACATGTAAAGGTAGAGAAGAGTGTCTGGCTCTGAGGTCATGCAACAGATGCACATGGTTTGCTGTGTTTGCTAGTAGTCGTCGGATATCTACCAGTATTATCAGGCATGGAGGCTTGGTCAGTGTTCCTCTCCTTCTTGAAGACTATGTTACCAAACTGAAGCACCGAGGAAACCACCTTCAACATGGCTGCAAATATCAGAATCCAGGGAAAACAACATTAGTGTAGTAGACATCAGTTTGTGTTTCAAGCAGTCAAACTAACAGAGGCACGAGTCAGAATCCTGATCGTTAAGTCATTATGAAGGTACTTTGGTTAGAACTCAAATATCACTGCAAATGCTTAGTAGCAAGTGAAATCTAAATACTTTTTTTCAAGTTCTAATCATTCTTTGATTCATTTTTTCCATTTGTATATAAATAAAAAACAACAACAACATGTTTAAATTAACACAATGAATGGCTGATACCCGATACAGTGTGTATTTCTCCCCTGGTCTTAACATGGGATGCTTCCACAACTTCCTATGCTGTGGTGGTAACCAGTTTTCAACAATTTCAACACATCCTCTCAAAAACGTCACAGAAAAGTCAAGGCGACCTCCCTGAGAACCTGTTTTATGTTGTAACATACCCATTATCTCGTCATGGGCGAAGCTCATTATGTGCATAGCTTCCATGGTTTCTTGGAAGTTGTCTTTGTCCTGTTGGCCTGGAATTGTGATGTTACCGTTGGACAGGAAACGGTAGTTATTGAATCCTTCCAAAAGCAGATCCGCTGTGGATTGAAAAATGGAGAAACGTTTGAAACTAGATAGAGAGAGGGCTGCTTGTGTGCATCGTGGGTAGACTCTAAATGTTGGCAAAACAATTAGTTAATGACATTAGCAACAGAACTAACCGTGGAAAGATTTAGCATCTGAAGAAAATCCTTTCTATGCCGAAAATTTTCAATTTTTAAGAGTGTGTAGCGCATGCCAGAAATTAGTCTGTGCACCTTGGCAGTGATTCTGCAAGTTTGTGGAGCTTTACTAGCATAAGAAAGTCACAAATCTTGTCATTTTAGTGGTCAAGAGCTCAGGTTTTTTCTTCCATTGTTCATCTGTGTGTAATCGTGCAGCCAGAGATCAGCTGCGGTTTGGAGTTATGACAGACGGAAGCATCCAGACAGTTTTATAGTCATTCCACTCACATCTGAGGTGCTCGCCAGCTCCTGCCAGAAGCTGGTAAAAAATGTGGAAGGTTCGCTCATCTTTGGCTTGACGAATAGCTCTGGATTTCTCCAGCAAGTCTGACACAGAACAGTCAAGAAACACACATCAAGGTGGTAGCTCAGTATGTAATAAGTCCCATCAAAACAGCGTTCTAAGATCGTCTGATGTTCAAAGATAGGCTGATGTTCAAAGATGGCCCGAATGAGTCACAGATCTACAGAAACTAAAAGGCTCTGGGAATAAATGAGAAATACATTTAAGACTCTTGAGTATCCACAACGGAAAAGGTTGTAGGGATGAAATGTGTTAATTTCCAAAAATACCCTTCTGTTTTTCGTATTCAATATAATACGTGGCATGAAAATTTACATTCAGGCTTTTTAGAAAAATCTCACCAACAGTGAATGAAATAGTCTGGTCAATGAGTTTTAAAACAGGATACAGGTTTCAATATTGGCCCCGACAATGTATCCGGTGACATCAAAGTTGATCCGGATGAATTTTCCCTGTAGAGATTAACACAAGAGAACTGCTTAGGGAGTGCGTAAGACAAAATGAACAGGATTCCCTCACCAAGAGGGATACGCCACCTTTGTGGCATATTGTCTCTTGAAAGTCTGCAAATTGTGTTTGTTACAGAATCACGTCTTAAGTGTCAGAATTCAATCTTTTCAAAACAAAAGTGTAAAAAGAAATGTGAAATTTGATAAAGTTTTCAAGTATGAATTTATATTAAGATATAATCTCCTGTCTGAAGGGTCCCATGACAAAAAGAGACTAGCAGGCATCAGATGTGCCTGAAATCCAAGTGGGATTCATATGTGAAGTTAAAATCAGAAAGGAGGTGGCTGTCAGAAAGTAGATCTAGAGAGCTGCACATCAATCAGAACTATTTTCATTAGGCTCTACTTACAAAACGTGACGAGTTGTCATTTTTCACAGTCTTTGCATTCCCAAAGGATTCCAGGATGGGGTTGGCTTGTAAAAGCTGACGTTCCAATTCACCCTTTAAAAAACACGCAACACACACACAGCTCTTTATCACCACTTAATAAGGGAGGCCAACAAAGAAAAACCATGAGGAACTGTCAGTTTTACAGACACTGAAAACATGCACATGCAAGGACAGCAGACATCTTGTGATGTCGTTTGTGCAGAAGGCTTCACATACATTATTCTCAAGTTATTAAACATAACCTTTTAAGATTACTTTGAAGAGATTATTAACAAAAACAACAATATCTGAAACCAGTAACGGTTTTAAAATGTAGTATTTTTTAACTTTAAAAAAGAAAACTTGATCGGTTCAGCAGCTGTTCAAAGCATCATGTGAGCCAAACTGTCTTAGATGTTAAAAACATTCCAAGTCACAGACAAGGATGATGTTTCTAAGAGAAGAGTGTGGAGCACTTTTTAAAATATTAAGCTTGTCACTATCCAACGCGGTAAGCTTCAGCCACACTGACTGAAATAATGTACAGAAGGTTCTTAAGAGCAAAAAACGGCACGCTTTAGTTAATGTTTGAGAGCAAGTCAATATTTGTTGATTAGTTTGCTGCTGCCCCCAGGTTTCATGAATTAGGAAACTAAATATTTCATCCTATTAGATTTAGAGTTAAGTTTCTGACATAACTATGGGGGCATGGCTCGGTTCTGGGTAATTTCACAACCTTTGACTTTTAAGCTATCATCTTAGTCATTCTAAGATCAGCCCATAAATGTCACTTTTCCTTATTTCAGGTCAGTGGGAACCAGCCAGACCTGTCATAATGCTCGGCTGTTTATATATATATATAAAAAAAAAAGTATCGTAACATTAAAAAGTTGACAGCAGAAATCGTAAAAATCATAATATGTGATTCTCTGAGAAGTGAAACATTTCGTCGAAAAAATAAAATACTAACGGGAAAGGAAACCAGTAAAGACATAACTTATCTGTCCTCATGATGTGATTAAACATGATTACTTTGGGACATGCAAATATGCGTCTTTAATCATTAAGTTTGTGAATAATCCATCAGAGAAGAACGTGTATGGAGAGATGCAGAGCTGTGGGAAGACTGAAATTAGTTCTGAATTTGAGCATTTTTTCCACTTGGCTGCAAAAGCAAGCCTGGTTGGAAAGATCAAGTTGAACGGCTTTATTGCAAACTGTTCACCTGCCACCTCCATGTGATGGATACCTCCGGAACAATACGATTGAGAGAACCAGTTAGGGAGAAAACTGCCTTTGCAAACTCTAAAGAGTTAAGAACTCCAGAACCAAACAGAATACTTTATGTCCATATCAAATGACATAAATGACAAATGTGCAAAGCTTAGAATCTGACCACAGATTAACAGATCAGTTCATAAACATAAAGTCAAGCACGGCCATCATAAAAACCTCCACATGAAGCCATTTCTTGTGTGAGGCATAAACAATGAATCTATATACAAAGAAATACAACTAAGGGAGGCTTAGTTGCGATGTCAGCATTCTGAGAAGTTCAACGCAAGCCACAATATGCATTTAATGAACTTGGTTACAATATTAAGTTTGATCTGTGCAGACTGCTGCTGAATTCTAACAGGCTCTGGATGCAATATGGATGCCAAGCCTCATGTTAATGTAAAGTAGGGTTTATGTGCACACAGACTGAAAAATGACTGCCCTGTTTACGGTCATGTTTGCTTCTCATTTTAGAGTTGTAATTCCGCTGGTATTTATTTTCATGCTGCATCACGGTTATTTTGCACAATAATGAAAATGGTCGCTTTCGAACGGCTCTTATCGTCTGATACAGGACAACAGTTTTTATCCTTCAGAAATCCCTGTTCATCTTTCATCTGGGATGGCCGGGAACTGCACAGTGTGTACCGGACTTAAGCCTGCCTCTCTTAACTCACTGAAAGGTGTGAAGTTATTTACTGAGAAATTCATAGAAATGATCTTTGTGCAGTAGAAAAAGAAAAAAAAAAGCCAGTCTATCATTCCAGTTCCCCAAGAAGAATGTGTCCACAAGAACGTGTTTTTTTTCTTTCTGGGCCTGACGCCACACTTTAAAAAGTTGAATCAATAAATAAAGGATTCATGAAGATGTTTTGACAGGTGTTTCCACTACATTTTCATCTAAGCCACATTTGTGGGCTTCGTCATGACCAGAGAATCCAAAGTGGCTGAGAGAACAGTTTCTTCTGCTGCATTATTTCTCTTCTTGCGGTTGAGAGAGCCATTTTACCATTACGACAGAAATAGCTCCACACGCCGATGGTTTGACTAAGACATTTTCCACAAAAGGGAACTGAGGAATCAGCATTGCGCTCAGGATGTGAGACATTTAATGCAATCTTTGGCCAACAAGCACGACGGGCTTTGGCATGATGGAATGAAGCAGCACTCCATCAGAGCAGCAGCCCACAGAGGGCAGAGGATTCAAAGCAGAGGCCTTTGTTTCTACATAAACACAGGTCTGTGGTCCAGTTTGGTGGTTAAAATTGTTCACTGGCAACTTCTACTCGTCTGTGTGATCCGCTGTGCAAAACAAAGGGCTGATTTCAAATACCCCTGAGGATTCAGTAGCAGCATTACAAGCATAGCCACATTTCTGTTCCAAACTGAGCACACCTGACAAAGTGTGGTTCTCCACTTAGGGTGGTCAACTGCTATGTTAAAATTCACGTGATCTAAGAGGCATCAAACTGACTGAGACATACATCACCTGTCAACTCTCCAAAACATCCCATTCATTAGCACTAATGACTTCTCATCATCTACCTCTTTCTTACTGAACTAATCTTATTGACTCTTTTCAAAATGCAGTCTGTTTGGCAAGCTGTGGAGTAGGATTTTAGGAGGCATTTAAAGGAGTCAAAGAGGAGAAGTCAAAACTGCCCCAGTAAATCTTGTGAGGCAGATGCCGGTTGTGGTTCTGTTTGCACTTTGCAACATCTGTTTTAGAGGTCACGGGGCCAGACGAATATTTCAAGTCATCTTTTTCAGAAGCAAGAAAAATAAGAAAGCTTGGCAGGAACCAAGCCTTGTGGAGAGCTCATCTGGTTCATATGCAGAATTAGACAGACAAGTGATCCAAAAGAGGTTTTGCATGGGCCAAAAGGTTGGATGATTAAGACGAACCGATGTGAGAATCAGTGAACCATGGTATCATCGCTGAATATAAATGAGAAGTGCTGGAAAGTTATCTGCAAAGATTGTCGTGAGGCAAAAACCCTGAGATCAGGCCATTTATCTTTATACCAGCAGTGTGTTATTAATACTATAACTGGCTAACAATGCAGTTAAAAAGGCTCTCAAGAGTAAAAGCTGTGATTGCATGATACACGATTGCTGTGATGCATCACCTAAATATCTTGTCAAGACAGTTTGTAAGTAGGTTTACACTAAGTGATCAAACCTGAGAGCATGAAACAACTAATCATTTCATTTGATTGTGTTCATGTAGAAGCAAAAGAAGTCTATGATAATGCTCAGTTTAATAATAATCATTTTTAGTTTACATAAATTCTAATAGTTTAACTAAAGGAAATTTGCAAAAAAAAAATCGTAGACATATACTGGTCAAAAAGAAGTTTGATTCTAAGAGGGGTGATGTCCTCATACCACAAGTAACACAATAAGTAATGTTAAATGACTGAAAGATACAACTGTTAATACATTAGTAAGGAAAAAAAAGTACAAATCATGCAAACGTTCAAATACAGCAGGTGGATGCAGGTGCTGTAGATGGAAGGCATCTACTGCCCAACTTTAGGGAGCATCTAAGAGTTAACAGTGAGTTCTTTTATGAGTCCAGCACCCCTTTTCTATTTAAGTGAGGTGAGATAGGTGAGAAACTACATACTACTCACATAAAACAGGGATCCACTCTGTAGGAGAGATTCAATTGTTAAATAAATGACAAATATTAGGAAGCAATAAATTGCAACAATGTCATGGATACAAACAGAGCTGTAGTTGAAGCAGGACATTTCTGAAATGACTGTTTAAGGTCTACACACAACCTACAGCAGTCTACAAACGGAATGAACAACTAATGCTAATGAAGGCGTTCAGTGATGCACTATCCTGGTCATCAAGACACAGAGTAGTGCTGGTGTTCAGACCCAAATCATCTCAGGTGTATTTCAGTTGCTGGTTAGATAACAGGCTCTGGGACCTGATGACCAGGACACACAACTTAAGCACTCTTGGTGACCTTGTTAGTTACAACCTCTAATGACCATGTACATAATGCCTTTAAAGCAGACTTTAGACTTTTGGTCAACAAGTTTATGATAAACATGTATGTCTAACTTTATCTATAAGTAGAAACATGATAACTGATAAAAGCAGTAAAAATGTTTCAAATAGCACAAGAAGACAACCAAAGTCGACCTTGTGCCTACCACAGCAAAAAAACCACAGCATGCACGTGATTACGTTTCACTGAGTAAGACAGCAAATCAATACTACAACACATCTGAACAATAAAACAAATAAGCAACCTCAATCCAAGGAGTCTGAGAAGTCATGCCACTTTTAACAATTACTTACAACAGCATTTTGTGCCTGACAGAGAAACACAGAGTAGATTTTTATTAAGGTTTCAGAAAAAAAATCCCCGGGCATTTGAACTATTCTTTGAAGATAGTCAGTGACACCACTTGGTGAGAAATCTCAGCGCAAACTGGTACTGTATGAGCCTACGTCACAGAGATATTGAATATGTTTGAAAGGAAAATGTTAGTGTAGCATGTATGCAAACATTGTGTCTGGGAAAGCATGGGAACTTGCCTGTAGTTTCACTGGTTTGGGTGATTCTGGCTGTTTGTTACGGATAAACAAATGGAAATTGTTAAGATTGAGCACGTAAATCCAGAGCAAAAAAAACATTTTCATGGACTTCATTTAGTTTATAGTTAAAAGCAGGAAAGTTATGAGAAAATATTGAGATTTTATAATAAGCAGCATTGATAGGATACTTACAGGAATGTTGTGGTCTTTTCTTCCCTTATGGGAGGAGGCAACATGTGCCAGGTACTGAATGACCTTTTTTGTGTTCTCTGTCTTGCCGGCTCCTGACTCTCCTCTGCAAGGGATTAAAAAAAAAAAAGAATGACATAAAAAAGGAGGGTGGTCAGAGACCAAACTCATACAGATCAACGGCTCAGCGATTAGATGATCCTGAAAAAACCCAAAACAGATCAATAAATCATTAAATAACTTTTATTCTTTACATATTCTAGGCGTATAGCTGTGAGCTTGTGGTTAATTAGTTTGACAGAGTATATTTCAACCAACCCCCTTCACATAACAGAAGCACAAAGGTGATATCAAACTAAATACCGGTGCATAATCTATCATCCGTGTGTTTCACTGCACTATATTTTCCAAGTGTCAGTCCAGGTTTGCAGCTGTGCTTTCTGGCATGTTTCTCACCACTCTGTCATACAGAGACTGTGGCACAGAAAAACAGGAAAGAGATTTTCCCAAGACCTCGAATCAGTGCAAAACCTTTGGGACAGCAGTTTAGATTTAGAGATTTTAGAGCATAACTGAGGTTTTACAGAAAGTGCAAATTTGCATACGCCAAGAGTGCACAAGATATTGTTTTGTTTTTTTTTAACTGCACCAGTGTGACGTGGCTGGGTAGAAGAGTGTTGTGTAAGTGGTGACAGTCTCGTTAGCTGCTGTGAACAGAATGTAATCAGTGAGAGATCGCAATACTGTCACCGGCCTTGGACTGCTCCGTGTTACATTCCTTAGGCATTTCATTTCTGAAGACGTGCCATATAAACAGGGAGTGCCGACTTGATCACAACTTGTGAGGCTTCTGGAGTTTGTCATTTAGAATTAGTTTGTGTACATCAAGTACGGTAAATTCCGGACTATAGAGCACACCTGAATATAAGCCGCACCCTTTAATTTGAAAAAGAAAATCCTTTTTGAACTTGTATAGGCCGCACTGGATTATAAGCATTTTAACAGGAGATATTTACACAGAAAGATGTCACACGTGAGGATTTTTAAACTTTTAGTTAAATGCATATGGTAACATAAACAATACATACCGCAAATGCTTTTTTCCCCCTGAACATTGTCTGTAACACCGATGGTTTTAACTTAAATACGTATCGGTAATGCACAAATACGTGGCGTAAATGCTTTTCTGCTTTTTTTTTTTAAACAGTGCCTGTGACACGGCTGGTAAAAAGGGTGAGTACAAATGACCAATTTACAATAATTTAGTAGTGTGAGTGTGTTTGATTTATTGTACAATTTCATTGGACTATTCGTTAAATTTATTGGGCTAATATTACGAGGCAAAAATGTTTTTGGCGGCATGAAAAAAAAAAAAAAGAACAAAAAAAACCCTAACATATTAGCTGCACCGTAATATAAGCCTGGGAAAAAAGTAGCGGCTTATAGTCTGGAATTTACGGTACATTGTGTTAGCCAAGAAAAGGTTTGAATTCAACTTCATAGCTCTAAAGTGTGTTCATTTGTACCATCATCATTATGTTTTTTGAACTGGTGCAAAAAAAAAAAAAAAAAGAAGTTGAATGACCTGTCTGTAATGACCAAATTCACAAAAATATGTAACGTGTAACTCCAGCTACACATGGCTCTATATAAGTTAATATTTTGAATTACTTCTCAGTTCTGGTTAATGAATGTTCTGCTTTCCTGTTTCATGGAACAGCCATATGCTTTGGGCTTTTGTTGCCAATAGTGTTCAAGTAGATCTACATGACAATGAATCTGATCTTAATCTTAAAGTAAATAAGTTTCTGTAGACATTCCTGTCATCTCCAGACACTCGTCATTGAAATGACACCAGAGGGGCGTCTCACAGAAATGTCAGACATTTCTCAGACTCGCATTTCTCACTTTTCTCTCAAGTTGTGACAGTCTGGCCAGTCTCAGTACCAGTCTCTGATACGAATTCAATTTGGGAGGAAAAAATGAATCCGAAGTATTCCACAGCATATAATTATCGATGACAATTGTTTCAATGCACTAAATTGAGTAATGCAGCCTGTGTACTTACGTGCAAAGAATAGATTGGTCCTCTCGATCTGTGGGAAATGAGGTGGGAAAAAGGGAAGACAAGAACAAATAAATTTATCCCTATTTTATATTAAATGATACTTTCATGAATGTATGAAATTGTGTTAATTCTATCAAAATTGAAAAATGGAACTTTTACTGTAGCTTAGCCAGCCTCAAGGTAAAGATCTCTTTTTAAATTGTGTCATGTGCCAAGCTAGGCAGCATTAATAATGAGATAGACAATAAATACGAGAATACAACAGCCTCTATGGTAAAGAAAAAAAAAGATCTGTTCACAATTTGTACTTAAATCTGAAGACAGGGTCCCTTTTTCCACTTTTCTGACAGCAAAAGTGAGGGCTCGTTGGGATTTAACACAGACCAGCGTAGCCCAATTCTAATCCACACAAGTCAGATGGTTCATGTCACATTGACATAATACAAAGAAAGTCAAAAAATGTAAAATAGTACTGTGCTGAGGTCAGCACAAAATATGTGAATGAGTCCTCATAAGCCTCCACGGTACTCAAGTTTAATGTTTCTCGTTAATCAGTCAGATCAATGGCCCTGTTGGGATAGCGCCTGCTGTCTAGTCACATGTTTGGCTAAGCAACAAAAAGTTAAATGATTAGAAAAATACTTTCCATACTCTTCACACTCTGCATTTAGTTGACCTGACTGCTGCTTTTTTAGAGGCAGGCATGTGGTCCTTTAATGTGGGGAAGGACACATGCATTTGATACATACTGCTGTCAAATTGTATTAAAATTAGACAGGATGCATGTTAATACTAGTTGTCACCACTCTTTGGGAAAACATTCAAATGTATGATCTCCAAGTCAGTGTTCAGTGACATAATGAATCCAACGGGTGACAGAAACAAAAAACTTAAAAGAAGTTTATAAAGAAAAATTTTTCTCCTGGTTTCTAAAGAGAGAAAATTAGCACCATCAAACAAAAACATCTGGAAACCATTGTTGTAAATATGTAGAATCATTTTGTCCTTGTTGTTTCCCAGAGTAGACTGTTCTGCCAGAGGTGAAGGTCTTCAGGAGTGCTGACTGTGTTCCTTTGTGGTGTAATAATGGTTATTGGATGGTAGACAGCTGGATGACTCATCAAGGACAACATTTCCTGGTTTTAAACAGAAATTTCCTCATGTACTTTAAGACCGACAATTATCCTCACTAAAATGAACTAAACATAGATGGATACTTCGGGAGCACTCATGCTGCAACAGCGTCTGCAATGTTGAGTATGACAACACACATTAAGGTTGGCTGATTATGGCAAGGACTCCGAGATATCAAAGTGTGACGAGAGGTTCTTTTGTAAACATTCTGGACTAAAGGATAAAAATAAACAAAAAAAAACTAGATCATTATTATCATCATTATTCTATTATTATTATAAAAAATAAAAAACCTCCTGAATTAACTGCACAGTCCTACCACACATAAGCACAATCCCCTCTTCGCTCCACTTTTAACTTTTTTCGTGTTTCTCTTTACATTCACATCTCTATCTGAATAGGATAGAAAAATAGAACATCCCAAAAAGATTTCTCTCCATCTCTTTTCTATCAGACTGGTTGCAGATGCAGTGGAAAGATGTCATCCAATCATTGACAGACTGTTCACTTCCCTTCTATCTGGCTCTCCAGACTGTAAAAGGCTGATTACTGACAATTTCTGGTTGCTTGTGCAGATGAGAACCACCAAACAGAGATAGTTATTTCTGTTGCATTACTCAATGGTCATAAGAACAGTTTTGTGGGTTTCTCATGATTGGCAGTGCTCTTTGCCAGCTTCACATGACTAATAAAGTTGGAAGGCACTGGAGACTTCCCCCAGGAGATGATATTAGCTTTAGTAAAAGCTGAGGACTATTACACATAACTATTTGATTTAGACATGCTGAAGGGCTAATGAAAGATAGAATAGTAAGAATAAAAGCTAAGAAAAAAGGTTTTTCAGATATAAAGGGTTTCATTCATAAAGTTTTGTCATATATAGCTCTTGCATTGATTGCCTTACAATCAGTTGGTAGTGTAAAATTTGAGGATGGCCTTCAGCTCTGTGACTCTGCATGTGGTGTTTCTCACTGCAAGAACAGGGGCAAAGATCTGGAAATGTTCTTAACTCATGACAGTGAGCTCACTGTGTGTGTTGCACACTGATTCTGAGCAAACTCTGATTTTGATTCTGTCAACTCCTGATAGCTATTGCCTGTGTGTAAGAGTGGTAAACTAAGCCTTTTCTCCTGACCTATATATTGTTCCTCACTCACTTGTTCATTTTTAAATCAAATATATGCGATATCCTAAAAAAAAAAAAGAAAAAAAAAAGCCAAACTTAAAATTCTCAACGTGCTGCAAATATATTTCCACACTGTTCCTTAGATGTATATGCACACATCCTGTCAGTTAATCTATTTTAAGCTGTGAGAACTTCTCACCGGCTGAGAATCTCCTGCCGAGAAGTGCGTGGTAACAGCAGACAAAGTCCAGACCAAATTGTGCACTCATTCGCCATATAATCGCTGGTGTTGACGCGTAAAAATGACTCTAGTGAGACCAAAACCCCACTTAACAACAGTGATTCAAGAGTCGGTTAAAAAGTCAAGATAATAAAGACAATCAGACGTGCACTGCAGTGCTTTGTTATTAACTGTAGGAAATAACAGCTATGTGCTTTTACTGTTTATTCCTCTTCAGGATAACTATTCTACAGCATACTTGGACCTCCTGAGAAGAAATAAACAGAAATTACTTGTTTTTGGACTTTGGGTGACCTTAAGGCAACTACAAATTTTACAGTCGTAGCCATCATCAAAGTTCACTGCCACCCACACATCCAAAGAACTTGGCTATGACATCATGTTTGCTGTGCGCAGACTCCACCATGACACCTGCATACTCCAAGCATCCCATAAACTTAAAGCAGGTTTTATATGCTGACAAACTGAAAAATGACTGCACTGTTTACTAAGCTGTGTATAATTATGTTTGCTACTCATCTGGTAGCTGCGATTCCTCTGCAATTACATTCCATGCCTCCCCCCCTTTGTGTGTTAAAGGTATGAGGCCACAACACAACAAGATTTGCTTCTTTATTTGTATTATTCAAATTACGCTACACTGTTTCAGAGTTGGTTGTGGTTTTTATACAACAGGGCCTTTGTCATGTTGTTCAACATGCCATTCCATGCTACATTACTATTGATTGGTTGGTCATAGCAGCAGCCAGACTCAAAAGGACAATCCTAAATTTCTGGAACTGCCAGAAATGTCTCCTGGCTATCTTTAGTTATGGGACTGTGACTACGATTCTCTCAACTGTCCAATGTAGGAGGTATAAATTTTTTAACCACCATCAAACACATCAACACGATTTTCATGTCAGTCATCCATCTTTTTAGGAAAGCCAAAAAGCTTTTGCCAGTTAAACACAGCAACCTTAACCTGTCGAGGATGAAAAATTAAACAATCCAAAACAGTGGCCAATAGTGAGAGTTTCAAAGATTTTCTGCCACAATGGCTCCATGAACAAAGAAATTCTGACAGAGCATTTTGTTAAGCGAGGCAGCAGCAACTTAGAAGGAAAACGTGTCATTTTCACATAGTGTGCAGAGCTAAAATGTTTCTGAGGAGCGTTGTGAGTGTAAATATCACATCATTAGAATCAGATTCCCTGTGTAGATTTTCCACCCAGGCCATTCGTAAAGTGTCCAGAAGAACAGCGGGTGAGACGGCGTGCAAACATAGAAGCCAATCTTCCAAAGCAACTATCGCAAGTAAGTGAATTAGTATCTGCAAGTAACATTTCAAAAGCAGGAATAAACTGATGAGTCTGCAGAAGAGACTGAATTGACCATAAAATGTAATACGTCTAACCAGGTTGCAAAAGAGCTGCAACTCACCATATACGTGGGTCAAATTGAATCACTTGAAAATCACTTAAATCAGAAACAACACAGTAGCTCATGTGTGAAGCTCATGTGAAAAGACACCAATGTGTCAACAACTTAAGCTGAAATTCAACTTAAGAGATATTTATTCCATCTTAACAGCAGTACTGATAAATCTGTAGGAAAAGAATGAACTTTTAAGCCTGTATAAACACCAAAAGGTGACTTTAGTTTTCTAAATGGGATTTATATAATTATAATATTTAATGGTTTACCTTAATAATTCATTTCTCTGATATCACTGTCAAACTTTGAAACAGTTTTTCTGTAAACTGTTAATTATTAAAAACATGTATTTAACAGTAGTGCTGTCAAGATGGAAAGAATATGAAAGCATCGGTAAAGTTTTCATCTGTGCACCAGGAAAAAGCTCATCTGGAGCCCTGCTCTGTTGTCACGGAGGGGTTCTCTACCAGGAAGAATAACACCTGTGATGATACATGTGGGGCATGACCTGACGACATCCCATCTAAGTCCTGACCAGCAGGATGAACATGGGTGGCAAACATAAGCCTGTCAGTCAACACATTTGCCTCTCTAACCCTATTCAAGCACTCCACTACACAAAAAAACCTAACAACTCCAATTCAAGTACTGAAGAGGTGGTGTTTCTACTTAAGAGTTCAATCCTGTATGAAGGCACTACAGCCACAGACGTAACAGTCATTTTTCAACTACACAATGTTTGGAATAATAATAAGAAACTCTTTTCAAGGTGTGATAACCAATCTTAGACACAAAAAGCACCTTGAAAAATGAACGAACAACTACATACAGTATATCTGATTTTCCAATCAAAATAAAGTAGTGGGTATGTGCCCCATGTGATAATTATAGACTTTGCTTCTAAGCACACTCAGGAGCCAATGGTTGAAATAGAACTGAACTATAAAAGCACCAGGACAGAAAAGTGAATTATCTGATTTTGAAGTGTCCTTTCTGGCATGGAAAGCCAACTCATACGATAGAAGCGCCATGTGATTGCTTATGAGTTTAACACCTCTGTGCTGCTATGCTTGCCAAAGGGATTTTACAGTCAATCAATAGATTAGGGTGGTCCCGATCAAGATTCGCTGGTCTCTGATGCAGATCTGAGTCATTTAGGATTTCAATACGGAGTATAAATTTGATACTTGCACTTTTCCAGCACACAGCCAAATACACATGAGCACATTAGATATATTCGATTCAACACCATTCATGTTCTTGACATTTCAGTAGCGCAGCAATGTTGTTAGTGCTATATAGTCATCCCATGAAATGAGTCGTTACGTTTTTATTACTTTAGATTTCGCCTTTTTATTTACATATATCGCGGTCTGCTCTACACAAAGGCTTACCCGGAAGGACACCACTTATATTGATTACATATTGATTACAGTGGCCTAGAAGGGACAAAACGCGACACAAGTGCGATTTGCCGCTACTTTGCAGACGAAGAAGCCGGATGTGATGTTGTAGAAGAAGAGGAAGAACGACAAGGAAGCGGTCGGAATATATTTAGGTATTTTGGAAGTTTTTCAATTTTGTGAAGTTATCCAAATAGTCATGGCGGACCACACTTACTGTTCCGCAAAACAAACCTCTAAAGACCACGAGTCGTCATCAAAGAAACGAAAACATGACGAGTAAAAAATAATTAGAGACAGAAGACGGGGTAAAACGCGAGTAAATATCAGCGTCGCCTCTCACAAGTGGAGGTTGTTGATGGGGGAGAAAGGCTTTAAAAGTGACACCGAAGTTGCCTCTTTCTGCTGGAAAGGTAATTCAGCTCAGTGTTACTAATGTAAATGATAAACGTTGTTTGGTGGCTGTAGCCCTGCATGTTACGGAGATCAGCTGATCTGATAAAACAAACGTAATGTTCCAGCAGCTCTGCATCCTCGTCCTCTTCCTCTCTTGCTAACATCTGTCTCCCATTCCGGTGTTAAACTCTGCGAATGGTGAGAAAAACGTGTTGCCTGCTAATACTATCCCTCTATCAGACTAAACACAAACAGCCTTTAGCCTTATGCAGCTAATATTAGCTGCATAAGGCAGGTAGCTACCTGACATTCACTGTAAGTTATCTTTTCACAGAATATCTAATCAAATGTAACATCTATTTATAATTTATACTCTAAAAGTAACCTCAGAAGTTGAGAAGGTGGCTTCACTCGATGGAGAAGACATCGTGACACATTTGAGTGATGGATGTGTTGGGTAGTGTGTGCTGCAAGCAGTGTCAGGCCACCATAGTTTCTCCTGGAGTGTTGTGTTCAATGTGCAATCGGAAATTACAGAATCTAACGAACAGCGACTTACATACCGCTCCTTTAAACATAATGCAGCCAGGGCTTTCTTATTCATTAGTTCATCTCTTTTACAATAATAATAATGTAAAATATATGCAATTAAAATGTATTCAAAAATGCTCTTAAAGTCACATTTCAGTTGTACAGCCGTACAGTTTAAAGCACGTATGTGAATTAAGTACTTGTGAGCAATCAGTCTCAAAATGGAGACCGGAGAAGAGCTAATTTTTGCCATTTAAAGATCAATAGCCACAATAACTAAACACAGTCCAAGCGAAAGCTATACCGCACATTTTTAAACAGGGCTACACTCATGCACTACATTTTTTAAAACTATTAATATTTTGTCAGCATCGTGCTGCCACTGTACCAGCAATCACTGACCAGTGGCGGTCTGCTACATGTGGAACAAACCTTCCTCAGTTGAGAAAATGTGGTGTCGATGTAAAAAACATTTTAGGCTACTGTGAACCACGAAATCCAAGATGTAACATTTGCTGAAATTGCTACAGAAAAATTTGTTGACATACGAGTTGTTTTAGATGGTGAAAACGACCTTTTGTCTTGTCTCCATTTTAAGCAACTGTTAGCTTGGCTAGCATGTCAGCCCCTGCTTCTTCAAACTGAGAGAGCTCTGGCTGCTGGTAAGACAACCCCTGCTCATAAATACATAGGACACAGCACAGTGGCTACTACTATCATTTTTCATTTGGGTAAAAAACCCACATCCAACACAAATTAAAGGAAAAAGAAAAATATCCACACAGAATACGTGTTGACGTCAAATATTTCAAAGCATGATTTTAATGTCTGACACGGCAAAAGCCAGGGTGAACTGCAGCAGATGGTTGAGCCAAAGACTTGTAGATGTAAACAAATTCAATAGAAATTCCAGTATTTGCTTTAATAAATGGAGCATCTTATAGAAGAAAGGCATAATGAAAGCTGATAGTAGTAGACTTAAATGTGCTTGAGAAAAAACTGCAACAAAAATTTAATTTTCTTATGGGTATTCATCCAAAATTGAAGTCATGGAAATTATTTTGGCAGTCTGAACTTAGTTGCTCAACTAAAGACAGCTTGTGTTGCAGCCAAAGAGAGGCAGCTGGAAAAAAAGATGACAGGAAATTAGTTTAAAGGAAAATAAATCATACTGAAGGCAATATACTCAATTTGGACAAAAAGGGGGTAAACACACAAAGGTTCCAATTTAAGTTCATTATATCACAATGTTGTATTTGAAATCATTCAGACCCATCTTCCAGCATAATACAAAGACAACAAAATAAAATGAAATTAATTGCCAAAATCAATGGTGAAACCAACCTTGGAGCCCATCAAAAGCTCACAGGTCCCGATACATAAAAAAAAAAAGTACCTACATGGATTCTGATCTTATCTTTCATATGTAGGATGCTTTTTAACCAAAGAAGGTGGGTTATTCAGAGGAGGACAACAAAGAACTTTACGCTCTCCGACAAAAATTCATGCACACAAAGATTCGCAAGGTATGTCGCCATTACACTGGCCCCATTGGTTACGTCCTGCGACGTCCAAACACGGAAGCCTGAGGTGCACTGGACTAAGTGCAGCCCTCATCCTAAACAGCAGGTGGAGCGACTGAAAACAAATACACCACCGCAGGAATAGTGCTAGGAGCTGAACAGTTGGTACATTCTGCCACCATTCTAGAATTTCAAACTGGACACTGATACAATTTGATACCACAGAGGTAAAAATGACAAATTAAGAGACATGAAAAGTGTTAAATGGGATAAAAAAAAAAAAACGTGTTTAAAGCCGTAAACCTTTAGTAAATTTAGCAGCACCAGCATAAAAAGTAAGGTTCGCCTCCATAGTCTAATGCTTTTAATGGCTTATTTCCCCACTGTGCAATACCGATAAATTAATAATTTGGTAATAAACAGGCAGTTTATGGAAAATAACAAAATTTCTGTATTATTTTAAAAAGGTAAAATGTCAAGTATAATCCTCTTTTTAAAAAACCCAGAGGCCAAGCAAATGAATAAATCGCTTGATATAAATACCATTCTTGAAAATAAGTTTGATATTTCTGTAGGCTATACAGTCTATTTATTACTAATAGTATGTTATGATGAAAAAAAACAAAAAACACTGGCTTTTCAGCTTTTTTTTTTTTTTTTTGGTGCAGCGAGTGGAATTGGAAACCGTGAACTGACTTTAGGAGGTTTAACTGTCCACAAATGCATCTGGCTTCTGTGCATTAATGGAATGAAGTGCAGTAAAAGAGTAATGGACAACTTTCTCGACAGATAAGCAACTATTTCCTGTGTGCTTAGAATACCGCGGTGATTAGGAGGTGGTTTTAACTTGAAAGAAAATAGAATCAAGCTTTATTTGAAAATGCCATCAAAGCCTCACAGACCTGATTACTGCCAGGTGGACCAGAGTCTGCACCATGATAAACTTTGCTGAGCTGGTTTACTCACACATTTTTGACGGCGCTCGTTACACTGAGAACTTTGTGTGACATATTTTGCATATAAGCGGCCCCACATTTTGGCTCCAGTGGCCTTCCTTTATTCTATTAGACATGGAAGTGAGGGTCGGAGTGGGTGAAGCAGGGGTCAGTACTCAGGCCTACTGTGATGAAGACTTTCAGCTTCATGGGGAGCTCTCTCACCTAGTTGAGTTATCTGGCACCCCTGGTCATTTCATTATAAAACCAAAGACATCTGCTTTGGGGAAAACTTCACCAAGCCAAGATGAACCTAGCTGGACTTGACCACATACCGTGATTAAACACTGAGGAGAGTATCAAGAAAGGGGTCTTTCTCTATTTCTCCTGAAACAAAGAGATCCTGTTTCATAATCCCACCTGGGACACGTGCAGGAATGATGATGTCCACTCTTGGAGTTTATTCAAATGACTGCTTTAATACAGGTTTTCATCGAAGCTCCTACAAATATTTCCTTGCAACACATTTTGACAGAAAATACAATCAGCTTCTTAAGAGCACTGATAAGGCAGTGAGGACAATTATGAAAAGTACTTGGAACTGTAATCTATAACAGATGTGCAGTGAGTTCTAGAGGTCTTCCAACACCCCACCTTCTTTGGGTAACACCTCATTTAACCTCCCGTCTGAGCAATGACTGGCTTCCCAGTAATGCTGTAGTAATTAACAAATCCCCGTGAGGTTTAAACATCCTCCAGTTGTTAATGTGTTGTGGCAATCTGCTAAGCTCCAAAGCGAATAAATTAGGGGCAGCACATTTTTGTGTGAAGTGTTCTTAACTGTGCAGATGGAAACTGAAACTAAAACTACAAAGTCGGCAAACTACAGTCCCACTCCAGCAGTTACTAATCCCCTAAAAACTCATTTGTGCTCCTGAAAAATGTACATTTTGAAGTTTATGTCATGAAGGAAAAAAAAAAAAAAAGCCTCTCGTGGCTTTGAAATAACTTCGGTGTGAGTCTACACCTTTGCACGACCCCAACCACACCTCCCACCTGCAGTTGACACTGGCCTGCCCCATCTCGGCTAAGCTGTGCAAAGGCCAGTTTTAATTTCAGAGTGATTCAGCTTTACATGTTTGAGTGTTTGTACCTAACTTGATTGCAGGAAATGCAAATGATAGCAGGACAGGTAGAAAATAAATAGCCAGTGTATGGATTGTGCCTGCTTGTGCTCACGTTGTTGCCCAGATACTTACGGTGGGAACTGAGTTACGGCTTTTTCCCGTTATATGGTGCGGTACGAGTCGACTCAGCGCAGCTTCTCTAGCTTCGTTTTCCATTACATAAAGCATCCCTTCACTGTGAGCAGAATCAGTTGTTCGAATCAGTGTGAATCTATGTGAAGCTGCGGCGACACAGAGGACATATAAAACGTTGCTATGGGTGTATCTATTACACTGATTCAGCAGGTGCGTTTCTCAGTCCATATTTTTCAGTACATATCGAGTATAGAAGTATACACATTGCACTGAATAAGTTTGCAACAGTTAGTTAAGAAGGGTTCGAATATTGGGGGTGTGATCATTAATAGCCGAGCGCTATAACGAACACAACATGCATCTGTGTGCACAAATGAGATATCTGATTCATGTTGTAAATTGTCTGTTGAACTATTAAACCAATGAATGGAAGAATGAAGTGTGATGTTGCATGTGCGCTGTTGTACAGACGTTGTTCAGCCCGCTTGGAATCTCAGCCGAGATGGTACCAAGGTGGTATCAGACAGTATCAGGTATATGGTACCATAAAGGGTCAAATTTGTGACCCAGCAGCTTCCTGAAAAATGCAGACTCCACATACATGCGCTCTGGTATTTTGATGGAACACCACAATGTCTCCAAACAAAATTCTATTGTAGTTAAATGTCTTTGGAAAAGACAAACAAAGAATCCTATTTCATGCAATTGAAGCCATAAAAATAACATGTTGGGTCTGCAATGATAGGATTAAGAGCAAAACACACCTTGACTGTGCCAACTTCTCCCTGTTAAACCTTCTCATTTCATCAGTTCCTCACAGCGCACACAAACTAGCTGCAAAGCCTTTTTTTTTTTTTTAAACTGTGAGAGGTCATTAATAGAAGGTATTTGACGAATCTCTCAAATATAGCAGAATTTCTATTTACATTTTTTGGGGGCAGGATGAGACTTAGATTTCACTCCACGGAGTTAACTTGTGTTTCTGCCGGAGTTTGCATCTTTTGTGGAAGCAACAGACCAGACCAGATGTCGGCAACAATGTGAAGTATTGGGTGGCTGTATTTCACTAAACCGAACAACAAAGTCACCTTATGCAGGATGAAGCTAGCTTGTCATGTTTCTGCCAGCGCAATGAGGACTAACTAAACAGTTAGAAAAATGTTGTGCTTCAGGAGTGGAAAGACAACAGAAAAATGACTGGTTTTGTTGTTGTTAAACGCACGCGTGACAGCAAAACGAATGGAAGTAATAACTGCTTAGGTGATTAATGTTGTTTAAGGACTAATCAACTGTCATTGGCTTGATTAGTCCACCTCAAAAATCACTTAAAATGCCCACCCCGAACCATCCCTACCAAAGTTTTTTTTTTAAAACAGAGACCTGATAAAACGGTGAATATTGTTGAACATTGAACAGAAACTTTCACATAAGCACATCTTTGGTCCTCGGATCATGGAGGGTCAAACCATGTAGCTTCACTCAGAACTCCAACAAAAACATCTGTATTTATTGGTGCTTTACATTTAGATTTTAACCATTAAAAGTTTAAGAGAATCTGATTCTGTAAAAACTAAATCTCATTAAAAAATAACAACTAATTTATCTAGTTTTGAAAGTCACCGAGTTATTGTGTTAAATAATCATGAACATAATATTAACCAAGATAATTAGGATTTTAGCTATAATTAGGCAGGCCTAGAATAGGATTAATGGAAGTTAAGGTTATTATTTATTAGTACATTTTAAATAAAAAATATAGAAATGAAACCAATAGATTGATCATCTGCTTGTCAATACTCAATCAATACTTTATTTGTTAACAAATAATTATTAGTTAGAACCCCAATTAATACATAATTATCTGTATCACTGCACAGTTTCTTAAGCTATATGTCAGAACTTGATTTTTAAATTTTTACAACAGTGATGAATGAGCCAAAAAACAAAAATTTTATCAACTAACTGCATTAAAACAGTTTTTTCAAATGTATCTAATTACAGTATGCCAGATTTGAGGTTAGAAACACTGGAAAACTATCTACATACCCAGCCTCAAACTGGGGCCTTAAAACCAAATAAAGGCATCTGCAGGCATCAAGCTTTCCAGTGACGTTACAGCCAGATGGGAAAAAAAGGATAAATAACTGAAGCTAATCGATGCAACTGGATATTCTGTTTTATCAACCAGTTTACTGAAGTGCTCAAGGCCACAGCTGAAAGCAGCTGGCCTCCACTAATCTCCAACCTACAAACCTCCTTTTCAGCCACAACTGTTAATTCTGATGCCTACAACCAGGTTGGACTTGCATTAAGGCTGACAGGTCAGGCTTGTGTGCTTAGAGACATTCAGCTAACAGGCAGAGGACCTTATTCAAGCTAAGGAAATCGCCAGCAAAAATATCTTGGCACCAAAGCATTACTAATTGACAGCTCTCGCAGCCCTGCCCCCATGTGTCTATGATCATTCATGTAGAAAGGCAGTTTGTAGAGAGAAGAGGGCATAAAGAAACAGAAAAGCAGCATCAAAAGGAGTTCCACAGCACAGATGTGGAATGTGTCCTTTAGCTTTTAAAGCATTAAAAGTGGTGGTCGGGGACAACACGACATCAGTTATTCACAACATGCATCTTTAAAACAAAGCTGATATATTCTATCAAAAAGACAACTATAAATCAAGTTGTCTTGCTTTTGTAAGAAGAGAAGCAAAAATGCCTTGTCGGAAAATCCCATCAGGGTGATTATCTGTCCATGTCTTACTTCACAGATGGCAAAGGTTCAATCAAGTTCAATAACTAAGGCTTTCAAAACTTCCTTCTGTGCACCAACATGAGGAAAGAAAAGCCTACAGCGACTGACGAGACTGTCCAGTTTGTCACCACCCCCACTGGTCAGCCCTTGCAGACGCACAAAGGATCTATTGTTAAACCCAATGGGGTCACCCTCTCTGTTCTTGTTGGTCTGATCCTAGTCTGTCACCGCTCATAGAGTGTGGAAGCTTGGCAACTACAAGGCAAAGATCTTCGAAGACGTCATTCAGCCTGGACTGTCCTCACGTACAAAACTTTGTTTTCCTAAGTGAGTTCAAACTCGAAGAATGCAACAACTAGAGCAATCCTGCAACACACAAATCATGCTCATGGGAAAAGACATGCTTGGAAAATAAGATTAATATTGCAGCTGTAATGGATTTGCTGTTAGTGTTCCAAGGATAACTTAATATAAATGAGGGAAAACTGTAAGGTTTTTGCATTGTGTTTGGGATCCTGACTATGTACATTCCTAAAATTAAAAGTCATAAAGCAGTCCACTCATAAAAGTTTAGCTAAAAACAGAAACATGACACTAAAATTCCACCGAGACAGAATTTTCAGGGCATGCATGATGCTCTTAAAGGCTAGTTAACACTGATTCAATCATTCTGATAAAAACATAATACCGTCATGCCCAAATGGAAACTGAAAATATGGTTTGCAAATGTAACCTTCTACTTGACTAAAAAAAATTACAATAATCTAACACAAAACATTTAAACCAACAGACTGACATTCAATGACATTTAAAGGTGCATTACAGTGGTGAAGTGTGGTGGATTGAGATAGAAGAGTCTATCAGACACAGCAGAGACTTACCTTGTAGCATGCATCTGTATGCAGACTCCGAGATGGCATATATGTGAGGGGGCATTTCGTGCCTCTTCTTGCCCCTGTACATCTCAATGATGTTCTCTGAGTAGATGGGCAGATTTTTGTATGGATTAATGACCACACAGAAGAGACCCGAATATGTCTACAAAAGGAAAAGAAAACATAGTTGACAGTTGAGTAATAAGACAGCAGCCCTTATGTTGCGATTAATATTTTACAATGTTGCAATATTCATGTGCATTGGTTATGCAGAGGATTAAATGGACAGTGGCAGAGCATTAAGGACTCAGACTTTAGTACAGGAACAACAGGAACTGAGGCATTTAGAGGGAACAGCATGGACTGTGGAATTTATTGAACTCTGACAATGCTTGAAAACAAATTGGACAGTTTTTATTACTTATCATCTGTAGCCATCACTTAGAATAAACTCTCTTTCTTTCTGAACTACTTCAGTTTAAAATAAATCTGATGACTGACCAAAATGGGGTTGGAGATTATTTCAAAGTCGGATTCTTCTTAGTGATTCCGACTCTAATCGATTCCCACTTTCAATCCAAAAATGGTAAATAAATAGAAGAGGTCCGATGTTTAGAAAACAAAATAATCTTTTATTAGAATATTCAAACTCAATTGTCTTAGGAAAACTTCTTATATAGAGAATTAGCTATTTATGTTGATGCAGCACCTCACTATGCAAGAAGGGCCAATGTCATCACATGCACAACTCCTGACAAGTCGCCTTTATTTGCAAAATGGCAGCCAATGCAGTGGGGACTCTAGAACTTATTTAGCTCTCTTCCAGGATCTCTCTGTGGGAGCACTCAGGAAGTTATGAGAAGAATTTAAACTCTTCTTTGGGTTGTAGGTTTTTTTCTTTATTTGGATCTGAGCTTTGATTCCCAACCTAAGTACAACTGAACCTTAATCTCCATCAGCCTGATGCGTGCTTTCAATTCATTACAAGGAAATTTGTAAAAACCAACCAACACTAATCGGATCCCAATCTTAAAGCCAAAAAGGTAAATATATAGATAAATAGACAGGCAGTGGTTGCCTGGATTGAATTGACTGCACCATACACTGCTTGAACGCCTGATTCCATCTTTAAAATCCAATTAACTAAGGTTTGGCTGCAGTTCCATTAGAGTCAAAGAAGATTGTTTCCCTTGAATTTCAGAACGGGTCCACAACATTACTTGTGATCTAAACAGCATGCGAGCCAGCCAGCACTGAGCTAACGGTGAACGTGGCACACATATCAACAAAGGTTATTTGTGGACATCTGGACAATTAGCTACTAAAGGAGAAAATTGCAGAGATATACCAAAAAATCTAACTCAAATGACAAATTTGCTAGCTTTACTGATCTTTTGTATTAGTTATTTTCATTACACTGGAAGCATCTGGTGGTGTCTTCTCTGCAGAGAAACCCCATTCTGTTTTCCATGTTCCTTCTTATTTAGCGGTTCAGGACATTTTTAAGCTGCAACTTCCGGGCAAAAGGTGTGTTGGAATTATAGCAGCGCGCTGCCATCTCTTCCCTCTCGGCTGCACAATAGAGGGCTGCTCAATAATATGGTGGTTTAATATTGCTTCTTTTTGTGAACGTTTTTGTGAATACACTCAGACTTTTTCCAGCTTTAAATTCCGATTTTAATGAATCTTATGTTTTATATCAGTTCATTTATGCATAATGCTAAAAACAAATTTTTTTAAATTTTAGTATCGTATATTCATATGTAAAGTGTAGACCCAGATATGGTTAATAAAGAAATCTGAATGTCAGTAATGTGATGAACGCAATAAATTCTCTTAAATCACTTGAACATGCTACTTTATAATGAGTCAGTTCCTATGAGCGTTTCCAGAAATATTTCTATTTCAACAGCTGCAGGTTGCAGGCACAAAGCAAACCACAATATCCAAGTTCCTTACTCCACTCACTTGTCCTCCTCGTATTTGGAAATCGTATTTTCTGCATCAGTATGAGAGCATTTTCTCTCAGAAATCTTTTGACAATGGAAAGTAGATGCAGAAGGGGATGATTTCAATACACAACAGTATACATTTTTTTTCAGCTGTATAATGCAGGCAGACAGGCCGGGACAGGGTAATCTCTGACATAGCTGCTGTTGTTAAAACATTAAGTCAAGACAGCTCATGGGGTACACATTATACAGCGCAGACTGCCAGATTAATCTTGGTGGATAAATCACGACAGTCTATCCAGACTTGATCAGGATTCAAATTAAGATGAAAAGCGGCGACATATTTTTCTCCCCTTTTTCCTCTTCCTCTTTTCTCTCTCTGCTGTCCTTTCCTGTCTCACACATTGCTGTATTCTCTTCTCTCATCTCAGGCAGGGCCATAAAGACCAGAAATCACACCTCAGTACTTGTACCTTTCTGACTTATGTGTTTAGTTGAGCTGCACGGCCGCATTCCTTTAATTATGTTGTTTGTGTGTGTGTGTGTGTGTGTGTGTGTGTGGCAGTCAGTGGGTTTGAGGGGGTGCAGGGTCCACTAACCCAGTTGTTAAACACACAGCCACATCATGTTACCAGTGTACAGTGGATTGTGTATGCAAGTGCCCTAAGATAAACCCTTTCCAACCATAAACTGTCACCTGTTGTTTTATATATATAAAAAAAAAAGATATACTGGTATTTTGTTCATTTTCTCCAAACAAAGAAACATTCACTGAAATCAAGCTGCAGAAATGCATATACTGATAGGAGTATAATCGTATCACTGATGGTGGTCATGTCCTGCTGGAGCCCATATGTACTGTACGGAGGGTGGGGGTAATGTCACCAGATGGCCATTAACCCACTCCCACCTCTTCTCTGTGCACAAACGATAGACTCAGCCTTCTACTGTAATCTGGCCGTACAGAGATTTGCTGCTTTAGAACCTACAGCATTATCTGCCAACTGAAATTTAAATTAAGTTACATTACTGACAATGACATTGCGAAGGCAAATGCTTTCAACTTGCTAAACGGCACTGACCGTAAACATCAACTTGAGTTTACAGGATGTGATCCTGGGCGAGAACAATAATACCTCAACCACAGACCCCCAACAGTGGGCACAGCGCCAAGCAGACAGATCAGTGATCCTGACCCAGCATGTACAATAAGCCGAGGCGAGGGGGATGACTCAGCTGGCTTCCCTTGACGTTGGACCTCAGGGGGGTTGAGTTAGCTTGTCTCTGAAGGTAAGAGGCTGACCAGCAGCCATAACAAGAAACCATAGGCTTTTAAAAATATCAGCAAAAATATCTCTGACTCGGTTCAAGTCCTGGGTAAATGTCTGAGGCAGAGCTTTGAAACAGGACCTGTCTAAGTGGGAAAAGGGGAAAACGTTTCTGGGTTCTCTGCGATCACGTCATTCAGTGGCTTCCATTCTGATTTAACTGGGCTAACCGGCTTTATCGTTTGATTTTTACTCTCCCAGACACACCTAATCCCACCTCAAATAACATCAGTGACTTCAAAATAAAATCAAGAAATGATTTGCCCAACACCACACATTTTAATTATTTCCATTCGTGCCTGAACATACTTAAGATTTACATGCTTGCTCTAAATCTTAATCCCAACAGCACTTGATTAAAATGGTTAACATGTCATGACTGTGTGCTTTTTACTGCTTAACAGCTTCTGAGAAGGAGATACTGTAACCCAAATTCAAACAACTTAGCTGACATGAGTTGGGGCTTCTAGGGTTACCCCAATGAGGAAAATGACAGCATGAAAAAAATACAAAAATGACTGGAAATGCAAGTCATTTGTACAGAATTTCTGCAGAGGACATCTTGTGGCAGGACTAAACATGTTTTTCACAAGTACGTAGACAGTCAAGTATGACGGTGGACAGAAACTGGGGTAAGATGGAGATTTCCTAAAAATTATTCAGGACAACTGCCTGAAAAGTCCCAGCAAGTCAAAACCAGATGAAGAAAGAAAGTGAGCCGCTATTACGATTACACGAGTAAAACATGTTTAAACAAAACAAATAAAAAGTTGCCTGTAGATAACTACTACTGTCTGGAAAACACAATTAGACCACCTAAGGATGCCTTACAGAGTCCAAGTCCTAATATGATAACAACCGAATATATATACACACATTTTAACGATCTTTTTAAAAAGGTAAGTCCAGGCACATTCTAAAATGGCTCCACACTCTATGGAAATGGTTCTTAAGCTTCTGGTTCTCAAGTTCAGTGTATATTTGAAATTTAGAATTTTAAAAAAGTCATTCAAATATAAGAAATCAAATAGTTAATCCAACTATTTATGATGCTTTAAAATCTGAAAATTGGTCAAATAATTCCCTGTGATTTTGAACAGTATTTTCACTTGAAAAGCCCATCTTAGGGTATACATGGCAGAAGGGGGCTATGCACCATCTTCCAACATAGACAGTCTGTGGGCATGACATGGAAGCTACTTTCTAAAGTGATGTGTCAATCAAAATCTAAGGCATCTGGCCATATTTAAAAAAAATTGTTGTAACAAGAATGTCTACATGCCAACTTGCAAGAGAATACTTGAAAGATCAGGACACCTCAACAGAAAGGCAAAGACAATATGTGGGATTGTAATTCCAAAGTGTTACTGAACTGGATTGTCAATTAACCCGCCCTCCCCCCACAAAAAAAAATTGCAATAATTTCATTACAGAAAGGCTTTACAAGTGAGCTGCTTCAATGTCGTTGTCATTTTTGTTTGAATGTGCGGATTGTGGCCACTGTGGTCACAATATTATAATTTTTCGCCCATCACAAGAATCTTAGCTTTGTTGCATGATGTGCAGAGACCAAAACACAAAACTTGTGTTGAACGCAAAGCTGAGTAGAAAAGAGCTGACGGTCCACTAAATCTTTGATGGATTTAAGGACCACTGCTGAGCTGAATTTTCAGTGCCTGCAAAAAAAATGGATGAACTTATTGTTTGGGGTAAAAAAAAAAAAATTAAAAAAAGGTTTGATTTAGAGACAGTCTTACAGAAACATTCTGACAGCATTATTATAACAGCATCAATACAAAGCCTTTAGCTGCCATCCATTCTCTTTACAAACTGTCCAGTACTGGGCTCACAATGAATGAGCATATAGAGCAAAGTGACCTGTATTAAGTAACAGATCATAGATGCATTTTTCTTTGGCCAGTTTGGGGGGGGCATATTCTATTAAATACAGACATCAAATATTGGGAACCTACACAGTTTCCAATGCAATTAGTCTCTTAACCTGTTATTCCTTCCCTCACTTACATTCCAATGGCAACATACTGGATTTGAAACATCCTAATTACCACATATCCAGGAGTATATACATCCTGTGGTACAATCTTGTGTGCCCCAACTTCAACAAAAAGGTTGTGTCAGTACTACGCCGTGCTGGTCCAATTCATGGGAATCACACAATCCTTAAAAGCAGGACAGGAAAATATGCATAGTCAGAAATGCTCAAGCAGCTGACCCGCACAGGTATGCATGCATCTAAGTAAATTCTCTTTAAACTCCATGTCCCTTAATTTCACACTTGGTGTCTTAAAAAGAAAGTGATATGAATCTAATATTGTGGCACAACAAAATACCTCAATCTGAACAAAAGGCTCTTCTGTGATCTTGCAGCACAGCAATGATCGTGCAGAAGCTGACATGAATTAGTCGTTAATTAGCCATCAGTTTTCTCACAGTAAAACTGAAAAAAAAAAAGAATTCAGTTACTTGAGCAGACAGACGTTGCTTATCAGTGAACACAAAGAGCTCTGTTATGGCGGTTTGGTTACCATGTGACTCAGCACTGGCCTCCCTGTGCTAAGACATGTGGCTGGGGTCTTACTTTATTACGAGCCCTCTGAAAATACCAACATCCTCTTCACTTGGCCTTTTTGAACAACAAAAAAAAACTGATGTAACTCATATGACAAAAAAGGGTTGAGACAGCAGACAAAAAGATTACCTATGAATTCTGTGACAAACTAAGTTTTTAAGTATTTTTCTCTCATTCTGTCATGTTTGAGACTTTCATTTCATTAGTTGTAGGTGTCCAACTTTAAGTGATTTGCTATATCTATTGTGTATGAACAGCAACTTCATTAGCAGAGTTCTAAGTGAAAGTTAATTATTTTTGCTTTAATCATTCTATTTTTGGAACATAATGTGCGACTGGTGGTTTGGCAGCTCATCAACTGATTTATAAGAGTGATGTAATCATGCCTCATTGACATATACTTTGTGTTGATTAGGCAATGTCTTTTCAAATGTCATGTCAATGCTGCATTTACCGGTAAATGGTTTAAGCGGAATACTAATGAGTTTCTTCATCTGCAGCCAGAACGCCTGAACAACAGTTCCTTAAATATGAAAAAGAATTTTTAAAGTACAACATCAAGCACATCGAGTAGATATGCAGAAAGTTATCCCCATTGTTACTGAGCTCCAGATCAAATGGAGTTTGTCAATTTTGTCTTTGCAACAATGCACCTAAGTGTGAAGCCCACAGCACGCGCTTCCTCGCTGGGTCTCAAGTGTCGCTCAAGCTCCATGTCTGGGCTATTCCAGGAATGCATTTAGTGGGTCATAATCACAGGGGAAAATCAGCAGATTATATGGAACACTATGGCTTTTCCATTTAAGGAAACCTGTTTCTCAGTCTCTTACATTCATAGACTCTAATATGAAATGCCAAGGACAGACAGATAGAAACCTTTAATAACCACACCAGGTATATTATATAATGGATTGAGTTATCTTAAAAACACAAGGTACCATTCACCAAACAAAAAGACATTTTGGACACGCACTGCATGACATTACATTATCAAGTTACAGGTTCCCTCTTAGGTGTACTAAGTACTAAATTGGGCCCTTCCTCTGCTTTGCTACAGAGTTCTGCTGTATCATGTAAATGCGGAATCATCACTCGAAATCATATAATTTTCAACCTTGAGAGTGTGGAAAAACAAGAAATCCATGTGTCTTCCTTTATAAGCTGCCAAATAAAGTAGACTACACTACATACAACATTTTTCTTTTTTTTCCTTAAAATCAAAATGATGATTGTGATTAACTC
Organism: Leuresthes tenuis; assembly: GCF_036924035.1. Taxonomy (NCBI): domain Eukaryota; kingdom Metazoa; phylum Chordata; class Actinopteri; order Atheriniformes; family Atherinopsidae; genus Leuresthes; species Leuresthes tenuis. Next base: position 27,305,304 of record NW_027325358.1, read on the forward strand.
GATGTTTTATACTAAAATAGATAAATGCATGTGTGTTTGTGCTGGTCAGCTGTTGAAAAATTTCTGACTGCATATCATCCTGTCCTACTTTTAAGGACTGTGTGACCGTATGAATTGCACAGCACAGCACAGACACAACCTTTTTGTTGACTTTGGTGTATGCAGGATTAATGAATTGATATGTGGTAATTAGGATGTTTCAAATCCGTTGGCATTAGAACGCAAATGAGAGAAGGGTTAACCGGCTAATGGAGTAAAATCAAATAAAGCAGATCTGATTTTGAGTAACTTGATAGTTTGTAATAAAACAGATAAATGCGAAGATGTGGATGCAGCTGCTCGAAGTACCCATGTCCCTGTTCTTCATAGAACTTCCCAGGGCCATGTGCATCATAGGGATGGATTAAAAACAAACAAACAGAGAAACACACATGAACTAGCTCACTTTAAGACTGTGGACTTGGTTTAGAATTTCAAATGGCTAATTTTCAACATGGACCAGCATCTTGCGTGTGAACTTGCACATCACCGTCAACAGCAGTTCTACTGGGACACGACTGAAAGAAATAACTTTGGCATGAGTTCTTTTAAAAAGGGAATATTTTGCTTATTTTCATATTTTATAATCAGTTAATGGATATCTAATTAAAGTGATATGTGGTGCTTTTGTAAGGCCAATGTATTCCATTAAACAGCAGAGACACTAAACACGCTTGTGTCAACAGTGAATCTTCCAGGACCTTTGGGTTCATCCAGCCAATCCCTAAATCACTTAGTCTATTTCAGGATCAGAGTAGTAAGTAAGGCCTCCCTCTTCTCTGCAACTTCCACAAGTTCCAACTTCTGGGTTAGTTCCAGGACCTCTGTCCACCTCTAAAGGGAGGCACCTAAAAAGCAGTCTCGTCTCGGGTGGCTGACATTATGTTAGGTGCACCTTTAAAATAACAATGTAATCCATCCATCTATCTATTATTTATGTCTGCTTTTTCCCGTAGAGGGTGAATCGAGGTTGAAACCTATCCCAGCTGAGATTTAATGCAACAATAAAACATTTTCTCTGTGTGGCTTGGATATTGCACTGTCACTGATTACATAAACTCCTACGCTGTTACAGTATTAAATCACAACACTGATATTCAAAATAATCATTCATCAGATGTTTGGATGTGTTTTTGACTGATTAGAATGGGTTTCCTCCGTATACTTACATAGATGAGGCCAGAATAGTATCGGTCTTTGAGGTTATGAAGCACAGACGCCTCGTTCAAACAGGTAAGTTCAGCCATGTCTTCCACTTTGGTGAACTTGGGTGGATTCATCTTCTGGATATCATCCTTGTTGACCACTGCTTTCTTCCCATTCTCTGCTAGCTCCACCACCACTTCATCCCCACGTTCCTCGCGAATACTCGCAGCCTCAAAGCCATGACGCTCCGATGGGATCCATATAAGCCTCTTGGCAGTCCAGTCCGCCTGTGCCGCCGGGTTATATACCACAGCGCGGTCCACAAAGAGGTACCGCTCTGGGTCCTCCTGCCCACTCCTTTGTGACATTGCTGTTGGAAACCAGAAGCAAAACACTCCAGGCTACCTGCGGCAAGGAGAGAAAACAGAACATTCACTTTTCACAAAATAATAATAATAATAATAATATTTAACTGGTCTTAGCAGGATAAAGATGTACGTCATCTACGAGCGCCATAACAAATGGCAGTGTGATAAAATGTCAGCGGGCACAATCCTCTACCAAAGTACATGAAACTCCATATCAAAATGTCAGTCTTTATCACGTCATTAAGAAGCCTTGCATATTGATTTGAAACTTGGACCACTATGGTCAAATATGTCCAAAGATGCTTAAGGGAAAGCTAGTTATTGACAGTGTTGTAGAAAAAAATATCATCAATATATACGTCATGTAACTGTTTAGATTAGATCAGTTTGAAAAGTAACAGCTCAAGCAGTACTACATACTGCTGTCTTAACTGGTCCAACCAAGCTGCAACCTACACAGAAAGAAGTTGTTGGTGAATGACAGCGTAGGTGCTCTGAGTACCAAATGTTTTCTCTTAAAAAGCCCAGATTTTAATTACTTTAGTCCAATCATATACAGATTTTCAAAAATTGAGATCTTTATAGTTAACGGCATTTAACATCTATTTCATATTAATGTTACTGTTTCAATGAGCATATAATAAGGCTAAATATGCAAATATACTAATATAAGGGCACTCAGAAAGTCCAGCCACCCAAAGACCAATGCTTTCATTTGAGGTTTTAAAAAAAAAAAAAAAAGGGATCTGGATTTGACCAGGTCCATGCTCCACCTCTCATTACATTTACTGAAATGTGCCCAGTAATTTTTTTACTAACAAACAGACAAACAAAGGCACTGAAAATGTAGAAAATTACACAAGTGTGTAAACTTATATGTTCATTTGTCAGCGTTTATCACAGTAATCTATGGTGGCTGCTGCTCACCTGCCATAATACTGCAAGGCTTGTGGTGGTCATACAAATCGATGTCAGATAGAGATAAATGTGAGTAATAATGGAGCACAACTACATTCTATATCCTTCTTTGAATCCCAAATCATCACTTCTTTCAAAAAGAAAAGAATTGAAAGAAGAAAATTAACATGAAGTGAGCCCCCGTTAAAAGCAACTGTTCTAATCAAGTGAGAGATTTAAATGAAGTAAAAATGGGATAATTGCATTATGAATTATTTTTCCATTTATTACACCACCCCATGTGTGCAGCTACCATCACCTCCATTTTATAATACGGATAATCAAAGTGGTCTGCTAATATCTTCATTTGCTTTTTTTTTTTGTCTAAACAAATACAATTTTTAAGATAACTGCGACTTAATTGCTGAATGGTTTAATGGAGATACGGGTAATAAGAATGTGCATTTTCTTATGTGTAAAAAACACAAGTCAGATGATCAAAAATGTAAAATTTTCTTTTTATTTAACGTGCATGGAAAAGCAAAGGCTCTTTAGCCGCTGCAGCTCATCTTACTAATAATTACTGATTAGCGATTGTGTGCTTGCCATATTAATCAACTGAGGATAAAATTAACAAAATCAGATTACTGATAACAGCATTCATTTAATTTCGTTTGCTGAAACCATCCAGAGCAGATTAGCTGCTGTAAAACTTGGCACTGGGTTTACCCAAAAGCTGATAAAGGAAAGGTCTGATTGTCAGTCACGACAACCTCAGCTGAAGATATTCAACCAGCAATCTAGTCCCATGCTTAAACCAGGCGCTGGTCAGATATGAATCTGGGTCAGGTCACGGGATGAGGGATCAGTTTGGCTGCCGGCTGTGGTATCGCTGCATCTTTCCAGTCACTTCCATCCATTATTCAGTTCAAGTCCGCAGGAAAATACTGTGTTTATCACACCACGAGTCCGGGAAGATGTCTCGGCAGTGAGGAGTTGAAAAACTGACATTTGCTGCAAAAACAGCTCGTCGCGGACAGACTTGCACAGGCCAAACAGCTGCATCGGCTAGTTTAGCCTGCTAACGTTAGCTCAAAGTTGGCGTGCTGTGTCTCAGCTTCCACCCGCTCCTACAGATGAAAGCGAGAACTCAACAGCGCCGATTCCCAACTGAGTACGACCGTGAGCTCCTAATAGTGCTTTTATCTTTAAGAGACTATATACGAACCGCGAAGAAAGCGGTATATTTTCAACTAACATTGGCATTTTAGAGATGAACTGTGCAGCCTCATCCGACAAATCCCATCATGGGTGTGGGAGGCTCAAAGACGTCTGGCTGAGGATAAAGGCAGGGAGAGAGCGTGGTCTCCTGCTGACTCGTAAAGAATAAACTTCTACCTGCAACTTATAATATTTGAAGACTGAATCAGACGGATAGAAATAAGACATAGGCTCTGCTACGTCGGCTAACACTACCAGACCTGAAGGTCCTCCATCATTAAAAAGTCATGGCACAATAATCCGCTAGCTAACATTAACAGTGACTGTTGCTAAACGCTACATCCCCGCAAAAAGAATTCCCGACCCAGGCTTCTCTCCTGAACTTACCACAAGCAGTAAATGAATAAAAACCTGTCCTGGTATTTTTAAGTTCCCAACAGATAGACGTAACAGTCCTTCAATGCGTGCTAAAATGGTCCCTTCTTTCGCCCGCTCTCTCATCAGTGGTACTCCCCCACCATCCAGCACCCTCTCAACCGAACTCTTCCCGGGCCGGGAGGATGCACAGCACCGCCGCACTCGTTTTGGGCAACACCCACTACACAAAACTGGATTGTGATTGGCCTTTAAAGTCGGATGCCTTGTCGCTATTGGCCAAACAATGAATTCCATCCCAAAACTTTGATAGTTGACGACTGCTGCGTAAGATAATAGCACCTGCACCCTGTTGGATGGTGCTGCGGCTTGTGGTGATTGTACATGGCGTAGAGGTTTCAGTTAGTCACTGAAAATATAGTTATCAGTCTCTCCTGCACACAAATGACCGAAGACATTTTTTAAATTCTTCAACTATGGATCTTTGCATTATTTAGATATAATACACGTCGGCTATTTTTTCAAGAACACGTATTTTTAGCCAATCATTTATTCAACACATTTGTATTAGAGATTTATATGCGACTAGATCTGCATCCTTTTTCAGATATTATTCATGAGCTACTTTCGAATGTTTTACATTTGCGATTATTTTCTACTACCGTCTAAGTAGGAAATGATGAGACAACATAGTCTCTTTAGTTTCTTTTTCTTAAGCCTTATTGTATAATTGTGTTTGTCTGTGCATTACTGTTTCTGTGACTATTTTTATTAATATTAATTTGGTTTCCTACCTAGGTACATCTTATTAGGTATTGTACTTGCTTTTTTTTCTGGTCTGCTTGTGTTGTTGATTTGTTTTTTACTCCGATAGAAATGTACAATTTAGGCAAAATCCCACTTTGATGATCACGAATCAAACATAGACAGATAAAGTTAAGATAAAGATAAAGTTAAAAACAATATGTGAACGCTAAGATGGACTGTACCCTGCCTCTTACCCAATGACAGCTGGAATAGGCTCCAGCCCCCGCGCCTAAATTGGATTAAGTGGGTGTAGAGAGTGGATGGATGGACGTTACCCCAAACTGGAATGTGCTTGGAAAGATTCAAAACACAACTGTTTAAACAGTGCCCCCTGTTGCATAAAGATAGAATTGCTTCAGCCCATCATGTATCCTAAAGTCAGAAGTCTTTAAAGGGGAACTCCGGTATTTTTAAACCTAGACCTTATTTCTGGCATGAAATATGTTTATCTACTCACCGAGAACAGTTTGGCGAAAGTCGGCGTCCTTCGGAAACTATTAAGATAACTGGCGATAGGCATATCCATATAAGGAGTGAACAGGGCAAAGATGATGCAGCCTCTAAATAAGGCATTATCTGTCTTTATTTCACCAATACTTTAAGACAAATTAATGAACGAACGTGTACTATAGCTCTGTTAGCTAATAGGTGCTGTTATGTGGTTACTTGCAGCTATAGGAGAGCTAACGGATGGATTTCTACACAGGCACTCTACTGGGACCACTTCGTCCACACTGGTCCAGGGAAGCCGGGAGTTGAACAATTGATTGCTCCTTCTTCTGTGCTACACCCACTCTGTCATGAAATCATCTGCTTTTTCTACTGTACCGACCAAGATAAACACCTGCTAAGAAAATAGCTATTGTTTTTGTAAGCAAATAGCACTTCAAAATGTAAATTTCAATGAATAAATATATAACAAAAATATTGACCATCAGCCACTACTTGGCAATTTCTGGGGGACAGAAACAATTTTTTTTATTTAATATTTTTTGCCTCCTGCCCATATCAACTGTGACTGACAAATCTGCTGGTCTAATCAAAAATAATAAGACAGTAAAAATAAATGTTATGATTTCCAGTAGTCTTTTAGGTCAGACCCTGTGACAAGCAGAGGCAAACAGGTAAAAGGCTTATTTAAAAGAGTAAGCAAAAAACACAAGTCCAAATAAATAAAAAAAAAGACTTGGGAAGCAAAACTGCAGGGAGACACACAAGGAAGTCCAGGACTTAAAAAACCCTCCTCCATGATTTATCCTTTTTAGAGGAGAAAACAAAGCACTGACCGGTCCGGTGCTGTGATAAAACAAAGGCTGACTTTTCCTGGAAGAATTTATGCAGTGACAGTGGCAGAGGTGGCTCCAAGTGGCTGTGACTCTGTGATCCAACACAGTAGTGAACTTTCTGTAGAAAGGCAAGCAAAAATAAGACATAGTTACTCAAACACTCTCACAACACTTCAAGAGTAGACTGGAGTGATACCATGTATAGTTAACCAATTTATCTATCTAGCCACGAGAGAGCAGAAGACTGGAGCTTAAGAACTTAGTGCGCTGTCGCAGGTGAGTTAAATGATCACGCAGCCAGCAGTCTCAGCACCCGCCAGGAAGTCCGCATTGCAAAAAACACAAACTCACAATAAAAAGATTTATTTACATTTTTGCAAAAATAATGCCCAACTGTCAGCTATCTGACTAGTCTGGCTCAATTCCTGACGACTCAGATTATCAATGACAGAATACACTGGGCAGACACCATACAGCTATATCCAATAAAACAATGAACATGGCTCTGATTGAGCATTATGTGTCCATTCCTATTTAAAGTGAAGTGGTGGGAATGTGCTGTTAAAAGGAAAAACAAACAAACAAACACACAAACAAACAAACAAAAAAGCAAACAAAAAGAATGTCTACTTTGCGCTTCAAAGATGAAGCAAACGCAGCATGATCTGTAGTTATCGGTGGAGATGAAGTTAAGGAAGCCTGACGATTCTGTTCTGACCTAAGCCTGTGAGGTGACAACACCCTTCAAAAGTGAACATGTCATAGAATGACTTCATTTCAAATCTAAAATGCTAGAAACAAAGTAACAGGGTTTTTTTTTAGTTTGTGAGTCAAATTCATGTACCCCTATGTTCTAAAGGGTATTTATTTTAATTTTATGTCCGCTTTGAATTCTGTTGATAATTAAGACAAATCACATCAACCACTGAAGAGCCATAAAATATTTCGTATCAGTGTGATTGTACATGATCCATATTTGTCTTGTAGAGACTGCAGCTCACTGATCGGTATATTGAGTTGGATTTGTCTCTGAATTGAACTTCCTGTGACTGGCCACAAGATGAAGGCAGAGAGTTGTTTTTCAAACACTTTCAGGCCAACTGTTGCCATGGTTATTCTCTATTAGATTACAAGTCACTCTATAGGCGAAATTAACTGATCAAATTTTTACTGTTCAGCCCATTTGGGATTTGGTGTTGGCCATGATTTAATTAAAAGTCAATACTGTTGATGGAAAAGTAAGAGAGTGAAACGTGATTCTAACATGCGTCACTGTGAAGACTCTCCGTCACAAACAGAAAGGATAGAAACTAAGACAAAGCAAATTCTGAAGCCTGATTTCACACCCTAGTGATTGGTTTGTCCACTCAAGTCTGTTTTTTTTACATAGCACATTTAAAAATAAAAAAACATGGGCACTGGTGGAAGTAAACGCCTGTGGGAGTGTGGATGAATAAATATTTTATTGGCGTTTTCAAAACTGTCTTTTTAAATTGTGTGTACACACATATTGTAGCACTATTAAAGAATAAACAAAGATACTCAGAGCACAGTATCCATTTTTTTGCCTTTGTAGCAGTCTGCTCTTTTAATATATAATCTATATCTACTATTTATCTTGAACTAATTTTGATTAATTTAAAAATTGTTAATACAGTTCCTTAGCTATCAATATAATTGTTTTTTTTCTTGTTCTTTTTTATGTTACTTATTCAATCTTACAATATACCTAAGCATGTATGTTTATGAGTTAGAGATGCACGAGTTGGTGTTTACAGTATAATGGTTTCTGCAAGAGAAAGTCAACAAATCTTTTATTAGTTACCACAGCCACAAACGTCCGACATATTCCATGAAACGATATGCCAATTATTTGCTAAAGTTGCTTCATGTCACTTGGAATGTAGCAGACAGTAGATGGCAGCAGCAGCAACGGTTAAACTTTGTTACTTTACAGCTAGAGAAAGATCTAGTTTGAATAAATGAACAACAAATCATATTTGTACTTGCTGTATGACACACTGTTGTGTCCTTTTTGAACATTAATATTGCACTTATTGCTGCTGTTTATGTTATTCAGAACTGGACAGAAGTCTGTCAAAAGTTTGCTGTTTGATCCTCTTCTGTCATGCTTTCCTTTCCATCACTCAGTGTTTCAAACAGTATGGTATTTTTTTTCTGAACCTAATGTTTCATAGAGAGCAATAGCATACCTTTGTGACAGATGCAAAATGCCTAAGTTAAGTATTTCCCTCCCATCTTGAGAAATGACACCCTTTTGGCATTTTGCAAAATGCTGTGACAGATCCATCTTTCAATTGCTGGCTTCTCCAGTTGCCTTTGGGGTATACTAAACCTGTCATCAGCATTGTCCTCCATCCCTCTACACACTGGTGCTTTTGTTTTGACAGGAGCTTATCTTTTTCATTCTTTTCTTTTTTCGCAAGTGAAGATTAAGAATGTTAAATATGTCATTTTCAATACCTCAGTGCCAGACTGGATTGATATAAATGTTTGACCTCTTTGGGGACTGTCTGCTTTTCTGCAAAAGTAAAGATTGATTGCTCTTTTGGCACCTTCTCACTGCAAAAATCTCCATCTTAACAAGAAATTTTCTCTGTTATTGAGTTCCTCACAGGATAGAAATAGCTTTTTTAGACACTTTCCATTGTTTTGTGTGTAAGTGAGTGTGTATTTTATTTGTTGTTTTTTTAAAGATGAACTTGAAATATGTTTATAATCAAGTTTAACCCTAGAGGAATTTACTTTATGTTATGTTCCCACCTTGCAGTTACTTATAAAACTCATGAATAAATCATGAAATGAAATGGAAATTTGAATTAATGTTAAATAAAATGAATATAAGAAATTAAATTGACTTGAAAATATTAATCCCAAAGAGAAATCATAATGTAGTATGTCATTTTCTTTTATTTTCTTAGTAATTAAGTCATCACAAATGGTTATTGCTGTTCCTATTAATGAACATTGCTATTCCAACTGGAATGACGTTCTGTACGGCTCTTTGTTGCAGCAGAGCTGAAGAAGTCTCTGACTGAAATCCCTCACTATTGTTTCAACACTTTATTATGTAGGGGGTGTTCAGTTTTATCCATTATGTTCAGAAACATGTGCAACATTCTTTGCGGAATCTGCTTCAGGCACTCCAGAGCATCCCCCCAGCACAGACTCACAGGGCCTTCTTTAATAGTTTATTTAGTTTCTCATGGCTCTAATGCAGCTGCCCCAACAGATGGCTGCAAAGCAGATTGCACTCTCCATCTTATACTTATAGAATACATGGAACTTCTTGGTGCATGCACCTAAGCATCTTCAAGAAGTACATTATATTCTGTCCCTTTTAATAGACAGCTTCAGTGTTACATTTCTAGTCCATACTGTTAACTCTCATGTACCCACAGTCGTCTCCCACATCCACCTCCGCACCAGTTATTAACAGGATTAATAAAAGAGCTTTCATTACACATTGTGGCATTTTGTAGTTTCATTCCAAAATATATACATTTATATATTATATATTCCTTTACCTTAAATAACTATTTAATGCTATTGTACTGCTCCCTCTCAAAACTCTGCCCTAACATTCAAACAGTCCCTGCTAGTGTGCAAATATGTTGCAATTGCTCTACAGTATGAGCCTTTCTCCTTCTACTAAGGCTTTCTCTATGCTCTCATGGATGTCTCACTAACGCCACCAGCTCCCTTTTTGTCAGGGACATTTGTGTAGAAAGGGAGGACCCAGATGCAGACTTCAAAAAGGTAACTGAGGTTTATTTCCAAAGGTTTATTTCAGTGCGCCTGAGCCAGATATAAAAAATGACTATGGTAACTATGACAAACAAGACTATGACTATGGTAACTATGACAAACAAGACTATGAGACGAGACTATGGAGGCAAAAACCTGGCTTTACATTATGTGGAGTGAGTGTGGAAGGTAAAGTGAGGAATTCGCCATGAGTGATGGGAACCTGGAAACTATATACTGTGGGGAGGTGATTCGTGATGTGGTGCAGCTGTGGAACAGAAAACAGGTGACTTGAGTGAACTAAGTGACGGGGAAAAAACATGACCAAAACCTGAAAACATGACAAAGAACCAGAAAACATAACAAATGACCTGAAAACAAGAAAATCAAAACATAAAACGTGACACTTTTCTTTTGGATCGCTGGGGAAGCACGATGATAACTATTGTGAATACTCATAACTTTACTTTCTACTTTTATCTTAGTAGTAACAACAGTTACAAGTTGTGAGAAAGCTACAGGTGCTATGGAGACTACAACAAACTTTAGTCTTTACATTTGCGCTACTAGACCTGATCAAGGTCCTCTGTCAAACTGTCTAAGAGAGAGCTTTGTGTTCTGGACAGTAACAATAAATTTTGCTATCAATAAGAAGACAACTCAAGACACAGACCCTCCCATTAATGTCACATGTATTTTTTGTCATTAGGGACAGAGAAGGACACAAAGATCATCATCTGATAAGGAGCTGTCAGAGAGGATGTTTTCATATTATCAGGAAAAGGAAATCTCTGTTATTGCTTTTTCAAAAAATTCAAAGCTATGATAATCTATAAATCTTATGTTAAAAACGCATTGGATGGTAATAATACCCCCTGAGAGAGCACATTAATATTACTGTGCTTGTCGTATTGGACAGTGTTTGTCATTTGATTGGATGTGTTATAAGGTGTCACAGTGAGTCAACTTATTTACTTTTGGAAAAAAGAAAAGTCGAAAATTGAAAATACTTTATTCATCCCCCATGTGGTAAATTGAAAAAAGTATATTGTATATAAGTATATAAGTATTTGGGCTGATGCAAGTGTAAAGCAATTGTCTAACAGAAACAACAACTCAGCAGTGACTGCATCCTGATGTTGCTTTTCACCCATGCGTTCTCAGATTCTGAATATTAACAACTTTTCAAAAATGAAGAAAAAAAATTTAGGTTTAATATGGTAAATATGATTAATTTCAAACATCGCGTGAACAGAAACAGGATAAAATCATGCGTTGCAGTGTCCAACAATCACAGCCCTGCAGTGCAGAGATGACAGCATTAGGAACAGAATTGCTTGTTGCTGGTGTGTTTCTGAACTTTTAAGGCTGGCTATGCTGGTTATCTTCCTGGTTTTGCTGCACAGCCTGCTCTTCCTTTGTAGCACTGCAGCTTGGCAACAACTTAGCTAACAGCTCAACAGTTGGGGTACTGAGACTCTGCCTCTCATTGACCTATTCACGACCACACCATCTGTTGTGAAAAGGCACTGCTGTCCTTCCCCCTTCACTGTTATTTCTCTGTCTGCAGTCTTTGTCTGCCCATATAGGCCAAAACTGTCACGACCATGCTTGGCTGTTGGTGTTGTTGTTGTTGGTTTCTGAGTCTTAGGTGGGCTAAGCAGGTTTCCTGAGAGCCTTGGGCGGAGTCTGGATTGCTCCTGCCATAACACGAGCTCCTCATCTGCCCTCATCAGTACATCTGCAGTGCAGTGTACTGATAGTGATGAGCAACCAGTCTTCACCAGATTGTTTCACATTCATTGTGGTAATTAGGCCGACTCCAGTGATTCCATTGCGAGTTTACTTTCTGCGAAACCTTACCTTAACCTGTCTCCTCCAGTGCTCATCTCCATCAGCCACCTCCTGAAGAGTTCCTAGTCAACCTGGATTCAGCCCTCAACTCTCCACCAACATCGCTTAACAATAAATTATTTTACCTTAATTCACTCTGTCTGCTTTTGAGTCCATATTTTCAGCTAGTTACCAGACCATGACAAAAACAGGGTAGAGAAATGTTAGAGTGGTTCCTGTAGCCATATGTCTGTCATACAGATAACACTGTCCTCATGATATTTCTGATGTGTCCTCGTCAGGGATCCAAGCTCATCCATTTTTTCTGTTAGTGATCTCACATTTTCCATGACGATCAAAGGAAGAAATTATTTAAACTTTCTCCTCCTTGATACAATATATTATATATACTATATACTATATACTATATTCTATATTGTATATTGTGTTCTTGTTCTGTATCCTGGAGGTCTCCTCATCTGGATTAGGGGTCTTATTCAAAGTATTACCATGGCTTTGGTAAGCTCAGTTAGCTGCTCCAACATGCAAAAAACTTTCCCAATGCCATGGTTATGCATCATTACAGTTAAAAAGTGTTATAATCACCAGCAGAAATCATTCCAGCAACACAGCATTCAAACCAGTGTTGAAAAATCTTTAACAAAATTAGTTCTTGATTAAAATAATGATGAATATTATTTTTCTGATATGCTCCTCACCCAGGTTGAGAAAGTAATTTGAGTGAGGAGCAGGCATTCTCAGAGGTGCAAATGGGGAAATAACATCAACAAATGGGGAAAGTGGAAAGGTGTCTGACAGGCACAAAAGGGAAGATGTGGCGGATTAGCTGTCCGATATCTAGGCAATGAAGCCATAGCCCTCCACAAGTTCAGCAACTCCAGGTTCCTCTAAGCCTCAGCCACACCAGTCAAGCCAGCAACAGTGGCTGAGCAATCCATTCCAGTCATCAGCTACATCCCATCCACCATCACAGATGACCAATGGCTTTTTTCATTGTAGACGTATTTTTATTGTTGATACAGTTCTCAGTAATGTGGGTCTGTGTGCTGTGCTGTCCCAGAGGGCAAGCAGTAATGTACCCCCATATATTTAGAGATGTAAGCTTTTGACCTGAACACTGATAACAAGCCAGATACCCTGACCTCCCTCAATTTCCTAAAATATATATTTTTAAAAAGCCAAATTTGAATTTGACTACAGAAGAATTTCTGCTTTGCCTCAGCTCATTTGAAATACGTTTTACTCCAGACAAGACAGCTACTTGTCAGCATCACAATCACATGTGATGTCTTCTCTGCATGATAGAGCTTTAACTTGCATTTGTTGATAGCATGGCAAAATGTGTTTACAGGGATTTCTGGAAGAGTTTCTGAGCCCATGCAGTGATCTAATCCAATATTAGATCTAATCTAATATCTAATATAACCTCAAACCTTTAGGAGGCCTCTCGAAAATGTCCTTTTACATTTTTTTTTTATACCTAATCATGTTACTGATCTGTTTGTAACTTAATCAATTCCAACTTGTTCCTCTTCTCCTTTTCCCGTTGGAAAAGTAAGTACTTCTTACTTTACTTCTTACTTTTCCAGTGTTGTCCCCATCCCAACCTTTTTCAGATGTGTTGCTGCTATCAGTTTCTACATCAGCTAATATTTTTCAATAAGATTTGTCATGACCTGGGCTGCAAAGCCATGGCAACAAAGGGAGATACACACCAAATCAATATTCAAAAGTATTTTTTAATAATAATAATAAAAAAAGAAATAATATAAATAACCAAGCTGCTGTAAAGAAAACAAATAACCCAAATGCAAAACCAACCCAAACCAAACCAGAGCTGCTGCAGGAGGTGGGAGAGAAATCTCTGCCACTGAGCTCTTAAATGCAGATCCCACAGCCAACCCCAGAGCCCAGGTGAAGTCAATACTCCCTGACAACCCTGCCCACAACAGGAGGGAAGAGAGAGAAAGAGAGAACGAGAGAAAGAGAGAGATCAGGGTGGGTTATCACAATATAGTAAAAAGTATAGCTCCAACCTTTTCATATGTATTCTATGTTTCATTGTGAATAAAATGTTGGTTTATGAGATTTGCAAATCATGACATTATTTCATTTACATTTTAAATAGCATCCTGATTTTTTACTTTTCTTTCTGGAGTTCTAAAACAAATATAAGGAATTGTCTTGCATTGTGGTGGATTGTCAAATGCGACCACACAGTGTGCCAGATATTTGAATAAACAAAGTACAGACGTACAGGCTGATGAACTATTTGCTTGACAAGCTGTGACAATGCATTTAACAAACTCTGCACTGTATGAAATCAAAAACCCCTCTGAATTTAGAATTTGGATTTATTGTGACAGAAACGCCCATTTTTTCGCAGGGCTTTTGTTGAGTGTTCAGCCTCTATTTCTTTATAACTCTACCCCCAGCAAGTACAGGAGGCCCTGCTTTCAATTGAATCCAAATTTTGAATAAATACCGTAGATAAGAATGTACAACAAAGCAGAACTGTGATTCGGAATTTGGGGCAATAAAAAAGAAAACGTGAAAAATAAGACACTTAATGATACATCTAAATGCCTTGTAAGAGTTTTATTATTGTACTGCAGCAGTAGTGATACTACAGTGAAGATGGTAGGTGGCGGTACCATCGAAGGCATGGGTGAGGCAGACAGTAGAGATGAGGAGGATAACAGGCATCAAAAGAGTAGTGCTCATCCTCCACAGAGTCACAGCCAGCATAGTCTCCAAAGACCATCCAAGGCAAAGCCCTGGTGATGGTGACAGGGCTTATTTGGTCACTTGCATTTTGGAAATATCAGTCCCAGTAGAAATTTAATTAAGGGACATTACTCAGATGGCCTCCGGTTTCTGTATCCTTACCTTTGATTTGATAAAAACAAAAACTACAATATTATAATACGATTGATGAGTCCACTTCATAACTGATTGACAGTAAGCTGTGAAAAGCATTTGTAAGGTAATGGTCTTGTGTTTAATTCCAAAGTAGGCTAGTTCTACTTATTATGCCAATCCTGGTGAAATCTGGGATATATGCAAATCTTTCACTAAGTGACTAAAATTTCACTTTTTAACTAGATTTTTCTAAATTTCAGCCTAGATATCTATGGACCATTTAGATGTCTTTTCAACCAAAAAATGCTAAGTGGTATATAATAGTAAAGGTAATTTGATATTATTCCATGTGTATAGCAGACAAATTTCAATGCATCATTAATCTTTTAATATTTACGTCACAGGTGCACAGTCCATTCACCTGCCTTGCTTAGACTGTTTCTAATTTTAGAAAGTCAATTTTGTTGGCAAATTTCGGAATGTGATGAACTTGTGAATAAAAAATTATATTAAAAAAGTCTCCATAGACCCTGAACATTTCCTATAGAGCCATCCAGAAACAAATTCCATGTTTTTTCCCCAGTCCATTCCTAGTGTCAGAGTACATTACTCAACAACTATAGACGCTAATATGGATTCTGTAACCCATTCAAGATCACACATAAGTATCTGACAACTACATTTACAAATGATTTGACCAATTACATAAAAATGTGGGAAGGCCCTTTTAATACACCAAGTTTTTCTATTCCGTGTGGTAGCTTAACAGTGCATACAAAATTATATAAATGCTTTAATTTTTAGCTGTTATTCCATATTATTTCATCAGACCACTACATGAACTCCTAAGACAAAAAGGAAAGCTTTTGTCAAAGTTTTTATGTAAGTGCCACTTGTTTCATAGGCCAGAAGTAAAGAAGTATGGATTCTATGACTCTTTTGACCCTTTGACTCATAAAGTACACAAACACAACACAAAACTGGTTTTGTCACCTACATCTCTGGATCTGACGAACTAAATTGATACAACATTTTTGTAAGAAACTGCCTCTTAAGTCATCTGTTGAAGCGTCCAGGTCTGCGGTAGCTTTTTTCACTACAGCAGCTAGCCACTCTTAAGGTTCATGTTTGGCCTTTGGGTCACAGAATAATGTGTGTTTCTCGGCTTTGATCTCCTCTGCCATCATATTGGTTTGCAGTCTTACTGTTATCACTCAGTCACTGCTGGCTTGCTGTTTTCAAGCACACACTACCACGGCTCTGAATTGGCTTTGTTTGGCTTGTGTGAATCACTCAGATGAGAAAAGCTGCACCTTAACAAGGATGTCAAGTAGACAAGGATGTTTTTTGGACTTATAAGGAACAACCCACATAAAAAGGGCTAATTTCTAAAGGATTGTGCACAAGGCACCCAGCTGTCACTCAAAGTAGTCCCACCTTTAATAATTCAGAATCTGAAGCTTTATACAACTAACATGTATAAATAGGTAGATACAGTAGATGTACAGTTATCTATAGTTTTTTTTTTTTTTTTTTAGTACATGAAAATAATAGGGTCTATGGGAATCGACACATCTTTGGAGACTGGCTGAAGTGGACATTTGAGGAACCGCATTTTTATCACACCATTAGCTTTATTTTCCACTAGCAGGGGAATTATGCAGGGGAATTATCTGGTAAAATCATGGCAAAATTGAAAATAAAAATTCAAGGAAACTTACTAAAGCAGGACACACCAAAATATATTCTTTGGAAAAGTAAGGGGAAAAATATGCATAGATTTAGCTGGATTAGTGTTATTGTTAAATAGGCTCATGCAGAGGAAATTAATCTTAGCAATTTTAGTGCAAATAACCTTGTGCCAATGTCACTGCTACAACCACAACTCCCAGCACTAATGATGTCACTGTTGCATGTATTTGCATAGTGTTTTGTGTCAGACAGCTATACATAAATAGATACATTCTCAGTGGTTGGATGTGTCAATATATGAGCTCAAACATGTGCTATATGTGACTGTTAGAGACCCTCAACGTTTCCTCTCTCCTCTTCTTTTTTCTTCTCCACATTTCTCCACCCCTCTGTTTTTCTTCCAACCCTGCTCTCATTCCATTAGGTCTTCACATCACACACAGACACACGACAGCCTCCGAATGCCTCGTCTCCTCCAGCAGAGCAGAGGATCAGAGGGAGAGAAGTGACGGAAGAGCAACATCAGCATCACTGACAAGCATCTCCCTCACTGAGAACATAGGGAGACAGGAAAGAGAAGTGAGGAGAAGAGGGGAAGGAAGGCGCGCAAAATAAGTGAGACAAATAAGTTTTTAGTTGGAGAGAGAACCAGCGAGTGAGATTTGGGAGTCAGAGCTCAGTGGGTGGCAGAGTGGGGATCAGGAGCTTCTTTTTCCCTTTTTCTTTTGGTGGCAGTTAGGCTGTCTGGCTCCTCTGTTCTCCCTCTCTCCTCCACCTCCTTCTTCTCCTCCTCTTCTCTGCTCCTCTTCTCATCCCGACTCCCTCCCAGCTCCCGCCGTGGGGTCTCAGCTCTCCATCTCCCTCCCCCCCTCCCTGGCTCCCTACCTCCCCCGGGCGCTGCTGGGAACCTCCGGGCTGCTGCGCCGCAGGAGGATGTCTCGCAGGGAGTCTCCACCGCCTCCCTCGCCACCTCCTCAGCTGTTGGGAGTGCAGAGAGGAGAGTGCGACGATCGTCCAGAGCGCGCGGAGCCGCTGTCCGACGCTGAGAGGGAGATCATCCAGGACACGTGGGACCATGTCTACAAGAACTGTGAAGACGTGGGGGTGTCGGTGCTCATAAGGTGAGTTTTGTTGTAGATTTGAATGCATGAAATGTACTCAGTGTTATCAACCGCTCTGTACAGTTATAGATTATTATGTTTGAGCTTGGAAGCGCTTCGTGTTCGTATAAAATCAAAGCACAGACTGAGACATTAGATTTAGCAACCGAAGAGGATGGTAATTGGCAAAGTATCATAATGCTTTGCTTTTATGTCATTGTAATAACCCTAATAAGTTTGGTTTGGGGGGGGGGGGGGGGGGGGGGGGGGGAGGTTATACCTTGTTTGTATCCATCACACACAATATCAACTCTTTACTGGCACTGCGAAGAACAGTCACATGAACCTTCTCATAACGTTATAAAACTGTAAAACTCCATCTCTTGAAAAATATGAAAAACGTGATGATGCTTTTGAAATGTCACAACATATTCAAAAAGCAGTCATGGATGATTTTTCAAATAATAATTAAAGACTATATATGCTGCATGCTTGCCTTAAAAGCACATTAACATAGAATTCGTTGAGAGATAAAAAAGTGCAATTTTATCAAATGGACAATGCAAAAGAGAAGTATTTTTGAATGTGTCAAATAATCCCTTTGAGCATACAGGCAGGCTGTGGGGTGAGCATGATAACTGACAAATGCAGCACTTAATTTCCTCTTAGTAAGAAAACAAAAAGATATTTAAAATAAAAACATAAAGTAATTTAAAAACAAATTCAGTGACATACAATATAAACATTTTAATATTGCAGATTTAATATACTTTGTATCATGGTTTCTGTCAGAACACAGCATGCCGCTGTGTTTTGTGGACACAAGGAGAGTTGTACAGTCAGAGCTGTGTGACTTCAGAATTTTGAAGAAATGTTTCTTATTCAGCATTTAAAGACAGACATGCTGTTGCTTTTTTAAGATGAAAGTTGAATTGTTTTTAAATACAAGGGTATTTTTATAATTGTTGACTGTGGGAAAAGTCTGAGAAATAGAGTACAGATTTTTCTTGTTCCACTTCTCTGACTGTCAACCAAAATTTCTCGTAACTGGAGCTGTGCTCACACCTTGAGTAAGCTGATAAAACTTTTGACCATGCCTAAAAATGATGTGATCCAGGGTTATTGAAGGACACTGAAATGAATTATTCAGCCTGTCTGCACAATGCCATGGCTGACTAAGCCACTGAAGAACAAAGCTAAGGGTCTGCTTGAGGCTACCCTGAACAGAAGAAATGTAACCAGGCAAATTGATTTAAATCATTCCACAACTGTGCATCTGCACCAACGGTAATGCTCCAAGCACTTTGGCATATTTGTTAAGATTTGCCAAACGTGTGTACAATAATGTCACACCCTCCAGAAATGCTACCCCTGTTCCAGACAACTGACCAAGGAATGAGAAGCCATTTGTGTAAGACAGATCACACAGTAAACAATTCCGGAAATGGTGGATTTTCAATAGTATATTTCTGTATTTCATGATAATTATAAGTTACTGTTAAATTTACATCCCTTGCATTTGTAGCGTGTTCGTATTGTTATGTTGCTGAATTCAACCAAAATGTGTACATCTGTTTATACCATCCTCTGTATATTTTGATGAAGATGTGTTTGTACCTGCATATGGGCATCGTCAGCACAGCTACAGTGTCCATAGTTACATGTGTATGCCGACATGAGTGCAGATAAAAAAACATTTCCGGCTGTGTTTTTTTCAAAAAAATTGAGGATGAGCCCATAGGACCATTTTAGTCTAGTTGAGCGTGTGCATGCAGGACGGATTCAGTCTTCAAACAAATGATCTGGATGTAGTAGTCTGGTTTTGAGAATCTCAGTTTTGTATGTTTTTGGTTGGACTAACACGCTTACATGCATTTTTAAAAGTCCTGATTTGGTCTGGGGCTGCACGCTGCTGTGGTTGTTAGCACTGTCACCTCACAGCAAGAGAGTTGCTGGTCCGAATCCCAGCTGGATCCTTTCTGTGTGGAGTTAGCACGTTCTCACCATGTATGCATGGCTTTATGCATGTTAGGTTGGTTGGTGTCTCTAAATTGTCCCTAGGAGTGACATAGCGCATGTGCAAGACTGTTTGTCTTGTTAGTCTCTGTGTGGCCCTGTGATTGACGAGCGACCTTTGACCTAGGGGCAGGTAAACCCTGCCCCTCACCCAATGAAAGCTGGGCTTCTCTTCTCTTACTAGTTACAGTCACCACGTAGCAGATTTATATAATACCTGACTAGTGTTACGCATGCTTTGTACAAAAAAATATGCTGTGGTCTTTCCATTAAAAAAAACAACAAAAAACCTGACCAATCTGAGTAGGTGTGATTTCTGAAAGAAGTTAAAATTATGAGAAAAAGAATGTTGCATGGCACAGACAAGTTTTACAGTGGCCACTTTGAACTAGACCACCAGCCTCCTCATCTTTACTTTCAACACAGTCTGCAGAATAGATGATTTTTAAAATTTTTTAACTTGAAAACACAAGTATATAGTTTATATATGGTTTGCAAATTTTTATGAATAAATACACTATGAATGATACACTTACACCATGTGTTGATGGAACAATGCTTATAGTAATATTTTTTGTAAAGGCAATATGTGTAACAATTAGTGTTTTAAGGACTGGTCCCCAAAAGGGAGGCTAGTTCCCATGATGTGCAATAAGATTTATGTCCCCACAACATGAATGAGATAAGTTCACACACAACCTCTCACCTCAATCTCTTACCAATATGTAAATTGTAAAAAGTGAAGGGAAAGAGGGAACTTGCATTCCCCTCTTATTATGATGCAAGATAAAGACGCCCAAGTCCATCTTCTCACAGTCTCACATGTCAAACATACATTTTAAGAATGTGAAATATTTGAATATACACCTTATGCAGTGTTACAATGAACAAGCCCTACAGAGCCTGTTTAAATGTACAGCGAATCGTAGCCAAGGAGACTGATGCTACTGAGACAAACTGATTTTCAGTTTGAGGTGATGAGATTCCCTGAGTGAGTGAGTGAGTGAGTTGAAGCAGGAGAGAGCATCTTTTGTGTGCGCGTATATGCATGTGTGTGTCTTGTGCTCTTATCTGTGGATGACAGCGACAGGCTTTGGCACTTTAATGCCTCCCACAATGCCTCTCTACATGTCGTGTCCTCTGTTACTCCTTAAAATTTTGTCTTTCTTCTGTTTTTCATGGTTTTCTCCCTCTTTTATGAAAAGTGACATTATTCTTCTTTTGAAACTTCATTTAGACATGACAATCATCAAAATAATTCTGTACACGCTTTCAAGCACATTACATATTCCAGGGATTTAAATTGATGTAGATCCTTAGTAACAGTTTAGAGTTTCTCACAGCTAAGAAAGCGATACAAATCAGGCAATGTGTCAGCAAACTGCAAGGTGGACTATGAGTATATTTAATAAGGGCTATATATGATCATTTCTTGCATTATCTATTTAATACCATACAGTGGCAGAGTCTCTGAAGTAAAAATGAGATGTCTGCAAAAAACTGTCTACAAAGTGTGGATTCATTTTGAAATATTATTCCTCAATGATATATTTCTGTGTGCAAGGGAGATGGCTGAAAATCCATTTTGGAGGCCCCTGATCTTCTGGTTCTCAGACAACTTTGCATTAGAAACAGGCATGATTTCGTCATGGAAATTACAGTATAGGCTCGAGAACACTTCAAGAAGTCATGGTTTGTGAATACAGTTCATGCCAAATCACATACAGTCATACAAATCCAGGTAAAAGCTCTATAATGCAAATAAGAAACCACATGTGAACATGATCCAGATATACCTCTGGGCCAAAAAAAAATTCTAATGGATTGAGGCAAAGTGGAAGTCTTCTCTGTGATAAGACAAATCAAACTTGAAATTCCTTTTGGAAATCATGGAAGCTGTGACTTCCATACTAACAAATACTAACAAACACATCTGGGTACATTGTTCATACAATAAATAGTAATACATTATTAATATATATAATGAATACATTGTTCAGTTGCCCTCCTGAGCTGTCACCTTATCGTGGTGGGGGAGTTTGCGTGCCCCAATGAGTCTGGGAGCTATGTTGCCCGGGGCTTTAAGCCCCTGGTAGGGTCACCCAAGGCAAACAGATCCTAGATGAGGGACCAGACAAAGAACAGCTCAAAAGACCCCTTATGATGAACAAAAAATTTGGACCTCGTGATCCCTTGCCCGGATGTGGGACACCGGGGCCTCCCCCCGGAGCCAGGCCCGGGGGTGGGGCCCGGCAGCGGGCGCCTGGTGGCCGGGTCTGTGCCCATGGGGCTCGGTCGGGCATAGCCCGAAATGATGACGTGGGTCCCCCTTCCGACGGGCTCACCACCCGTGGGAGGGGCCAAGGGGGTCGGGTGCGATGTGAGCTGGGTAGCGGCCGAAGGCAGAGGCCTTGGCGGTCTGATCCTCGGCTACTGAAGCTAGCTCTTGGGACGTGGAATGTCACCTCTCTGTTGGGGAAGGAGCCGGAGCTGGTGCGCGAGGCTGAGCGGTTCCGGCTAGATATAGTCGGACTCACCTCGACGCACGGCTTGGGCTCTGGAACCAGTCCTCTTGAGAGGGGTTGGACTCTCTTCCACTCTGGAGTTGCCCGTGGTGAGAGGCGCAGAGCAGGTGTGGGCATACTTATTGCCCCCCAGCTGTGTGCCAGTACATTGGGGTTTACCCCAGTGAACGAGAGGGTAGCCTCCCTCCGCCTTCGGGTGGGGGGACGAGTCCTGACTGTTGTTTGTGCCTATGCGCCAAACAGCAGTTCAGAGTACCCACCCTTTTTGGAGTCTCTGGGGGAGGCACTGGAGAATGCTCCTACCGGAGACTCCCTCGTTCTGCTGGGGGACTTCAATGCTCACGTGGGCAATGACAGTGAGACCTGGAGGGGTGTGATTGGGAGGAACGGCCCCCCCGATCTGAACCAGAGTGGTGTTATGTTGTTGGACTTCTGTGCTGGTCATGGACTGTCCATAACGAACACCATGTTCAGACATAAGGGTGTCCATATGTGCACTTGGCACCAGGACACCCTTGGCCGCAGTTCGATGATCGACTTTGTGGTTGTATCATCGGACTTGCGGCCGTATGTCCTGGACACTCGGGTGAAGAGAGGGGCGGAGCTGTCAACTGATCACCACCTGGTGGTGAGTTGGCTCCGCTGGTGGGGGAGGATGCCGATCAGACCTGGCAGGCCCAAACGTATTGTGAGGGTCTGCTGGGAGCGTTTGTCAGAATCCCCCGTCAGAAGGAGCTTTAACTCCCACCTCCGGCAGAGCTTCAACCATATCCCGGGGGAGGTGGGGGACATTGAGTCCGAATGGGCCATGTTCCGTGACTCCATTGCCGAGGCAGCTGATCGGAGTTGTGGCCGTAAGGTGGTCGGTGCCTGTCGTGGCGGCAACCCTCGAACCTGCTGGTGGACACCAGTGGTGAGGGAAGCCGTCAAGCTGAAGAAGGAGTCCTATCGGGCCTTTTTGGCCAGTGGGACCCTGGAAGCAGCTGATAGGTACCGACAGGCCAGACGGGCTGCGGCTTCGGCGGTTGCTGAGGCAAAAACTCGGGCCTGGGAGGAGTTCGGTGAGACCATGGAGAACGATTTCCGGACGGCCTCGAAGAGATTCTGGTCCACCATCCGGCGTCTCAGGGGGGGGAAGCGGCTCACAGTCAACACTGTTTACAGTGGGGACGGGGCTTTGCTGACCTCAACTAGGGATGTTGTGAGTCGGTGGGGGGAGTACTTCGAGGAACTCCTCAATCCTACCAACACGTGCTCGGAAGAGGCAGAGTCGGAGAGCTCGGAGACGGGGCCTCCCATTTCTGGGGCTGAGGTTGCCGAGGTGGTCAAAAAGCTCCTCGGTGGCAAGGCCCCGGGGGTGGATGAGGTCCGTCCTGAGTTTCTCAAGGCTCTGGATGTTGTAGGGCTGTCTTGGCTGACACGCCTCTGCAGCATCGCGTGGACATCGGGGACAGTGCCTCTGGACTGGCAGATTGGGGTGGTGGTCCCCCTCTTTAAAAAGGGGGACCGGAGGGTGTGTTCCAACTATAGGGGTATCACACTCCTCAGCCTCCCTGGTAAGGTCTATTCGGGGGTATTGGAGAGGAGGATCCGTCGGATAATCGAGCCTCGGATTCAGGAGATGCAGTGTGGCTTTCGTCCTGGCCGTGGAACAGTGGACCAGCTCTATACCCTCGGCAGGATCCTGGAGGGTGCATGGGAGTTCGCCCAACCAGTCTACATGTGTTTTGTGGACTTGGAGAAAGCGTTCGACCGTGTCCCTCGTGGAGTCCTGTGGGGGGTGCTCCGGGAATATGGAGTGCCGGACCCCTTGATAGGGTCCGTTCGGTCTCTGTATGACCGGTGCCAGAGTTTGGTCCGCATTGCCGGCAGTAAGTCGGATACGTTTCCGGTGAGAGTTGGACTCCGTCAGGGCTGCCCTTTGTCACCGATTCTGTTCCTAACTTTTATGGACAGAATTTCTAGGCGCAGCCAGGGCGTTGAGGGTGTCCGATTTGGCGACCTCAGAATCGGGTCTCTGCTTTTTGCAGATGATGTGGTTCTGTTAGCGTCGTCAGGCCGTGACCTTCAGCTTTCACTGGAGCGATTCGCAGCCGAGTGTGAAGCGGCTGGGATGAGAATCAGCACCTCCAAATCCGAGACTATGGTTCTCAGCCGGAAAAGGGTGGAATGCTCTCTCCGGGTCGGGAATGAGATCCTTCCCCAAGTGGAGGAGTTCAAGTATCTCGGGGTCTTGTTCACGAGTGAGGGACGAATGGAGCGGGAGATTGACGGGCGGATCGGTGCGGCGTCTGCAGTGTTGCGGGCTCTGCACCGACCCGTCGTTGTGAAGAGGGAGCTGAGCCAGAAGGCGAAGCTCTCTACTTACTGGTCAATCTACGTTCCCATCCTCACCTATGGTCACGAGTTGTGGGTAGTGACCGAAAGAACAAGATCGCGAATACAAGCGGCCGAAATGGGTTTCCTCCGCAGGGTGTCTGGGCTCTCCCTTAGAGATAGGGTGAGAAGCTCAGTCATCCGGGAGGGGCTCGGAGTAGAACCGCTGCTCCTCCGCATTGAGAGGAGTCAGATGAGGTGGCTCGGGCATCTGGTTAGGATGCCCCCTGGGCGCCTCCCTGGGGAGGTGTTCCGGGCACGTCCCACTGGGAGGAGACCCCGGGGAAGACCCAGGACACGCTGGAGAGACTATGTCTCTCGGCTGGCCTGGGAACGCCTCGGGGTCCCCCCGGAAGAGCTGGAAGAAGTGGCCGGGGACAGAGACGTCTGGGTTTCTCTGCTCAAGCTGCTGCCCCCGCGACCCGACCCCCGGATAAGCGGCAGATGATGGATGGATGGATGGATTGTTCAGTTGAAATACCTGCATATCTGATGGTATGGGGGAGAATTAGTGCATAAGGAACTGGCAACTTGCACATCTGAAAAGACACTATCAGTGCTGAAAGGTGTATACATACTGTAGAAAAACATCTGCTCCCATCCAGACATCTTTTTCAGGGAAGCCCTTACATATTTCAGCAAGACAATGCTAAATTGCATCAATTGCAACAGCTTGGCTTCTCAGTACTAGTCCGAGTGCTGGACTGCCTACGGCGAAAACCGTTAACAAATTAAAAAACATTTGGCACATCACGAAAAGCAAAATATAAGTAATATACAGGACTGTTGAGCAGCTAGAATCCTAGATCAGACAAGAACAGGATAGCAGTCCACTTCCAAAGGTCCAGCAATAGGACCTCTCAGTTCCCATATGTTTATGGACTGTTGTTGAAAGAAGGGATGCTACACAGTGGGAAAAATGGCCCTATCTCATAGTTTTTCATGAAATATCAAAATGTCTCCCTATCAACATTTTATCTGTCTTCTATACTGTATAGTGAAAACAATTTGGGTTTATGAGATTTACAAATCATGATTTTTTCAATTTTATTTACATTTAATATAGCATACCAACCTTTAGAAACTTTGATTGTACTTTGCTCCATATTCAGATTCCTGGACAGTTTTTCGCCAGCATGTCGATGCTAGTGTTGAGCTGCTGAAAAACACTAATGAGAAATGAGATAAAGATGGAAGGCACTAATCCACAGATTTTTTCAATCCGAATATCCTTGTGTAAATGGTTGAGATTCATCCTGTACATTTTACTTTTCCAGTTCACTCACCCTCCTATCTAGGTCTAGCTTGGAGGATTGGCACTTTAGTATTTAAGGGCATGAACAAGTGATCGATATGCTCATTTTGAATAGACATGAACACTGGACATCATTAGGGATAGATAACAATTTGCAACTACAGATTGTGACACTACTATGTTTTGGACAAGTGTACAAACTCACCCATAGAAAATATGTGGAGGAGGGTGCAGTGGAGCGCTGCTAAGAAAATGGAGCATGATGCAGAATGCAGCTTACATACTGAAAATTGCTGCATTTTCTTTACAAGTTTAAAATTACAGGTACGGTTCCTTGTCGTATTGATATCAGTACTACTTGTGTCTGAGTGTCACAGTGAGTGAAAAGCAGAAACAGGTCAACGAAAAAGAAAATGAAGCAGAAACTCAAAGCAATTCGAAGAAACTGAAGCAGAAACTTGTATGCACACTCGCAGCAAATGCTATAAAAGATAAGTCGGATGATCATCACAATCCCCCCCGATGATGAGAAGAACAGAGCAAATGTTGTATATATTTGCTTTCTCATATGATATCCCCCTCCAACATAATTTCGTCTCATGGTGCATGTGTGTACATTTCCCTAAAGGGTTCACAAAAGGGAAAGTTATGCATGAACATTTGCTTTCTTGCTGAGCGTTAGGTGACAAGATCTATTCCACTCTTATGTTTAAAAAAATCCATACTAAATAAAAAACACCTTAGTTGCTGTCAAACTGAGACATATTCCGATAGTTGTATCCATATGTAAACTTTGTTTCACTCCTCAGCAGGAATCAGTGTCTTGTTTCCATGAGTAAGTAGGCCACTATAATCTTAGAGGTACTGTTTGATAGACTTAGATATTTTTGATTAGGTGAGATATTAGTCACCCTTTGGTTCCTCTCTTTTTGCTACAGTAAGCGTACTTGCCACTGGTTGTGGCTTCATAATTAACTAACAGACAAGTGAGTGGTTCTGAAGTTCCATTGACAAGGAGATCATGTTCAGAAAGTGTCAGTATTCTTTGTCAGAGAAAGTGTCAGAGGAATTCATTTCCAAATGTTATTTTTTTTTATATATATATATATTTGACTTAGAACAAAAAGAAGAAAAATCCTTTTTTGTAAATGTCAGAAAAGGTAGAAAAAATTCCACCCCAATAACAAAGTAGCCAGCTGATGCTTTACCTATAAGTATCGTATTTATGCTGTTAAAAGTAGAAAAGCCACCAATCTTGTTTCTGGGCATAATTTATCAAGATTTTTTCTTGATAAATGATTCACCTGGTTTATCAGTTACTAGCACTTCACACTGCATATCTATCACACTACCATCATTTCTGTGTGGGACAAAAAGTGTAATTATGAACTGCTGGCTAGTTGTGTCTTGAGGTTGACTGTGGGTCAAATCTTGAGCTTGTACCATTGAGACCAATGCAGGACATCTCCAATCAGAATATGTATTCACATTTTAATATAAATATGTCTGCATGGAAGCATGCAGAGGATAGACATTAAAAAAAACCTCAGTTGATTTCACTACTGCGTGCAAAGGCAATTGCACCAAAGAGTGAGGGCGCCCCAGGCTTCGGCAGAACACTGCATATGGCAGCTTTGTGGAAACAATCACACCCAGCATACTATGACTATAAGGATGTTTTTGAAGACATGGTGCAGATGGGAGAAATCAAGCACATTGTCACTCTCAATGAAAGATACTCGACTTGGAGAGAATCTTGTATGATTAATTAGAGATATTCATAACATCAGTCGAGCAAGGCCCACTAATATTTGTATTTGATTGCTTTACTGTAAATGCTTAGTGGTATTAATAAATGCAAATACACACCCAACATGTAGAAAGTAAAGACAACTTTTACTTAGACTTAGAGACTTAGAGTCCTTATATTTAGACATTTTTCTTTCTGTAAAAGTGAAAAGAGTCTACAAAGTTACAAAGCCCAAAGTCGAGACTCACTATACTCCAAATGAGTATGTTTTTTTTTCCTGGAAATTAATTTACCTCAATATATGTATGTTTGTATATATATATATATATATATATATATATTTAATTGTCAGTGATGACACCTGCACTGTGAAGCTTGTATTGTTTGTAAGACATTGCTGAAGTTCCATAAGTGAAGCCTGAGTTTGCTCATGACCTCTATGATTCCTCTGAAAAGTGTAATTACTCCCAAATAAATAAACTTTTCTAGTTTGATCTCAGTTCTTGGTTAGGCAAAATATTGTGGTTATGGTTAATTTATCACTCCGCCCTCAAAACCTTCAACGTCAGCCTATCTAAATCCTAATTGCTGTTTCCTTTTTTGCCATTGAGAGGTGGCACTGGCTGTTGCATTGTCCAACATGAGGATAATTCTTGGAGATGCTGGGCTAAATCATCTACAGCCAAAATTTTGATAACATGTATATTGTGGGGCTGCACGGTGGTGTCAGAGGAATTCATCACCATCACCTCACAGCAAGAGGGTTTCAGGTTCAATCCCTGCCTGGTGCCTTTCTGTGTGGAGTTTGCATGTTCTCCCCGTGCATGCGTGGGTTTTCTCCGGGTACTCCAGCTTCCTCCCACCGTCCAGAAAACATGCATGTCAGGTTAATCGGTGACTCCAAATTGTCCGTAGGAGTGAGTGTGAGCATGCATGGTTGTTTGTCTCGTTTGTCTCTATGTGGCCCTGTGATGGACTGGCGACCTGTCCAGGGTGTACCCTGCCTTTCGCCCAATGACTGCTGGGATAGGCTCCAGCCCACCCGATTAACGGACTGTCGGTATAGAAAATGGATGGATGTATATTGTGCTACACACAGTAAGTAATCTAGTATGTGTAGGCAAGAGAAAAGGTAAGAAACTACTATTCTGCTGTGATAGACTATTGCTGAATTGATTTTATTGCTGTGATATTTGTACCTTAAAATCCTAAAATGGTTTACACAGTTTCAATTTCAAGGCTTTGTATTTTCAAACTGTCATAATCAGTTTGAGAGACATGCCAATATAAATCAAAATACAGGCAGAGAACTTTGACTCACTCCATATTTGCACTGGTATGTGCTAAGGGGACAAAAATTCATTCTGTTTTTTAAAAAACATTAGAATTTTAGGATGCCCATCTTTTTTATATTCAAACAACAGATGGAAACAAGGTTTTCTTTGCATGTTACTGTGCTAGCTATGTCCCTGCCATATTTCTTTTAATGTACTAAAAACCATGGCTGTGCTAAAGAAGATTAAGCAAAGAAAAGCTCTTTCTTCTTCAGAGGAAACATCAGACAAGAACCCATTTTCTTAAAGTACAGCAATTAACTTTCATGTTTGCCTTGGCAGAGCAAGAGTTAAATTATTTCTGTCACCAAGCAATAGAGTCTGTACATATCGTGACAGCTGGCTGAGTCACGTAAGAGGCACAGCCGAGCCTTTGTAAACGTAGCATGACATAGGGTGACTCCTGAGCTACAGGCGGCTGTAGCTCAGGAGGAAGAGCAGTCACCCACCAATCGGAAGGTCGGTGGTTCGACTCTGGCTTCCCCAGGATACATGTCGAAGCGTCCTTGGGCAAGACACTGAACCCCACGTTGCTCCCCCAGTGTATCATTGGGGGTATGAATGTGTGTGAATGCTTAGAAAGCACGTAGTTATCCCCTAAGACGTGCTGTATGAATGTGTGTGAGTGGGGTGAATGCGGCATGTAGTGAAGCGCTTTGAGTGGTCAGCTAGACTAGAAAAGCGCTATACAAGTACAAGTCCATTTACCATTTCTGTACACAAAGGTACAGTTGTTAGAGAAGTGCCAAGTAAGAAACAGATATTATACTTCAGTTAAATACTGTGAACCTCAGTTTAATTTTAAAGGTACTAAATCATCAATGATAACTCCAGTGAGAACCTAATTGTGTCTTGACTAGCATTTAATTACAGGCAAATAAGCTAATGTCGTCACAGAAAGATGCAAGCTGCATGTTGCTATGGTGGTTTGCACTGTCATCTTACAGTAAGGTTCCAAGTTGGAATCTTGGAGGTGGCCTTTATGTCTAGAGTTTGCATGTTTTATTACTGACTTTTTTTTTTTTTCAAAAGGTACAAGAAACATAAATGTATCTATTTTCAAGGATACAATTCTTGTACCAAATTTGGATACAGCTGGTGGAACAAAGCCTGTGTACCTTTTTGAAACCATTCCAGCACCTTGATATGCAAGCGTGTTGTGGAGCAGGGCTGCTATTTGAATCCAAATGGAAAATAACTGTGCAAGTGACTCTATTTAGCTGGGCCACAGACAAGATTTAAAGTGGATTAGACCAGAATCTGTTTTGGTCAGTTTCACTGTAAATTTCTAAAATCAAAGCTCTGTATTAACTTGACTTTGCATTGTCAGTGAAATTCTGTAATAATTCATCTGAGAAACTCCTCAAATACTCCAGCAGCTAAGCTCTTCTATCTTTTACTGAGATGCTGGGAGCCCACAGAAAACTGTGATTAAAACTGTCAAAGCCCAAATCAAAACAAATCTTCGTAACTAGAATCCCAGAAGACGATTTACACTTTGTTTATCTCCCTGCGTACATCTACCAGGGTGGTTCAAGAATGGAATTTACAATGTATACTCATAAAATAACTGCTTATACACACTGGGTAGACTTCAAACACAATCTGAACACATTAGACATAAGTTTAATCTGGTTCCATACTGCAAGTCTTAAGACCAAAGTGTTGCAAAGTGCTGATGTGGGGTTTGAATTGATTGTGCTTTTAACTCAAGTGTGTTGGGATGTCAGGATAGGCTACAGTTTTGTCCAGGAAAATTATGTTAGTTGGTTCATCTGTTAGTTGGTTCATCTAGATTTTTTATTTTGATCTGTCATGTCTTAACAAATACTACCATGAAAATGTGACCAAAAACTTTTTTGGACCTTGGAGAATGAAACCTGTTAGCTTTAGCGATCCATTTGCATTTCATCTAGGACAATTTAAATGTCAGAATTGCTCTTGTACTTTAGTTAACGACCAAGGACGTGCAAAACTAATAATGTTCACATCAGGTTTGGTATTGTGCGCATACAGGAATGATTTTGATCTTTCTCTAAATTAACCAAATCATTTTATATATACTGCAAATCCTAAATTGAATTTAGATCACAAACTCACTTTGAAATACACTTCTACAGATGAGCAAGGTGACAAATCCTTGGATAGGAAAATCCTTGACCCCTACAGTGAGTGCATTCAGTGGGTCTGTTAAGCTGTGGGGCCAATTTGTTGGTATGTTTTGGATAAACTTTTCTGCTTGGAGGAAAAGGTCACAGCTTAACAAAGTTGTTCTGAGTGATCATCTTTATACTATGTTGAAACAATTATGTCCTGGTCACATAATTAGAATTAGCGCATATGATTTCAACATGGTATCTAGTCCATGTATCATAGCTGTCTTTTAGCCATAGATATTTCTAGCTAAATTTTGATCACTTTAAGCCAAAGCATTTTAGTTCACATTACTTAAATGACATTTAAATTCAATGACATATAGAATTCCAGAAATACCAACTGGGATGTCAATGTTAAATTATATTTAGCCTTATGCTTGTGTCTCACATGCTTAAATCACTTGTAAGACTTGGTATTCATTCCCAGGCATTAGATGCACCAGATGTTACAGTACAATATTTATTTTGTTACTTGTGAAACTTGGTCTCCCTTTCCCAGGCACTAGAGAGATAAGATGTTTCCAATCAAACATTTCTGTATTTCATTGTTCATTTTGTTTTGTGCACTCCACAAGGCTGTCCAGTTTATCAGGAGATAAGAAGAAGTTAGCTTGCATAGTCTGATACGTAGACATTTTTTTCTTCTACCGTGTTCGGGTATAATACAACATACACTGAAGCTGTAAGTCAGAGCTGCACTCAGAGGTGCTCTGTGTTGAAGTCTTGCTCTCTCTTGTACAAGAACTGTTCAATATACCTGCCTGACCTTAACAGTACTTGGATAATCATTATTATTTTTTTCCACCACATAGGTTAATTTGCAGTCTGAACATCTGAAAGCCTCTCGGAGACACTTTTCAGTTGCCAAAAGTGCGGCCATTGCATCAGCTTGTCAAAAACACACAATCACTGTTTTCAGTTGTGAGTTCAATATCAGGCAATGTTGGTTAATATGGAGATGTTCCAGTCTTATGTTCCACTGGTGGATGAAATGTAGTCCACACAATTTAAAATAAATCTTATTTAGAATGTGAAAAATGCCTGTTAAACTATACAGGCTGTACACTGTTAACAAGATGATTTTGAGACTTCGTAAAGGGTACAGTTAAATAGATGAAATAGACGAAAATGGCAATCATGGCTAAAATGGCAATCATTTAGCATCATTCAGTAATTATAAATAATCCTAGTATTTACAGCTATAATGCTACTTTCAGAAACTTGGATATACAATCTGGATTACTTGGTGGTAAAGACCTTATCCAGAATCATGACACAGCTCTACATATAAATTTAGAAACTTGGACACTTAAATGGCCATGCATACTGGGATATTAATCTACAGGTTTTTTATGCTCCATGTTGTTGTAATATCATAGTATTCTCAACGAATGGATAGGATTCAAAACTGAAACACTAACGTGAATGCACTCTGCCAAGATGTATTGAATCTGTTCTGACAGCTTGCCCCATGACATCAATAATATGTGATGTTTAATGCAAATAATTGTTTGTGTGGGAATTCTACGAATTCTACGAATAGAAATCCCCCCCCCTGTCATGGAATTTTCCATCAGCAATAGTTCTCCCATAGAAAACCTAAAAACAAAAAATGGAGGCATGAATACTACAAGACAGTCCACAACAATAGCCATCACAATGAATAATCACTCTAATTAATTTCAAGAAAAGTTTCAAGAAAATTTATAAAGAAATAGCCAATATGCTACCAAACTAACATGATAACTGTTAACAAAAAACCCCTGTAAAATCTAACCCCTCATTTAGACCCGGATATCTTGTAGCCTGTAATTTAAATATCCAAAACCTTCCTTTAGTTGAGTTTTCTTTGTCAACTTTTTTAATGAAAAGGGGAAGATCATAAATTCCAAAGCATTGTACCATAAATGGATCACTGTTGTGGTGATCCAAGAAGTGTTCTGCTACGGAATAGTTAACATTACTTGTACAAATTGCACATTTATGTTCTGCTAATCTATCCTGTAGACATCTTTAGTTCTGTAACAAGTTTCCAGAAAGTCTTTTTCCCTGTCACCTTTTTACATAAATATGTTGGGAATTTGAAGTACTAATCAGAATAATTAAAAGTTAGGACACTGATCTCAGAACACAACCAACATGCCATCAGTCTGAACTATCAAAACAACAGCGAGAGCATCACTTTTTTTCTCTTTAACATGAAGTAAACAAAAAGACAAAAAGGTTTTTTCTGCTCCCCCCAACGGTGATAATTAAAGAAAGTCTGACATGACAACATTTATGTAAGAAAGGAAGCAATTATTCCTTAACTTTCAATCAATTTTCTTTAAGTAACCACATCTGTACGTGAGTAGTTGCAGAAGCTGAAGCATATTACACAACTTTTTAATCTTCCTAATATATATTTGTTAGGTGCCTTTCTGTTTGATTCGCTTGCATACACAGAACGCTAAATATGCATGAAAATTAGACACCACTTTCAGTACACCTGCAACCAATTACACTCTGAGAGTGTGATCAATTTTAACTACAGGGTCTCATCAGCGCTTCTGCACTTTAAAAGTCTCTGCTGGGAACTTTCTGCTAAACTGATGGTGCAAAGGCAAATTACACACTTCACTGACAGGAAAAAGCCCATGTAAGTTACTGAACTGCACTTTAAGGTAGGAGGAGGAAGATTGATTTAGATTTATGGCATGTAGGGAAGTTAAATGCTTCAGGATTATATTTTGCACGCTGAATATTTTGATGATAATCAGTGTGACATAATAAGGAGAATGACCCTGTTGCTTCCTTCAATTTTTGTATCCATTTATCTATTTTTTGTGTGGTCAGCAAATACATTGTGCGCATATTGTAACTCATGTGTTGTCGGCCAGCAAAAAAGATCATTGATTTCTTTATTTCCCATTTCTATTTTTTTTTCAATATCTTGCCATAACTTGTTTAGATAAGACACTAAAAGAAAAGTGGTAGCAGCGATGGGTACAGCATGCACCTAAGGCTCTCACCTGCTTCATATCTGTTTGTTCTCTATAGAGGATTTAAGATTAAATAAAAGCAAATACTCAGCTGAATTGAAAATATGCTAATTTTACAGTGACATTTCAAAGGGTTTGCAGGATTCCTTCTAGATTCCTCAAATTGAATAATCATCTTAAATGTTTTGTTAATATGTGTATCAACCCCCATACTTTTTAAAGAATAACTAGCAGGCAGAAAATGCTGTTAAATTCAAACTCTTGTTTAAAGAGTGTGTGTACCATTTGAGAACACACTGTTGGGCACATTGTTTACATATTTAGTTTGAAATGGTATGAAAATGACTATATATCCAGCTGTGCCATCCAAAAAATGAAAATTAGCACTGTCTGTGAGGACAGTTCCCCAAGACATTTCAATACCGCATACTGTATCTATCTGTATCTATTACAACTGCATAGCATCGTAGAACAATCCTGCATCAAACAAAAATGTAACAGTGCTCCTCTAACAAATGTCCAGCATTTAGTCACAGCTGGTTTCTCTTTAGACTTTTACAGACAGTTATTAAAGAAGAGAAGATGCTAAACATAGCCCTGTCACAACTTTTTTGACACATGTTGCAGTCATCAAATTCAAGATTGTATGCAAAAAACAATGAATAAGAAGTTTATGGGACCCCTCAGAAATATATCCCGAAGTGTTAAACTGCATCATATTTGAGATTATTTTAAGTTCTCATTGGACTGGGGATAGAAATTTGCCATGGACGGTTACAAAACCAAAGAACTTGAGAATAAAACTTAACAGTTTCAAGTTTAATGAGAAATTTTCAATTTCTGTTATTAATATTGTTATTATTATTTCTCCTAACTTACTTATTTTCCTACGTGCTTACACTGCACCCAAAGTAACATTTACATGCTTCTATTTGTTTGCTTTGTTGCTGTCATACATACAGGATGAAATCAAATCTCTGTACCTGTACTGTTTCTGATGGCTGGCTACTTTCTAACTGGTGGTGAGGCACAGAGTTTGCACATTACATCCTCACAGAGCCAGGTTCATAACTTTTTTAACATGCAAATTAACATGATTAAACTGGAAACAAGCACAATGCCCACTTACAACGTGCAGCTTGGAGACTTGGATGCACCCGGTTGTATTCCATGATGGAATCTGATATAATCTGGCAACCCTTCATATTGATAATGTTGAGACTGGGAGAGTGCAATATCCTGATATTTTCACATTACAACATAGATCAGAAAACAAAATGTTTAAAGTGAGACATTGTACTCTGTAGTAAACAGTATTAGCTCATCTTGAATTCAATGACTGCAACATGTATGAAAAAAGTTGGGAAAGGGTCATGTTGAGCATCTTCTCTTCTTTAATAACTGTCTGTAAAAGTCTAAAGAGAAATCAGCTATGAGCAGATGCTGGACCTTTGTCAGAGGAACACAGTCACATTTTTGTTTGATACAGGATTGTTCTACGATGCTATGCAGTTGTAACAGATACAGTACGTGGTATTGAATTGTCTTGGGGAACTGTCCTCACAGACAGATTCTTTATGCATTGCGGATGAAGGCATGTTCAAACTTCTTTGTAATTTTACATTAAAGAACATTATTCTGAAATTGCTTCACACTTTCTCGATTCAGTTTTTTTTTTTCTGTGATTGCTGAATCTCTGCCCCTCTTTATTCCTGAGAGTCTCTGCCTCCATAAGGTGCTCTTTTTGTAACCAATCACATTACTGACCTGTTGCCAATTAACGCAATTAGTTGCAATATGTTCCTTCAAGTGTTAGTATAACTTACTTTTTCAACCTTTTTGTTGCCTCATAACTTTTTAGAGATATTTTCAAGATGAGTTCATATATATATTTATATATTGTCTATTTCAGTGTTCAAAATTGTATTTTCATTCATCTCACCAATTTCTATTTTAAAGTGTGAATTTACAATATTTCTAACATCAATACAGCGGCAAACAACTATTTGCTATTTTAAGATATAGTTTTATAATAGCATTGTTTCCAGAGAGTTCCTTAACTCTCCTTATGTGGGTGCTTTGTAAGTCAAGCTGATGTGTTTTGTCTTGTTGCTCCCACTCCAGTCGTACGTTGTACGTAAGTTCCTCCAGTACATTCCAGGGCAGGGGATCGTTCATGATTTGCTCCACTGAATAAACTACATAGATACATACATACATACGTACATACAACCAGAGACAGACAATCCTGCTCTCTATAACTCAAAATATAGAGATCTAAAAGCTGCTTGAATGACTCCAAATTTAGTTTCTAAGCTCCTTTTGAGTGTTTTATTTAGGTTGAAAGTTGCCTCTTTGAAAATAAATGTCTATTTATTTGGCATTTCTCCAATCTTGTGTAAAATATAATGTGCCTCTTTAGGTTCTTTGTGAACTTCCCATCGGCGAAACAGTATTTCAGCCAGTTTCAGGACATGGAAGACACCGAGGAGATGGAGCGAAGCTGCCAACTTCGGCAACATGCCCGCAGGGTGATGAATGCCATCAACACTGTGGTGGAGAACCTGCATGATCCAGAGAAGGTATCGGCAGTGTTGGCCTTGGTGGGAAAGGCCCATGCTATCAAACACAAAGTGGAGCCTATGTATTTCAAGGTAATGTTTAATGAATAAGCCACTCTTTATTAGTCTTTTGCCTCGTTTTTCTGTATGTCATACAAAAACAGGGGTGTTGTTTCACATTTTCTAATTTTGGCAACTTGATCAGTGTGCAAATAAAACAAAGCAGAATGTGTTCTGAGAGATAATTGTCAATGGTCCTTTACCCTGAATAGGTGGTATTATAATATTGTATTTCCATGTTTCAACAGCCCCTTGAATTATCAGAGCAACCCAAATGAATTTTCTCATTATCAATCCAATATCACGGGTGACATTACTTTCACCTATTTACTCAACTGAAAACAATCCTTTCAGTTTTGCACTCATTTCTTTATAATGCTTCAATTGTAGTTGCGTTATTATCTGTCTGCAAAGACAAATTCAACTAAACTGTTGTGAAGCCACAGTTTTGGTTATTCAGCCTAGAAGTTACAATTAACGCAGAGATGACAAAAGCATGCATGTTAGCATTTTGGCGAAGAAACACAATGATTATTTAAAAAATCTAATTTAGTCACCTGTCTTCTGGATTGTGTAAAAAGTAAAATATAGCAATTCAGACTTATTTTTCCTGTAAAACACTTCAGAATCACTGTAGAGAGGTGAGAAAACCTGAAGGCCAACAGAAATGCAGTTTACAGCTGCAGCTATAAAGCTTGTTATTAGAATGAAATATATTTTGGAGTTTCTCCTTATGCCAATATACAGCAAGATACCAGGTTCTAAATGTGCAAGGATGCATGATTGGAAAAAAAAAATATCAATGATTTCATGTAAACTAATGTACAAAATGCTATTCAGATACTGACAATACAATACAATGCAATATAAAGCCACGCATTAAAAATGTGAAAAGAGTTGATGACTCAAGTATAGTTAATGAATCTTAACACAGCTTCAAACGGGTGTTGTTTTCAGAGAACACATAACTGATTTCATATGGAGGCAGGAAACACAGATTCAGAATGGGATGCTTCAGATCCAGTGTTTAACATAGACAGTATGGTTACATAATTTTGAATATGAAATCCAATATACTTCCTTCTTCATTTGATTGAAGAGGGAAGTATATTGCGTCCCTCTTCAAGTCTTTTGAATGCGGCCTGCAATTGGTCTATAAATGCAGCTGTGGAGAGAGCTGATATCTGATTTCCTTGAAAATTGAATCTTGAAGATGAACATATCAGTTTCTGAATAAATCATTGTTAAAATTAGTCCCACTGTGTGTTCTGTGAATTCAAGGTAAACCCCTTCAGGTGGTATTAAACTTTCAGTCATATCTTGGCCTAAAAACTGCACAGTAAAAAGATAATTTTGTATTTTTAACTAAGTTGCACAATACAAGATCATACAAGTAAAACAGAATTTTTTTTTAAGACTGAAACTTAAGAAATGTATTCTACTGTTATTTGTCTCATGGCTATTTGAAATTATTTAACATAAGACCCAGGACCAAACTCTGCAACAGCATTCATAGTTTTGATGGAGAACAGTTGGAGACAAGTCAAAAAAGAAAGCAAAAATCAGCAGTGAAACCGACTGATGCCAGCATGATGTAGCTGCTTGAAACAAAACAAAACCAGCTTTGTTTAGTCAATAATACAACCAGCGGTTGCTAGGTAGAATGACCAGATATAGCAGTTCAGTTATAGTTCATATCATCTTCAAGGCTGGACAGAGATAATTTCTTCTATATTATCACGTCAGTGCATACAGAAATTGTTCTGATATACGGGTGGTTCAAAGGCCTCACTCACTCAGCCTCCAAAGTCCAGCTGTTGACACCATCATCACTATCACAGATCATGGATTTGATCAAATCGTCTCTACTTAGACCATTTTTATGTGGCTGAAAAGTAAGTAGTTAGAGGGCAAAACGTCTGAAAGCTCAGGCTTCAGACGGAACATTCAGACGTTTTCAACAGTTTTTTTTCTGCTCTTGTGTTGAACTAACATCAGCTTGTCACATTATTTTCATATTGTCATCTGCTGCAGGTACATGGATATACAGGTCTTCTTGCTGTTTATTCTCTTACACTGGATAGAATTTGAGCAGGAATACGTATGGGTAAATTTTAAAAGGTGATCACTCCAATGAAGAGAGAGAGCGAGATTATCTAACCTAGAAAGTTTACTGTTTGTTTTTGGAACTTTGGAACTGACTTTTGTGAAAGGATGAAGGAGTGTTCTTACTGGTTACACCTGCTGCACAAGTAAAGTGTAGGGTTGTCACAAGCTAAATGAAATTATAAGCTTTTGTTTTGGGATAATGTCTAGTTCTGTCATTACATGCTCCTCTCATACTTAAAGGAGCAACTTGCATGAGTAGAAGTGTAGAGTTCAAGGAGCCACTTCATTAAGAAGCACATACTGTCATGTGAAAAAAATTGTTGTTCTATGTCCTCTTATGTCATGTTATGTAAAACATAACATAACATAATAAGAAACCTCCTGGTCTTTACCAATCCTAAAAAATATTACAATAATAATCTGGACATGGGGTGGCTGTCTTTGCGGACACGTCTTTTCGCATGGAGATCTGGGCCAACGCCTGTGGAGTGGCAGACCAGGATGGTGGTTCCTATTTTTAAGTAGTGTGTTCCAACTACAGGGTGAATCACACTATTCAGCCTCCCCAATATATACTCTAGGGTGTTAGAGAGGAGGCTCCGACAGATTCTCAAACCTCGGATTCAAGAGGAGTACAGTGGTTTTCTCTCAGGTCGTGGAACAGTATACCAGATCTTTGCCCTTGCAGATTTACTCAGGTGATCATGGGAGTTTGACCATCTGGTCCCTCTACATGTGTTTTGTGGACTTGGAAAAGGTCTACAACCGTGTTCCGAGGGAGGTGCTGAGCGAATATGGGGAACCGCCACTTTTACAAGCTGTATAACTAAAGCAAGTGCTGTGTCTGCATTCTTGGCACTAACTCAAACTTGTTTTTTTGCAGAGGATGTGGTTCTGTTGGCTTCTTTGGTTGGGTTGGGGATGAGTCGTTACCTCAAGCTGAGGAGTATAAGTATCTGGGTATCTTGTTCATGGGTGATGGCAGGTTGGAGTGAGCGAATGACAGACGGACTGGGGCTTTGCCAGCTGTTATGAGGGCTCTGCTCCGGTCCGAGGGTGGCTGGGCTCAGCCTTAGAGATAAGGTGAGAGGCTTGGTCATCTGGAGGAAACTCAGAGTGGAGTGCTTGGCCGCATCAAAAGGCCTCAGCTGAGGTGGTTAGGGCATATGGTTAGGATGCCTCCTGGTTGCCTCCCTTTGGAGAATTTGTAAGCACGTCTTATTGGGAGGGGACCATGGGGCAGACCCAGGACTCACTGGAGGGATTATATATATCTTTTGGCCTGGCCTGGGAATGCCTTGGGATCCCGCTGTCATGGCTATGAAATAGCCTATACATACAAGAGTGGACCCTAGAACAGACTCAACCCAGGTATATGAAAAAAGGAAACAGTTTATTTGTATTGATGAATTGAGGGGCGAGTCCACAGCGAATTCAGTCCAGAGATAAACTCTAAGAGAAGAGGGAGCAGTTAGATAGAGCCTGTTATATTCTGTGAAAGAGAATCTGTCGCGCAGCGAGTGCTTACTATGCATCTGGGAGGGGTCCAGATTTGGAGGGATAATGAAGTGATGCAGACTGTGGTTGGTCCAAGATGGCGGTTGGGCGAGCAGGTATAAGACAGACAACGGGATGTTTTCAGGTAATAACTCCAGAGACAGAGGTATATCTATGGAGATGTCCGGGATCACAGGGGTAGCGATGATGGGCAAATAATGAAGGGAGATCACAGTTAGACAAGGTAGAATTTACTAAGAAAAACACAGTGGGACACTGGTCGGCCTGATTAACACGAGAACAGTGAGAACAATCTGGCGAAGACTGGAGCTCCTGCATATCCTTAGAAGCTGCTCCAAATGAGCACAGATTGACAACAGATGTGCTGGCAGAAGCAGTCCAGACTTTGCCCCAGACTTCCTGGATACCTGCTCAGACTCCGCCTGAAACTCAGAACACAAACACAACACCACAGCCAAGTGCAATAATGACACCCACAGGAGTTGCTGCAGAGTGTTGCTGGGGAGAGGGTTGTCTGGGTTTCTCTCCTGTGCCTGTTGCCTTCATGACCCGACTTCTGATAAGCGGAAGACGGTGGATGGAACCTCAAATAAACAATAACACATAACAAATGACTTTGTGTTATTATTTCAATTAAGTCTTAATTCAACAGCAGTGTGTGAAACATTAAGTACACTCCATGGTATAATAGCAGCAATAACTTGAATGAATCTGGAGGTCTGGACTTTGACTGACCATTGCAACAGCTTGATTCTTTTATTTTTTAACCATTATTTTGTAGATTTGCTGGTTTGCTTTAGCTGTCAGACAGATCACCTCACATTTGACTCTAGAATACTTTGGTATACAGAGGAGTTCATGACTGACTTAATGACTACAAAGTGTCTAAGGCCTGTGTCTGCTCAACAAGTCCAAATCATCACCCCCTCCACCACCGTGCTTGACAGTTGCTATCAGGTGCTGTACATTAAGCCATGCTGTCATTTTCTTTTTAGAACAAAGATGCTTTCTCAACCCTTCCAAACAAGCTACACTTGTTAGGTGTACACTTGTTATAGAGGTGCTCACACTCGCTGATTATCAGTTAGCCAAATGAATTTGATTAGGAGCAACAGCTCCTACTTAACTTCTTAATTCCTGTGGAAACAGTAAGGATGTACATAATTTTTTACACACCGCTTCAGTATTTCGACTCACTTTTGTGAAATATGATTCAGTGTAATATATCATGTGTCGTTGTCCGTCTGAAGTTTCTATTTGCCTAATATTAAGATTTGGTGAGGACAAGATGATTTTTTTTTAACGTTTTTTTTTTTTTTGAACGGCTGTTTCACGGCTGTGGTGTGGTGGTTAGCACCGTCGCTTTGATCTGGAGCCTTTCTGTGTGGAGTTTGCATGTTCTCCCCGTGTATGCGTGGGTTCTCTCCGGGTACTCTGGCTTCCTCCCACCGTCCAAAAACATGCATGTTAGGTTAATTGGTGACTCTAAAATTGTCCTTAGGAGTGAGTGTGAATGTCAGGGCCTGCTCTGGGTAATATGGCGCTCCAGATGAGAGTTGTCTTTGATGAACACAAAATAGCACCAACACCTCCTCACCTTCCACTAGCATCAGGTTCAGGGCGCATGTCAGCCGGTCAGCAAATAGACTTTTCATATTGAGCTTTTATGTTGTTTTTATTATTTATTTAAAAGAAAAAAATGTCAAGAAATTTGAAGGACAGGTTGAAATTTATTATTCATATCTTCAAGTATAATTTATTTATTTTTTCAATTTTAATAGAATTCAATTTTTGCGCCCCTCCAGCAGATGGCGCCCCAGACGACCGCCTGGTTTGCCTATGCCCAGAGTTCATGGTTGTTCTTGGTCAGAGTACATGGTTGTTTGTCTCGTTTGTCTCTGTGTGGCCCTGTGATGGACTGGCTACCTGTCCAGGGTGTCCCCTGCCTCTCGCCCATTGACCGCTGGGATAGGCTTCAGCCCCCCCGCGACCTGACTGACGGATTAAGCGGGTATAGAAAATGGATGGATGGGTAATGGGAGAAATATGACTTAAATTTTTTGACAAAACACAATTTGACAATAATTATTTTTCCTTTTGCCTTGGTCCACAAGAAACAGAGTAACCTTTTTCATTAACTGTGAGTTTAGATTTAAAATTTTTTAACACTTTGCACCTTTGTTGCTTTTTCTTTCACTTTGCATTGCATATATATTTACAGATATCATTTCTAATTTCAGCTTTATCGCAACTTTTCTCAGTCATCATCTCAGTAGCCATATTCTCGCTCTCCTTTCTTCCATGATGATGAAGTTTATTTCTCATCCTCCTTCTACCATTCAGATCCTGAGTGGTGTGATGCTGGAGGTGTTGTCTGAAGATTTTCCAGAATTCTTCACAACTGAGGTGCAGATGGTGTGGACCAAACTGATGGGTGCGTTGTACTGGCATGTGACAGGGGCCTACACGGACGTGGGCTGGCTTCAGGTCTCCAGCTCGGCAGTGTGAAGAATTAGGCAGAATAGCGGTAAAGGAGTTTTCATGGTGAAAAGCAGTAAAATGATCTGTGTGAGAAAAATGTGAATGGGGAGTTGTAAAGTTGTGAGGATGGTTTCCCAGACATGGATAAGATTAATGTGATAATCCATGCAACATTGTTCCTTATTTTGGTCACATTTTGGTGCTAAGCTTTTGCATGGTTTTTCTACACAGCAGAGACCAGTTGATCATCAAACAATGTAGCCAGACATCAACTTACACTTTCATGTTAGCTTATGTAAGTAGTGCTTTTGTGTATGTTTTAGCAGGAGAGACTATCAAGGCTAATACTGATTATCCATTTCTTCTACTGTTAATTCCTGTTGCTGCCAGAAGCATGTAAATTACCACCTCATGTGTAGCACAAGCTCTTCTCTATTAAAGAACTGACAATTGTTCAAGCAAGCAACTCCAAAAGCTTTAATGAACTAACAGGTTTAATTACGTTTCTGTGGTGATGACTGACCCTGTTAGCACCATGACAAGGCCTGCCAAGTTTTCCACTTCAGCAAAGCACATATGCAGTTTGAAATTACAACTGCAGTAGTAGTGATCATTTTTGGTAGTAGTTTTTCAAACACTAGTTCCTTAAGTCCAACAATAACAATCAGAGGAAGATGATATGGTTTGGTCTTGATAGCAATGCTAAGGGTACTTACTTCAGTAAGCAATTTAACTAACAAATTCTTTATAAACCCAGTCTCCAAACTCTCCAAATATTTGGGGTGCCAATTCTTAGGCTATTGATGATAAATGTTTGGAAGTGTTATTCTCTGAGTATATAAAATACATTTAGGAATTGTAGTGAGAAAGTTGCTGTGCATATATGTGTAAATGCAACTCAAGGATTATTACTTAGAGACTCAGTTTACAGTTGCAACACACATGCATGTTAGATCCCCTGAACTGTCTGACAGTTAATCAAATTCTCAGCTACACATATAAAATCTGCATTTGATCTGCCATAACTAATTTACAGGAGACAACTTCTGTAATTGTTAAAATGTAAGTACAAAAGTACATTCTTGTGTGAGATGAGTTATTGCACGAAGACCTGTCATACAAATCGTATTTTCAGTGCTTGGACATCATGAAACCAATGGGACAAAAAAACGTGCTGTCAGTAACACAGACAGTATATTTCAGATGATGCATTATAAAAATGTGTATTTTTCTAGTAATGACTACTAGGACTATTTCCGAGTCAACATATGTATGTGAAGCCAAAGTGGATAATAAACAGCCTGAAAAGCATGGCATACTGATCCATTGTGAATTGCCAACATTGGTTATGTTTAAGTATCAAGTGGGCATGGGCCAACAAAAAAGTAATTTGGCATTATGTAACCCATGGACATACACGGTCTATTTGATCAAAGCACTTAAATTAAGCCTTAAATAATCTCAACAGTGTTTGCCACTGCCCTGATTCTCTTATCTACTGGAAGCTAAGCGCAACAACCACGCTGTTGCTTTAAGCATGAAGAAACCCAAATCTTAACTGGTGCGGAGCTACAATTGCTAATCTCAAATTATGTCAGACTTTCAGCTTTTCTAGGTCTGCTTTTAATGAGACACCTCCTAGGGCGAAATTGTTTGAATATGAAAATGTTGCAGATTATTACTATACAGAGTTCATTTCTGTGGAAACCTGATATCTTCAAAGCTGCTCATATTAACACGCTCATATCAAAACTTTTCTTTAGTCTTTCAATATTGAAAGACAAAAGAAAAGTTTTGATTTTTTAGCTACAAGATGCGGCAGTTATGTGTCGAAGCCCCGGCTACGGGACCA
This sequence comes from Leuresthes tenuis, assembly GCF_036924035.1. NCBI lineage: Eukaryota > Metazoa > Chordata > Actinopteri > Atheriniformes > Atherinopsidae > Leuresthes > Leuresthes tenuis. Next base: position 27,349,693 of record NW_027325358.1, read on the forward strand.
TGGAGCTGTTGACTGTTAATAGATTCTCTTGGTGTCCAACTGCAGTATATCCTCATGTTTAGGGGACTTGCACCCCTTTCTCTCTCTTACTCTATTTAATGTATTGTTTAACTTTACTGAGGTGTTGTTTGTATAAGTATACAGTGGGCAAATGCACATACTCTTCTGCCTATGTTTACAACTCATTGACATGCTGATGTATTGAAGTGGTGAGGGCTGTTTTTGCTTTTCTGAAAGTCTTGACAAGCAACAACAGTTGTTTTCTTGCTTATCATTTCATCACACAATCACTTATATGCTTACATTGTGAAAGTGAAATGGAGAATATCAACAGGTGGACACATTCAACAACCACATATACACAATTACAAACAGGCATGGCATAAGATGTCTCCAGAACTAATATTTACAGGACTGTCAGATAGTTTATCTCTTGTAAACCCTGTTAGAGAGATGTATTGCTTTAAAAGCTGTATTAAGTGCTTCAGAAACCCCTCACAGATCCATGGAAAAATCCATGTTTCTTTAGCTTTCTGACCAGTGTAGAGCGTGAAATGATTTTCAAATGCATGCAAATGAACAAGCTACCCTTTCTAACTTTTTTTCATTACCTTATTTAACCTCACCGCTGAACTCGAACAAGCAGTTCCCATCTGCAAATCTTTGTTCTAGTCAATTCCCAAACATACCCAGCAAATCAGTTTAGGATGGACATTTGATCCAATCTACAGTTGCATCTGCTCCGGTGACGTCCTGTAACTGCCATCTGGCCCCCGTTGGCATCAGCGTCTGGCATTAATAGGGAAGTAATGAGTCTCCTCTCCTCCTCATTGGGTCATTCATCTATTCTAACTTCCTATTGCCTCAGCAGGAACTGCACAAACTGAGAGCAAAAACAATTATGACCCTGAAGATGGTTTTAGACCTGCCTGAGTGTTGGCCATTCCTTTGTAGAAATATCTTTCAATTTAGGTGAATATAAACAAATTAATTAATAAAAAATTAATATGAGAGATTAAAACATTCACCAAATGCTCTGACAAATTACATTGTGTACCAGGGTACCAAAATGTTTCTGTCATGATTTCTTTTTGGAGGTGGGGAAAAAACACAACCCCCTGTGACATGTAATTAACTGAACTTTTGTCTATGTGACAACCCCAATTGAAAAACAATTTGAATGCTGTGTAAAATGTAATTAAAAAAGTGATGAATTGCAAATCTCATAAACCAATGTTTTATTCACAGCATAACAGAAAACATATCAAATGTTCAATGTTAAATAGTTTACTATCTCATGAAAAAATATTAGCTCATCTTTTGACTTGATGGCTAATACAAGATGGCAAAAAGTTGACAACTAAAAGCTGGAAAAGTATGTGGTATAAAATAGAAACAGCTGAAGGAACAAGTTGCAACTAATTAGTTTAGTTGCAACAAGTCAGAATCCGAAGATGTGTTTTGTACAAGGGACTCGGCCAAAAATCGGGATTGGATGCTTGTGATTTTTAGGCCCCCCTGGCAGCATTGCATTGAAAACACATAAATCCCTGCATGGCTTCAGGAACACTTGTTGTCTGTGAACACAGTTCACCAAGCTATCCACAAATACATTTTAAAACTAAAAATACATTTTTAAAACTAAAAAATATATGAATGTGATCCACAAATGCTGCCATTTTCTCTGGGCCAAAGCTCATTTAAAATTAACTTGGGCACAATTGAAAACTATACTCAGACAAATAGAAAATTGTTTTTGGAAATCATGGACACTGTGTCCTCCAGACTAAAAAGGAGACGTTAACAGTGCTTAGTTCAAAAGTCATCATCACTGATGGTGCAGGGGTGCATTAGTGCCTATGGAACTGGCAACTTGTACATCTGGAAAGACACTATCTTTGCTGAAAGTTATAGAGCAATGAATCCTTAAAATCCAGATGACTGGATTTCTCAGGGAAAGCCTTGAATATTTCAGCCAAATGATGCTAAGCCGCATAATGCATCTATCACAACAGTGTGGCTTCATAGTAGAGTATGGGTGCTGGACTGACCAGCCTGCAGTCCTGACCTTTAATCAACTGAAAATATTTGACACATAATTTTTTCCGCTTTAAAATCTGTCTCTGTTGGTCTTCATGTGCATTGTTGCCTTAATACATCTTTATTTCTCATTGGTCTTGCTAACATTAGGGAATAAATTAAATCAAATTCAAAAACCATTTACACGGCAGACCACAAAATTTGATTTGTCATGGAAAATCTCACAAATGGAACTAATAACATCAACAATTGCTCCACTCCAGCAGTAAAGGCAGTGCAGTTAAAATGCGATTAAATAACTGAGTTTGGCTGGTCAAAATGTGTGGTCCGTGTGTTTTCCCTGTACATACTGTGTGTGTTTCCCTTGAATTTTTTTCCATGTCTTTTCCCAGTTTGAGAACTGCTTTCTCAGATCAAAGTATTGAATCATTAATAACTACATTGGTTTGATGTTTTTCCTGCTCTAAGAAGCTTTTACATCAAAATGTGAAAATAAGATGAGCTCCGTGAAAGGGTTTTTCTTGAAACCAGGACATGATGTTTTAAAAATTTCTAACAAAGTAATTGTGTTACTGAAAACTAACCAAATAGTAGCTGCAAACAACACTGGGTCAACCTTTAGTCTGATAGTATAATGAAGTATAATACATGATAACATGTTTGAAGAAATACAAATAAACACATATGGAAGCATATGGTAGCTAACAATGAAACTATACCACCACTGGAAACAAAGTATAAATATCAATAACCTCAATCTAACAATGACAATACAGTTTTTAATAATTTATATAACTGATGTTATTTTTTCTCAAAGTGATGATTATGTGGGTGACCACTTTGGTAATCCAGGAAAATGGATTGTTATAGATGGCAAAAAAAAAATGTTGTGAAATTTGAATCATGATCCTTTCCCTTTTTTAACAGAGTTGTTATGTTGGCTTGTTTGTGAGGTTCAGGGTTTTCTAGTATTCACACACACCCAGCCAGACCCCATGAGAACTGCCTAGTCAACAAAAATAGTCTTTCTTCAACGGCCCGAACCTGACCCAAGGATGTGTTGAACATAATATTGGCATATCTAATTTTGAATTTCGTTTTATAATTTTTTTAAATTATCCTTATCAGATGACTTATCTTATTTTTCTCATTGCAGTCTTCTTTTTATAAGATAACCGTATTAAAGTAGGCTACTCGGCAGATTACTGATGCAGATTGACAGCAACAAGACACATCTGCAGTCTCTCTGTTGTGTTCATGTTTAAAACACATAGTTGAAGGTTTAAGGATTGGGTTCACCACACCTCCCATTTAAGAATTCTGAACATTGTCTCTATCTACCTCATATTTGCAAAACCTGATGTATGTAATTTTGAGAATCGCTGGCCACTAAAAATACCTCAGTGTTTGTCAGTCCTGACCCTGAAGATCCCCTACCCTGGATGTTTACCTGCTGTACCAAGCATGACACAAGCCTTGGCTGCTGGGTGAAAGTCATTTCAATTTGAATCTGAATTTTTTTGTGTTAAAAAAAGATAATATGGTTTGTGCTGTGTACACTGTGTAGCTATAAAGTATCTTTTACTTAGTGGTCTTGAGATAATAAGATCAAAACAACAATCAAACAGTCTCGACTTCAGCTCTATACAAACAAGCATTAAACTCCTGCAGTAGATGGCTAAAGGCCTTTGCTAAACAAAGTCTTTTCAAGCTTAACTGGGGAGTTGTAAGCTTATGTCACCTAAAGATGAGTCAGACAAGTGGATAAAAATACAAGAGGCAGTCAAATAAACCTCTAAGCCATCTTCACTCCAGCTCAAATAGCTCTGGAGGCAGTAAAGCTGTTGTCAGTCATAAATGATTTGCCCTGTTCTTGGCCTGACTTCCAACATGAGCTTCCCTCTGATGCCAGATCTAAAACAGCTCATGGTTCAGGAATATTTCTGTCAAGCAAACTTCCTCAGAAAACTTCTTTTAAACCTCTCTGCTAACATATGCCATGCTGTTGCTCAGGCCCCTTCACTGCCACATACTATAAACACACACTTTTCTCACACAAACAAATAATAGAGCATGTCGTCACTTGTAGATATCCTCCAGATAAAGTTAATCCAAAGTATTTTCTCAAAAGAAACATTTTCTCTGAGTTAAATTTTTTCTTTGCTCATGAATTAATTTTACGCTCTCAATCTCTTTCAGCATATAAGGGCATCACAGCATATGTGGAACTGTGTATTTATTGTGAAAAGTTCCTGTCAGTTGAATAGTTAGGACTTTGTATTTTTGTATACATACATATATATATTTATATATATATGTGTAGATATATATTTATATATATGTGTATGTATATATAAATATATATATATATATATATATATATGTATTTACACAAGTATATCTGAAAAGGGTTCTGTGTAATTTAATACTGTATGCATATGTCGATGTATACTGCCAGTATATGTATATTGTCAGTCGGAGTGAGTGCAGTGGCTTTGTAGTGTTTTGAGCATGTTTGCACAGACTTGTACGTTCACAGACCTGGAGAGAATGAATAATTTCCATCAATAAACTATGCTTGTAAATTTGTCTGTCTTTTTCATTTCGAAGTAAACATTAGCCTTGATGTACAGATTGGTGAAGTACAAAAAAAGTGACTTGCTTCTTCCGTTTATGGCTAGTTTTAATTGCTATAAGATATGCTGTAATTAATCAATTATCACTGGTAAAATGACTTTCAGCATTCCATAGTCAATGTCCCTTGTGACTGCTAGTTCAATTGAAAACATTGCATCCAGGTTACATCACCTGTTCATTTGCATCAAACTCACATTTTTCTCCAGACTGAAATTCAGCAACAGCAAGCGTGTGATGAAAGTGAAATATCTGATTGACTCAAAAGCAATCAAAAGCAATCTGAATAATATGAGCAGCTTATCTAATAAAAAAGCTGAACCAGCAATGTAGCCTAAAAGTCCTCCAAAATGATTAAATAGAAGAATAGTGCCTTCCCTGTTTTAAGTGACAGGACAGCATGATTAAGCTAAGCCTTGAGCAATGTTAAAGAAAAACTCCACAAAAAAACTTTCTTTATTTTCTGCTAAGTGCAATGATGCATGTTTGCTGGCTGAAATGATTCCTCCCATTCATATTCATATTCAAAGTTTACCTGACAGTGATAAGACGCTTTGGCAGTGTAAGCTATACCGACTGTGTGTGTGTCTATGCTGCCACGAGAGTTCAACACTCTCTAGGAAAACACAAAACTCTAACAAACATCCACTCTGATTAACTGCCTAAGACTTTTATGAACTTTGTAAAAACTGAACCGATTTCCACATTTTGTTACATGTACTTTAAAAAAAGAGAAGCACATTTAAAGGGAATATTATCAAGGTAAGTATGAACAATTGGGAGGGGTTACAGAAACTAAAAGCTGCTGCAGAATTTAAGTTGACATCTATCTAGTGGTAAGATTGCCACCTTTCATGTAGGTAACCAGGGTTCAAATCCCATGCATGAAAGGTACTACCTCAAATAGGGTGTCGTAAGTCAAGACCCCCTTACCCTACCTGCCTACCTGTAAGCTGATTTGGATAAAAGCACCTGCCAAATGCATAAACATAAACATAGTGTATGGATATCAGTAACTCTGGAAAGAAAAAAGTCTCAGTTTATTTAGTTTACTTACATGTTAAAAAATCTATTATTTGCCGAAAGAAAAAATAAGACCAAATAAAAGGTAGATACATTGTGATTTTCATTTTAAGCAACAGATTACTTTTGAGGTACAACAACATTTGTTTTACATAATCCCTGACCTGAAATTGCACAGGGGTGCTCAGGGGCTGAGATATCACACTTCAGGACATTGTTTTCCAGACCAGCAGACCAGCAACTAGTTAAGGACACACTTTTGCCTATTTAAATATAGTAAAAAAAAAAGGCACTGTTGTCACAACAAATAACATTGGATGGAAAAGACATTATCATGACAAAGTTTTAAAAGAAAAGAAACACTGTGCCAGATGCATTGAAGAGACCTGAGACAATGCATAGAAGGAAGTGAGGAAGAAGATATAAAGTATACGAGCAAGACATGGGTCAAGAATGTTAGGGACCTCACAAACTGAAGTCCGGGGAGTACACTGGACTTTATTCTGAAAGTTGATGGCTTAGTCACTCCCCCTGCTCCACTGAGAACACCCCAAGACTACAATCTTTCTCTCTTTGTTGCCAGACCTCTGAGGAGAGCGATGCAACCCAACTCTCTCTCTCTCATCTAGCCTTCTCTTCATGAGGGAGGGCAAAAGGTTTACTAATCTCACCTCAATTTGCTCTCACAGCCTTCAGGGTCGGCGCAGTCTGCCAGTGCCCCAGAACCCTCTCTGTCTCATATTTGTGACACAAAACCTGCATGGATCCATCTTCAGTTGACCAAGCCAAGGCGAGTGTACGTCTGAGAATCCATCGAGAGATGACTCAGAGTTAGCTTGAGTGAGAATTTAACCAAGACCAGACGAAGCTACCAGAAGAGATATTTTAGTGAACACAAAGAATTTACAACAAAAACTGGACACAGCACTGTCTACAGCCCTTTTCTTTAAAGACTAAATCATTTCCACGGATCGTGGTAACTAGACACTGGGTATTAACATTAGCGTCAGCGCCACATGACTAAGCATAGGAAATCCTCTGTACTTAAAGTGCATTGTATTGACTTGTCTTTTCTAAGGTTTTGTTGTGATAATGTTTCAAAACTAATTTTAGTCTAGTTGATGTTAGTTGGGATCTTGCATTCAAACTAACCATCCTCCTTTTGTTTAAGCTGACCTTAATCATAAGTCACACACTAACATTTGAAGTCTTTAGCATGTCTGCTGTTTGAGCATGTCTGCTGTTTGTTTTCACATGCTGGCAAGTGTGTTTATACAGAGAAAGAGCCTAGATATCTCAAGTTAACAGGTGGGCTTAAGCTTCTCTGGTTAACACATGACTTACTGAGCACATGGTCATGGCCACTATCTTGTGCCCTCACCATTACATGATCATGGAGTTATTTTATCTCATGTAACTCCCTTTTCTCCCATACACACATCCACACACACACACACACACACAGACACACACGTACAGACTAATGGTCTGTGTCTAATTGCTTGTTTATTTTGTTTTTGTTTTATTTCGTTATTTAGATAGTGTTTACTGATGAAAGTACCATTGATTTAATCATTGTGCCAACTTTAATAAATTCTGTTGTACTATTTTTAAGGGAGAAGTTGTTTTAAGTCAGTTTGTATGCTCACTGTGATCACTGCTTGTTAGCGAAGGTTAGTGCTCGGATTCTTAGCGTTCTGTACGTATCATATCTGTCCCAGATTGACATGTATAGACCAACAAATTTATATTCTGCTTTGTATTTACTTGCTTTTGACTTTCGTCAGTGGTACCTCGTAGGTAATAACTTTCATTATTAATTTGACAAAAATTGATAACTGCCTAGGACACTTAATAATAATAACTAATAACTAAGCTAGCTCCTGTTTGATATCCAACAAGAACAAACATCAGACTGGATTTAACAACTTGAGAGAACGCAGAGAAAAAACAGAATGACGGGTGCACAGTTATTTCCACTGTTGCTAACACTAAATATAAACTGATTAGCGCTCATCCTGACGTGTTTTATCCTTGTTGGTGAAGTTGCCAACGTGTGGTTATAAATTCATAAAATTAATACAATAAACATAATTCCTCCATCTACTTTGTATTGATTGTAACCAGAAGTGATTGAAGCAGTGGTTGATTTCGATAATAAAACTGATTAAACATGTGGGGATACTCACGGTCTGTATCATGACAAATGGGAAACACACCATTACGACAGCAACTTATTTCATCTGAGTTTTGTTATATTATTTATCAGAAACTGAAGCAAAAGTAGTACCTTTCATTATCATCCCTGCCTAGCAGATGAAGTCTCAGTTAGCACCTCAGATCTGTTGCAGACTAACTTGGAAACAAGTAATTTTTTTAACTAAGTGGGTAAATTTCACACCAAAGTCTGAGATATTTGCAGTCTTCAAAATGTTCCCTGCTATCTTGTAATACATGGCACAATAACATATACAATGTGCATTACGTTTGACATGTATTGATTTTACACATAGACCACTTAACAAATGTACGACAGAAAAAGCGAACTGTGTTGCAGATACACTAGAACATTTTTTAGAAATGTTGTTTTGTGTTTTTGTGAGCATGTTTGTTTGTATATTTTATATTTAGGGTTGGGCAAATATCAAATTCTTTAATCGCGTTAATCGCATGATTTCCTGTGATTAATCACGATTAATCACATTGTTATGCGCAAAATCCAATAATAAATTCAAAAGTAGCATATAACGCACTTTTATTGGAACTGTACAGTCATATGATCGAAGTACTCCGGTGATAAGACAATTCAACATTGCAGTGCTTACAAATAACTTTGGCTCTGTTGACTGCACCATCTGGAAGAACTTTGAAGTGAAAATGGCCACGTAAAAGTTCCTAACTTTCTCCATGTTTGTTTAGCCCGCTTCATCTGCTATTCTTTTCTTCACTGACGGTTTCCTGTGAGCGACACAGTAGTAAGCAACATACCTGGGTCGCCAACGATGGACCGTTTCAAAATAAAAGCCGGTGAGCAACAGACGTTTACAATAAAAATAATAAATAATAAAAACTGCGTTAATGGGAGACAAATAATTGTCGGCGATAATGAATTAATTAGTTAATGCAAAAGTGACGCGTTAATATGCCCAGCCCTAATTATATTACATAACATAGGCCTCATGCAAGAACCCATCATAAGAACAGATTTGTACCTAAATTACCTACCTAAAATTACCTAAAATTGTACTTTGGAGTGATTTTAAGAGAACTTGCACATTCACCAATTTTTTCGTATTTTGAGGTTTTTTTCAGGTACAAACAGAATTTACGAGTGATCCAGACCTGAGGTAGGAGTTACATAAAATAGTCTGCTGTTATTCAAGTTTGCTTGACTAATGGATTGCATATTTAATTACTTTGAGGATATCATAAACAAATATGTACATTATACCCCATAATTAGGCTGACATTATTCTGTTTGACTTAAATTATGCACTAATTGAAGTTTAATTTGGCTCTGTTTATAACAAGGTCAATGGGAAGTGTAACCAGCGGCTGACTTGTTACTTTTGGATGCCTTAGTGCGTCTGGCTCTTGGAAGAGAGCATGTGTTCCGAGACCATGTAGATATCCTTTTGGAGACAGACGAATGGCTGACATCATGATTTAGATTGGCAAGGACTATGCTGCTGCAAATAGGCAGCTTGCTAGAGCCACAACTCCAGAGAGAAACATGCCGATCAAACCCAATTCCACCACACATCCAGGTCCTTGCCACTCTTTGATTTTTAGCGATGGGAAACTTTCAGAGGGAGATTGGAGATAGATTGGGTTTGTCCCAGTCCTCTTTGAATTGTGCGCTCCTCTTGGTCATTAAAACTCATCATTTTATCACCCATGGTACATCAAATTCCCATACACCGCTGTTGAACAAGTACAAATTAAGAGGAACTATCATGCCATGGCTGGACTGCCAAACATAATCAGAGCAATAGACTGCACACATATACTCGTGCCGTTGTGGAGCGCACTAGTGTGCTGGAGGTTAGGTGGATGTGTCTCAATACAACGGGGGGCCAACTGCTCTAAAGCCCAGAGAAGGAATGCCAGATTATTCTGGCATGCTGCGTTTTGCATAATATTGCCATGAACGAGGGTCTCCCTGAATCAGCCCAGGTAGACTACATGTCAGAAGACCCCCCTCATGGACTGCCCCATCAAAGTGCCATCATGATGAGGCAACAGCTGATTGTACAGCTTTAGTTGCAGTCATCCAGGACCTGGCCATGGCGAGACGTTATTTTTAAGCCATTTTCATATTAAACCATTTCTCCTTTATTTCGGTGACATTACAAACTACAGGTGATACAGAATCAATAGCAAGTGCTTCCTATTTCTTCGCTTTAGCAGCTAAAAATGACAGATTTTCCTTTTTGGATCTCTGAAAGCAGAAATTCAATCTCAGAGCCAGTAAAGTTGTTATTTTTGTGCCTTGATGCCATTTTCATGATTCAACACTCAACACTTCCTGGCACAGGAGATAGGAAGGGTTTTCCAAGGCATAAGGCTTTATGTGGTATTATTTTGGGCGTGGAGTATGAAAACTTACTATCCTCGTGCACTTGCATTTAAATACACAAAGGTGGTGTTCATCATTTAGGCAGGTCGTTTACACACTTTTCCGAAGTTAAGAGAGTTTGTTGAATCTGACATGGCGTGTTTGTATGAGACCTTCATAAGAAAAAAGTGAGAGAAATTTAGAATGAGAATACAAAAATGTTCTTGCTGCCCAATGTGCAATCTAATTCTTGTCATTAACATTATCTTTCTTCTTCTCTTAATGTTTTTGGTGGCTTTTGGAGTTGAATTTTTATCAACCTCTAAAGCATGGCAACAACATTGCATGTATGGCTGTGCATGTTCAGGACTTAGACAGAGCAGAGAGTTTGTTTTTATGACAGTGGTATTACATCCCATAACTGTAGGGGTAGCCAAATAGAAAAAAATTGGCACATTTCCTGGTGATGCATTTAAGGAGTCCCTTCTTCTGGTAAAGAAAGATATTGTCAAAGGTTATTGCTGTGGGTATGAAAGACATTTAGTACTAGTTATCATTGCAGAGGCGTAGAAGGTCTCCTGACCGAACACTCTCCATTATTTAATCATAATAGCCAGTTTCAAACATATACATCAGTGGAGAAGGTGCAGACAGTTTTAGTCAGTTTTAGCACATCGGCTGGAGATGTGCTCTTCCTGTTGAAAATGCAGGTGAAACGTTTTGAAGAGCAAGTAGAAGACAGCAGGCCATGCAGAAATTGTGTAGTGAAAATAGCTGCATTTTCATTACATCACATTGAGAATAGCAGATGAGGCTCCCATCGGCTGAGTTGTGCTGATTACTGCATGTATGTGTACCTATCCAAAGTAGCGGGGAGGAAGCGGACAGCAGCATACAGGTCAACAGAAGAAACAAACTCACACCACACAATCGCTAGCACAGTGGAAGCAGCACTCTGCAATATTTGCAAACACATTCATAAATTGTGCCACCTTCAGACATTGCAGGGATTTTACGAGGGATCTGGGTAGAAAATCTCCACAAGAAGTCCAGAATGAATGTTGCAGACATTTGCATTCTCACATGACATCATTCTGGAAAATCTCTGGAAAATTGCAGGACTCTAGTGTTTGTGTGCCAACGTCTTATGTTATATAGAGGGTGGGCATTGTTGTTCATTATGTCGAGCAGCTTGTGCAACATTCTTTTTTGTACAATTATCTGCTGGCACTCGAGAGCAGCACCAAGCCAGTCTTCTTTATCAGTTTGTTCAGTTTTTCTGAGTCCTGGCTTTGATACTACAACATCAACAAATATCTGCACTGAATTAACAGAATTGCACTCTCCACCACAGACACATGTCTTCTTGTAAGAATATACAACTTTTATGCTACTTTGATCCATTTTCTATTTTCTTAAACAGCATTTTTTTCTAAATCCATCACTTGTGTGGGTGGTGTTGGAGCCATTATGATAAGTTTGCTTGTAGATGAAGATGTAGATGCTTCATGATGAAGTTGTAAAATTTAAGTTGCACACAAGGGGGAGCGTGTTCCTATGTAAACAACAGGTCAACGTCAAAAGTCAAATTTATTTGCATAGCACATTTCATGCACAAAACAATTGAAAGTGCTTTACATAAAATAAAAATAAAAGCATTGCAGCAGGGTGCAGAAAAAGCATTAAAGATATGTAAAAGTATAAATAGAAAGAAATAAAATAACTAAAATGAATTAAAACAAGCAACAGTTTAGATAAGTTAAAAGATACTGTGTAGATTTCATTCATAGACACATGAGAAAAGAAATGTTTTAAATCTGGATTTAAAAATGTCCACATTTGGTGACAGTTTAATCTCCACTGGCAGTTTGTTCCATTTGTTTGCAGCATTACAGCTAAATGCCGCTTCTCCATGTGAAGTCTGGACTCTAGGTAATGAACATCAGGTGTGAAAACAACTGGGTTTGAACAGTTTTTGACCATGTCTGATAAGGCATTGGAAATATTGGTGAGAAGAGATGGACCATGTGAAAATAAAGAAATTGATCATTGAAAGCAGATAGAACTGGACTACTTTTTTGAGCAACGGTGAAGCTGCACTACATTCATATGCTGTTTTAGCAGGGCAATAAAGACAGTCGGCCTACAGTTAGAAATGCGTAGAAACAAGCTTCATCATTCAACATTAAATTTTATGGATTTTTTATATTGGGTGGAAAGGACATTACATGTGGGATTATTGGTTGGTGATATTTGTGAGTGGTCTTCTGGGCCACACTGTCCTTTTATTATTTGAATATTTACAAATACAGGCCAAGTAGGATCTGACACAAATGAAATGAAAGCAGTGGGGAAACAGTAAAATATGAAATCTTGTTTAAGAAGAAGTGTAAGAAAGAGGGTGTTTCAGATATATGACTGCTTCACCGCAGGAGGTGGAATAGTTCATAACACTGCAGCGGATCAAAAATCTAAAATTTTGCTCTAAGGGAGTCAGTGCTTTATAAACCACTACATTTGAAAATCAAATCTTGGCCATGTGTGAAGCTAGAGCACACATCTGTGAACTGGAGTGATGCATTCTACTTTTATGTTTTGGCACTGCAACGGGAGAGACTGATGTGAATGGATGTTATTTTTCTTCTTGTTGAAATGTTTTTTTTTTCTCTTTGCGGAAACAGGCCGATTTTTTGCAGTCTTTGCAGCCCCATCCTGGTATTTAAATCTAATTTCCTTAGCCAAAGGTGAACTTGACCCAGATAACACAGTATAACATATCCCCTGCCTCCCGCTACTCAACTTCGATACTCTGTTTAGCAGTCCCACTGATTCAGTAACAAGAAATAATTAAAAGGAATGAGATGTAAACGTTCTTAATCAATGATTAAGGGTTGCCTGTTCACTGCTTGAAGCTTCAGGCAAGGCTCCAGTGGGAGGTTTATGCAGAGAGGAAGACACTCATTTTTCAAATTTACACACTAATTTATTCAAACCTTACATCTTTTTATCAAGTGGTGGAGAACACTTTGTAATATTTGCTCTCTGAGTGCAAGGAGATGGTTTGTATTTTTCATGAAAAGCATTCTTATAGGCTGAATATTTAGGGTTTGTATGTTGTGGTTGATTCCCTGCAGGGAATGAATGCAATACTCTAGAAATCAATGTTACTTTTTGATGCCTGGCTAGAACAGGTAAACAACATCTTGAGAATCAGAAAATAGTCACTCTCCCGCGAGTGTATCCATTACACACAATGTGGTTGACAAGACTTGTCACCATGACAACGCATTATCTCAGTGCCATATAATTGTAATTTCCAAGAAGCACTGTTAACATGGTCTCATTGCATCCTGTGGGCCTGATGCACAAACACACCTGGACAAACTGCACTGTTTACAACAACTTTAAGACAAATACACACACAGGATACAAAAAAACTGATACTGAATGGAACAACAAGAAAATCCAAAGATAGATAGAAAATGTCGTTACATTTGACATGATGTCCTTCATTATGTTGTGAACTATTAACCAAGAGTTCACCAGGTGTTCCAAATATAACCTTACACATATGATATCACATCGGTGTTCCTTAGCCTGTTTATTACAGATAGTTTTTTAGCTATTCATATGTGCTACCTTTTGGGTTAGCTATTCTGATGTTTCTGAGGCACTGACATGTAATTGGGTTACAGCACACTGTTGAGGTGTGGATAATTCTGACTTTCTTGCAAAGTCTCTCCTCAATACAGTTTTTTTGGTCTTCTTTGTCTGGTATATATGTACACATGAACACACCCACCACAGGTATATCTAATGAACATACCAGAAAAGTTGTTGTTCTACACTATCGGTCAAGTAAGAGGATGTTTTCCAGGAAACCAAAACATGATTTCCAAGTTCATAATGTCCCACAGATACCAAATGACAGCTTCTTGAAGACATCAGTAAAGTCCAGTGAGCAATACATATGGTAAATCTATAATGGACAAAAAAATACCAGATGGACATATAAGGGATGTCTCTTGTTTGCTTGGAAAGCTTAGTGGTGATGTGGCACAGTGGATCTAACCTAGGACAAGTTTAACAATAAGGAAAATAGATACACACTGAAAGACATCAAAAATGTAAATCCATTCACACACAAAAAAAAAGCCACAGCCTTATGATAAAGCTTGGTGGGCATCAAGGGAACCTCAAAATAACAAGGATTAGAAGAAACAACGACCATTGTAGAGAAATTAATATGTGGCCAATTTTAGAGATTGCTCTTCAAATATGACCATACAAAAGCATTTGTTCATGAAGGCCATAACACCTAATAATTACACTTAAAAAATAATGCTAATGCTTTTCACTAGAAGCAACTGCATGTGAATTACAAAAAAGAAAAAAAAATCTATTTTAACTCTAAATGTTATGATTTTGCATCATCAACCGCAGCTGGAATAGGCTCCACCAGTCCCATGACCCTGTACTGGATGAAGCTGATATGGAAAAAGGATGGATGGATGGAACTCAGAAATGGAAAAACAGTGATCACAATTTAGTCTGGAAGACTCATACAGTTATTTCATGCAAAAAATTGAAAGTACTATGTGTAACGTGCCATCCAACCCCCTCTTGGATCCTTATTATGGTTTTATGGTTTGTTAGTGGAAAGACTGTAGAATGACATCAGCACCAGTGTCGAAACATTCAACATTCATTCCTGCAGCTTGAAGGGGTGATTCTTTACAGGGCACTGATTTTGATTATATTAAAAGGAAAGAATGAACAGACCTGGATGGTCTTTTCTGTAGAGTACTTGATGCATTTCTCATATCTGAGTACAAATATTTACTGCATGTAACATATATAAGTTAATATATACCATAGACATATTCTATGAAGACACTGTGTAGCTATGTAGTTACTCGGCATGGGATTATCTTGGCTTTCTGTGTCAAGGTTGGTTCCTGCTGCACTGTGAGGAACAATTGAGTTGATTTTGACTCTGCCTTTTGACTCGCATAAATAACAAGACCGTCTTCTTTCACTTTCTATTCACTTCACTTTCACTTTAATATTGTCAAAATTTGGAAACTCCTGTTGCTGAGTGATGTTAAAAAACTGGTCCATGCATTTGTTACTTCAGAGCTGGATGATTATAAATGCTTTTTGTTTGGCTGGCCGAAAAAGTCTCTGAAAAGCTTTTTATGAGCAAGAATTTTATGAGGATTAGCAGGAGACATCATATTTCTCTAACTTTAGCTTTTCTTCCTGTACTCTCAATCCCTAATTGATCAAGGAAAGATGGCTGCCATTCCTGAGTCTGGATCTATTTCAGTGGAGTTTTACTCTCCACTTTACTCTCCTTAGGCATGCTCAGTGAGGGGATTCAATGAAGGAGAAGAGTCGATAATATACATCGGTTTTCTTAGCTAAGTAACTTATTATAGATTGACACTGTATGAACTGATCTAATTTGGATGTTATATAAAACATTTTTATTGGATTCTAATGGGATTACAGTTAACTGGATTGAATTGAATTATAATTGGATTAGACTGCACTGTATGTTTGAAGTTGCTTGAGATGATTTTTGTTGTGAATTGGTGCTAATCAGATCAACTGAGAAGACAAACTTTTGTTTGTCAAATATTCTTTAGAAGACCATGTGATTGTGAAATCTTAATTTTAATGGTTGATGGGGTGACAGTTCACTGGATATTTTAAAATGTGCTTTTTTACTCTGTGCACAGCTGCTTCAGGTCATCCTTTAGTGACAAACAACTTGTGGTTTGATTTTATGTCTCCAACAAAAAGAGGAAGATGAAAGCATAAAGAAAAGGCATGTTATTGGTCGTAGCACCTTCAGAAATCACTACATGTTTGCACTGCTTCATTAACTTTCAGTTATTGGACTGAATGGGATTCATGCAAAAGTGAGGAATATAGACATCCACTTATAGACCTGAGAAATTGTCTGACTCTGCCTCTGTGTTAGGTTTTTGGGTCAACCTAACAGATCTGCTGTAGCAAATTTGTAAAACCAATTATTTGTAATGTAGGACATTACTGCTGTGGTCCATGTACTGTTCTAAAACAGTATATAATGTACATAATGCTTTTGTATGAAAACCTTTGAATGATTTAGGGCTGCTTTAAATCTATTACAAATTAAAAATGATTTCAGATTGTATGATGACTGTTGTCAAAAGGAGCATGGTAGCATAATTACCATGACACAGAAGGTCTATAAATCTGCACACACAACTCAAATCCTCAGCCTCCACATTATCAGTCTCGTTCAGCTAAGGCTATATTTCTTCTCGGCACCTGGACATAAATATTCTCAAGTCAGTGGTGACTTTCCCACTGTGTCTCTGGTGTCACCGCTCTGTTGAAAAACCTTTGTGCATGGAGGGCACGCAGACAGAAGTTCACGCAAGTGTCTGTGGGGAATGTCAAGTTGCAGTGATGTGGCTGTGCATCTTATCTGCAGCTTTGTGACAAGCTCATGCCTCCTAATTGGAAAAATCTTCAGGCCTCCTCTCAAGCTTTATGTTGATGGAGAGCTGCAGAGGCTCACCAATGCCTGAAAATCAGTGTTTAAGTGTCACAGAGCTATAATTTGTGTTGGGCTGCATGGAATTGGCTAGTTAATTTTATTTGATTAGAAAAACTTAAGACATTTATTTAGACACATTTCTTATGTTTTTTACCTATATTCTGACAAGATAGTTTGGGTAAGTTTAGCTAGTTATCCAACATGAATCAGATATAATTGGGTAATGTGGGTTAAACTAATAGAGTTAAAGAGACTCAGCTCACCAAGAGTGTCGAGGCTAAGATAGACAGCAACTCAGGTCAGAGGGAACAACACAGCAAACAAATACACCCACACACATACACAAAAGGAAGTATACATGTAATCATCATCAAAAGGAGCTAAAAACTATCAAAATTTTATTCATAAAAAGCTTGAGAAACCAAATGTTTTGAATAGATGATAATCTGTTTTTGTCTGTGAGTTGTTGCTGTCAGTTTCTGAGCACCTCTGTGAGGCACTGTGTTCAGTACACATGAATTTCTGTTAATGAAAACTGAGCTGTGCCTACTCTCATAGCTTCAAAAGCAGCACCCTCCATGAAAATGTGAACTAAGGTGTTAAAGCTGATGGAGTTAAAATAGAGCAGAGTTGATTTTATTTTGACCAAAACCTACAGTAAAGGCATTAAATCCATTTTTCATCTTCCAGCTGTGGACTTATTAGAAACCTGTTATCGATATTATAAAATTGTTACTACTCACATTCTCATGGCAGGTATATAGATATAGCTCCTGAAGACTCAGCAGGCACAAATCAACACAGCATAAGCACACCAAAGGAGAAGCACAAGACTTAATCCAGTCGCAGCAGTGTATCCATAAATCCCAGCTATTTTCACTAAAAGTGCCAGGTGAAAAATGTCAAGTGACCTCGAGCTGTCTATCACTGTAGAGGTATCACTTTGCCCAAAATCAATCCACTGGCCCGAGTTACTCTAGAAACTTTGGTTCACTGAGTAGGTGTACAGCCTTGAAACCTCCACACTGTGGACGGCCGATTTTTTCTTGAAATGAAATTAGAAATTTCTGTCATTGTTATTTGAAAACATTTCGTAACAATGCAAAAAAATTATTTTTTTCCATTCCTGGCGATCATGAAACATTAATTTTCCAGACAGTTTTGTGTTGTTAAGCATCTTGTTTTTTTTTAAAAAGTCTGAGTATTCTTGGAATCAGTGTAAATTGAAAGTCAGAAATAGGAACAGGTAATTATGATGAATGCATTATGGCACAAACGAGGTGAGAGGATGGGCTGGCTGTTCTGTACTTGGACCTGTATGCTAGGTGACTGATTAAGGTAATGAGGTGCAGGTGTGTAGGCAGTTGATGCTCAGATTACTGAGAACAAATGCAGGGCAGTCAGGGTGGCAGCTTTCAGACAAGTAATAGTCATGCCGCAACTGTTTAAAAATGAAAAAAAAAAAAAAAGATTTGGCAGTAAATATGTTCAGCATGCAGAAAAAGTGTGCACACATCACAACATAGTTTAAGGGTGGAACACAGTGCTGCATTTTAGTAATGCAGTGTGTTATCTCCTGTAATCTGGGACTAACTAATCCCCCAGTGTTCCTGATCCAGGCAAGAGGACAAACGGAGCGACAAACCTCTTGACTGGAAAAAGTCCTGCTCTGCAGAGGGAACAGTTTGCGACATGAATTGTTCATGTTGAACATCGCGTCTGTTTGACTGCAGTCCAGTGGTGAGCTCTGAGGACAATGTGCACCACCATCATGGTACTCTCCACTCTGGTGTTTGTACTACGCCAGCATTTCTTCAGCCCAGTCAAAACGTGAGTTATTTTTTTTATCTTAATTTTTCATTAATGAATTATTGGCTTTATTAGCATTTGTTCATTTCCATGCAACCAAGTCACATCCTAAGCACCTGTTGACCTGTATCACTTCTACGAGAAACTCTGACTGACTCAAATCATTCAAATCATTGAACACATTCAAAAAATCCCTGCAATTCTTGGAAATTTTAATTCCGCAAATAACGTACATTTTCCATCATTATTTATAAAATCTTACCTATTACTAATTAATCTAAATTAAAAATATTTTCTCTGAATGTTAACTTTCTACACTGTTGCAAGGTATGTAACTGCATAGGTGAATTTGAAATCTATTCATTTTATTGTTGCTTTCAGTCAGTTTTACACAACTCTAGTTTTAATTTCAGAACTGGTTTTGTTTAAAATTTCAGTTATTTTTGCTTCCTACCCTGTTGTCTTTCCACCTACTGAGTTTCTTTCTTATCCCTACCTGCTGCGAGTTTGAGTACTTGCCTTTACTCTGCTGACGTTGTTTTGTTTGTGTTAAGTTTTTCAACTTTGTAATTTTTCTACATACCCTCTACATACAAAGTATACAGGGTAAAGCAATGTCTGGGAGGTTAAATTGGGGTTCAATGTCCTCAAACATGCTTGACATGTGGAAGTTGATCACATACACAATCTTTTAATCCCGACTCTACCTCCTGAACAACAGCTACCCATTTAGAAAATAAAAAATCACTCCCTTACATAAAAAAACAGTGACAGAACTATAATTGTATGTGTGATAAGGTGCAGAATAAGTTACTAGTGCACAGTTTAAAGTACCTTTCTGCTGTTTCTGTGGTGAATGTCCATATGCTCTTGTAAACTGACAATGATCAAGTAGTTTGGATGTTCATTGTCTATTTAAGAATGAAAGAATTACAATGATCTACAAAGTAAGTGGTGAAGGTTCAGAGAGTGAGTTTTTATAAAAGTATGTTTTGTCGCACTAGGGTATCCAGGGCTCTGATTAATTGGAAAAAGATCCTGTTGCAGACCCTTTAATGTATTAGATTTAGTTATCTCAACCCAAACACAGACTCTGAGGCAGGGAAATAGTTAAAAGGAACTTATTATACAGAGGGTGAGGATTGTTGCAAAGTCTTGGGAAGTAAATGGGATGACGAGGAGCTTGCTGGTGTCAGGCTGCGTCATCTGGATAACGGCACACTGTGAATTCAAACTGAGAATTTATGTATGATACCAGTGTATAGGGGACTTGACAGAGCAGTTCAGCACTTGACTTGATCCACAGTTTCCTCTGGTTAAAAAGGAGAAGGGTAATGTGATGTCCAGTAGTGGAAGTCTAAATACAAGGTCAGTAACAAGCGTAACCAACTGAGCAGTACTACGATCAAACATCAAGTGCTACAGGTATATATTGAGGAGGATAGTATTGAGCTGTAGCTGTGGATCAGCCCTGTACACAAGACTATCAAGCACAAGAAAAGAGGAAGGAGGGAGCATTGCTCATGACATGTAGTGCTGGTCCTGATGGTGCTGAACCTGCTGCCTGATGGTAGACAGTCCATACATGACATACATACTAAATAAGATGGACCGTCAGTTTTCACCTTCGTGTAATAAGTGTCATAGAGAGGTTGGAACATATTACCATTATTTCTGGCAATGTAAATTTATAAAAAAAAAATGTGGATACAGTCTCACAGGAACTGAGTGGCATCTTTCAAGCAAAAGTGAGGAAGGACCCTGGCCTTTTCATGGTCGGCCTCCGCTCAAGGGAGGTGACTCTATCCCATTTGAAATTCAAATTATGTGACAAATTGCAACTACTGGCTAGAAAATGCATTTTAATTAACTGGATCAATGAAAAACACCTGTCACTCTATGGTATAGGGAAATATTCCAGGTCCTCCGTCATGAAAGACTTAGTGCAGTTGTGAAGGGTAATGAGAGGTCCTTTAATGTAATGTGGCCTCCTCTGCTTAACTATCTACCTGATGAATTAACTCAGTTAGTGATGAGGGGCCAGTCTTCCTTACAATGGTCATGCCCACTTGGGATAAATCCGTAAGTGTCCTCGCTTGTAGTGTGGCAGCTTCACACTACCATATTTTATTGTTTTTGTGATATACCACTGCCTACTGTATAGGATGCTGATGTGACTGTGACTACATTAATGGGTGATGAGTGTATGCAGAGCAATATGGGGAGGAGCTCCTGTCTGTCAGATTGTATGTTCTGTGTCTCTGTTTAAAAAAATAAATAAATAAAAAATAAAAAAAAAAATCCAACAACTAATCATGAACTCTGACAGATAAGGTTATAACTTAAATTTAAGTTGTAACACAAACAGTGTTGTTATTTATTCTGTTTATTCTTGTCCTGTGTATTGCTTGTATACTTATACGTATATCTTTTTTTTTGCCCCTAAAATTCAAAATGTTTTTTGTCCACATTAAATATTATGGTGAAAGTGTGCTTTTATCTAGCTGTTTGTGTGTGACTTGGTACCATCAGAGTTGTGCTGGGCTGGAAACTAAGTTGTGAACTGCAAAGTTAGCCTCCAGGGCCACCAGAGTAATTTTAGGCCAGGGAATATGCATTAAAAAGGTCACTGTGCTGAAGTATTAGTCCAAAGCACATAGTTTGAAAGTTGAATTGCTTCCATACTGAGGATGCCTTCATCCTGATCACTTCCATGAACTGATATAGTATCTATTAGCTCTGTTGTTTAGACGGAATACTTCCAAGTCTGTTAATTAAATGACAAAAACTAATTTTGCAATGTTGGAATCTTTGACTCAATTTGTAAAATTTTGAATATGCTGTTCAACAGTGTCTTTTAAACTTTCCTGTATCATTAAATATAGACCTTTTTGTGATCAATACTTTTAGTAAGAACCCCCTGAGGAGTCTTGAAAGCATTTTGTTAATGTCTGGCACTTAAATTCTTTGGGTTTTTCAGAAAGCCTTTTGGCATTGTTAGCTCATCCAAGATATCAAAAGTGTCAGTTTTCATTCTGTCTGATCTAGTTTTACCTCCAAGAAATAAATTTTTTTTGTAATTTCAGTTTTAGCTATCATCAAATCATGTGTGCAACTTGTCCTATTTTAGAAATCATTGCTTCAGATGTGGTCATCCTTTGGTTGTCAGATACTATATTTCTACACAGTGTGTAATGAGGTGTGGCAGCTAAGCTGGAGATCCATGTCTAAGTCAGAGCATGAAAAATAAGAGAGTCATTTTCCAAGAGTCTATCTTGCCTTCACATAATCTACCCCCCCACCCTCCCTACCCCCAGTCTGAGTGTGACCTTGGATACTTATCCCATTACTCAACAGCTATGGACCAACAAAGCAATTACAGAGTGCGAAAAACACATCTGTTTGGGGCTTGAATTTAATCCACAGTCATCGTGCTGAGAAACTGCCACAAATTACTGTAAAATGTTTTGGATATTTAGTTAGCCTCAGGATGTTTTGACAGTGAGGGGAATCTCTGAGAACTGCTATTCTTTGTGAACCAGTAAGTGGTAAATAGTCTCTAAATGTCATTCATTAAATACCACCATTAAGAGCTTTAGTAGGAATGACAGTCTCAAAACCCAATGTCATGTTAAGTGCCGGGTTAAAATTATATATTCTTTCTTTGTAACTAAATGGAAACACAACTGTGATATGGGAGCCTTTCTATCACTCAAATCATAAAGGTTAGAAATAGAATCATCAGAACTACATGTATATGTAAGTATATGATGGCTTTAGGTGTTATATTTTTAAAGTTTTTATATATATATATATACACACACAAGTACATGGGGAGAAAATGATTACAGTGGACTTTGCAAACTTTATTCAGTTTGTTATTATACATCGATTGATATCATACATCTGGATGAGCTGCATATGTTTAATGCTATTTTTGGGAAGTCCAGTTAAAAGACCATTAAGATAATTTATGAATAGTTGAGGTTGATAGAAAATTTAATTTAATTTAAAAAAATTATTGTAATCATTGGCACAAAAGTAGTATCCACTAAAGGCATGGAATTTGAGGCGCAAGGGAGGACAAATAATCCCAGTTTGTTACAAAAATGTGAGAAAATCTTTCAACTGTTTGAAAACAATTAAAGAATTGAATATGGAGGAATTATAGTGTGAAAGGGGCATGTAGTGAGATGTAGTCACATGGAGGTAAGATTGTAGTGCAGAAGCAAAATGGAGAGCAAGGAGGAGGAAGGTTAAATCATTTCTTCCCTGGATTGTTGGGAGGAAATTCAATTCAATTCAGTTTTATTTATATAGCGACAAATTATAACAAATGTCATCTCAAGGTACTTAGATGATGCTGCAGCATAGCTCATTCACTCCGGTAAGGACGTCCATCGTACTCAAAGTTGACATCCACGTCGTCAAAATCTCATAAATATCC
The DNA here is from genome assembly GCF_036924035.1 of Leuresthes tenuis. Taxonomy (NCBI): domain Eukaryota; kingdom Metazoa; phylum Chordata; class Actinopteri; order Atheriniformes; family Atherinopsidae; genus Leuresthes; species Leuresthes tenuis. The sequence continues at coordinate 27,372,757 of NW_027325358.1, forward strand.
TGCCATGTTGTTTATGTCTATGCATTTGGCAGACACTTTTATCCAAGGCGACTTACAGGTAGGGTACAGGGGTCTTGCCTAAGGACTGGAGGTAGTACCTTTCATGGAAAGGTTTGAAACTACGTGTGAAGTTAGCCGACTGTCACAGAGCATGGAGTAAATAAGCTGTGCTGCAGCAGCGCACGTCAATGACATCATCCCAGTAGACGAGTGTGTAGAAAGCTCTCTATCCAGAACTGACTCAGGTCCGAGGACTCTTTCTCCTTTGGAATAAGAACGCCTCCTGCCCTACGTCATGCTCAAGGAATAAACTGTTGCCTCCACAAAAACTTTAGGATATCAGGTGAACTTTTATAAACTCGGTAGGCGACTCCATTTGGCCCTGGGGCCAACAAAGCCTTTGCACGCCTGACTACCGCCTTCCACCTAGGTGGTCTAACATCCATCTCATGACCTATCTCTCCTAATGTGCCATGTCAGGTGGAAGGCCTACTACTCTACCCTGCCCAAGATCTGAATATGTATTTCTTAGATACTCTTCCACCTCTGACGTTGTTGCTTTAAGCTGCCCTCCCTTTAACAAACTTGAACGGATCCCTGTAAAACATACGTAAAATGTATATACAATTTAATACTATTATTAAATAGTATGTACAGATGTTATTGTAGTATAAAACCCTCATATACACACCCAAGATGCACAGATGGATTCAACATGAACTGTTCAGAGGCTTTTGGTAGTCAAACTGTATATTCAAAAGACAAGAGGTTTTTTTTTTTACAAAGATAAGTAAAACTCAGTCAGTTTTAGTTGTACATTTCACATGCATTGCAATTTTGATATATAATTAATGGCTAAATTAATAAAGCTGTTTGAATACCTCACTGGATCAGGAGCAATTGGAGAGAGTCAGTGAAATGCTAGGCTAGGCCTTCTACTGAAAAGTAAGAATATAGCTTTTTAATTCACCAATTTACTCAAACTTGAAAGGAAGGAAGCTGACTTTGGACATGAAATTGGAGGCTTATCAGTCACTCTGGCCCTATTACTACTTAGCCAAGGTTCCAAGACAAAACCGTAATGTGAAAACACCGCTGACTATAGATTAGTCAGAGAACATCCTCACAGCACAAATCTTTGCAATCTGCAAAGACATTTTCACTTTACATTAATATTTTAATGGTTTGAATAACTTTAGTGAAACACCTGTTTTCAGCAGCCCTTTACATTCCCCACTGATAAGTTATCCCTCTTTTGTTATATTACATTACTTATCACATCTTGCGTGTCATTGTCTTATTCACTGAGTTCCTCATTGCTGATATCCCCTCACCTCCATCTCCTCCTTTTCTCAGCTTTCCAAATGACTTGGGGGAGAATAAGGCGCCCTCGGTGCAGAGCCGGGATCCCGACTAGTAAGACTCTGTGTCAACAGGTAACAAATCCCTTCCACATTATATAGTCAGGCAGTTCATGCAACTTTCAGGGGTGAACACTGTCAGAAAAATCAATCTAGATAATCAAAAGAAAGAATGTTTGGCATCCCACAACTCAGTCAAATCTGATGCCCTAATTGTTTGCATCCAGTCTCGCTGTCACAAGCCTGAGCCTCATGCCAGGAGAAGATGTGGGATTCAAACTGAATGGATTTTAGTTTGTTAGAATGAATATCATTCCAATAACTGGGTAATGATTTCTGGACCTTGTTTTTTAATTAAACCTGCATGTCAAATGCCATCCAGTTTGATTATGTTCAAGAGAAATCTTTGTGGCAGATATTCCTTAAACCTATTAATTCAGTGTGGGGATGAATATATCTTAAAGCCTTTTTAAAAGAAATTTCACACACATTAAACACATCAGACGGTAAATTCTTACTGTCTCTCTTGACCCATAGAAAGCTAAGATTTAGAGATGATTTTTGAGATGGTAGTTCTGGGATTGTACGGCTAACCAGGTCTCCCATGTGCGTTTGTATATCGTTTTATTTTATCTGACCATATTACAAGTATCTGTGACTTCTGCACAACATATATTCATGTTTGTATACAAAAATGATGAAGGCACATTTTGTTTGAAAAATGAATGTACTTTATTTTCCTTCAGATATTTACACACCCTCTAGCATAAATGATTGTGTTGTGATGTCAGGAAACCAAGCAAAAGTCATTGAGAGGATGAAGGTGGGTCTTTCCTTTATCTGACTCGCTGCTGGAAATAATCGCAGAGAACCAGATGCTCATTACCTTTTGTCACTTTATTGACAAAGAAAAGAACAAAACAAAGTACAACGTGTACAAAATTATAACTTACAAAGAAAAGGTAATTACTGCGATCTTAAACGTTAAAGGTGGCGGTCAACAGAAAATACAGCGACCTGCTCACCTCTCTCTAAGACACCTGCTTGCAAATAAACGTATATATCCATGTGACCACCTTATTCCCAAATATCCAAATATTCCCAAATATATTCCAATGATGGACTGGCATACATCACTGGAACTGCAAGACCCTTAGTTATTCCTAACATATTTAGGTACATATAAAGGGGGGCTGAGGAAACCCCCAGATTTGTCCTGAAGTATGCAACGTCACAGTTCACTCAGTTGCACTACAACTTAAAAATTCTATTTTCTAAAATCAGTCAACATGGTCTACACTGTTATCTTCATCTGGATAGCACAATGATTTCAGTGCAAAATCTAACCATAGGTGGTACATGATGGAAGAGTATCAAGTTCTGAAATGAAACTGGACTGTGTGTCAGTGCAGTAATGATGCTGGCACCCTATAATATGTTGGCTCAAATTTCTTGGACCAGAATAAGCTCAGAGCTGCTGTGTATTGTTTTCTGCCAGGGCTGTTGATACTAACTCATTTAGACAATCTGTTATGTATATTCTGCATACTGGGCATGTCCAAAAGATTGTATTGTTGGTACCATGTGTCTTATCTGTAAATACAAAGAAAAAGTCTTTCTGCACATGAACTGTTTTAACTATTTTTGAGTGTCACTGTTAAAGCTACAATCGCAAATTTAAATTTCATCCTTTGCAATGAAATGTAATGAAGAGGCAATTTCATCCTCTGCAATGAAATGTAATGAAGAGGCTTTTCAGTGTCTTCCTGGGGAAAAAAGAAGCTTCTTTGTGAGATTCTTGGTTGGATAGTGCTGCTCTTTTGGTGCATAACCACAGATTGAAGGCTGTTTAGATTAGATTTAGTTCAGTTTTTATTTTGCATGTCACTGGATACAGGAGTTGTTTTCATGGAATTTTACACCCTCTTTTCTCCAAACCTGCCTTTACTCATTGCAGCCAAAAATACTTTTTAAATCAATCAGTCCTTGTGATTTATTAGCAAAAAAGCATGTGGCCTTTTAAGATTTTCATCTGTAAACTTCTTATTCTGATGTTTGAGGATGTAGAAGTTCATATTTGTGCAGGTGTCAGAGCACTGCTCTGGCTCTTCAAAGTCTGATGTTTTTTTTTACCTGACATATATTGGTGTCTCCTGGTAACCTTTACCTATTTTGTAAGCTGTAGTGATTATCACTTTTAGAATTGTAGGCAGCAGCTTTGAGGCGGCTGTAGATTACCTGTACGAGGGGGAAAAAAAGCTATTCTTGCTTGATTGTTAAAAATGTTTCATCTTCTCATTTTACAACTTTTCACAAGAAGATAAATCTTGGTATGACCAAACCATTTGCATTCACCGTGTATTTGATGCATAACCACCTTTATGTGGGGAAAATAATTTTGTAATGATTGCCTGATGTGCACCAATTATTCTGTTAATTAGCTTTGTTTATTAACTAATTAAGCTTTATAACATCACAATGGCTATGAAGCATCATGACATGCTGTGTATACACACAATGAAAAATCAAAAAGGACAAATCAGCCCCTCAGCAAAGGCCCATCTCCCACTGTGTCTGAACTATTAATCTATCTTGGAAATAAATAGTACAATAACTATGCACTTGAGAGCCTGTGACATATTTCTCATAAGCTGCAACATGTTTCCAGAAAACACAAATCCATTATTGCAACACACAAACTTGCTCTAGTATTACAGCCCCATTTTCAAGGTTACTAATGCACCTCCAAACCATCAAATATGCAGCCATTTGGAATTATGTGTTTCTAACATTAAATTCAATATCGGTTAATATTTTTTCCTTTAAATTGTAAAATGTCATATCAACATTTGATGTGTTTTCCATATTCTACTGTAAATACAAGTCAATTAATTCTGTTTTAAACCGTAGTATCAAAGAGTTCACAAAAGAAAATGAATACAGGGTACAATACAGAACACCTACTGCAGACAGATTCCATCCATTTTCTATACCAGCTTAATCCAATTTAGGGTCGCAGGGAGCTGGAACCTATCCCATCTATCATTGGGCTGGAGGCAGGGTAAACCCTGGACAGGTCACCAGTGCATCACAGGGCCACACAGGGACAAATGAGACACACAACATTGTACACTCATAGTCACTCCTAGGGACAATTTAGAGTCACCAGTTAACCTGACAAGCAATGTTTTCAGACAGTGGGACCAAGCCAGAGTACCAGGAGAGAACCCACGCATACACAGGGAGAACATGCCAACTCCACACAGAAAAGCCCCAGCTGGGACGTGAACCACAAACCCTCTTTCTGGGAGGTGATGGTGCTAACCACCACACCATCGTGCAGCCCTGCAGACAGATTTTACAACAAAAAAGAATAAAGTTTTAAAGACTGATGTGAATAATGTGTAGAGACCATGACTTGATTTATTTTTATTATTTATTGGATACAATAAAATGACTGGAATGTATTGAGCTGAGGAGTGGAGCGGAAATAAATTACATCACCACTCCCTAACTAAGCAGCACCAGCTTTAAACCAACATAAAATTCCATTTTACTGAAAACTGTGTTCAAGTAGGAGCTAATCACACACAAGTACCGCTGAGAGCTTGTAATTTGACACACTGGCAGATTCAGTGCCCTCAAACTTAAACTGTGTCTTCTTGGCTACACATGTTGTTTAAAGTGGTCACTGTGACCTCTGAAGATTGTCTATGGTGTCTAAACTTAAATAAAACTTCCTGTGTGTTATAGGTCCACAAAGGTTGAGTGCTTCCTGGAGCCTGTTTAATTTTTTATCAACCAGATTGTGAAACCAACATGTTTGTTCGGAATTGGGTCTGCTGTGATTAAGAGCACCAGAAGCCAATTCCACTTTGCAACATATTCTATAAATGACTGAATAAATTTCTCCCTGTCAATCTCTCTTCTCTGCCCTTCAACTCCTCTCTTCCCTTCACAAAAGTGGATTTTAGATGTGGAGGCTCAAGTCCGAGAAGGAGAGCTGGTAAGTTGATCCAAAATTTTTCACTGAGAAGGAAATAAATATCTGGGAGATCTGAATGATATCTAAGAAAATAACTCAACACAACCCCTTGTAAAAAGGGGAGGGAAAAAAAAAAAAAGGATCACCACATAGAAAAAAAATAACCAGTCAGATATTAAATATATTTTTAATCTGACACCTGCATATTCTGGAGTTCTTTTAAGATATGTTGTACAAAGGCAGAATTTACAGCTGCTAATTAACAGTTTTGTACCATATTCACTACTTATTTTTCTACAAAATAGTAGCGCTGAATGAGCATTTTCCAAGACTTATTTTTTGCCAGTGTTTTTAAATGTAATCATGTAAATGCTATTGTTGGCAGTGAAGTGTCAGTCCAAATTTTCTTCTTCTGTTCTTCTGTTTCCAGAATGCTTTTCTGCAGCAATCTTCACAATCAAACTGAATGTGGGAACAGCCCGTGGAGTCCTACGTTTCCTTTAAGCCCAGCAGTTCTCACTCCCATCTAACAAGCTGATCTACAGAGAAGACTTTAGATTATCAGCTCAATAGAAATCACTCCTATTTGCCTCAGTCTGACACTTGGTATAGACAAACTGAACTGTTTTTGTTGATAGTTTGAAGTGTATTCTTCTATTCTAGTAATAAAGAGATGTCAGGAAAGATTATAGGAGTTAGGGTTTGTGCCACGAGCACCAAAACTGTCTCAGATATGATAGGCAGCTTTTGTTTGAACCACATTTTCTGACAGCTGCAGTCACTCTTACAATGAATCTTCCTCCTTTTTTGCATTTATTTGCCATTCAGGCAAGGAAAGTAATTTTGCTCTTCACTCTTTAACTCTTTACTTAACTATCCCATAAAAGTTTTTTTTTTTTTTTTTTGTTCCAATTACCATGCTGCCAGAGCTCAAATAAACAAGTTTTCTGTTATGCACATTCACAGCCTGCTGTGTCTTTTAAAATTTTTTTTTAAGGGAAATCCACACCCATGCTGTTGTTTTGTTCTATCACTGGACATTTTTCTCTGTACAAGGTTTCTCAACCATGACCATGGATAAATTATAGTAAACAATGGAAGTTTAGCTTCTCAGTACTTAAAATTATTTTAGTCGATTTACGGGCTTGAATTTCCCATGCCATTTGTTCCAGCCTGATGAAACACTCCTTGTTGATTTTAAGGTTTTATTACTTTATGTTTTTCCTGATTGTCTCAACAATATAATTTTAGTGCATTTATTTTCTGATCCAGTGAGACCAACAGACTGCAGCACTTTGAAAAGGGACCAAACCACATCTGTGGTATGAACATGATTTAGTTTTATGCATCCTTTCTATTAAGAACTATATTATTGTGAAAGTTTCTGTTTGTCATTTTGAGGACTGTGAATGAAACCATAGTTCTGTACCTTTAGAAGCCAGGGGAGCTAATGAGCCTGATAAGTCCCCAGGACCATTGCCTCTGCCAAGCATGCACTCTATCTGCCTGTGTAATCAAGGTGGTATAGGACACAAATATCTGCTGATAGTGGCAGCAGCACTCTCGGGGCTCACTGTTGTCTGCTGCACTGATGAGCCTGTCTGACTCAAATTACTAGGTGAAAGCGGGGCTTTTGTGTGCTTGGTAAAGCAGAGCAGCTTGGGTAATGACATTCTGGCAGACCATGGGAGTTAATCTAATGATGAGGGAGAAAGATCCACGGTTCCTAATGGCCACAGAGAGAAGACGGGAGAAGGGCACTGATGGGGGCTCTAATGCAGAGCCCTATTTTCCCTGAGCTACAGACTTGATGATTTCTCTCGTAGACCTTGAGATCAAATTCATAAAACGAAGATGAAACAAACTAGCAGAAGTGAACACACTGGCTCTTGAAAAGCTGGTAATAGTTGTGCTGTTGACTGCAGTAGGAAGATGTACTGCATTCAGACATCTCTAATTTTGGTTGCATGAACTAGTGAAATAACTTTCATCGATTGATACACTAAGTATTAACTTGCCAATTTAATCGAATAATGATGTGATCACTTAGCAAAGCAGTAACACGTCGTGATTAAAGCATCATTGTGCATCGGTTACTGATATCTAGCGGTCAAGATGGAAATAACAACCATATAAAATGTAGTTCACCCTTTGTTTTGCCACAAAGTACATCTAAATTGGTAGGCTAAATCATCTGTCAAGGTCAAAACGACCTTTGGTGTCACTCTGAAGTCTGTTATCAATCATGATTTCGAAATGGGAAGATCTGCAGTGTTTATTCTTGTCTCTGCTTTTACCTTTACCAAATTTGCATTGCCTCTTCATGTTTTCACTTTATCTATTGACAATGTCGATTCATGAGCGGTATAAACCTTCCTTTTTTGTAATTAACACGATAACACTGAAACATGTTTGTTAATTCTTGGTTTGGTTAAGGGAATACCATCACTTATTTAGACTTGGAAACAATTTGCATGCTACTGGCTGTTTCAGTCTACAATTACAAATGACCCATGAGGTGATATTTGTGAAGACTGTTACACTGTTGAACAATAAGAAATCAAATTCTTGCATTTAAATCATGAATATTGAAGCATCACACATGCAAGGTAAACCTGTGTTTAGTGATTTATCATCAGAAACCCATTTTTGATCACAGTAAGGACTTAAGTCTTTTTTGAAGAATTATTTACAAAACAATAAAACACAAAGGACATAAATCTAACAAAAGAACATTCAACAACAACAACAGAGAGAAGAGGGGGGGGGGATTAACGTGCTTCATTTTTGACTTGCACAGCATGGATAATGTATATTAGCATTTAGTTTTCCAGTTGATGTATTATTGATGTATATCAAAATCCAATATCCATTTGTAAATCTGTGGTAGGAATAAATTTTGGGAAATTACAGGTATCAATTTTCCTTGTTAATTTTCTTCAAATGATATATACTGATATATTTGAAGGCCACAATAGAACTCCTGTTGAAAAGGTGCTCCAGAATGGTTACTTCTATCCATTTCCATGCAGGAAATTTGATTGGCGATAGAGAGGAAAGTGATTGTTTGAGATTTATGTCATTCACTTTCAGCAAGGTGGTGAGGGTAGCAATTATGCATAGGAGTTAAACTGAAGCAGCTGTGGGGTTTAATTGATTCAAAAATCCAATGTGCTGAATGCAGAGATCATTACAGATGGTTTGTTCGATATCAAGCTAAGCAAGAATGGAAATGTTTTTCCAGTATTGCAGTTACTGAACCTGGTGGAAGAGAGAAAAGATTTGTCAAGTCCAGCATGTTCTTTGAAGTGAAGTTAATTTTATTCTAGGACTTTTGCTTTAGTTTGAATTTCTCATTTATAGTGTTGTGGTGTTGTAAAAGGTTTTTGGTGATATTCTACATTCATGTTTTGTTGCTTTATTTTTCTTCATTTTTTTGCTTTAAATGATTAGCCATAATGTCACCAGTTTTACAGTACAACCAAATTCAACTTTAAAGTTTTGTTGATAGAGCAGAGACTGCGCTGAGTGGATCATTTAGTGTGTGCAGGGTTTTTAGTTGTTTTTTGCTGACTGTGTTTGACAGGATCTGTCATGTTCATGTAGACTAAAATCTGTAGAGAGATACTAGTGTTCTGATATTTCATTGTTTTTGTCCAAGCAACACCTGACTTTCTCTATGTTGCTCAAAAAACTTTGAAGTGAAAGTTGTACAGTAATCTATGTAGCTGTGAAAGTACCTTCTCATCAGCAGCAGGCTTACACAGAAAACTGTGGCCTCCTGCCGTTAGAGCCGAAGTCTGAAAGCATGTAACCCAGTCCTATTAGCTCTTGCCCAAACACCACCTACACACAAACCATCCATTTCTCTACTCCTGTGCGGCATAATAGGTCGTGGTTTTATCAGGGGGCTTAAGTGGGTTTGAGAGGTTATGAGAATAGCAAGGTGTCCTCTCAAACAGCATGATATGTTTGTTCTCTTCTCTCATTACCTCCAGGGTGGCACTACAGAAAATGAGCAGCAATACACAGAGGAGCTCTTTCTAAGCATTGTCTAAGTATAATGAGAGTTGACCCTGTGGTTAACACTGTAATGGAGGAAATTAGATGATGGAAAACCACAGCACTAGGCAGTCTGTAAGAAATCATACCCATATATGACTCATACAAATTTGAATCAGAAAGAAGACAAACACGCTTTAAATACTAATATTCACAGTTAACACAGTGATGTTTCAATGACACAAACCAAAATTCCCTTTAGGCACTTCACTGTAGAGCTAGACTGAACCCTCTGAAAACACTCAAAATGAGCATCACATTTTTAAGACCATCACAAGGCATTGTCATGTTGACAGCTAGAGACAGTCTTCACACTGTTGCCTCCAAGTTTGGAGCAAATTATCTTCTATATACTCTAGGCAGATGATTGGAACTGAGAAGCGCCTAGCCCAAACCATGAAAAATGAGGCAAATGTTCACAAGCGCTTATCTTCAGATTATTGTCAGAATAAATGACTCTTTCAGGGACTGCTGCATGAAAAGTGCTTCCAGCACGTTGAAACAGCATTTTTCCCCAATGAATCACGATTATGAACTCTTATTCTGGCAGGAATCCAACTGATTGCTGCAAGTAAGAACTTGCGGCTTCAAAATAAACCAGATACAGTCAGTCATGTTAGTATCTGTTGATTGTATGAAGCAATCCAAAATTGTGCATTACAATCCCAAAGATGGTACTATCAAACAGAGTTTGTATGACTGGGTGAATTTGGTCACTCAAAATGGAACAATACAACCTAGAAAGGTCCCTACCATGTTTTTCTATTCAAGGAAGGGTAATTTAGTGATAATTTCTTCCAATCTTCCATTTTCTACTTCTTGTAGACCCCACTGACATTACGCTCTCGACAAACTGTTTTGTTTGATAGTGGGTATATAATTATGCATGGATAAGTACAAAAAAAACATCATATCACATATGGGATGTCAGCAGTATGATGAATGTACCACTGGCTTTCTTATTTATGTTTGAATGTTTGATAGAAATATAGGGTTTGAAATATCCCCTTTTCCCTCCACTTTTTACAACTGTACATACAATTGTTTATGTCTCTCTTTGTAACTATTGCACTAACTTACTAGACAACAGTCCAGTGGTTTCCACAATATTTGTGGAAGATTTTAACAATGCACAAGTTCTTATATTGTATTTGCACTGAATATCACATTTTGTTTAGGTCCTGTGGAGATCAAATAGAAGCAGGAACGAGAGCGTCCCGAAATAGATTTTATTTTCTGATTATCTGTGATTTCAAAATTTGAAAAAATATGACATCACATTGCATCAGCTTTCAGTACACTGGGTACCTCTGAGTAAATGGAAAATGGCTATATACAGCCCTTTTCTAGTCTAGTTCATCACTCAAAGCTCTTTACACTACAAGCTACATTCACCAATTTACACATACATACATGCATACAGCACTTCTTAATCTACGCAGTTTTACTGATTTGGTTGTGCTTTAAATATCATAGTGTTCTGTTAAATCAATGCTTGAAAGGTAATCCAGCTAACATCCACTAGTTTATCTAACATACAGTACTGTGCAAAAGTTTTAAGCCCCCCCTAATTACTTTACATTTTGCCAATTAAACAGGAAATAGATGCAATAATTTATTGAAACATGAACAAACATAATAGGAAAAAGTTTATACAATTGTTTTAAAGTTGAGAGTTTCAAAGTTGATATTTGGTATAACCAAACACACTCTGAACCTGCTTAGGCAAGTTTTCTTATCATTTGTCTTTAAGTAGTCTTTGGGAACCATTCTCCAGGATTCTTGAGGGAGATTCCAAAGCACTTTGGATGTTGATTACATTTTTCCAGTTCTGCCACTGCTTCAGAAAGGTTGTGGTCCTGACTTTGCAGAAGATTCATCACTCCATCACACATACTGCCACAGTTTAAGACTTTTTGACATTATGATATATGCAGCAATTCAGTCTAAAATATACAAACCCTTGTCTTACTTTTTATTCTTTACGTGATGAAACTGAAGAACCAGTATCTTATTGTGCTCATGAAGGTGTAATGTCTGTATTTTACTGGCACGGTCTTGATATTAAATTTTATCTCAGCCTTAACAGGGTGGTCTGGGAATGTATGCAAGTGTGTCACTTGAGTGATACCTAAACCATTCATATCCATGAATGAAATAATTTTCATATTGTGCCCAGTTACGGATCTACCATGAGACTGAGCTGCAATATGCTCAAGGAGTGAGGTAAAAAATATGTCCGGACTTCAGATTTAATCTGAAGATTTGCCTTTTGCCTGTCATCACATTTAACAATCTGCACACAACACTGCATCTCATCCCATGACATCTGAGCCCTACTGGCCAAGATATTGATGCATCTCAAGACTTGAAGTCCCACTAATGAACATGAACATACTCAACATATATCAGGGCTCATAGTGAAAAAGCTTCTGCCACTGTTAAAATCCTCCACAACTGCGCTCCAACAACCAGGTCATCAGAATGGATGTGACCCAATAAACCATGTCTATATATAATAGGAGTGATTCCTCCCACTATAGAGGGAGAGACAAGGGCTTTTCCCTGTCTGTTCCTCTTGGCATAACTTCAATTCAGTGGGTGACTCATCCCTCTGGGTGCCCCATAGCTGCTGGGTGGCAGCTGGGACAAAACTGAATTTAATTTGCTTCTGTTTGTGTTGCAGGTCAAATGGACCTTTGAGTAAAACAGTTGCCCACTGAATGACACCAGTGACTCACACATGAGATAAAAACGTTCAAATGTGGAAATACCATGTAGACGTTTTTACAAGAAATATTCAATTAGCCGAGTATCAATCGAGCAATAATTTGGTTTATCAGTAAATCATTTAAGTTATCTCCTTTGACAAATTTCCAAGCATGCTCTCCTTCCAGCTCCAGTATGTGTGTCTTGTTTTATTTCAAGTAGAATAGGGTCTTGCAACTCAAATGGTCATAGATCATCATCTTTGCAAAGGAAGGCAAATGCAATTCATGTGAGCTTTTCCACATTAGAACAAATGTTATTCTCAAATGTTAATCGCTGCATCGTTATTCATTGGTCTTTGTGTGACGTCAGATTAAGATCAGCATATGTTCCATCAATAAAACATTACTGAAGTAAAACACTTTCACTTCTTGCTTGTGTTTGGTAATAACATTAAGTGGTTAGGATGAGAAAATCATCATATCTAGGTCAAAAATACTTTGGAGACCATTACTGTCATGGATGTTGTTTGCTGGTTGCCTTGATTACATGTAAGCACAGCACATTACGATGAAGATTTTTGGCAAATGAAAATAACATTTTCATTTTACCAATAACATCACTTGGTAAGGGTAAAAATAAGATCTACCTGGGTAGACTTAGAAAAGGCCATGGCTAGGGCTGAAAAAAATATTCTTATTCGATTTTTTTAGCATTCACAACCACAGAATACTATATTTTCTTTGAATGTAATCATCATATTTATCCACATGAACAAACTCCACATGGGTATGTTTTAAGGAGGGGGGCAGTCTCCTTTAGAAGTCTTTTCACATATCTGTCACTGAATGATCTTTTCAGAATGTAACAGGACTCAATGACTCCCATATTTTCACATTTTCAGAGGACAAGGTAAAAAGAAAAAAAAGTAGAACAGATAGACACAAAAAGTTGATTCAGTAGGCATAGGGTAATTTAATTTATGATAGTGCCTTTTAGCCAAGCTTTATGGCAATTTAGGTACAAGACTTTGGTTTAGATTGAAATATCAGCAACAACTATTGTATTGGTTGAACTAAATTTGCTGGAGAAATGAATCTCCTCCTTACAGTGATTATAGCAACTTTGATGATCGTCTGACTTTTTCCATAAGTCCATCATCAGGCCCTTTGTGTTTTCAGTGTTGATGGTGAAATTAAATAAATCATACCTGCTAAACTGTCATGGTACAATAAGTGTGCTCCATGCTGAAATTTAGATTCAACTCAAAACACCTGAGTCCCCAGATAACTTCACAGTGCTGCTGCAATACACAGAAGAATATGAGTCTCTGTACCTCGGCGGTGACATCTTTATTAGTTTTGAATGATAAATTTCCCATTGCGTGGGTGTACATTTCTCATGGTTATCACAATGTAAATTATAATTTCAGAGCTAGAGATGTTTCATTGTTTGCCAGCAAAAGACAGGTTTATGTAAGTCTTACATAATTATGGCAGTGCCTTGACACAGGGGGTGGGCATCTGAAGAAACAGAGCAGAATTAAGGGGCAACTGAAGGAGAGCCAAGAAGACAGGCGAAACCTCTCTGCAAGCCATCATAACTAAGTGACCCAGACGGGGAATCTGTCGTGTTAGATGCCAATGCTAACTAAATGCTGAGGTATGTGACATTCTTTCCTCCCACTCAGTTATCTGTCAGTGTGTGGGGTGGTGATGGGGCACAAACAGGCTCATTGAGCTGCGTGTTATATAAGCTATAATGAGGTTAATGTATCGACTGCATTGATGTGCGGTGACTTGACATCTGCACTTAATTTCCCTAAGAACAGATAATGTCTGATTATCAGTTATTAAGCTTGTGTCAATGAATTCAGGAGATAAAACCAGATGGTGAGGATTGCCAGTGATGGCAAAAAAAAAAAAGCAAACCAGGACACGTGCAGAGAAAGTACGCAGTAAAAACATAGTTGTTTTCATCAGTCTTTTGAGACGAAACCTCTTAACACGATATGCTCACGCTCTTGTGGGAGTTATGGTACTGTTTCTTAAATCCCATGAAAGACACCATATGCAGGGACGGCCCTCTTCTCCTCTTCAATGCAGCAGTAGCACTCACAGCTGGAGAACATAGACGTGAGAATCTACTGTCCTCATTCATGGCTTCTCTCCCATTCCTCAGCTGTGCCATTTTCAATCAATAGCTTTTAGGAAATCAGCATCTACCCTGCAGTTTGGAATGAAAGGCCTCTTTTGTTGCGAGTGATGATCTCAAGCTGAAGAAACATGCACATTTTTCAGAGGCAATTTCCCTCTTTGCAGCGAATTACATAATGCATTCATGTAGAAAAATACAAAGAAAACCCTGAAAAGCAGCATTTCCCAGCCAAAGCAAGAATTCAGGTGATGCCTACCTATATTTTTGTGTTAAGTGGATGAAAGGCAATTTCAGCAGCACAAGTCTTGCATGTGAATATGATAATCTCATTTCCCCTCTGGCTCCAGGTGTTTACTGGGACCACTAATTCCCATCTGCATATATGGTTACCTCCGCCTCCTTCTCCTCCTCTTCCCCTTCTCTCTATGGATCATATGCCAGTGCTTGGAGCAAAACAAGGTTACAAAGATGACTTTGATTTTGACAAAAGAGAAATCAGACAACTCCTTCATTATTATGGTAGAGACATTGGTGCTCAGTGAAGAAGATAGCTTAGAATGCAAGTGAGAGATTTTCATGTGTTACATGATAGAAAGTGCAATATTTCCAACAGAATTTGGTGTATTATAAAAGTAATAATTTGCAAAATGATCAAAATTTCACTGTGTTGAAAGTAATTTTGAATATATCCTGATTTCATACTAAACACATTGCAGCATGGTGATTATTAGATGCTTTTCTCCCAATCTCACACTGCCATCTGTTGGTTGCCTACATTAAGTACTGACATTAAGAAAATGTGAGTTCTTATTCAAGAGATGAGAATCTTTGTTTTATTTGAACAAACACAGAGGCAGAGACTGTAGAAGAAAGCACTTCAGAGCAAATTAACCTACTATCATATATGCAACTTTTGTAATGGCATTGTTGTTTCTAAATGACCAAGGCCTCACATTCAAGTGTAGCAAAGGGCTTGAAAATACAGTTTAGAGTTGGGTCTTTGCCAAGTTTTATGTATAGACCCAATGCTGGTTCATCCCTTGAAAAAGGTGACTTTTTAAATTATTCATAGGCCAGTTTTAAATGGCTTAAAACTGTTGATCAAAAACTATGTCAGCAAAAGATGACAAGAAAGTCTGGCTCCTTGGAAACAAAACAAAAACAAATTAGGCTTCTCTCACCAATTTTTTTCGCAGTACTGTATGTTATAATTATACATTAATTCAATTTTGATGAGGATTAATGGATTCATTAACTTAGCTGAGTGGATGCTGGGTAACGGTAATTATAGAGATGAGTATTACTGGTCAACAACATTCCTGCAGCAGGCAGCAAGACGGAAACTGACAAACATAAAAGCAGGTTTCAGCAGAGAAAACTCGAAGGAGCAGCTTTAAAAGAGACAAAGTTACAAAGAAAAGTTAGGGCAAGCTTGCTGAATCTGAAGGATTTAATTCAAAGGGGTTTGTACTGCAGAAAGTTACCTGACTCCAAAAATTCAAGGGAAATACCCTGGTATTTCCTTGGAAACCTGTTTTGTCTGATAATTGATACATGATACATTTTGAAATTATCTTTGAGGGCTATGCAGCATCTTGCAACAAATATTCATTGCCACATATGTTTACCTGTCAATGCTGTGAACAGATTTAAGGAACCATTATCATTTTAATTTCCTGAACAGTGCTGAGAGAAATTAATGAATAAAAACAGAGTGCAGTGATCTGCAAATCTTACAAACCAATATTTCATTCATGATAGACATAAAAATGTGTCAAATGTTGAAAGACATTTTACTATTCAAGTAAGAATACTAACTCATCTTGAACATGATAGAAGAAATACATCTAAAACAGCTGGAAACAGAAACAGGATGTTATTGCAACTGATTTGGTTAATTGACAACAAGTTAATAACAAGATTGAGTGTAACAAGAAGGAGAACCTTTGAGTGGCAGAAGAAGTAAACATGGGTAGAGGTTCAGCAATCTGTAAAAACTGGTCGACAAATTGTGGAACAATTTTAGAGTAATGTTCCTCAGTGTAAAATTGGCAAGTCTTTAAATATTTCATCATCTTCAGAACATGATATCTTAGGAAGGATTTTAGGAATCTGGGGACATCTCTGTGCATAAGGGACACAGCTGAAAATGAATATCAAATTTCTGTAATCTTGGAAGGGCTTCACAGTGGTGTGGTGGTTAGCACCATTTCAACTAATTATGGGCGCCCATGATTTTCAGTCCCCTCAGGCAGAACTGCATTAAAAACAGGCAATATTCTGTCATGTAAATCACTGCATGGGGTTCCAGAGATCATTGTCTGTGAACATAGTTTGCTGTGCAATCCACAAATGCAGTTTAAAGCTCTTTCGTGCAAAGAAACCATACACTATATAACAGCCTAATGTTGTTCTCTTGGGTTTTTACTTATAAATTCCACTGTCTGCTGTATTGTTTTACTCCTTAGTTTATGTCACGACTTATGCTTTGATGCATGTCTTGTCTCGTCATTTCCTGTTTTATTTTGAAATATTAACTTCCCTCTGTTTCAGGTACCTTGCCCTTCCTCCTGTGTCAAGCGTCTGATTGTCTTCCCTGATTCCCAAAGTGTTTCCACCTGTTCCCCATGGTTCCTCATGTGCTCAAATAGTCTGTGTTTCCCTTGTCTTGTGCCAGTGTTTGTACTCTGTCTTGAGCTTCACTACTTGTGGCTTTTCTGGCACAGTTTCCACAGCCATAGAGTCATTGAGCCTGCAGTTGCGCTAGTCTCCTGCAGAGTGTAGCCTTTGTTTTGTAAAATTATTCCATAGCTTTAGTTTCAACAATGGTAAGTTATATAGCCTGTTTCTGTTCCTCTGTTTTTGGAGTGATTTTTGTTTTGTATTTCAGTGATCCTATTGTGCCTCCGTTAAAGGAGTGCTTTAAGTTAATTGTTAAAGTTTCATAGTGTCTCTGTTTTTGAGAGAGTGTCTTTTGTTTGAGTCCGCCTCAATAGGAGAGCGTGAGTTTATTTTATCTTTAATAGCCCTTTGTTTTCCTCTTAGAGTGAAGAGGTTTTGGTTTGGTCAATTTCATAGATGCACTCTCCTTAAGCCATAGTTCTTGAGGAGAGTGCTCGGGAGTTTCACAGCCCTTTCATTTGCTCTGTGTGGAGATCCTCAACCTGTTGTTTAAAAATAAACATTCTTGCATTGAACTCGATCCAGCATCTGTGTCCGAGGCCTTGACAGTTTATCTGAGATCACAACAGTGACTCTTTACATTTGACTTGTCAAACATTTACCAGTTTCGCTCAGTTAATCTACATAACGTGTTAGAGGGTGATTCACTCTACATTTGGACCACAACTAAGCTTCTGGATGAGGGAAGGTTTGTAGATGACCACCTCACTGTGGAGGAAACACCAAACTAATATCTACATTGTGCACAAGTCTGGCATCAGGTATGGATACCTGAGGGATGAAGAAGACTGTCCTCAAAGAAAGAAATAGCAGCTGCCTCTTGCCACATGCCTGAAATGCTTTATTTGTGGTTTCACCTGAGTCCTGAGTATTCTGCGACAGACCAGGCAGATATGGATTCTTTGATTCTCACTCCAGAAGTGCTTCAGGTTTGTCTCTCTCAGATGGAACTGCTATTATGCTGACTTTCAGTCACCTGAGTCACTGGTCAGCCACTTGCACAAGATGTTTAGAGATCGTGGTGATGAGACCAGTTATGAGTTTGTCCCAGTTACTTTGGAAGCACTTAACACTTCCACTGAACATCCAAGAGATGTTGTTGCTCCATCACCACAGAAGAATGTTGAATCAACCCCCACAGCACATACAGAGACAGTTGCAGCACAACTCTGCTCTGTGGAAGATCAAATGCCAGAGACCAGCACTGATTGAATGTGGGAGACGATGTACTACTAAATATGACTGCAGCGGCAACAGGAAACTTCGGGCAAATTGAATAAACAATGGGGTCGCAAAGAAAGTACACACTAAACCCAGAAGATACCAGCTGTAAATCAAACAACATCTGCTGTGCTAAAACAAAAGATGAGAAGCCAGTGTGACAGAAAACAATATGCCAGTTGTTCAGGATTAAGAACAAAAAGATTACAGACACTGAGAACAAGATATTTAATGGATTCTCATTTATGTAAGCAACGATTGTTATCATTCAAAAGCCGTTACCAACGAATTCAAGAAAAAGTAACAGCCAGACAGAAAGAATACTATTTAAAGAAATACAAAAAATATACTTTTCAGAGAACACAAAAAAATGACATACATAACCCATAGATATAATGAAGAATCTCTTTTCAGACAGAGTAAGAACATTTATAGTAAAACAAGGTATGTGGGTTATGAAAAATACAGACAGACGAAACAAAAAACTTTTAACACAAGGTATCATAGTGACCCAGCATTCAGACTGCATCATATCCAGCACTGAACACGGCAAAAGAGAAACACACTGGCTGCAAACAGCATGTCCATCCAAATTCATAAAAGTAAACCGGTTACCAAAGATGGACACATTATTGCAAACAGGATGCTTCAAGACAAAGATGAAGTGGAAAAACTGACCAGCAACAGATAGCTTCATGAGACCTCTAAGAGGGACACCGGTTTATTGGGAGAAAGCCCTTAAAGATGTCCATGCCATGGTCCAACAGCTGGGGAAACCAACCTTCTTTCTCACATTTTCAGCTGCTGAAATGAGATGGTCTGAGGTTATAGAGGCAATAAAGGCTCAACAAGACAAACTGGTGGACTTTTCACAGCTTGACTGGAATACAAAATGTGAGATCCTCAGAAGCAGTCCTGTTACAGTCAGGAGACTGTTTGAGAAGAGAGTCGACGCTTTGATGACTCATCTGATTCTGTCTCCAGCTCAACCCATCGGTGAGGTTGAAGATTACTTTTATAGAGTGGAGTTTCAAGCCAGAGGAAGTCCTCATATTCACATATTTGGATCAAAGGCTCCCCCAAATTTGGAGAACACTTTGAAAACCATGTTCATGAATTTATTGATCGCTACATCACATACCAGATGCCAGACCTCGACACTGACCCTGAGCTCCATAAGACTGTGTCTGAGATCCAAGTCCACAGCAGAAACCACCCCAAATCATGCAAGGGAGGCGACGTTATCTGCAGATTCCCAAAACTACCTGTGGACCACACCATAAATTCCTCTGATGGATGATAAAGGGTTCATTCAGAAAAGAACAGCTTGACAACCCACTCTAATTAGAAATACTCGCTTTTCAGAGAAGAAACAACCAAAGTTTTATGGGAGACTTCTTAAACTTTATTTTCCACACAGGTGACCTGAAAAATGAGAACTATCAAACATATGAGAATTTTTATAATAATACATCTAAATGGGGATTTCCAGTTAAAATGTGTAGATTTTAACAAAAACACATTTTTGAGAGGGCCATGAAGAAACTTCAAGAACAAGGTCCAATTCTTAATGCCTGGAGCTTATTTGCACCAGAGGCTGAGTGGTGTTAGATGTTAGAGTGTGTTGCCCAGAGCGAATCAGTGAATGATGATGAGAATCAAAGAGAAAACATTCCTGATTATCAGATAGAGAGTGGTGCAGCCATTCCAGGCACCGAGGTACCAAGATTGAGCCCCGATGTAGTATGTAGTAGAAAGATGTATCGAAGCCTCAATGAGATGCAAGCACCTATTTTTTTACATTGTTTGGGACTGGTGCTTCCGGCTTGTCTGGGAACACAGTCCTGAACAGTCCTTTTATTTTGTGTCTGGAGGAGCTGGATATGGAAAAGCACATGTCATTGAGTGCGTACATGAGGAGGCCACGACGATTCTGCACCCCCCCACTTCAGGGACCAGGCAGACATGTCCCAACTTGCAGTGCTACTGACAGCTTTTACTGGCACTACAGCTTTCAACATCTCTGGCAAAATGCTGCACTGGATTCTTAAACTGCCAAGATCTTTGAGACCACCATACCAGGGTATTTGGAAATGCTTTAGATTAAATGAGCGCAGTCCTTTCAAATGCAGAGATTTTAATTATAGATGAAAATTAATGGTGTCTAAAGAACTGTTTGCCTAGATCCACTGGAGAATTCAGCAGATCAGAGGAAACAAGAAACTGTGTGGAGGGATATCTGTGCTTGCAGTGGGAGACCAGGTACCACCTCTTGGTAAAGCCAAACTACTCTGCGTGTATGTGGAGGAACTCTTTGATCTTTGAAAGGACAACTTTCAGATGGTTAACCTGACAGAGATCATGCGTCAGAAAAATGATCAGACTTTTGCAGAGCTCCTAAACAGGATCAGAGTAAAGCAGAAGACCAATTCTCTCAGCAGTGATGACAATGCTTTGCTCGCACAGACAGTCCACGACATTAAAAACTGTCCACTTGATGTCCTCCACATTTTTACAACCAACAAAGAAGTTGATCACCACAATTCTGAAACTGTTGCTGCTCTCTGCTCTGATATCATCAACATCAAAGCAGAGGATTACAAAAAAAGACCCTCAGATAGGAGAAATGATAGCACTAGGAACATTAAAGGGGAAAAAAAAGAGATTTACTGAACAACATTCAAGCAGCAATAGGTGTATTGTCATGCTAATTAGGAACTTGGATGTTGAGGAAGGGATTGTCAATGGCACATTTGGAACGATTGCACACATTGTCACCAACAATCATCAGGGATCAACCACAGTCAAGCTTGACAATCTGACAGTGGGTCACAAAATTTGCAGAAAGATTCAGGGACAACTTAGTTTACATTGAAAGATCAGAGGAAAACCTCAGCCTAAAGGGTGTAATGAGACGGAAGTTTCCTATTAAGTTAGCCTTTGCCTGTACAGCCCACAAAGTATAAGGCATGACAATGCAGTCAACTTATGTTTGTTTGAAACATGTTTTTGAGCCTGGAATGGCCTCAGCAGGACAACGTCACATCAGGGACTCTACATCATGGATTTTAATATGGACAAAATCTATGTTGGTCCACAAATAACAGCTACACTGCAGGACATGAGAAACACATTGTTTGACAACACAAGACCACTATGCCCATCATCCTCCACAACACCCAAGGACTGCCGTCTCATATTGAGAGCCTAAAATGTCACCACAAACTACAATTGGCCGATGTTTTATGCATAACAGAAACACATCTGTCTGGATCTTCCATGTCCCCCCATTTCCAATTGGAAGGATACACCATGTCCACCCAGAATAGACATGTCTCATACACAACCCATCCCGACACGGCTAAAAAAAAAGGCGGAGTTGCAGTCTACTGCATTCATTAAACATTAAAGGGGAACCATGGAGGTACGGGCGAAATGTGACTGATTCATTGATAATTCATTGTTATAAAAATAAAGGACCCAGTGAGAGCACTGATTGCAACAATTTACATGCCACCAAATTACAGACTGGACAAATTATTACCCCGGATGGAAGATTTATTGGATTCTTTGGACATGATGAACCTCCAACCTGTCAACATCTGTGGAGACTTTAATGAGGACCTCATATCCACAGGTAAAAAAAAAAATCCATAAACGAGTTATTACATACAAGAGGGTACTTACAAATTATCACCATGGCAACAACAGAAAAAAACACACTAATTGATCACATTTACATTTCCAATCCAAATCTGTCTCCAGTCAGGTGTACTGCACACATATTACAGCTAACACAGTCCAGTTTATTGTGTACTGAACAATACTGGCTGCTGAATGGTGTATGTTGTTAATTTAATTATTTGTTTTCTTTTTCTATTCATTCTTGCACAATATAAGGGTGCACATCAGTATGGACACTTTGTATTCTGTCAGCTGTAACATATGTATGTATATATATAAATGTTTATGCTGCTTTGTGTACTATAATAGTTACACATAGTCCTGTACTGCTTTGAATCATGAGCACTTTTTAATGATAATAACTGTATTTGTTTGTGACAGCTGGCTTTCTATTTGTTGGCTCAACTGTTTTTAAATATTGTACATATCTTCCAATCATTGAAATGTATTTGTTACTTTTATGAACACCAATAATCATGGCTTCATGGCAACTAATAGCTCATGAAAGAAGTAGAGTGTTGAAATGTCCGCCAACGGCCTATGAAGGTCTGGTAACGGTTTAATTCTACTTCTTCCTGACTGCTGTACGGTGCTGGCAGAGGATCAACACTTTGATGTATTTACTGTATTTGCTGCTGTGTCTGAGCTTTTGTAGACCAGCAGGACTTCTGAGTTCCTTTAATCACTTCCAATTATGTAGAAGTGGTACATTTAAGTTGTTTTTCTAAATTGACGTCAGCATTTTAAAATATTTCACTGCTCTAATTCAAAATGGCTTCATAAATATTTGATGTTTATGTTGTGGGAACTTTTTGAGAACAAAAGTTATGCTTAATCATGTTTGACTTTGTTTTCCACATGTCATCCTTGTAGAAACATGTGAATGCACCATTTCATATTGAAATAACTACAGAGGCTACAAACTACTCAATAGTTTGTAGCCTCTATACTGTGTTCAAATTAAGCCTTTTTAAATGTTTATTTCATGACTGTCTGAATATATACTATGGGTGTGTGTTTTTTTTTTTTCGTAATACTTTAAGATGTTGAAGTACAACTTCTTTGTATAATATCTTCTTTTATCTTTGTATAAAACTGTGGAGAAAACTTTAGCAAAAACATAAAAAAAACATGAAAAAACCATAGGCAAAAAACTGGAGGCAAGACCTACATGAGGGATTTTGCACTGTGCATGGGGTAACGTGGAAACTAAATACTGAAGGGAGGTGATTGGTGATGGAGTGCAGCTGAGGGGGAAAGCACAGGTGAAGTGAGTGAACTGATGATCAAGAGTGACGGGGCAAGGGAAACCAAAGTAAAACATGACATAACCAAGAATTAAAAACCTAACAAAAACAATGTGACTACAGATATTTCTCTATACAAGGACCCCCACACATACATTTTTAGTAGAGCCTGCTAGAGCCTGTGAGGACATGAGGATAATCAGTGACTCCAGTTAAAAATGTGAGCAGCACATTCAGTATTTTTTTTTTATTTTGACTTGTATCCTCTTTTTTTTCCCCCATAATTTTGCAGCTTTGGACAGAACTAGCTCCAGCTTCAGTACTAAATGAAGACCCATTACAATGTCAAGAGCCTGTGATTAAACTTTGTTGATTTTGTTCTTTATTATTTTGATTGACCCTGGCATTCAGGTATATTTTATTGTATATTTGGGTAATATGTTATTACAACCTGAATATGGAGAATTATTGTTTGATTGTTATATCTTCGTAATATAATGTTTGTGTTGATGTAAATAACTTTGTATGTTTTCAAATAATGTGTCTATCATTATTGTTACATTGTATCTACATTTATAGACAGTTACATGTTAATGTTTTGTCAGTTTTAAAAAAGTATCTCATACTATCTTATCTAAGTTTATGTATTTGGCAGATGCTTTTATCCAAAGTGACTTACAGGTAGGTAAAGGGGTCTTGCTTAAGAACCCCAACTGGAGGTAGTACCTTTCATGCAGGGGATTTGAATCCAGGTCTCCCACACGAAAGGTGGCAATGATACCACTACACTATCCAGTCCAGTCATCTCCACACTTGTTCCATTCCGACCCCATAACTGTAAGCAGTTAGGAAGTTTTCAGTCCTTTGAATATATGGCTATACAGCTGAAGGCCTCACCCAGAGTCCTGTTTCTGAATGTTTACAGGCCCCCCAAATACTGTGACTTTTTTGATGACCTCAGTGAACTGCTGTCTATGATCTGTGTTGATTTTGACTGTGTAATTATTGTTGGTGATTTTAACATCCATATGGACAACCCTCAGGACAGAGGGACTAAAGACCTGAGTAACACTCTGAACAACTTTGGGCTGACTCAGCATGTAACAGAGCCCACGCACAATAAGGGCCACACTCTAGACTTACTGATCTCTAAGGGCCTGAGCATTTCAAAGATTACTGTGTCTGATGTGGGCCGTCTGACCATTCCTGTGTTTTCTTTGAGAGTACGATTTCAGTGTACACAAACATCTCAACAGCAGTGATCTCAAAACGGTGTATAACTGAAAACAGTAGTGAGATCTTTAACCAGGTCTTCTCTTTAACACCTGCCCTGTCCGGGGGTTCAGTCAGTGAGCTCGTCAGTAGCTTCAATGCTAAAATGTTAAATGTTATAGATACTATTGCTTCCATTGAGGTGAAGATTATCTCTGGAAGGAAGAAGTCTCCATGGTGAAATTCCACACTGGTGAAAAATGGGAAAAGACAGTGTCGGAAAGCTGAGCGCAGATTGAGAAAAACAAATCTCCAGGTTCATTATGACATCTATAAAGAGAAACTTCACTCTTATCATTTACAACTGAGGAATGCAAGGAAGTCCTACTTCTCTGACATCATCACCAAAAACAGTCATAATGCTCGGGCCTTATTTGCTACAGTTGACAGGCTAACAAACCCTCCTGTGTCAGTGGCAACTGAACTCCATTCCACCATGGCGTGCAATGACTTTGCCAAATTCTTCACAGACAAAGTCCAAAATATTAGACAAGCAGTTGATACATTAGTAGCAGGTTCAGCATATATACCGTGTCCACCGAAAACGGGTTTAATCACCATGACACTGTTTCAACCCATTAACAGTAAAGACCTGGAGGACATCTTATGTCAGCTGAACTCTTCCTCTTGCTGTTTAGACATCCAAAAGGGTCTCAAAGATTTTGGAGTCAGACATGCTACTGATCGTGAACTTGTCCTTAACGTCAGGTGTGTTTCCAGAGCCACTAAAAACAGCTGTAATTAAACCTCTGCTGAAAAAGGACAGTCTTGACAAGATGCAAATGAACAACTACAGGCCCATCTCAAATTTCCCATTTTTAAGTAAGTTTTAAGTAAGATCATTGAAAAAGCAGTCTTTCAACAGCTTAATTACTTTCTTACACAAAACAACTGCTATGATACCTTCCAGTCAGGTTTTAGACAGCACCACAGCACTGAGACTGCTCTGACCAAAGTGTTTAATGACATATGTCTGAATACAGACAGTGGAAAAATGTCAGTATTACTTTTACTGGATCTCAATGCTGCTTTTGTTACAGTTGACCACAATATATTACTCAAACGACTGGAGAACTGGGCTGGTCTTTCCGGATCTGTACTAAACTGGTTCAAAACATACTTAGAGAACAGGAAGTACTTTGTGTCAATAGGTAACTTTACATCTGAGCAGACAAGAATCATATGTGGAGTTCCCCAAGGGGACCTCTCCCTGGGACCTCTTCTGTTTAACATCTACATGCTCCCACTGGCACAGATTATAAAAAACAACAAAATAAACTACCATAGCTATTCAGCTGACACGCAGATATATATTACAATGTCACCAAGAGACCGAGGCCCTGTACAGGCCCTTGGTAAATGCATTGAGGAGATTAATGACTGGATGTGTCACAACTTTCTCCAGCTAAACAAAAACAAAACTGAAGTAACTGTCTTTGGAGTCAAAGATAAACGATTGCAGGTCACCACAGAGCTTCAATCTATACACCTAAAAACTACCAACCAGGCCAGAAATCTGGGTGTAGTGATGGACTCAGACCTAAATTTGGAAAAACACATTAAGGCAATAACAAAGTCAGCCTACTATCACCTTAAGAATATATCAAGGTTAAAGCTCTGATGTCTCAGCAGGACCTGGAAAAACTAGTCCATGCATTCATCTTTAGTAGGCCTGATTATTGTACCGGTAATAGCATTTTTACAGGTCTACCAAAAAAGTCAGTTAGACAACAGCAGCTCATCCAGAACTCAGCTGCTCGAGTCTTCACTAAGACCAAAAAAGTGGAGCACATCAGTCCAGCTCTGAAGTCTTTACACTGGCTGCTTGTCCATCAGAGGATAGACTTTAAAGTTCTGATGCTGATCTATAAAGCTCTGAATGGTCTTGGCTTCTGAAGGCTTCTGCTACATTTTTCAGTCCAGCTCACTGTCATCCTGTTATGGTTTATTGACACACTTGAAGAGGAAGACGTCACTTAATGTTGTGGTTCCCACTCTCAGCCTAAACAGAAAGCTTTAAAAGCTGCAATATGCGGCCTGCCTCAGGAGACCGTTGTTGAACACAACAGAGCCATGTATTTCCCCCGAGGAGTTGGTCTAAACCAAAAACAGAGCAAAGGCGGTTTGAGTGGTGACTCACCTTTATCACACGTCTCACTGAATGATAGTTGTGTTTGTTGTTTCTTTCACTTTTTTTTCTTCAGAGAAAATGTTAATATCATCCATAAACCTTTTTAAGGTTTTTATCCAATAAACCTTGCAGGTGCAGGTGCGGCTTTTACCAACAACCTGCAGTACATATAAATAATTCCTTTTACAGGAAAGTGAATCACTTAATGTTGTTTGCTACTTTATGACTTATCAGCCATTAATTGCATACTTTTTAAAAGAATACTAGGCAGCATGAGCATTCTTTGTGAGCCCAAAGACTGTATGGAGTTTATGATGCTCCTGAAAGACTGCTATAAGTTCGATTTTATTTTCAAAAAGAGATTGTTTTTCATTCATGTATACATTACAGTCAACTGATCAATGAATGTCTTTAATTGTATGCTTATGTAGATGATACAGGATCTCGTCTCTTACGCTGTTAACTTTCATACCACTAGGGGGCAGAATATCGTTTCTTGTTTGTGTTCTTCTTAGATCTCCTTGGCAGCCTGGTTCAGCTGCAGTCCGGAATGTCAAGTCAGCAGGAGACACTCAAAAAGCACAGACAAATTATGCGGCTATGACACATTACACATAAAATCTGGAAACTGTCTCTTGACATTCGCAGAGGATAACTCTGACTTAATATGTCACACACACATATCTATCTATCTATCTATCTATCTATCTATCTATCTATCTATCTATCTATCTATCTATCTATCTATCTATCTATCTATCTATCTATCTATCTATCTATATATCTAAACAGATGTGTGTTTCAAACAAATATTGTAGGAAGTGAGGCCCACAACATTTGAGTCTTCTTTTTTCATTTGTGGTTTGGTTGATTTTCTATTTAATCACATAAATACATAGCTTAAAATAAAGACAATAGTCATTATAATAACAATAATTCAACATCAAGGGAACTTCTTGAAACCAGTACAAAAACAGTATTTGCTAAACTCACAAGGAACACGTTTTATTGCTGAAATAACTGGGCGACCTCAATGTCCGCCCCCTCGGCAGCCAGAATAGGCGATAGGAACTGTTATTATTCTGAAATGCAACCGGATATGGAATGTTTTACTTTGCAGCTTTTGACAAAGGTCCGAGCAGGAGGAGGCTATCAGTTGCAGGCAGTATTCTCCTCTCTGCTTGCATCATTTCAGGCAGCAAGCTATGTGACACTCTGGCTGCAGCTGTATCCCGGACCCCCTCCCCATCCCGGCCTCCCCAGTCCGCCCAGGATGGATCACAGGATAGCTGAATCGCACCTCATAACCGCCACCAATCCTGTTACGCTGTACGGGGAATTCACGCTTAATAACCGAAAAGTCAGGTGTTCCGTAAACCTGACAGAGAGGGACCTCGTTGTCCACAGGCTCACATCGGCACCTGTCGGGCGGAACAAGATGGTCTTGAGTCTGAAGGACTGTGTCGGCTGCCGGGCTTACCGGGAAGGTGACAAGGCGGACCCCGCAGCATACTTTGCAGCATACTTTTACCCGCTCAAACGCCGCTGGATGAGTTCTGGGGTTTCGCGGCAGAGAGTGGAGCAGTGCTTTCGTCTCGCAGCGCTCCAGGACAGACACGCAAACCTGGAGGAGGCGGAGAAGTGGGCTCGAGCTGTCCGAGAACGCGCGGCATTGCAACAGCGCCTCAGAGACGGTGAGTGCTCGTTAGCAACTGGGAGGGAAACTTAATTGTCGGTCCTCAGTTTAAAGTTGATTCGGTTATGAGTGAGAGCAACAGTACACCACAATAAGCTGTCTCTGGGTTATCTAGGTGAAGTTTGTCCAAATAATTGCCCGGCCGTATACACACACGCGTCTAAAAAGCGAATTGGCTTCCAGTTTCCTCTATCTCTCTTTTCATGATACTCGTTTAATTGGTTGTTGAGGCGAACAACTAATTGTTTAATTATAAAAACGAGCAACATAAGTAATAAAAAAATCTAGTTATTTTCTGGATCAATGTGTTTGAGCTGTAATTTTTTACAAAGCTGTTTTGCTACAAATCAATCATAACTGTCTTTAGTCACTTCGGGACCATTAGCTGTGGTGGATGGATGGCTTACTCTCCCCTGATGATTAAATAACTGACTACATGATAAGCAGCCTGTCTCTGATATGTACCTCTATTAGCGACGGTGTCAATCACTTCAGTGGTGAGTCACTAAAGACAGGTTCATATGACTAATCAGTCATTTCTTGGAATACACACCTCTGTCTTAATTTTTTTTTTTGCATTATACAGAGTGACATGATTCTTGTTTACTATATATAAACTGTTCTCAACCTTTTATCAGCTCTGACTCTTGTTATCTTTTACTTAATCCTTAATTCAAATTAACAAGAGGACAGGTCTGAAGCAGTCAGTCCCCAGAATTTAAGCTTATCAGCTCTGCTTTGTCATTACCTTTAACCTACTCTTCACATGAATAAAACAATACCACTGGTGAGAGAGACTCATATTTCAGTAACCCCAGTCTGCAAACAAACCTGTTTAACATAAAAGACATCTAAGTATCATATAGGTGCACAGAGGTCATGCAGTGGAATCAGGTATGATGACTCAAATAGGAAGTATCCTGTAATGGGTGAGTCCTTAACATGAGTTGTCTCATTATTTGTCTCACTAAGCTGTCTCCTGCCACATTGAAAAAAACTTTCTCTTACAAACTTTGTCCCAAACACAGTTGTGGTATCAGTAGCACACTGTGACCTAGTTAGCGTTTTCCCATTTGCACAAATTTATTTTTAACGAGATTAAATGTGCTGCGCTTCTGCACAGGCTGTCATTGTCAAAAGAAGAAAGAGGAGACTTTAGTAACTCAAGAGTATTATTTACTTTGATACATATTGTGATTTGACTGCCCGGAGCGTAACCCGAGACAGTGACCGAGCGGGTTTGCCGTCTTTAGACAGAGACCCTAGCACAAATGTCTCCATTAGTTGCTTTGCCCTGCCTCTCCCATTACCAGATTTATTTAGACAGAAGTTTTTCTGTGAAACAAATGCTGTTTTTTCAGCTATTTTTGAAAACATTATCTCTTATTCTGTTAAATATTCTAAGCCTTTTTTGTGTTTTTTTGCTGCTTGAGTACTGTAATTAGGTAAAAGGAATCCATATATGTGGCCATAGACATCTTTTGTATTCGCAGAATTATTCAGACAGCATCCATGTTCTCCAGATCTGTTTTCCTCTGAGAGGTAGAGGTATGCAAGTATGTGATGCAACCTCACACCTTCGTTTAAAAACTGCCTGAGAGAGACTGCTGTGTTTTGTTTTTTAAAGAGCGATACAAAAAGGATGCCCAGTATTGTACCTCTGCTCTAATGCTTGACTCTGCTTTACTGTTAAGAGCGTTGATGTTAGTTTGCATGGTAATGGTCATTTATGCTGACATCTATTAAAGCTGTGACCCTACAAGTCAGCTGGTGTCCCCATGGTGATGTTTGGTGTTGTATTTGATGCAATTTGGAGAGAGTATTGCATGTAACAAAGAAAATATTTTACCGCTGAATCTCTTACATCTATTTTTACCTGAAATAGGCAGTTTTCTTTATGATTATAGTGGTGTGAAAGTGGTTAGTTACTGTGGTTGATTTTCTTTTTTTACCCATTCCCCGCTCACTGCATTTCAACTAGTCATTTTGCTCTCAAAGGGAGAAAGTAGAAAATACCCTGCATGTCACAGTCTGTGATTTGTGCATATGGAGTTACAACATGAAGAGACGTGACGGGACACTCGTCTCAGTTGCTGCTACTTCTGGGTAACTGTAACATGTCAGGCCCTCGAATCAAGTTCCCCATAAATGAATTCTTGTTTTCACATACACATTTGATACCTCAGCTGCATTACCAAGATTTTCATCAACTGTAATGATTCATGGTTGTTGATGAAAGCATTAAATGCATCAGTGAGGGCATTATTGTAAGTTAGGCAATGGTAGCAGGCGTAGAGGATAGAAGTTTTGATAAATAAAATTGTCATTTGGCTGTCAAATAGATTAGAGTCTTTCTTTTGATACCAGCAAGGATCAAAGCATTTGAGATTATATCTGATTGTTTTGGTTTCTGAGATTTTCTAAAGCTGGTGTAGCCTAATTTGTTCAAGATCATTCAATTGTTTGTTCTACAAAAAAGATGACAATGTTTTTATTTTGTCATCTTTTTTCCATCTCAAATAAACAAAACAAAACAGGTTTTCAGTGTGTCGTATTGAAACAAATAAACATTTCGTTGTCTCAGTATATGAATATAACAATTTCACCAACTCCTTTTCTGTTACTAAATAACTGAGCTAATAGAATCAATGAGAAGCAGAGAATTTGTGAATCTTTTGTTGAACTGAAAGACCTAAGTGAAATTTCTGTGGGCAAGCTCTCTTAAAATCTGTAGATGAAACCTGCAAGGCCTTACTGCCTTCGGGCAAATCGTCTTTTGGTGCCA
Source organism: Leuresthes tenuis (assembly GCF_036924035.1). NCBI lineage: Eukaryota > Metazoa > Chordata > Actinopteri > Atheriniformes > Atherinopsidae > Leuresthes > Leuresthes tenuis. The sequence continues at coordinate 27,403,749 of NW_027325358.1, forward strand.
GAATGCCTGCTGCAGAGACAAAAGCTTGGAGCAATCTTTCACTGCTGTTCGTCTCCTTTTAATCCAAGAACATCTCAGGATGATGGGCCGCGGTCAATGACGTCTCATGAAGATCCCTGTTTGGATTTAGATAAAGCAGACAGATTAACTAAGTGCTCTCTGTTTCCTCCTAACTCCTCTCTCTACATTGCAGCCAGAGCCAACATCTTCCCTTTTCTGCTTATTCAGAGTGATCTGTCAGGACTTTTTTTTCTACAACATGAAGCCTTTTTCAAAGGTTTTCAAAGCCTTGAGTTTAGTTTAGCCTTAGTTTGGCATTCTGCAACTTTATACTTTCATGTGCTTCAATGGGAGCCCTCTTCCCATGGCATTGTCAGCTCAACTTACAAGATACTCATCTTGGTTGGATGATGTCAGGTATCAGTGTGCTGATGTTGACCTCAATTGGAGAACTTAACTGCTTATCGAGCTATCACATCATCTCAAAGGTGTGTCTGAGATTCAGATATTTTCTTAAACTCTATGAATGTTGTGAATGGCAACTCTTTCTTTGCAGTGTGGCTGGATATACTGGTTTTATTATCATTTCACTCTTTTCTGTTTAAAGTGCTTTTAAACTGCTGCTGGTTATCAATGTTTCATGGTTAAAGTTTTCAGAGTAGTCGGCAAACCTAATATGGCCAAAATCTTGGGCCACAGAGGTAGAATTACATGACTTACACAGCAGTCCTTTCTCTGTCATATATTTGCCATATAAACTGTGTGATGAAAGAGTAGAGCTTTGCCTGCTTATCCTCATCTGTGAGTCAGTATCCTTTTATGTCACAGGTCTGAATGTTTCTTTCTTAAAAATACATCCGAGCGAAGTGAGAGGACAGTAGGCTGCTGACTGAAAGGACACTGGTAGATGACGACCTGAGTGATTTTGCTATTCTCAACCCAGCGTTGCACACATAGAGATAGTTGCTCCCTCCTGGTCTTTCATAAGTTATGATGATGTTTTAGAAAAAGAAAAATCTGCACTAGTACGCTTAGCAGCCCATGTGAAATACTGTTGCACTGAAGCCCTTAGAAGTTATTAGGTTTATGCTGGCGATAGCAGCCAACTCTTTGTTTTGGACTCAATATGGGTTCAGCTTCAAGGGAAGGGAGGTGCTGCGTGGCTGTCTGTCCACAGTGATGCTGTGAAGTAGTGTCAGCTGTTGGTGGAGTAAACTGGATGTTGGTATTGATACTGTTGCAGATGAATATCTACTTGATAACTGAATTTTAGTATCAAATTGAGTATCAACCCTAGTTTTGTACCAGTAGCCAAGTGTCATCAGTGTATGTCAGTGCAGTATATACCTTTAGGGCAGCTCTGGGCCAGAGCAGTAATGAGAAACTTCAGTTCCATGTTATTTGACACAGTTTGCAGGGGAGACTAAATATTTTAGTCAGAAGTTTTCCATTCTCCTGTGTGCAAAGCATGGTTGGGACCTGCTTTTAAGCCTTGACCTCCTCTCTAACTTACTGTATGGGTAGAACAAACCATACTGTACATTAGAACGTTTTCTCCCCTGAATCAGGATGTGTTGTGGTGAGGTCATCACAGGGGTCAGGATCTGTGCTAATGAACTATAACTGAGTAAAACTGTTTGTAAAGGTGTGAAACCATGGAAACGACAGTTATGGAAAGTCAGATAGGATGCACTGTTTTTGAGGTTCTCAGGAGAGCTGCCGTTTCTTCTTTTAGCTTTCTTGCAGCCAAAATGGTGCTATTTATAATACATTACCCCTGGCTGAGACAGAGAGGTGGCTGTGACAGTGTTGTAATATGCTCCTTTTACACCATTTAAAAAGTGCCTGCTGAAAGAATGGATTAATTTTTTTTTTTTTTGTGAGGAAGAGATGATTATTTTGAATGAAGAAAAGGTATGAATACCCTTTTTATTTTAAGAAAAATAATTCTTGATCCAAAAACAAAGTAAGAGGTCCAGTAAGAGGTCCTTAAAATCTGACTAGTCACTGGTCACTATATATATTTGCTAGTTATGAAACCAATCTGTGTATGTTTGGCTCCAGATGAAGAAGGCAGATTCATGTTCTTAAGTTGCCATGCAGATGGTAGCTGAAAACGACAGCATATTACAGTCGGTCTTTATTGTTAGTACATTATACTTTAAGAGTAATCTCGATAGATCTACCTTTTGTTTCTGGGAGTGAGTAGAAATAACATCAACCTGCCCTATCCATAGAACTTTCTCCTGCTGAACTGAGGATTGAATTATGAAATCCCAATACTGAATGTCAAACTGTATATTGCTGACATTTACCGCTCACAAGGTTGGAAAGTATACTGGATGAGTTTCTGCTGTAATTGTTAGGTGTGGTTGATTGTTAGTGTTGTTCTTTTGTGTGCATACTGCATTTAAGACGGGACACAACATGGCCAGCCAAAAAGCTCTGAGGATGATATACAACTGTAATGCAGACAAAGAAAAATACAATCAAAAAGTTATCATTCTTTTTTAGAGGTCTATGGCACATGTAGAGCCGTGAATCTTTGTTTGGGTGTAGATTTGATTAGATTACGATTCACCTGTTAATGATTTGATCTAAACATGCATCTTGAATTTCAGGAGTTTGAACTCCACTTCGATGAAATACATGATTTGCCTTTGAACTTGTTTTTTTCTTGTGTATATTATTCTTTTTTAAACATGTTTTTCTTCATGTAAAATATAGAATTTCAGTTAATAGTGATTAATAAAGTAATTGATTCAATCTCAGTATATTGTATCTTTAAATTACTGTAAGATTACACACAGTTCTGTTTTCATCAGCAAGTATAAAGAGGTTAATGAATTTCCTTTCTATTTATTTCTTAAAAAAATCAGACCCAAGTCTTAAATTAAGGTATCTTTTCAGTGCCAGTGACACACCTCAGTGATTTGTATTCTCTATGTTGTATACAGTCGGTCGCCTCTAAAGTCCTCAAATGTCTTAATAGCTTTATCCATTGATTCCTTTATCACAACTCTGACTTGTCTGTAAAGTCCTGGTAGAGCTGTTTTAGTGGGGACGGGTCTGCTTACTTTGCAATTCCAAGAACTTTAACTGTTGGTTCAACTCAGGGGTTCTCTAAGACCAAATCTGTTCTTAGATTCTTAACTCTGAAAGCTGCAACAGATTGGTGATGTGGGAACTGTGGGAGTTCGAGCTCTAAGTTGACAGCACGTCAATCATATTTGACTGATCAGTCGGGCTGGCGGTGTCGTATAGGTCAGGGCTAAAATGGGTAATGTGGTTCCTTATGGTTGTGTTACCAAGATTTTTTGTTTTTATGAGACAGGCTTTGCATCATCCTTTGCATTTCATCTACCGGTAGTTCATGCTTTCAGATTTCACCTCAGTGAGCCCAGCTCACTTTGGAGCTTTGTGTTGCTGCTTTTTCTTCCTCTGCCTCTTTTTCTTCTTCTTCACCTTCTTCTTCTACCTGGAATCAAGATATTTCGATATCTCTAATCACAAAGCAAGTTGAAATGAGATCATATGTTTAAATTTCATCAAGTTAAGCACCACTGGTAGACGATAACTGGAGAAACATTTAGAATGACATTTTGTAATTCAGTGCCTTCCTCAGCTGCCCTGTAATATTGTCGTGTGATTGAGATGATATCTCTTTTTTTTATGATATATATATATATATACATATTTATACCCACACATCCATCCATTTTCTATACCCGCTTAATCCAATTTAGGGTCCCAGCTGTCATTGGGCGAGAAGAAGGTCACCAGTCCATCACAAGGCCACTCAGAGGCAAACAAGACACACAACTATGTACACTCACACTCACTCCTAGGGAAAATTTAGAGTCACCAGTTAACCTGACATGTTTTTTGGACGGTGGGAGGAAGCTGGAGAACCCGGAGAGAGCCCACGCATACACTGGGAGAACATGCAAACTCCACAGAAAGGCCTTGGATTCGGAACCCTCTTACTGTGAGGCAGCAGTGCTAACAACTGCACCACTGTGCAGCCCACACAGACATATTTTTTAAATTTATTTTATTTTAAAGTATTCATATGACAAATAAAAGAAAATCTATTTGCCAAATATGCTCAAACTTTCAATGGTTCCATTTCAACTTATTTTTTTGGAGAGCAGGACAACCAAACACTGCCAGTTGTTACAAATAACACCTCGTGATTCACTCCTAATATGTTGGTCAACTCGATAAAGTAAAAGACGAGCAGGTTGCAGTAAGTATATCAGCACAGTTTCCTATGTTCTGTGTCAGAGGCATTTGTATGTGCAGTCAGACTGCAGTGACAGCAGCAGTTTGCTCCCTGAGGACTTCTCATCACACGTTCATTGTGATAGATCTTGATGTGCTGTTGAGAGATCTGATTTAGTCTCTCATCTTCTCTGCAGCTCTGTGTTGCTCTGAGGGCTCACAGGAGCTTTGTGTTTGAAATAGTGTTTTACCTTCACTTTGACTTTCAAAATACATTTGATCATATATGACTACAGGATGTTTCATTACATTGTTTCTCACCTTTAAAGTTAGGGTAACCCAATCACAGAATCATTTTCTGATCTTTTAATGTTAAAAATTAGTTTCTAACCTGATTGTTGGGCTGTGAGTAGCACATTAATCTAACCTCTTGCTCACACAAACAAACTATAGGAGCAAAGAAATTTAGTCCCATTCAAAAAACACATCAAAGTTTCTTTTGAAATACTAAGCTAGTAAATTTCTGCAATAACTTGGTATTAACTGGTAATGTGCTGTCACTTGACAATAACCAAATGTGCCATTTTGATCAGTACAGTACTCCTTTTTTCATGCCTGCTGCCATGAGGGTTTTAACCTGTTCCCATTTTGGGAACCTTTGCCTAAAATGATCATCCATGGCATACCAAACTTAACTGAGAGCTGTTCCATATGAAGTAAATCCAAACAGCCAGAATCACTCTGTGTTACAGATATTTCAATAAATTGAAAGGAAAACAATTTTTTTATTAAGATTGGTTAGAATAAATACGTTGATAAATTGAAAATAATTTTAGAAAATAAATGACTAGATAAATAATGGATAAATAAAAAGACAATAAAAGACACGTTTACCTGAATGCCAATCTATTAAAAAAGGGTTTTAAGAAGTGATTTAAAAGAAGTTACTAACTCTGCAAGCCTTAATTCCTCGGGCAGGTCATTCCAAAGTCAGGGGTCCCTGATGGCAAAAGTATGATCTCCTCTGGATTTGAGCCTCGACTTCAGAACTGCCAGGAAAGCTCCGCCCGAGGAATCTCAGGCTGTGAGGTGGCTCGAATGGGGTCAACGGATGTATTGGGCCAGACCCATACGGGGCTTTAAAAGTGATCAGCAAACTCCCAAAATCAATTTTAGAACGTACAGGGAGCCAGTGCAAGGCAGCGAGGACCCGAGTCATGTGACTACGTCTGTTTAAACAAGTGAGAAGCCTAGCTGCGGCGTTTTGGACCAGTTGGAGACATGATAATGATTTTTGTCTGAAACCAGTGAGGAGGGAGTTAGAGCATCTAACCTGGAAAATATGAATCCATTCTGTGGCCAATAACATTCTCAAAATCTGTGGCAATGTTATTAACTGAAGGAAACGGTGTGGACGGTGAAGCATGAATCAAAGTGCTTTACTTTCTTACTTTTTCCCCTTTTTTTTGCCTTGTTTCCCTGCAGAAATCTAAACTCCCCTCATTGGTCCAATGATGAGGCCTAAAATACACGTATGTAACGAACCCAATTCCACAGTGAAACAGACGGTGCTTCCTGCACATCCTCTCACTTCTCTCCTGACCTTGCTCTTTTTCTGTTATCACATACATCTCGTATAACAAAGCTTAAAATACTGTAAGAACAACTGCAGGACTAACCGTGTATGATGACTTCAATTCAAACCTTTATGTCATAAACTCTTTGCCTTTCTTAATTTAGACCTGCAGAGGGCTAACCACTGCCACCTCCTCCTCCTCCGCCTTCCACACCCTTTGTGGTTCTGGCTCAGGAAAAATCTGCTTGTGTGCTTGAGCAGCTTCCACTCTTTGATTTACAATTAGGAATCAGGAGTTTGCCCGTCCCTGCACCTTAAAGGCTACTTGGAACCAGTGAGTTTGTCTGCAGCTGAATCAAGGGTCTATCCCATGATTTGGTGGCAGACAAAAGAACTGTCACTGCCACCAAACATCCAAGTGGAGGATTGGAAAACAAAATCACTGTCAAGCTAATGAGCAAGTTCTTTAATACAGGATTTATTATGATGATGTTAATAAATTCTGTAAACACAAGACATAAGAAACCTGCTTTATGATAGCATGTTAGAATGTTAAAAGGCCTTACCTTCATTATATTTGGAAAAACCTCTTCCGGCATGTTCTTACTGCCTTATTTTACACACAACACAGTACACTACAGTGCTGGAGGATGTATATCAAAACAAGCTGGTACACATATCCATGTATACACTCTTATATTCAAAACTCTACTTTTAACAAGGTCAACTATTTTGTATTTCTTTAGGTAACTTAGTCTATCACAAAGTCTTGTAGGGATTAGGTGTTGTGTGTTTTAACCATTAATTTGTCTTTATTAGTAACTGTAGCTTCCAAACAAATCCTATGATGTGAAATAAATAGTATTTTCCTCTGAAATGCAGCTTAGTAAAAGTTTTACATTATGTATGAGACCCATATAAAGCATGTTTTTGCTCCAGAGTGAAACTTTCAATCATGACCGATACATCCCAGGGACCATGTGGTATGTCTAAATTGCTATTGTGCAGTTAAGTTTGGTATTCAGTTGAAGTATGCTCTTGAAGTTTGGCTCAGAGAATCACCATTGCACTGCCATCAAACGACACCGTCATATCTGTGAAAATGGCTGTTTTCATGAATTTTGCATCTCTGGCTTGTCTGTAAAACGTGGGATTTTTTTCCCCCTTTCTTTGCACTTTTCAAGATTTAGATTTGATTTTAAGCATGAGTTTATTTGTGTTTTTGTGTTTTACTGAATAGATTTTCCCTATACACACTAGACTCTAAGAATAGAAAATAGAGAGCCAACAATATTTATAGATGATGATGGGATGTATCTGTGTTATTACTTGGGGCTGGGAGAGTAAAAGTATTATGTTAAATACAAGATAATCCACCAATCCCCTAATTGTGGAAACTGGATTCCCTCCTGATGGGTGTTTATCAGGGCTTAGAGCCCTCATCATCACTGGGCATCAGGTGGAAATATGTACAGTAGTAAGTACAGTAAAACATTAACTCATTTGTGGGGAAAATAGTTTAAAAAAAAAGATATTTCTATTGCAACAAAGTTACTGCTAAGACAAGCCAACTCTTTGTAAAAGAGCAGCACTGAATCATTTGCATCTTTATTTTTAACACAGGATATTGTATATGTACCATATGCAGGGAGTGCTGAGCCGGTGAGCAACTGTCCTCGGAGCCGATGTGCTTCTGTGATTATAAGATTCAAACATAATTTTTACCCTGCGTTCCTTTTTATCTGTAAAGGAAGCTTTGCTACACAGCTGTTGTGTTCACTGTTACAGGTTGACACTCTATAGATCATCCATTCATCCATTTTCTAGGCCCCAGCGGGGATTCAAACCAGAAACCCTCTTGCTGTGAGCTGACGGTGCTAACCACCACACCGCTGTGCAGCACATGCTATAGATCAGTTTACATTTATTGCCTTACATGTCTTCATTTCCACAGTGCCCGCACAAATATGCAATTTATTGCTCCTTGTAAAGGGATTTTTATTAGACCTCATATTGGATTTTATTAACCTGCTGTGGTCATGTTGTATTACCAGTGATGATTTGACAGTTTGACACTGGAATTTATCAAAGCTGTCAAATTCCTGCCTTGAATCATAACTGAAAGATTGAAAGGATGACTTTGCTGAACAGTATAGTGCTACCTTATAAGAAAGGGCATCATTCCCTAAATTCCTACAAATCAAGCTAAATGTGACCTATTGCCTATTCTTTCTCTTTAAATCCCCAGTAATAAACTTTTACACGGTGTCTCAGCTGAGTGGGAAGGTTTTGCCGGCAATGTGATGTTGGCTGAGCTCAGTAGGTGACGGCCTGGCATGTTTTGGATTTTTTATCATGTATGCAGCATCATTTCCTTACCACAAACAGCTAATGGTTTGTCATGCTTCACTGCTAATGGGGAGTGGAATTTGAAGGTGTGAAACACCAGTAAGACTAACGTATTTATGTGTAAGTCATCACTGTAGGTTAATGTGAATTGCAACACAGTAGTTACATTTCAGATAGAAAGAGTGACCATGAAAGTCATAAAAACTGTATTTACATTGTTTGATTTATTTGTTTTGTAATGAAGAGGTTTCCCTTCTTCGTGTGACCCAAATTAACTGTATATTCTAAACACTAACAGAAAAAGCTCATGTCATGTGTTGCATGATGCAATTTCTGAGAGCAGTAAATACAAATCAAATTAAGAAATTGGCTCTGTTTTATGTCACTTGATAAAAGGACAAAGAAAGATGAAAGAAACAAATCTTCACTAAAGAAAAAAGCAGAATTGCACTTTTAAGTGTACTTAAAGAGGAAGCTGACACCAAGGCTGTCGCGGTTGAGGAATTCCCCCTGCTGTGAATCAGGGCAGCATATTCTTTTTTTCTTTCTGTTTCTTTTTTAAAATCTATTTATCTAGCAAATTCGTTTGTTAATTACTAAATTACAAAACTCATTGCAATATCTGAATCTGAAACATGGCGCTTACACATTTAAAAAAAGGTTATAAAAAAAGACAATTTTATAACACCTTTTATTTTACTGTTAGGCGTTTATGTCTGTCACTGTCTCTGCTGTACTGCTGTACAAGCTGTCGGGTGGCACCACTGCTCCGCGATTCTGTGTGGCAGGAGTCAGCGGCAGCCGCGTTTCAATAACTGGATGGTAGCTTGCTAGGTGAGCCCTTAAATTTGTTGCGTTTGCTCGTTTTACTTGAAGCGTTTTGCCGCAGATTTTACCGATTGCCTCATTAAAATTGGCTGGTTCCCCCTTTTCATTTGGCTGAAAGCCGAAATGCTCCCAAAGACCGTAGTTACCTTTGGTTTTGATACCAGTGCAACTGCCATTGTCTCCTTCTCAACGTGGGTTGTGGTGAGATCAGGTCAAGTGCGGTGGCCCTGGGCAGCTTGTGATGGGCCTCTTAATAACGCAATATTTCATTTTTGCAGTTACCGCGACATCCCTAGCTGACACAGTGCTGAACATAGAACAAGACTTTCTTACAAAACTGTCATCTATTCTCAGACTCTTAGCAAACCCAAATGGCTATTATGGGGAACTTTTCCGGCAAATGTATTTTTCCTGACTGCTGGGTTTTCCCTTTCATTTAGACTGTTATTTCCTGTTGGAAATACCTCAGTAGTGGTTACTCCATTAAGATCTGGGACAGTTCCCATGCTGTTGGTTTGAAGTGAGCAGATGAGACGTCTGTAATCACAGATCAAGTAAACGGAGTTGAGATGCCGAGCAGAGCTTTGTTGCAGCAAGTTTGCTTTTTTTTCCCCCTCCTCATCTTTGCTGGTCTTTGTTAGACCAGTCAGTTCACTTAGATTGCTTTTTCATCTGAAGCACTTAATGGCCACCCACTTTATCACTTATCCAAAACCAGCCATTTTTCAATACAACAGTTTTAACGTCAAAGTGATTATGCTTGTTTGTGTGCATCTGTCATTCTTTGCGATAAAATAAATAAAACACTACAGTTACTACGTGAGACAAACATACATGAGTTGACAAGGAGTGCCAGACACATCTCAAACAATGGCACCCATCCCCCAAATTATTAATTTCCTTTCTTAAAAAAAAAAAATCTAGACTGGTTAGATTTTTTTAATTGATTTTCTTTCCAGTCCTTTACATTGTTTTTCAGATATCTGTCCGCTTTGGCTCAGTGCCACAATGTTTCTGCAGCAGAGCTGATTATGGAGGAGGAAACTGAGCATGGACAGAGACGGGTAGATTGATACTACTTTCTGGAATGTTTTGAGAAGGGGAGTAGTGGCACACAGGAAGTGGCATGAGGATTTAGCCAGAAAGGGCTGTTTTGAGAATGGCTAAGAGCGCACACATGCACACATGCTCGCGCACGCACACACACGCACACACACGCACACACACGCACACACACGCACACACATGCACACACGCTCGCGCACACACTTGAAGGTCAGGATGTTCCCCGCTAACTGTCACGCCAGCTGATTCATCATGTCACCTCTTTGGCTTCTTTTCAAGAGTCCAGTCATTTGGATTTTTTAAAGGACTTCATCTAAATGATACAAAGAAATGTACATATGATTCAGCTGCACTTAGAAAGATCACTTGCTCTTCATCAGTTTATAATTGATAATGGTAATTGTTGAATGTTGCCATTGCATTATTTTGTTTTAACAATTAATACATTCAACTTATTTATTTACCATTGTTGTCATTGAACTGTAGGAACAGGTATATCTGTCACTGACCATTCTATTTACTTCAGTTTAGACAAGTGCTGAAAAGATTCCTAATGCATTTGATGCAAACTGGATGAATCTTACTGAAATAATCCCCTTGATTGTTTCCTTCCTGTGCTGGGACATTTTCTGTGTTGAAAGGTCGGGTGTGCTTAACTGTTCATGTGTGCTTGGTGTTAGAAAATGTTACCTTGCTATCTTGCTAATCTAAAATGGTGAACATGGTGAACATGGTAATCATTGTAGCATTGAACATTGTTAGTATTTAGCTCAAAGCAGTACTATGCTAAAGGACCGCCTTAGTGAGCTGCTAGTATGACTAAAATCTTGTGGTCTTCTAGACTTTTTGAAGTACTAGATTGAATAATATTGCTCACATAGACAAGTGTGACAAGAGTGTGAATATTCATGTGGTCTAAATCATATGTTGTCCATTGTGGGCTGATGTGAACTACATCTGGAAGGAGGATGATGTCAAATTGTTCTCTGCAGTAACTTTTGATCTTTCCAGTTTATTTACTTCCAATAACACTATACAGGGATTACAAGTGATAGGGAGAGGATTTCAGTGAGGAAATTAACTTAACTTTTTTTTTTAGCAACTGTAGAATATTTCATGTTGTCGACTTTGGTGGTTTGACACAATGACCTCCATGTGAAATGTGGGATTTAAATATGGCAGATGGTTGTATTTGCGTTTGTTTCGAAGAATTATAAACGGGAGAGGAAAAAGGAGAATATATAACATTTCAGGCTTTCCCACCACAATAATGCCGATAAGCTTAAATTAAGGTCGTAAACACCTCTTTGTATGATACAGTTTAATGCGACAGCACCACAACCTGCAGCGTCCTGAATGACCATGAGGCTGGATTTACATCTGTCCTCAGTTTCAGCATATCTCATCACATAACTTTAACTAAAGGAATATTAATTGCAGTTACTACATTAGTTTTAATCAGATAGGATATTGAGTTTATAAGGTAAGGTGATAGCAGCTTTTTATTTAGGCGAAAACAAATATCCTATTAGACAATGGAGGTTACCTCAGGTAAACTCACTGTAAGCTCTAATTACAAGAGACATACAGGGGAAGATACCTTAAAGTGGGAACTTTTTGCTTACCTGCCTATCTGCATTCCTGTAGTATCACGGTGTGGGACAGTGCTCATTAATATGAACTAGTTTTGAACAAGAGCTAATATTCTTCAGTTGTTCCCACCCACTGTGACTCATTCATCAGCTGTCAGACTTGTTTGGATGTAAACTCATAAGACAGTAGTACAAAGTCAGATCACTCCCCGTGAGGAATTCCACTTGAGGGTTCGTGTCTTACGAACTGACACGCTTTGTTTGGGTGTGTTTGTGTTTTGACAAGACATGTTACAGAAAAGAGGCTTTTCAGAATCTTTTTTGTGCCTGTCTGTAGATGCACCCCACAGTTGCAGTGTGTCAAATATAGCTGTTGGCTTTCTGTCACATTACTGTTCTTTTGTTTGTTCTCTTTTCCGTCCGAGAGGTCACAAAAATATATTCGGAGAGGAAGAAAATTAGATAAACTTAATTTGTAAACTTTTTCTCTTCAGTGTATTTTCTTCTGTCTCAGCCAGGCTATATCATTTACCAGCATTTCAATGTAGTTTCTCTGTCTCGCATGAGATATTGGATGATTATTAAATTCTTTATAAGCTAATGCATGCAATACCTAATAAATCCTCCTCAAATATTGTGGGACAGGGAACCTATGGTGGTTCCTTCCCTCATGAGCCCCAAATCATTTTTAGAATGTTTTAAAATTACTTGAGGTCTGTGTTTGTTAAACCTCTGAAATCTTGGATCTCCACGATATTTTTTATTTTATACTGTAGTTAAAGGTTTAGAAAAAAGACTCCACTCATCCTTTTTTATATTCAAGCCACGTAGTAGGATTTATTTGTGTGAATCAGATGAAGGTACATCTGGTTTACTGCAGAGGTAGCAACAGCTGGGATACATTTTCTGTAAATGTATCATGAAGGATTACGAAACAAATCGTTGCATCAAAACATGTCAAACTACACATTAACAGCATCCAAAAAACAGATACTGTAAATTTGCATTAAATTATTTTCAGTCACTGGTTTACAGGTTAAATTGATCACCCAACCAGCTAGTGCAGGACAAATATATAAAAGCATAAAACTGTCAGCCAACATTTATTTCACATTTTTTCTCCCAATGCACAGAACACCCATAGCGACTGTCTGTATTGTATTGTATAAAACACTAAGTAAGAGTTTCCACTGCGGAAGACATTCGTTACTGTAACCTCTTACTCCCCTTGGTGCTGGCAGGAGAAGTCAGCCTCGTGCTGTTCTGCAGTGGTCCTTTTTTGTTAGAGAAAACATGAAATATTTATGCACCAACTATCTTTTTGCACCTCTGTCCTCTCCTTCACCCAGAAAAGGTAACGCTCCCCACCTTAAGACTGAGTCACATTGGTCAGGTTTCAGCTGAATGATTATCCAAGCATGATCTACATTCAACCTGTTCTGTTGGTGGACTCACTGCTAGTGTGCTTGTATTGTAGATGATGAGCCCATTTGTAACATTTACCTTTTCTCTCCTTTGCAGGCGTGTTGCTGAGCGAGTTGTCCCGTCCATGCCGGATGATGCTGCTCGTGAACCCACAAAGTGGGAAAGGACAGGCGCTTACCCTGTACAACAGCCATGTCCAGCGAATGCTCAATGATGCTGGCATCATATACACTTTGATTATCACTGGTGAGTTGTTGGCTCAAGTCAGCATTGCATGAGCTATATATGCATTAGTTATTGGTTAGTTCGTAGACATACGTGTTGGCTATCGCTGCAGTGATACAGCAATACTGAATTTCTGACACTGTCTTCTAACCTCTCGCAGTGCTATATAAGACCACTGAAGCCATAATTTAGAACTGTTTTATTTACTGTATTTCCCTTTGAGTCAAGGACTAGTGTCAGCTGAGATAGGGTCCAGCGCACTGAACAGGATAAAGCAGAAATTTATGAATGGATGGACTGACACTCTTCAGGAAAAATAGATTCACTGCTTTCATACTGCAACGACTGTGGGGGAAATGACAGAATGAGGTCACTAACCCAACATGTCAGCTTACTCTGCTCTGTTTCAACACATTTACTATTAAGGTCTGAATTTGGGAAGATTATAAATTTATGGGCGGCTTGTGTGGCCAGTATTGGCAGACTTTTCAGCCCCATGCAGTGGGTTGCCAGCCATGGAGTGCAAGTAACCAGCCAAGCCATAGCAGTTCCAAGACATTAGACACATGAGCTGCCAATGAGTACATCCCTATTCGATGTCGTTTTGCCATTCATAAAAGACAACAACAACAACAAAAAAGAGAGATTCCTTTTTTTTTTTAAGATGTTTAACACATCAACAAGAAAACTAAGGACACACATTGAAAATCACTTGAAACCTGATCACTGTAATATTGTTACAAAACCTCACACACAATAAGCTCAATCAATCTCACACCAATATGTCAGTGAGCAAAAGCGGAGGATGACACTATGAAACTCACAGCTCAGCAAAGACCACTGTAACATCACCCACTCTGTATCACTCTCCCTCTGCACGAGTTAAAAAGCTTCTTTTTCTTTTCATGCAGTCACTATCATTATGCTGATCAACTGCCTCTGACCCATATGCAGGAAGAGCTGCTATGTAATAAAATGTCAGTACAGAAACACAGTAAGAAAGAGACATGTCCATCAGAAACATACACATTCACACAAAATCCCTTATTTGACTCGTTTTTACTAGTATGGTCTAATACAAATGTTTTCACCATAATATATCTAATCTGCAGTCTTGCTAAAATATGCAAGGCTTTGCCTGAAAGAGACGGTCTTAATGGGAGCAAATATTGCTCTGAAACATTCATAATCCCATTGTTCTGCTTCCATATGCATCCAGTAATTTTTTTATTGTGACAACTAGGGCTGCCACGATTAGTCGACTAGTCACGATTATGTCGACTATTAAAATCGTTGACGACTAATTTGATAGTCGATGCGTCAGCTTGTTTTTTCAAACTTTGTTTTCCTCTCAAAACTGCTGCGGCACCTTCCACTGCAGCGTTTGGCTTTCTGTCCTTGACACACATGCGCAGTAGGGGTAACTGGGGTCATCCATGATGTCACAGGAAGTTAAACCAGACGGGCTCTGGTATCATGCCTACCCGCAACAGAGCTCAAAAGTGTGGGTGCATTTTAAGAAGACTAAAGACAAATGTGTGCAATGCAAGATCTGCAAGGCAGAAATTGCCTTCCATGGCAGCACAACAACGATGCACGAGCACCTGAAAAGGAAGCATGTTGTTGTGGCTTATTGTAAAGAGGGACCGTCATCTTGGTAAGCTAACTGGCTTGTTAGCTGCTATAATTAGCGGAAACAGAGAGTTAACTTGCTACTTACTCATATTGATAGATGTAAACGTTAACATTAGTGATGATGATGTGATTAATTAGCCTTAGCACACATATTTCATGTGTTTTCTTTAACGTTATAACAGTGCTACAATGCTAATGTTTTCTAATGTTACGTTTCAGTGCTAAAAAAGTATGTTCATCTTCAATGGATGGCTTTGTTACAAAGCTAGCTACATGCACACCTCAGCAAGCAAATGTCCTGACTGAGTCCATACTGAACATGTTGGTGTTATATTTGAGTCAGTGAGACCAAAACTTTTTGTGAATAATTCCTTAATTTCAGGTGCCTACCTCATTTGATTTAAATGCAGCTATGTTTGATGCCTGAGACAAATGAAGGAAAGAAAAACCTAAAAAAACAAAAAAACTTTAAGTATTTATTTTTGTGTGTTTGCTACACAGTTAAATAATTGTTTGTTGCAACAAGCTGCATATTTCATTAAAGGGTTAATTAACTATGATATTAATTATCTTTTTTTAGTTAGCATATACCTCAAACACGCCAAACTGAAAGATAATGATGGTTATATAAGAGCAGCTGCATCCTGGTGCGATAAGCTGTATGTTATACATTAAATTTACGTATGATCCGATTAGTTGACTAATCGAAAAGATAATCGGTGATTAGTCGACTATTAAAATAATCGTTTGTGGCAGCCCTAGTGACAACTGCTACTGACACTTCTGTACTGTACTGAAAGTTAGACTATAGGCTACAAGCGTAACATAAATAACTGCTTATCTTAAAGGCAACTCTGCAAAGATCACAGAAAGACACTTATCAAGACAGATAAAGATCGGGTGCAATATCTAGCACATACCAAAAGTCTCTGATAACAGTGTCTTCACATTCCGCAAATCTTTTAAATTAATCTGCTATGGATGATAGACTACTCAACTTTTTCACAATTTCATGTTGATTTTCTGAAATTGCTCTATCTAAGGTGCTCTTTTAATGTGATGTTTTTCCAATTAACTTTTGCATGCTGTTTCAGTTGTTTCTTTTTAGTACCATTTTCTTTTCCAACCTGGGTTAAATTTGATTATATTCAATTCAATTTTATTTATATAGCGCCAAATTACAACAAATGCCATCTCAAGGCACTTAAATAATATAGTCCAATTCAAGCCAATTTGAGTTCAATTCATTGTAATCATAATCCAATCAAATCCAATTGATTAATTTGAAAATTAATCCAATTCATTCATACAGAGCCAATTCTAAAACAATTTCCTAGCTAAGGAAACCAACAGATTGCCAATAGTCCGAAACTTCTCTTCAGTCCAATCTCCCATCCTTAGCATGTCTGAGGCGACTGTGGAGAGGAACGACTCCCTTTTATCAGGAACCGGACTCAGAACCAGACTCAGGAAGGGTGGCCATCCGCCTCGACCAGCTGGGGTTTGAGAAGACAGAAAAGAGGGGACAAGAAACACCGTAACACCATTCAAAGGATATCTGTTGAGACAGGGAAACACAAGTTCATGACAACAATAATGCCAAATGTACATAATATCATTTGAAAAGTTAAACAGGGAAAAAAGAGAGCAAAGTGAGGAACAGTGTGACATAAGAGGACCCCCAGCAGTCTTGGCCTATAGCAGCTTAACATAGGATGTTTCAGGCTCACCTGAGCCTCACTAACTAGAAGCTTTCTAAAAAGGAAAGTTTTAAACCTAGTCTTAAAGGTAGAGAAGGTGTTTGCTTCCCACATATTTACTGAAAGCTGGTTTCACAAGAGAGGGGCCTGATAACTGAAGGCTCTGCCTCCCATTCTACTTTTAGAAACTCTGGGAACAACAAGTAAACCTGCAGATTGAGAGCAAATTGTGAGCGACGTGATGTGAGCAACTTGAGCGATGCGTTGTCAGCGAGCGATGCATTGAAAGTTGAGAAAGGCTCAGTTTTATGCAAACGAGCAGTGGCACGACGACAGTCAATTGTGGACCAATCTTGATTCCGAAGGTGGAAAAAAGGTGGGAAAGAACGTAAAAAGACAGAAAGAGAGTAAAACAATGGAGGAGAAATTAATCATTGCAGTCTCCGGTTTCCCAGAGCTGTATGATACAAACCTGTTTGTCTACAGAGAGGCTCAAAAAAAAAAAATAATGCTTGATAGCACCAATAGTGCTGGAACCAAACATCATCATAACGGAGCTCCTGCATCAGCCAATGAAATTCTCTGTGGAGAGGCCGGTTTCTCAGGACGTTATGGACCCAGATGGACCAATGGCAAAAGGCCCTGCATTTCCATCGCAAATATGCTGATGCAACACAAAGAATGCTGCCCAGAGTGCAATCCTTGGTGAATAAGGGGACCGATGTATAGATGGATTATTATATATGCCTGCTGTTTGAAAGACCTGTCCCTTCAGTCGCTTTGGTCGCTCAAGTCGCTTTTGATGTGAGCGCTCATGAGCAATTGCAGGCGACGCGATGTGAGCAACCACAGGCGATTTTGTCGCTTTTGTTGTGAGCGCCCAGTCAGGTCAAAAGATATCCTCAGTTTTGTCTGAATTTATAAGCGGACAGTTCTGTCTCATCCAGGTCTTTATGTTTTTACGACATGCTTGTAGTCTGACCAACCTATTGGTTTCATCTGGTTTCATAGATAAGTACAGCTGAGTATCATCAGCATAGCGATGAAAATTTATGCCTTGCTGTCTAATATTGTTACCTAATGGAAGCATGTATAAAATAAAAATAATTGGTCCAAGCACAGAACCCTGACTTCCATGACCCTCCATGACTTACTCTGATGTGTGAGGAAGATTCTTCATTTACAAGAACAAACTGAAATCTATCAGATAAATATGATTTAAACCAGCCTAATGCAGTTCTTTTAATCCCAATAACATGTTCAAGTCTCTGTATTTAATGCTGTGATCGACTATTATCAAAAGTCCACAATCAGAGGCTAAGAGGACATCATTGGTAACCTTCACCAGTGCTGTTTCTGTGCTATGATGCACTCTGAATCCTGACTGAAACTCTTCAAACAGATTATTTATATGTAAATGATCACAAAGGTGAGCTGCAACTATTTTTTTCAAGAACTTTAGACATAAAAGGGAGATTGGATATAGGTTTATAATTAGCTAACACTTCTGAATCTGGAGTAGGTTTTTAAAGTAAAGGTTTAATTACAACAAACTTAAAGATCTGAGGTAAATATCCTTTCAACAAAGACAGATTGATCAAATCCAACATGGAAGTGTCAATTAAGGGGAAAACCTCCTTGAACAGTCTGGTTGGGATTGGGTCTAAAATACAAGTTGGTGGTTTAGAAGAGATTATTGCTGTTGTTAGCTCAGAAAGATCAACTGGGCAGAAGCTGTCTAAATACAAATCAGGTTCTAAAGTTGCTGCCGTCCCTACTATTTGGAGATGTTTTGGAGAGCCGCTAGTTAATAAACATTAAGGGGAGGCACACTGAATAAAGAAAAGAAAGCAAATGGGGACAGAATCACAGAAGAAAAAAAGAAAGAAATGAGAAATCATCTTAATGCAAAGGGGAAAAAATACTTTGTTACTGCAGGGACCTTTGTTGTCACAGTCTTCAGCTCATGCTAAAGCTGCTGAAGACCATAGCATCTGACAGGCTATGACTTTGATTAGGACCCATAGACTGTCAGTTCAGTTATTAAGTAAAGCTACTTGTTCAAAGCAAAGTGCACACTTCATCACATAACATTAACGCATGTTGATCTGTAACATTCGTAACATGACCCCTTTTTTTAACATAAGGGGCAGTGTTAACTGTTTAACTCATCTTCTACAGTTTTTGTTTCCTAACAAGAAACAGTGCTGCTCAGAAATGCACCTGCCTGTTAAGGCTCATTTATACTCCCGTTACGTATGTAAGTACGTCTGTTTCAAACGTTGTCAAGCCCCACTGCCCACACACTCCCATGCGTACTTTACATTGGCATGGTTGTTAGACAATACATCCACTAGAGGGCAGTACAGAGTTCACAGTCCATTGTTTCAGAAAATAAAAAAATGTGAATAGTGGAGGAGATCATGATAATGCACCTTCATGGAAAAAGAGATAAAAAGAGGCAGGGCATTAGACGGTGGTGGTCTGTGTGGTCAATAAATACATCGCGGCATGAGGACGGAGTTCCACCATTTTTGTTTTCTGTCTTCTTCTTTTTTATTCCTTTTGTCATGCAAGCTATACTGCGCAACACTGCATCTACAATTTCTGGTGGTACTGCTCCATTTGCTGCGTTTGTTTACACATCCACAAGGTCTCTGAAAACGTAGCAAACTACGCATGAAATGAACGCAGAGGACGGACAGAAGGTTCCATCTGTTTGCCTCTGCGTAATTAACGTGGAGTATAAATATGACATTAATTGGCTTAGTAAGCACAGGCATCAGCTGATGCCAACTGTTGGAAAATGTTTAATTGGTGAACACATTAATTGGTCCATCTCAAAAACTAATACATCAGTTCCTTAAAATGACTTGGATACAAACTGTCACGGACCGGCAGGACTCAGGAAACAGGTGCAGGGTCTTTTCAAAGTCAGAATGTTTATTCAGAATAAATAACTTGTGTTTCTCCAGGACAGAGCAAAACAAGTGGCTGTGAAATCCTAGTACACTCTCCTCAATATCTATATTAGAGGATAGTACAGCTATTAAAATGATCAAAACCAAAACTCTCTCCACTGCAGGAGGAAAACAGAAAAAGCTGTAAACAGTAACAAATAAACTTAAGACGCTCTCCTAATGAGGCGGACTAAACAAAAGGTGCTCTCCCGATAAACGGGGCACAATCACTTTGAACATAAATCTCTCCACGAAGGGAGGCACCATAAAACTTATCACTTAACAACTAGGCTCTCCTTTAACAGAGGTGCAAAGATCTCTATAAACCAAACACAAAAACTGTCCACTAGCGGAGGAACTATGAAACTTTAACGATAACTCAAAAACGCAACTCTCCTCTATCGGAGGTACTATGAAACATTTACGAAAACCAAAATCACTCCTTAACGGAGGAACAAAAGGAGCGTCCCTGGTATCTTCAAGAAACTCTTGAAAATCCAGCTCTTCAGAGAGCATCTCCTATCCTAGCACTTACCTTGTACTTCCCTACCCCCTCTATCTCTGCACATCTTTCTGCACTTCCTTCTATGCCTGCACTCTATCTCTACTCTGTCACCTCTGAAAGAGTCAGACTAGTGGGTTCCTTCTATGTAGTTTATTGTTAGCTTTTTATATAGCTTGTTATATCTTCATTTGTAAGTCGCTTTGGATAAAAGTGTCTGCTAAATGCATAAACATAAACAAACAGACTATGAAAACCTACGGTGGGCTAAACTATGACTATGGAAAAGTTACAAAACAAGGATTGCTCTGTAGGAGGATCGCTCGACTACAGGCTCAAGGATTCAAGACTATGCATTTTTCAAGATGCTAGAGTGAAGAACATGGAAAGGTTGCGAGACACTGGCACAAGACAAGGGAGACGCAGACTATTTGAATACATGAGGAGCCATGGGGAATAGGTGGAAAGACTTTAGAATCAGGGAAGACAATCACACACTTGACACAAGAGGAAGGGCAAGATGCCTGAAACGAGAGGGGCAGTTAGTATTTCAAAATAAAACAGGAAATGACGAGACAAGACATGGATCAAAACATAAACCGTGACACAAACTGTACCTGTGTATGAAAAAGGCTTAAAAGGCTTTAAAGGCTTATATCAGCAGACCCTCCAGTCTGCTTAAACACTTTTAAACTTAGTCACATGATGGCAACATACAATTAAAGATGGACTGATTACAATATTCTAAGTAATTTTTTTACTTAAAAAATAAAGGCAATTATGATTTTTAGGCTATGTTATTTAAAACATTTAGTGAACATTTAAAAGTGGATAACATCTCCTGTCATTCATGCCAGAATTAAATTACTTAAAATGGTACTAGTGCTGTCTGAAGTTTCCTCCTCCATGGTTTCCTCCTCCATGATTTCCTCCTTGACAATTAGCTGCATTACAGTCATGTTTTTCCTCATGATGCCTGAGCCACATGAACAAGTAAAACCTGTTTAAAAACGTTTTAATTTAAGCTGTAGCTTCTGTCATCTAACTGTTTAGCAGTAAAAAAGCTCTTAGAGTTTATTATAGATCATTAGATCATTGGCGCGCTCAACTCAAATAGTTAAACCATGATAGGTGTTGACCCAAGAAACCAATATAATAACTGATAATAACAGCACTTACAAAATAACTCTCATAATTCACACAAACAAAAACAGCAGATTTTCACTCCTAAGCTTTCCTCCACTGTCATATGTCCCTTTTTAGTCTCTATAGTCTTTCTGGCTATGCAGTGATTTTTCTTTATCAAACACACATTGATGAATGCATAGGAAGCATACGGGTTCAGTGCCTTGCCCAAGGCCACTTTGACATGTGGACTGTGAAAGAGACACCCTTTGATTTGCAGACTCTGCCTTCTAAGCTACAGCCACTCAATAAACCAAATCATTTGAATTTTTTCCTCACAAGTTGTGTCCCTGAACAACTCATATTACTGTCGAGGGGCTTAGTAGTTGTGCAAAATGAACAGGTGGTCAATAGAAACAGCAGAAAATATCATCTCTACAAAGTTAAATGAGAAATGAATGACAGAAATGATAAATGGGAAACTACAGGGTGCAGAAGCAAGCAGCACAGACCAATATAAAAAATTTAAAGTTAGACCTAAGGTGCCACCAGAGAGCACCTTAGATCACCTTATATATGTATAAAGTTTGGATTTAGATCATAGCTGTCTCTTTTTAACTGCAAAGGGTATATCAGTCAGAGAGATGTGTGTTTGTGCATAGCAACCGAGTGTAAATTAAGCAAAAATTACGAGACACAGAGGGAGTGAGACTGTGGGCTTTGCTAAGAAGATTAATAAACTGCTACAGCTTTACTTGTTGCTGTTGTATGAAGTTTTGAAATATTGTATAATGAAACTTGGTGTCATAAAGAAGTCTGACTCCCGTCTGACTCATGAGAGCTTAAAACTGTTGTAATGAGCATTTTTGTAATTTACTGTGTGTGAGATGACAAACTGCAGCACAACTCAAAGCTCAGTTGGTCCTATGTATGTTTTATCATGTGTTCGACAAGACAGCTGCAGATGGGATCGACTGAAGACATTGCTATGCAGAGCAGGAGCAAGTCATTTAGCTTGTTTTTTTTTTTTTTTCAATGATGTTTTAAAGCAGTCAAATAGCACTGCGAAATAAAATGAATCTGTGCTGCAGCTAAATGTCTAAAAGAAAAGCCCGGAGGACTAAAGTTTGGCATGACATATTTAACAACATGGTCTGCCTGATTTCTTTAAATAGCTGATCAGATGCTAAATCAACGCATTGCTGCTATGTGTACTAATTCACTCATGTTACTGCTGTAGTTTAGACTTTTACTGTGCTGAAGGAAATGTTACAAGATTTGATTGAGGTTGTTGTTCTCAATGTTGTGGCTGCTCTTGAGATTGATATTAGTTGGAGTTGGTGTTTGAATAAATACAAACCCAGAGAAAATATACTTTACAATGGGTTTGGAAGTTGCCCTTTGAAATGGCACGTCTAGCTGCTCTTGTGTGTCACTGGCATTTGTACACAGTATGCAGTTGGAAGTCTCTAACAAAAGTGGACAGACTCATGGTTAGACCCTTGGTTATGTTTCAGCTGTGGGTGCTACCAGGGGTGGAGGATAGATGGATGACTGCACTGCTGGTGGGGGTTTGTGAAAAGAGAGAGTGTGTGTTGGTGGGAGTGTGTATATTGTGTTTGTTCTCTACATATGTTAGTCTACCCCATGTCTATCAGAGAGTATTAATTTAAGAATGTTGTTCTTACTTGTTCAGACTCGTGGTCGACACAGCATTTATCGGGGGATCCTTTATTTATATGCAGCTTGTTAATATCCTTTATTAACAAGCTGCATATTTTGTGCATAAGGGCTTCATTCTCTACCACAGTGTGGTAATTTTGAAACATTTTTTTGTGTGAGTGTAAGAGGAGAGTGCAACGAGAGGGCAGGGATCTTGGAGACACCCTAGATCCCATAAAACTATGCAACAAAGCCATTTAAAAATGTTTCAAAACCTACTGCTCATGATGAAAAGAGGAAATGTCACGAGAACTGTCACTCAAAAATATAGAGACAGGCTGATCTAAAGTTCTCGTAATAAGATACTTTTCACTTTAAATATATAGATGTTTACTGAGCAAAAAGGTTTCTGGCTTGGTTTCATAATTAAACTCTTTTTTTTGTCTTATTTAATCACACACAACCACAAACATTCTACTAATCACACAATAGCTCTATTGCATCTATGCCTTCTCCCGTTGCCTTTCTCATGTGTAAAATGTGTTCACAGCAAAGCGTCACTGTTTAATTGTTCATAGCTACTTTCTCATTAATAAATAGATTTAGGTCAATTTGTCCCCTTTTTTCATTTAGAAAGTCCATTGAAAAATGTTCTTGACCCTCCTTAATTGCACTTTTAGCCCCAGCTGCTAATCACTGCCCTCCTCCACTGTCTTTGCCACGAAGGGAACTCTCGGAGAGGACTCAGACGCAGAGTAGAGGTGTCAGCTGACAAACTTTATTCTTCAACCAAAAACAGGGAAATCCCAGGGAACAAAAAACACCTCAAAAGAGGGATGATCGGGAAAAGCTGTAACTACTCTAAAGGAGCTATGAAAATAAAAAACGGCAAAAGGCCAACCAAAAATGTCTCTTAACGAGGAATTAGAAAATAACAACAAAACTAGTCTACGAGAAACAAAAAAGCAGTAAGCCAACCAAAATCTCTCTTACGAGGAACTAGACTGACTTGACTGTGACTAAAGACTTGTGTGCGACTAAAGACTTGTGTGCAGGACGATCAGACATGACACACTGGGACAAAGGGAGACGCAGACTATAAGTACAGATGAGGGAAATGGGGAACAGGTGGACACAATCAGGAATCAGGGAAGACAATAAGAATGGTGACACATGAGGAAGGGCAAGGAATCTGAAACGAGAGGAGAGTTAATTTCCAAAATAAAACAAGAAGTCACTAAACAAACGTGGAGACAGGAGAAAAACTTAACTTGACTTACCGGTGTGACAGTCTTACCCAACACAAGTAATGTTAAAGTAACATTCCAAACCTGATAACACTTTCTTTTTGGTGTTTTATGGCATTTGACCATAACTTAACAATGTTACTAAAAAGAATCACTAAGTTCCACAGCACACTATGATTTTTCATACTTTTGATTATGCTCTTTCACTGCATTGATGTCTTCGAATCGAGAAATGATCTCATCTCTAAAGTCAGACTTGTTTTATTTTGCTTTTGTGTTGCAAAGCCATGCTTTACTCTCCTTCCCAGCTTCTACTGCTGATTCCATCATTGTGGTTAAAGATATGTAAGTATCAGAGCCTGCATCCATAATATATACTTTGACTGCCTGCTCCCACTCAACCATCTTAAAACCACTCGCTCCCATGAAATTTGCATCAGGTCCAGCAGAATCCCAATCCCAGTGCAGTTCTCTGATATAGGAATCTGATTCTCTGCATCCATTCAATCTGATTCACAAGATGGTAAAAAAAGATTTAAAGACAAACAAAAGAGAGTTTTCTCTTTCAGTGTAATGATGTTGTGGTGGAAGTGGTCATGTAATTAGGTCACCTCGTGAGTCCGGTGGATCCGACACTGCAGTGTCTTAGATATTAACAGTGTTTTCTGCCAACACAGAGATCCTGCAGTGGTAAGATAATTAAAGTGCAACACTTCTACTAGTCTCTTTTTTCTTGTTTCATTAAAGTTTTTCTTGATATTTCTTTTTTTTTATTTCTTTTTTTCTTTTTTTTCTTTTTTCCAGGTGGCAATAGGCCCAGAAATAAACCTACGCGTCCTGTTCTCTGTGGCCGTGCAGTGTTGTAACTCACTGACGTATTTAATTTGAAACCCACCCACCGACGACCTCCTTGTGTTCCTTTTAACAAAGCTGAACGCCGATGCACCATGTAGCCTGTGCAGGATGGGATGTTGGTGAGGAAGGACGTCATTCCGCCATAATTATAGCTTGTTGTAAAAATACCTCTAAGTTGAGCCATATCTTGACTGTCACTCAGTTTGGGTACTTTTTCCAGAGACACACCACAAAATAGTGCCCATGTTTAAAGTCTTGTTAGCGGTTCAAGGTTCAGGCTGAGCTGAAGCCAGCATCAGAGCAGGAAGTGTCTGTCAGCGCTGTGTAGCCCTCAGCCCAACCCAATCAAGTCTCTGTGGATCTGTGATGACAGCATACACCCTGGAAAAAAGTAAAACTTTGGATGCAGGTGTCAGGGCAGGGAATTAAAGTAGAAGTTGTTTAGTGGATATTTTACTCTTGCTGCAGAGTCACATGGATTTTAGAAATACATATATATATATATGTGTGTATGTTCTCGTGTGATGCTGTGGAATCTCAATCAAAGGGTTAACAAAATGATAATTATCTTTTTATTTATTTTTATTATTATTTATTTTTATTATCAACACCAAGTCAGGGTTGAACTGGGACCAATTTTCAACCCCTGACTTTCATATTCAAGACAAGCCCACTTCTTCACAAAGTGTAGTGTCGGAAATTCACTTAAATGAAACCACAGTTCATACTGTCTTGATGTTTTTATTGGTAAAAACCTGATTACTATTTCACTTAATTGAAAAAGTATGCTGTTTCTACCTCTTTGTTTGTTGCTGTCATGTCAGTAGACAGGATTTGCTTTTCAGCTCTCCTGAGTCAGAGAGCCTCTTTGCCTGTTCTTCACCAACTTCAGTGTCCTTCACTGACAACTTGACTTTGTGACTGAACTCCAAACAGAACACTGCAGTTGCAGTGCAGCACACTGAATATTCATATTTGAAATTTAACATTAAGACATACTTCTGAAAGAATGAATCTACAATGTAAACATCAGTAGCCTCTGAACATGTCATGTAAAATCCATCTCTGTGTCAGAAGCATTTGTTTGTTGCAGTAACTTGTATTCGTATTTATAATTTTAGAGGTTACAAAAATATTTGATGGGGGGACTTTTATTGTACGTACAGGTCATATTTTGAAGACTTTAAGATCTTGTTTAATCGTTGCTCCTCAAATTACAGTTAAAGAAAATTCTGTGTCTGGTGATTTGACCTTGCTTTGGAACATGCTGACAGTGGGACATTCCAGAGTAGACTAATTACAAGACTCTTCATCCACTCTTTAGAAATATGCAGTTTTGGCATAATTCATCCCCTTTAAAGTTTGGTTCCACATCTTCAGCTGCTTCACCCTTCCGCACCTTGTTTTTTTTTGCCTGAGCTTTTTAGTCTCTCTTTAGTCTATTTTCCCATTTTCTCCAGTCCCTAGTGTGGAAAAGGAAATGTGGAGAGCAGTTTAAGTAGCGTAATGACAAAGTTGTGTGCTTGTCCATATAAGCTTTCTTCTGTCAAAAAAACTCTTGTCAGTTTGCTACAACAAGCAAAACAACAGGCTTCCAACTTCCAACTAAAAGCACAACACTCAACAGTTAGACCAGCATTTATGCCATCTTCTGCCCATACAAAGGGGCTGTTCTGTGCTTGTGATCATTTCTGTCAGACAGATCCACAATTTCAACTCAGGACGGACAGCTTCTCTGCCATATGATGAAAAGTAGCGATAGTGATGACACCATCTTTAAAGCTCTGGCTGAGGACTCACAAAATAAGTGGGTGTAGTTGTTTTTTGAAGGCGGCCGCATACACACCGCACTGGGAACGCTGGCCCAATTTATAAGTAGACCACCTGGAATCCTCCTTAAGCTCCTTAGCAATCCTGACATTGCACCAAATACAATCTCATGAGATGTTCATCAGATGTACAAGTCATACTCAGGCGGAGACATGTCAGCCTCTCTACAGGCAGAGATGTCGGCATCATTTTAGAAAAAGTATTTAGAAAACTGCCCACAGTACAAAACTACAAATTGGGCTTACTTCCACCCTCTCCAGTTGAAGGAACAGAGAAAGAAAGAAAAGTTAGATGTTGAGTGTGTCTGTCTGTGTGTGGGCGTCTGAGTACAAACTCAGCAGCTGAGTAAGCTGTGAGTATTTATAGTGTTTCCTGACATATCAACACATAAAGGCGGTACTGTTTGACTGTCATCACCAGTTGTCACGTTGATGAAGAAACACAGCAATTTCTGGACCGTTCGGCTCAATGAGGGCTGCAGTCAGGATGTGTGTGACAGTAAGATGGAGATTCAGCGCGTTGCCTTCAGTAGGATAAAACAAAGTGTGCCCAAGGTCGGAGCTTCGTGTTACCTTTCATGCACTTAAACCATGCTCTCACAAGGGATGACAGCATCAGTTATGTGATGTTACTTGTTTTTATGTGGTTCGAAAATAAAATAGATTTAATGTTTGAGTTGAGTTATCAACAAGGAAGAGAACAATACAGTCAAGATTTATACAATATCACTGGTCTTACTATTATTGCTACTTACTGATTCTTATACATAATTTTATCCTGATTGTTTTATTATCTCATATTTGCCTCTCTTTCTCTCTTCACAAAAAAATATGATGCGGGATTTTTCATTTGACAGAATTTTACTGTACAATATTGATACTTTTATGCAATATTTCAGTTTTGAGTAAATTTGTCACCGATATCAGTATCCAGTTATGAAGCAGCTTAGAAAATGCAAGTAAGAATATGTCAGCAGCCCCCAAATGACTAAAATCTACTCTGAAAATATGAAGGCACAGCCAACCTATCAACTGGCAGGTTTTATTCATATAATAATGTTAACTCCATGTATGGGCACAAGCCTATAGGGCAACTGATGGTGAAGTTCTCAAAATGTTGTATCGTTCCTCTAAAAGCAACTTTGGCAGACTAAAGTTGGTCTGTGTGTTTTTGCTTGTGGCCTCTGACATTAGAAGATGTTTCTGTTACTTCAGAACTTGCCACTGTGAGAGTACCAAAGTTAAACAGACATAATCCTGAAGGTTTTTGCCTTTTGATATTTCTAAACTGGACACTCGAAAAATTCCCCATGCAGCAGTTTTACGACATCCGTGTTTAAAAATTCTGACACAGGGCAATTAAATCACCACAATGCTTGATTTATTTAGCTGAGAAAAAGGAAACAAAACTTTTTAGAAAAGTATGAGCGTGTAGAGGGACAGGGGACATAAAGACATGTAGTTTTGTGCCTCCTGGGGTGCAATAAATGAGGCGTGACTGAAGTTGTAACAGTCTGGTGCACTTCACTGTGCTTTTTTTTCATTCATCTCACAGCACGCCCCCTGCCCTTTTACTTTCAGAGGGTAACCAAGACACATCACCTAAGACAATATTTAAAAATGTGAGTCATTCAGCTGCTTATATCAGTTATTTATAATTATCAATGATCTGGCCGATCAATAACACTCCCTTTATTTAGTTCTGCACCTCTGTTTTTAAACGATTCTCTACATCGTTAATTGAACATTAATCATCACTTTTATTTAAATTGTTGTTGTTTTTACAGTTTGCGGTCTTTTCAGTCCTCCATGTTTGGAAACCTTGTGCCTAATATGGAGCTTTCAGGTTATGTCAGCCCACTTCACACTTCATTTTGATGAAAGACAAAATATCTCATGACTACACAGTATGCTTTACTCCCACTGCTGTTATGTCTGCACATATTATTGTTCATAGTTTGAGAGTTTAATATTGTATGAAAACAGATCAATCAACCCCAATCAGTCACAATATTAAAACCAAGTTCTCAATGTCATGGAGCCCCCTTTTGGAACCAAAAGGGCTCTGACCCATCAGAGTATCATCATTGGACATCTGTGTTTGCAATGTGGTGTCTGACACAGGAAGTTAGCTGTGGAACCTCTGGGGGGTCCTTTGGATTGCAGAGTGGGACGTCCTCTCCTCTTATATGGGATCAAGGGACTAGGGAGGGAGGGGAAATTGTGACAACAAAGCAGTAAATCAGAGTAATAAAATGTTAATGTTTCACAGCAATACTTTAGAAAGCAAAAATAGATATATTTCGATAAAGTTTTTGAATTGATCGTATTAACAGATTTTAATTGACAGCAGCTGAAGCACACCTCATGTCACTGTTCTTTGTCTGCGCACTGCGGTGAGGGCAGCAGCCCGGTCACTGCAGCATCAATGGACTTTTCATGCTTCAGCTGACTTAATTCGTCTAATCTACCCTGTTCCCTTAACTGCAGAAAAAACACAAGACAGGGGTGATGTCATGTTTTAGCATCTCTATAAAAGCCACGGGGTGTTGCTTTTGGTAAAAATCTGGCTTCATGCACAAGCTGATATGGGGTCATGCCAAAATCCAAAGTAATTTATTTAATTTTTTTTTCTTTATCAATTTAATGTTCCTCCATTCTTACATAATGTCTGGACCTGTTTTAAGACCCTGTGCTCACTCAGGGTGGTGGTAATACGGAGAGCCTGTAGCTACTTGAAAAGTTACCAAAAGAAGCAGCGAGCCCATTGTCACCAGTGCTGCACTCTCTCAGATTACTCAGCCTCAAATTAATTTGGCTTCTGGATAATTTAGTTGTCCCAGTCTAATTGTTTCTGTTTAAATGCTTCATTTGAGACTACATTTTTTTCACATGGTGATTCTTGAATATGCCACACAGAGGCTTTAAACCAACTGTACCATATGTAGCTTCACCTGCACTAAAGATAACCATAACCTTTTATCTGAGGAATGTGGATGATGACAGGCCAGATTTGTCACAGACAAAACTGCTTTTGATATTTGTATGTGTGTGTTTTGCAGAGAGGCAGAATCATGCCCGTGAGCTTGTGAGAGAAGCTGACCTGTCGCAGTGGGACGCTTTAGTCATCATGTCAGGGGATGGACTTCTGTATGAGGTAAGGAAAGACAACTCCCAGCACACAGTTGTATGGTGGTAGTATGGGAGAGAAAAGTTACTGTCAATAAAGAAACATTCATGGTTATTTCACGTACCTGTTTCCTGCGGTTCAGTTCAGTTCAGTTTAATTTTTAAAGAGCAATTCACAACCAAAGTCATCTCATATCCCATTAAATCCAGTCATGATCCACAAATCAAATTAAATCCAAAATCCGCATCATTCTTATTCATATAATACCAATTTATAAAGTTGCTCACTTTAGAAAAACAATGGATAACATTGAATCTTCTATTTGATTCAGTTCATCATCCTGAGCATGCAAGAAACTGAAGTCATTAGACATCTGGTTAATGAGAAATGGTTTTACCTTTGTATATGTAGTATATGTATGAGAATGTAGGCCAGTTACAACAAAAACATACATGAGTTGTTGCAGTTTTTTCTCTCAAATTCAGCTACTAAAATGTTTATTCCCATTTATCATTGTAATCTCTGAGATTATAACTCAGCGATGAGTTATAATCTCATGATTAAGCGATGAGTGTGTCTGAAGACTTTTTATCAAGTTTGGAATCACAAGCACACTGTTTCTGTAGTTTTAATTGAATAATTTGATGAAATGAAGATAAAAACAAAATTAATGTACTTTGTCCTTCTAAAGACATTTAGAAATGAAATGATCAAAATGATATGAAGATAGATCACACACTCAGTTGTCATCTCTGTCAGTCCTAAAGACTGCAGATACTCTGCTGTAAACCACTGGATACTTAACAAGGATTTCTATCTGTCCACATCATCAAAGCTGTGTTTTCTGCATATGTCAGGTGATAAATGGTCTGCTGGAGAGGTCAGACAGGGAGGAAGCCATCAAAACACCGCTGGGTATCCTTCCTGGGGGATCGGGCAATGCCTTGGCTGCATCCTTACATTACTACTCTGGGTGAGCTACATGCAGGAAAATTAATACTTTTTTTTTCTATTTTGGTATTTACTGTTATTCTGGTTCTAGGATTTACTGGCTTCAGATTGTGAAATTGGAAGATTTTCATTCATAT
Source organism: Leuresthes tenuis (assembly GCF_036924035.1). NCBI lineage: Eukaryota > Metazoa > Chordata > Actinopteri > Atheriniformes > Atherinopsidae > Leuresthes > Leuresthes tenuis. Next base: position 27,434,766 of record NW_027325358.1, read on the forward strand.
ACACTATTATAAATATTTCAGTTTTGAACTGGTGGTCAAATGAAATAAAACTTTTGAAGATGGTACTTTTGGAAGAATAAGATATTTTATTTTTCACTTTTTCTCTATCATTTTGCTGACTGAAGGATTGATTTATTAATCAAGGAAATTAGTCAAATCAAAACTAATCTTTAGTTTCCTTTGATAAGGACATTCATTCAATGACTTGTAGCTGTACTTGAATTATAGCATAACTACCATCGTATAACCAGACAGGTAGCATAGCAACGTGAGCCTCATTATTTTAATCGTAGTGCTGTGGAATTAACACGTTTACTGCATGGAGAGATGTCTGATTTACATCAGATTTAAAAGTGGGTCATTTTAGTCCTGTCTCTGTCAGGTAGAGACACCTGTGTGCCACTGTCCTTGTCCCTGTATTCATACATAGGGTCGGAATCAAGTTATTGGGTGAAGAAGCCCGGCACAATTTCATAAAATTTTTGATGGACTAACATGCTTACATACATTTTGAAAGTCCGGTTTTGGTCAGACTAACACAATCGTTTAGTTTTTGTTTTTTTAGTATCATGTAAATATGCTGACGAGACCATTGTAGAAAGAGGTTTGTTCAGTTGTACTCTTATGCATAAATGAAGCTTTGGTGATATGGGCTCTGTTTAAGTTGCTGTAATATATCTTTGAGTCTGGTTCAGTGAAGTCAGTAGTAGATGGTGCTCAGTATTTCAGCTGCCATACTGTAGGTGTTTCGGCTGCAGTGTAAAACACTGTAGCCAGATACACTTAAATGAATTAGATTCAGTCCTTTGTTGTATGTTTGTAGACAAAGCTTTGTTTGAACAACTGAGCCTCAGATGCACACCATCCTGACTGTCTGGTGCATTTCAGAGTAAAATGTATTCCACTCTATTGAATTAAATATTAATGATTTCCTCCTCTGAGGGATTGTTTGGAGTTCATTCAGGCAGAACAAAGAACAGTAGTGAAAAGTTGACAGAGAAAGGGGAGAAAAGAAGAAATTTTTAAGTCAATCATGTTTACAAACTGCCTCCTTGTACAGTAGTTGTTTAAAACAGTAGATTGTTGTTTCTGCAACAACAAACTGCGATGCATGGAATCTATGATTGAACTGTAGAATCAAACAGAAGGCAATAATGTAGTGCATTACCTCGTAAATGTTGTTGATTTTAGTCAAAGTGATTTGCTTGAATGCAACCTATTTACAACCTTTATGGACAGAAGTGTCAGAAGATTTCCAGTCGGTGACTTAGGAATCCGTCCTTGCTTTTATGTGGTCCTCTGGCATCTTTGAGCACGGACTTCCAGCAGGCACTGGTGTGGTTCACTACTGGGGTAAAGAGTAGCCTCTCCAAGTCTGAGGCCATGGTCCTCGGAAAAAGATGGATTGCTCTCTTCAGGTTACCTATTGTTCATGAGTCGGGGCAAAATGGAGCGGGAGACTGACAGGCGGATTGGGGCAGCATCTGCAGTAATGATGTTGTAACAAACTGTTTTAGTGAAGAAAAAGCTGAGCCATAAGACAAATCTGGTCGATCTATGTTCTGACCCTAACCTATGTACCTGAGCTGTGAGTATTGGCCTAAAGAATGAGATCATGAAGCTGAAATGAACTTCCTCCAAAGGATGACTGGGCTCACCCTAAAGGATAGTGGAGCTCACTCATCTACGAGTAGATCAGCATAGAATCTATGTTCCTCCTCATAAAGAAAGAGTCAGTTGAGGAGGTTCTGTTCAGGATGTTGTTCAGACGCCTTCCAGAAGAGGTATTTTGGACATGTCCAGTAGGAGGCCTTTGAGTTGGACATGTCTGAGAAATCTTATCTCTGGGCTGGCCTGGGAACCCCCCTGTGTCTCCCCAGAAGAGCTGGAGGAATTTGCTGGGGAGAGGGAGGTTTGGTCAGACTGCTGGACCCATGACCTGGTCCTGGATAAGTGAGAGAAAATGGATGGATGGATAGATGGATGGATGAACGGATGGATGGATGGTGTAGTTTCAAGAGAATCTTGTCTCCTGACCTGTTTCCTCACATAACTCACAAAAGAAAACTCATTAAGTGCTTATACACGCCTGCTTTTTAAGCTTCTCTCATGTTTGTAGGTCACAAAAACTTTATTTTAATTGATGCTTTAATCTGCCTGTTAATTTTAATCTCAGCATGGCTGTTTTTGTTTTTTCTTTGAGCAGCCTTTGTCATTTTTTTCTCTTTTCTATTCCACACAACATAAAATCAACGCTAAATCAAATAACCACAAAGTAAAATGGAACAAAACACACCTAACTGATGGTTCTGTCATGTCCAGAGAGCCACATTCATTCATCATGTTGACTCCATCTGCCAATCAGCTTCTCATCAAACAATGGTCCTCCATCCAGAGTGGCAGCAACAATGGGAGGAAGGGACCAGACTCTGTATTGTTTATTCTCCTCTCACACTCCCGGCGCATCCAGAAAATCTCTCTGTGGTTGCTGCAGGCTGTCCTGCAGTTGCCCGGGCCAGATTGTATTTGCTATTATTCCCAGCTGAATGTCGGGTTCACCGAGGCTACGAGGATCAAATGAGTGACAGATAGAATGTATCACCTATTATACAATGAAGTGGACAACGCACAGGTTCACTGACTGAGGGTTTAATGTATTTCTGTATAGGAGCAGAATGAGCACCAACTGTTTTCTAAAGTTGTTTAAAGTGAGTCTTCCTCCCTTGTTGCATTATTGATGAAAAGGTAGAAAACTTCAAACTATGAAGGTCCGAGATCTTTTATATAAAAGTACCGGTACAGTGATGTTCAAACATGTTTAAAGGAAGTTGGAAGCTAAAGAAGATGTAAATGAAGGCAGAGCGTGTTTAAACCCTGTGTTTGACTGCAGGAAGGCCAGTTTAGTTTCTAGACTTACTGTTCTGTTGTAGTACATGCTGAGTGTGGGTTATTATTTCCCAGACCCTTGAGACCCTTAACAGGATAAAATGAATGATAGTTTGTCGCATGTCACGATTAATGGCTCCTGTCAGTCAACAGCGTGCAGCCAGATACAGTGTGTGAATTCTTCTTTAATCTGAGGTGAATGTCAGTTGAAATCGTATCAATTGGCATGTAACTGACATACCAACTTGGCATTACTGAAGTTATGTAATCATGAATGAATCGTTTAATAACTAGTTAAAATTGTTTGTCCCTGATCCTTGTATCGTTTTCTGAGTAAGAGCCACACATTAGATATTTTGGCCTGCTGGGTCACATGTTATGTTAGTTAATGTTGGATTAAGTGTATTAGACCAAATTATGTATATACTGAAGATCAGCAATTTGATTTAATAATATAAAGACTCCTTTGCGATTGCGAAAGGTGCGATGACAACATTTTTCTTCAACAGTTTTTGAAATCGGTGGACGAGTGAAGAAAAGCTTTATGAACGTGTCGCGAGGAGCCAACCAGACTCACCTTTGTCAAGTGAGAAAAGTTGTAAACTACCGGTTATCAAGAACTAGGAACCGGTGGACACAAATGCAGGCAGACAGACGGTATTCGGTTCTCAGGGTTATTCATTCGGTCCAAGGGTCAAAATCCAAGAAGTCAATCAGAACATAACTATAACGCTGGAAAGCTGCTCAAGGAGACAAGACAATCTGGCACTGACACACAGGGGAGCGCTGGTTATATACCCACGCAGGTGAAACAGGTGAAACACATTGGGGCGAGGACGGGTAATCACCGGGGAACAGGGAGTGAGCACAGAGACAAGACTATCAAAATAAAACAGGAAACACAGACCCTGACGCCGGTTTATATTTGATGGATTATATTTTCATAAACTAGTCTGACATTGCTGTCAGTGAGTGCAGGCTTTTAACAGCCAACGTCTTCATTCTATCAGGAGCCTCCAGTTCAAAACAGTTCAGAACAAAGCAAGCATGATGAAAGAGGCGTCTGACCATTTCTTTGTATTTGTGATGATGTCCATCCGTTGGACAGGCAGAAAATCTCTTTTTTTCAACAGTTTTTTGATGAGCTGCTATGAAAGTCTGTTTTGATAACATTTAGGAAGAACCTCTGACAATTTTATTAGTTGGAAATCCTGTTATTCCTTTTCCTTTTTACCAGATAATTGGAACTGTGCTGTACTAATAAATAGATTTAAGGTCATGAATATGAGACGTCCAGTCATCACTGTTATTGGCTTTGGGTGGTAACAGCAGGCAAATCGGTGTGTGTGTGTGTGTGTGTGTGTTTTGACCTTTCACCTCTGTCTTCGTTCTCCCAGATGGGGCCGTCTTTGTCTGACTGGCCCGTCATACATGACGGGCCATAAAGCCGATCCCCCCCGGCCCGCCACCCCCACCTCACCCTACTCCCTTCCCATCTCTGTGGGGTTCCACCCTCCCTCCTCACCGCCTCTTCTCTTCCCTTTGAGCTGTCAGATTACACAACAAGGTCACAGTTACCTCTATGTTGTATAACAATCTTTTGACAGTGCACTCCCCAATACTCACAGAAGCCTCGACCCACTTCCTGAAAATATTAAATTAATATTATTTAATGGTGTCTGCATTTTTTGTTTGCAGCCGAATTTGAAACTGTGTCTCCTCCTGTCAGAGTGCTGAGGAACTCGAGCAGTTCCACCTCTTTTCTGAAAATTGAATTCATTGAAACATGGATTCCTAGATTTGTGTCCATTTTGGGTTGGGGGCATCTCCCCCCCTAAAATATTAGATTTAGATTGAGCTGTAACTGTTTTTATTAATACTACAGATTGATTAATGCTACAGTATGATTTTAGAACTGTTCATTTTATCGTTCCTCTTCATGTTTTTAGTAATTGCGCCTCATGTTAAATTTTCAACATCATGTTAAGCCATTATAAAGGTTTTAAGGTCTTCAGGAAGCTTATATACATTTCTTTGGACAGTCTCTCTTAAGAACGTGTCATTGTATTATTTGTCGACAGTGCAAAAACATGGCTCTGTCATAATAAAGGTCCCTACAATTGTTACAAGGTTATTTTTACAGAGAAGTGTTTGTGCAAAGAGAAAAAAACTTAGGGTGAATGTTGGTTGTGATAATCTCTTTCTATCTTCTCACAAGTGTTTTTTAGATGTTAAAGTGTCACAGATTAATTTTGTGACGGCTTTTAGGTAATTCGTTGGCATGTTTACAATGTTTTTTTTTTTATTAAACGTAGGCATTTTCCATTTTTAGAGCCTTGAAATTACAGTCAACTCCTGACTGGGGCCTTTCTGTGAGGAGTTCGTTCTCCCTGTGTATGCGTGGTTTCTCTCCGGGTACTCCGGCTTCCTCCCACTGTCCAAAAACATACATGTTAGGTTAATTGTCGACTCTGAAATTGTCCCTAGGAGTGAGTGTGAGCGTGCGTGTCGTTGTTTGTCTTGTTTGTCTCTGTGTGGCCCTGTGATGGACTGGCGACCTGTCCAGGGTGTACACTGCCTCTCGCCCGATGGCTGCTGGGATACGCTCCAGCCCCCCACGACCCGACCGACGGATTAAGCTGGTATAGAAAATGGATGGATGGAAAGGACAGTCATTTTTGCAAATTTTTTGCACCTTTATTATAAAAACATTTTCAGCTTTGGACTAATGTTCTAGCTGTTACATGTTGTGGATGAGACTGAGTTGTGAAAAACAGGAAAAATTCCATTTAGTTTTGACATTTTTGATGCTCAAAATGATGTTCAATATACAGTATTTATATATCAGGTCAAAGAATGTATATATTATGTAAATAATAAGAACAATTTCAGACCATAACGGTTTTGTTTAAAACTCACTATTTTAATGACTTTTATTTCATCGTCATTTATTGTTATGTCATGTCTTCACATCTGTTTTTTTTGTTTGATCCACAGACTAAAGCTGAAAAATGTAAAGTTTTGATCAATTTTGGAAAAAAATGTGGAAAATAATTACTATTAAGAACCTAAAATCTTTCACTGTTTGGCTTTTTTTTTAGAAATTGCCTGCCAGTTTCCAGTCAATGATTCATTCAGCGGTTTAATTCTCGTCTCTCCTCCTCCAGAGCCTCTGCAGTGTCCAGTGAGGAGCTCCTGGTCAGCTGTGGTTTCCAGCTCTGTAAAGGAATTGTGTCCCGCATGGACCTGGTCTCCATCCATTTCCTCTCCAGCCCTCGGCTCTTCTCCTTCCTCTCTCTGGCCTGGGGCTTTGTGGCAGACGTTGACATAGAAAGCGAGAAGTACCGTCACGTTGGAGCTGCCCGGTTCACCGTTGGCACGCTGGTGAGGCTGGCTTCTCTCCGCACCTACAAGGGTAAGCTGGCTTACCTGCCCGCTAAGAAGGACCACAGCAGCGAGGAAGGCTGCATAAAAGTACACTGCAATAATCAGGCCTCCTCCCTGAATCCAGCCCCTGCCCTGTGTCAGCTGTCCAAAGACTCTGACTGCCACAACACCTTCCACAACTCCTGCCACTCCAACAACTCTCTCAAAGTGAGGAGAACAGAGGGTATGCCTTCCCGAAGTGTCATCAAATGCTCCCCTGGGCCACTTGACTCCCTGCTGCCGCCTCTGGACAAGCCTGTGCCAGGCGACTGGGTGGTAGTGCAGGAGGAAGACTTTGTCCTCATGCTGGCCATGTATCAGTCCCACCTGGCTGAAGACCTTGTGGCAGCACCGGACGCCAGCCTGGACGATGGCATCATTCATCTTTTCTACGTTAAAGCTGGAATATCTCGTGCTGCGCTGCTCAGACTATTTCTTGCTATGGAGAAGGGTGCACATCTGGCCACTAACTGCCAGCATCTGGTGCACACGAAGGTGCGTGCACTCAGACTGGAGCCGTTGTCACCCAAAGGGATGATAACAGTAGATGGAGAAGTAGTGGAATATGGCCCAGTGCAAGCAGAGGTTCACAGAGGCCTGTCGAGGCTGATCAGTGGATGAATGAACACACAGCTACCAGCTTTCATCTCTGCTGTTTGAAGTTGAAGGTGTATAATAGGCACATTCTAGCATTTCAAATCCAAAATGTGCAGGTAGAGAAGCAAACCAATGGATGTCAGACTCTTACTGTCACCTGTCGTTTTATCTTGTTAGCAAACCGCTAAAAAATATGTTACATGTGAGGATGCTGTGATGTTGGTAATTACAACAAGATGTCAAGAATGGAGAACCAGGGTGTTCAATATTAGATAAATAAATACTGCATCATTAAATTTAGACACAATGAAAGAATAAGAATGGTTAGTTTTTTTTAACTTGGCTTACTTTCAATTATTAAACATTGTTTTATCTGGCCTATTTCTAAATGTAATTTTTTCCAAGCAAAAAGTTTTTAACTTCTTCAAAAAGAAAAATGTCTAGCCTCAGCTTCGATGTTGCTTCAGTCTTTTCAAAACACTGTAATTGTGGGGTTGTATACTGCTTTTAAAAAAACTGTCTGAACCAGAAAATCCTGAGCTTCAGCACGAACGCAATGTTCAACTCAACTTTTGAAAAAAAAAACTCTGGAAAAGTAGAGACGACCCACAATAAACTCCTGAAAGGAAGCAGGATTTCATTTAACTACTGACTACTGAGCTGAGCTTTAAAATGTGTTACTGTTGAAAATATTTATTTGATATTGAACACTCTGTAGGCGTGACTGAGAGCAATTCTTATGACAAAACAGACACGTCTGATCATCTCGGACATCATCTCAATCTTTTTCATTTTTAGACTCCATAAGATTGTCCTGTTCGCTGCTCTGTGTAGCTCGTGGATGCTCTGCGGGACAGTGGAGACAACGAGTGTGTCTTTGTGTGTGTGTGAGGTGCAGTAAATCTCAGAGAATAAAGAGCACTGCATAACGTATCATTAAATAAATCAAAATGGTCCCTCAGCGCGAGTAGAACGCCTGGTGTGAGATCAGAGGCTGCATTTGTTGTGCTGTGCTGTTTCACTCTGAGCACCCACAGTCTCAGGTTTGTTGCCTTAAAGTCCTGACAACTCGCTCGTGTTTCACAAAGGCAGACTGTGAGCTGTCAGCATCTACTTGCACCATTTTATCTTTGTAGAAGCACCACCATTAAAGCAAGAGGATCTCTGCATGTTACAAGTCGCCGCTTGCACACTGATTTTTTTCCTCTGATGTAGCAACAGATTTTATCGTGGATGTTGTCTCTGAGGTGTTGCAGCAGAATGCAGATATAACTGACTGTGATGTATCGCTTAAATGTAAAATTCACCTGGAAACACTCAGACTTAGCTGAGGGTCTGATATACACACCTCGACACACATTTTCATGTACTTCATGTCATGCAGACATTTAAAATTGAATGGCAAGAGATTTGCAATATTACACAATAACAGCTGGAAGCAGCTGATGGAAGGTTTGGTGCCAGTGTTGCCCTCATGAGTTTAAAAAAAGAAGTGTTTAACAAGTGTTCAGAGGTGGATTTTCTCTGACAAATGGCTGCTGTGGCTCCTGTTCTGTCCTGCAGCTCTGTTCCCACTCGCTTGATTGATGAGGTTTTTGCTTCAGTGTGTTTCGTGCCACTGCATCCTCCCTCCATCCTAACATATAACTCTTCCTCTCCCTCTTCTCTGCTGCTTTCAACCAGCCGTCTCCTGTTTAGACACTCGTATGCATCTCTCTAGATCCTGCTGCTTCTCAGATGCACACACACCAACACGCAGGATCCGGTCAAATTGTCTGTTGTTGTTTTTTTTTTAAAGGAAAGTTCTTATCTGAGTGAACACATAATAGCAGCAGCCATGATAAGAGCTGGTCAAATTTTCTAAATGCTGAGCCTCAGTGCTTGAAACACTGGACCATCCTTTGTAAAAGGAAGGGAGATAATTCTGTTCCATAATTCCTTGTGGCCACAAAATTGAAGTACTGCACAGTTATTTTCATCCAGTTGTGATTCGTGTTATTAGATATGAGAAAAAGTGTGAGTGTTTGTGCACTCCATTGTAAAGATCTTTCACATTCCTTAACCTCATCACATTGTCCAACAAGGTTAAAAAAATAGCTTGGGAAAACACTATAAGAGGCGATTTTTTGACTGTTCGACCTCACCCATACTGTCTCTCATCACCAAGGTGTCCTTAACGTTGAGCACTAAAAAATGACTAAGGCTTCTGCATGTTTGAAATGTTTGTTTTGATGAGCTGTAGAGGCTCAGATATTTTCTTTGCATGTGGGAATGAACAATAAGGGGCCTCAAACAGGGGTGGGGGTGGGGGGTGTAGCAGGTTAAAACAGACGTTGAGTGCAGGGAGTGGACAGAGAGGGGAGGGAGGAGGAGGGGAGATATTGACTTGTTAAATGCTGCATGAGGGAGGCTGTGTTGTGGTCCTGACAGGGCGCCCTCCATCTTTGTCCTTGCCACACAAACTCATTGGTGAACATTAAGAAACTGTCCTGCTGCTGTTAGACAAACACACACAGGAACAGTAACTGTACAAGAAGGAATGGAAAGGAAGAGAAGGTGGTGGTCAGGTGATTTTAAGAACAAGTATCCAGAAAAGATGTAGTCATGTTTTGTTGAACACACCACGACGGTTAGACTGTTTTAAAAAATCTTCTGTTCCATTTTGCACAGCCAATCAAGTTTTGAAGCCTTCATGAGACATCATATTTGGGTTTCTGTCATTTATTTGATTCACAGTTGCTTACTTTGTTTAATTTATTGTCACTCATGAAGGACTCTACAAGTTCACGAGACAGAAACAATACTTGAAAATCTGCTTCTTCCATTTTCTCTGAGCTGCTTTCTTACTCTGTAAGAGCAGAAGTGATCTGTGGCACCACAACCTGACATCAGGCACTGCAGGACCTACTGTCGTTCCCATCCTAGTTAAAAAGGACCGCCGTGTGTCACGATTTAGATCAGCCAAAGACTTTTTTCCTCCTGAAATATTAGGATTTGAAAATGCCCCCCCCCCCCTCAAGTTGAAGTCAAACTTTTCTGCTTTCAGAGATGTATGCTTGAACACTTTAACAGCGCACAGTGCTTCAGACCACGTTCAAGTTTTTCTTTTCTTTTCTCTCTGCAGTGTCAGCTTTTGTGTGGGGTGGTCCTTTAACTTGTTTGATGTGCCTTGATGCTGCTGCCTGGTGGTTGAAGTATGGTGTTGCATTTACTCGTTGGTTGTGCTGCTGACTGAATTGTAATAAAATTAACTCGTTGTCTTTATTTAAAACCATTTAATAAATTTAAGTGGGACAGTTAAGTGATAATACTTTATTATGAAAACACTTGCTGTTATCTGGCTGGTTATCTCAGAATTGTTTTTTGCCACCATCATTTTTCGTGGCCCTGCATCCTAACATTAAACCTGTAGAATCATTATATCCCTCAAGGAAAGAGAACAAAAGTCAACAATTTCTGTGTAGGTCTGCAGGACTGAAAATGTAAAATGTGATCATTGAAGGACCTGATTGATTTTCATTTGTACTGTTATGTGTTTTAATGTTTACGGTGAAGGGAGAATAGTTGCTTTTATCTTCCTCTGGAACACTGACGATTGAATGATTGATTCTTTATTCAAAGAGAGATCTATTTTTTGATTTAGACAAATGTCTGTATGTTTTCTATGATCAAATCAAACATTCTGCTCGAGTTTTCGATGGAAACAAATTAAATGAGGATTTTAAAAATGTGGCCTGCTTTGTGAATCATTTCTGCTGAAATCAGAAACCTTTGGTTCTTTGGAGATTCTCTTTGAGCCACCAACATAACTTGCAAAGTTATACAGAATCATTCAAGCCTTAGTCTAAAGGGGGAAAAAAGCATAAAAGAACGAGAGGCAGGAAGGTTTGTTTTCAGAACCATGTAGGTCAGGTGCCAGATGAGATTTCATGGACTAAAAAAAAAAAAGAGGGCAATGACTGTGTGCAGGTGGCCTCGATAAATGAAAGGATATGCACACACACCCTCAGACCTGCCACAAGACCCACTTTTGTAACTTAACTTTTTCATAGATAATTCAGAAATGCACCTTATTGCCCAACTACAATCTATTAGAAAAGATATACAGAAGAGCAGCTTTTCAGGATGTCTGTGATACGGACCTTGTTGTCTTTAGTAGTGACCGATTAAATGGTTTAATCTAGTTAAAAGCAAGCAACAGGTATAAGTATCATACCGAGTCAGTCTCAGATTATAACGTTTCTGCCATTCCACTGAATCATATGAACAGTCTGAGGTCTGCTCATGTGCATCATCTTTATCCAGTTCCACCTTTTAACAAAACAAACAAAAAAACATTTATTTTATTCCAACACGCTTCGTTTTTGCCAACAAATCCCAGGAAATGACCAGGACCAGTAGGGTGTTGGTGCGCCTCTCCACACATCCCTGCTGCAGCTATAAATCTTTCAACTCCAGTGGAGGTACACCATTCATTTAATAAAAGGGAAAAGTTCTTAAATCTGCCAAAAACTGCCACATGTCGAACAGGTCTACTGGGAACTACTTCTAGTTGTGGATTCATACACAACTGGTGAGGAGCATTTTCTGCAGGGGTCAGAAACACAGCTCACTGTGTCCGATTAGTTTTTGGAGTTTCATGGCTTTTTTTGGTCTTTCATGCCGATACAGATCCAAATAAATGAAGGCAACAATGCTTATATGGTACTGCTTGCAAAGTTTAATACATCACTATACAGTTGTTTTAAAGCAACAAAAGTAAACAATTAAAAAAGAAAAAGAAACCTGAAGTACAATACACACACAGCGTTTTTTTACATATATGCCTCAAGCATCCATGTGACTTGTTAGAACTCAAGCTTGTGTTAAATATATACTGTATGTACTCATCTTTCAATATAGTCATGATGTATGTACAGAAGGAATCAGGCTACAAATTATAACTTTATTAGTTCTTTTTAAATAATATATCAATAACAGGCCACTGTGGAAATGTAGACATCGTACAGTCAAGTCTTGTGTATAGCCCATTCAAGAGGCTTAAAGCAACATGTTACATGCTTTGGCTGTAAAACAGCAGTAATAATAATAATAATAATAATAATAATGGTTTGAATTTGAAGAATATACACAGAAAGTACATAGCATCATGGGCTTGATGTCCTGCCGGACTTTGACTTGTGGCTTCACATTTTCTGTTCGACAAGAGCATAAAGGTGAATGATGGCGCAGTGAGTCACAGTTGTTGGCTGAGCTGTGCCTTCTACCTTTGCACATAACCATAAAGTGGCCCCTGGTTTTTACAGCAATGTACGTGCTCCGCCAACGACTGGGACTCCTTGCAAACGGCAGCAAAGAGAAAGGGGAAAAAAAAAAAAAGAAAAGAAGCAAGAAAGCAAACAAGGTTACAGATACAGCAATGCGTCTTGTCCTCTGTGAGCATTAAAGGCAGCAAAGTATTGACAAAGTAAAAATTCATGGCGAGGAAAGGGCAGCTTGGATGCCTGATTGCCACGTGGTGCAGGAATGCCAATTTTAAAGGGTTGCAGTGGGGAAACATGGAAGACAATGCAAAAGAAAACACCCTCATTCATCCTTTTTGTTTTTCCTTTAAAGTCTCTTGAAACGAAGCAGCTCTTGGATCGTAGCTGTTCTCCTCTCTCCTCACTCAGAAGTTCACAATGGCACAGAGTGCTCTCTCTCTCTCATTCAGAGACACTTCTCAGCATCAAAGTTCTTTGTTCAAGTAAAACACAGACAGCCAACGTCGTGGTGAGTTTTGATCGTTGTAAGCACACAGGGTTTTGTTAGAATCAGTGATTAAAAGAAGGGTGATCACGTCCAAAGAAAACTGAATCATTGCGGTAGAGGTGGAGAACAGTTTCAGTCAGAATGGAAATAAAATGTTGATTTCTCCCAGGAAGCACAACTGGACCTATGGACAAGTTTCAAAACACAATCTGAAGCAAAGCTGGAGAATTTAAAGACCCTGATTTATTAATTCATTTTATGCAAGATAGGGAAAACAGATGCCAGCTTGAGTTTTGCCTTTGTGCTCCAAGTTGTGTAATATTCTCTCATGATTAACTTTGACAAGATATTATGCTTCAACCAGGGAAAACACTGAATAACTAGTATGAAAATAATTAGAACAAAGATATTACCGACAAACCTTCGGTGTCACATTTACTGTAGTTTGTCCTTCACGTGCAATCAGGAGAAGAAAAATTCAAAACACAGCACTAGTTGCAGTAAGAGCGGGGAGGAGGGAAAACACTGAAGCAGGATTTTAGTGGTTGTTGGTGCGCGTCTGTGCCTGTGAAGATGTCTCCAGCATGACACAAACAGCTCTGTACACAATAGTCTGAGATCATTAAGAACAATTCAAGTAAGGCAACATGTTGACATGAGATGATGGAATGGATGCGGCGTTTTAACTAATTTTCTATTTATTCTTTAAATTGTGTCATATGCAGTTATGTGGATTGACCTCCTTCACAGAGGAGTGGAGTATTGTGGGTAAAGCTTCACTCTGTAACCATCACTTTAGCCTCTGTCAGTATAAAAACCTCAAATGCACCAAAACACCACTGCAAAAAGCTCCCACATTGCTAAATTTCACAGAAAGTGAACGGAACTTTTGCATGTGCAGGCAATGGCTGACGACTCGGGTACACACTACCTGTACAGCCACTGTCCTGCTGATGCTGGCTGGCCTTTTTATAGGCTGAGCTACAACAATCTGCCCTCCAGAGATGATTTGTATGTAAACTTTGTCACTCCATGTTCGCTGTGTGGTTCATTGGCCAAGGAAAATATCAGCAAGTAGAGTGGAAGAAGTGGTGAAGCGGTTGTGGTTGGCAGTCTTACTGACATTCAGCCTGTTCTGCTGTGAAAGTGCATGTGTGTGTGTGTGTGTGTGTGTGTGTGTGTGAGCGTGTGCGTGTGTGTGTGTGTGTGCGTGTGTGTGCATAAGTGAGAATTTGGCAGAAAGCATAAAACCAGCAATTCCTATTTTTAAAAAGTCCTTGTGTTCAGTGTAATTATACACTACTTTTCCCAGACCAGATTGTCCTGTCATTCAGTTGTTGTAGTGCAGGATGGTACAGTGATCATATCAGTAGTGCTACAGATAGCCGCAGGAGACCCAGCAGCCAAGGGTGCTGGGCTTTGCAGTTTTTTCTGTGGTAACCAGCTAACAAGTCTGCTTTACATCCATCTGGCATGTTGAGACAGCAGAGTGGTTACCTGGCCAATTTCCACCTGCAAGGTGGAGGCTGCTGGAGGTTAGTTAGATGTCAAGGGGGCAGAGGAAGGTCCATGGCACTGATTTTCATCTCATTCAGTCCTATTTCATCCATGCCACCAACACTAAACTCAAAGTTCTTTTGAAACTGAGCAGCTCTGCTAAAAGCTCAGTGTTTTTACCTGCTTTTCTGGAAACATGAAGGTTTTTACAGTATGAGGCTCCAGCAGGTTTGTGTAAGAGGGAGAGGGTGTGTGAGGTCCTCTTTTATCCATCACACTCATCTGAAGGGTCACTGAAGGAGGAAAAAAAGACAATATCAAGGCGCAAACCAGAACCTGCTCACACTCCTGATCATAGGTGTTGTTTTCCAGCTGTCGTGCTTTCACTGAGAAGAATTATGGGGGGAAAAAAAGGCCGAATGTTATCGAGTTGAGGGCAGCAGGAGCAGTAAAGACTGAAAATGGAGGTAAAGGATAAAAATGTGGGCAGTGCTGGGGCACAGTGCAGCTCTAGGTAGGGGTACAGGAGACTAAACTTGTAGCACCCTCTGATTATTTGTAATGGATCCTCTTCCATGGCTTGAGGCAGATGAAAAGGTAAAGGATAAGAAGGAGGGAAAGAGCAGACAACAGTGCAGGTGTGTGTCGGGAAATGATGAGGAGGCACTTACTTGTCCTCTATGTGCTCAGGGATGCTGGCAGCAGCCAGAGCAGCTCGGTACTGCAGCAGCACGCCTCGAACACTTTTCACAAAACCCTTCGAGAGTGAGAAGAGTGGAAAGCCAATGTCTGGGTAGCCACTTCCCTCTGGGAGGAAACTCCGGTAACTCTTTCTCCTTTTCTTTGGTCGCACCACTTGCTGGCTTCCTGAAGAAACCCCCGCTCCTGCACTAACTGCACCAGAACCTGGTTCTGAGGTCCCACTGCGGACAAAGGAGCCAGGGACTGTAGAGCCGCCCTTGTTTTCAGCAACAGAGATATTCCCCTGGGTGTTGTCGCTTTCCGAGTTCTGACTCATCTCTTGCTGAGAGGCTACTGTAGTCGAGGGACTCAGCCCTGAATCCTCCAGCTCCTCCTCGATAATGCTGCTGCTAACTCCTCCTGTGACCACCTCCTCCCCAGGCTTACTGGGGCTGCTGTGGGCCACAGCCACGGGCCCTGACCCCATGGGCAGGTGCTCGTCCAGCGGCTCCACAGATGAAGCTCGGTCCCTTAAGTGGTGACTTTTGGAGGACAAATGTGCTGCACAACATCTCTCTGCAGCCTCATTTAGCTCAAGCCACGCCTCCAGACGGTGGACGAGCCGCCAGCCATTGGAAACAAAGTGCTCCTGGATCTCCTGTTTGAAGACCTCCACAGGATTCTGGAGGAGCTGTGTCATAGACTGCACCATCTTGATCAGAGCCATCTCGTTGTAGCAGCGGCTGTTCTCGTATCCCTCCTGCAGACCTCTATCACTGTCGAAGCCAGCCTCATTATAGTACGGCTCATTGACAAGGATGAGGCCTGCAGGCAGACAATTTAAACCACAAACTGGTTAACTCACATGTTAGAAATTTAGAAGCAGTGTTAGTTGGAAAAAAAAAGTCAAGGAAAACTCAACTCTGTTAGACCAGACTGCAGTTCAGTTTTATGAGGCAGATATATTTAGTTGAAGGACTGAATGCGACACTGCACTTCTGAGCAAATTAACACATGAATAAAACATTTCTAGCTGCAGAGAGGAGAAGGGGAATACAGAAGTGTGTGTGTGTGTGTGTGTGTGTCTAACCTTGTATGGAAATTAGCACTTGTAGCAGGCTTGACTTGCTGGTCCATCTCTCAGTGCCCTGTGGGTCACACAACCCAGTCAGGTGTCACACTTAAACACCTGCCTGTTTAGTTAGAGGTCCAAATGGCTAGTTCTCTTGGAGAAATCACACTGGCACTCACCTTGCCGATCCAGGTGCCCAGCAGGCTGACGCAGACCTTGCCATTGTCGTAGAGGTTGGGATTGAGGCGGCCACTGCACTGGGACAGGTAGCGAAACAGAGGTGGCACAGCTGGGTAGATGTTCGGCAGCTGGATATCGAACAAGAAAAGACCGTCCTCGTAAGGTGTTCGAGTTGGTCCTTTGATCAGAGCCGAAAACAAGTCCTGTGTCACAGGGAGAGAAGAAATAACTCGTCTTTAAATGTTTGTAAGTTGTGTCTTTTAAAGGAGACTGATGTTCGGCAGGAGTAAAAGGCAGTGCAGATACTTTTACATGAGATGTTGAATGTAGCCTTTTTGAAATACATTTTATTAGTCACTTGAAAATATCAAATGGTTGAAGGACTGAAAAACAGAAAAAGCACAAACTTGTTTTAAATACCAACACACTGCAGCTACATCACCCTTCACTGTAAAACAGAATTACCACTCCAGGGTTATACATCTCTGCCATCCCATCAACAAGCAATTTACATCAGTGTCTTTCCAGATGCACAAGAAGACTGAAGGAACTTAATAGGTAAGCAGCCAACAGTAACATACCCAATACAGATGTTACTTATTTTACAGATTAATCAAAATCATGCCATTGATAATTGACATCTGTGATGCACGAGATTGGTCCATCGACCTCAAAAATCATCCCTTCTGTGCGACATCTGAAGCACTGAATAATAGCAGGAGACGGGCATTTGCTTAACAGCTTAAATAAAAAAAGAAAGCTTGAAACGGTCATCACATCATAATTCTATTAGATCTTTGTCTGGAAGTTTATAGTTATTACAGTATAAATCCTTATGGGTTTTGGCAAAAAAAGCTGTACTCTCGTGTGTAACTGTTGATGTAGTCTGTGCACACATCATCTACACACTTATTTTTCCCCCCACTGAAAATTTGGCACACACATTCACAATCTCGAGTCTCTTAAAATCTGAGTGGAACAAAAATAAATGTGCATTCGGTGTTCGTCACATCAAAGAAAAAAATGCGTTATGAACCACCCAAGCAAACTTGAATCATGAAAACAATCGCCATCTGAATAAAATTAGCTTCCAAACTCATAAGAACACGGGGAGTCTCTGCTCGAAGATACCGGGCCACTGAGGACATAAAAGAATTGCACCAACAGTGAAAACTGGGCAGATTTCATTTTCACTGAACCAAAATGCTTGTATGTGTATTTTAACAGTTCTCTTTGCTGAATTCAAATAGGCAGCAAAAGCATGGCAATTTCTGGCCTTCAGAGAAGATGCATTTTCCTGATGAAGGCGGAACAGTTATCAAGCTGAGATACACTGCCTAAGACATGGTTGGAGGGGGTCAGAGGTTCTGCATTGCAGCACACTCATTTACAAAGTTACAGTGTTAGGAGCAGTCTGCTTTTGCTGAGAAATTATGAAAAACTGTTTGGCTGTTATATCTTTGGGTTGCTTTGTTTGGCAGCGTTTTAGAAGAATTACTAGCAATAAATTAGGAGAAATTCCAGGTTTTCTTTTAAGACACGGTACAAATAATGCATTATTTTGATGCCTTAAAGTGAATATACAGATATTTTCCTGTGGGTGGACAGAGTCATCTGGTCTTTGTCCATCTTCACCTGATAAAGATGCTAAACTTGCTAAATTAAAAGTAATGTACCAATTAAACACAAAGTAAGTAGTACATTGGGATTATTGCCATGGCATTAATGACATGAAACCTACCATGC
Organism: Leuresthes tenuis; assembly: GCF_036924035.1. Taxonomy (NCBI): domain Eukaryota; kingdom Metazoa; phylum Chordata; class Actinopteri; order Atheriniformes; family Atherinopsidae; genus Leuresthes; species Leuresthes tenuis. The sequence goes on from NW_027325358.1 coordinate 27,452,602, forward strand.
GGTCTTCAAAGGTTTTGACCATGATGCCATCAGGTAATGATGTTGCCAGCAGAGCCATTTCCTTCCTCACTGTGCTGAAAAACTTCTTTGCCTCCGCTGGCTGAAACTCCATTTTCTTAAACGAGTGAGTGTCTGTGACAGGACAGGACACAATGACTAAATAAACATAAATGCAGAGAGAAACTTACAAATGCAACTGTTCTTGTGTGGGAGCATTTAAGATTTAAGAATTCGTTAAACTGCAGCATGTGTGTTGTTGTTTTATTTTTTAAATCACGGATAAAATATCTGCATGTTAAGAACCATCCAGTAAAGGCCATCTTCCAGACAAGGTAAGAGCTAAAGAGGAGTGAAAAGTTCTTAACATCTTCGTGTCTCACCTGGTGCCCACTCCAGCACCGAGAACACCTCTCCCTTGGCACTGGTAAAGGTCACTCCAGGTTTTCCTCCACTCTGTTGGCACAGCACTGGCGTGTCACTGAGAAACTCGCTGGGCCATTCTTGACCACCTACTGGAGTCTGCGGATCCTGCTGGGGTTTTTCCTCTCCAGCTCTCTCTGCCTGAAAAGTAACCTGCCGGTTAGGCAGCGTCTTAACAGGATATAAAAATGTACTGATATACTGCTTACTAATCTGGACTTCAGATATTACTACCTCTATGCCAGCGCCTCCACTCCCAACCGCCTCCACCACAGCTTCCATCTTCTCCTCCTCCACGATGGCCACGTTGTCCAGCGTCTTCCTCAGGTTCTCCTGCAGCTTTTTGATGTCATCCAGGAAGCGTTTCTCCTTGGTTGGTTTTTCTGGGGCAGTTGATGTCACTGAACTCGCGAGACTAGCTGCGGAAGCAGGTTCAGCAGAGGTCGGGGAGGTTGGAGAGCCACCTGTCCACAGCTGTTCTACAGTCATATTCTTCAGACTCTCCAGGATCTTCAGGGCCTCTTTCAACTCCCTGAAGCCTCGAGAGGCACCGTCCTTGCTTGGCTTCTCTGCTCCATTGACTGCAGCTCCTGGAGTGGTTCCTAAACAGGCACAGTTTCTATGAATTTACTAAATTACTGCCAACAAAACTACAGACATGACAAAGAGGAGGAAAACTGAGGTCGGATTCCTCTCTGAATGCTTATGGCTGACAAGTCAAACATTTATAGAGTGAGATCTTTAAAAAAAAAAAAAAAAAGTTCTGATATGTTTTTCCATTGGAGGATATGATAAATACTTAAAGTAAAAATAAGCTCCCCACCTCCTCCAGAAGCAGAACTGGTCACTGCCATAGATGCTTCTCCCTCCTCTCCAGGGACTCCTTTAGTCGGGCTGGTGACTCCAGCCCCCTCTTGTGGGGGGATGATGAATGCTGTGGAGCCTGTGGGTGTGGGGGTGGGAGTCGCTGTGTCTGTGGCATCTGCATTGTTAACATGACTATCATCCTCAGTGGTCAGGCCATTGTCCGTCTCCCAGCTGTCGCTCTCGTCTTCCCACTCTTCAGTAGACAGAACACTGCTCGTCTCCTCCACAGAGTCGTAATCCGTCTCCTCAATCTCAGACTCCACATTGTAGAGGTGCTGTGAGTGATTAATAGGTTGTCCGCAAAGGGCTTACTTCCAATGGCAAACAATATATCAAGCTTTATCAAAGATGTACATTTACCTGTGGCAGGACGACAGTCTTAGAGTTGTCTGCCCACACAACCTCCACTTTGCTACTGACATCCACCCTGGATACCTGGCCAACTGATGTCTGAGGGCATGTGAACATGTAGAGATGATCATTACCAACACAGTGCAACAGCAACTCAAAGCAAAAGTGCAAACAAGGGCCAAAAGGTGGTACTACGTGACCCGTGTTAGTGAGTGCGTCTGTCAAGAGGTAAAGGGTCAAACTCAACAGCACATATGATAGTAAATTCCAATGCTTACATCAGAAGCTGCAAGAACTAACTAGTTTTTCTTTCTCCTAATTGAAACAAAACTGCAAAGCTGCATTTTTCAGTGTGATAGCAAGTGGATTTATGAATCGATTAGCCATGTCGTTTCCATCACAATAGACTGAAAGAAAAGCCAAATATATTTCAACAGCTTTCTCTCCAGAGCTTTTTTCTGGTATTTGTTCAGTTAATGTAAATTTGTTCATAGCAATCAGCTGTGAAGTTGTGCCAACAGGGGCTTTGACTTCCAACCAGGTAAAAGGAACAAGTTCAGCATTTCTAAAGTTTCAGTTCTGGTATCAACTTTCAATAAACACACACATCCTGTTCAGTGCTGAGTAGTACATTTTCGGGTCCTGTTTGGATTTGGGAATTTGTAAATCCACAAAGTTTGTAGTTTGTAGAGCTGTCCAACTGTATGATGCATTGAGAGTTTCTTATATTTAGTTTTCTCATGTTATCACCTCATTCTCACAGTCATTCTGTCCATTCTCAGAGTTCCATATTCTGATAACGATGTCCGTAGTACGGAAGTGGAAATCTGGATGATCTGCAATGTCATACACACTGACATCCTCCTCTACACCAATGACCTACATCAAATTAAACAAAAAGACAAATGACTATAATTATCACATACTTTTTAACCTCAATAACTATCACACCGTCCTCATGACTAACCTCAACATCATCACCAGAGGAGTTGAGTTTGATCCATCTTGCAACACATGTTCTGCCCTTGTGATCACCAGACTGGATCACACCGTACACTCCTGGGTCCTGCAAGGCTTGGGCTAAAGAGCATCAAAATACATATGCACACAGTTTAGAGGGCAAGATTAAGTAAATGTTTTACTGCACATAAGAGTAAAAACTGAAAATCTGGTAAGCTGTAACGCCGCAGACTTAAAAATAGATCCCCTGTATTTTCAGTCCATATGATACTGTAGGTACTATCTGACAGATGACACATACCCTGCAGTCCAGAAGGACAGAAATCTGACACGTGCACAAAAATTAAACTTCAAATCTGATCATTAAGATGGTGATTTGAATAAAGAATCCTCACGTCGTTTGTCAACTACGAAGTCCCCAGGGCAAAACTCGTGACTGTCAAGGTGCTGAATGGGGATGAGGTCATTTGATCTGATCCCCTTTTCCACCCATCCGTCTTTCCACATCACATCAGCTGTGGTCTTTGTGGATACAACTTCAACTGCCACCCTGAGAGAGGAAAACAAAAGAACACAATACAATAACTTCAGTTGCTTTTGGACTCTTTGCTCTTTGTCAATATGATAACACGATGGAATGTTTGTGACTAAAAAGGAGTGCTACAGACTTTAATACTGTACATTTCAGTGTACAGATACTTTTGATTTCCCTAAAATCTTTAAAACCAGAAACAGAACAAATAAAGAAAATAAAAGATGTGACCGCTTCAGATTGAACTGAGTCACAACAGTGATCTAATGAGTCTGCGCGACCCAGAGTCAGGTACCAACACTGGTTTGAATAAATCCAGACTATACGAGTACATGAATGTATAAAACATTCAAAAAGTCACTCTCTCTGTTCACCCACCGGTCTCCAGGCTTGAACTCGCGGGAGAACTTGGTCCTCTTCTTCTTGTGCTTCCTCTTCAGGTTGCGGATGGAGAGCGGGATACTTTTCTTGCGATTAGTTCCCAGGCCGCCGCTGTGGGAGGAGGCGGTGGAGCTCGCGGATGATGTCAGAGAGCTACAGCCAAGTTGAAGTCCCATACAGACATGCAGAAAGAATCAAATATATTTTTCGATGCTCTTTGGCCTTTGCGTTTAAAAACATTGAAAAGTGTCTCAAGACCCTTATGGGCATTGTCTAACCCACAGGCAAAAATCCATGTACTGTTCAACTAAACCAAATATATGTTTACATTTGTATGACAGAAATAGTTTAACTTTCTGTTTATGCAAAAATCTTTTAGGGGCACTCATGAACATAACTAGATACTCCAGACATAACTGTTTTAAAGGCAGTTATGTCTGGTCACTTTAAAGGCTGTCCAAATATATTTGACAATCCCCTCACATCTTTTGAAATTATTAAGAATAATCTACTGCGGTAAGGCCACAGGCAGCTATTTAATTCAACTCTCTTTCCCACACAGGGTATACCTGCCTGCCAAATATAAACTATTGGATCATGACGCAGCCATGGTGAGAACGCTCACTTCCGCCACTAGATTTAACAACCTGAATACCTCTTTTCCGAAAAGAACAAATCAGTGAACTAGAAAAATACAACACAAAAAATGTAATAACCTTTGGAAGGCGACATTCTGTGAAAGAGTATCTGTCCCTTGTGCTGCTCCACAACAGAGAGGGAGATCTCATGTTGCTGCATAACTAATAAAAACAGACTTAAATGTGGGGGCTGACAACTTGATTGCAGGCTCTACAGTGAGTGGTAGGAATTTATAAATGCCTCCCACAGACCTGGTGTCATCTGTGTCCTCTGCAGCCTCATCATCCGCATCCTGCTCCCCATGTTCAGCTGTGGTGTCATTGGTGTTCTGAGAGTCCAGCGGATTCTGTGCAGGCACCACAGGGCCATTGTTGTTGGGATGAGACGAGTCTATCTGCTCTGATTTGTGCTCTCCTGGTGAGAAACATCAGAAGAGCCATATGTATTTCAGTGTAACCTACGTATGGATAATCTTCATTTAGCAGCACATTTGACTACACTCTTTTGTACAAAAACATAGTCCTAATTCAGTAGGCAGCATCATTATAGCTCATCAACACTTCAACATAAATTCTACATTAAATGAGAAAATAAAGACTTCCATAAGAGGCAACAAATAATCTCATATTCTCCTTTTGTTGTTATTTTTCTGTGGCTTCACAGTGAGGTAAACGATCACTTTCAATCTTCCTGGATGCAGAAATGTATCTGAAATATTTCTGAAGTGTGCTGCACATTAGTACAATTTCCAGTTATACTGCTCCCTCTGTACCAAGCTCCATTTAAGGAGACGACAGCCTCATGTCTCACTTTAAATAATTCTGCCTGCTTTGCATGCAGATCTTTAGTTCTCAGCTACTGTTGGGAGGATGCAAGTAAAACAATAACACCAACCAAAAACATCTTTAAAAAAAATATCATATTACAAAACCTTTTTTTTTTTTATTAATCTCTAAACAAATGGAAAAATATAACACGGAAATCCATCATTAAAAGACACATCCGTTGGTGTGTGGTTGCTGTACAGCAACTACAGAGAGGTGTTGGGCACCTTGTGAGTCAGCATTTTCTGTCTTCTTCACTGAATCCTTTTTGAACATCCTTTTTAACTGCAGGAGACACACAGACACAAAGACAGTAAGAAAGTTTGAAGACGATCAAAAAATTATTTGTGATCTGCAAGAACTGTCAGACTCTGTAAAACCAATTCCACTGGTCTGCAACAACATTCTCAAAACACACCAGACGTTTGGAACATCCCTGCTCATTAACATTTCGTGGACAACAATCTAGTTGTCTTATCCACACCTTTCTGGCAACGGGGTCTTCCGGCAGAATAGGGGCACCCTCGGGTCCTTCACAGGTAATGCGTGTGGCTTCGCCTTTGGCAGGGAAGACATAGAGGGCCCTCTCCCCCAGCTGCCTCTGGGTGTGGTCATAGTAGCCCAGGCGCCTCACCCTAAAGCCAACCGAAAGAATGCCATCACTTCAAACACCACACAAGTGTACTCCAGTCTAAAGTGGTTCTGTATCTATTAGAGGTGGAGACCGTTTCAAGTAGCTACATGTGGATGATTAACTGTCCTGACCTGCAGAGGTTTTCCTGTGTGATGGTGGATGGAGGTGGGTAGACGCTGTCAGAGCCTTTTGGGGAGTAGCTCTTTGTGATCCACGTAACCTTCAACTCGACCACCTTCACCTGAGGGAGAAGCCTTGGGGTGAGCATTTCAACAACTGAACATACAATACGGTAAGTAAACAGATCGTTGAAATATACATTTGTGATGTGGTTTGTTATGAATAAAAAAAAATTTAAAAGAAAGAAAAATTCAAGAGAAACTTTTTAAAATCCCAAATTGCACAAGATATTAAATTTAGATAATAAGCAAATGCTGTAAATGGGTTGCTTTTCACACACAGATGCTATTAAAGACAGCACCATCATCACTGCCTCACCTCTTCTACCACCACCCTGAATTTGCACTTCCTGCTCAGGACAGGTTTGACCCCTGACAGCCACTGTACATTAGAGAAGACTTTGGCTGGACCAATCAAGACCTGGCCTGGGTAAAAACCGTAAGCCTCATCAAAGAACAAACCCTGTGAGACAGCACAGTGACAAGTTCATCAACAAGAGAGATTACCATGACATGGACAAAGAAAGAATGTGCTTTCTTACAGTTAATTTGATTATGCTTACGATGGTGCATTATCGTATCTACAACCTTGAAAAACTTGAAGAGAAATGTGTGGTAAATCTTAGAAATACACTCAACTTCATCACATCGACTATAAAAGTTAATCTGTAGATCTACACATAGTACATTTCACATTTCAGCTATTCTTAAAGTTACCCAGTGACATAATTATAATAAAACTGTACACTACCACCAACTGAGAAAACAAAAAAGTTGACATATAAAGTGCAAATAATTTCACACAATTTCACTTATTTGTTCAGAAAGAGGAAACACAATGCTCTGCTTTTGAGCAAACACGAGTTATATAATACTTCTTCATATTTATCCTAACAGGGATTTAAGTCGATGTGTGCAAGTGGACACAGAGAGACATTTTATCTCACTTTTGTGGTAGCTCATACTTCTCAAATTCCTATTACAATTATGGAATTGGTAATAAATTAAAATTTTCCAATGTTTTGTCAATTTTATACAGGCTGCATGAGACAAAAACAACTCCACCACTGCTCACCCACATTAACAATATCCACTGTCACAGACAATTCAGATGCAGTCAGATTCTCTCTTCACTGCTTTTGGTCTGTTCTCAAGTCGTGAATTATACGTCACATCTTTCTTTGCCTTCATGATATTTTTAATTAAAGGCAATATACATATACACACACATATGAGAGCTTGCGGCTACATACCGAATCACTGACATGTGGACAGACATCGTAAAGCTTGGCACCATCTTCCACACTCATGGAGCACCTGGAGGGAGGCAGAGAGAGGAAGGACTGGCTGACATTCACTGGATTTGGCACTCATAAATTCAACCTAGCACGCACATGCTTGCATATTCTGACAGATTACCAGATGGTTGTGGAACACACTGTATAATCTCTCACACACGCAGTCTACCTGGCTCCATTAGAAAGCTGAAGGATGATGTGATTGGTCAGATCGTACACTTTGCCCAACCAGAAGTCATAGGCAATGTAGTCCCCGTACATGAAAGACTGAAAGGAACATGAGCTCTGTCAGTTTTTGACCCTATCAAAGCATTGCCTCAGAGACATCAATCATGAAATGGTTTCTTAAAACCTTGAGGGTTAGATTTGCATGACTCTGAAAGACAAGCACCGCCAGGGCCACAGGTTATGAAAACCGGCCGCTTAAGTGACAGTTTGTCAAGTTATAGCCAACTTTTAAACATTAGATTATCCTACAGACAATATTATAAAACATAATCCTTGATAAGAAAGTGAAACTTGATGTCTTTAATTTCCATTTATGGGTCTAATTTTTTTTAATTTTTAATTCACTTCAGTAAATGTACAAAATGAGATGACAGTGGCAAAAAAAAGCATATAAATATTAAGGCTCTGCAGCGGTTTCTCTTACCCAGATGTGCTGCAGGTCTTTGCTGTTGACTGGATACAGTACACAGTTCGTTCCCACTAATTTCACAGCACACTCAATGTCAATGTTCGTCACAATACCACACTGGTTGTCCTGAAAAACACACATAATTTACTTGAGATTATTTTGTGAACATCAGAAAGTCGCCATGAAACAGCCAGCAGTGCTAATTACTTACACATATTCATATGTTTCCTGTAAAAAAGAACAGGAGTCACATCCCCTCCCAGAAAAGCTTCTCTGCTCTGACTGGTCAGTTTCAGAGGCCGGATCAGACGCTGCCCAACAACCCTTTGTTTGCTTGACATTTCAACGAAGCATTAGACTGAATGCAAAAATAAAACCCTGAAGAGTAGGATGGGTCATCTACATTCTTTCTTGATCATAGGTGGGCCAGAAGTACAAAATAGATAATGTAAAAGCAGTTAAATTAAAAATTCAATTAAATTACTTAATGAGGATGTTAAGTGTAACTAATAAGCTGTCAAAAACCAGCATAAAAGGTGTGATATGAGTTTAATGGACCACACAAAATCTCTCCAAAGATTATTGTTGCTTTTGTACTCTGATTGTGAGGCCTTCACTACAAGTGTCAAGCTGTTATGAAATCCCAGTCATATCTATGTGGCAAATGGAATAGAGCTGTGAACAATGGCTTAAAGGACAAAAAAAAGGAACAACCAACAACCGGAACATAACAGAGGAGGTGCGCAGTGAGAAGGTGAAAGAGTTGGAGAGAGGTGACGACTTCACTTACGCTGGAATTGTTCCGTCGCACTATGTCTCTAATGACAATAGATCGATCTTCAAGTTTCAGCTGTAAAAGAGAAGACAAGAACAGCCACAAAAACAGTGGTTAGGATTGATGGACTGCTACAGAAAACGCGTATCTGACATTTATTAGTCGTTACTGCCCATAGAAATCTCTGATGACTTCTTGAGAAGAATCTGACCAGCATCAAATAAATCCTTTGACACTTAGATGATGACAACAATACTAATGTGATGCGTCACACCTGCGCGGACATCACATACACTACAGAGATTTGGCGCCCTGAGAGCAGATTTTTTGTTTTCCCCCCAAACAGAGCTGATCAGCAGGAGCTTCATGTGCGTCTGTGCCATACTGAGAGTCGGCAAACATATTTTCAACTTTAATTATTAATCAACTCACTGAAACCGAAATCTGGCTGTGGATAAATAATGTAATTAACAGCCACAGAAGAGACAGCTCGATGGACAGATGGAGCCAGAATGTGCAGTGTAAGAGGACAGAAAACAGGAGCTTCAGGACTGAACCTGGCAGGAGGTCAGCATAAAGGAAATCTTTTTTCCTGTGAACCCAATGTTGCGGTGTCTCTCTGGGGCTGGTTTTGCACCAGGTATGTGGTGTATGCAATGCTGTACTGCTGTGTCACAGCTACAGTTGTATATCTACACTATCCTCCTCCCTGTTGCTTGACAAATTCGTTAAATTCCCACAAAGATGCTGACATCACATTAGGCTTGAAAGAGGGAAGAATGCAAACGTCCCACCTGGTCTGACAATGTTATACAAAGATACATAAGCACAGTGCAAGCATAATGCCTTTGCCTTACACATAATAATTACAGTTATTCATTTCAAATCAAGTTAGAAATAATAGGTTTGGAACGTTTTGTTTGAGCAAACAATGAAATAATCTGAAAAATATAGGTGATTAAGGTAAAAAAAAGAACAATCATAAGTTAAAGTGGTCTTTTAGTAGCTATTACATATAGCAAGTCAGTGTTTCCCACATCAGGTGTCTTAATATATCTGCAATGTTAACAATAAAACATTTGTAACTCACAGAATGATGCAAGTTTCATGGTGTACTGCTATGCCAGTAATTAAAAAGTGACTTGTATAAACCACAATTTCCACCATAAGTCAACAGACAAACCTTCACAAGCAGCAACTGACCTACAGATTATGGGCACAAAATCCCTATATGCCATGATTAAGCTGCTAGTGATAACATTACAGAACTGAACTGAGACAAAATGACACCTCAGTTCATTCAAGAGTTCAAACTGAATGAAGCCGCTACAAAGCTTTGCACCAGATCGGATCAGTGCACCAAAGTTTGAAAATTAACGTGAATTTTACAATAAAAGTGCAGCAATAAGCATTAGCTATTAGAGCTTTACATAGTTGTCGACTTCAGAGACAACTTGCAGTCAGATTAGTCAAAGGACCAAAAATAATGCAGAGACACATCCTTGTATCATTACATATCAAATCAACCGCTTTATTGTAGAAGACAGGACTACAAACACCTTCAAACACACAAACATTCCCGAGTTCCTGGCAGTACTCCCTTCTGCCTCACAATGTAACCCTGTTCCACCTAATTCTGGGAGAGAGAAAGAGAATGTGAGCGAATGTGAGCGAGTGTGTATTTGCGCGTGTACAGAGGATACAATCGATGGGTCGCCATGTTCCCCTGTAATCTATAACAGCTGCCAGCTCCTCGTGTCTCTTCTACTTGATGTTTGAGTTTGCACACAAACACAAATGCACACAACAGGACTCATCTACCTTCTCATCTAAACCTTTTAGCTGAGAGAAGCTCAAGCCTTTTTAGGACAGACACACATACGCAGCAGTTCTTCATTAATACTCTGTCAGTGCATCATGCTGCAGTGTGCAACTGTAGAAACACATTTCCTCACCTTTTCACAAAGACCACGTTGAAACCAGCTTCATGTAGTCCCACTTAGTCCCTGATCCTTGAAACTCACAACATGATTTTATTACCCTGTTATCTTGACCTTTTTCTGATTGTTTTTTTATGTGGATGCGAATAAACTGGTCAGAAAGCTGTTAAATGCTCATTAGCAATAGAATATCCGGTTAATAACTACTAACCAGCAAAATACCTCCCAACTGCTACTTGCCTTGCTACAGAGTAGTATGCCTCTGCAGTGGGAGTGATAACTCCCCAGGAAAAGGCAAAACATTAGAGGAGAGAGAATATAGCCATCTGACTGATCACACAGTTAAAATCGTTCACCTGCAAAGGTCCTGCTGGGGACTACCGGACTATTCGCTGCCTGGTGGAGTGAGTACGCTTACACTGACCCTTACTATTGTTCTGCTTGTATTTGGAATATAACATTTATGTGGACCATGACACACCAGGCTACGCGCAGTCTCACATTTGTCTTTTGTGCTCGTATTTAAGGTGTACCTGTGCATGTGATCAATGTTTTTCTCTCTCACTGTCTAGAAATCAGTGAAGATTGTTTTATATATGAAAGTGAAACAAATGGAATTTGCATGTTGTGTGTTGGTGCCCATGTGTTAAAGTATTGTGTAGATCCAGGCATGTCACCAATTCACCTGCAGTATTCAGACAGAAGCAGCACTGGTAACAGACATTGGCCGCGTTTCTTAGCGAATCTGGGAAACGCGGCCATTGGCTCTCATTACGATGGCCGGCGCGTAGTTTATTGTCACATTTTTTAAACGATTACAAATGCAGCTTGAGCTGAGGTAATAAACACTGGAGTGCAAAGCAATTTGACAGAAAACTACAACTGAAAAATGTTGTCTGATAAAGAGGAGAGAGTCTGACTACCCGTTGACATTGGATGTCAAGCTAAACGAAAGTGAGGGACAGTTGATTAAAGCCTTCTCTTCAGATTAAAGCCTTAAAGGCTTCTCTTTCTTAACACTCGATATACACAGGCACCAAGAAAATTGCAACTTTATACACTATATAACACTCATTTGACCACACTTAAGAATCTAAAATTCATGACAACACGTACAGCACAATGACAAATAAACAACACTCCAAGCCGATGGTGTAATGGCTCATACAAAAGAGGTATGATGGTAAAAGAGGAGCAGCACGGTCGTGGCTTTGAAGACCCAAAGAAAAAAATCTGTGTGTGGCCTCAGGCTGCAAGATGAAGGCAACTTTGGCTGCCTCTCTATCGAGGCTGATAAAGTAGGGGATGAGCTTGATTACAAAAATCAATAGAGGATAGGATCCGTTTTGACTTCCCGGGCTAATTAACACAAGTAGTTATTCAGGTACAGCACAAAGAGGAAGAGGGGATGGAGGTAAGCAAAACAAACACAGGAAAAAAAGTTCAGGAGAAAAAAAAAAAAAAAGAGGATAAAAGTTTAGCATTGTACAGCAATGTATCGTGTTCCTTGGTGCTGCAATCGATGGAACTTTCAAGAAGAAGGACTTAAAGAGAGAAAGGAAATTAAGCATTTCGGACAGAGGGTGAGAAGAGGTGCAGCAGCACCGTAACACCACGATAAAAATATTACTTTTTATACGGGAAATGTATTTTTTCAGGCTGAAGAGCCGTTGTATTGAAATCAAAAGATCGCTGATTCAGTCCTGAACTTCCCAGCCTATTTGGTGAGTATTGTTGGGCAAAAAATACTGTATTCCCACTTTGCCCCCTGATGTGTGCCTCACTTGTAAGCAGCTTTGAATAAGAGCATCTGCTAAATGAATGTAATGTAAAAACGTACAGGAATTTGTTAGAGGACATGATTAAGTCTGGAATTTATAAATCACTCTCAAGTGATTGGGACAATTTCGCTGGAGAGTGAACCTGCATCGAAAAAAGAAAAACCTCAAAGTGACCTTTAACTATAAATCAACATGAGCAGACCAAACCTCAGAAAATAATCTTCTCTTTGCCACATTATTGAGAATGCTTCCTCCACTAACACAACTTTCTCTGTGGGGCTGAGACAAGCAGTCCACAGTAACCTGTTGAGAGGAGTCTCACAGCCGTAATGCAGCCATTTCTTAATGTCCTGTCAAACCAGGAAGGGAGACGGCTGCAGACATGCTCCCTCTGTGGGTAAATGGGTAGACCGGGTGGAAGAGAGCTGTCCCTAAAGAGGCAGAAGCCTGCAGAAAAGGCTGGGGGAACTCCTGTCTGAACACAGAGGCTGCTTATTTCTCATGCTGCGACACAAAAAGCTCCACTGTCGCTCATATCAGATGAATCAACTGACTCATGTCACTCTGGTGCATCGTACTTCATCCAGTTCTTTGCCCAAGTGTCACACGGCACAAGGTTAATATGCCTTCAAATTGTATGGCCTGCAATCAGACTACAAATAAAAGCGCCCTAATTTTTGGCATGGGTAAATGTAATAAAGCTGTGCATTACTGCATTATGTTTGGATGATAGAGGGGGCTTAACATCCAGCGTGGTCTGGGTGTATCTGAGGGATGTTGCAGTTGTTGCGGGCAGGTCCGCCTGCAGTTATAAAACAAATAAACGATTATTAGACTAAAATATTGAAATATGTTTAATATGATATGAATAGCCTATAATATTGAATATTACCATTTTTAGATGATACGCCATGTTTGTAGTTGAGCTGTGATATGCAAACTGTTGTTTGCAAATTTTGCATTCAACTTTTTTCCTGCCATCTATTTTGGTAAAATTCTGCCACACTGCTGATGTCTTTGACATGGATGATAGAGGACTCACTGTAAATGAAATGCTCAAAATAAAAATAAATATTCAACAAACCACCGGGCGTTGAATAACGTGGGACGTTGTTCAATCGAGCTGTCTCTAGTGGGTTTGGCTAATCCAAAAATAGTGAAAACAAGGGGGGTGTTCTCTGAAGACAGGCTGTTACCTGTGAAACAGGGGTACTCTGAAAATACCCCCATTAGCACTTGGAACTTTCTTCCTGATGAAATTAACACGGAAAAAATATATATATATAAATAAATAATTCCTCTGGTATGTTTAAATTACATAAAAGTCCCTAAAGATATTGTCACATTTGGCCTCATTTCAACCAGTGCCCGATTCGGTCTTCATCTCAGTTCATGGCAAATGGAGACTGAGTAGATTGACCACAGCGTGCTGCAGTTTGCAGTGAAAACAGTGTATCAACTTTTCCAGTTTTTCAATTATCCAGGTACCAGTCTTCCTCACACTCAGTTAAATAAAGGCTGACTCTGACGTGCAGGTCTGCAAAAGCTGGTCAGAGATCAGACCAAAACAAGAAATTCATCAGTTGTGCAGCAGATATTTGTGCAGACGTAGCATGACTTTTCTATCAGGTCCAACAAGCCATCAGGAGAATAAGAAAGATGTCAAATTCCTTCTCTCCATCTATTCAAGTTTAACTGATGTAGACATATTGGATGGATGGCAGAGATGTTAACCACTTGTTAGCTTTGATGTGATGCATCTCGTGTTGCTTCCTTTTACCAGTGACTGGCAACACCGACTGTTTCTCTGACCTCTACGTTGTTGTAGGAGAATAATGAGTGAGGATCAATAAACACTAAGACATAGACTCTCAAAGTTCGACCCGCGGGCCAATGGGTTAAACATTTCTGGCGGCCTGCAATGAATTATAGTTATAATACAACTGTACATTGCTTGAATAACTCCCAACGACATCTCCTGCTTGACCGTGACCGCAGCATTGAAGATGGAGTCGGAGTAGGAGAAAAGGCGGTTTCAAGATAAGTGGACGAACGTGTACTGTGTCGTACCTCGTGGGTCGGATAAAGTCATGTGCCTGATCTTCAAGCAGGTTAACGTAATGCTAAAAGAGTTCGATATAAATCGCCATTATGTTATGAATCATAAAATCTACGAAAAATTCCCGATCTCAAAGAGCAACTGGGACAACGTTTGGAGGGCCTGGGAAAGGGGGCCTTTTCAATCGCACTGGATGAAAGCACGGAAATTTCCGATACAGTGCAACTGCTGATTTTCATCTGAACAGTCACGGAGGACTTTAAAATAGGCGAGGAGCTGCTAAGCATGGAGAGTATCAAAGACCGAACAAGAGGAGTCGACATTTGTGATGCTGTGCCGCAGACTTGATGCATATAATGTGATCCTGGCTCAAGCTCCATGGTCAGTGTCATAACAAGTCGAGCACCAACAATGGTCGGGAGAAAAACTGGTGCCGTGTCTCTGCTCCCTGAGAAAGTCGAAGAAACTCGTTGTTGACCTTAATACTTGTCTCAGCGATCTCAATGTGAAGCTGCAGGGCCATGGGAAGCTCATTTCCACACTATTTGACCATGTCAAAGCTTTCCAACGAAAATTTCAACTGCTGCCGGGACAGCTCAAACAGGGAGATCTAACCCATTTTCCAGCCTGCAAGTGCTGGCAGATGACACATACAGATGGGCGCCACATTTCATGTCACCTGCGTTCAGACAAGAACCATAACTTAACCTAACCATAAAACAACCGAGAGGATTTCAACCACCGCTTCTCAGACTTCAGGGACCACGACAGGTCATTCAACCTCTTCCAAAATCCTTGCTCATATGTCCCTGAGGAAGAGCCTGGAGAACTGCAGTTTGAGCTCATTGACCTGCAGGAGAGCTCCGAGGCCAGAGCAGCATATTGTGACAAGAACCTCATCGAGTTCTACAAAGGACTTTCCCTGTCCACATACCCTGCACTTCGCCAGCATGCTATCATTTATATAATTTATTTATTCGGAAACAAACATTTGTGAGAAGACCTTCTCCACCATGGCCATCAACAAATCCAAGCCGAGATCAAGGCTGACAGATGGCCATCTACATGACGTCCTCTGTATCGCAACGACGGTGATGGAGCCAGACATCAGAGGAATCGTGGCTAACCGAAAGCAGCACCACAAATCCCATGCCAATAAAAAAAAAAAAAAAGGTATGTTGAACTAGTAACAAATATTCAGTGTGATTTAATGACAAGTTTATTGATGATAGGCAATAATAGATATTAATAAAGATTTTCTATTTTAAAACTATCTCTCTCTCCCACTCCTGCTCTGTGCGTCTCCGTCTGTGTCACTGTCTGTCTGTACGTGTCTGTATATGTCTGTCTGTCTGTGTCTGTCTGTACGCGTCTGTGTCTCTGCAGGTTTTCCTGGTGCTCTGGTAGCTGGAATTGCTCCTGAATAAGGTCCCTGCTGATGATAAGACAGGAAGGAAGGCACACTGAGATCGACTGTTTGTCGTAAATAGGTTTTTACATACTGTATATTCTGAAATGTACTACACACAGGACTGTTATATCCTAAATTTGACTGGATTGTGTGTGCATTACAGTGTTTCAAGTTTCGCCAGGTTTAGGTTCTTGGTTTAGGTTTGATTTATGAATTAAAATGTGTTTATTGCACATTATTGGATGCATACCAATATATATATATATATATATATATATATATATTGCTATTGAAAGGGTGACAAAGATAAAGAAAGTGGAGGAATACCCGCTTCTAAATAATATTTGTGAGAAGTTTCAGGGTATATATATAATAATGGAGGATTATACTTATTACTTAATGCTAGAACAAGCAACAGTAGTGAGGAAGTGCAAACATGAAGACACAGTGAGTTTGGAATAAAGGCCAGAACAAACAGTGATGTGGCTTTTACAATATGGAATATGCTGACGAAGAACAAAGATCTTTGGAGTGATGATGAATTTGTGGTTTTATCTTCGACAAATATAGATACAATTTGTTAGACAGTGAGTGGATGTCATTAAAAATGGCTGCCATCTTCAACTTAACCACTCGATGTCAGTGAGTGTTACACACCATAACTTTCACATAGCATTAGATATATAAAATTCCAGTTAGGAGTGTCAGCTGGCTGATTTTAAACATATATATATATACATATATATACACATATATATATACATACATATATATATATATATACACATACATATATATATATATATATATATATGTATATAATTATTTAACAGTTAAAATCAGTAATTTAACAATACCAGTAGATAACTGTAATTTAACCGCATAAAACAGTATTCGTAATGAATTGCTGTAAATTTACGGTGGATTACTACAGTATCTCACTGTATTTTAAAATACTGTTGAATATTCATGCTTACATGGAAATTAACAGTTAATACTCAGTTAACAATAAGAAGCTGTAAATTTAACAGCATAAAACAGCATTTTCTGTCAAGCAGTGGAGACATCCCTTCTCAAGTCCAGTCATTTTCTATTAGTATCTGATGATTGTGGGCACATGTTTCTATTTTGATGATAGCACTTCTTTACTGATCAAACTCCTCGAACTCCTCATTTTTGAGTGACAATATATTAACTGGCTATTCCAGAACTTGACTTTGGAGAGCACAGCCCCGTCATATCATTCGAGAAATCCATGTGGAGTTCAACAGAGGAGGTAAAGTAAAGTTATGCTTATCTCCCGAAATTGGTAGAGTCCAGTGTTGTTTTGTCAGCATGATTACTGAACTGTTGACATTTCTGATGTTTTATTAGGTCTGTTTCATTAGTTCAGGTTTCCTGGCTAAGTGAAAGCAAGCTATGTAGCAAGACTGAGCTCAATTAGCTGTTGCTGACCTTCATCCATTTTTTTTTATTGAAAAATGTATGTGCTAACCTTAGGTTATTAAAGTTAATCAGCAATTTTGTGAAGATATAACTAACTTGTGTTAACTTGTGCTTTTATAGAGCTGACTGTGCAACCACAAACAGGAAGGAACAAAGAATATATATATTTTTTTTATATATATATATATATATATTTTTTTTTAGACAGTTCCTCGGTATAAATCCGGAAACAGGTAGCAAGGCCACCCATGTAGAGGTTATCGCCAAGAGGACCGACAAGGTGGTTCAGAAAAGGGCTGAAAGTGTCAACCCCCATGTTGCCACACTGTTGAAAAACTTGCTGGACTTCAAGTGGGACTTCATCTAGGTAGGTTACAGATTTCTTGTCACTCTTTATTATTTGCTTGCTTCAGCTCCATGAAAATAGCATACTAAACACTCTTCTTTGCTTGTAAAATTGATAAATTTGCCAAAGCAACATCCTAGAATACCGCAGTCTCAACAGGATCACTGTGCTTGGTTGAGAAGAGCAGCAGGAACAGGTGCTAATAATTTTGTCCGGTTTTATCATTGATCAGAGGAACGGTCTGATTTCAAATGACTGCATTGTTTTGCCTTCTCTTTGAACTTCTTAAAATAGATGAAGTACTGTATCAGCTTGTTCAACTACTGCCTCAAGTACTGATGACTACATCAAGTACTTCATTAGTCTTTCAGATTTTTATATTTTACCAGAGACGTTGTGTTGCTAATTTTATTTTTTTTTTAATTATTTTTACAGCCAAACGCTGCTGTCAAGTATTCACACTCTTTCTCCCTGTCCACTGTCATTGTTCACATGCAAAAGACTTGTTTACAAGTTAGACTGTTCAGTTACACTGTTCTAGATGGTATTTAAATTCAGCGTCTGAGGTTATGCTCATAAGTTCAGTAAAGTCTGTCACTAATGATTGTACTGGAGACAGTTTCTTCCAAATATGGTAATGCAATACCTTGTCATTTTTGTAATGTAAATATTCTGAAGTTTACTAATCTTACAAAGTCTGCTGTGCAAATGACCACTTTGTAATAAACTACCACAATGTTATGGAATGTATATCAGCTTGTGTTCTATACCAGGGTTCTCAAACTTATTACTTAAAGGTCTGCATATGATTTTTATTCTGAGGTCAGAGGTTAGGAATGATTGGCAATAACAACAAAATTTAATGAATTCAGTTATGATTATATCTCTTCAGTAAGCGCAGGCATAGCAACCCTATATTGAAGATGGAAACTGAGGCAGATGCAGCTCAGACAGTTTGGTAGAAGTTATTAAGTGAAATAAGTTATTATGTGAACTCAAATATCAGCTGACTAAGTTTAAAGTGAGAGCTCTGTATTGTCGGTTCTGGGAAACGGTGTTAGAGTAAGTGCTCTGCTGAGTGAGTTCTGGTTCTTGAAAACAGCGTCAGAGTAAGCGCTGTATTGTCCACTCTTTGCTACTCTCCTCCTCCTGTCCTCCGCTAGCTTAACCTGCTACTTTTCTTCTGTTGAGCAGTGATGAATGCATGTTGTTGCTGAATGTGTTACTGATCCGCTCTAAGCACTAGAAGTCAAGACGTTATTAAAATACAAGCAACGTCAAGCTGTATGTTTATTGTAGGACTTCTGGATGTTGACTGTCTGTTGGGATGAATGTGTATTCAAAAATATGTATAAGGATGATTGTACCAAATTAAATCCCATTAAAAACTATTCAGAAACCCCAGTACCTCATATTGGTTGTTTGCTCATGTTAAAGCTTACTGCTTTGTGAATAGTTATAACTGTTTTGTCACCACTGCCTGATCAGCTAACCTGACACTGTATTTCCTGAACAAGATGGACAGGGAGGCCACCACATTTACAGAGAAAGACCAGAGATCTCAGACTAGAGCTATTTTAACGCTGATATCCTGTCTTAATTTTTTATCAAATTATGTTCAAACTAACATAAAAACAAAATAATACAAAATTCCTGATCAATGATATAGTCTGTACGTTAGAGGTTTATGAGGCATAAACACGAGTCAGTCCTCACTCTGCAATACCTTTCTGACTCTTGCAGACTGACTGAAGCCTATTGATTAGAACATACAGGAAGGATGCACAGCTCTATTGAAAAGAGAGCAGGCACAAGTCCATAGGGGGATGACGAGAGGACTAAAAGCACAGAGTATCTATTATAGAGCCATCTCCTCAGTGTAATTCGAGAGTTGAAACAAAAAACAGAAAACATAGAAGCACATCTCGATAAAGAAAAATTAAGAAGACACTAAGAGCTGCAAGACAGGGAGCTGAGTACATTAGGAGATTTTAAGGGGGAAGGCATTAAAAAAAAAAAAATTTTAGAAAAATAAAATTAGGTGGAAAGGATGAAGTCACAAAAAGGCAGAGAGAGGAAATGAGGGACAGAAGGATATTCAATCATAAAGATGAAAAAAGGTGGTTAAAAAAAACAAATCAGGAGAAGATGGCTAAGGGGGGGAGGGTCCATTGAGAAGTCGACAGTAGGGATAGGAATCCCAGTAGTTAGATTCTGTGAAATAGTTCATCTTTAATCCGCCTGCCTAACGATCATGTTTATAGGTTCTGCAAATAGGGTCAATAATATTAGCGAAATAATGTACTAATAATTTCATTCTGATATTAACATTTAGCTGACGAGGATTGCAAGAGTGAGGCAGAGTTATATACTGTACTATAAAACTGGATGAGAATCGATAAGAGAATCGATAAGGAACCGAATCGATAAGTGATATCGATAATGGAACCAGAATTGCTAAATTCTCAACAATTCCCATCCCTGGTCGACAAGGTGTGACAGGAGGAGAAATGAAGATGAGAAGTGAAAAAGGTACAGAAGAGACAGCAGTCAGTCCAACTACTGAAAGCTCAAGACAGATCCCAGGAGGGAGAGCGAGGAAACAAGAAAAGCAAGAGCCAGAAATAGACGAGAGTGCCGCAAACGCAGCAGATAGGGAGATGGAAAAAGAGGTTTGGGAGGGGGTAGATGGGGTAGAAAGAGAGCAGACAGTCTCTCACTAGGCAGGACCAATACTGCAGAGGAAAAAGGGAGGATGGGAAGATGAATGAGGGATAGAAAGAAGAGAGGAGAGGAGAAGGCTGGTGGGATGGATACAGGCTCGAGCAGCAGGGCGAGTCACTTCGGAGTCGATGTATTCCCTTGTGTGTGGTAATGAGTATGCGCAAGAAAGATCCATTATCTTATAAGCTGGACGAACGTCCAGTCAGCAACACATTACATCAACATAAACCAATGCTGAGAGGTGAGGAAGGTGGTGAACATGGGGCGTGAAGGAGGAGGGTGGGGACACAGGATGACTTAGCAGGGGAGAGCAGAGTGGGTGAGGGGAAGAAATGATGAAGCATGGTAAAAAAAAAAAAAAATTCAAAAAAAAGAAATGCAATACAGTTTGAAGAGGAAAAGGAAGGGATAAACAGAATAGTTCAGATATGAAGATGAGCAACAAAGATTAGGGAGGACTAAAATTGGAGGAGAACTTGGGAGAAAAGGAGGAGTGAAGAAAGAAGAAAAGAAGGGGTGTGGCGCGAGGCCCTTAAAGGGTATGGAGAGAGTGACATTTTCTAAGATTTATAGACCATGTCAAGTGAATTCAGTCATTTTCTTCTAAACACATTGAATAGGTCAAAAATGTATTTCTCAACAATGTGTAAAAAGCTTAGATTGGAATTGTGGAGCTAGGCTTCACAAACTGTTTCAACATTTCTGTGTCAGGATTTAAAGGGCGGGTCTGAAATCACGACCACTTTACGTAACGCGGCGGTGTTTAGCATAAACCCGCCCCTGCTGTAGCAGTATAAATACATTCAGCGCATTAGCATAGGTGGTTTTCCCGCTCAGTCTCGAGTCTTGGATAGCATAGCACAGTAGTTTGCAGCTAGCTGCCTAACTAACTAACTAACAACTGTAACTAACTCGTTATGTCTCCTCCTCGTTTGTGCATCTTCCCTGGATGCCACGGTGTCCATGGCAGTGGTTCCATTACTTTATTTAAATTTCCAACTAACAACGGCATCAAGAAATGGTGGATCGATTTTGTTAGGAACTACTGTGGAAAGTTAATAATCACCACCACCCGTCTCTGCAATGTCCAATTTACCCCCGATAGTTTCACCAACTATCTCCAGGTAAAGTCTGGATTCCTGAACAGTCCCTTGAGGTTGGTCAGGGGGGCTGTACCGACCGTCTCCCTCCCCGGGTTACGTCCTCACATCCCGCCAGCAGCAGGTGCCATCATCACCACCACCACCAACATTATGTGTCCGTAATACATATTGCTGACTTGCATAAATAGGAGAAATACGTTACAATTCTGTTGCAGACTGTGAGGCATGAGGTTGTGCATTTTCATTGTCTGACTCAGAGTCAGTGTCTGGCTCTGACGGCTCAAACATGTAGGGCTGCGATGCTGTTGTTAACTCTAGCGTCCATTGCTACTGCCCCCTCCCGCACGTGGGCGTGGTTCCAGCGCCTTCAGCAGACACGCCCTCACAGTCCTGGAACTGCTCATTTTTACACCTAATTTCATAAACTTAATGTTATTTTTAGTCATTCCAATTTGGCTGTGTGGTTAATGACACTTTTTTCTTTAGTCTGACAAACTCAAAACATGAATTTATTTTCAGTTTACACAGTCTTAACCATGCAACACATTCTGGACATGACTGGTGTTTAGCAACAGAAAGCCAATATGTTCATCTGTTTATACAGAAAAGACATGACCACAGCATTTAAGAGTGAGGCATAAAATGATGCAAAAATGCACAAAGGGTGAGAAGAGACAAATCTGGACAACGACAGCAGGACATGGAGAAATGGAGATGATATAAAGTGAGAGCAATGTGACAGGAGAGGAAGATGAAGACAGAAAAACTGGTTTAGGATGCCAAGATGGAGAAGGGAAAGGCAGAGGAAAAGGATCAGTGACGCAACAAGTTCCCAGAGAGCACAGCCCGTTTGCTGCTCGTCTTATTTCACACAATAAGTTCATCTTTTTCTAGAGGTGTGAACCTCTAAAAGGGGGAGGCTAAAAGGGTGTGACATATGTTCCATGTCCTGGCATCTCTTACAAATGCTGTGTCATTCTGCCTCAGTGTCTGATGACAAGGACACAACCACAAGAGCCTAAGAGGGTTTTACGCATGTGTGCAATGCATGTATGAGATGACGGTTGAGACAAAAACAAGGAAAAACAAGCGCAGCAAGGTCACTTTAGCAGCGGCAGGATTTGACACAACAGTGGAGGTGAAAGAATTGTTCATTAACGTTTTTGTTTTTTTTCTTTCTATGTTGCACTAAGGAGGACGAGCAATGCATTCATAACCTATTCATGTACTTTTGGTTGATTAGTGGTTGAATAACCACCATCCATTCCAAGGTTAATACAGTATTTGTGAATTCCCATGATAGTGGCGAGTAGGGCTGGAAAGTTCTAGTCGACTGGTCGACTTATTGATCGATACGTTCTGGGTCGACCAAAATTCTGATCGGTCGATTATTTACCTTGTTAATTTCATACAGTCTATGGTTAATTTCATCAGAAGGAAAGTACCAAGTGCTAATGGGGGTGTTTTCAGAGCACCCTGTATCACAGGCAACAGCCTGTCTTGCAAATCCCAGCTCGACTACAAACATGGCGTATCATCTAAAAACGGTAATATTTCAATATTATAGGCTATTTATATCATATCAAACATATTTCAATATTTTAGTCTAATAATCATTTAATCGCTTTATAACTGCAGGCGCAGTTATAAAACTCCCAATTAGTTGATTTTTAGTAGAAATTTCAGGGTTTCAGTCAGCCAAGAATTTATTTGGTTGACCGGTGGTGAGAGTTTATTCTATAGTAATAAAAACTTTCCAGTCAGTTGGAATAACAACAGTGTTAGCACGCCAGCATTCATGTCCCTCTACGTAAGCTGGACAGCTGATCAACCAAATTCTACAAAATTCCAGTTTCACATTAAGTGTGACCGATCGGCAGAAACACAATTTATATTTCAGAAGCATGTTTTCATAAGTATGGGGCTCCTGGTCCTCCTGACATATCACATCTATCATATCATATCATATCTGCCTGTCCTCCTGGGGCTTTTGTGCTCAAAAGGGCCTTGATATCATCCTCATGTCCCAAATTTAGCTAATGTCTGCCAGTCACCCTTAGACACCTGCAAACTCCTGAGCAAACAGTGCTGAGGAACTATACCCCCTCTTTTGCTCCAACTGTGCGGATGAATTGCAGTGCTTATTTACAGCAGATGGTGGAACTCTGAATATGTTACTGAGAAGGAGTGTTGAGAGTTTATCCATTTAGCTACTTTTTCTCAGTAATTCAAACAGAAACACTCAGTGGGTCTACATGATGAGATTAATTCGATTATAGCTATAGTTGGACTATGCTCCTTATTTGAGCAAGGGCAATTATCCAAGTATATCTGGTGGTGAATAAATCAAATAATTGGTACAAAGCATGTCATACCCCGGTACGATAGGTGGCGCTGTACCCATTTAAACTATTGCTAATGGAGCAAATTTCCAGTTGACCTCTTCACCACCAACAACAACAAACTCAGGCATTTGAGAAAGAAGAGTAAAATGAGGCTACGTACCTCTACATTTCGTTTGAGATGAGCATGGTTATGGCACAAACGCGATGCACAACAGCGCATTCTCCATCGCGTTTGTTTCTTTCCGATGGTGGCGCCAACAACAGAATATCGTCTCCTTTAACTTCCAGGTCACGACCCCGGGAAAAAAATCTCGAGCATGCGCAGAATGCAAAGTCCAATTCACCGTCTACAAGCAAGTTTAGTGCGACTATGAACGGAGTTATCTCTGGGTCTTAATCCGACTGCGAGTAACCCGATCCGGTCCAATTTTTTGTCAGACTAAGGTATAAATGAACTTATTGTAATTTAGCCATTAATCCGATTCTTTACAGTGCCATGTAACCCCACTGATTAAACGTCCCATTCAATTCAGTTCAATTAAATATGCAAATCAGGAGTGGGGAGCGCCAGGGAGAAACATCTCGAACAAGCTTCACAGGCCATAGAACTGGAGCCAAGATGGCCTGAATCAAATACCTTTGACAAAATAAAAGTCAAGAAAAGAAAAGCACTCTACCGTATCATCAGTTCTGATCAAATGGCATGTGCAGCATAGTAGGTCAAATTGAAACCATTTTCAAACCATTTGAGAATGATCAGTTATTGAGAATGATCAGAGGTGGGTCACAAATACACTAAATAGGAGATTATCTGCAGATACACCAGAGTGAGAAGTACACAAGGGGTGGAAGCAAAAGGTGCCAAAATCAGAATTCTGTTTGAAGCATATCAGGGATGATGGATGAGGTACCTCATTTATCCATAATGATGATCTTTTGTGTCAATATCTAAATTAAATTACATCCAGTGCCACGATTCCAAAAGACGGATGGAAAGCTCCACACGGGTAAGAATTAAACAGTATGAAGCAACAACCATTATCGGTAACCACACTAGCGCACAGTGAATGCAGATAATAAAATATTCAAATGATTTCCTAACTTAATACTATGTTGCTGGCTGGGGGACCTTTGCATTCTCATGTGCAGTTCCTCCTCTTCAGATGATGAGTGGTGTGCAGGGTTTAAATATACTGCATTATAGAAAGATTCTTCAGTTTATTCATCATTCTGAAAAATACTCACTCTCTCTGTCACCACTTTAAAAAAAAAAAATCTAATGCCTGCTCTGGTAAAACAGCAATGCCTCCAACTGTTCCTCCAAGAAATTTCTAAATAGCCATAGGTCAGCAGAGGTGTAGCCACTCCTGCGGTGAGATGGAAGGATGGGAACAGGCCCACACTGGCAGATATCACTCAACCTGTAGTCAGCTCAGCCAGCATCTGCAGTGCTTCCCATCTTCCCATCTCTCCGCTTTGAATTGATTTCATGAGTAATTTCTTCCTTATGCTGGTACCCAAGCAATTAAATTATTAATTAATACAAAGGCCACATTGAGCTTCTTCTTTTTTTCTATTTCTTCCAGGACTCACAACATAGTGCCTGCTCAGTGGCCAGTTTGAAGAATGAGAAGAAGAAATGAGCATCTGCCTAATGCACATTTTCTACCCTTCGGCAGACCAATTAGAGCAGACTTAGTCCTTTGGGAGGAGAGAACCCAAAGAGTCTTTTTAAAACAGAGCATTTCAGACAAAAGTTGGGATGGTACGAAACACCCCTGATGTAAAATACATGTAAAAAGTTGTTGGGTTTTTTTATTTCATATTATAGTTGCTTAATGACTAGCTGAGAGGGAGCCACATTTAAAAAATCCATTTAAAAACACCTTCAGTTACACCGTTTACCTCAGCGCACCACATTCACTGAGCTTTATTTGTATAACCTACTATGTTCAACTGCAACATAATTATTACACTGAAGATTTAGCATTTTTAAGCTAAATCTTCAAAAATTTATTTATTATTCATAAATCTTTTTAAAAAAGGATCAATCACACCCCTGCAAGAAGCCAGGTTGAATTCATCTATCACAAAATGGATATAAAAAGTTGCAAAATCAAGAATATTGTAACACGGCTGAGCAGAATACAACAGCAGGAAAAGCCAGGATTTCATAAAAGACAGCACGCCACAAGACAATAAGAAAATAAAATAGCTCCGAGGACTGAAGGTGGGATGATAACATTTCTCGCAAAGGCTCTGCACATTACCATAACAGCCATCTGGTACCAAACGATATGCATCTAAAATATGCGTCTATTCAAGAACCACTGCAACCAGAGTTCTACAATGCCTCAGTGTAAAAAAATAAAAATAAATAGAATAAATCCCTCACTACACATATGACAAGTCTAAGAACAACTCTAACCACATCTATAGGAGCATGGAGGCCAAACACAAACCTTTATCAGGCCACGGTATCAAAACACAATTAATAAGCAGGTGTAAAATGTGGTGATTCCCAAAAAACATATGAGTATTCAGCTGATGTTCAATCTACTCTCAGTTCTTATGCATTTCCCAAAAAGAGCCTGAAGATGAGCTATGTAAATGTCAAAGTCTAAAACCACAAAAATTATATCAATGACATCACTGAAAATGATCAGTCTAACAAAGATAATGGTACTAAGATATACCATTCCCAATGTGCAGGACATAATGCAGAATGTGATGCATTAGATCATTCTGCAATAGTATACAACAGTGCCCAATAAAAATAGAGACATTCTCACATAGGATAGAGTTTGTGCTATGCTCATGTGAGGGTAAGCTGTAGAGCAGGGGAAAAGGGTGCATGTGTCAAAATCGCACCCAAATTCAGTGCCAGATGTGAGGTGACCGTCAGAGGAGAGCCCCAATATTACGGTAACTGAAGAGGAGGAGACGAGAGGTTCCTAAGAAGGTGTGGGCTCATAACAGCCTCAAACAGGACAGGAGCTTTGGCTCGTTCTGCAGCTGTACCTGCACGACTGCTTCCAGGTCTGACACCGAGTTTCAAAAATATGACAAACAACTCCAGGTCACCAGAGAGCGCTTCTACATGTCCACATTGTTTTCCACAACTTGAAAGAACAGATTGACTAAGAGTCTGGACATACCTCTGTGGGCTCTGGGGTTATCTGTGCTTTCCATCCGTGCTTCTTTACCATTTAATGTACAAGGCACTTTGTCTACTTTCTCATGAAATTGGTTGTCGTCTACCCCTCCCATCTTGAACTATCTCTCAGTCAATCAGCATTCGACCCATGCAAAGCATCATCTTCGAGGGCTACGCTTTGTTCCGTTTAGGAGAAGTGCATATTTCATCTCCCTGCGTTAAAATGACACCAGTCTGAGGGGGCTGAGAGCGACGCAAACTGAAGGCACCACAAAAGGTATAAACTACCCTAACTGTTGGAACCAACGCCCTTCTGATCATGTCAACTCATTAAACACCTGTCCTCATCAAAACCACATCAGACTCTCCCATTGAGTGTTACATAAATGTTGTATTGATGGATGGCTCCATCCCTCAAGTTGATATCACTGGGTCCTCAGTCCTTACTTTATGTATGCACTCTGGGGTATGAGTCTGATTTTTTGTCACTGAGACATCGCAGCTGATAAAGCTTATAAGTAGGGGAAGACTCAGGTGAGCTTGAAACATCCCATAGTTAATCTGATATAGGCCTAGACTGCTCGGGGACCTCTTATGTCACACCTTTCCTCACTTTGCTCTCCTTTTTGCCTGTTTTATTGCCTCATATGACATTATGTACAGTTGGCATTATTGTGGTCATTAACTTGTGGTTCCCTGTCCCAACAGGTATCCTCTGAATGGAAATTGTTTGTGAATTAACTTTGTATGTATGAATTGGACTAATTTTTAATTGAATGTATCGGATTTGATTGGAAATATGATTACGATGAATTGGAGTCTAACTGGCTTGAATTGGACTGTATTGTTGAAATGCCTTGAGAGGAAGTTCAAAGGGAACACAAAGGTGAGTGACTTAAGAAGTTTTACCTGATCTCACGATGAAACCTCCCTCAGCAGAAATTATTTGGTGCATTACTTCATGCTTCGACCTTTCTGAGACAATGCAGGAAACTGTGCTGTGAAAACAAGTGATCTACTGATTTAAGGAGGTTTTATTGAACAACTACATTTTTCACTCGTGACAGTTGATTTACCGAACTTACTGTGGTACAACGTATTATCAAAAATACCCATCCACCTTGTGTAATTCAAAGATACCACTTTATAAAAGGGAATATGTGCCTTCACAGAGTTTACAGTGTTTTTAAACTTAAAAGGTAGACTTGGCAAAAATATTTTGCAAGCGGTGTTCTAAAGACAGACTGCGGCGAGTTGCAGAGTAAATCACAGAAGTAAAACATTACTTTTACCACTTACATTCTAAAGCCTAAAAAAGACTTGTCCCCACCTAAACACACTCCCACTCAAACCGGCCAGAAAGGTGATGAATTGGCAGATTTTATGTCCCTACTCTGTCAACAGGGCCTGAGTGTGTGTGTGTGTGTGTGTGTGTGTGTGTGTGTGTGTGTAAATGATGCAAATACAGTCAGTGAGAAAAGAAGATGCATTGTAAGAAACATACGGCTCCACTAACTTCTAGTGGATAATAATACACAACTTAGAGTTCATGTCCAACAACAGTTTAAAGGCATAGTCTACCTTTAAATAGTGGCTACTTTCAGAGGCTGTCGTTTCTGGTTTTCTTTAAATCCATTGTATAAATGTGGGGGGGTTCTAATATTTTCTTTACCTTCACTGATATAATGCGATCGGGGTAGACCAAACTGCTAGTGTGACGACAAACACTCATTTAACTGCCCTTTTAAATAGTGCCCACGTCTATAGAAAGTCACGAGATGTTACAAATTTAACATAACACGTGTCCCAACACATTTGGAACACAATTTACACCGTCTTTGAGTTTCTGTACGAAGTCCTACACAGACCACCCCCACAGAGGAGTGTCCTGTGAGGCAGCTCCACAACTGATGGTCACGTTATTAGCAATTCTGCAAAATGTGGGTAAGAGTTGTCAGCCGCTGTGGTATCATTCATGCTGAGAATTCTTCATCGTCCTGGCTACTTTCTTTACTGTCATCCTCTTTTTTTTTTTTTTTTTGGGGGGGGGGGGGGACGACGACGACAACAAAACAATTACATTTTTATGCACCATGTTCAAGCAACAGAGAAACTAAGAGTACTCTAAAGCTTAACAAATCCCAACAGAAAGTCCAAAGTGCAAGTTTTGCACTTCATCATCAGGGTAGGATGTGCTTCTGCATTCTGCAGGAAGCAAATCATTGATTAAAATCTAAAATTAACCTCTCAAAACATACGGTAAACAGAAGGAACTTGTTATGAGACAGGCCATGTAGTAGAAGAGAACAAGAAATTGCTGAAAAAAATTATTTTTTACATAAATGAATAAAAATGTTTTAAAAATAACATGAACGGAACACAATGAATTACACACACAAGCATTTTACTGCACCCTAGATCCTTTGGGGACAGAGCAACAGTCCACATGGTGAGCAAACATTATTGTTAAAGGGACGCGTTGTTAGACCTTTGTTCTCGCAGAGGCCGATTGTCACCACAGCTAGAACTTTTCTCATTTAGCTCAAAAGACAAAGCAAAGCAACACTGGGCCATAAAAATGGGCTTCTTCTGGTCACATCCTGTGTCTCTGATACAGGTTTGCAAGAGCTTGTTCCAGACTTGTCCTCCTGCGAACCCTGTGACTCTTTTCCACAAAGCCCATGACAGCTCTAGAGAAGCCCTTGACAATGTGCACTGCAAAACAGATGTGCACAAACCCCACGGTACGAGTCCAACAAGAGCAAAGCATGACAGCACTGTTCTTCACCAGAATTCATAGTGAATCATGACACTTCATGTTGTTATACAGTGTACATTATTTATTCCATGAATCAAATGAAAGATACCAGACTTGTGCATATGAGACCATGACAACGCAATCAGAATTAAGTTCTACTTCTGCAGCCTGAATAAAGACCCAGGATAACAAAGCTACTGTTTCAACTGTATCAATTTGCTGGATCGATGGTACTCAATACACCCTCTTTGTGGTGAGGGCTTTGCTGGATGTACACTAGTCGTCCAAGCTTTACTTGCATCATCACCTTCAACTGGTCAATAATAACAGGAGTTATTCATTTATAGATTCATAATCTTTATCTTCTGTCACTAACCAACTCATCAACTTCGATTTATGCAAGAAAACAGACTGAGCTCAGCTTGATGGCAACTGTGAAAACATTTTGTGGGCTGAAATCAGTTCATTTTATCTCTCTCACGTTTAAGTTGTTATCAAAACGACCTGCTACGTCGTTTTCTGCTGACAGACATCAGTTAACTCAAATGTGGTGAAGCCTGGTCTAATTTGTGAGATATGGCTTGTTATAGTAACACTGATTCGGACGGAAGCCTTCTTCCCGTTATGATCAATTTGTCAGTGCTGTCAGAATGGTTTCACATATGATGCACGTTACTTTGAGATGGGGAACTGTGATCTTAAATCGCAATTGTGCTTCCATCATTTCCAGTGCTTCAAGCCAGGTCACACCCAGCTACGGAATTACTCTGAATACGAATAAGCTGTGAATCAATAGGTGTAACGTTACAAGCCGGGACCTGTACACCTGCACACAGAGAGTCCCGTTTCTTGGCAAGTGAGTCGTGCATATTTGGTCTGAGAGCAGCTAGCTGGAAGCATTCAGATGGAACAGCCCCGCTTAGCCTTGCAGGACCAGCTGAGGGGACATGAGGCTGTGAGCAACAGCGCTAGTTAGCTTGTGTGCTTGCATGCTAAGCAATTAGCGAGCTAGGCTGTACGTTTTGGGCAGATGGATTAGAGGAATCTCATCACTGACTGGCTAATTTGTCGACCCATCTTCACCAGAAACAAAACAAAAAGGCAAGTTAAAGCGTTGAAAAAAACCTGTAAAAACTTCAGCCATCATGTCAGTCTGGAATAATCATCCATTGTCAGTGTAAACAGTTAATACAATAGCTGGTGCGTGTTACCTTTGTCTCCCTGATGTCCTGCTTTCCTCCTTCAGGGTACCACTGGACGCGGACAAATCCCCTACCCAAGGAGCGACTCGGGGTGTCCACTGCGCTTTCAGTGTCCGAACCACACGGGACTCGTCCTCCCCCACCGCCTCCGCCACCCCGTTCCCCGCCACCACCACCACCACCGCCTCTCCCTCCGCCATCGTCGAGGTCCGAGTCTGAGTTGAAATCCTCCTCGCCGTGGATCATCCGTACGAGGCCAAACCGGACCGAGCCTCGATACCGTCCAGAGACCAGGTCGTGGGAGAATAGCAACCGCTGGGAGCCGTCCGCCGTGGGAGACAGAGCCATGGATGGAGGCTCCGAGCCCGGGCTAGCTGTGGGAGACAGGCCCGGTGTCGGTGATGCTGTCGCTGCTGTTTCGTCCGTTGCGGCCGCTGCATCCGATGCTACGGGCTCCGCCATCTCTACTGCTGTCAAGGAGTGATGCAAGAGAGCGAGGATGACGCTTGAGTTAAAAAAAAAGCTGAAACCTGGAAGCAGAGAAGCGCACGTGTTTACGTAGCTACGGAGGGATACGTAACTAGCGCAGTATGAGAGCGTGATCCCGCAATATCTTCCGTCACCACTAAGGGGCGCCTCTAAACCCGAATCAGTCCAGGTTGTAATTGTAAGGATTAAACCACAGAAAATAACATTAAAAATGTAATTAACTTTATTGTAAATCTTGTTATCTTATGAATAGGTCAACATAAAAAGAGAAAGGGTTTTTCACAGATATGTGACCTTTTGACATGAATGATAACCAAATGATTAAGTGCACCAACATCAATGCCATGTTTATTTTTATTCAATTAACATTTTTGTAATATTGCCAAATGTCTGTGTATTATTTGTCTATTTATTTTTATTTATTAACACCATACGGCCTCCCATACTGAGAGACAAGCTTCTAGGTATGGGGGTGGCCCCCTTCCCTAAAGTGTCCTGGATTACAGACTATTTGACTGCCAGACCGCAGTATGTCAGGATGGGGAGAGGTATTTCTGGGACACTGGAATGCAGTACTGAGGCTCCACAGGGGGCTGTCTCAGCTCATTTTGCTGGACTTTATGAACAACTCAGAGTACTGCCACATACAGTAGTATTCTGATGATACACACAGGGTATGTGTGCATGGTGGACAGGAGGGGGAGTACAGGGAAGGCCTTCACTGACTGGAGTGAAAAGGATTGGCCAAGGAGTTGGTGGCGGACTTCAGGAGATCTAAAACATCGTACCAGTCAGTCTGCATTGACGGAGAGGAGATAGAAACTGTGCAGACCCACAAATACTTGGGAGTGGTAATGGATGGAATACTGGAGTGGTCTGCCAATACAGATACAGCGTACAGGAAGGGACACAGTCTTTCTGAGACGGCTTAGGTCCGTCAATGTCTTCAGTGACATACTGAGCATGTTCTATCATACTGTCATTGCGAGTGCAGTGTTCTATGCTGGGGGAGTGGCACTACAGACAAAAACTGTGGACGCATGGACAAACTGGTGAACAAGACCAGTTCTGTGCTGGGCAGGGTGCTGGACCTTCTCAGAATTGTGGTGGAGCAGGGGGTGAGGAGCAAGCTGTATGCTAGTATGGACAAACAAGCAATGAAACAATGACGGATGAAACAATGTCTTTTTATTTTAAAATATTTGAAAAAGTTGTTTTGTTCATATGAATTTACTGTAAAGTTTTCTTACATCAACAAACTTAAACTGAGTCATGGTCATTTAATCTTCATTTATTGCTTACTGAACATGGCTGCAGAGTGTTTTCCAGCCTTAATCCTCATTATTTATTCAAATAATCATAATTTGGTCAACAGTTGAGGAAAGGTGTTTCTGAATATGCGTGACATATCATATTCGTGCTAGACTTTAAAAAGGCATAGTAGCAAGAAATTGTGAAGTTTTTTGAGGGGGGGTTGTACTTTAATTTGGACTTGTTTTGCAACTAGGGCTGTAAAAATAGATTTGCCATGCAAATCAGCACAGGACTTAAATAAATTAAATTATAGTTTTTAGAGGTCCTAACAATAGCTTTGAAAGTCTTGATCTTAATGATTGATACAAGATATGGAAGAAATTAAGACCATCTTGTGATGATATGAGTTTTTTTGTTTTTGTATTATTTGTTTTGTTCAGTTTTGAACTTCTTATTAGTTCATCCACTGGTGTTGGTTTGTAAACAATAAGTTCTTGTCATGTTATGATTTTACAAATTGTTGTCATGCCTGTCTTGTTAAATAACCTGTTTGCAGAGATCAACAACTGAAAATACTTAATAAAGCTTCAACTCTGAAGAGGTAACAGCCGCCTACACGCTGTAATCCTCTTATAGATCTGTAAATTAAAGAGCGGAAAAAAAACAAACGTGAACTCGAATTAAAGACACAATTAGCGGTTAACGGGAATTCTGCATAGGAGAAATAACATCATCTAAGTCGTTAAAGTCGAATCCCTAAAATGGACCAGTTATGCCACCAACGGAGAGCATTCAGTCTTCTCTGTGTTATGCTGTTGATTGGGGCATTATAGTTAACTAATCAGTATTAAAAGTACCCATCTGCTTTGTCATACTCTAACCAAGGCACAATTACTGGACATCACACACTTGCTATATACTTTATTACTCGTTGGTATTGACATTCCCCCGTATGATCCGGGAAATCCAAATCCGGTCTGATAAACCCATGACGAAGATCATCCTAAACACACGGATATCCCCGTTGACCCGGAGTAAATATGTTTATTGTTCAACCCACTCACAGAGAAGAAACGTTTGGTCATTCAGCTCACTTTAGGATTAGAGATAACCAATCCTGCACGCCCGGTATAAATAGTTGAAGCGCGAGACTCTCAGGTCAGTCTTTCCGTACGCTTGCAGTCTGATACTCAGGATAAAAACTTTCGGAGAACCTCGTGTTAAAGGGGAGAACAGATAAAAAATCAGAAGGTCGAATCGTTTGCTTTTAGTCTGACAACTTCTGGGGGGAAATTCATAAGACAACAGTATGTCAGTGCTGAGCGCGGTGCCGTTTATGAGGCCGATCCACATGCGCTCACCGGTGCCTCAGGGTCGCCGCCACACGCTGCCAGCCAGCGAGTTCCGCTCCCTCAGCCCGGAGGACGCAGTCAGTGTGTTCGAAATTGAGAGAGAAGGTAAGCAAACTCTTTACTTGTATTATTCCAACGCGTAGATTGCTTCCGAAACCATAGTAACGCACATTCGAACTGTGAGCAGTTTTAGTCACATGGAGCACACAGTGATTGTAAGTCTACTAAATCACACATTTAATTCATATAGATCATATTTTTGTAATTTGTCCATACCTTTAATTTCTGTACAAACATAGTTAAACATCGATCACATTTTCGAGTGTTTGGTAGTCTGTACAGCAGAAAGAATGAGCACATTTCTTTGCCATCAACGCATGTTAAAATGCAACCTTGAGGTTGTGGGTTAACGTCCTCCTGCACACACAGCTTTCATCTCAGTGTCCGGTGAGTGTCCCCTCCACCTGGACGAGGTGCGTCACTTCCTCACGCTGTGTCCTGAGCTGTCTCTTGGCTGGTTCGAGGAGGGTCGTTTGGTTGCTTTTATCATTGGATCGCTGTGGGACCAGGAAAGGCTTACCTTGGTAAGACAGAGCGCAGGACACCTGGACAGTTATTTAGCTACCTCCCACTGACTAACGGAAAAAAACTCAAGCCAATGCTCAAAAACAGATTAACAGAGGGGATTTAAGTGCATATTTAGGGTAGTGTGTTCTTTGGAATTCAGTTGATGATGATGACAAATCCCAAATATCTCAACCTAAATCTTCTTGGACACACGCGGAGGAAAGAGAAGTTGAAGCTGCTGGATGCACAGATGTCATGCAAGATGTCAATCTTAGGGTGTTTGCAGGTGTAAATTTGAAAAACATGGCTTTGATTTAATATCTTGTTAAGAGGCCATATTAATTACTGAAATATATTGAATTCAGATTTGATCTCACAATTGTAAGAACATCTCTCCAACAGCAGTTGCAAAATACACTTTTGAGCTGGTTGTACTTATTTTTTCTCATTATTATGAGAAAATATAAAGTGACTCTTTGCAGATTAATATTCAATATATATATATATATATATATATATATATATATATATATATATTTAAAATATATATTTTAGTTAGTTGCAAAACATGAACATTTATTGCAATCTGGATTTGTCATCTTTGTATTTCTGCTTAAAGAACTTGCAGAATATTGCCTCTTTTGGCCTCTCAGTGGGCTTCAAGCATTCACTCACAGCTTCCTGTTGCTCTGTTCCTTAGGATGCCTTGAATCTCCATAAGCCTCACGGAACGACTGTGCACATTCACGTGCTGGCTGTCCACCGGACATTCCGTCAACAGGGAAAAGGCTCCATTCTGATGTGGCGCTATCTGCAGTACCTCCGCTGCCTGCCCTATGTTCGTCGTGCTGTTCTCATGTGTGAGGACTTCCTGGTTCCCTTCTACCAGAAGTCAGGTTTCAAGGTGCACGGTCCCAGTGAGGTCACAGTGGGGCCACTTAATTTCATTGAGATGTTTTACCCAGTCAGGGGCCATGCCTTCATGCGCCGAAACAGTGGATGTTGACCACAGTGAGACTTCTCCTGTGCCATCTTTGATGGTGGGACATCTATGCCCTTTGGGGACATCACAGGGGACAAGAGCTGTTATGTTGCGCACAAGTGACCAGACCAGCGTTAGTTTTCCCTGTGGGGTAAACTTGTTCTGCAAGCAGTCAGAGCCGAGTCTCCAGAGAGCTGAAAACAAGGAGTGGCCTACAACTGTATGGACAAGAGGTCTGAGACTGAAAAGACATTGCGATGTGTTTTACCTAGAAAAAAAATAAATAAATGACCAGAGCAAAGAATGTAAGCAGTCATTTTAAACCATTTTTTGAAAAATACAAAACCATGTATTTATATTTTCTGAAATTGACATTTATTAATCACACTTATTAGCATGAAACTGTCTCACATCTTTCCTGCCCTTTTTCTCACATTTCTTCTTTAAACCAGTCCAACATTGTTTCTGAGCTCCTGTGAAGCCCATTAGGGTCAATCTGTCAATTCCTCACAGAGGTGGCACAGTAGTTTTAGAGGATTACTATTGTGCTACAACTTGTAATATAACTACAGAAACTGTACAAACTATTTGCCAAAGTACACAAGTTAACCGTGGATTATGGAATGAAAATACAAAAGAGGGATTACCAGATATCAGACGTCAGACATTAGGTCGATGTGTTGATGAACAAAGTCTTCTGCTGTTTTAATTATTAAGTGGTCCTGTTAGTAGCCATTACAGAAGTCTGACATGGCAGCATTGTAAACGTGTTTAAAGTTTTTTAAGGTGTGTACAACATGAGACACATTTTAATGTATTTTGAAGATCCTGAAACAACTGTACTGTAAGAGCATAGGTAAAAATCGGCATATCTAATAGCCTTTTCTCTTGTAGGCTGTCACCACCTCTGCCTCTTAAAGTCTTGAATCAAGACTTTTTTCTTCTTCCACAAGTTATGTTACTTAAAAATATTAAAAGTTTTATTTATGTAGTTCATCTTTGTTACATATGGTCTTTTACACTGTTAGACATATGAACAGGAAATCAATCCCAATAGTTGTGGAACTGTCATATTTCTTCAGTACATCAAGTCCATGTCCACACTGTTTGAAAAAAAAAATGTACATTTAAAAGATGAATCTACATCCTGGATAGAGCAGCTCTGGAAACATGTACAGAAGCAGGGTCCTTTATCGACATTTTTAAAATTCACGATAAGCAGGAAACATGACAATAACATGAAGATAATCTTACTTCCAATTTTTTACAGAGTGGCATTTATTTTTACATGACAGCTTTAATATGCCATAATTTCATATATAAAAACTAAAGCAAAACAGAATAGTACCTTGACCATTACCTGAAGTTCATTTGAAATTTTCCCTCTTTAATAAATAGAAAAAAAGATCATTTAATAATTTGGTCCCAATGCAAACACACTGTAACTGAAGGTGCTGTGTGATGGTGGACATGTGTAGTTGATATTCAGATAAAACTGTCAAATACTCACACGTTAAAAGACACAGTAAAGAAGTCTCTTCAAAGAAAAATGGACTGATTTAGAATTATTTTTTCATACTTTCCATAGCCATCCAACTCACTGCTGCAGTCTAAACACAGTGGTGTTAAAACAGAATAAAATACCTAAATTATGCCATTTTTTTGTGTGTTTTCATCAACCCCAGATGATCAGTGAGTCAGCCCCACTGACTGAATAACATAATCTTACTCAGTAACTAAACCCACATAATCCTCCACATATCATTACAGTGGCTTTCCCAGCAGCTGGGGTCAACACATACCAGAATCCTTAACAACAACTAAAACCAGGGATGTGAGAAATGTTTTTCTCACATCCCTGGTCCCACTTGCCAGAGCTTTTGAAATCACTGATTGCATTGCCAGGAACTTGCTTGGACAGAGACAAAACAAGGCATACAAACCCCCAAAAATATAGGTCATGGGGGCGGGGTATAAAATTAGCTTTGATCGAACATAAAACCTGTTTACATAGTTACTCCTAAAACATTGTACAGGCATCGCTGTTTTATCAAGTTTTATCAAGTGTGAAAAACAACATGCAAATCTCAGCATATAAAGTAGCTTGTGAAGTTGCTTTGGTAGGGTCACACATATTTTGTGATTCACAAAGCTGATCAAGAGCAGTATGCACACGTACATTGAGGCATCTTTGTAAACTGGCATTATCTGTTTAAGGCAGCTAGTGGTTTTAGACATAGTTCGCCTTTGAAGACCACTGATATGTCACTTCAACTATTCACGCTGCACAGTTACTGTAATACTTGGAACATACTGTTTGCATTAGCATTTCCCTGCTCCAAAGAACATTGCCATGGCATATAATGTATATCCATTCAAGGAGAAAAGATCAAAATGAAAAAAAAAACATTTTAAACATTTCTCACTGTCTAGAGAAGTAGAAGATATGAACGACAGCTTTTGTAGTGTTAAATCCAAACGCTGAAGGCAAGAATCACTTGTACGAAGCATGTGATGTCTCTCAACTCACTGACCCACTATGGCATCACTCACCCCCTTTCCTCTCAGATGATTATTCCCCACAGTCCCAAAGGGAAAATGTCTGGTCTAGATGTGCCCGCATCTTCCTCTTTGATTAAGCTTCTAAAGATAGTTCTGTCTTACCAACTGCAGGAGTCTAACAGTCACTCACACAAGATTATCATTTTCTAAAAGTCATTCAGATCTAAGCAGTTTTAGCACGGAGTCTCTTTTTCCAATCGTTGGATTCTGAGGATTTGCTTGCTGGTCAGCAAATTAACATGCCAGACCTGGGTGAGGATTTAAAGGGATAAATAGGTTTTATGGAGTAAGCCAGCAGACTGGTTAGTAAAGACGGATCCAGTTTTCTTCACATGGACTTTGAGCAGATCATTTATGAGCAAACAATATAACAAAAATCACGATTGTCAAATTCATGAATGGTCTTATTTGACCTGGAAGCAACTGATCCTATCACTGGCTTTCAGCTGGTGGATCAGGACACTGTTGTCATCTTACATGTCACAAGCAGCCTAAAGACTAGTGAACCACATCGTCGATGTCATGATCTATGTCATACTTTTCACAAAACTTGCTGGTAAGGGGAAGGCATGTGAGATGCTCCAACCAGTGCCAATTAATTGGGTAAAAATAAAACCAAACAATAAGGGAGGCTAACAGTCCAGTATAGGCCAACAAGGAGACAGCAATGAGGATGCGTTTGCGGTACTTGTCAAAGGTCCCGAAGGTGATATAAGGCAGGAAGGCAAATGAGAGCAGCAGCCCACTGAGAAAACCAAAGATGTGTGCAATGTTGTCAATCCAGGGGAGAAGGCCACACAGGAAGAGGAAAAGGACAATGCCTAACAGTTTGATGAAGGCCTTCCATGGCTTTTCCAGAATCTGCCAACCTTGAAAAAGCTCAACAAAGAGGCAAGCAAGAAGTCCAAACTGAGAGCCTGCTGGACCAACCTGGGAGAAGAGCAGAAGAGAAAAAGAAAAGTTAAAGATGATCAAATAACTAAAGGACAAATTCATGCATGCTGTGGACTTATTTGATTGTTCCTGGAGGTACAGTTCTACAGTTTATAACAATTTAAATAGAAAACAAGCCCACATTTACACGACTCAGAGCAGGACACAAGCATGACACAGATTATGCATATTTAACCTGCATGCATCCTGCTTGGTGGTGGCACGACTGACTGGATCTGCACCAATCATTTTGTACATCAATTTTACACATGCAGGTTGCATTTCACTGAGCTCAAAAGGTGATAGCCAGTTTCACATCTCGAACTCAAGCGGATATCACTTGAGTTGGTCAGCAATGAATGAAATGGTCAAGTTACCAGGATAGCTGGTGTGTAACTGACCCACACAGTTGCACATGTACAAAGGCTGAAATGGCTCAGAGCATCAAAGACTTAATCTGATTACAAACTCTTGGCGGCAAGTTCTCAGGACAGTATTTGAAGTAAACCGAATCATCTTTATGATCAACAAGAGACTCATGGAAACTGCAGTTACACTTTGTTGGTGTTCACAGGATAATAAAACAACATCTTGAAACTTTGTCAAAATATCACAAGTTGGTGATAACAGTAAAGCTGAAACTAATTTGAAGATCTTTTCAGGTTCTGTTGGGATAAAGTCAATGATAACTGCACCAATGCAGGTTTAAGACTTAGTGTTTTACTATTATAGTTCTGGGGAATAGGTGCAGTATGGATTAGGCTGTAAAGGCGACCAGATTAGAGTGACGTCAAGGCTGAGTTTGCAAGTTTGGTCAGGTCAGCCACAGATTGCTAATCTGTGAAGACACTAAACACCGACTACCAGAAAAGCATGACACTCCGCCTGCATGCCCCAGACACACAGGCTGACACGCTCCTCAAAAGGGAAAAGGTCACTCGCCATTCGCTGCGATGGCTAATAAGGAGACTGATGTTAAAGGATGAAGAAGTGTGTTGAAGGAGATCATTGCTTATCTTTAGCCGGTTGGAAAGAGGGTTAAAATGTGTTTTTTCTTGAACTACGAAATGACAAAAATGTATCACTGAGGTCAACATATCACCTTTAACACTGCTCATAATCTGATAATAAGCACAGAATGGAAACTTTTCGTTGAAAATTCTTACATCCTGTTCAGGTTCATACATCTACATTAGGCTACATTTCTGCTTAGTATGAATATTCTGATCTATATTAGATCATTTATGAGAACTAAAAAGCTCAGAGATGTGTATTCTGGCATGAAGGATGATGTCTATCTAAAATGACTCACCAAATAAAGAAATTACAATAACATTATTCAAATGATACAGTTGGATAAAGCTGTGAGCTTATTAAGAGTTAAATAAATAATTTATTAGAATAATTTTTTTGTTTCATGAGCATATTGTGATATAATAATGCAAATAAATACAACATTTATTAAAAAAAAAATTAGGAAATGGAAATTGAAGTACACAGAGCTACTTCACTTGATAACTGCTCTCAATCCATCACAAGTGTTGTGAGTGTTTTTGTTCAAGCCATGAGAGCTCCATGACTAAACATCTACAGGATAAACCACTTAAACCAACTCTTTAAGTGGATTGACTTTCAGTGTGTTGTGTGCTGCATTTGCTTTCTCAGGTTATCCCTGGTGTGTGAAGACCTGTGACATGGTCTATGATTGGTAGAACTGGACAGTTTGATTCTGATGTGAAGAAATTAACACAAAGTCAAGAATTTATTCAAATTAATCCAAGGATATTCATTTACAGTATATGAAAACTGTATGGAAACTACCTGTTGGGGTGTGTAACATGAAAGATCTGTCAATGCCAACTGTTAAAGTGCTCTGTTAATGTATTTGGTATAATATGAAGGAGGAACTTACTCTGTGTGCCAGGCTGAACCAGTTTAATAAACCTGTGTACACTAGAGGCAACACCAGACATGTCTGGACTATGCTACAATTGTCTTTGTTTAAAAGAAAACTGTAATCCCACTCACTACTGCGGCAGTGGCCTTTGGTGACCTGCACAATAAGCATTAGGCTAATCTCTTAAATGGGAAAGTGGGAGGCACGCAGAAAAGAACAGACTTGCAGTAAAAACTTACACAGATTGTGTTCGTTTCACGAGCAACATTATGAATGAGAAACTATGTCTTTCACATAAGTAGAGCTGCTCTGAAAGAGTTCTAAGGCACTACTGTTTTTTTGAGACTTGTGTTTATGTAAGTAAAGAATATTGATTTTTTTTTTTTTTTTTACAGATTTATGCCTGATTTGAGTTATTCACAGAGAGAATGATGGCAACAAAATCGAGTTTTGAGGCTGGTCAAGGCAGATGGCCACCCTTCCTGAGTCTGGTTCTGCCAGAGGTTTCTTCTTCATATGTTCTGCTAACTTTAGCTCAGTTTCAGAGGCCCTCACACAGTTAACACAAGAGTTTTTTTCTGCCCCCCTCACACCTCTCTAGACTGAGACAGTCAGGTATAATCCCCAACAGGAGAAACTCCCCTATAGTGAGTCAGCTAAACTATGCTGACCTAAGCCACTCAGTGGGAAAAGGGGTGAAGCAAACCCAACAATAAAATTGCAACAATATTATAGTAACTGTTCA
Source organism: Leuresthes tenuis (assembly GCF_036924035.1). NCBI lineage: Eukaryota > Metazoa > Chordata > Actinopteri > Atheriniformes > Atherinopsidae > Leuresthes > Leuresthes tenuis. Next base: position 27,494,152 of record NW_027325358.1, read on the forward strand.
AAAACTACTACAACAGGAGAGATGAAGGACATCTTTATCCACAGGGAACATTAAGATCAGATTTAACAGTATATGGGTATAAGAGTGTTCTCTTAAGAGATACAGAGAGATGTTTGCTTATAATAGCACAGAAACGGCACTGGTGAAAGTTACCAATGATCTCCTGTTAGCTTCTGATAGCGGACTTGTTTCTGTGCTTGTCCTGTTGGATCTCAGTGCTGCATTTGATACGATCGATCACAGCATTCTGTTACAGAGACTTGAACATGTTATTGGGATTAAAGGAACTGCATTAGGCTGGTTTAAGTCATATTTATCTGATAGATTCCAGTTTGTTCTAAATGAAGAATCTTCCTCACACGTTGGAGTAAGTCATGGAGTTCCTCAGGGTTCTGTGCTTGGACCAATTCTTTTTACTTTATACATGCTTCCATTAGGTAACATTATCAGACAGCATGGCATAAATTTCCATTGTTATGCTGATGATACTCAGCTGTACTTATCTATGAAACCAGATGAAACCAATAGGTTGGTCAGACTACAAGCCTGTCTTAAAGACATAAAGATCTGGATGACTCAGAACTGTCTGCTTTTAAAATCAGACAAAACTGAAGTTGTTCTCTTTGGACCTGAGCGCTTCAGGGAGAAATTGTCTAGTTATATAGTTACTCTAGATGGTATTTCCTTGGCTTCTAGTTCTACAGTGAGGAACCTTGGAGTTATTTTTGACCAGAATTTATCATATAAAACTGGTTTCTAGGACTTCCTTCTTTCACCTTCGTAATATTGCTAAAATCAGGAACATCCTGTCTCAGGGTGATGCAGAGAAACTAGTCCCTGTTAAATTCAGAATAGAATTTAAGATTCTTCTTCTCACATATAAAGTTCTTAATGACCGAGCTTCATCATATCTTAAAGATTTAATTGTAAGATATTTTCCTAACAGAGCACTTCGCTGCCAAACTGCAGGTTTACTTGTTGTTCCCAGAGTTTCTAAAAGTAGAATGGGAGGTAGAGCCTTCAGTTATCAGGCCCCTCTCTTGTGGAATAAGCTGCCAGTAAATGTCCGGGAAGCAGACACCCTTTCCACTTTTAAGATTAGGCTTAAAACTTTTCTTTTCGATAAAGCTTATAGTTAGGGATGGCTCAGGTAATCCTGAAACATCCCATAGTTAAGCTGCTATAGGCTTAGACTGCTGGGGGACCTCATCTGTCACACCTTTCCTCACTTTGCTCTCTTTTACCCCCTGTTTAATTTCAAAATTGATTTTATGTACATGTGACATTATTGTGATTATTAATGTATGTTTCCCTGTTCCAACAGATATCCTTTGAATGGCGTTATGGTGTTTTTCCCCCCTCTTTTCCCTCTTTTCTGTCTTCTCAAACCCCAGCTGGACGAGGTGGATGGCCACCCTTCCTGAGTCTGGTTCTGCCAGAGGTTTCTTCCTGTTAAAAGGGAGTCGTTCCTTTCCACAGTCGCCACAGGCACGCTCAGGACGGGAGATTGGACTGAAGACACGCTTCGGTGCAATCTGTTGGTTTCCTTAGCTAGGATATTAATTTTTTGAATTGGCTCTATATGAATTAATTGGATTATGATTACAATGAATTGAATTCCAATTGGCTTGAATTGGACTATATTACTTAAGTGCCTTGAGATGACAATTGTTGTAATCTGGCGCTATATAAATAAAATTGAATTGAATTGAATTGAATTTATAATGAACGACCAAGTTTGTGGTTGGAAGATGTTGTGCCGGAGGGATGGGTCAAACACAAGACGATTCACTCAGCAGACTGTGGTTCTCAGTTACACCTGAGACTGGCAACAAATGCTGAAATATTTATTACCTATAAATAAATATTTAAATATCTATTTAGTAACTTATTTAGTAACTTTTATGAAAGATGTTGCTAAAAAAAAACCTATGAGCATATGTTACACAAGTTCCCATTACCTCAATATTAATGTGAATAAATATTTTCAAACTGGTTTGACAGTAAAACTAGCAGTTTGTTAGCCGTTCTCTGCTCTCGTAACAAGTTCAAATATTTCAGTGCACTTGAGGCAAATTCAGGAGGCAAAATAACAGTGTAACAGACCGTGCTGAAATTTAAGAAATATTTGTTAATAAGGTGATGCGCTTATTAACAATAAAACTTAAAAGGGAACTCCGGTATTTTTAAACCTAGACCTTATTTCTGGCATGAAATACGTTCATCTACTCACCAAGAGCAGTTTGGTGAAAGTCGGCATCCTTCGGAAGATATTTAGATTCCTTGAGATCCATATAACCGAGTGAACAGGGCTTAGACGATGCAGCCTCTAAATAAGGTATTATCTCTCGTTATTTCACCAATACTTTAAGAAGAATGAATGAATGAACGCATACTATTGCACTGTTAGTTCGTAGCTGCAATGTTGTTGTTATTGGCAGCTATCGGGGCTTATGGACGGCTTTCTACACACTTGTCTATTGGGATGACGTCATCGACGCCCCCCCTCTACAAGCCGCCAATAACAACAACACAGCAGCTATGAGCTAACAGTGCAATAGTAGACGTTCATTCATTCATTAGTCTTAAAGTATTGGCAAAATAAAGAGAGATAATGCCTTATTTAGAGGCTGCCCCGTTCACTCTGTTATACGGATATGCGCGGATCTCGAGGAATCTAAATATCTTCCGAAAGACACCGACTTTCACCAAACTGTTCTCATTGAGTAGATAAACGTATTTCATGCCAGAAATAAGGTCTAGGTTTAAAAATAACGGCGTTCCCCTTTAAGCAGCCACTTAAAACCTGACTGTGTGCATGTCAACGTTTTGTGTGTATGCCGATTAACTCACCTCAGCTTTGTAGGGCAGGAACAAGGCAGAAGCGAGGTTCCCAGTGATGCCACTGAGGATGTAAATGATGGAGATGCGGACCCAACCTGCCAGCTTCTCGAGGTCTCTCAGTATAGTCATTTGGAAGATAACTGACACCACACAGTGCAAGAGCCTACACACATACACCCATAAACAGAGGGACACATTTCAACCAATGAATTACTGAAAAAAATACGCATTTTAGCATGTTAGCATTTTTGAAGTAAGCTTTTTTTTTGTGAACCTGAGAGATTTCCCTTGTGCCCTGTATTTGCAATTACAATCCTCACGTGACTAAACAGCTCACAAGATTATGAGCCTAATTTATAAACATTTCATTTGGTTTTAGTCCACAGGGATTCCACCAGTATTCAAACATAATGAACAACTTAAAGAGGTTCATAACATTTCTTTACAGAATCTAAAACATTTTGTCACTTCTATTCAGCAATTTTACAGGATTGAAAAGCAATGGCTACATCTACACTTTAACAATTCAATGATTGTCAATGGCAGTAAGAGATATTTAATTAGTCAGAAAACAAACAGGCAGAGTTGTAATCAAGAGCTCAATTTAAATGTGAGCAAAAACAAAAAGAGAAATATCAACTCTTCATTGTAGGATGTTGTTGTAGAGTGCAGTGTGTACCCAGCATGGAGGAAAAGGGAGAGCCACAGGCGATAGAACTGATCAGGAACATCAGGGTTGAGAAAGGGGAGCAAGCCACAAACATCATCGAGACAGTCGACCTGCAGATAATTAGCACCATTAGAAATATACAAAAACAGCAACTAATACATACATACACAGACTTGTAATGCAAGTGCACACACACTACCTGTGAGCAGAGTGTGGCCTCTTCATGGAAGTAACCATGCATGAAAGTGCAATACTCTCTGGTTGTGATCTCACATCTACAGGCAGAAATGAAATTTGAGTTTTATTACAGATGACTCTGCAATGAGCAATGGGCAAGCACATGATGAAAAAGCAAAGCAAAGTGATATCAGTAAATGTTTATCACCTGCCCTTAGTTCCTATGCAGCAAGGCCGACCCTTAATATTACAGTCCATGTGTCTGTAGCCTGTGTGGTTCCACTTCTTGGGATATGTGCATATCTGGCAAAGGACAAGCGATTAGAAACACACAATGTTTTAGTGTCAATCATGTTTCATTGTGTACACTTCTGAAACGAAGAGCAAGACAAAAAAAACATTTTCTTTAAATGGAAAATTATATGGTAATTTATGAGATTTATTTCTAAATTATTGGTGGCGTCCCCTCACCGGCCACTGGGTGATGTCATCTGGCCACGTATGAGGCTCTGCAGAGGCGGGCTCTTCACACACTCTAGTCACAGCATGTGACACAGCATGTGACACAGCAAGACAAAGGAAGGAAGCAAGTCAGTGTTGGCAGACAGCATTGTTTTGTAAGACCGAATGATGACCAACTTCATTGTAAGTATTTGGTGTTTCTGAACTGCCCAACATTTACTGTAATCAAGCACAATGATTTCATCCGTATCATCACCTGGGATCCTGATGACAGACAGATCCAGAAGACCTTACTATGTCCACGACTTTATTGTTCCATTTCATAAAGGTTGCCAGTGTCTCCTGCATGAAGATATACAAATCTTCACCACACAATAATCTTTCTTATTTCATAGGATGACATGGGCATTCTACAACAAACGCAACAGGATTCAGTGCATATACACACAACACACCATGCCCTACATACACTTATGTATGATAACTATCTTTATGTCTTAGACACACACAGTAACGTTTTGTACATAGATAATGTATGATATAGCTATAGTAACATACAGAGCAGTCAGTGCTGAGTGTCTGCACACATCCAGAGTTGTCATTCTGAATACAACATCCAGACTCTCTTTCAAGGTCTTTGGCCTTCTTGATGAGGTTGACTATCTGCATGTCCTCACGGATGCAGGGGGCAAATTTGGCACCCAAGTGGATCAGATCCTCCTGAAAATTAAAGGAAGGCATTGTCAAGATTAATAAATGTGGCAACTCAAAGTAATCTACAAAAAAATCTAATTTCACTTTGTTAAGTCATTTTTTCTTTAAACAACTTGTGATCCTCTTTTTATACATTCAGAAATGGCTCTTCTATCATTTCCTCTTTCTTTTTGTATCAAAATACACAAGTCTGAGTTGGACCTACAACACGACTTTTAATATTACATTAAATGAAACTTTATATGCTGAAAGTAGGTAACAGAAAAAAGGTTGTTGATATTTAATGGTTTGTAACTTGCTGTAAATAGGAAACAATAAATGTACGTGTGTGGGGAGGTGAAAAACCGCAGTACTGGGCGAGAACAGCATGTGACGGAAAGATGGTAGTTATTTAAAAACAGTCACTGACTTAAGAGGGTGCAACCTTCCATCAGATGATAAAAAAAATGTGTGGTGTCACTCAATAAGGCTGCACAATAATGACACTTCAGACCAAAGTGAGTGCCCTACACTGTCCTTATCTGGAGTAATGTTCATTTTAGCAGCTCATTTTAGGCAGCAGTTATTTGGATTTCAGACAAGATAAACATCTAACGTGTCATAGCAGGTTGAGAGTGGAAATGTGTCATACAAGAACTAAACTGGGACCAGCAAGAGACTTACAGAGCTAGGACCAATCCAGAAGTTCTCCTGTTGGATGAACTTGACACTTTCATAAATACCTTTGTTTTTCAGCACCTACAGAGGGCAACAAAGCAACACAATTTAGCAGCGTCAATGATGACTGAAAAGTATGGGGGGAAAAAAAGATACAAAGGCATTGAAAAGATTTGAGTGTTTTGAAGTTTTAAGATTTGACGCTCTTAGACATGTACTGACAGTGTAGGTAAAAGTGTGTCCAAACAGAATCAATTTCTAATCTCAAGTATCAGTTTCACAAAAAGCTGTTAGCATCCATTTTGATGCTACATATATTATGGTGTTCAAGCAACAATGAATACGTTCCAGTTCCTGCACAGTGTTCCATAGTGTAACCTTTTAGTCTTCATGAGCAGATATACTACCTCCAGTTGTTTTCTGAGTAAGGAGCTTCACTCACCAATTCAGATGTGGAGTGTTGTGAAAATCCCACAGGGGCAAAACCATATGTGCAGCAGGCCAGCAATGTGATAACTATATGGACGAATGTAATCCAGTAGGTAAAGTAGGGTCTGAAACCACACAGTAAAGAAAGTCACTTTACAGCAACTGAACAGTGGAAATCCTTTCAAGCTAATATGCGTTTTCAGTCTTGTAAAGCATCACATTAAAGAGGTGAGAAATGGCGTCAGACATAATTCTCCCAACAACTTTCATTCACTGTAACCCCTGCAATATCTTTAAAGATTTAATTTAACTTTTTACTCTCGAGCCTAAAAGGTAAAAAAAATCTAAAAAATTAGAAGAAGGCTGTTTCACTTGTTAGGTTGCTCTCTTTGAGGTCTAAAAGTAAGTTATATTAAATGTGCAAATAATTCATTAGTCTTTCCAACCTGTGGCTGTGGAAGTCATCCAGCTGCTTCTGGACGTTGCTGCTGAGGCTGCGTCGATAGTGTCGGTTCAGCCACTTCCCCACAACGCCCATACCATACTGACGCTTATGTTTGTCAAATGCAAAGTGCTTGACCTGGGAAGCAATGCGACGACCACGACGAGGATGACTCTTTTCGGGCCCTGCCCCAGGCGTCGTGGAGATTCGAGATACATCCGTCCTAGGTTTGGGAGGAGGAGAAGTGAGCAGGTAAACAGAAAGTGAAGGATGAAAAATGGCAAACATCTGGGAGGTCAGTTTACAACTGGAGCTCAGTTGTAAGCACAATTTGTGATTTCCATTTATGTACTCTCACATTATAAGTTTAATAAGTTCAATATTCTAAAACTTAATGCTCTACCTATATCCATACATCCATCCATTTTCTATACCGGCTTAATCAAACTGATGGTTGCGGGGGGGGGGGGGGGGGAGACAGACTGGTGCAGACACATGGACTGGTGGAGCCTATCCGAGCTGTCATTGGGCAAGAGGCAGGGTACACCCTGGACAGGATGCCAGTCTATCACAGGGCCACGTACAGACAAACATCTATGCTCACACTCATAGAATTAGTCAAGTTATTTCAGTTGAGCAGCACTCAACACTAAAGTATTTTCTGTTTACTCACAGGCTGGGAACCTTGTGGTCATGCTGCTCACAGGGAGCAATGAAGGCAGACATGGGAGGTGACTCAAATACATCATCAGTCATAGAGTACATCTCATCATGGGCATCAACCTGTGTAGCAAAGGTAGTGTGGGTCAAAGAGGGTGAAAAAAAACATGAGCAGCAAGCATACATATGTGATATCTTATAATGTGTTTCGAGATCTGACAAAAATGAAAGTAAGAAAATGACCATACTTCAACATGAAAAGTACAGGCAAAAATGGAACTTATCAAAGCATCAACACGATGATAGTAAGAAGGGCTGCTGACCTTGCTGAAGAACAGTGACACAGACGTGTCAGCAGAATCAACCGTGTCCTCGTCCATCCAGCTGGGCTGCGCAAAGCTTCGCCTGGGGAAACTACGACCCGTCTGAGAGCCTGCCAAGCCACTTCGACCCTGTAAACAAACACACCACAGAACAAGTGATCTAACACGTGCGTGTATATATACACATATTGTTATCTTTATTATCATAAATGTATCTTAGTACAGGTATTGTAGTTTATGAATTTTCCTAAACAAAGTAAGGGAAATACTGCCTGAATGAAAAAAAAAAGCATACAACAAATGTCTCTGATGTGTCCAGATCTTAGAATATGGAAAATGAGTTAAATTCTAAACCATTGTGCTCATAATACTGGTATTTGTTACACACCATAAAATTAATCGTGATTACACATAACCCTGTTTTTGTTATTACAGAGAATGAACACAATCAGCATTATCAGTTAAAGTTGTGGTTGCTGTCTAAGCAGGGAAACAACCACCCGTCTGTTATCTTTAACATTCACAGTTTTCTGGTACCCCACTCACCCTCAGCAGGTTAGACGCAGCTCGGATGCTCATGCGAGCAACAGATTCCCTCTTTCGTCTTGGAAAGCGGTTGTATCCTGAACGCTGGCTGGTGAAAGAGCTGAGTGAAGTGACCCCTGGTGTGTAAGGAACCCCCTGTGTGGTGTGGGGTGTTCTGGGGGAGCGACTGTCTACGTCATCAGGGCAACGAAAAGCTCGCCCTCGTGCCAGGGGGTCTACAATCTATCAAAAACAGAGATCAGGCACAATCAGGCATTTATTACACCGCTACACTCACAAACTTGACTGCTTGCAATACATTCTAAAAGTTACCTTTCAAGCATTATTCTTAGCAGAGGAGTCATTTCTAAACGTTCACTTTTATGCCTTGCCGAGTTGAGAGAGCTAACTAATTGTATCTAAACATTTTTATGCTGAATGAATGCGTATTTGATAGCATGAGGCTGAGGTAATCAATGCTCAGACATTCTAATGGTCGCATACCTTGGGCATCTTGTGGGTAGCTGGTGAGTCCAGACTCAGGTCCATGCTGGTGGCCGTCTCAGGTTCTCTATATTGGGCCTTCAGCTTGCCATAACGTTGACTGCAGTGGCGCAGGCTCTTCCTGTGCCATATCTGCTGCTTTGTCTCACAGTCCTCACCCACCCCAAACCACTGGGCTGTATTCCTACAGGTGCAAAGATAGTGGCCACATTGACACATAACACAGAAAGTAATAAGTGAAAGGGAGGGGAACATGCTTTTTTTTTCCCTCTTGCTTTCTTATAAAATAAGGTACTATCTATTCAAAAACACTTTGTTAGTTTATGGTCTTCAGTTAGTTTATAGTCCTGTTAAATTAAATATATAATACTTCTCATTATGGGCATTAAATGGTTCTCAACTTAAGAGGCAGCTTCTACATTTTTAGTGGAACATATTTTGGTGAATCCCCCTTATGGATTTTGGATCTGACTTAGTTGACTGGCACCATAAAGTTCTAAATTAAGCAACATAAAGGAGAGAGAAAAACAACAGCTTACTTTCGGATGCTTTGTGAGAGCGATGTTTGTCTACCAAACTTTGCTCTTCTGTTTCTGGCTGGAAAGCCTCCATCTCCAGTTCCACTGACACTTTCTGACGTAGAACCAGCAGCTTGACGACTCACACTTTTTTTCAGAGATGGTCGCAGTGGCTTATCCGAAGAAAGAACAAATAATGTAACTATGGTAACATTAAGAATTTCCTATATAAAGTGGAAAATTGCAAGTGTTAGAAATACAGTTGGATAACATTATATTAACATAAAGCTGCAACAGCAAGAACGAGTAATCATATGAAACTACTGTAAGTGCTACAGTGCTTAACTGGAATAATGTGGTTGTAGTGATTCTGCACTGCAATGAAGCATAGCTAAAGGGAACAACTGAACTACTTCCAAAAGAGCTTATGTTCAGAATGTGCTTCAGGTTGCTTGGACAAGAATGTTCACAAATATGCTGCACAAATAATGTATAAATTAAAGCACACTAGAAGGAATTCTAATTTGCAAATGTGCATGCAGTGTAGCTTTTTCAGTATTAACAAAACATCTGATGCAGCATATCATCTCCAATTTTGTTTTTACTTAAAATTGGATTTGCTTACAGAAAGCTACCAGACCGAATGTCTAAAACCCAAAGCTGCAGCACAGGAATGAACTCACTCTATATTTACATACATATTACTCTACTTGCCCTTTAGAAGGTAATTTAACTGTTACATGCTCGGTTAAATTCAGAATACTGACTGCTCTGTGTAGCTGAGAGCCATTGCTTGTGCTCTAAACATGGGGCTCACAGGGGGATGAGCATGGTCCTGCATACATTACCAGCAAGACAGCTTTCCAAAATATCTCTTTGTCAGAGCATATGGCAAATTCAGAGGAACAGGTACACCATACTAAACCATTAATGTGTTTTAAACTGCCCAAAGTCTATTTTCTTTGTCCTCGTTTATTCTAACTCTGAATCCAAAGAGATAGAGAATGCAAAAAATCCATGCGAGTGATCCGGAATGGAAAATAATAAACATTTGGAAAGATAAGTGCGCTTCATAGTTGTTATAGTTATGTTATCATTGGCTACTTATTAACTTTAAATATCAATGTGGCCAATCTCATAACACAGCTGCTGTTACTAAGAAGCATCTTACAGCAACTTCATTCTCACAAACAGGAATTTCTCCTAGCCTCTGTTCTGACATATTATGTGTATGTGTGTATCATGTGTCCCTCTCAATTTATATACAGAAAAACTTACTCCTGGTGTGTAGGATGTAAGACAAAGTCAAAGAATCTCAGGATAGTTTTGGATCAACACTTAGTAACGCATTACTAAACTCACTCTATCCTGTTTCCTTCACCTGGGAAATGCTGCAGCCATGAAACCAATACCTTCAGCCAAATGCCTGAGAGTTCAAATACATGCCTTCAATTTTTTCTTGTTTACACAACTGCACACCCCTCGTTATCTCCTGCCGTAGGCCGACGTGAGTTCATACAGAGTGCAGCAGCTAAGTTTCTAACATATTTTAGTTGACAGTCCCAAATCTTTATTTTTTTTCAGGTATTTGCTAATAAAAATTGGAACAGTATTCTTCATTTCATTAGATCTGCAGACTCTGGTCTGTCTTAAACAATTATTCTACCAAAAACTAACTTCTATAGGTGGTCTTTTAATAAGTTCTCTACTTGTCTATAAGTGTTCTTATTGTTGTGTCTACTTTGTTCATGTGCCCTAAAACAAACACTTGACATTTTACTCAAGCTTGTGTATGGTTGTTGTAATATTTGTTTTTATAGAGGCAACCATGTGTGTATGTATGCAGGTATATGTATTTTGATTTATGAATTCTACCCTGATTGTGAAGCACTCAGAAACAATACACTTTAAAAATTGTAATACAAATTTGCACATTCATGTAAAAACTCATAATAGTTACCAACCATAAAGTATTCATGTTAACATTCACAAGTAAGGACTCAGTTAAAGATCAAGTTTGACACAAATAGACACTTTGAATGGAGGACTCAAGCTAAAATCTTTCAATGGTGTGATCAAATTGGGAGGGGACAGGAAACGGTGTGGGTGGGGTTATCAACGTGATCTATACAGCGAGTATGGCTGGAGGGCTAATTTCAGAAGTGAACATAAATGCACAGCATGTATTCGAATATGTTATATCATCTGTTGTTCTTCACACTCATTACAACCAAAATGCACTCTTTCAGGTTTGCTAATTAAAAAAACACTACATCCTGAATACAAGGTTGGCTTCTCCATGGTTGGTTAGCACATCATTCTCTTAATTTCTATCAGTATTTTTTAAAAGGTGGTTTGAAATCAGACAATACTGTTTATACCGATAGAATCTAATGTTGTGTGTGTCTCCTGTGAAGCTCCCCATGTGTTTTTCTCCTAGCGGTGCAGCCTTGCCCCGAGCTCTCCCTCCGTGTTTCTAAGCAACACGCTGAGCTGGACTTGCCTGTAACTTTTTTTTCTTCCCAAAAAAGTAACCACCCTTTCCTGTAGCTACTTCTTAGACGAAAAAGTGCCTAAATTCTGTGGAAGAATGCTGCAAGAAAAACATGCCTTCTCCCTCACGTCTTACTGCCCAACAAAGCTACAGCTCTCTGTTAACTAGGTTTACACCAGATTAAAATTTCATGGTTGCCTAGCCGTAGAACTTTAAAGTACATAGTTCCGTCTGAATATATTTGGCAAACCATTTTAGTGAAGCTTAAATAGTGAAATCTACTAAAGCAGAGCTCTGTGAAACACTTCAATCCAGCTCTGCCCTTCTCCCTGTCTCTCTTGCATGTTACATCGGTCCCACCGAATATAAAATATGACAACAGGAGGAACGTTTGTAGGGTTGCAGCATCGCCAACTAGACATGGTGCCGTTTAGATATCGTCAGACACATATAGCATTTTTTTTGTAAATCACAAACCAAAAACTGAAGCAAGCTTTTGAACAAATCTTAATTATTCCTCTCTGTACCTTTCTGCTTCGCAGAAGTTCAGTGCATGCAGGAGAAGCAGCTGATGTGACTGTGAGTGAAGGAGGAAAATTAACACATTCTTTTGCTTCTGATGTAAAAATAATAGGCAAAAATCTGATTATGGGCAAAAGTTAATGGCAAAGTAGCAAGGGAATCTTTGTTTTAAGTTTAATACAGTCTTTAAATAATTTACATAATATATTATGCTAATTCAATTTAAATTCTATTAATTTGTGTGGCAGCTCAATTTGTATAAAATAACCGTATACATCGCACACCGCCATTCAGTCCAGAAATACCAGGATATGAATTCTGGTCCATATCGCCCAGCTCTATTAGAGAGCATTAGGATTTCATGTATCAAAGTTACATCACACTGAATTCTGTGAGAAATGAGGGACCTAATATTCACTAAATATGTGTTGACCTGCCTGGCCTTTAAGTCTATCCCACAAGGTCGAGCAGTGATACAAATTATCAAAACGATCAGCCTACCTGTTTGGCGTGATCAGTGGACATCATGTATTCCGGTGGAGGGATGGCTATCATAAGGCTGGGAGGTTTCTTGCTCTTCAGACGACTATCTGTTCGGCCTCCATTTGGAGGCGGCTCCTCCCCTACCTGAGATTCCATCCTGTTAGAGTGCTGGAGAAGAAAAAAAAGCAGAAAATGGGTTGCGTTACATGAAATACAAATATTATCTACAGGGAATGTAATGTGTGTGTGTGTGTGTATACATATAAATATATATATATACACACAAATATAAAATTAATACAAGTATGAAACTGAAAAAGAATATATATCTATACATATATATATTCTTTTTCAGTTTCAGATTTTTTCACCCCCATATGGAGCGAGGGGCAGGGTACACCCTGGACCAGTCACCAGTCCATCACAGGGCCACACAGAGACAAAAGAGACAAACAACTATGTAGGACTGTAAAGTTCTAGTCGACTGGTCGACTTATTCGTCAATATGTTCTGGGTCGACCATAATTCTGATTGGTAAATTTTTTGCCGTGTTGATTTCATACAGTCCATGTTGAATTTCATCAGTAGGAAGGTACCAAGTGCTAATGGGGGTGTTTTCAGAGAACACCCCCCTTTTTTGGATTAGCCCAACCCAACACAGACAGGTAGATTGAACAACGTCCCACGTTATTCAACGTCCGGTGGTTTGCTGAATATTTATTTTTATTTTGAGCATTTCATTTACAGTGAGTCCTCCTCTACCATCCATGTCAAAGACATCGGCGTGTGGCAGAATTTTACCAAAATAGATGGCGGGGAAAAAGTCGAATGCAAAATTTGCAAACAACAGTTTGCATATCCCAGCTCAACTATTAACATGGCGTATCATCTAAAAACGGTAATATTTATTCGTTTTATAACTGCAGGCACCCCCCCCCCCAATTAGTCGATTTTTTGTCAAAATTTCAGGGTTTCAGTCGACCAAGAATTACACTTTCTATACCCTTATATAGTGACACCCTCTCAAGACCATAAGACAGCTCATGCCAAGGTATTGGCCAATAAGAAAAGAAAAGAAGAGAAAAAAAATAGATCATGTAGCCATCCATGTATTAGAGCGTCTAATTTAAAAGAAACTGACCAGCTCGGAATGACATCCAAGACATCAGATGACAGCAATCAATAGTGAGCTCCATTTGTCTTTTACCCTCCCTGTGTTAGTGACCTATATCCTTTTACTCCCTTTACTTTGTAAATAGTTTTAATTTATTAATTTTTATTGACTGCATGTCATAGATTTCTACTTGGTGAAGCTTGTTCTACTTCTGCATTCCAATATAAAGTGGAAATCCTCAGAATATGATCAGCTTTTTACTAAAACATTGTACACACAATAGAAAACATATTATCTCATTTCCTGCAGAATGACTCCTGTCAAGACAATTTTGCCTTTGCATCGGTGTTTACAACAATAATCACACTTAAAGAACTGCATGATGTGTATACATATTGTACCGATTTGAACACAAATAATTGCAAAAACCCTCTCCACAGTTAAGCTGTAACTAAGCAGATATACTAAGACTCATTCCTCTGTCTGCTCAGGGACAGAATATTAATGTCAAACTTACTTATCTTCATCTTCCAGACTTTACCAATCACAGCCAACAGTGGAGCAAGCAGCCAGTCTATTCCTGGAGCTCAGACTGCATTATGGCATTATGTTGAACATTTCAAAAGAAATCAAAGCCGCTGCAGATATGAACCTATAAAATCAACAAGCCTTGGCCAACACATCTATTACGGTCTTGAAAGCCTTCAGTGTTGTCCTGCAGTTGTGGTTTATAAGATCAATGCGAGGCTAAGGGTGTCTGCGACAGGAATGGCAGCAGTACAGAAATCTGACACCAGTTCATTTAATAGCCTAGTTTCCACTACAGAGCTGAGAACTGGTTGGACAGGGCTCCCCATAATATCCCTGACACTATGTCCCATGCCTCGAGAACACAATTTCTACAATACCTTTATGCTAGCAAGGGTGTACGTTACAATTCTGCCAACGTTGTTTTCAATTAGATAAGTTAAATAATTTAAGGCTGGGCAGAATACTTGATTAATTCCTCTTGAGACAAGAGTGGAGGTTACTGGAAGTCCAGCCAGGAGTTCAGGGGAGCCTTGGGTAGAGGCTGGAACCCACCCACTTAGATAATGAAATAGCAAGGAATTTGGCTAATGGATAGAGTGCTCTAGTGGCAGAGAGACTGGTGCTGACCACAGTCGATGTAGATACTGGAGACGCATTTGTTAGGATCCACAAAAGAAAACTCATGGGAATATACTACAGACTGCATTCTCCAGAGGCAAGATAACAGCAAATAACTGGGGGGCAGCCAGGCTAAATAAAATATACATTTTGCACTGCTAACAAACCATGGACAGGTTTTTGTGAAAGCACAATCAGGCAAATGTAAGGCAGCAACTAAAAGAAAAACAGAAAAATATGACGAGGCATACCTTGCACTGAGCTTCATCTGTACAACGGTGAGTAATAAAGAAAGACCACAGTGTGTCATATGTCTCAAAATATCAGTATGTGACAGTATGAAGCTGAACAAGCTACAATGTTACTTGGAGACTTCTCATCCTGAACTGAAAGAGGAGCCAATTGATTTCTTCAGAAAGTGTTGTACAAAACAGTTGCTTCCCTAAAACAGCATCTGTCCCATTGAATGCTCAACTGACATCCTACAAAGTAATATATAGAGATTTCCAGAGTAGAAAGTATTCATATGGTTTTAGCTATGATTGGTGAAGAAGCAGCCAGTAATCTAAAGAGTCTTCGTCTGTTAAACAATGCTATTTCAAGGCACGTTTATGTCCTGTCAAAAGATAATGAGGAGCAGCTAAATGAGAAGTTACAAGACAAGCATTTTGCTCTGCAGATGGATGAAGGAACAGATAAAATAATTGGCATGTAATGAAACAAGACCTGGTTAAAACCTACTATCCAGCTGGACTGCCAATAACCACTGAGTGTAAGTAGGTGAAATGTTACAGGGGTAGTGTCTGAAATATGAAATCCTGGATTCTCAGCATGTGTTGACATGCAATCTAAAAATATTAAAGTATAAGAGAGACTGAGAAAGCAAAGTTGATGTTGGGTCAGCTGAATGCCATATTCCAAGTCTTTTGTCTGTGCAGACACTGAACTCTAAATTCAGGTTAGTGTTTCTACGCTCAAACTTAAGTACCAGCCTCTAAAACTACATTAATCCATTTCAAATCCTCATAACCAAATGTTAAACATGTAGTTAAACAGAAAATCTTTTCAATGAGTTTTAAAATTTCCGTTAGTTATTATGACACATTTATTATGAATATACTAAAATAAATCCACTAATTAACACAAGGATGAATCTATCTGGAAATGTTATCATTAGTTTACTTTAAAAAATATGGCAACAACCAGGGGTTTGATTTTCCAAGGCATCAGATTTCAGCACAATACTGTCATATCTCACCATGAGATTTGACCATTTTTAGCCAAACACAACAAATTCCAAAATGGGCAACAATGGTCTTCAACAAAGGTGTTGGCCAGTATTTCCAGCATACAACACAGCACAACAAATCCTCACATTCTGCATAAGGCTTTCAGAACCATAACATACTTTTCATAATACTGCGCATCTATCTGATAGTTTTTGAGTACTCTTATCTCTACTTATTAGGGTCTTTTAAAGAGAAAATTCTAAACTCATGAAAGACACAATTGACACTGCTTTATTTTGTTATATGAACTTTATGTAAATTTGCAAATTGGAGTGTGTAAATGAAAAAGAGAGTTTTTTTCTCTTCATCTTGCGCATGCTCAGGACAGGGGGATGACTCGAAGAGATGTTTTGATGCAATCGGCTGGTTTCCTTATCAAGGTAACTTTGTTTAAATTGGCATTGTATGAAGAAGACCCATGTGGTTTAAATTTATTCAATTGAATTGGACTATGATTGTATTAAAATTATTTGGATTATAATTGGCTTGAATCAAACTGTATCCTTGAACTGACAGTTGTTGTGATTTGGCACTATCGAAAATAATTCAACTGAACGGAATTGAATGAACATCTACAATCATGTGAAAAAGATTACATCCTCTGTCAGTTCTATAGTTCTGCATATCAGGACATAATAATAGTTTTTTTTTTTTAAATGTGATCCTTCCCAGATCTTAAAATCAGGTTAATACAACCTCAAATTAACAACATTTTATACCAGGTCATTATCCTCTTCACAAATACGAAGCCAAAGTGCAGAAGCAGTGTGTGACAACCCAGGAGCTCATCCAAGACTGGACAAGCCTCAGTTGGTAGCACCAGTAGATATTAATGTTCATGGCAGTAAGATTAAGAAAGACAGAGCAAGTGTGGCTCATTTGTTAGGGTTTAAAAAAATAAACTCTTTCTAAATAGGATATGACAGTAAGTTTTAAGTTTAAAATTTTCATCTGAACAAATCATGAAAATTCTGGAGGATATCAATCAAACGGATCAAAATACCATGCACTTCTTTCATTCCAACTTTCCTTTAGAGTCCCCTCTTTTTAGCACAGTCGATAAAAGCTGTGTCAGTACCTATAGCAGCTGGTAACCACGCCCCTTTCAGCAAGAATCCAGCAGCTGACAGTGTGGATGGGCACAGCACATGGCCTGCAGCAGAACCACATAACATCACCTATGAGCTAACAGAGCTATAGTCCACGTTCGTTCATTCATTCGGCTTAAAGTATTGGTGAAATAAAGACAGATAATGACTTATTTAGAGGCTGCATCGTTTTTTCCCCCCATTCACTCCGTTATATGGATCACGAGTTATCTAAATATCTTCCGAAGGACGCCAACTTTCGCGCCAAACTGTCTTCGGTGAGTAGATAAACGTATATCATGACAGAAATAAGGTCTAGGTTTAAAATACCGGAGTTCCCCTTTAACACCGTAAGTCTTAGAGCTATTAGACAACTAATGAATCGTCCTTGTGGTGTATAAAGATCCCTTCGCCTCTCTTGGATCTAATGTTCGTCATTATCAATCTGCAGTACTGTCTGCATGTGTGTTAGCGAATTCATCCCCTGGTGTAGTGATGTCACATGCTCCTCTGAGAGTGGGTAACTATGGTTCAGTCTATTCCCCCTGAGAGAGGCCACACCATTGAAGCATGTCTATATATGTGTATTTGCAGGAGGCAGAATTATCCTCTACAAACCTGGAGACCTGCGTTATTGTGCAGTTTCAGGCTACAAACAGGCTACAAAAGTGCAGAGAACACACCACTCTTCACGCCATCTTGTAAACAACATGTATAACCTGCATTCAGTTGTGAGAAGGAGATATCATGTTTCATCTTCAGCCACATTCACTCTTTACAGCAGCTGCCTACTCACACTTGGGCCAACTGCACTGCTGGTGGAGTTAGCTTAACTGAAGACTGCATGGCCAGCTTCTTAAGACCTTGGCCTTTTATATGAGTGCATTTTGGGTATTTTTCAAACATCTCAATCAGGGGAATGGTTGATAATCTACACAACGAGGCATCACAGGATAAAAAAAAACAAAAAAAAAACCAACATGCTTTTGCAGCTTACTGTGTGGAGGAAAAAAAGTGTTTCTAAAGTGTTTCCATTTTTAGCATTCATATGATCTGGCAGAGTAACTCATAGCGGTCAAGCAAGGTTTACATCTACCTCATGAGCGAAAAATAGCATTATTGACAACTGCAAAGGTTACCACAATTGCTTGCCCCGACCAGTGAATGCTTATGCAACTGAGAACTGCTGTAAACAGGCGGACAAAGGGGGAAACTTGACTTGACTACTGACTAAATGCAGAGAAGTGCATAATCATAACAGAAGGCAATGAATATTCATTACAAATACAAACTGAGCAAGGTTTTTTCCATCTATTCTTCACTCAACAGTCAGCCTTGTGAGTTATTGCTTAATAAATCATCTGAAAGCATTTAGCAACT
The DNA here is from genome assembly GCF_036924035.1 of Leuresthes tenuis. NCBI lineage: Eukaryota > Metazoa > Chordata > Actinopteri > Atheriniformes > Atherinopsidae > Leuresthes > Leuresthes tenuis. Next base: position 27,512,596 of record NW_027325358.1, read on the forward strand.
ATATTTTACCTCCACTAGAGAGGAGTGATGAGGGAACAAAGTGAGAGAAATATTCATTTGAAGTGAGCGAAAAGGTGAAGCTGTTTTTGGGAACTTATATTATGCTGACCTGGTGTTTGTCATAAAGTATTAATACAGTAACTTGAAGTTATTCTGACAGTACACATAACACTTGACCACATCAGGAGTCATAACCCTGAACAAGGCATTTCTCTTCTTTCTCGCCACTTATTTTTGGATCTTTGTCACCGTCATCATTAACAGTTAGGCAATGATCTTTAAAGGTATGACCTGATGGCGCTTGGGACAGACAGATGTGTGGCAATCAAGAGTTCAGTTTCACACAATGTTGAGCAACAGCATTTGTTACAGAGTTTTGAAAGTTTAGTTTTTCACACTTTCTTGACCTACAGGAATCACAGAATTGACCAAAAGACAAAGAGTCCACAACAGTGCTGGAAATCTAACAGAGAGGTTGGAAAATTATTTTATCTTAAGAGTGAACAGTATAAACAGCTGCTGTTACGGAAAGTGCTTTTTTAAGACTAACTCTTGAAGACAAATTGAGGAACTGATTCTCAGATGACATCTTCAGCAGTTCCCCTAAAGACTAACCAAGTTTTAGATGCTTCTTCCTCTGTAAACTCTGTTTAAAGTTTCTGCAACTGTTTATAAACCATGTGCATTAACTGATTCAACTTAAGAGACAAACTTCACATTATGCATCACCGCCTGTATCATTTCACATGCTGAAGTAATTAGAAGCCAATTGTCAATAATATTATAAGGTATCAGTACAGTGAGAAATTAATTACTATAGGTTTTGTAATAATTTCATAATTAAAATTAATTGGCTCCGATCCTGACATGTTAGTCTGTAAAACTTGGACCATGAACTGTTGACTGTCACTACATTTTTTTTCCGACTAGCATTCTTTAATTTGCTCAAACCGCTGTGAAACTTTTTATGTTAATTTATTCTTCTGTTGTCCGTATTCTGAGCAATAGTTAGGTTCACCTGTCAGTAGGCTGACTGCCATCGACACAAACCCAGATCAAAGAATTCAAGAGTTCATTTGTATATCAATATACTTGTATATAGTGGAAGCCAAATATCAACTATATCAGTTATTTTGTGTATGTAGCAAATATTTGGTTGATAAAGTCATTACCAACTCAAACTCCAAAACGAAAAAAGAAAAAAAAAAGATTGTTCAGGACCCCTTAGGTCTAAAAATCATGTTATTTACTGAGTAGTTCAGTAAAAACAGCTAAAATCAGCTGAGTTGCTGCCAAGCTGCAGAATCAACACCCTGATCCATTCATGCAATCTCTAAAAAATCCCTGACATGCCTCTCTCTGCTATACTGATCTTTATTTCATTTTGTTATCTATATATAACAATAGCATATCTCCAAAAATAATTTAGATTGCACTAATATCACTTAATGGAAGCATTGCTGAATCCAACTGAACGTCACAACTCAGTATTGTCACGGTGTATATTCTGTTCCATGTCTCGTCATTTCCTGTTTTATGTTGAAATCACTGACCTTCTCCTCTCGTTTCAGGTATCTTGCCCTTCTTCCCGTGTCAGGTGTCTCATTGTCTTCCCTGATTCACAAGTGTTTCTACTTGTTCCCCTTGGTCCCTCATGTGTTCAAATAGTCTGCGTTTCCCTTGTCTTGTGCCAGTATGTTGTCTCTAAACGTGAGCGTCATTACCAGCCCTTCGTCTTGTTCCACGATCCACAGTTCCAGTGCTTTCTTGTTTAGTAATTTATTCTTACCCATAGCCTTAGTTTATTTATTAACACGGTAAGTTTCATAGCTTTGTTTTCCTCCGTTTGCAAGGAGTGATTTTTCGTTGTTACCATTCATAGTCGCCTCCGTTAAAGGAGAGCTTTAGTTGTTGTTAAAGTTAATAGAGCCTCTGTTTTGTTAAGAGTGCGTCTTTTGTTTTATTCTGCTTCGTTTGAAGAGCGTGTCTTTGTTTTGTTAAGCGTTCATAGCTTTTTGTTTTCCTCCCAGTTGGAGAGTTTTATGTTTGTAACTTTCATAGCTGCGCTCTTCCTCCGCTTAGTTTCTGAGGACAGCGCTTAGGTTTTTTCATAGCCTTTTCCTTTTGCGCTGCCAGGAGATCGCCCTGCATTGCTGTGCCCTGTGTGCTGCATTTAAATAATAAAAACCCTCTTGGAACCCACACGACCCTGCATCTGTGTCCTGAGTCCCCTGGTAAACTGACAAGTATCGATGACCAGCATCCTCATCTTTATTTCCTCTCGGCTTAAAGGTCAAATCATGCTGCATTTACTGTACATTCAAATGAAAGTTCAAACTCTTTTGTTCTTGTTTTGCTGTAAACAGCAACTTCTCGTCAGCAGCCAACAGTTCACTTTATATATGAGAGAAATGAGCCAATAAGACTTTGTCAGTGGTTTGTTTAATATTTTAAACCAGAGCAGGAAATGAGACCAATAGACCAATAGTCATCTTTAATTTTTTACCAGTTAGAAGTTGGAAATCCTGATTAAGAATTTGCCACTGAATCCCCCGCCCTCCGTAATTAGAGACACAAACTTTGGTTGAAAGTAGCCCATGTAAGTCATTCTTCACATCAAATCACTAAAAATAAAACAAAGAGGAACGGACTGACATTGATGGGGTAATAACAAGCTACCTACTAACTCCTTCCTCACTTCAGCCTTCCTGTCTGTAGTTATGTGTTTAAAAACCTCGACCAGTTCAACACACGACTCGCATTGGGATTGTTCCTAAAAGAGTGATAAGCACCAGCTGTCCATGACCAAACTGCGGAGGATGGAAATGTAAGTATTTGGGTATAAAACTACCAGTCAAGAAGTATGTACATATGTTGTTTGGCCCTTGCACAATCCACACCATAACAAAAGTTGCAAGGAAAAGAGCTGTAACATTATTTCTAAAAGAGAAATATTATTGTCTATCATATTTTGACCACGGCATGTCACAGACATGACACAAAGACCTCAGGAAAGTATGGCAAGTCATATAAAAAGGGCTTTGAGTATTCTTTAAGAAATTAATAACAGGTCTAGAGCCCCAGTACTTTACATCCCATTTACTAAACATAAAATAACATATTTCCATATTCCAACATTTGTCATAATAACATAGCTTCATAAATTTAATAACATCTGTTCACTGGGGCTGGAAAGTCCTAGTTGACTGGTCGACTTATTGGTCGATACGTTCTGGGTCGAACAAAATTCTGATTGGTCGATTTTTTGCTGTGTTCATTTCATATAGTCTACGGTTAATTTAATCAGGAGGAAAATACCAAGTGCTAATGGGGATGTTTTCAGAGCACCCCTGTATCACAGGCAACAGCCTGTCTTCAGAGAACACTTCCTCTTGTTTTCCCCTTTTTTGGATTAGCCCAACCCAACACAGGCAGGTAGATTGAACAACGTCCCACGTTATTCAACGTCCGATGGTTTGCTGAATATTTATTTTTGTTTTGAGCGTTTCATTTACAGTGAGTCCTCCTCTATCATCCATGTCAAAGACATCAGCAGTGTGGCAGAATTTTACCAAAATAGATGGCGGAAAAAATTAGCAAACAACAGTTTGCTTATCACAGCTCAACTACAAACATGGCGTATCATCTAAAAACAGTAATATTTCAAATAATAGGCTTTTAATTTATTAAACATATTTCAGTATTTTAGTCTAATAATCGTTTATTCATGTTATAACTGCAGGCAAATCCGCCCGCTACAACGGCAGCATCCCTTTATTTTTAAGTAATGCACAGCTTAATTTCGTTTGATGTTTAATTAAGATAATTTTCCCTGAATTGCCTTTTGTGTTTAATTGCCTTCTTGTGCTGATATCAGTATATTTTCGTTAATCATGGGCTATTATATTGCGTCAGAGTTGAGTTTTCCATCAGACTCGAGATATCCTCTGAATAATTTTAACTAGCATTGTATGAATTGGACTAACTTGGAAATTGACAAATTTGATTTGTTTGGATAATAACTGGCTTGAATTGGACTGCATCTTTGAAATGCCTTGAAATAACATTTGTTGTGATTTGGCACTATATAAATAAAACTAGAATCAAATTAAATCTTTATCCCTCAACATGAGCAGTGCATGTCTACAGCGACAATCACCTCAAGGGTTAACATGCTTTATTTTTGAGAAATGTTGGACTTTTCCTGTATTTAAATACTCAACCCAGCAATCAGCAATTCAAAAGAACTGTACAGTGGCAACTGTACTCTCCCTCTGTCTCCACAAACAGATCACATGCTGTTAATGGATGACCAGAAGGGACACAGTGAGAAAGAGCCACACAGTACATCGGCCAGCAGCCAATTTGCACAATAGCCCCAGAATGAAAATTAGCGCTCTCATTTAACAAGACCTTGTCAGGACAGTCAAAACCTTTATGGGTTCAGTGAAACTATATCCTCTGAATAAGCCCATATTTGACTTCCTAAAAATTTGACAGCAAGTCTGCATCAGTCTGTCTAGATGTGAAGGTAAAAAGCGGCTCATAACTGAGCAGAGGTTGAAAAAAAAAAACAGAGGACGTGGGAGTGTGTATTCTTCAGTAGTGTGAATGTGTTTTGAGACAGTCGAAACAACAACTGAAACTGCCCCCTCATTCGTTATTCACAATCTTCATATCGCCAGGTTGATGACTATTAATGAAACTATACACATCTCATTACCCTTCTTCTGGGAATGATTGCAGTTAAGTGACTGAATACAATCTATTGTTGCCTTTTAAACTATTTAGAGAACATACATTCAAGGTATCCTACTTGGAAAGACATTCAGCCATCAATTAAAATAAAGAAAAGAAAAAAGTGCTGCACCTTTTTCCAACAGCCTTGCATGCCCAAACTTGCATAGCTACTAGTCAGTGCTTCTCGTAACAATTTTCTTCTTAGTTCAAGAGTTCCTTGGAATCCTTAACATGCGACTTTCATGACTAATGTTCATACAGTATGTGCACATAGTAAACAAGACAGACACATTATACTAGAATCTTACAATCTGCCACCAAAACTGCCAACCAAAGGAATTCATCGGGGGAAAAACATGTAACCCAGCTTGCATTTTCAAACTGAAATAGATTACGTCTCACTCACAGTCAGAAATTAAATGCAGTGCCAGATGGAACATGAGTAAGTACATTCTGTCCATTACAAACTGGCAGGAAATGTAAAGGGAAATTTACTTTCACAATGTTTCAGAAGAATAGAAAAGACAAGACAAGAAAAAAGAGGAGCAAATATCTCTCTGTATTGTTAGGAGTTATACAGCTAAGTCTGGTATCCACAAAACCTTTTAAAGTTAACAAGGCTAAACTTTGAAGCATTTCCGGAGTCTTCTGATATTTTGAGATAATGAGTGATAATGGCTGGCATTGGAATGCAGGAAAAATAAACTCAACAGCTGAGCCCAAGGCTTGATATGCCTTTTCCTGAAATGGGGTGGTATTAAAAAAAGAAAAAGAAAAAAAAAGGCACTTTTCCTGGGTGGGCTTTGGCATCTCAGCTAAAAACAGATAAGATATTGGAAGGGAAGGTCCAAGAGGAGAGAAGTGCGACAGGGTGAAATACCCATAATGCAAGCGGAAAAGCCTAGAACGTCCCAAATGTCTACTTATAAGGTTAATGAATCAACCAACCACCTTCAACATCAACAGTTCCATTTTTTTTTTATTAGTTCTCTGTGTGACAACATTTCTACTGATGGCTGGATATTACTCGCCCATATTCAGCTCGATTATGAAAGGTGATTTTGTTACTTGAAAAAATAAAAACAAAATACCAATATGTCAAACTGTATTTGACGTTTACTTGCTATGTGACGTGAGCATGGGTTAAATTATGGAACTATTTTCATAACATACTACACAAGACTTTTTCTATTTTAATACAGATTACCGTAAGGTCCAAATGCAATAACTGAAAATGTTTTTTTTCTTCCTGCATCAAAAGGCTGCAAAGGTTTTTTTGAACACTGATAATCTGAAAGCTTATATGTTGGAATTGTAATGAATAATAATATCTTGTGTCATTTACATTCAGCAATTAGTTCAAAAACATCAGCAAACATTTTTTGTTGTTCTCAGTTGTTGTTGATTCAATAATTCGCATGTTCCTATTTACAAGGCTGCTCTTAGACTGCTTCCTCCTCAATGGTCCAACATTGTTCAAAAAGGCTCAAAAAGCCATGGTACTCGTTCTCAGGATTTATTCCCGCTATCTGTTCCAAGAGCCTGTCACATGTCTGCATGGTTGCATTGTGTTAAGTCTTTCTTCAGTTTTCCTGAACAGGACGTGAACATTTTTTTTTAATCTTAATGAAATATTTAATGGTCAAATAATGGCAAATAAAGAAATAAATACAGTTATGTTTGGCTATTTTTTTCTTTTTCTTTTCAAAAAGCCCTGGGTTTTTAGGAGGGTGTCTAAGCCTGAAGGTTTTCAACAGGTGCCTAAGGTCGTAACAGGTTATGGGACAAGAACAAGAACTAAGTGACCCCATTTGGACATGACTAAGAATGCCTCACAGTATAAAACAGGTTTAACCATATGAAGCTAAAAAGGGAAGTCTAAACATGTCTTTTTAGAATTAAGACAGAGCTTGCCTGCTAATTATAATTGACAGACATGATACATAATGTAAACCTTAATAATTTAATGATTGCTCCTGGTTGACCGATGGCCTATCTAGGGGGTACCCTACACCTTTCAGAGACAAGCTGCTGTGAAAATAAAATAAGATCCATTATCATTGTGACAGGTGCAGAACTTGTGCAAACAACATGCCAGTTCAACCACAGAGATGCATCTGTTGTGTGGATAATTGCTGCACAACAATCATCTTCTCATCTGTGCTTACAGACTGAATTTCCTTTTTTCTGCACTGCTTTCACAACTGCAGAAAGTTAACATGATGGAGCAATATCTGGTTCACAGATGCATGGTCAGCTGACCAAAGAGGATACATTTTACAGAGAACAACAGTACAATATAAAGAGTTTCAATCTATGAAGTTAGTGAAACTGGTTTAAATGCCCTCTAGGTAAAGCTAAGATGAAGGAATGCTGAAAAATACTGAGGGGAGAAGTCTGAGTTCCCACAAGAATACTGAAATACTGTAAGACAAAACTTTAGTATGAAAACTAAAAACGACAGAGTTCCACTACTTATCCTAAAGCATGTGCCTAAAAATTAACCGACATATCAAAACGGCTGTTTTACAGCGACAAAGGGTTGTGTGATATGTTAACATTCTTTAACTGTCCATCATCAATCCAGCAACTGGTCATTTACAGTACATTAGCTGAGACGTGTGCGAGCCACACAAAGTGGGAAGATGTGGCAGTCCCACTATACATTACAGAGTACACAGTCCTGGGTGGGCGAGAAGCCCATTAACCACATTCCATGTTCAGCAAATTAAGGCATCAGAGAGCTTCGGGAAAGAAGAGTTTTCAACACGACAACCTGCAATCTAAAGGATCACAATCAACAATTTGCCATCAATACAAACATGAAGCAATGGCGGAAGAGTCCAGTGGCATCAGATCATTTGCACTCACTACCTAAAAATTGCTGTTTGGATATATGTTTTTGTCCAACAGAGCACCTCAGAGGCACGGTAATGTTGCAAATATTCTCACAGATTGATTTTTCTAAGCTTTGTGCTACACAACTCACTGTTTCAACGTGTCAGTGATACTTTCTGTGAACAGGAGGCACAGGCTAGCCTCCGCTAGCAACGATGGGGGAGAGTCTCTGATCATGTACATTGGTTTGCCTTAGAAAGATGTTATCAGAGCATATCAGTTCTTAATTGACTGGAGGAAATCTAGGATGATCTGGAATGTCAAACTAGAAAGAGCGTCTGCCACACTAAAACGTTTCGCAAAACATTGATTTGCTCTTTGGTTTGGTATAATAAAAGCTTCATAATGCCTGCAGCAGGGACTTTGACTGTCCACATTTTCATCTGTCAAGTGCAGAGGAATAGAAATTGAACAAATTTGTGATCTATGAAACATCAATTGAACACAGACGTTGGAGGTGGCCAAACTGCTTGGAGACACTGAAACAGAAGCCGGTTTACATGCACACCGTAATCAGTTTCTATCAAAGCAGCTAAAAACTGGCCATAAAACTACATTTGATTTCATAAACCGAGAACAGCACACGAACAAGACTAGCTGTCATTTCTTCCAGTTTCACTAATCGTTGGCACTGTGCTCCACCGGCAGCAGTTACTTTCAACAGCACCAATGCAACAATGTGCTGTGAACTTGGCACTCACCCAACTGAGCATTTACACACAATAAAATCATATGCCACGGGTCCAATTTTACATGCAATGAAAAACAAAGAGTACAACACAGCGTGAAAGAAAAGCCACTCACGGGGCACACAGACACACATAGTAGATGACACCCTGCAGCAGCAGCTTTTTCAGTTCATATTAGCATACCGTTCAATTGTACTGTAAATGTTCATTCTTGCCGAGTTGAATTCTGAACTAGACAGACCATTAATTAAAACCCCATAAACTGGCTGAACCAATCACAGACAGCCAACATATTCGTGAGTACTCGTAAAAATGATAAGACAGCAGTTATGTAGTGATGGTTTTGACATAACCACCCACATCACACCCACATTTGTACAGTAAGTGGAACCACGCTATGATAGTGGTGGATGAAGATGAAGTACACTACGTTCTCATTTTGAATAAAAGAAAAGAAAAGGAAAGTGAATTGCACTGAGAAACACTACACTCACTATTTCACGCACTGTTTAGATGTCAACTCCACTAATCAACTGTTTTGATCACTCCTTCGCATACTTCTATCCAAAAACCGAGACATCCTCAAAAAACTGTCACTATTGTAGCTACTGACAACTTGAAATACCTTTTCAATAAATATGGCTTTAGGTTACCAAAATCTCAGTTATGGCATACATAACTTGTACGCTGTAGTTGAGATTTTGACTTTTAATTGTGTCATGATTCTAGCAAAAAATGTCAGTTTCACAGCGTTTCGTCTTTCATGGATAACACCGCCTTCTGCATTCTTAGAAAACAGATGGCAGGGGTGTAACGCTTGCTCCAAATCAATGTTACAACACATGGCGCCTATGAATTACTTCAGAGAGATATCGGTAGATGAATAACTGCTCTTGTGCATTTGCCTCGGCGGGTAAAGCAACAAAGGGCTTGCTGAGGCATGCTGTCGGCAGCTAGTTTTACGGTAGATGAAAATGGCAGTTTTAAGCCAACATGACTGTTAACAACTGTGTTACTTGTACCAGTTAAAATAAAGCAAGGGAGGCATACATTAATTCTGCGTTCATTAAGTACTTGTATCTGGTGGTATAGGCTACCTGCTTTCATTTTAAAAACACGATAATGACCATTGACGTAAGGACGATAAGTTGTATTTCAGCAACTTAAATGTTGTAAAACAAACAAATGTAACGTCTTTTGACTTTAATCTCACTCACCTCCAAGAAAACGTAGCTGGTTTATTATTCATAAGGCAGAGGGCATATGTCCGAATAGCTACGGTCCAACCGTGTGTCACTACTTCCCTCTTTCTCTCTTCCAACATCCTCACTGCAGCTCCACGGAGGAGCAGAGGGGCGGAGTCACATCTTATCTCACCCTCAGAAGATTCGCTCTTGGCCTGTTCCAACTCCACCAACACTCTCGTTCGTGTGTGGAAGTTGCTGGCTACTTCCTACATAAATATGCGTTAATGCTCCGTCGGACTGAAATTCAATTCAAGTTTATTCCATTCAATTTTACGCTATTAATCTCCGAAGGAAAATTACAGTGATGCAGTAGTGGTTAAAAATACCGTGACGAATTTTAATTATATCAGGCAATTGTGGGATAAATAGTTGAATGTCAGAAAGAAATTGATATTTCATTATAAACCTCAAGTACACAAGGGTGCAAAGCTCACCTCAAAACATGAGGGGAGCTGGCCATGATAGTAAGTTGAGAGGCAGGGCACATTTTTTGGGAAATGTAACGTTTTCTAGGTATTCTTGATCCATCAGCGACCTCAACACCTGGACCTCAAATGTTGCGCCCTGGTTGGGGACCGCTTAGGCTTCAGGCCAAGAATAAAACTGTTACCCTTCTCTGTGACTTGGAAGGGGCCTCGATCTCAATGGCCACATGCCCCATGGGGGGCCCCCACCTGGTACTGCTCCAAGGGGTCAGCGCCAAGTTGGCCCCTTCTCAGCGTTGCAGGTGTCACAACGATACAAGTGGAACTCCACATCTTGACAGCAATCTTGCTGGTAGAACCAGGATAGAAGGCAATGGAAAGTCTTGGTGACTCTGATGTAGCCTGCTCCTGCTGCGCCATGAACAAGCTGGAGAACTTGTGGCTGCAGCCTGTGGAGTACCAGAAGCTGGAAAGTGCCACAGTTGCCTGCAGGAGTCAACCAGTAGTGATGGAGGAGGCCATCACAGCTAACAAGGCTGGACCACTGTGAGATTAGGGTCTTGGTCTCTGTGTCCAACATTAAAACTGCTGGTCATACTTGTCATTGGTCTGTCCACTTCTGGACACAGTAACCTTTATTTAACCAAGCAAAAATTGCTAAGAAAGCATTCTTATTATGGCAATGGCTTTATATATATATATATATATATTTTTTTTTTTTTATTTAAAATTTTATTTATTTTTATACTCCCCCTTTCCCTTTGCCTCATAGGAGGTATTTTACCTCCTACCAGGCCATTGCCATAATTGTCTAATTGTCACTATTGTCATATTAGCTTTTATTATTTATATATAAAAGCTAATATGACAATAGTGACAATAGAGACCATAAGTCTGACATGACATACACAGAGAGATAGATCATTTGACAATTGATTGATACATAGTAATGTGAAAGCAGTGAAACTAAACAACCACATTAAGTGGAACCAAGCAGCAATAACAAGCAGTGAGGAAGGGGCTGAAAGGTAGGTGACTGGATCAGCTTTGGCTGGGACAGCTGCAGGTATACTTTAGGGATTTTGATATGACATGTTTAAAGGAGTTGACAGAAATAAGAGTTCGTAGCTGTAGGGATTTTTGAAGCTGATTCCAGATGTATGCAGCCATAACCTGGAAGGAGGAATGGCCCAGGGAAGAGTGTGCTCTCGGGGCATTTAACAGAATGAGTGGAGCAGATCAGTTGTTGTGTATGGGGGCGTGGGCGCAGATGCAAGAGCTGGGTCAGGTAGAGAGGAGTAAGACCTTAAAGAGTTTTGAATATCAACATCAGGCAGTGAATGTTGTGTCTGATTTCCAGGGGGGGGCAATTTATCAGGGTGTAGAGGTCACAGTGATGGGTCCTATAGGGGGCGTTGGTTGCAAAGCGAATGACGGAGTGATATAGGACGTTGAGCCTCTCGAGTGCTCCTTTACTGGCAGACTTGTAGATGACATCGCCATAATCAAAAAGTGGCAGCACAGTAAGCTGGACCAGGGTGCATTTAGAAGTGGCAGTGAACAGGGAGTGGTTGCGGTAGAAAAAGCTAAATCTGGCTTTCACTTTTGACTGCAGAAAGGACAGAGGATAGGAGAGGACAGAGTCTCTGCTCTGCATGTTCTTGAAGCTGTGGGCTGCAGATGACACCCGGGTTGCACCCCCACTGCTGTCTGGGGAGCTGTCATCATTGTCAGCTAGGGTGTCATGCAGGGTTGCCACCACTGAAGTCACCATGTCCTGTTCCTCCATGCGCTAGCAGTGCCAACATCCATCCTCTTCACAGAGCTGATGAGACAGTGAATTTGCATAGTCTTGTGGTCCTGTTGTGTCTCCAGTCACTGAGCCAGCTGCCCTGTAGAGGGAGGTAATCCAAGTATATATACACAGCATAGGGTGTGCCTCTTGTGCCAGCACCACTTGCCAGTAGCCACTTCTGAAGTCGAGGGAGCTGAACCAACAGGACCAAGCAATGTAGTCGAGGGCATAATTGACCCAGGCAAGGAGGTCTTTGCGGGTGACTTTGTTGAGATGGTGATAGTCAAGTTCCTGGCTCTGTCCTCCTTCTTGACCAGGACCACTGGTCAACAGGTGATAGAGAAAAATGTGGTGTGGTCCATCAGTGTCAATTTCGTGCTGGACCAAACTGGTCTGTGTACAGTCTTTATCTTTGGCATTGAATGTAAATAACACAGTAAGCAATCAAACAGATACAGTAGCTCTTGTAACTGACGTCTCTGATCTGTCCCCAGGCCCTTGCAGCTCCAGTGGTGCAGGTCAGTAATAGTTTGCTTGGTCTTAGCGGAAGCGATTGAGGTGTTGTGATGGTCCCGCTCTCTCTGGTGGGTAGTGATGAGGAGGAGGGCCCGTCAGCTGACTATACCACTGCAGAACCACTGGCTGCTACCACCGGTGATGGTGCAAGGGACTCCTTGGCAAGTGGTAGTGTCATAGTGGCCCCCTGAGTTGCTGGCAGAGGAATGTAAGAGCCTCAGTCCTTCAGCAGCAGAATGGAGCGCAATGGTTTCCAAACACAGGTACATGGCAGTGTAGCCCCAAGTACGTGAACCACTGCTTTCCCCTTTAACCAACAGGACCAACCCAATGATGCAAGAGTCTTGTATGCTGGCTAAACAGAACTTGATGAGCGACAGTCATTCAGAGAGACTTTTCCCCTAGCATTTTGGTGCTTTCACTGATGACTTTGGCATTGTGGAGCTTGTTGCGTCTCCAACCCCATGGTTTTGGGGCAGTGGTGCCATACAGGATCCCAAGGCAGAACAGGGAGATGGTGGAGCCAGTGTCCACTAGGACCCTGCACAAGGTGCCATTGATACTTCCATACTTCCAGTTCTCCTATTGTGCCACCTCATCTTACTTTAATGGTAGCTGGTGCACATTGCACATTGTGGCTGGTTCCCTACACTGAAAACATCCCTCTATAGACTGTCAGAGAGTCAGAAGGGCCTGAGGATGGTTGTGGTTGCTGCAGGAGTGCATCAGTGGCTTGACAGATTACCGCTTCCTTGTGACTTTCCTCATAGTCTGCATGAAGGGCTCCGTTTCTCACACTGTGGGAAAAGTTTCTTGCACCTACCATGTTTGACGTGTTTGGCTTCACTCAGAGCCTCAGTCAAAGTCCATGACGAGCACAGGCCGATATGTTCTTGGCCCCAGATAAAGTCTTGAAGGACCAGCTCTCCCTGTACACACTGAACACTTGGTAGCATGAAGGCAGAGATCTGCGGTGCATGCACCCAGGCTCTCTCCCCCTCCTCTCTGATGGATAAACAGCTTGTTACGGGCATCATCAGCTTAGGTGCGGCGGCCAAAATGGTGTTGTAGTTGAGTCACTGCTGTGGCTGGAGGTCTGTAAGATCTGCAGGCGTTTGCGTTCCAAGCCAAAAGCAACTTTGACTGTTAGCTCCTCTGCAGACCAATTACTGAATTATATGGCCAGTTACACCTGGATAGAGTAGTTCTCCAGGGACTCCTCTCTGTTATAATGAAGCAACTTCAAGAGCTGATGATAAGCCGTTAAAAGAGGTGTAGCTGCTGACCATGTTTGCTGCCGCTGGCTGAAACAGAGTCAGTGTGTACATACAGCTTCCCTAGGAGCTGTAGGTACAATGGCTCCGGCAGTTTCCTTTTGAAATCTACAGAAATTTAATTTGTTAATGTCCATTTATTTATTTTTTCTAACAATTTTCTAGACAAAAATGACCACTCACTTACCATATAATGTTAGAAAGCAAAGAGAAGGCACTGTATTGGAAGCAATTAAAACACACAGTATTTGATCTTTTTGAGTAATTATCTCAAGCATATTTCAGTTAGAATCTTTATCCTTGGTGATTGACTTTCACCAGTCCAACATGAGTATGCTAATTTTTTTTAAACTTTAGTCTTTTGAGCAGAAAAAAAAATACTTCAGTCTTTGAGGTTCTTTCAAAGTTAAGAATGTCTGACCAATAACATTTCACAACTTCTTCAGTTACTTTCATCAAAATCTTTATTTTGGCTCATTAATAACAAATCTGAGCCTCTCTGTATTTCACCTTAAAAGAAAACTGGAGCAACTAAAAAGTGTGTCTTAGTTAAGTCAAAGTGTGCATGTGTGCATTTTTTTTCTCCTTTTATCAAAATTCTTAACACATTTTACAAATCAGACTTTATTAACAGGCTTCAAAATGAATTCAGGCCAGTACATTACAGGATCAAGAAAAACATACTGTTTTAAATCAACATATTTCAGTTAAAATTATTTACCAAATATTAAATCATGTTTCTTAACATCACTATACACTAAAATGTGCAAAGATATTCCACACAAAATGCTTGATGAACAGCTTAGTCATGAAATGGTTATAATTACTGTGCCCAAACCACTGAAATCAAAGAATTGACAGCTTGTGTAATTATTAAAATAAAATGATTGCGAGAGAACATTCTGTTTGCTAGATTAAGGGAAGAAAAACTTCCTCAGGCACGTATTTACCACACAGATCAACTTTACAGGTTAAAGTAAGGCTTTAGAATGAAACTCCCCTTTTGCAACAGAGGTCATTGCAGTCACATTTCTACTTTCATTCAGTACGTTTCCACTGAACGCTCATAGACAATGTTATGTTTCTGTTAGGTCTGTCAGTTTTTAAGAGGTTTTTCTACAATAGCATTGTCTGAAATTGCAATAATAAAAACAGATAAGCAGTTATCTAAAGAAAAGCTGTGCAGTTTTCCATACACTGCAATCGTATCTGATTTCTCAATTATCAAGACAGTAAGAACTAAACAAATCGCATCATATTAACTAAGGATTTAAAGTTTGTACTCTGAAATGTGCTTGCTATGTTGTAGTTCAAAAATGAACTACAACATAAAAAGAATGCCTCCGGAATTCGACCCTCCTAAACACATCAACCCCACATGTAGAGAAGGATAACAGTTATGGTCAGACATGATGCTGTGCATGTGTGGCCTCAATAAGTGCTCACTAACCGCCAGAAGTCTTGTCCTCAGAGGGTTTATACACACAGACACTTCAGTCTGCAGAAAACTTTCTGCCTCTTAAACGCTTTCAAAAGCAAGTGGCTGCAGAGAAATGATTCACTAATGCTCCGATAAACAGCATCACACATAATTAGAAACCACTGAGCGAGTGCCAGTTTCCTTAGAAAACGGGGGAATTTAGAACTCCAATGTTCTGAATTCTATCCCCTGCATGTCATTGAGTGCCTTGAGAGAATGTTTTTTTTGGCCCTTTTTTTGTCACTGACAAAATCATGCCATTCGTAATGCTTGCTAGCATAACTGGATAACAAATAATACAGTTAGTCAAACGTATAATACAGTTTTACAGTTAATATAGTCACTAACATTTTGCAACATTCCTCATGACATTCTGTTATTATTAGGGAAAAAAGAAAATCCAAACGTGCGCGCCTAAACCCTTCAGTCTGTTAGCCACAAAAGACTGGAGGGTTTAGGTACACATGAGAAAGCAAAGAGAAGACAACGAAATGTGACATACTTTACACGAGTCAAAGTTTATGATGGAAGTTCTGTTTGAGAATACCGGAAGAAACAACAGTTTAGTTTTAGATCGTCACATTCTCTAAAGTTATTTTTGTATTCATCAATTCAATTAATAAATTTTCATCCCTGGTGATGCTTATTTTTCTCTCAAATAGAAAATGTTCTGTCCATTTCTCCACTAATCTCTTTGTTATCACTACAATGTCCCCAAACTATCCTTGCATCACCCTTGAGGGTTTGTTTGATGTCTACCAGAGTCATCAAAAGGCTAATTGTGTTAAACTTTACCACAAAGAGAAAGACAAACAAAAGAGAGGGCTACATTCCCGGTGAATTCCAAAATCTTGGAAACTGAAAAACATAGGGTTGATAAGATGTTACTTGTGTTAAACTTGTGCCTTTATATGCAGGGTAAAGGGTTTCAGCCAGGAGTTAAGGTCCACCGATGAGCTCACAGTTTGGACCGCAGAGGCTTCAGGTACTTGTGGAAGGATTCATGGACCTGAAGAAAAAAAATTAACAGGTTTTAGAGCGTGATAATGTACAAGACTTGAGGACAAACATGCATACAATTGCACACAAAGTTTTAAGTGGATGACAGCAGACCTATTGAAGGTTTCTTTTGAGTTTGATGGTCAAATAAAACTTTTTAAACCAGGTTATATTTTTGTTCAAATGTGCAGTGATTATTTTTAGATTTGATAAATCAAAATCAGAAAACTAAGAAGCATTTAAATTCCACAACAACATAAACAACTGCTGCTATTTGTCCAGATGCTCTGGTGTCATGTTGTCAGCTAATCAAAACATAGGAGATAACACAGAAGAGAAATTTGATACTTTTCATTTAGTGATGCAAATCTGATACAGCTGCAGCTGTTCTGCCCAGCTGTGATTGATAAATATATTATAATAGTTTGGACGTCAGACTCCCGTCTATGGAGTCCTGTCTCTGGTGATGAATGTATGTAGTCTCTGTAATACCCATTATAAATTAACATGATTTACAGCATATGATGATACAACTATTTTACTTTTATAATAGTGACATACCTCTGTGGCATTGAGAGGTGAGCGGCGAGCCCACTCAAACATCTGCTCATAGACATTTCCATCATATCGCCCCAGGACTGAATTGAGCTTCTTGTCATGGATGTCAAAGGCATCTACCAGTGCAACAGCGTTGGGCCTCAGCTTAGACAGAAGCTCTTTAATACGAACAGAAATCTGAAGCACCTGTGGCACGCTCAGCAGTCCAGCCTGAAAGAGAAAACAAAACATTAGAGTTGCCCCAACCAAGTAAAATCATCTCCAGTCAGAGTGGGTTGAAGTGTACAAAGAAATTTTAATTTGCTTTATTAACAATGAAACAAACTAAGGCATTCTGATGTAATACACAAAGAGCCTAATTTCCTCATTTTGAAACAAAGAGGAGCTGAGGTAGATTTTAATATGGAAGCAGGTGTAGATTTCAGGCATGGGTTTCCAATACAGGTTTTATAACAAAAATACATTTTTAAACTTGACAACATGAAGGGATAGCATTAGACCTTATCCTACAGGCTGTGTAGGTTTTCTGATATAACTACTACCTCCCTTCTCATGCACTCATTCGCTACACAGACAAGCCATCATCAAAGTGAGCTCTTTCACCAGCAAGGTTGAATTGGCAAAAAAAAAAAAAAAAAAAGGAAAAAAGAAAAAAGATGCCAAGATGTGCAGTGATGCTCCATTTGTGCCCATACTGTCGAATTGGTGTATACGGCTCTTTAGACGGAAGGATTTTTCTTACCTGTAGGAAGTCTCCAGAGTTCTTTGCAATTCCATTCATGGCGTAGAGCAGAGCCAAAGTTGACAGAACTGAGTGTATCGCTGTGTCACCAACCTCCCCAAGCTTGTCAGTAAATACCTTCACTACAACATAGTGACAATGGGCCTACAGACATGCAACAGATGAAAAAAGTAAATGAATAAAGGAAACTCAGAGCAACAAATGACTCAAAAAGAGAGCGAAAACACACACACATATACATGTGAGTAATGTGTATGACAGCATTTTTCTAGAAGCATACTAAACTGAACTCACATCTGAGGCTCTGACGAGATCAATAGCGCTGTTGTTCCAGGCATCCTCCTGACTAATCCTGCGATGCAGCTCCTGCTGGATGCTCTTTGCTGCCATCTCTACTAGACTACAAACACAGCCTACATTAGCCAAATGTTCTGAATAATTAAGAATATAAATATCACACCATATCACCCATGTTTGACTCAGTAGGACAGTTCATTTGCCCGGTTTTCTTGAACAGCTTCTAAAGGAATAAGACTGCATTTTCGCTAACTAGATATAAACAAATATATAATTCTGAAATGAAGGAAAATGAGAAATTAAAATGTTGGAATGAAGACAAATGATAACTAAATTTAGCTTTTTATTTCTCTGATGTGTGAACTGGCAAACCACATTTTGTCTCCTGCTATGACACTCTTTGTGCTCACCACTGCTGACACTGACTGCCAAATGGAGTTAAATGTGACTAAAGCAGACAGTGTGGAGTGCTGTAATCTGCAAAGCATATCATGTTACACTGAGAAAATGACAAGGGCATAATTATGGGTGACAGCAGAACAGCAGACATATCAGACTGCGAGAGCTTAATGTTGACAGATGAAACATCAATGCATCAGATGCAAAATCATGTGTCTACATTTATCCCTCCTAAAGTCATTTAGTGGAAAGCCATTATCACTGAATGTAAATAAGAATAAAACAATTTAAATATAGATCAAATATAGTCCAAGTAACCAAGTTACTTTTTCTTCTACTGCAGTTTTCTCTTACATGGCAGCACGGAGTTTGTAGATCTCCACAAGACTGGTTAGGTCATTAATGTCAACTACGGTTGGTCTTGCGGCAACAGCCTGTGGCTGCAACCTCCGATCCTGTGACTCATTCAGGTATGACACGATGCCGCTCAGTTGCTGGCCCGCCTTGGCCTGTCGATAGCTCTTCACCAGGTATCTGCACAGACAAACATTGAGATCGCCCACAGGTGAGGGTTTCACTAATAAACACAGATGCATGGCATCTTTGTGGTTTGAATTCTGAATTTGATTGTGTGTCCTAATAAGTTTGTATTTATTACAGCATGTAAGGATGGGATTTTGGAAAGAAGGTATCGTGTTACAATGCAAACTGAATTGCTGACCTTTATGATCCTGTTGACACAAACTACAGATGCCATCATGGATTCCATTCCATTTGTTTTTACAGTGTGAGGAGAGAGGGTGGGTCTCCAACATTTCTGGCACAGTAACCGTAAGTCTGCTGTGTGGGTGTATGTTTATGTCTGAATTTGTCTGCGCCTGGCCCTTATGTTAAAATGTGTAATAAACTGAGTTGGGGAAAGGCAAACTTTTTCAATTTGTGTAATTCAGCAAGAACTCTACTTCTTTAAAATCTATATTAACAACTGTACATTTGACTAATTAAGAAGGCAATAAAACCTTTCTAGCATTGAAAACTCCAAAGGCTGTGACCTTTGTGGTCAAACATTTCTTTGGAATGACTTACCTTGCAGTCTGCAGCATCATGACTGTGTTCTCTCCCTCGTAGGTGCAGGTTGGGGTAAACTCTACATAAATGTCTGGTAAGGCACTGCTTCGAGAGTAGCCATGGCCACCACAAGACATGCGGCACACTTCGATACCAGAGTTGGTTTCCCATGTGGTGAAGGCCTTTAGCCCAGCAGACAGGGCATGTAGCTGTAGATTGGAAGTAAAAATAAACTTTATGCAATCCTGAACAATGATGAACATTTCTAGACATTTCTAATGTTTGCTTTAATCCCCAAACAGCTGGACCTTTGCTACTTGTTGGTTTCCTGCCATCTTTCCTGCACATCTCCAGTGCAACTGTCAAAACAGAAGCACTTGGAGAGTGAATCCAAGTCCAATAATATTTTAAAATGTTAATGAAAATGATCCCAACACACAAAATGTAAAAAAGTTCTTCCTTTACACATGCTCCAACTCTCCACCACATTTAATGAAATTCAGCTTGATAGCTCTTGCATAATCATCTTAACAAACAGATAATTTTTAACGATCATGAAGCTCTAACTTGGTTTTTCCCTTAGTAAATGGTATATGGACTGTTCTTATATAGTGCTTTTCTAGTCTAGCTGACCACTCAAAGCGCTTTTACACTACATGCCACATTCACTCACACACTCATACAGCACTTCTCAGTATATACAGTTTTACAGCTAACAGCTTTTTCTCAGTTATACACATTGATACACCGATGGACGCATCAGTAGGTAATGTGGGGTTCAGCGTATTGCTCAAGGACACCATGTGGCCCAGGGAAGCTGGGACAGAAACCACCGACAGACGATGGCAGACGACTGATGAGGAATTAAGGCAAAATGCAATGGATGTAATGGATTTTTTTTCCCTTGCAATTGAAAATGTTAACTTGTCCGAATTTGAATTAATTATACATTCAGTTTAAATTCAAAATGTAATTGAAAGTAACTGAATGACAATATTATTTGAGTCCCTCCCAAGCTGTACATCAGTGCAAACGATTTAACTGATGTGGAGTTTAAATGGTTAAATGACTGTGTCCTTATACCATAAACTTTCTATTCATAACTATTTGGGAAGGTGGATAACTACTGAGATTTTGCTTAATTGACTTTGTCAAAAAAAATAAATTAAAAATTGCCAAGTCAGTACCTCGGGCAGCTCGCTGAAATCCCCCTGGCTGATGTCTCCAGAGATGCGATGGTAGATTTTTGTCATATACTGACCAACAAAAGTGAAGGCATAGGCCATAGCTAACAGAGGGAAGAGCTTGTACTGCTGTGTCTGAAAGTCGAGGATCTGAGGCTCTGGTTCACTGTAGATGGGAAAAAAAAAAAAAAACAGGTTGATAGATGAGAATTGAAATTATTACAGAAATCATTACAAAACCAGCATTATGTCTAATTGCTGTTTGGATTATACTACTTTATCTGAACTCAATTCAACTCAATCGTAGATCACCTATCAAGATTTTGCACGTTTATTTTTCTTGTAATCTACTTCATATTAAATGCTCATAGAGTGCATCCAAGCAGCTATCTATTCTCTCTAGAGTTGGATACTGAATGTAGGGAGACATGTCCTCACTACCCTTTGAAAGCATAACTAGTTGAAAATGTTGCTTGTACACAGGTAGTGCTAGGTAATTTACCAATTTTCCTTAGCACTGCTGCCACATGCTGCGGCTGCCATCATAATGTAATACACATCAACACACACAAAAACAGGAGCAACATAAATGTAGTTACAGTGTGTCTTTTGCATTGGTTTTGGTGATGTGATGTTGTCACTGGTTGTTGGAGCAGTAGATGCAATGCATATAGATGGGTGTGGTCAACATTATTTAACATTCAACATTAGTATTTTCAGTGGTCTAGGGTGGCCAAGACTGTTTCCTCTTTATGTACCATTATTTAGTTTTTGTCAAGAGTATCTCCTTCAATTATCATCATCATCAATAATGGGATCATCAATTGTAATGGGATAATCATCAATTATCCCATTACAATTCTAAAATTAAATATTTTGGATTTTTTTCTTTCTTTTTTCATCAAAGTCTTTTAAGTCCCAACCATTTTTCAACATAAATTGACACCATTGGTTCTGGTTAATTCAATTAAAAAAAGAAAACTTTTCAAATCAAAATTCCAATGTTTGGAAGGATCACTGCAGTGAAGTGAATTCTAATTTGGAGCCCTGCCACGAGTGCATATGCATGACCTTAAACACGTGTTTGTCTCCAACTGTAACTTGGGATTCTTGTGCAACTGTAAGCCAAAGTGCCTTCGGTGTTGTACTTTGTGGTGACTGACCCCGGCCGGATTTCAGACTGATGACGGACAGAGCTGTAGCGGATGGCGATAGTGCAGGACTTTGCAATGGCCCGAGCTGACTCGCCTACAATCATAGAGCGGACAAACACCATGGTGCCGTAGGTCAGCTTTGCACTTGGTGGCTTCACATACGTTCCATCTGGCTCCACCTAGTGGAGAGACAGAATCGCAACTGATGCTTCAACAGCTGAAATCCCATTATAAAATGCACTTTACTATATGTTTACAATCTCTAACTAAATCCTGAACATGACTGACTTCATTTCAGTCTACTTACAGTATTCTCAAATATTGCAATCAGTATATTTAAGGAGAAATCTACCATAATTTCTGTAAAAAAATGTTTAAAGTGGAATGTTTAAATTTTAAAACTACTTACAAAGCGAACACAGATTTATACAAACATGCAATTCACTGATAAAAAAAATTAGTATAATCTAATAAGCTTGAGTAGCTATATTGGCTGAAAAAATTGTGTTAAACCAGAAGCTAAGTATACAGTTCTCAACTGTTGCAGAAGTCATACAGTCATGATATTTACACATTTCAGAGTGCAATAAAAACAAAAGCAGATAGTGTTTGATTATGGAAGCATCTGAGCAGTGAAGCATGTGTCCAACATAATGGTAGCAACTGTACAGAAGATGGTGGAACCACAATCCTTTTATGTGGGCATGGGTATATTTACACAAACACAATCTCAACCTTAATAACCCATTTTAAAGTACTTTTAAAGTAGCTACTTATATATAGTCATATCACCTTGGCATATTTCATCAGCATGTTCTCCCGTGGAATTCGCACATTTTCCAGTTTAAGGAAGCCATTGTCGACCTCATTAAAGCCAAACTTGGGTCCAATATCACCAACTACAATTCCTACAAGAAACAGACAACAAGAGAGCAATAAGGACTGAAAAATAGGCAGAAAGATATAAGATGAGTTACAGTACAAGCACCATAGTAGGAAAGTCATCACAGACTGTGGTTACCTGGCAGGGGTTCATGTGTGATCATGTCACGAATGGGTACGATGAAAGCATGAAGACCATGACAATTACCAAGACTGTAAAGCTGAGCTAAAACTATGGCATGGTTTGAGGACTTTCCAACTGAAACGAGAGAAAAACACGGGTAAAACTTTATTTTGAATATAATCCAAGTTCTCTCTGTCTGAAATTACTTAACATTATAAGGGAAATGTCTTATTTACAATCACAGAAATGCTAACAATATGCAGAATCTTGGCTGAAAAAAAAAACAACATTATCTTGGGCCTATCAGAGTAGTGATGTGACAGTGTGAAAGCACTTACGTCCTCCGGGCCACCATTTAATGGAACTGACAGTGGGACTGTTCATGACAAACTCCTGTGTAGCTGGATCATATGTGGCTGTTGTCTCCAGTCCTCGGAGGTGTGTGCCTGGAGTGAGACAACATATTAAAGCCCATGCACGCACACACGCAGACACACCCGTGTGCAGAGGACATAGTTAAAAAGGAAAGAATATTTGAAGACATTAAGACAACATTGTGTTATATGTTGACAAATGCCATTATTAAATCAAACAAACCACTAAATAACATGAAGTAAAAATACAGAATCTAATCTTTTAGCGACAATCAAAATTATACTTAAAAAATATGAAACTGGATGATGGCAATAAAACAAGTTGAAAGTTTGAAATATCCAGCTTTTATCTTACATTGTTTAAAATAAAATGAATGAGGCCAATTCAAATTCTTACACAAAGTGAGTAAAGAAGTGCAGCTTGTAGGTGTTTGACAGATCTTAGATAACGAACAACTTTTAAGAGGATTCCATTAATGCCAATGACTACAACATTAAAGCAAGTCTGCGGCCAGATCCAAAACCATGCTTTAGACAAAAAAAAAAAATAATAATAATAAATTGAAAATTAAAAATGAAGAGATCATCAAATACTGTCAGTATAGACAAAAGAGCAGGTGACAGAGCAAGAAAGGTAAGGTAATAGGAGTTTGTCAAAGGCAGGTGTCTAATGCAGGCTAGTGTGCAGGTCGTAGAACAGCTAACAGACTAGAGGTCTAGCCATGCAATTCAAAGTAATTAAACACATCTTTATACAAACTTGGATTTATTTTTCATTGTTGCGTACGGCAGATCTTCTGCTTTTCAACATTAGAACTTAATCTATTTCTTCAATGTTCACAAGTGGTCAGATGGGTCACAAAGGAGGTGTGGGTTTCAACATAGGAACTGTTTCACTAACGGTCTCACAAAGTGGGTGCTTACACAGATGGTTTGACATAATGGACTTTAAGTGGCTCATAAATTTAAGTTAAACTACTTTTACACCTTTTTTTTAACATTTATGCAGCATATCCTACTTGACGCCACTTACTTGAACCCTGTAAAAATCATGGAGGAGATCTTGAATGAATTAAATGTATTATTATGTAAGGTTAGTCGAAAATGCTGAAAAATAAATAAATAACTTAGCACTGATACAACTTAAGAACATTTGTAAAACTATCAGATTCCCTGCTGACCCTTTTTTGCATTTAAAATCCATATGAAAAGGCCGGTGAAGTAATATTAACCTCTGTATATTCATACTCTTCATGTAAAAAACATAAGTTATAGAGGCTGCCTCCCTCCCCAAAAGCCCAGTGAATGGTCAGCTCCAGCGCCCTGATCAGGCATGGCCCACCATTTTGCATCAACTCAGAGGAAATCTGCACATTACAAAAAGCATTTTATTTGATGCAAGATTTGTTCACATCCCTAAATGAACGCCTAGTCATGAAAATTTCTAAACTGTTTTTCAGGAAACAAAAAAAACAATAAGAATACCTGCTAAATTACTTGTCATATACTGTTACATTGCCGAAAATGCAATAGATCATATATGAACTTTGAAATGTAAAATACGATTTCATGAGGTAAAACAGGAAGGAAAAACACTGGGTTTTGCTGAATAGGCTTGATGTTTTGGACTGGTCTATTCATTTTTACCGTGGCCCATCTCAGTCTGTGCGTAGGTTCCGATGATCTCTAAGTTCCATGCAGGCATGAAGAAACGGTCCATTTGTGCTGGGGTGGCCTGGTTGAGGAGAGTTGGCAGGAACATCGCCAAATGGAGATCCAAGGGCGATGGCCTGTCTGGATGCACACAACTTGGCCGTGCAAACACAGAGGCAAACAGAAAAGAGGAGCACGTGGTAATGTGGGAAAAGCAAAGAGGGAGATGCATATGGTGTTTTTATGGAAGCCATTGTATAAAAAGTTTTAGCAGATGAATAAGAAGATGATTTTTTTTTCCATCCACAGAGGAGGATTGTGAATAACAATTGAGATGGTTCAAATTAAGAAGAAGTGAGGGAGGGAATAAAGAGTTTGTGCAAGCAACAGTGAAGACAGAAGTGACAAAGACAAATTAGAACAGTTTGTGAGCATGACATGCATACTTATATTTTTGATTTGAGTGTGTGAAAACAACTTAAGTCAAGTGGTACTAATTAAGATCCGTCTTTAGTATTTCCCAAAAAAAAACAAAAACAGTTTGAGTAATTGTCAGTCTGCAGTTGATTTTGTTGCTTTTTTACATTACTTTAAACAATATGTACAGTTAATTTTCCCACTACTTAGGGGTTGAGCTAATTTGGAAACAATATGAATGCCACCTAGAATGAACCTTAAAAATGATAAGAGTCAAAATTGTGTCTCTCAGGACAAGTCTTTATCTACATGAAGTCATTGAACAGAGACATACTGATCTATCATAGAGATACTCTGGTACTCTGGCTATCAGTAGATATTATGTAGGTACATTAATTATGGACAACATAGTGTCAGTATCATCAGTGTGACCACAGTTGATATTCAATAGGCAATAAGAGCATGTCTGAGAATTAAGTTAGACTGGTTAAAGCAAACTGGAATTTTTTTGTAACTAATTGGCCTGACAAGATAAAATATTTCATATCACTACTTTTGTCCACTGTGCTCAAGACTGGATGATTTATCAAGAAAAGGTGTATAAGATTAATTAATAATGAAAACAACTGTAAGTTGCTGGCTTACATACAGACAGTAAAATAAACTGTTTTCAAGGGATCTGGTCTTGCGTTGCCCTTCATCAAACATAAGTGTTCTTGAAATTTAGGGCCATCGGTCCTAAACTTTCAGTGTAGCTTTGCACAAATTAATCACAAATTCTTTCACATTGTTTTGTCAAAGAAAGGCAGCGGACAGTAGCTAGCTTGGCCTACATTATGTCTCACACAGATCTGCCAGCCTCTCAGATGACAAAGAGACATTCAGAGGCTTCACTGTGGGTTCCCAGACCACATGTTTCCACACCACACAATGCTGCTGCCGGATCATCTTCTAAGTCCCAGACTTTAAATGTTTTTTTTTTCTAAATACAATTTCTGATCATTCAGTATGTCAAAAGTCAAACTAAAGACAGACTAGACAGTCGGGAAAATTATCTGATTAAAATCATTTGCAAATTTAGGCAATTACTTGTACGGTTCAAAAGCAATCGCAGCACATCAATCAAAATATATACAGACTCCATCATATGCGCATCATTAATCACATAGAAGAGAAATGAGAGAGCTGTGAGTGGGAAAGCAGAAGTACCTACTGATGTTGATGGGAGCGTGTTTTGGACAAAACTTAACTATTTTTAATCTAAAATACAGTTAATTTTGTAGGTGTTAAAGGGCATCCATTAGTGAAACTACGTTAATGATACTAATACAGCTACATGTGCTTTACAAGGACACATTACCATCTCTTGTTAAAAAACAAACAAACATCTAATGTACCGACGCAATCATCAAGACACACGTTACTTTGAATTTTCTATATGATTTGGATCTGTCAAACATATACAAGAAGCTCCTCTTGATAATAAGCCAATATCCAGACTCGCCAAAATAGGTCTGTTCTTTTTTTCCTTTTGCCTCAAATACAAATTTAGTTAAACATTTAAAAGATGATCACATTCATCTGTATAATTTTTAATAACTATAATGAGGTTGTTTCCAAGCCCCTTAAGAAATTAAATCAAGTCAATAAGTTTCAAGCCCAGGACTGACCGTGACCCAGCTCAGTTTGGGCATATGTGCCAATAGCCTGGAAGGACTCTGCCAGAGGCAGCCATTTCTTGGCCTGCTGAGGGTCACACTGGCTGTACAGGGTTGGGATGAACATGACAGAGTGTAGCCCCAAAGCCTCATTCTGGTTGCCTTTAGCTATACTGGATGAAGGAAGGTGCAGGATACACAACTGAAGATCAGATTCACGGTTACTCAAACATCAGACAACTGGTGCTTTTTCTTTTCCCCCATAAATAGGTTATTGAAGCCTTCAAGAACTTATGGCTACCTTAAGGATCCACTTTTATCTCGTACAAACATGCAAAAGATTTTCCATCAATTACCTATCCAATACATTTTAACTTCTTAGCAGGGAAAGAAAAATTAAAGAGTTAAAGTAGGCATTAATACAAAAATGTGAACAACTGACTGCATAAACATGCATCCAGTACATGTAGCTGGTTGAAAGAGTGCATTTGGGGGAGACAAAGCACACTGAAAGTTTGACCATAACAGTGTAAGCAGAGTTGTATGTCTGAGCTCAACCAACATGCATCTCATACTCTGCTGCCCGAATTCTCTGAAAGGATTATCTATTAAACTGCTCTACACTGCAGCGCTGCTGAGAGCTGGGAGCCTGCATGGCCTCTGACACAATTCTAATCTGATATGAACTTTGTTCCATCTGATCTTGACCGTTTTTAAAGCTCCAAACAACTACACAGACTGTTCGAGTGGCCATTTATACATCATCGTTTTCCATCGTTACCTGAAATCAGTAGGTGTCAAATGATTCCATCGTTAGGTGTCATACATAGACGTTATGAGCCCTTCACCTATACATTTTAAAATGCTGCACCAAATGTGGCAAATAAATGGTAAAAACAACTAATCACAGTCTGCGATTGTTGTCAGAAAGCACAGTGAGGAGGTAATGGTATTTTACTCCACAACCATAAACACTTTTACTTTATAAATGGCACACCCTTGAGCCTATCAAAAGTCTTATTAGTTTGCTCCATATAAGACATTTTAATGAATACATTCATGACTACACACTCATTTTTTATCTTTTTTTGGGTGGGAAAAAATTTATTATGATAACAGGTGACTCCCATTACACTTCAGAGTCTGCAACAAAATTGTTGTGAATCACTTAAAATGACATGTGATTCACTTAAAATAAAATTGATTCTTTTACTGCATACCTCTTGTAGTGATAGATCTCCTCTGGGTCAGCAATGCCAAACTCTCTGAGCTTCAGAACCATCTGGGCACTTTTCCGAACAGCCTGGTCATAGCGCTCACTGCGGGACAGGAAGTTAGGGTCTTCTTCCTCAAAATCTGGGTCTCTGAAAACCAGCGACTCTACAGAAGGAAGAAAAAAAAAATTGGAAAAAAACCATGCACCCCTGCATTATCAAGCATTTGTTTTTTTCAAGAGTTGTGCCACAGAGCAAAAAAAAATAAAAATCAATTTGTGGCCTTTTGATGAGAACCATTGATTTTGAAAGCACAATCAGTGTATCCCATGCAGCACCTTGTTTGGGAACCTTTAGTTTAGTGGAAAGATGAACTTAAAAAAATCTGATGGGCTTATTGTGAGGCTAATGTGTTCATTGGCGATGTTTCAATAAATTAACACCTCAAATAGTTAAATAACGATTTAAATGATAATTATGTAAAACAAAACAAAATCAGTACCACAACCCTGATACGATTCTGTTTTTTTTCCTTTCTGTCAGCCGTCTAACAAACTCATCCTCACAGTAACAGTCACTCACATTATTTAAACAGATCAGTTAGCATAAGTGTTGCTACAGCCGGTTGAGCCGCTACAATAAAGATATCGGGCAAATAACACTTAAGCCGAATTGACCCCATACACATATAAACGGTAACACATCATACTTAAGAAATACCTCTTAAGCGGGTCATTTAAAAATCTTTCAAGATTTTAAGTGTTCTCCAAATGCAGCATTTCCGGACACTTTGTTATAACCTGGGGTTAAATGGAAGGTTGGCAGCCCCTTAGACCGATGAAAGCAATGATGCAGCGTCTTTTTCCTTTTATAGCAAACATCCTCACTATCACATGTAGTTTTAAAACGCCTGCAATAATAAACACGAACACCTTTTCAGTAAGGACGACATTATAAAACTTACCAATTTCTCGTCTTCGTTTGGTCTTCTCAGGGCCTCCGTCCAAAATATTGGTCAATGTACCCACGTCAAATGTAGCGTTTTCCCGCTCTCTCGTTATGTCGGGATTCATAGCTCTTTTTCTAAATATCTAAATGTATATTATGGGGAAAAAAATACACACTCGAATGTGTTGTATAACTACTTCACCTCCAGCAGCTTGCTAACCACGCAGCCGCAGAGCCACAGATTAGTCACGTGACATATATCTCGGAAGTTCCAAGTCCGGCAACTGATGCTTCACATAGTTACATTAGTAATGGTAATATTGTTAAGTTTTGTTTGACCAATTTTTAAAATGACGATGCTTCCCTCAGCTGCAGTGTTTTATTTACCCTGGGAAGTAAACTCTGTGAGGGAAGGGGAATCATTGAGGACATTTGGAAGGTGGGTTCTTAGTATTTTAGTTGTGTTGCTCTGAGTGGCAAACATGTTTTGCGAGAAATTTTGACTCGTGAGGTCATAAACATTATAGTTAACCAAAATTCACAGTTAATGTCGATACCTGAGATAAATTACTGTAGATAATTTTTCTCAAATTTTCAGACTTATCTGCTATCAGCCGGAGGAGTCCAGGGCCACACTGTCAACTCAACATGCCTCAAAGGAGCACCATGTGTTGATCCACACGTTGTTTGTGGAGCCCTTTCACCCAATAATTGGAGCCCAATATTTGGTTTTGGGTGAGGCAGAGAATTTTGATGGTAAGAGGAAACTACTTGTCTCTGAAATGTTTTACATTTCAGGGTTTTCAAACTTCAGTTTTTTTCTTTGGTTTGACATATCGAATAGAATATACACAGTGGCGACCTGAAAGCGCACTTTTCATCAGACTGTCAAATATTACTCTAATTCATACATTCCAGTTTTTAAAAAAATAGGATACTGTATAAAATTTGTATAAAACACTTGTGGTGAACTAAATTATATGGTGGTTTTGTCCTTTGAGAATCAAGGCTTGATATCGGTGAAGCTAAGATTCTAGTGTTTGTTTAAAAGAAACCTCATTGATTTAGTTAACTCTTCATCTCTAGGCTCACTGAGAAAGATTCAGAAGTCTCCTCTCCATCAACTGGCCTGTTTTGCTTGTTTTGCAGGGGTGGGAATGATGGTCCGCGCCCGCGTGCTCAACTGTGTTGATGGTGTAAATGTTGCCCTTCTGCAGAAAGCCATTGATGAGCAAAGGAGTTTCTTCCAGGAGAGAGAGCGCAATCAGGGCAATGTCACACAACCTGCAGGTGCAACATAATTTGCACGGCCTTCTTTCCCTTGGTTACCCACCGTGTCTTTGGTTGGCAGGATGACAGCACCTCTGCCTCTTCATCTGTTGTGTGACTGTCTTACTATCTTTAAACTCAACAGTTTCATGCACTTTATCAGGGTTTGTTTGTATTTATTTTCTACTTATATTTTAGTGGAGCAATGAAAGCACAGCATTAGTGTATGGACACTAGATATTAGATATTGGATATCAAATATTTGCAAATACATTGGCTACAGGATTCATTCCTAACATGTTGTACTTTCAGCCACGTCTGTGTGAGGCATTGTGTGATATTAGCTTTTATTTCTGCCCAACATTTTAACATTTTACTTGATATTATTTTGTTCTCTTTTTTACAAAATACTTTATGGCAAAATATACAGTTGTTACCTATTGGTCATGAAAAAGTGTGCATGTGTTAAAAATAAAAGAAACATATATATTATACAGGGCTTCATTGTTTATTATTAGAGTTGTGGTTCTTTTTTTTAAAAAAAAGTTTTATCCCTGATTTTAATTTTTTTCAGACAATATGTTGTATAATTGATGCGGAGCTTAAAAATTCAGAATGGTGAGAGACTCAAAGTGTAACTTCAAACTCAAAATTTTTTGTCTGAATAAGTTTTGGATAAGTTTGTGGATAAGTTTATCATGTTTCAAGAGAAAGAAACATGATTAAAAAAAAAACCTAAAATGACACTTTTTTTAATAGGACATTTCTGTCCTTGGCATTCTGTCCTAGCTCCTGTTTCTGGTCTGACTGGTTACAATTGAGTGCGAGGCAGCTGTGAAAAGGAATACATGAAAAGTAATAGAAAACACCTAAACGCACCACCAAAAACTGCTCAGCAGTAAAATGTGAGAGGCCCACGCTCTTTAAACGTCATAACTTAAATTTATTGATATTTCATGTGTTTCTTCATATAGTATCAATCTTGAGTTTAAAGTGAACAGTGTCAAGGATAGCCCATGAGTAATACAGAATCAAATCAATATTAGCAAATAGCATTGCACCATGCCCCAGTAACCCTAATAAACACAACTGTATTAAAGATAAACAGCATTCACATCATGCTTTTAAATTAAATCAAAAAAGAAGAAGAAAAAAAAGATCAAATCTTCCTACATAAAGACATGTTTGGTAAACAAATGCAACTCAGCAGCAATCATTTTGGCTTGACAGAAAGCTTTGCAGTAGAAGACTTGACCTGAGTCAAAATGTACATTGTAAATAATATATGAATTTTATGTGTTTTTTCATATCTAATTGTACATTTTTATCTAAACGCTGTGCGTACCAGGTGACTAGTAAATAGTAAACATATCTAAAATCGTGCTTGCCTCGAGTTGTACACTGGATAGGCATCTTTGGAAGAGGCAGCCAGCATAGGTAAGCCTGACTTTTGGTCTTTCTTACAGCGATCCAGAGCTTGTTTGTAGTTGATCCGCTCCTTTGTGATTGGGTCTATGATATCCTTGATGTAATTTGTCTCAGCTTGCAGCTCCCTCATTGTTGTTCTGTCAATAATTTTGGATCCATAGGCATCCATGATGCTTACTCTGCGACCAGTGTTGGGATCGACCAGCCCTCCAGTCAGGTGCTGGGCCTCCATGTAACGAATTGCAGTTTCCTTCGGCATCCAGCCTTTCTGAACAGCTTCTCCCACAGACAAACACTCTTTGGTCATGGGGTCTTCAATTCCAGTGAATGCCTTTTGCGCATTAAGCAAGCGTTGGAGCTGACTATCTTCAATGAGGCCTCTATTTGTTGCCTTGTGAACTGTGTATCTCTCATTGTTGCTGGTGTCAATGATGCCACCTGTTGCTGCCTGAGCTTCCAGAAGCCTTTGGGCAGTGATGGGGTCGATCAGTTTGCGCAGGGTGGCACTACGTATTGTAAAGCAGGTGTCAGTGTGCATATCCATTATTCCTGCAATTGGGAATGTTTCATTGGCAGTTGAAAGGTCCAATTGGTCTGACTTGACTGTTGTGTTGGACTTTGGAGTGATCGAATTGAACTTGGGCTGCTTCTTATTGTCACCTGCTACCAGCAGGGCAAACTCTGATATTGGAATCTTGCCTTTTTTGTATTGTTGTAGATCATTTTCTGTTAGCCTTCCTTCCTTAATGGCATCTTTGATTGAGTACTGCTTTCCACTCTTGCGATCCTGCAGGACAGATGTCTCCCCATCAGGTCCCATGGAGGTTATCTCCTCCCAGTCACACTCAAGCTCCTGCAGATGAATGTACTGCTGACGATCAATCAGACCCTGCAGGTAGGCATCATAAGGAGACATGTCTTTGCCAGTCTCTGGATCCAAAATGGTGATTTTGGTGGAGACATTGGTTTCTTTGGTTCTCGTCTCTGCCTGATCCTCTTTCTGCAGATTTAGCAGAAGTTCACGGATGGTACTGTCTCGTTGATGGATCTTGTCTTTTTCATCCAAGATCTTCCTTTCCAGTTGCTGGATGTCTGACCCCATCTTAACGCTCCTCTGTCTACTCATTTGTGTTCTTTCACTCATTAGTCTTGTCTGTTGTTGGAAAGACAGGCTGATGTCATGTCTTTTAGCATCAAGTGTTCTGAGTTCTCGATTGAGGTCATCCCTCTCCCTCATTAAGGCATCTCTGTTCACTGTTAGGGTTGTCTCTTCCCTTGAAGAGCTGTGTTTGGTGCTTGTCAGCAGGTTGATTTTGTCACTGAGACGTCTAATTTGATCCTCCAAGTCTTGTCTGGCATATTTGGTCTGAGACACCTGTTCCCTCAGGCAATCCCTCTCTGCTTCAACAGCCTGGTCTTTCTCAATACGAACAACCTCTTTGTACACCGTCTTTTCACCAGACTTCTCTCTCTGCAGGATCTCAAGCTTTACATTGATGTTACGGATGTCTCTCTCAAGTCGCAGGATATTGCTGGTTTCATTGTCCATGTCTGACCGCAAACCATTTGTCATCCTCTCCAGCTTAGGGTCTCTCTCAACTTTCAGTACCTCTTCGACAACTATACTCTCCTCAACAGGAGGTGGAGCATTTTCCAGCTGTCTGATGCGCATTTGAATATCTCTGAGGTCAGACTCAGCTTGAATCCTCTTTTGATGCTCATCACTCTCTCTTATGATCCTTTCTTTGTCTTCCAACTTTGTTCTCAGCTGTTGCAATTCTAGATCCAGCTGACGTCTGCTCATTACTTCTTCATCAAGGTTCCTGCTGAGCCTCTCATGGTCCAGTACTTGCCTTGGGTCCTTTTGTAGGCGTACAACCTCCTGCACAACGATTTTCTCCTCAGGCTTCTGTCTCTCCAAAAGGATATATTTGTTTTGAAGGTCAAACACCATCTCTTCTATGCTGCGCCGCAACTGTGCTTCTTCCCGCACATCCCTTCGTAAGCGGTCAGCTTCCTTCTCGAGAAGTGGATCAGGCACATACTTAATGACCTCTCTGGTGACAAGTTTGGTCTCTACCTTGGACTTTTCAGCCTTCCATTCATCTCTCTCTTTCCGGAGCAGTCGGACTTTGTCCTCAAGGGAGTTGTAATGAGTGTGTAAATGGTTCACCTGATCATTTAATCTCTGTATCTCTCGCTCATTTTCAGGGCTTCTTTCTTCTTTAACCACCTCTTGGAGAACTTCCTTCAGTTCCACTTTGGGCTTCTCAGAACGAAGGACGTTTAGATCACTGGTGAGTTGGGTGATGTTCTTCTCAAGATCAGCACGCTGTTTATTGGTGTCTTGTATGTCTTTGCGGATGCGCATTATCTCCACCTCCGTGTTTGGGTCTATGCGGTAGATTTCATTAACGATTTCTTTCACCTCAGTTCTTGGTTTCCAGTCTTGAACGTCTCTGTAGCGATTGTGGAGATCTATCACTTCTTTGGACAAAGAGTTGTTTTCAATCTTTTCTTGCTCCAGGCTTGTTTGGATATTCTGACAAGCTGTGATAAGGTCAGGGTCTTGTTCAATCTTTTTCACCTCTTTAGTGATGATCTTAGGCTGGATGTTAGGAATCAGCCTTTCAAGTGCATTAATCTGACTCCTTGTCAGGAATATTTCATCATTGAGGAGCTTGCTTTTGTTGCTCTCATCTGATATATCTGTCTCAAATGTTCGGATTGCTCTCAACATCTCTGGATCCTGTTCTACTTTAACTACTTCCTTCTTAAACACTCTCTCTTTGATGGGTGGCCTCTTCTGCTGTAGAATTGTGACTTCTGTCTTCATCTGAATCTGCTCTCCATCTTTCACTCGAATTTCGTCTCTCATCCTTTCTATTTCATCTCTCATCTTATTGGCTTCCACATCCAGCTGGGGATCTCTTTCAAATTCTGTTACCTCTCTGGTTAACAGTTTCGGTTGCGTGTTTTTGAGAGTGTCTTCCAAGACGGTGATTTTCTTGTTTAACACCTCAACCTCAGACTGGGTAGAACTACGTTTCAGGGCTTCATCATGTAGTTTGTCACTGAGATCAGCCAAATCATTTTCCAGTTTTGGGTCCCGGTAGTACTGCAGTACTTCTTTCTCCTCAACTCGCTCCACTCCTCTACGACTCTTCAGTGACATCATCCTGTCTCTGAATGTCCTCAAATTTGTCTCTATATGAGCCATCCTCTCCTTTTCTTCATCCAGCTCTTTACGCAGACCATCTACCTCAGAGACACTCCTTTGCTGACTTTGAAGCTGCACTTGTTGCTGTGCCACCATCTGAACTTTCTCTTCATTCTGCAACAGGGAAAGCAAATTCATTGAATGACTACAAGTTATCAGGTGATTTGTTTTGTAGCTTTATTTTCATTATCAGTTATAGTGTGGAGTGCATATAAAGGAAAGCCTTTTTTTTCAAGGCCAATGTTCTTACTTGTAAAATCAGATTCTTAGCCAAACCCATCTGTTTTTGGCGTTGGGTGTTTTCAGCTTTTGCTTCTGCATAACGGTTCACCAGATCTTTTTCCTGTAATAAACGAACTATCGATGACCTTGATCTTTTAATAAACTTACAGATATGTATCATGTTAAAGACATATCAACTTTACCTTTTTTAGGACAGCATCAGAAAGTGTTAGCATATGAGGTTTCTTTGGAACAGTGGCACCAGCATCCTCAAGTGTACTGTTGTATTTGTCAACGTTATCCTCGTACTCCTACACAGATGTGAAGAATTGAGATGATTTACACAATGAAATCACATTTATGCATCAATTGGAATATAAGATATTTGAATCTTACATTGAGTAAATTCTGTAGGTCTTGAGAAAGGACAGCCACTCTGTCTATGTCATCCTCCTTCCGCTTCAGGTCATCCACCACTCTCTGCAGTGAAAAGTGTGGCAAACATTATTTCTATTATTGTGTTTGGAAATAGACTAATTTTGTGGAGGAGAACATATGAATAAAAAAATGCCCTGACATAAAATCAAAGTTAGATTGCTCTGATTGTTTCCTGCATTATTCACCACATGGTAGCTCTGTATAGTCGGAACCCTATCTCACCTCTTGGGAGGTCTGCTTGGCAATGACCTGAGACAGATCGTCATTGGAGTTTATTTGATTTGTCGGCAGATTGTCCAGGAAGGAGTTCAGGGATTTGCATGTGCTCTGGAACTCCTGGTTCTTGGTTGAAGCATCTTGCAAGATGTTTTCTCTGTGAGGTTTAAGTTATGATAACTTCACTTTGGTGTCATGTTTTAAAAAACGTCTATTTTTTAACAGTAGGAGTAAAGTAGCAAGGTTCAGTGAACTACAGTATTTGTATGCAACTTTCCAGAAGCTACACGTGTCATACTAAAAATCTATTTAAACATTGCTTGCAGGATATTTCTGCATCGGAATGTTTAAGAAATAACAAAAAGAAAAGAAGTAGAATTGAATGTGTTTTACCAACCAGTCACAGGATGAAATTAAACAGATTTCACCAACTAATTTGCTAAATAACTGTTTGTGCAAGTAATACCTACGTGACTTTAAGGTGACTGAACTAAAGTGTTCACAGTATGACGCTCACCTCTCCTTCAGCTGGTTGGCAACATTTGTATATCGAGTCTGCAGTTGCTTGACATCTTTCCTCTGGCGCTGGATGTCTGGGCAGTACTCCTGGTAGCCCTGCTGCAGAGAGCTGCATACCTGCTCTGTCGTCACCAGATCCTGACTGAGCTTCTTCATGTCATCCTGAGCTGCTGCCACAGACTTCCACTGGTGCTGAATGCAACAGAAAAGAGTTTTGAGTTGTTTATGTGAGTTGGAGCTTTTGTAAAAGATTAAGCTTGTGTGTGTTTGAGATCAAATTTAAGATTTATGTGGAAAAGCATATCCTCTCACCTGAATGTCCTCTGTGCGGGCTTGAATTGCGGTTGGGGTGTCAGGGATCTGACTATCCTCACTGAGGTTTTGCTCAAATCCAGAGACAAGACCATCAACCTTTTTTATCTGTTTCTCCAGGTTGAAAGATGCATTTGCTCTGAAAAAGGATTAATGTAATGATAAGTGTTAAAATAAGTAGCAAAAACAGACAATATATATATATTTATACACACGCACACGTGTTTAAAACTAAATCTTCCCGTCACTACATAACGATGCCCAACAAGACAAAGAAAAAAAAAAAAAAAACATAGACTTACTTCTTATTGTAGAGATCAGCAAGTGCAGCAATGCTGTCGTGCTTGTTGTTGGCAGCACTGAGTTTGAGTGGCAGGCCTGAGGAGGTACCACTGGGATCTTTAGACAGCAGGGGCTGCAGGTCAACTTGTGCTGCCTGCCTCTGCTGCTCCAGAGCCTTCAGTGCATTGGCAACTTGCTGTATAGGGCAGATATGTAGGTATATACTTGTATCAGAATCCGTCAAATATCAGATACTTCATCATCTAGAGTTCCTACTTATCAACCTGTGTATTTCCACAAAAGAGACACCCAATGGTGTGCATGTTGTTTCAGAACCTTGTCTATATTTTTGCAACATGACCACCTCCTTTTCATGCAAAGAAAGGTAATGTAATATTGTACTTCGAGCATAAAATGCATGCAGGTTAATAAAACCTCAAAAGCTTGTTGAAAGCTGAAAATAAATTGTTGAAATTAATATCAATGTAAGTGAGTTTGTGTTGTGATAGTAGCTATCATAACATAGAACCAATGTTTTATACATGTTTACTCTAACCCTAAAGGGCAAATGGAAAAAGTTCAACAAAGAGGACTCGAATGGGACTGATTGCAGCGCCGATGAATTTTCTGCTTGCTGAAAGTCTCAGTGTTTCTTCTTCTCACCTCCTGCTCCTTCATCCTCTTGGCCAGATCTCCGGACGGATCTGTGCGGCTCAGTGGGGCTCGCAGGCGGCTCAGCATGCTCTCTTCGGTGTTGGCTAGGTCATTGTCCAGTTTGTCCAGCTGCTGAGCCAGAGCTGTTACTTTTGGGTCAGGTGGAGCAGAAGACACTGGGGCTGAATAAGAAAAGCAAGCGGTCAATTCATTGATTGAGCTGATCAGGTTTATAAATATATTTGTGCACTGTTGACAAATAATTTTGTTCATAGACAAAATCATTATAAATATATTTATACGAATAATCAAGGATTTAAATAAATAGATAACAACCTGATTTTTGGGCACTGCTAATATTTGATTTGTGATTTTTCAGGGATGCTGCCATAGCTGCTCGTCTCTTCTTGATGTCTGCCAGTTCACCACCCAAACTAACGAGTTGCAAACAAAGAGAGGGAGGAAAAATACAATAAGTATAACTAACATTCTCAACATACACTTGTACTGTTTCATTCTGGTGATATGATAATGCAGCTTTGTGTTACTTACAGATCCACTTTATCAATGGCATCTGGGTCAGGGGGTGGGATTTGGAAGCAAACTCCTGGGGACGTTTTTGCTCTACCATCACTGGAGATAACATCCCAGTTCTCAATGTCAGAGTTTGATTTCAGAGTAAATTTTTCCCCTCTTGACAGATTAATCTAAACAGAGATGATGAAAAAAAAATACTGAGTGGAAACGCCTCGGCCACAGATATTTGACAGTTTAGGTTTCCTCTATGTTGTTTTTCTTAATGTATGGCAAAAAAATGCAGGCTTCACCCTATCTGTTTCCCAGTCACACAGGGACTCTACTGTGATGGGTCTGTCATTGGTGCTGCGTCGCAGTTTCAGAGGCGCAATGGTAGTGCTCCGTCTCCTCAAGTCGGCCAGCTGCTGTTCACAGTTCTCTACAGTCTTCTCCTCACCCTGGTGGGAAACAAATCCATAGAAAATATTATATCTTAGAAATCTCATACCAGCATAGCCATACATCTTGAATTAGCCTACAATTAGTATGTTTGGCGTATGTAGGCCACTCAGAAACCAGTGAAATATCACACAAAGTTTTTGTTCTCTCTAAATATTGTTGCAAAAAAAAAAGAAGCAAACTTAAAAATAGCTAGAAATAACTGGATTAATAATTGTATGAAAACTCATAAGAGAGATGTACCACAGCTTCTGATAAGGAAAATATAAAGCACTTTGTAGAACTCGGATTACCTGTCTAAAATGTGCTTAGACCATTTACATGGACATCAAATAGATAAATCTCAGAAGATATATGCAGGAAGGTGTTTAATCAGAATTAAACTTTCTGACATCTGCAATGTGAGCATACCTGCTAATCAGCAGGAAATATAACATAAAAGACTAGTTTTCTCCACTATATTATTCTCAAATCCTATAATTGACTATGAGAAGACCAGCAGGATGGGTGTACCCTGCAAACTATCACTTATACTGTACTGTACATTATGGACTGAAACTCTAATCAGATTTATCCAAGTTGATATCAGGAAGTTTTTATGTTTCAGGCTCCTTCTGAGGGAAATAAGGGTTATCTTTAATATCTGCCCCAGTTCATCAGCTCACTTTTGTACTTCTCTCTAAACCATTTGTTTTATGAATGCTTGTTTGGATCCCTTGAAAACGAGATGACGCATGTAAAGAGATGTATCCAGATCTGACAAATTAGATATTGTTTATCATGGTATATTGGATTACTATGTGCTTAGTCTTTTTTTATATCCAGTCTTTTTATTCTCTATATTTTCAGTTTCTCACTCTCAAACTTCTCATACCTCAAGCTGCAACAATGTCTCGGAGTTGCTCTTTTTACTGACAGACTTGGGGTCCAGACTGCTGTTGAGTTTGGTCAATGTCTCTGACAGCTGCTCAGTGTCCATTTGGTACTGGAGAAGGGGCACAAAAGTAATTAACATGTTGCACCACATGGAAATGTATTTAATGCATCAGAATGTGACAATGTGCACACATCCTCACATATACTTACAAACTCAAATGTATTCTAGCCTACCTTTTTGTATTCCTCCACGTTATCCAGATGTGTCTCTTGACAAATGCAGAGATTGAGGAATTTCTGCCATTCATTTCGTACAGCATCTCTTTGAGCCTTGAAATTTTAAGGAATATAGCTGGAATCAAACTGCATTTGGGATTCAAGTTTGATGTGGTGGAATGTTTCAACAATGATTGTACCTCTATTGTAGGGCTGGCAGGGTGCTTCAATTCAATGAGCCTGTCACCCTCATCCTGGAGTTTGTTTACTTCGCTCTCATGGGACAGCAGACTGTTGTTCTTGAAATGCTGATTGAGAATAAATCAAAGGTTTTATGTCTTTCGTCTTGCTAGCACAGAGCAAATACCTTCAGTGTTTCAGGATAAGCCACATCATACGATTGATATATTGTGTTGCTAAAAATGCTATTTTTCCACTGTTCTCACTTAAAGAGATCTTAATGATACTAATTTACAAGTTGACAATCTTATCTTGGGCATCCACAACATAGGATTTCTTTACTTTCAAATTCAAAAGACAATCTATACATAGCTCCACTAAATTTGATCAGCCTCTGTCAGAAACAATCCGTTTTAGCTCCTGTCTCAGGCCTGCTCACCAAAAATCACAGTCTACCCTGACTGGTCAGCTGATTGATCAGAAAGTGGTGTACTACAAACAGATGCTTACTCACAGTTTGAGGTGTGCCAAACAAAGCAGGGATTACATAAATGTGTTACATGTTGATATGGATAAGTAGCAGAGGTCTGAAGTGTGAACTGCCAGCAAGTTGTTTCGCAGTGAGTAACTCCCCTATTTGTGTGGAACTTTCTAACTCTGTTATTTATTTGTGATCTTTGACACACAAATAAGACATAGCTCACTGAAAGAAACGGGAAAACACAACTCATCCCTTTTAACAAAACATTGACCCTGACCTCATACTGCCTGCGAACATCAGGTGGATCCACCATACGATCACTCCAGTCCTGCCTCTGGATCTTGTCCTGTTCTTCTCTGAGGAAGGACAGTTCCTTGTTGCACCCCTGCATGTAGTCGTAGAGGCTGTTCAGGTAGTGGCGTCGCCACTTGGAGTTGTCCTAAATGAGAATGTCAATAAATGAGAATAAAATTCAAGATGTGCTCAAAGTGCTGAACTCATTGACATTTTAAGTAGAAATGAAATTGTAATTTCTGTATTTTATTATTTAGGAAAGACCACGCAGAAGCGGGTTAGTAGCTCAACTTGTTTTATCAGATGGGCATTTGATTCATTGATATGCTTCAATAAGGAATTAAACTTAAAAAATCTAATGAAAATCAAAACTTGTTTATATCTTGAACAGTGCAATCTTGTGTGTGAGTAGAAATCAACCCACCAGCAGGTTATTGTATTGCTTCTTCAGAACTGTATATTTCTCCTGAAAGACAAACCAGTGACACATAATATAAGCTGTCTAAAACAGGATTTCATTAAGATGAAAGATGAAAAAATGGTCAAAAGGCCTCAAAGATATGCAGGATATTCTGTGAATGTACTTCCATGTAAATGCATATGTTTACCTTGCTGCCAGCAGAGCTGACACATAGCTGTGAGTTGTAGGCTTCAATTTCTTTGTGAAGGATGTTGTGAGCAGCAATCTGCTTCTCCAGGTCTGCCATGGAGGGGCCGTACTCCTCTGCATTCACTTGTTTCTGTGAGGACAGACACCAGAGGACCACAGTTCATGAGACAAAGTAACCATTAAAAGCATAGCTGAACAGCAGGTTTCTTCATTCTTCAAGCTCAAAAAACAACAAACATTGATATTCAAAGGGATTTCATGCATTAACTCTGGCTAAAGTGTTCCCACAGTGTTACTGATGCTTACTTGCTTCTGATTTAAAACAGGTCCCCAGTCGATTCTGGGCATCAGTGACACATCATCAATCTGCTCGTAGATGTCTCGGTAGAAGGTACAATCTTTTAACCAGCGCTCATGGAGGTGGATGACACTGAAGGTGACACAGATAAATAAAGAACTCTGGTTGATATTTATGAAAGAAGCAACTAAATGAATAATCAATTTACAAACTGTGAAATGAATTACACTATTCAGTCTTATTCTGCTGCCACATATGCTTTTATAAACCTCCCTATAGACTTCAATTATTAGAAAGGTTTGAGAAGGAAGAGAAACAAGCAGTGCCTTTCTTCCTGTGATTCAACAACAACGCTGTAATTCATGAGTATGTGTTCTCTATGTACTCACTCGATCTCAATCTCATTGGCCTGGGGGTGTTTGAATTTCTTGGCTTTGTCAACGTCCAGGAAGAGGTCCTGCAGCAGGCCCTCAGCCTCACCCAGTTTCTTTGAGATCTCATCCTGATGCTTGAAGGGCAGCTCTTTCTTGTCATTTTCAGCATCCTGGTGAAGGCAGACAGCAGATAAGCTGATAATGTAGTCCCATGGTTTCAGGTGAGTATAGATCAAAAGACATTACTGCATCAATTTACTAAAATGTGTCTTTTCTCACCGCAGCCAGCAGCTCTTCCGATTTGAGGATGTCTTTCTCCACCTGGTCAGCATTCCTTTGCATCTGGGCAATCAGCTGGGCCAAGTTGCTGGCTTGTGACCTGCAGGGCGAGGAGGAGCAGTGAAGTCACATGCTGAGCCACAAGCTCAGATCAGTTCAAACACTATTCTGAATTGGTTCAGCCCTCCTCTCTCATAGTTCCAAAGCTTGTACAGCTTTGTACACTCTCCAGCAGACATGACTTCAACTTTGTAACACCCTTTAATTTTGTCACACCAATTGCAATTTTTACATTCTTTGATATATTATTTTTCTTTCTTTTTTCTTTCTTTTTTCTTCTTTCAGTGAGTGCAAGAATGTATCTAAGTGTAAGCAAACTTCACATCAGCAGTGTTTAACATGAACTAAACACAGAGAAGTGGACTTATAGATCACCTTCACAATCAGAAAATCTATCCCCAGGCTATTTGGTTTAAGTTGTTGTTCTCTGTTTTTTCATTATCTGACATCAAACACGTGAACTGAAAAATCAAACACATCACCGTGGCGTTTCTCAGATTCTAACCTTTCTTCAGCCACTAATTGAGTGTCACTCTCTGTTGGCAAGGAACAGTTTCTTGTCTGAGTAAATGACGTGGGGATGATTTAAATGAAAAAGAGGGTACACACATTTGTGACAAGTACCAACGCAAAGCTGTATGTTCTGGCTTTATTTTACCAAAAATACACCATATTTAGAATGATGCAACATCTCCATTTTGAGGTGGACATAGTAGATTTCTTACAAATGTGCGAATAAAAAAGAAATATTTGCCAGCTATATCACAGCTTTCCTTTAAAAGAAACTTGTTAGGTTCTTAGAAACGTGTTGATGGTATGCAACTTATAGGATCTAAAATCAGTTTCTCATCCACTGAAAAGCCACATTAAAATGCAGCAAGTTGGAAAGATTGTTGGTTTTGCATACACAAATCAATAAAACATCACCAAAACCTCACTAGTGAAATAATCTATAATAATTTGACACACATTAACATGGT
The DNA here is from genome assembly GCF_036924035.1 of Leuresthes tenuis. Classification (NCBI taxonomy): domain Eukaryota; kingdom Metazoa; phylum Chordata; class Actinopteri; order Atheriniformes; family Atherinopsidae; genus Leuresthes; species Leuresthes tenuis. Next base: position 27,555,514 of record NW_027325358.1, read on the forward strand.
GAACCTATTTTTTTCTTTCTGATACCACCAGGCAGTGAAAAGGATTTTTGACCCTTTCTAAGTTACTGAAAGTGAAATGAAGACTGAACATGTGCAGGTTTGGAATGCTGTGTGAATGACAGTGCAGTGTCACATAAAGCTAATCTATAGAATACTTCACCACTTAACTTGACCCACATACCAAAGATATCAGAGGCACTTATTCTGAGAAATAAAATAAGCAAATGTTGAATCTAAAGATATACTTTGGGCAGCCTAATTATAATTTCTTGCTGCACTTTAAAAGGGAGGATGGTGGGTCGTGTGTCATCAAGCTGAAAGCTCATCTGGTTCCTCACAATGAGCTTGCTGTTCCTGCTCATTCAGTAGGGGAGGTATGTGCCCGACACATGAGCACCATTTCTGAGTTTCTCAACATGTATCAGCCAAATTACTTTTCTGTGCTGCTAAGTTGTAAACAGAAACTGTACACGTTGTCATGGTTTTTACTAACACAGCCTCATTAGGGAGCCAAAGAGTTGGAAGAAAAATCAGTGATGACACAAAAGAGTTAGCAGTTAGCATGAATAAAGAAAAGAAGCAGAGTGAATACCTGACCTAAATGTTTTTACTTTATGTTCTTCCTTTTACTTAGTCCTTTATAAAGTCTTTTTCTTTGCAATTGTGGCAAGTTTCATTAGATTTGTTATTTTAAATACATTTTCTCACTCTAATTCTCAAGTTCTTACTTTCTATTGTTTTTAGCTCTTTTGGTAAATGCAGGTAGATTGGGTGATGATGAAAGTGAGTTAAATTCTCACTTGTGGAGAGTTATAAGTGTTTACAATTTCTTTTTGTTAAACTAACCAAAGAATCTTTAAAAATATGTTAAAAAAAAAACTGTCAAATTTCACTTCACTTTTTAACTCAAATCTTTTTCAGTAGTTTTCTGGAAAATATGAAAGAATCTTTTATTTAACATGACTTTAAATTGAGGAGTGAGTAATGGTTTGTTTCTTTCATCAAAGTGTATTTATTCACTGTTGGTGGAGAAGGGGCTGCTTGGTCACACCCTCTTCGTTGCAGCTAAACAGGCCTTATGAGTCAGCAGTGTCTGTTTTTTGTGATCTGGGGGTATGGAAAGAGTGTTTTTCATGCATTGTTCGTAAGATCTGAGGCACTTTATGTGTAAATGGTTTGAGCTTCTCAGAAACTGCTTCAGATACCGTGTCAAGAAGAGTTTTTTTTTTGCATTGGTTGAAATACAGGGCAACATTCAGTGACGAAAAAAAACCCATTATGGTTAAAAATGTAGAATAAAATAAGATTATTTGTCAATATTTAAATGATTCAATTATTGATCAATTTATTATTTATTATTATCTTATGAATGACTACGAGAGGAAAGTTAAACAGCTTGCAGCTACAGTTGATTTCACCTAAAAGCAGGATAACTGGATAAGCCACATAATTCCAAAGGGCTGGTCAGCACTTCCTTGGTTGCTGTTGTTGCACAAACACACCCTGATTTGGCAAAGCTCTTACCCAATGATGAAAAAAGAAGGTGAAAGCAACTCAGATCTTCATTAAACTATAGAGTAATTTCAGTTTACATCTCAGAAACAAATTAGGCTTGTGCTGTGCACTACAAAATCTCTAGAAGAGCAAAGACATTAAATTCCTTAAAATCTGTGTATATTCAACACAGTCTTCTCAGTGTGAAACTATATAGGCTAATTTACTACACGACCCAAGCTTGAGTAATACACTCACACTATAGATTCAAGTTTGCATTCTATATGTTGTTCCCTGTAAAAAATCAAGCATTTCTTGCTGAAAAATTACATTAGGCCTGGTTTGACATCATAGGTGTAAATCCAGTGAAATACATGGATCCAGCTGTTAATTTACTCTGAGGCTAAATTAACTGAATCCACTTTAAGGTAATTTTGATAACTGGCTTCATATTGAAAAATACTCATTGTTAACTGTTGGTCATATTAAAGTCAAACAAAAAATTTGAACCTGGATGACATATTTCACGTTCAACTAACTAACTGCTTAACCACTTATGTAATGATGGACACTGTAATGAATGGTTGGAAACCAAAGCCCACATAAGAGAGAGAAGCTGATCGGTCCGGACAGCACAGCCCTCATCATATTGCAGCAGACAACAACATGTGTGGGGCAGAGGCAAGGTGAAACAGGCACCTGCTCACAGTGCTCTTTACACACACTGTATGTTCACTGTAAACTCAATTTAAAGATGTTATGTTAATGACTACCTGTCCTAAAGATTCAACATAAATCTTTGTCGTTAGCAACAAATAAAGTGAGTTCTCTGGAGATGTTATCATGGACATAATGAATGGTCAAATAAAAAGTGTCTTTGCTTTAACTCAAACACATGAAAACAAATACCTACATTTTATTGTACAAGATTTTGTTAATGGAAAAGTTGTCATTATTTTCTTCTTGACCATTTGACCATCACAAAACACAAACCTTTCAACATATGAACTATCTAAGGCACATACCTAAAACCATCATGTTTTAATTACACGGAAGACGTCTTGTCCAAAATTAATGTGCCTAATTTGTTTTTGTTGTTATGCAGTTGTAGAAAGTTTTCGAAAGCTTTTCTTTTTCTTTTTCTTTTTCTTTTTCAAACCCATTTCCATTCTAACTCATTCCACCTGACCTTGTGCCACCTCAACTATTGCCAACCACTGTCCCTCCTCATGTTCGTGAAATACACCAGAGCTCAGGCTTGGTTAACAAATTCTCAACAAGCTTTCACCATCCCAGAGGATTATCTTTGAAAGTGAAATCATTGAAAGCATTCCCACAAAAAACACATCTTAAAATCTCCTTTAAACCAGCCATAATGTAATGGGAGGGGAAGCCCATAACACACAGAGAGAAAAAAAGGACAGCAACATTTACAGGAAACCTGATACAGTTCTCAGCTCTGGAAGAACTGCAGGAGGGGCAACTTGACCGAGATACTCACATATCCTATGTTTCTCTATGCATTCATGATATCCACAGGGAAAAACTTACTTGCTCATCTTGCCCTTCAGCGTGCCGTCTTTGGACTCCTTTTTCTTAAACATCTTGGAGAAGGTCAAGCAAATATCCTACAAAAACTTCACCCTTTGAGTCTTACTCCTTCTTTGTATCTGTCTTCCTCACCCTGTGGCTCCCAATTTGTCTCTCTTCTGACTGGTGATTCTCAAGCACACTAACACACACAAAAACACACACACTCATGTCAATACAGTGCTTAATACCGGAGGCTCCTCCCAGACAGGTTAACCGATGGGTCAACGCCCAGACATCCACCGGGCGAAGGAAGACCAGTTCAACCTGATTTCCCTGCTCTCCTTCCTCCTGCTTATCTCTTTCATCAGGACTCTGACACACTCACATCTTACACTAAGCAGCAAGGGCCCTCAAATTAGCAGGAATACATAATTCAAGGCTGGATTTACGCTGGATTATTTCAGAAGAGATTTTAAAAAAAGACCTTTAATTTGAGCAAATGCAATTTACCACAGGATGGGGAAAGTTAAGCAGAAATAATGGTTTAAAGTTAGGCTTAAATGTGGGTGAAATATGGAACTAAATTTTGTACAATGATCTCTAGGAGTCAAAGTCTAAATGTACATCATGATATAATTTAACAGTTCTCCATTTCCGCGAATGAGGGACCACTCCTTCATACATTCTGCTGGCCCCCCAACCTTCAATGAGGGTTCTGATCAATTCTGAATACTACAGGCACACAGTGTGTGCTGTCAACAATCAAACACTCAGAGGGTCAAGCCGGAAGTCTGTTACATAATCTCTTCATGGAGATGTACATGTCATAATGCTATACGGCAAGTACAGATGGGTCTAAACATTGCAAGGTCCCTTGTGTCGCATCTACAGCACAGTCATGCAAGACATTCAAGATTAGGGCGTCTCTCTGTAGCTTTTCAACGATAGTAAATCATGGTGAGGAATGCAGCTGGGCAGCTTTCTTGTAGCAGAGTGACGAGAGCACGCATATTTGATTGGTCCAACTATTAAGTGTTGCTTTCTGGGTGTTTCCACCTGTCTGGAAAAACAGATACTTTTTATGTTGCTCAGATACCATATATATATTATGGTTAGTAACCAGAGGTGTAGTGGTGCCAGGAGAAGTGGATATACTTTTAATTCCTGACCCTATGTTGCAGTTTTTTTCCCCCCAAGTAGCTTATCCATCAAATGACAAGGGCCTTCTATAAAAAGTATAAAAAGTTGCATTTTGTTGATGCAAAATGAGAAAATAGAATTTACACAATCACTTATCAGTTACTGCTTGACATAAGAGCAAGAAACAATTTGAACTCAAAAGTCTGAACTGCATAAACCTAACCATCCATCCATCTATTTTCTAAATAATCCAATATAGGGTCGCAGGGGCGCTGGAGCCTATCTCAGCTGTCACTGGGCGAGAAGCAGGGTGCACTCTGGACATGTCCATCGAAGGGACCCAACCAACCAGTCCACTGAAAATGCATTAACTTGGAGCACAATCTTGAATTTGATGTACACCAGATAGGATTGAGATATGGATATACTCAATGATGAGATAAACATAAGTGGGTATATTTCTTTTACTCATGTATTACACCACTCGTTACTTCAAAATACGGAATCCTGAGCAGTTCCTGTGACATAAGACAAAAAGTGAGAAGATCAAAGTCAGTGTCTTGAGTCAGGTAAGACGCAAACATTTAAAACTGTGCTGTATGGTTGGAAAATTTAAAGTATCTCTTTGGGATGCATCATCTGGTTAGTGGTCTACAATAATTATCCATGCTGAGTATGATAGCACTTTAGATCTCGGAATGTATGTACGTTGTGTTGCTGGAGTGCTTTAACATGAAACTGCTCTCAAATCACTCAAATCTGCTGTACATTAAAAGCAACAAGGTCAAATCAGCAAATTTAGATCTAGCTTGTGGGGCAATGTAAAAATGGTTAGCACCATCAGCACACAGTAAGAGGGTTCCTGGTTCAAAGGAACCTGCGTCCTTTCTGTGTGGAGTTGGCATGTTCTCCCTGTGTATGCATGGGTTCTCTCCAGGTACTCCGACTTCCTCCCACGGCCCAAAAACATGCATGTTAGTTTAATTGAACTGTCTCTAAATTTACTCTAGGAATGAGTGTGAGCGTTTGTCTCTGGTTGGCCCTGTGATGGACTGGCGACCTGTCCAGGGTTTACCTTGCTACTCGCCTAACAGACAACTGGCATAAGCTCCAACCCCCCCTTCCTGTGACATCGAGTTGGTTTAAGCGGGCATAGAAAATGGATGGATGGATGTCAATATAAAGATGGAAACTATGTAGAGCAGCAGGAAAAAGACTTTGAAACCTTTAAAATATATTTCTGCAGCAACTCCAAATGAAATGCAGTCTCATCTACTCCACAATTATATACAAAAACAGTCTAAAAGAAACCAAAACACTGTGATTTTCATGTTGTTATTGATCACACTGAGTAAATAATTATACCTCAGATAAAAAAAATAAAATGTATGTATGTAAATGACTTAGGTTTGGAGGTTCCCCTCTCTGTAAATAAAAACATATGATGAACCGTGGCATGATGACATCTTCCACAGAACCTCAAAGGAAGAATTATAGAGATGCATAAAGATGAAGCCTACAAAAGTATTTCCCTAGACTTGGTTTTTGATCAATGCACCATAAAACACAATGTCAACACGCAGAGGAAGTTCAGGACTGTTGCTCACACAGAAATCTCTACAACCTGAAGTAAGTTTACTGTATGAGTGACAATGAATGAGAATTGATTAAAGGACATGATTGGGACTGATCTAAGGACCTAAACATAATAATGACATTCTGTTGAATTGCATTTTTTTCTTTCCTCCAGTCTTCTTATAGTGATGAATTATGTGCCCTTTTAAATTGCAAGCCAACAAGAATGCTGTTCCTAATTAACACAAACTGGACCTCAACCAGTCAGAGATGGAGTGGCAGGACCTGAGGGGAGGCGAACATGCTTGAATGAACTGAAGAGGAATGGTCCAAATTATTTTCCTTACAGATGATCAATTCTCCAGAGCAGCTACAGGTGACTGATGAAGGCGGTTGCTGTTTGGTAACTTAATTTTAAGAGTTAATTTACTTTTTCAGCCTACACCGAGGAATAACTCAGCATAGACTTCCATAGAGACATTATGAGTACCAATGTATTTAGTCAGATTGTGTTGGTCTATGATTGAGTTTCAGATGAAGAATAACCTTCGCAGAATGAGTGATTCCGAATTTTAAAAAACCTCTTCATGCCAGTGTAACTTTGTGCCGCTCCAAACAGTTTAACTGAGAGGAGACTGATGCTTACAGTGAAACTTGATTTTATTTGACCTCATTACCAGATTCATTACATGTTGTATAATAAAAATATTTTGTTTGTTAACACTGACGCAACTTTTTAATAACAGTGTTAATGAGTGTGAGCGTGCATTGTCTCGTTTGTCTCTGGTTGGGCCTGTGATGGACTGGCGACCTGTCCAGGACCTTTGCTCTTTTGTCACCTAACAAAAGCTAAGACGTACTGTGTGAGCAAACTGATTACAGAATATAAAAGCATGAAACACGATCTTAGTAATGCAGAGTGGCAATTTTCTTTTTATCATCAAGGCCCACACTTTTTTTGGTCTAATCAGGTAGAACCAGTAAGTGCCAGTCAACAATGACAAACAAGACTGATAAGATCAGGTAGGGCTGCAGTGTGAAAAGGGAGGGAACAATTGTTTAATGAATATCATGTAAAGATGATGAGAAGAAGAAAAAAACAAAAACATTTCTCAAAAGCAGGTTGAAACTATCAAACAAACCTGTATAGCTATTCACACTTAAGAAAATCCAGGTACAAAAAAAAAACTTTACTAAGCGCACACACACACCCTGCTGAGGCATCCAATACACTCCCATTCGCACACCCACTCCACAGAGGTGCAAGTAAATAGTGACACACACCTTCTGCACACAATTGTCTTGAAAAATTTACTTTTTAACAACACGTGAGGTTTAAACTAGAAATCTTTGGATCATAAGAAATGGTTAATAGTTTAAGTCTATAAAGAAGAAGATAAATAACAACAGAGAAAACTCAGTTTGCTGCAAATATATTTTAATCACATGTCTGGAAACAAATCAAAAATCATACATTCCTCTTTCTGATCTTGATTAATATTTTTCCAGCCTTATGCAGGTAAAGTCCATCTTTATTCGTAAACTCTTAACATAAAATACAAAGTGAGAAAAACAAATCAAATCAAAGAAAGATAAAAAGAAGTCAGCAAAACAGTTAAGTGTGCAAGTGGGTGAGAGACACTTAGACATCTAGATAGTGTTTCACCTGGTATCCCAAGCAAACCAGGTCCCTTAAAGACAAGTGTTGGTGATCAGCTTTAATGTGGAACATAGATGCGAGTCTGCATTACACCTGAAACACAGTGGGTAGCAAAAGATGTTTCTAGCACTACAGCATTTCCACAGACATGCCATTCGTGTTGAAGACATTTGTCCAACTCAACATGGACTAAGAAGCGGTATGATCAATGAAAAGCTGCTTAAACCTCCCTCAATGCCTCAATGTCTGCTGCTGGTTTCTGTAGATAAATCTGCAGCAGGGCTTCTGCTGAGAGGAAAATCTGAATGCTATCAGGGGTGTTCAAAGAGGCTCATTCATCCATTCAAATGGGATGAAGCACTTGGACCCTTCTGATGTGATAGTAAATGTGTTGCCAAATGTGAGTATAATTTGATAGTCTACAATACAAGCTTAACTAAAACTAAGGTAGTATATTACAACAGTGCTGCAAAGAATCCAATCTGACAAAGTGTGTGTGTGTGTGTTTTGGGGGGAGTCTTATCTTTCTCCAAAATATTACATTTATTTCTCTGTTGCATCACTGAGGTGTTGTGGATGGTATGTGTGCGAAGAGAAAGGTTATTTGAGGTTTTGTGTCATATACTGGATCTTAATTCTGTCATAATCAGGAGACAACGGGGTACGCAATAATAAAGGAAATGGGACACACATAAAGAGCTGACAAGTGTGGTTAATAAAATTATTCAGTTAGAGTTTTCAGGATTGTTTCGAGAATTTCACACAGCTGTTGAATAACTACTCCACTTTGTATCTTTTGAACGACAGCGAAAAAACGTCTCTCGCACAAAGAAAAAAGGAAATACACAAAGGCGTTTACATAACTGGAACAAATTATCTAAGAATGCTGCAATGGCTTATTTTACTCTATCTAGAATGTGGGATTAACAACTCAGCTCAAACTGCGAATACCACAGCATGATAACCTGTGAAGGTGAAAAGTCATAGCCTGTTTGCTTGGGCTGATGGTATAATTACAGTAGGCAGGTGAACTTTGGGTCATATTGCTACTTCATTTTATTTGTTGCCTATAATCGATTCTTAGAGATCAGATTCACTCTGCCTTCCTGAGGGCTGCAGAGCCCAGCTATTGTACACATAGGCACTAAAAATTTAACTGAAATGATCCCCATTGACAACTGAACCAAGTTAGGTTGTTTGTGAAACCTGGGGCCTTGTTGTTCTCATGTGGAGGTCACTGGTTTAGCTGCCAAAGCCAAAGATGCCCTTGATGTAGCCGGTCAGGCCGCCCTTGCCCTTCTGCTCCACCTTGTCATCCAGCGATGGGAAGGCCACATGGTTGAGGGCAAGGTCAAAGAAGAGAGGCTTGCAGGGAATTGGCTGGAAGTCAGGGGGGAACTGGACCAGATTGGGCTGCTTTCCTACAAGGGTGGTGTCCAGGCGGAAGGTGTCCAGGCGGTCACAGAGAGGCTACGAGAAGCAGGAGAGATAAAGGAAAGTTGATTTTAACAGAGAAGCAGGTAAGTTTTAAGTCATTTTAAAAGAGACGTGGATAAAACAAGACTGAAAAAACAAGGCAATAACTAATTAACTCAATGAAGTTGTTAAAATGGTTGTAGTTACTAGCAGTGATGTTGCCGTATTCAACATTTTTATTTATTCATTTTCCTACAAAGAGGTACAAGTACAGCACAGAACACAAGGACTGAATTATTATAATTCACTGGCAATTCTATGTAGGTAGTTTATATACCAGCACCAGATATGATGAAACCTCTGTGTTTCTCACTGAGGGTTCATAACCGTCCCCCTCTTCTGAGTGAACTTTAACAACACCCTAAGCAGCATTAAGAAGATCAGGGCAAATCAATCCTGCAATAATCTAAAGTGCAGCTTCATGTCAAAACTGTAGCTCTTTCTCAGTGTTGTGTTTATTAAGAGATTGCGGACCCAGACTCTCATGCAGTCAGAAGGGCTGTAAGGACTCCTGCATCAGCAGTTCATAGTTTCGCACTCTGAGAGAATCAAGTATGATAATATAATCTTAAGGCCGTTTGTCTTTTTTCAAAATTTTTTTTTTTAAATTATCTTTTATTTTTTTTAAAATATATATCAGTGAGACTTCTACTTTAGATTAGATGGAAAGTCCTGGCAAGTCTGAATGCCCTACTTAACGTAGTCTGAAACAATGCATTTTGCAGCCTGAGTAGACAGCAAGTCTTCCCTTGAACTGTGACTGATTTGTTAAAAAACAAACTGGAATATCGGAAACATTTATTGGACACTTCCGACTTCGATACTCCTTAATTAATCCCCTCCCCGGCTCTGGCAAACCAATCAGTGTTAGCATGAAATATAAAATGTCTTTGTGCAGTATCATGGTTTTTTTCTTACCGTGTTGTCCTTCACCTGCTGATGAGCGGAAACTTCAGCAGTCTCATCGGTGTCTGAAAAGCAAACATATTTCCTCAGGACTGTACACACAACTAAGCAGAACAGGGAACAAATACAGTTAATGATCTCTTATAGTAAAAACAAGTAGCTGGCAAATATAGAGGCAGCCAGCTCACAAAGGTGCTCTCACCTAAAATGGCAGCAGCTTGAAGTGAGTACTTCTCAGCATTGACTTCAGCGATGAGCTCCTGAACATCAGGGAGGTCCTGCAGAAATTTAGGGTGGACATCAACAACCACATATAAAGAGAGTTTTTAAACTGTGAGCGATAGAGCGTCGATGTGACCACATATTAGCACTAACCTTGAGGCTATTGTTAAGACTCTTGGCTTTAGACTGAACCTCCTTGGCATATTTCAGTACTCTCTCATACAGCACCAGTGCCTCACTCCACTTCTTCACCAGGACATAAGACTGGGCTATAAAGAAACACCTGCAAGGGGAAGAAGAGAAGACCACATTAACACTAAACACAAGAGTATGCATCTAAAAAACTGTAGGTATTAAATAAAGGGTTTCATTATCAAAACATCAATGAAAAAAAATAATGGGAGGAAGAAGTTTAGTTTTTAGATTATAGAGTATTAAACAATAACTAAAGTTGAAATATAATGTGGGCACATGAACGACAGACAAATATGGTGACAGAACTGTTTCACAAACAGATCAATAAGACATGATAATAAGACATTTAAAAAATATATATAAAAAACTAACCTGTAGGCCTTGTAGACCAGCAGCTTGAGGGAAAGCTCCTTCTGGAAGGTGTGGTCATCCTCCAGGCCCTGGAGGGTGGAGAGCTCAGCCAGACTCTGCAAGGGTGGGAAGCAAGATGTGAACATTAGAAACTTGGGGCCACCTAACCCCACCCATATCCAAGTTAGCCACCTTGTTACATAAGAAGCCACTTCCACATCCATGACACTACCTCTCCGTTAAAAGTAAAACAGGAAGAGGCGAACGACGTTTGAAGCCAACACAGTCGTGTCAGTGAGTCTTTCCTTTATAATTCTGATTTGATGTTACCTTTGTTTATAGATCTCAAGGCCAAATATACTGTATGGTGGTATGTTTGTAAAAAGGGGGGATTTGCTGCTGGCATTAGTCGAACTCTAATATTGTCACTGTTCAGCTAACATCAGTTAACTGCTTACTCAACCACTTATAATATTCACCACACAACCCAACTATAGCAAAGGCAAATATGTTTGGTTATAATCCACTGTGAAATTAATAGGGCCAACAAATTTACAACTTCAAGAATACTGTGTGAGTTCAGACAATAATTAGTCATCCCATCTAGGTCTAACACAACAACGACATGCTAGGTAGAAACAACATAGTGGTTCTGTCCTCAAGTTTAAAAACATGCCGTCCCATAATATAAATGTATTCAATATTAGTTATGTAGTATTTCTTGGATGAGCTGCATACTCTACCTGCAGGATGATGTCATAGAGTCGGATGAGATCCTGTGGACGGGGTCCCCTCTTGTTCTCATCATCCTCAGTCTCCTTCAGTTTAGCCTGCAGAGTGTGAGCCATGCTCTCATTCCGCTTCACCAACGTGCACAGCTTGATGTAGGTGAGATAGCTGGGAGAGAAGAGCAGCAGAGATCAGACAAAATTTAAAAGCCTAAAATTCTCTCCTGGTGTCCTTGTCCTAATGTTGTCGGGCTGGGATCAAACAAGACTAACAGACCTTAATAGGTTTACCAGTCAACATGCACCCAATTGTTAATAAAGTGCCAAAAAATGTCAAAGATGCACCACTGCGACATCAGGGTGGTTACATTCAATTTTTATACATAACCCACATGAAAAGCACTCTGCTTGTTTGATTTATTTTCAAAAGCTTGGAAACAAGAATGTCTAGGTTTTTTTTTTCCTCCCCACACTCTTACTTATCCAAACCTGAAAAAAAGCTACAAAGAATTCCAGACTTTTGCACTATGTAGGAACCCTGTGAAAAAAAGCAATATCAAGAAGGAAATTGTAATGAGAAAACAGTTCAGATGGAATCTGACATCTACAAATGCACATCCTGACTGAAGCATAAGCTGAGGTACTTTTCATTTTTACCTGTGCAGGAACTGAAGGTTTGAAACCTTCCCACTGTCATTATCAGAGCTCCTTTCTCGCTGCTTCTACAAAAACAAGCAATATTCTTTGTCAAATTTAAATACATTCGGATTGTAATGTTGCAATTCACATTAGTTTAGCTTTTCAGACCCTCTCCTTCACTTTAATATAGCAACTTGTTATGCAAGTGCATCTTACTGCCTCATTCTTCAGCTCCTCTCTCACAGCTTGGATGGTGTCTCTGCACTCAGCCAGCAGAGTCTCATACAGATGCTCTTTGGTGTCCTCATTAGCTGCCTGCACAAAAAAAAAAAGAAAAAACCCTAGTTTAGAGCTACAGTGGATTTAAGTGAATACCTGTAACTGTACAATTTAACACACACCCTTGTTCAACACTGGAAAATGATTAATGCATCAACATCTGAAAATAAAACAAAGATCAGGAAAAAAATAAATAAAAATCATGTTATCAGTTACATGTGGCTGATACTTGTTAAAATACAGTTGTATCAGCATTAATATAAACCCACAACATCAGTATGGTTTATCTTAAATGTATCATTTAATGCTAATGAAAAAGGATGAAACAAATTAACAGTTCATGACTGCATAAACTGCTACAAATAGCAAGAGTTTAAGCAGGAATGCGACTGTGGCAAACTGGGGGAAAGACGCAGATATGTTGCCTGGCAGGCTGCTTGTAGCCTACATTCCTGCACATAACTCATCTGCATTTAGGCACACTGGAGTTTCAGGGTTCAGATCTTTGTGAATGACTGGATTGTTCTTCACCTTATCTGCCTTTCATCAACACCTTTATCAAAAAGGCTCACGTAACTCTTACATATTCACAAAAGTCTGCATGACAAACTATGTTCCTGTTAGAAAAAAAAAATTGATTCCGGTAGATGAGAGCAGTTTATGCAGATTTAGTCAAACATTTGACTAAAACTCATATCGAAGTCTTTGAATAGCAATTCCCCATCTTCACCTTAGGAAGGACAGAAAACCCTAAGGAAGCAAATGTTTTGGTTACAAAAAAAATTCCTAATAGTTATAATTACTCAGAGATGGCTCAAAAGCCTGCTCTCATCCTCACAGAACAGGAACGTTACTTTACGTTCTACAAGTCTACCAACACCCTGTCAAGACCTAGCATGACCAGCTTAACCTGCTGAGCATCCGACACTGTTCAGAGGAAAGGTAAAAAAATTTGATAACAGGACAGAACGTTGCTTCAACTGATTTTTGGCTAAAATGGATTTTGGCTTGGTGTTTATAGACCCCAGACTCTAAAAACCTGAAGACCATGGCAAAATAAAGGGAAGGTTCATGTGTAGAATACTATCAAAATAAATGTAGTAACATCCACCAATGGCCTAAGAATGCCCTGCAATGTTACAGTTGGGTCCCACAAGGGCCTGTCTGAAACCTAATACTTCTTTGTCCACAGACACTTGCCGCTGGGTGTAGGCCTGTATTCAGGTGTGGGCTGAAATGCGCAGAATGCGGTTGTGTGATGAGAGACGCTGCATGCCAGACACATGAGTGGCTGTGGGTGTGTCAGGTGTGTCTACAGGGTTGGTTCAGTTGTGAAGCAAAATCAGCTTCAACGAGTTGCGTTGACTCCGATGGGACATGTGATACTCTACATCGAAAAGCGCCCTGTACTGATAACTTCAGGAACTGCATGGATTGTTGTATGCATGGTTTGGCCTGGACTGGATCATGTGAAGGTCAGACTTTCTTGTAATCTTTTAAAGTGATCTTACGCAATAGTTCTTCTTAAACACAAATATGCACCACCTAATAACAACTGCTTCTTGTTGTTACGTCTGCTCCTATCTTCTCTAAAGGCTAAAAGAATGCCTAATATCCAAGTATATTCCCTATCAATTGTTAAAGGGGTACTCTTGCTACAAGTGAAATTACACTGAAAAAGAAAAGAATATCCCTTTTGCATAAAAAATATAATAAATAATGTAATCTCAGATTAAACTGTATGTAGAAGAGGAGCTCCCACCATTTAACTTCATGGTTCAAACATCAAGCGTGAATGTGTTGCTCTCAGTTTCAGTTTTTTTAAAATATGTTTCTCTAATTTTGCTGTAGGCTTGACAAAGCAAACATTGAGATGGTGTCACCTTGATTGCAGAATTATAACAAATCAATTTATTTTTGGTTGCGTGCAGAAACCTGCTGAAGTCATTTGTGTTTTATATCAATGTACACAGAATAAACATCATTCAGAAGTTTCTTTGGGCTTTCTTTTGACAAAACCTAACTAAAAGATTTCCCAAATGATTTAGTCCATAACTGATGCTTTCAGGTGTTGTGCAACATTTCAGAATGTCAAATGTCCGATCTTGCATCAACCATAAGAAAGTGGTTATCTCTAAAGAAGAGTACATCACAACTACGACTGCTTCATAGCTCAGCTGCACATATGTTGACAGAGAATAAAGAACTCATATCATACTAAATAAATAAATAAATCTCTGAAATGGTTACCCAATTTAATTTTGGTTTATGAAACATCAGGTCTTCTGAAAGCAGCCTTTCTGTTCTACCCAAAGACAGGGGACATGCTCCTAATATGGCCCACATCCGTTGTACAGCCGTCCCGAAGACTAGAGGACAGCAGAGTGCTGATATTACTAAAAGTTAAGAAAAATGGCCAACCAGGGATCAACTGGATCAACATGGCACAGACTTGTGCATTTTTGCTAAAAGAAAGATTTTAGATTTGTAGAAAAGCCATAATTCCACAATCTTTATGTGTTTATTTGATGCATCTAAAGCTTTTGATCATGTAAATCATGAAATGCTATTTTATAAGTTACATAACAGGGGAGATCTCAAATCTCTGGTTAGAATTCTCTCCTTTTGGTATGCTCATCGAGACAGGAAAGCATTTTGTCTTCTGTTCTCTTTCATTTTCTATAGGACTGATTTGTCAAAGCTGATGAATGACAGCGGAACAGGTTACTTGGTTAGCGATAACATTATCAACCACTAGTACATGTGCAAATGATTTGGTGATTTAATTGGTCCTTCAACGATCATTGAGGGTTTACTCTTAATATGGTAGACTCTGACATTAATTACACAGAAGTGTAATATTATGACTGTGAGGAGTAGGGAGGACAAACTTTAACTTCCTGACTTCTCTATCTGATATTGCACTCAAGTGTGCAATGAGGTTAAATGCCAAGGACATTATATAACTGACCACCTGACTGATGATCTGTCATATAATGTTTGGTCAAGCTCATATGCAATCAGTGTAGCATAAAATGATTAAATGATGCTGCTGCTAAGAATGAAACAAAAAAGCAGCGCGAGCCAAATGTTTGTTAGTATTGGCATACCCACTCGCTCTGCTGTACTGTATAATTTCATGTGGAGCTATTGGCCTTTTATGTAAATATGTGACGTTGTGGATTTCTTTTCTTTTCTCATCTTTTGTTCAAATTGTTTGCTATGGACCTATTTGTGTCTTTAATAAAGTAGCACAGCAAAGTAAAGTGTCAATTAGCATTCAGAGCATTAGACAACAGTATTTGTAAATATTTGAATACAATGACATGCACAGCAGCTCACTGAAGAAAGCACATTTAGTTTATATATTCCAAAAAACATGAATATAAAAGTGTATGATACCGACCTGGGCGATGGCAGCCTCATTGTCTGCCAGACCCAACAGGAAAACACGGGCCTTGTCAATTTTCACAGGTACCGACCGTCCTCGCCACTCCACCTCACTCATCGTGGCAGCCTGCTTGGTTCTTGCCTGAGTGATCAATGCCTGGGTGGGGGAAGAGAGACTCTGAATTGGATGACATCTTCAGATATGATCCATAATTAGGCATTTCAGCATAGTTTTTTTGCTTTCAATAAGCGGTAATAAATACTTTTTGTGTGGAATATATGCACTTTCCACCCCAAGCATACACATGATACATATAGAAAACTTATTTTCAGACACGATCAACCAAATATAACCATATCTATTATTGTGAAACTACTTTATCCTCACCTCTAGTTTCTCAGCCATCATGCCTCCTCCTCCACCAGTCAGCCTCATCTGCATCAAGTCATTGATGGCATTCTGGTCACCTATAATTTTGTATCAAAACACACAGTGTGTGTGTGGTAGAGGGGTGGAGCACTCAAACATAATCTAAAGGTTTCTTTAAATAACAATGAACACAACCACTGTGATGATGCTCACCAATGTTGTAAGCACAGTAGCGGATGTTGGGCGATATCTCATCCACACGTTGACGATACAGAACTGCCATCTCTTCAGTGAAAGCACTGGCCAGTTTTTCATAGATAGTCCTGACAAAGGGTTTAAAAAGGTTAACATTCATAAAAATCTGGGCAAAACAATGCAGTGAAAAGACATTCACAGATTCTGCCACAGTAAGCGAAAACGTCAGTCATGCGAACTCTTACTTGCACTTGTTGAAGGCTTCCATGGCAAGCTTCCACTCCTGCAGCTCAAACTCCACCATCCCAGTAAGGTAAGCAGTGTAGGCCTAGAATAAGAACATGAACTGTGATACAAACTGTTGAGTAAAAAAAAAAAAAAAAAAAAATTTAAAAAAAGTAAAAGGCTCCCCTCAACATAGCTCATTAATAACATCTAGAATGTTTTTAATTTAGTTTCAGACATAATTACAGGAATTTGAGTTGAGGGAGAATAAGACAGAAGAAAACTTGTGTATCTTTGTGTCTCAAGTCTCTTGTGCATCTCCACCCCTTATTCCATACAAGTACATGTGTCTCTATGAGCGTGCAGGTGAATCTTTTCAGCACACCTGCGCCTCAAGTTTGGTCTTAGCATCAACCCGGGGACTCTCGCAGAGCTTTTCCAACTTCTCACTATGCTTGGCAGCCTTGCGCAGTCGTGCAAGCAGGTGGAACCGCTTCCGTGGTTCTGTGTTTGCCTCCTGCTTCAGCTGCATGGCGTAGCTCCACGCACGCTCTGCCTCCATCAAAACCAGCAAGAGATACCTGGGAGGAGGTAAGTGGACCAGTTGTTTGTCAGCATACTTTTCCAGCAACTTAACTTTTGAAACCGTTTCTTTTGACATCTTGGGACAAAAAAAACAACAACAAACAAACAACACATCCACAGCGAGTAAACTCATAATCAGCAATATTTGTAACAAGGCCTTGTTCGAGTCTGTATTTTCACAGTTATGTCTTATGTAAAACCAACAAGCCATTACATTTCAGAGCATGTAAAATGTGTCTGTGAAATCACTCTATTGTATGCGAAACTCTTCCACAGCATTAGCAAGTTAACAGTGGATAACTGTCCAAATCAAACTGTGCATGACCAACCTGCTGTCAGAAATCATATCTACAGTGATCTTCTTCCCAACAAACTTGTGTCGGTTGCCCATTTTGAAGCCAAGAGTCTTGCGTAGGCGACGCAGCCTACGAGAGCAGTAGCCCCTGCAAAGAGTGACAAAGATATTTTACACTGCCGTGGATGAATATGTCTGGCTGGCCACCAAACGACAAAAGACTCATTTTCATGAATACAATTCTTGTATTTTATTTGAAGAACTGTGTCCACAATGTCTCAAATATCAAACAAGCAGATTTTTTTATACACCTTGAGACATCTATGGCATTTGTAATCTGAGTCGTATTTGTGCACAATGTCAACCAAACACCTATTTACAATAGAGCTGGCAGTAGGTGATGGTCTTGTGCAAGACAGAATTCTATTGATCAGTCTAGATGTAAAAAAAGGTGGACAGACTTAGATCGTATAAGCTTTCTAAGTTAGGTTTTATGATTTTTGTACATTTGCTACCTGTAATGTTAACCATATGGCGGCACAGGAATGCCTGTAACCAGCTTGCTCTCATTGTGCAAATATATTTGGTCTCCAAAACTGAGACGCAGTTTGTACATAGAAATTTGTTAAATATAAATGTAACTGAATTACGTTGAAAATCAATTCATAAAAAAAGTTAACGGATATGTACTTACAACATATTGTCATGACAGAGGAACTATACAGAATGCTCTGGAACTGGCAGTTCGCAGCCATTTCTATTTCAGCAACGGTGAACTCTTGGTTTACAGATCCCACAGTAAATGAGGGCATACCTGTATCTCTGGTAGTCTCCGTGCCTGAGGCCATGCTGCTGCTGGGACTCCTTGATGATTTGCAAAACTGCAATACAATGTTAAGAAACAACCTCATCTTCATCTACACACCACACACATCATGGGGCTCAAGGGGGGGGATATGCGTCATTCATATTCAAGCCTGAGTATCTTAGTCAGGTTGGCAATAGATGAATGAAACAAGTCTGACTATAAACGACAGTTTGCTAGTGACACTTCAGATTGTACAACTTGAAAAATAACGCCTGTCGCGTAACAAAAAATGTAGTCTTAGTTTACCTCGTGTAAACGGAGGAAAAATGGTATATAAATGTCTTTTCATGTCTACCATTGACTGCTTCAAAATGACACGTAGCCTAAAAACGCTAACGTTATCCTGTTCGGGGGCGAGCTAGCAAGCTAACGTTAGCTTCTGAGACCGAAATGGGTTTGTTGAGAGAAAAATAAAACCCCCAACAGCAGATTTCGTGCTGGGAAGGATACTTTCCAAGCCAAGTCCTCCTTCTAGAACATTTTTCTTGTTTTCTTCCGTTGGAGAAACTTTAGCTTCGGTAGGCTTCTCTGCGGCCATCTCTACAGGCTAATAGCTAAAAGATACACACATGCTCAGTCAAATGTATAGTGGGACCAATGACAGTACAGGAAGGGGAGAAGAGGTAATCATCGCGATATTTGTTTAACCCAGTCTTTCCTACCATAGACATATAAAGAATGTTTATATTGTCTATGTTTCCCACTCCGTGATTTATTCGACTTGGCAGGCTTCTTTGCAGTAATCATCGCTCCGCGTGAAAATTTTATTTCTGATTGAGGTATTTAAACGATCTTCTATACAACAACAAGTTCGCTATAAGCCACCCTTAAGCAAAAACCTACCATGCTTAATAGCTTTATTATTCCAAGTGATGATAACAGTCATGCAGGAGAAAATCAAGAAATAAAGCAGCCTAATACCGATTCTTTTTACTTTATACATGCTTCCATTAGGTAACATTATCAGACAGCATGGCATAAATTGCCATTGTTATGCTGATGATACTCAGCTGTACTTATCTATGAAACCAGATGAAACCAAAAGGTTGGTCAGACTACAAGCCTGTCTTAAAGACATAAAGACCTGGATGACTCAGAACTGTCTGCTTTTAAATTCAGACAAAACTGAAGTTGTTCTCTTTGGACCTGAGCACTTCAGGGAGAAATTGTCTAGTTATATAGTTACTCTAGATGGTATTTCCTTGGCTTCTAGTTCTACAGTGAGGAACCTTGGAGTTATTTTTGACCAGAATTTATCATTTGACGCACATATAAAACTGGTTTCTAGGACTGCCTTTTTCACCTTCGTAATATTGCTAAAATCAGGAACATCCTGTCTCAGGGTGATGCAGAGAAACTAGTTCATGCATTTGTTACTTCAAGATTGGACTACTGTAATTCCTTATTATTGGGCTGTCCCACATATTCTCTGAAAAGCCTCCAGCTGATCCTAAATGCTGCAGCCAGAGTTCTGATGAGAACTAACAGGAGAGATCATGTTTCTCCAGTTTTAGCTTCTCTTCATTGACTTCCTGTTAAATTCAGAATAGAATTTAAGATTCTTCTTCTCACATATAATGACCGAGCTCCATCATATCTTAAAGATCTCATTGTAAGATATTTTCCTAACAGAGCACTTCGCTGCCAAACTGCAGGTTTACTTGTTGTTCCCAGAGTTTCTAAAAGTAGAATGGGAGGTAGAGCCTTCAGTTATCAGGCCCCTCTCTTGTGGAATAAGCTGCCAGTAAATGTCCGGGAAGCAGACACCCTTTCCACTTTTAAGATTAGGCTTAAAACTTTCCTTTTTGATAAAGCTTATAGTTAGGGATGGCTCAGGTAATCCTGAAACATCCCATAGTTAAGCTGCTATAGGCTTAGACTGCTGGGGGACCTCATCGGTCACACCTTTCCTCACTTTGCTCTCTTTTTCCCCCTGTTTAATTTCTCAAATGATTTTATGTACATGTGACATTATTGTGATTATTAACTTGTGTTTCCCTGTTCCAACAGGTATCCTTTGAATGGCGTTATGGTGTTTTTTCCCCCCTCTTTTCCCTCTTTTCTGTCTTCTCAAACCCCAGCTGGACGAGGTGGATGGCCCCCCTTCCTGAGTCTGGTTCTGCCAGAGGTTTCTTCCTGTTAAAAGGGAGTCGTTCCTTTCCACAGTCGCCACAGGCACGCTCAGGACGGGAGATTGGACTGAAGACAAATTTCGGTGCAATCTGTTGGTTTCCTTAGCTAGGATATTAATCTTTGAATTGGCTCTATATGAATTAATTGGATTATGATTACAATGAATTGAATTCCAATTGGCTTGAATTGGACTATATTACTTAAGTGCCTTGAGATGATAATTGTTGTAATCTGGCGCTATATAAATAAAATTGAATTGAATTGAATTAATGCCACGATAATTATTTTGAGTGAAACGGTGATGAGCTTTGTGAATGGTTTTGGTGAAATATTAAGATAAAAATCATTCAGATCTCAAATATGATTATGTGAAATGACTGAAAGCTCGAGGAAAATTACTAAAGTGGTTACTAAGTGGTTTTTAACTGTAGTTTACAATCACAAAAATGGTCTTGTAACCATCTCCTGTGCCATCAGTAACCGGCGCAAACACAAGAGCCATTCAGTATATTTTAGTGGAAATCTAGACAAAAGTTATTAACGACCATTTACAAAAAAAGTCTTTCCCCTATATCGCTGAACATTATTCAGACAAACCTTATCACATGCAAATAAAAGAGTTACGATATGTCCACATTTTGCCATGAATGTACTAAGACAAGGCTGTGTGATGAGTGAGATTCCTTAAGTTGTTCCCTAAGCAACAACGGCAGTACACAAACACATGGTGTGTGCACTCTTATTCAAAAAGAGTCTCCTTTGCTATGAACATGAGTCCAGTGAGCAACACGTACCTGAACACAAACACGAAAATACCACTTTTTAATTCAGTTCAGGAGGATTTATTTGCGCGATTAAATGTTCTGCACAGAGTAAAGCCCCATTAGATTCCTGAACAAAATTCCATTCAGATGTTGTCGGCCGCAGAAATGTATCTGGTGAGAAAGTTCTTCATTTCTGAGATGTGCATGGTCTCCTTGATGGTTGTGTCTCTGCTGCGAACCTGAATAAGGCCACTCTCTAATGTATTCTCACTGATCACCACAGTGAAAAGAACTCCCATCTCATCGTATCTGAAATGCATCGAAACAGAAACACATTTACAAACATTTCCTAATTTGATCCTACTGAGCAATGTCTCCATTATGCGTTTCACAACTTTTCCTGAAGAGTGTAACAGAGAGGCATCGAAACAATGAAAAGCATTTACTTGGCATTCAGTAGCTCCATTGATGTTGGCAGAGTTTCAAGATATCCAGGCCATGCATAGATCTTAGCCTCCAGGAATTCATGCAGAAGACCTTCACAAACCTCCAAAAGATATTCACAAACTTAATCTGTTGTCTGTTTTGACAAAAATCCATACAATGCAAAAGTTCAGATAAATACTTCCACAAAGATGCAATAACAATTACAATTTAATTATTAAAATATCTTTTACATCCTCATTTGACTTTCTTTCAAAATATTTATCTAAAGTTAACCAAGGAAAAAAAATATATATTTTACTAATATCTACTATTAATACTAATTTTTCTCACCTGCCGCAGCTCCATAGTGGCTCCCCTACCAATGTCTAAAGCCACTTTGACAGGAGCTAAGACTGGATGGAGTTTGAGAACCTAAAATAGAACAGTGGACCAAAAGTCAGAGAGATTTATTAAAAAAGTGGCTGGAATGTGTCAGGTGAGCTGTTGAGCACAATCACCTTTCTCTGCTGCAGCTTCTGTTTGCCATCGTCTTTCTTGAGCTGCTGGAGCGAGTTGGAAAGAAATGCCATCATGCCACGGTCCATGTTTCCGCTTACAGAGACAACGTGAGGAACTGACTTTCGTCCATCTCGACACTGAAACGCACATGGAAAGACAGACAACGTTACATGTGGTTACACTGAAAAAATAAAAAGCAACTTTGTTAAATAATTGAGTTTCTTTTAAGACTGCAGATATTTACACTGCATTTACTTGACAACAAAAATGTCTTAGCATGAACCATTCCATTTGAGGTACTATTTTTGAACCCATTTAGAGGCATCCTCTTATCATGGGGACTGCAATACACTTATGTTGCATCAGGTCTTAAAGGGGTAATCCTATTTTGTACTTTTGTCTTAATGTCAGCACTTTATTTTCAAAGTGCTGGACAAATTACAAAATTAACCATTATAGTCAAATCAGACATACATGGACATCACCAGTGTGCAAAATGGAACACAGCAGGGAGTAAGTATGTCTTTGCAATGGTAGTTCAACAAGTTAAATGTAGCAGAAATTGGAAAATAAACGAAGCAAACTGACCTGCAGTTTGGAGCGGACCCCTTTGTGTGTGCGCAGCAGCTCTTCGTTTCCTCGGCTCCACAGTGTCTCCAGGCACTCCTGTCCCCACGCGAAACTGTACAAGATCCTCACCCCACGAGATGCTGCATCTTCGAGGTCGTCCTCTGGGACCTCACTGCTGCTGAAGTCAGATGGGCACAGGGCAAACTGGATAGAATGAACAGAAAATAAAATGGGGGAAGATGTGGGGCTACTCTGTGATGGACCAGCGACATGACTTAATGTTTAAGTCTGCTAAAGTGTGCATACTGAAAAAACCCACAGCAAGTAATACTGAAAACTCCCTCAAAAAGAGAAATATAGAGCTGTGATAATCCCAATACAAACAATAATCCTATCTACGTACAACAGCATTATGATAAGCTTCAGCGAATTTAATGACCATGTTTAAAGGTAACATCCCCAAAGCAACAATTCAGCTTTGATTTATACAAAACAGACAATCAGTTTGAAATTATCCAGTGCACATTATGCATAGTTTAATGCAGTATCATATGGCTTCAGCTGATTTTTTTTTAATAGTTCCCCTTAACGCTGTCATATTTTTAGTAAGACACACTGCCTCAAAAACTCACTTTTCGCCACCACTTCAGCCTCTGCCTCGTCCAGTGATCCAGCCACTGGGAAGAGGTGCGAGGGGAGCAGAACCAAACTAGAGATGTCTGAGTGAACTCAGCAGGGCTGTGAAAAAAAACAACAAAAAACCCAGTTTAGTAAAAATATAGGAGAATGATGCAGTAAACTGCATTTCAATTAAAGAATTTCTATTTCAAAATGCAGAACTGTGTTCTGTCCCTATCTAAACACACGTTCCTTCCTCACTGAGGCTACATCTCGAACTCTTGTCCAAGAAAATCTTAAACAGGAATAGAGACCAGCTGCAGCTTTGGCTGCATGCTATCAGCATGATTTGAGCACCCTGTAGTCACGTTGGATCACCTAGCACTGAATCTTTTTGGAAGACCATGCCATAAACCTTGTCCAAGTCACAAAACACATATAGTGTGAGCTGACAAAATTCCAGACTCATTTTATCATCTGTGAAAAAGCAAAAGCAAAGCCGAGTACACTGAGCTACAGCCTCATTGAGAGTCTCTCACTGTAATAAGTCTCCGTCAAAAAGTCTGATCAGTTAACATGACTGGATGTAACACAAGTGTTAATTCACCAAGCTTTTTATGAAAATTAGGGAGATAACTTATACATAGAATAATTTGTCCCAATTACACCAAAATTCTATAAAAAAAATACAAAAGTGTCGGGATGCACAGAGATTCAGGGTCGGTACCACTACCAGATTCAAATATGATACACTGAAATATTTTTCTTTTCATTAATTTACCCATATATGCCAGGGGGGCAGTTAACTAAAGGATCCTTTGTGGGGAAGAAAGAAAGGAACTGTTTCAAAAGACTACTTTGCCTGTAAAAACCATAGCCAACCACAATGCCCTTTTCAGTCTTTACATGGTCTGACAATTTTTTGCGACCAGTAAAACAGAATCTAAGTTCATCTTGTCAGTTTCAGTGCAAAGTCCATGCAACGCAGCTAAGACACACCAGATGAACATCAGCCTCTGACATCAGCCGATGTGTCTTTTTTTTCAGCAGGCCAACAGCATTCAACAAGTTGAATATTGGCCAGTAACATCCCAGGTAAGTTTCATTTGTATATCTCCATAAACTTGTTTCTACACATTGACTTTTGCGACGGTCAGACTTTTGGATGAAGCCTCACCAACCAGAGCCATCTGAAGGCTGGAAACACAGACCCGTCTCTGCCAGGCCAAATGGTAGCTTTCTGTTCACCAGCTCCAACGAGGGTACACACTGCTCCAAGGCACCTGGAAATAAACCAGAACTCATGTGGATCTTCAAGAAAAAGCCATGACCGAGTTATGTGCACTGTTACACTCCCCTTAAACTCTGGCTAGTTACAATCTGGTCATTTATACCGTGTGACAACACAATAAATGATTTGTGGAGCTTCTTGCCTTTCTTCGCAGATGAAAGCACTTGCCACCTGTTCGTACATTTATTGTCTAAAAACACCAGGGGCGTGTTAGGTTGTAGTGTACCTTGCAGCAAACCTCTTCTCAAAGAGGGGGACCTCTGCAGCAGCACGCGTGCCTCCTGGATGACTTGCTCTTTGCTCAGCTCGTGTTGTTCCAATATTTGCTGCAAATGTTCTGATTCAACAATCCACAGTCCGTTTGCTCCTCGCCCCTGGCTGCTGCTCAGGGTGTTTATCCCAAACACCTGGGCTCTGGATCTGGTGACTGAGTGCCACCACTGATCCAGCAGGTTTCTCATCAGCTCCATGCCCAAAGGTCCATAACTGCAGCACAAGCCTCGCTGGAACAGTTCAGCGTTAATCTGACCGGGGGAAATGTAGTGTCTGTTCACGCAAAACTGCAACAACGCCCGGACCTGGTCCAAACCCTCAGCCAGCGATGTACTGTAGCGTCCTCTGGAGCTTTGCCGGGTTTTTACTGCGAATAAAGGCTTTGACAAGATGCGCCTGATAGATTGAATCAACATGATAAAGATGTTGAGAGAAGTCTAAGATAGATACAAACGCCACTGAGGTCGTGAATCATTTGCCAAATTTGTCTGACCTTCTTGACCGACTACCTTCAAATAATCTTAAGTGCTACGTCTGGTTCTGCCAACTATCTTCCCATTAAAACAAATACACTGTGTGTAGGCTACTACCACAATCCATGTGACATGTCTGATGCTTCGACAGTACATGAAAACAGAGGTTCCTTATGTAGGAGCTCCTTTTAGCTAGTTTAACAAACATTATTCAGAAACGCTCGTGATTTAGGGAATGTAATAGCTTTTCACCACCTTGACACAACCAATAATCTCTGCAAAAACCTTGTAATTCTTAAAGGTTAGACCACAGCGAACATGACACATGATGGATGAGTGATCCGGAAATAAAATAAACTTTTTGTTCTTTTGGGTTTTTACGGTAGCTCGCATTCTAATAGCTGCACGACTGCCATCTTCTGGAGTTACTTGATAAGTGAAGTAGTCAACCAAGCACCTCCTGCCTTGGTCACTGCCGTCACAGTAGAGCAAACTTTTAATCCCTCTCATTCACTGTTTTCCCATGTCTTCTATAATGTTCTTTTTCCATGTCTCACAATTTCCAGTTGGGCTAATGAGAAATATTTTTTTAAAAAGAAAAGAAAAGAAAGAAACGTAAAGAGGGGAAAAAAACAGTTGGAAGCTACCCTATAACCCAGAGTTTATTTTTCAAATAACTGCTTTGTTTATGGATTTGTTGATATGTATTCATCTTTATACTTTATTTCCTTGTAACAGTAAAACATACTCTCCTGATCAGCACTTTTAAAACTGTTCTTAATCTGAAATAACTTTAAATCCATCACTGGGGATTCAAACATCCAGAGGTATTAAAGGCCGCAACATATTTGAGCAAAAGTCCGTCTCAAACACTTCCATATCTTTCTGTTATATCTTGGAGCAAGTCTAAGCAAGATTTTTCTGTATTCTCCCTCACCCAGATGACCTGCAGAACTTTCTGCTTGTGTCTGATACAGCAGCATTTCTCCTGCTTCCACTCAAAGTGAGCACACTGGGTGTGTTTGCACCCAGAAAGCTTGAGCTTGCACTACGTTCAGCCGAGCCAGATGAGTTAAGTTATTTTTTTTCCATTTGTTTTTCTGGACCAGCAGATTCTGATATTCTAATTGCCTGGGGAGCGGGAGTTTAGCTGAAGATCCTGAACTGAGTATTGAGGACAATTTGATTAATTACCCAATTCTGAATGTGCTCTTGGCAGTCTCTGTACAGGAGGCTGATGTGTTTTTTTAAGTGGATTGTTCTGGACTTATATTTTGTTTGAGGCGAGTTGCTGTGGTGTAATTTTTTGGGAGCCTGGGGATGTTAAAAAATTACCATAGTCAGATCCCTGTAGGGTTTTTATTAGCTTGTTATATTTAATAAAAATCGTTGGTACTTGGGTACAGACTTGGAAGACGAGACTGCCTCCCTGTAGCGAAACCCAAAAATGTTTGGAACAGGACATTTATTTTTATTTTCCATCATAACTCCAACTCTGATGTGGTTAGACATCTATAGTGGCTGATTGATAATCCTTTTCCAACATACAGTCATAACAATATTTCCAAAAAATCTTTTATAAAGTTATAGCAAAATTTCAACCTGTCACACTTCAGTAAAATTTAGATTTAGATTAAAACAGCTTAATCAAATAAGCTTGTTCCAAAACGTGAATAGAGACGAGCAGGTTCAACATCGTCACTGTTATTATACGCACACCTTACAACCTCTAATGTTAAAGGTTCTGCACTGCGAATATCACCCAAGGACTAAACGTGACACACCCAACACCGTATGAAGGTCCAGAAGCATCAAGGCAACACCAGACAACGTTTCCATTTTCTTCTCTTTATTTAAAAAAGGGCCACAGGCACCCTTTTTATACGATCTTCATAACGTCACTTTAAACATACCACAAACTGAAAACACTGAAATACCTAGTAAAATAAATTACTGAGGAATGTAGCAAAAACGGTTAAGGAAAGGTGCAGCAATCATGGTTGCACAATGTCTAGGACTCCATTTAATGCTTGGGGTTCACTTAATAATTCCAACCCTGCTGTAAGCAAAAAAAAGTTCAACAGTACAAAGGATAATAATAATAATATAATAATAATCATATTGTAAGATTTCAAGACTCAACAGAAGTCACGTTGGTTCCGTATAGTGTGCGTATATCATATCTACTGTGGGAACGGTGGTGGCATGGGGTAGGGCACCATCGGTGGTGGGGGTGGTGGCTGTTGGTTCTGTGGTGGTGGCGGCTGAGAGTTGAAGGGGAATGGTGGGTGATTCATGCCATTCTGAGAAGCCCTCTGCATGCCACCAAACTGAGCTGGGCCTTGGAAGCTTTGGTTACCAAAGCCTCCCTGATTTGGTGGACCACCAAAATTACCCTGTCCGTTGCTGTTGTTGTAATTGTTGCTACCATAGCTACTACCAGAGTTACCACTGTTGCCTCCATAATTGTTGCCATTTTGGGCCTTACTGCCTCCAAAGGCAGTCTTTGGCCCGTTGCCAAACCCCCTATCATTGTCCCTGTCCCTGTAACCACTACCACCAAAGTTACTCCTCCCTCCCCCAGAATACCTATCCCGACGGTCATCCTTGTAGCCACCTCTTCCCCCTCTTCCACGACCTGCATGAGGAAGATGAGAGGGACAAAAGGGGAAGGAAAGGAGCGAATTCAGACTGTTGTGACACTGTAGCAATGGTATTTAAAAAATCCTAACAAGATAAATATGAAATAATCTTGAGATGTAAAACAGGTTTATGACACAGAAGTCAGGATAAATCCCCCTCTGGGCTGCTATAAAACCAACTTTGGAATATCCAGCAACTTTACATTTACTGTGGTAATCTGTTGGTTAATTTATCTCTTTTATAAACTATAACAGGGCAAACTACATTATTTCAAACCTTTAAGTGAACATCTATGACATCTTACCTCCTCTGTCCTCTGCCATCTGCATCAGCTTGGGGTTAATGGCCTGGTTAGCCTCACGGAGCACAGAGATCAGGTCACTGGCTTGTTTCATGTTGTTGGGGGTGAAGAAGGTGTAAGCCGTGCCCGTTTTTTGACTTCGGGCTGTGCGTCCAATGCGGTGGATATAATCCTCAGAGGAGTTAGGGTAGTCATAATTGATGACAAATTTCACATCCTCCACATCTGTGAAAGTGTTGCAGTGTGGCAAAAAAGTACATGGAGGCCACACAGGATTTTGCACACCACAACAGCCAGATCAAAGGGAAAAGTTAGCAACTGTGAACGCTGGGGGAAGAAGACTGGTCATTAGGCTGTGGAGGAAACACAAGTTAAAAAAAATCAAATCTTTGTTCACATCTACTTCATGGGAATACTACTGTGGGAAGAGAGAAACGATGCACACTCCAGTTGCTTACCATAATTAAAAAGATCCAAAGACATCATTCTCCCTTTTGTTACCAAGGGAGAAAAAGATGGATTCAAGTCTTACCATAAAGGAGTATGCATTCACTAGTCCTTTCCCAATGCAGCGAAATCCCCCACAAATTGTCAAGTGACATCCAGGAGCTTCTACGCAGTCAGGCCACGATATGCACTGGGGCCTCCAATATAGGACCACTGAGTGGTACATTTTTGCAGGTCCAGGTTTTTCCCAGTACACTCAAGAGAAGCTTGATATTAAAGGCCGCACTGCACGTCTTGCCAAGACAAAATAGACCATGTATAAATTTGAACAGGGACCCCTTTGAAAAAAGATGAAAAAAGGTCCAAGCATTAAACCTTTCGGGACCCATAGGCGAACACAAAACGGTGCTACCCTCCCCCAATCCCGTTCATCAGTTTCATCCAGGCAAGATCTTCCAAGAAGCCAGTGTTCACTTGAGAAAATGTCTCTCGTTGGCAGGTCTCGACATGACTATAAAATGCAGGCGAGGGAGGAACTTTGGTTTGAGCTGTCTCATTCTCTTTCTCCTTTCACTAGATGTTCCCACTATCCCCTAAACACATGTGCCAGGTCTCATCAATTTTCATAGACAAAATATTTGAAACTGCTCTCTCCATTTAAAGAAATCCAGCGCTTTGACGAGAAAGAAACCAACTGCAAACTTAGACAAGCTGACACCCATGCTACGTGATACAAGCTCCAAATAATAACAATTGTTCCAAATCTCAAACAAGTGACTTGCAATACGGCGCTCTCTAAAACAACTGCATGCAAGGTCATAGTCACAGTATCAAGCATATATAATTTTTTTTTTATGTTTGAGTTGGAAACAGCTGGATGGCATTTTTTCAGATGATATCCTTGGTCAGAGAACAGATGTGTGTGTTTCAACAACATATCGGGGACAAAGGCTTAGCCACACAGCCTTTTGAAGATCACTGGCACACAAGTGCTTTCACCTCTCTAGGCCCACTGGGTGGCAAGCCAGTGGAGCACTTCCAATATGTCATCCATCTCCCTCTCGAGGCCTGGGACTGTCATGCCTAGCGCCTGCCACAAAGACTCCACCTTAAGGTGAGGAAAAACTCAGAAAATGCATAGAAAAGTTAAAGAAAGCAAAGGACTTTCTTTAAAATAAGTGTAACGCTGATAATAAAGTAGTACTACTAAATGGCATACTGACCTAATCCACGGGAGGCCACATCTGTAGCAATGAGAATTGGAGCTTTGCCATATCTGAACTCTGAAAACAAAGGAAGAGTTTTACCTGGCATACAGATCTCCATTTTTTCATCATCATCACTTTGGAATGTAATACATTTAGTCTAACCATTAAGGACCCAGTCCCTCTCCTGCTGGCTCTTATCCCCATGGATTCCCATTGCTGGCCACCTATAACAAACAGACAGAAATATTCAGACTTTTATTTAAACATGGCTGGCGGTGTGTAAAGGTCAATGGTTGCAGTTTTCATTTAGCCTTGCCTTAGTTTGAACCTTAGAACAAAAGAAAAAATGTTATCTAAAAAAATTATAAAAAAAAATAGGGGATCCCTACCCATCTCTTCTCATCCTTCTGGTGAGCTCGTCACAACGTCTTTTGGTCTCCACAAAAATAATGGTCTTGTTCTCTTTTTCACTCATGATCTCCTCCAGCAAACGTATCAGCCTGGGAGCAGAAATCAGAGTCAAGGGACATTAGGTCAGTAAAGAAAGTCACTGAGCCATCAAAGATATAAAGTTACAGTTACAGATGTAGTTGTATGTGCCGAGATGAGAAATTTAAGTGAAGTTTATGTGAGCAACGGTTATTATGCACAGCTGGCTCTTGAACTATTTGCTTAATTATACACTAAATTTTATGGCCATGCACTCATCAAAAGTGATGCAAGTCATCTACTCACTTGTCCTCCTTCTCCATGTCATTGCAAACATCTACGATCTGCAAGATGTTATGATTGGCACTGAGCTGCAGTGCTCCAATATTGATCTGGACGTAGTCCTTCAGGAAATCTTCAGCCAGCTGACGAACTTCCTTTGGCCAGGTGGCACTCCACATTAGGGTCTGACGGTCAGGCTGGTAAAGACAAAAAAAACATCAATTGAAATCTATAGAAAAAAAGTTTCAAGGGTACATTAGTCAATTTAAGAAGATTTATATTACTTAATCTGTTTGAGTTACAGCTTCTGAGCGTATGCATTCAATTCCTCTCCTCTTTGTGGCACATTTCTGTACCTTGCCTGGAGAATTTTATGTGCAAGTACTGGGCTAAATAATTCCTAAACGAGACCACTAGGTAGTCATGGTGTGATGGGTTATTCTCAAGCTACCTCCACAACAATGTTAAGCATTGACCATGGGAAAGCCAATAACATAACTTACCCGAATTTGTTCCACTATCTTGCGGATCTGAGGTTCAAAGCCCATGTCCAGCATGCGGTCAGCTTCATCCAGTACCAGATAGGTGCAACGACGCAAATTAGTTTTACCACACTCCAGGAAGTCAATGAGACGGCCCGGGGTAGCGATGCAAATCTCAACACCTGAAGCAAAAAGAAGAAAAACATAATGCTGCATTACTTAAAACAAATCAAATCTTAATAATCAAATATTAAGAACAAAAAAGTGAGCATACCCCTCTCAAGGTCCCTGATTTGAGGTCCTTTGGGAGCGCCGCCATAGATGCAGGTGCTCTTGAGGCGAGATGCCCTGCCGTACTCTGCAGCTACTTGCTGTACTTGCTGAGCCAGCTCACGGGTTGGTGCCAGAACCAAGCACTTGGAAAAAAACAAACCAACAAACAAAAAAAAAACATTCAATTTTTCAAATCAATACTGATTGGAGATAAATATCCCTTGGTTCTAAGCAGTGCCTGGCTTTCCTTCCAACAAATGAATCAAATAAAACCCAGATTTTGATATAACAATAACCGTTTTTGCAATTAAGTTACATTCTTCAGTTGTTTATTTGTTGTAAACACTGGATCATAATACAGAAAATATATTTAGTCAAATAGAGAGGAATAATTCCAACAGTTTGATATCCTGACGAGGCAAATCAGCCTCTTTTTCATATCTAACATCATATCAATGTTGTGCTAGGCTATAAATAAATGCTCTCTCTCAAAAGCAGTGTCATAAACTCTTTTCAGAAAAGATTATCCATAACAGCCTTTGCAATTTCAAACCACAGGGTGTACAATACTTACAATAGGCCCATCTCCATGTTCCAGAAATGGCTGATGTTGGATGTGCACAATTGCAGGCAGAAGGTACTAAAATGAGGGAAGTAAAATGAGTGAGTCCGTTGTGTTAGCCAACTAAGAATGCAGAATAGTACAGCAGTGTTTCCTAAAATGCACCTGTATATAGTATACAACATATATAGAATGGATATTTCTAAGTTTTAATTAGTCATAATTCTAGTCCTTCTTGAGTCATAGTGACGTTACAGTTTAAAGATCCCGAGAAGCTTAGATGGCAGCTGGCGAGTACTTACTGCAAGAGTTTTCCCAGACCCAGTTTGAGCGATGCCAACCATGTCTTTGCCACTCAGGGCAACAGGCCACCCCTGAGCCTGGATTGGAGTTGGTTCAGTCCAGTTCTGTTTGCTAATGACATCCATGACGTAGCCTGAAGAAACAAGTTTAATTGCTGTAAGACAAAAGCTCTGAAAACATGCTAAAATGTTTAGTACAATAAAATGTAAAGGCATTTTGACTCACTGGGAAATGCAGCTTCATGGAATTTTACAATTGGTTTAGGGCAATCTCTGCCTTTGACTGTAACTTCTTTGCTTCTGCGGTACTGTTCAACTTCTTGCTAGAATTATATAAAAAAAAAAAGGAGATTAAGAAAAACCCTGTGTCAAACTGCACAAAAAAACAAAACAAATCATGGTCAGAATTCAGTGTTTATGTGCATTTTTCTGAGATAAATATAAATGCTATTTTAAAAAATGGGTCTTACAATTGGTCTGTGTGTAGCATCTGGATGCTCCTGGTAGAAGTTCTTCTGAAATTTCGGAAGCTCATCAAGGTTCCAGTGCTTCTTTCGGAGCCTCTCACCAGGGTTGCCAAACTTTCCTGGAGGAGGTCCACCCCTGTTGCCTCCTCCACCACCGCCAAAACGAGGGGGACCGCCACCGTACCTGAGGTAAAAGAAAGTGTGACAACAGTGAGCACAGGTAGAAATGTTAGTCATTAAAAAGTCATGACCTTTACACTATATTATAGGCAAGTAGCGCTCTGCCATTTTTCAGCAGTGCTGATGACATCAGTTTTAGCCTGAAGAGCTAACAAAATCGTCATATTCATTTATACACCGCTTTGTTTTAAAAATAATTTTTAAAAAAAGTCTGTCACTACTTTTTTGTTGGTCCACCTTTGACTACAGCACATATTTACTGTAGCATGGTTTATAAGTTCTTTTTCAGCAAATCCCAAAGATTCTCTGTGGGGTTGGGGTCTTAACTCTGTGCTGGACAGTCCGTGTGTGGAAATGATGCATCACACTCTATGAACTTATGTCCGGGCCTGATGTGTCCAAGCATTATCAGTATGGAATATAACCATGCCATCACATAGGAGCAAAAAAAAAACAAAAAAAAAAAACACCTATTCATGGAGAAAATGGTCTTTCTGCACATTCAGGTAGTCAGCTGACCTCATTCTTTGGACACGTTGCTGAACCTCGAACAGTCCAACTGAAGCAACTCGGGATTATTCACTTAGTTAAATCCAAGTGGTGACCCTTTTTTAGCCAAGCATACTGTATGTATGCTTCGCGGCACATTAAAGACCTCCTCTTCATAAGGTGTAAGTGTATTATCAAACTGTTACAAGGCTTACGCTAGAATAGTGGCATCAAAGAAAAAAAGGCAGTTAAGTTTGTCATCACAGTTCTTTGTATGACAACTTATCAACATAAAAATTCACTATCCTAGCCGCCCTACGCAGTCAGTCAGTGTGGTTTTATGGTTAGAAATGTTTTTTTTTTTAAATAACAATTGTTGGGTTCAGTATTTTTGTTGCTTACCCTAAAACATCAATAAAAAAGAAATCACAATTCATCAATCTGAAGACACCCACTTTGATGAACTTGGCTATTAGAATAGAATCAATTCCTCTCTTGTCTGTTTTTTTGAGGCACGTCTCTTGGAAAGCACACACGTGAAATTGTAAACTGTTTAAGGACAACTGAACAGAAAAGTAAGCTAAAGACAGAGCTAGTTCGGAGCGAGCCAAACAAGTTTGTGTGTGCTGAATATCTGCTTTATCTCACTGCTTTTCAAAACATCTCGATATTAATACTTATTGCTGCATGTGGTTGGCGTAGTCAATGCTCAGTGCCGACTTTACATCAGTAAAACCTGAATAATGCTGTCATGAAATAGGTCAGTGATCCCTAAGAATGTGTCATCAAAACACAGTTGCGCAAAGGTTTTAGAATACTTTGGTGTCTTCAGTACTGCCACTCTATAGTGTATTGACATTGACATTTTTAAAAACACATCTGGTGGACTGAAAATGCAACACTATAAAAAAGTCATCCATCTATCCATCATACCGCTGTATCAGTCTATTTAGACAAATCAATCGCAAAACGTGCATAAAAAAAATTCTAATGCTGCTCAAAGCCCTAATGAGGTCACAGAATGTGGTGTTACCACAGACTCTAAATGGTTGACAAACACATAACCGGTAACTGTCAGATCACTGAACTATGTTTACACGACCCGCTTCATACAAGATACAGCTAGGGCAAAGTGGGGCTGAGTTTTCCATCTATTTAGATACATTCTGTTAAAAATATAATAGCGCTTTTTTTTGGCAATACAATACAAATCTTCGTCTTGAAAACTCATCCGCAAGATGAGAGACGACTGCGTCACAGGGCCAGATATAAAAAGCAGGCTGTCAACTGCTCAGCCTCAGACACAGGGCCGCCGTTTGCTGCCATTTTATCTCCGATCAACAGGGAAACGGAATGTATTACAGTTGCACGAATGCAGGGTTGCCAGCCGCGTAAAAACGATTTGCAGTTTAGTTACTTACTGACAAGGCAAGATTAACTAAGATAACTGTATTGGGCATCATCTTTTAAATACCACCGTAAAAACGTCGGCCTCCGTTGCTGAACGTTAGGCTGTACATCTTAGCAAAAAACAAAGCTGATACTGACGTACCCTCTATCTCTGCCACGATCTCTGTCTGAAAATCCAGGCATTGTGTAGAGGACTTGGAGAAATGGAAATTCAGCGAAAATATCTTTAGCCGGCCAACAGACAGGAGGTTAATCTTAGGGCACAAACACTCAACGGGTTAGTGAAAATAAAATGCCGGCTGACTAAAGTCAGTCTGTAGAGGCGGAAATGAAGTCAGACGAGGCGGATAACATCAATATTAATGCGCGTCCTAAATGGCACCCATTGTGGCACTATTTTATGTATACATCAGCGCTATTTCCTTTTCTTACACACTGGTGCAAAGTAATTAATAAGGTTTACTAAAGTACTGTGCCTAATTACACTACTTTAGCCAGTCATTTGTGTATAACAATTCATTTCTCCTTCATACTACCATTGCACTACATTTAGAGGGATACATTGTACTTTCTCCGCTTCAGTTTACATGGGTTGGTCCCATCCATTGGCAGCATCTTCATTCTGTGCTGGGCATTCATGGAGTGCAGCTACTTTCTTAAGCCAGTGGGTGTGTATCATGTCAGGGCAGGGTGCAGCCCAACTCCTCATACTTGAGAGTCTTTCTTAGATGTCTGCCACTGTGACAAGCACTGGTTCTAAATTTGGTAAATTATTGTTGTCAGCTCTCAGATCCATTTATCATGGAAAACTGGTGTTATGAGATAGTTCTTACTCCTCCTGTTCAGTTGTCACTGCAGCTTTCTGAAGTTCTAACAGCTGGCTAGCCTCATCTGTGTTGCCTTTAGCAGCTGTAGCTGTGGGAGGAAGAGCAGATGCTTATCAGTTGGAAGGCCGGTGGATCAACTCCAGGCTCCAGACTAAAATTATAACACTGGGATAGAAGTTATTTCTTTCTTAGTTTAAATGTTGTGTTTCAAGGTATTCACTAGTCTCACATCCTTTGCATACATCCTTACTGGGAATGAGAGTAGATAAATGGAAAGTACTTTTCCAGCAATTTCCACTGAAGCTTACAAAGAAAGCTGTCAAAGTTGTTCAATAAAAAAAATCTAGATAAAAGTGACAATATGTCAGATTTTATTTGAAAGAGAAAAGTTCCAATATAACAGAGTTACTTTAAACTGAAACCACATGTTGAAATAGCTTGCAGATGAAAAATACTTTTCACACTGATACAGTACAAAATTTGTACATATTCCTCAAATATTCATCTTCATTTTGACATCTCAGTCACAAAAGAGTTTTATTTGGATGATTGAAAACATGCTGGTTCCTGAGAAAGAGACACAGACATCAAAATAAATAAATAATTGAAACCACAATAACCACAAATGCATTTTTTGTTTCAATCACCTGAAAATTATTTTCCTGAAATAACAAAGATCAATGTGATTACAATGAATAAAGATAGTTTTGCAATTACATCGCTAGTTTGATACAACATTGTGATTCCAAAATACATAGAAATTCAATACGTACCGTTGTGAGCCACCACCCATCATCACATTCTCAGTTTTTGTTTTTACCACCTGGAGTTTTACAGTCCTTACAAGTTTTATCTGTGTTCCAAAGGGAGAAATAGATTATTCTCGCTCTTATAAGAGCCACATTATTTAATTTATGCTCTGAAATGTCGCTGAATTGCACATTGATTTGACCCACTTATTTACAGGAAATAATATCAAAAGAGCTGACAACAATCTAACAATGCCCTTACCTACAAAAGCAAAACACTGAGTTACAGATGGAGTGCTTTTGTCACAAAGTTAGCAAATAACTGAATTAGTGCAATATTCACAATGTTCTTCTAATCTGAAATAATTTTCCTCAGTTAGGAGCCAGGATTGGGGTTTATTGAGTTGAACTACTGAAACTACAAATAAGTACAGGCCATTAAAAGGAGATTTTTATGAGTTTGTATTTTACTTGTGCTTTCCCTACCTAGAAGCGAAAGACGTCAAAATCAACTAAATAAAATTGGATATACTTTGCTCTTCCCTATGAATTGTGACAGACTTCATGTGTTGGTTTATGTATGATATGTGAACAAGTGGACAATTACTTTTTCATTTTTTTCCCAGCACACACATTTGTATGATATTTGTTATCATTTTGTATGATTGTTGACCCCTTTTTCTAGCCGTAGTTAACGGCACAGAATTGATCCACAGGCTGGCTTTGCTGTGGCTCACTTTCCTGCTGCATGAGATAAATATAATTTAGAAAAGTATAGTTTGAAAATTTAAGATCTGAAAATAATCT
The DNA here is from genome assembly GCF_036924035.1 of Leuresthes tenuis. Classification (NCBI taxonomy): domain Eukaryota; kingdom Metazoa; phylum Chordata; class Actinopteri; order Atheriniformes; family Atherinopsidae; genus Leuresthes; species Leuresthes tenuis. The sequence continues at coordinate 27,592,565 of NW_027325358.1, forward strand.
GCCTAACACTGTGAGCAAACAGTAGCACAGTTACAAGAAATTTTTTTTCCTCTGGTTGTAACTACACATATGAACCATTGTCTTGGTCGCACATATGTAATTAAAAAAATTAAAAGAAAAAGAAGAGGAACCTGATTGTTTTCTTTCTCTGCTGCACAGGTCGAGCTATACATCAGAAGTACTACTTCTTGTAGAGACCACACACAGGGAACTATATAAGCAAAAGTACACAACAATGTTCTATGAGCACTACACTATTTGTTTAAGCTTTTTACAGGGTTATTAGTCTAACTACTGGCTTATTTTCTGCTTGCATATTTGATATATAAAATAATTTTGTGGCTTCAGATTTAAATGTCTGCTGATACATTACACCTACTGTAAGATGATTTATTTTCAATTTAAGTTTTCAATGCAAATAGTCCTCATCAGAAGACAAAAGTGATAAATGACAGAAAATAATATTCTACTTACCATTTAACTCTCTCTGCAAGTCATCTCTTTCTTTGATGAGTTCAGTGTTATTGGCTGTTAACTGATCAGTAATTTTTGTGAGTTCAGTGTTATTTGACAACAACAGTTCTTTCTCTCGTCCCCAGTTTGTTTTGTCTTTATTCACTGTTGCAAAAGAAAGGGAAACAAAACAGTAACTAAACAAATGTTATCTTACAAAATTGTATATTCAAAAATACATTGGAATTTGTCACAGACATAATCTTTTTTTATCATAATTTAAAAACAAAAACATGCTTACGTTTTACTGCTAGCCAGACAATCACAATCAGGAGGAGAGGACACATCACACGCAGGAACAATGGATCATATCTGGCTTTACTCCTCTTTCCAGAGAATTTAGTGACAAAAGTCACTTGACAAAGAAAATAATCAAGTTAATTAAAACTATATTAAAAATAGATATCAAACATTTTATAATACGCTGAAACCACTGAACGCAATAAATTATTAAATTTAAACATAGGAGGCTGTGGTACTGCACAACACGACCAAACTGACAAACATAAACATAACAAATCAATTTGTTGTTTCCATACCTGTGTGTTGAGCCCCCACAGGTCCTGGTGATACATCTTCCACCCAGGGGTTGTCATACACTCTCAGGCTTTCTGCACTGACATAGATGTCCACAATGCTTTCCTGGTGGTCCTGATCACAGTGAACCTTGTTGACAGTACCAGGCTCAGCGTAAAGTCCCTCAGACATTATTTCTATTTAACTGTTACACATTAAACCATCAATAGCTCTATATTTATCTTCTATCTTCGTAAAACAGTCTGTTTCGTAAAGAGGCAGGTTACATGGCATCAAAAGGGGAAGAGTAGAAAAATAGGAAATCCTTAGTAAATGTTTGTTCCTCATAAATCAACCAGATTACCTGTGTCCGTTGACATTTTTTTCAGTAAATAAAGGGCAAGGGCACAGTTCAGTGGCCAGTTATTATTACATAAAGCAATTCTAAATAGAATAGCTTGGCAAGATACATTATTGCTTGACATAAATGTAAGACAAATAGTCTTTAAAAGAGTGGTTTGGGGAAAAACTCAAATATTTGCTTAAACAAAAAAAGGAAAATGAGATTTTTCAACCTTTGATTCAACAAAGATATCAATACATGTAATCGTCTGGGAAAACCATCTAAGCTTAACTTTGCTACAGTAATTGATATTACATAATTTGTTTCAGCAGCTAACTGGTTATTTAACCCAAACTGATGCACGCGGGAACGTATATGTTCTTAATCAACCATATTGGAATCATACTGTGTCCGTCGCACGTTTCCCCCGCTGCACGCGTCATCACCTAGTTTTGCTCACCAAGAGAGCCAGCGTTAAGCTTGTCGGTGTTTTTGTGAATATAAGTTCACCTCATCAGAGTTGGCCAGCAACTAAAACTAACTCAACACTTGGAAATTTTTTGTTATTATTTGCGGCGAATTCCTACATACCACCCCGTTCATCTTCTGAGCGTCCAGAAGCCCCTCCGGCAACTTTAAAGTCCACGAAAGTCACCTACAAAGGAAGGCCGTGAAAAACGGCGCCGAGAGAGACTCGTTGGCGTTTACCTGTGGTTCGGAGCTGACTTAACAGGACGAAGGTGTCAACCAAGTAAGATCCACCCTGTTCTTACATTTCAGACGGTATGATGTGGGTGTCGAGAGAATTCACTGTTAAAATGATAGATTAATCCAAGCTGTCAGCCTTTAATTTCAATTAGCAACAAACCCAACTATTTAAATAATTCCGGTATCCATCCATTCCCTCCCCTTAGTTCTTCTCAATTCACCAAGTGTTTCCTATATAATCATCCATATTCAAAGCATTCTACTGTTGTCTTAGGGTTCATGTCTTTGGTCAGGGTGGCAACACACCCATTCTGAAATCCCGCTATTCCGACATCCCACCATTCCGACAAGGCTTTCTGTATAAGGAAATGTGCGTTACTCAACAGGTGAGTCCCTTATTTCTGTTAATGCAATTTATATGTTTAACACATGTTTACAGAAAAGCGTTATTAAAAACAAAGTCTCGGCAACTGGAGGAGGAGAAGGAGAAGCAGACCGTGGTGGTTTTCAATCACACACTCCAATGCCACTTGTTTCAACTTCCGAAAATTTAAGGCTTACAAACATGGACCGAATCGGCTCCATAACACGCACAAGAATCCAAAAGAAACGAAAGTTAACTAAAAGAAAGCAAATAAACAGCACGAAGTGGTCAAAATTGGTTTTACGCATGCCTATGTGCGTCTGGCACCTGCGTCTTCGGGCTCTACCACGTTGGTTTGTGGATGAAAGCTATATGTTCAGCTGTAATGTCATGTAAACACAATCTCTACATGACATTTACTCCCAGGTGTGGCCAGTTAGGTCTTTAAGATATCAACAGGTTGTATAAAGCCTTGCGCAACGGCTGTGTGTTTGTGCCAAATGCGCAAAGCCCATCCGCGCTTCCCATAATTGGAGCAAGTACTCATAAATCACGTGAATAACATGAATAAACGTTTTTACTGCATTTTGTTGTGTTTTTATACGTTCTATGCTGTCATTTCTCTCCTCTCCTATTGGCAAGGCAGAGTGCTCGCAACTGTGTCCTGTGCAGTAGCCGTGATATCTGTAATTGCAATTATTACTTTTGCATATGATGACAGCGTGCAAAAGATGCATGGGCTCTGTGGAGAGCTCCACTCCAGCTGGCTGCTGTGACAGCTCACTGACACTGTATTTCTGCTTAATCAGTTTCAGTCTCGCCAGAGTTACATTAATATCTGTATTTTTATATTTGAAATTTCAGGGGATTTTGATAATAGATTATTAAAGTTTGTTTGCGAGGCTGTGGCCTCTGTATGTGCAGAGTTTGTGCGCCAAACTTTAGGGCGTATTTGCGCCGGCATATCATTAGTGCAAAATGTTTTGGGTAAAACATAGGCTATTAAAAGGAACTGTCGGAATGGCGGTATGCCATTCCGACCATAGGAGGAAAAAAGTGTCGGAATGACGGGAAGTTTAATAAAAAAATTAAGTGTCGCCATTCCGACACTTGGAGGTCAATGTCGGAATGGCAGCATGTAACCCTTTGGTCATATAATTTTAATAAATGGTTCGTTGACCAGCCGACCTAGTCAGGGGCGGACCTTGGCATAAGGCAAGTTTGGTAGAAGTTGGTATAGACTAGTAACATGGCATTTTCTTCTTAATTTCTCATTGTAGCTTTTACTTACCGTGGCTTATAGCTAAACAGCAAGCCAGCCAAATAAGCCTCGTCACCATCGTCATTAACCTTATAACTGAATGATAATTCATTAATCACAAAGATGTAAATTATTCTGCAGCATAAATAATGTGTAAAAAATATTAGTTATGTTAAATGTCATGCCACTCGTGCTCTGCCTGGCCTCAGTGGTAGAGCCCTGCGCGGGACTGTTTTCTTCATCCCGCTCCCACTAGATTTCAGACCATTACCGCCCGCTCCCGCAATGTGTATGTCCACTCCCGCCCGCACCCGCAAAACTTTGAGAATTTATGCCCGCACAATAATAGAAATGCATTGATTTTGTGTCTTCTCCCGTCCCGCAGGAGAAAACACGTAATTTTATAGGCTATTAATAAAGAGATTCATGGACAATTGGAACACTTCTCCAAATGTCAGACTTGCCTTGCTTTGTGCTGTAAAGACCTTCTTTGAGCTTCCTTTCCACATCATTTATTGACATCCTGTCTCTAGGCTACATCCCGACAGTGTTGCCAGGTGGGAAATGTAGTATTATCGTACCAGACATAAAATGATGTATTTTGGAGGGAAATTATCGTACACCCGTCATAACCAAAATAACAAGTCTATTGATGCGCTTTTGGAAATGGAAATGCCTTCAGGGTTCACAAAAAAATCCGACAGACAGTTGCGACAGGCTGATTACAACCACAAATTCAAATGGTCAAATTATCATATGTGGCCTTTTTTGGGATTGATTGTACATCGTACACAGGGCAAAATTATCATACAAATACGATAATAATCATACACGTGACCTGGCAACACTGCATCTGGCTCTGCTAGCTCTGATTCGAATTTAATTAGTGACACAACAGGTTCTAACACCAAAACATCCCATGTGGGTTAGAGCTTGGTGCCTTGCAAAGGCAGTGTGTGAGCCTTTGCATGGTGCATAAGCATAATTGTGTACATAGATTTGAGTCACACAGGTTGTGATTGGACAGTTTCCAACAGAAAACAATGACCTCCCACAGCTTACCTCATTGGTCCGTTTAATTTTGATTGCTTAATTATTTGAATAATTTTATAAATGAATCTTTATTAACATCATTAAATTTTATTTGCTTTGCAATAATTTACAGTAGTGATCTTTCATGTGGTTTGCATGATTAGCCATTATTGTTTTTTCCTGTATTTATTTCCCAACATTCTTGTGAATCCTTATCTTCTTCAAACATCCAACTTATCATTGGAAGGTGAACATCCACCAGTTCCTTATGAAGAACAGTCGTTTCTACTTTGCCGTGAGTTTCTGCTGAATGTTTTGGTATCGAAGCAGCTCCTGGTCGGACACGGATGGCTTAAAGTTTTCTAGTGCTGTAGAGAAATCATCCATGGAAAGAAGGAGAGGGGAGTCTTCTGAATCCAGACCTGAGGATAACTTGTGTTAGAGACTGTAATAATAGTAATATGCTTAATAAAAAGCATAAATGGGTGCTTAGACAGATGACTGTGGTTGCTGCTCAGATCAGAACAACTGCAGCATTTAGATTAGATTCTGTTTGCAATATCTGCTCTAAAACTAGTGTTTTAAAAGTTTGGGTAGAGTGTCTGTAAGAGACAGCAAAATTGATTGATTGAGCTACAGAGAGCTTTACAATGAAATAAAAAAAAATGATAAAAAATGTGAATGTGTTGTAAGGTATACTCCGGCAGTCAATAATATACTTGGGCAGCCAGGCAGATTACCCACCCATTCACTCACTCGTGATGCATTTTAGAGACTACTTGAATGCAGCTGCCTATCATAATTATGTGCAAGATAATCACAATTATGTGTTGCATGAACAATGCCAGCAGGATAGTAACACAAAACCTGAGGTGATGGATGGCACAAGTCTGCCATTTTAGGTTGAGAACAATTTGTAGCCGACAAGTCTTTCCCCAACAGCGACATAAAACTCAGATTGCACAAATCTATGACTGCTTTTGGTTCAACTGTATTCACCTACCTACACAACAAAGCACAGACTGAAGCTGTAACTATATAATAATCTTCAATATAATAAGTGAATTAATATTAAACATGAAAAGCAAATAAAACATCAATACAAAAAGCCCTTTTTATAAACATTAGATTTTAGAGCCGAAGTTGCCCCTTTGTTGTACCTCACATGTAAAGATAATACCACCTACCTATCTGTGATTAACACTGCTACAGTGTTTATTGATAACATGGAAAATTTTAAGTTCACCTGTCACAGCAGGTGTGTCTGTACCATTACCATTGTTGATGAGGGCAATCTTCCTCTTGATGGCAACCGTCATAGCGTCTGAACAAAGAGCATAAAGATCAGCGCCGGTCATCTGAGCGGGGCAGTGATCCACCACTTCCTGTAGATTTATGGAAGGCTCCAACTGGAACCTGTTATCAAGGTTAAACATATAGGTCTTGTTTTTTTCTGTTCTAATGAATATTGGTTAAAGACATCCTAATCAAGTAGTACTTATGTTATAAATGAATACATAATTTGAAAAAAATCGAAGTAATTTCTACACCTTATTTTTGCAGTTAGCAAAGCATTTTATTATTGTACTCTTAAAGTTTTGCTTATTTATTTTACACCTAATATTCATGTAACATTCAAAAGACTGCTCTTACTTCCTGAGGATGGCCTGGAGAACCTGCAGCTGTGTGACTCGATCCTTGTTGATTCCAACATAGACCAGCTTATCAAACCTGCCAAGACGCACAATGACAAAGACACAAGAATGTGACAATCAGTCACATTTATTGTTTCACAGTCAGATCGGTAACATGAATCATCTGCTGGGATGAGAAGACACCAAACTTCAGCTGCAGTCTGTTCTATAATGGCAGGCACATCCTGGTGCTACCAGGACATCTATTTGGAGATTCTGTAAAAGATGCAAAGTCACAGCAATGTGCAATGTGTTTGTGTAACAGTAGCAGTCCAATGTAGTACAGATGGAATCACCTGTGTGCTCACGTTTGAAACTTAATTTCTCCTTCAAACTGGCAGACTTTTTTTGTAGTAATTCTCTCTGAGCTTATCACGACACTAACTCTCATTTGTCACACAGTCAATCATTTTCTATTTGTACATCAGCACCAAAGACATTCATAATTTTGTTTGATCTGCATGTCTCTAATATGAGTCAGTGATGGAAACATTACTGTGAGTCTGTGTGTGAGAGACCACACACCTGCCAGGCCTGAGCAGTGACTGGTCCAACAGGTCTGGACGATTTGTGGCTCCAATCACAAAAACTCCAGCAGAGGAGTGCAGCGTGTCGAGTTCAGCCAGCAGCTGAGACACAACTCTGTATAAAGAGAGTCATTCAACTTAATGGATGCTGCTGCTAAATACAGTAATATATGCATATAGTGCAGAACTCAGACAGTGCTTAAAAAAAAAATATATATATATATATGTATATGCAGTATAAGACCTTACCTGTCCATTACTCCTCCAGAGTCTCCACTGCGTCCCCTGCTGGGAGCCAGAGAGTCCAGTTCATCGAAGAAGACAACACAAGGAGCTGCTGAACGCGCTCTGTGAAACACTGTACACAACATCCATATCAGTGTACAGCAATAGAATATGGAGCCAAGTCAGTTTCAATTATCACAAATGCACAGGACAAGATTCACAAATGTATTTCTGATGTACACACAAATATAACTTCATTTACAAACGGCTTCTGGTCTGTGGACTTCGCTGCATTTGAATGTGACCTTTGAGACTTCCCTGACTTGCGTCAACCCACAAATGTCTTTTTTCTTTTTTTAGGATAGAGTGCATCGATCACTGCTGTGACACAAATAATTATGTTGGTTGCTGCATGCATCTTATGGAACTGCAGAAAACCAAATAAAAGTGTGTGAACCTTCACTGATGGGTTTTTGATTACTCTCTACAATGAGACCAACAAGTGGATTCTGGGTCCTGAGTCAAACATAATGCAGTGCAAGATGCTGTTTATGTGGAAACTGGAGAGTAGAACAGGAAAAATTGTCAAACTTGGAGCAACAACAGTTCTCAAAGCAGAATAAACAGTCGATTAAACAAGTTCATTCTTAACATGCTTTGGAGGAAAATAACTCCCATTGAGCCAGTGTTAATTTGTTTCCAGCCTTTATTTCACTCTTAAATACAGTTAGATACAGTGGTGAAGATGCGCCTACTAACCTTATTCAGCATCAAAGAAATACTTCTGGAAGAACATTTAGTTTTGCTTTGTCAAAAGACATGCTGATACACCCAACTGGCCAAACCAAATTGTTTAAAAAATGATTTTCCAAATCAGCACCTCACACCTATCAAAGCAACCTTTCAGCAACCTTGAAACCATAGAAACAAAAATCCTTTCACAGTGTGTCACAAACATCACACCTGACATCTCATTCTTGGCTAAAGATGGCCATTAGTTTTTTTTAATGAAAGAAAAAAAATGACTTATTGTTCTTAAAAAGGGGTAAAAGTTTTGAAAATGATTCTTCTGGCGTGTGTGCGTTTGTCTCTGTACCAACACGGGTTTGGTGGTGGCTGGAAATTATTTGTAGATATTAAAAAGAAGTTAGGAACCAATATTCCACATAAAAGTGAGTGCAATCTCTGACTGCAGCAAAGCTCAAGCAACTAAACATTCAACTTGAATAATCTGATAATGAAATGGCTTAAGAGTAGTAAAAATTCACTTAATGTGATTTTTCCCAATGTGGCTTGAGTTCCAACCTGTTTCGTGGTCTCTCTGCTCAAGTTTCTTGTTTTTAATGAAGTCCTATTGTTCTAAAATCTTGTCAAACCCAAAAAAAGAAAGTGGCACAGCACAACGAAGTGAAGTTAAAATAAATCAGAATGATCTAAAATGTGACACCCACCTTCTCTGATGTTTTCTTCACTCTGACCCACGTACATGTTGATGAGCTCTGGACCTTTAACACTGAAACAGAAAGCAATGAATGAACATTGGAAAAAAATGAAGATGATAATACAACTTTAGCTATTAGAAATCTTAAGAGTGATGAATGATATTGTGTAAAATGCTAGATGGGGTAAAGGTACACTGCAGAGAAAGCAGAAAGAAGCTCAGAGATATTGTGAATGGCCGTTAGCTCTTCACCTACTGATTCTGAAATAATCATTAAGCCACTGGGGTTTGTGAAGAACTGCTGATATACTGCAACGTAACATTTTCTGGTGTGACTATAATTATTCATACTTCCCGCTGTCTGTGCAGTTGGTTATTTTAGAATTGAGTAAACCTACCTGAGAAAGGTCATGGAGCACTCAGTGGCCACAGCTTTGGCTAGCAGAGTCTTTCCTGTCCCAGGTGGTCCATACAACAGGATTCCAGTCCGGTTCAGACCCAGAGACAAGAGCTCAGGATGCTGCAGAGGAAGCTGAACTGTGTCCAGGATCTCTTTCTTCACATGCTGCAGACCTCCAACATCCTCCCAACGCACATTAGGGATCTGCTCATACATGAGGAAGGCTAAAGTTACATACAGCAGAAGATGGCAATGTGATGCAGTCCGACCTGGCATGACTCTTGATGCTCTGTTTTCCAATGCAGAAAGTATCCCCTCAATGTGAGAGGGATCAGCTGAAAAAGTATTTTTGCGAGTAATTGCCACTGCAGTGATTTCTGTTTTTTTAACGGTTCTGCGGTGTGTCACCTTTGGTGCTCCGATGGCTTTGGACTGGGCTTCCTGTAGGTTCTCCAAAGCGGAACTAAAGTCCTGGCTCAGGATGGTCACGCCGCTGTAACACAGATCCTCCTCCCACCAACTACCACTGCACAAACAACAGGACTTTGTGGTCATGATTCTGGCAAACAAAACACTATTCTGGGTTTCTTACACTATTCTAATAAGTACAATAGACAAATCTGTCAGAACTAGAATATGGACATATCAAAAACTTCTTATAATCTTGTAATTGTAATAAATAATAAGCAATGTGACAAATTTAAGAGTGATTTGAAACTTTAGATCAAATACACAGTCCTTATTTAAAGGTGCTTGGATTCAAAGACATCTGAACATAAATAATTATTATAGTCAAATTACAAATTTTACAAATTTATAAAAGAGCAGAACATGTCTTTAATCATCTAGTGTCTCACAAGTTGTGGATCAGCCTCCGGCAAGCAGCTCTTCCAGCTTCAACTAGCAGCGAGCTGAGATCACCCAACACAAAACCCTGAAAAAGGGAGGAGGACATGAAGGAGAGGAAACAGGAAAGGTGTTCATGTTTAATTTACAATTAGATTTTTATCACATATGCACCACACTAAATGTTTTTCACTGTCATGTTTAATGTAATTCTGCTGTCAGACCTTGTTGTGATGCCTCTTAAAGTGTGGTGAGAAGAAATTACAGATTAGTTTACTGACAACCGGAAAAAATAGAGAAAGAAATCATTACATACTGCAGTGAGTTTGGAGATTCTCTTCAAGTTGATGTCGCTCCCGAGGTGAAGTTCTCGGCTAAGGCTGACCAACATGGAACGCCTCTGCTCCTCTGTGGGACTCTCCAACTCTACCTGGTGAACAAACGCTCCCATGACACCAGCAGATAGTTCCCGGGGTCTGCAGACTGTTGCTATTACCATCACACTGAGACACACAAACACAGCCATGTTACATTTAATTGGAAATGGAATCACATGCTCCAAACAGTCTGGTAGCTTCACTATAAAAGCACCAGCTCACTTGCATGAGTGCAGGTTTCCTCTTGTGATAGAGCAACATTTAACTTGATAATTACCTGATCACTGCAATATAAAACTGGCTGCCATTCGTGGCGACACTAGAAATCCAACTGTTCAGCTATTTATCTGGTTTCAAGTAGAAGAGGACAGCAGTGTGTTTACAGTAAGTTAACCTGACATGACGAGAAGTCCAAATATAGAAAGAAAAGTTCTAACTCTACATACGACATAGACTATGCAGTGTTTTAGAGGATCAGCAGCTTTACTTCAATTACATGCACCTTCTCAGGAGTTTTCTGGAAAAGAGTTGATCACCAGATACAGACATATGTCTTATCTAAGGGTGAAATTGTGGAACTCAAAGGAAATTTCTTTATCAACATTCATATAAATGACATAACTGTCCTTGAAGGGTCCCGAAATATCGTACTTTGCTTTTTCTCTAGGAGAACAGCAGCTTTACAGTTATCTAGACTGCTATCGTACATATTATCTGTGTCACACAACACTTTAGAGTGCTTCAGTTTCCAGACAGTGACATTGAGCAGACACCAATAAGCTCAGTTCCCGTTTCTTTCTTTTTTTTAAAATCCATATTACCGAATGTACTTAAGCTTTAGAGGATGGCTCATTAGTCTTGTTGTAGTTGAGGACAAAACTGATGGCTAAGGATAAAAATCTGAAAGAATGCTGGTAATCCAACACATGGAAATGTTGGCAAATTAAAAAATTCTGAGTAACACATTTATTTAATAGATTACACAATTAATGGAAGGTGATTCTGATAAGCCTATTAACTTATGACAGCTTTTATTCATGTATTTGGCTGCAGGAACCATGCTGCTTTTAGCCTGAACTATAATTTCATATTTTTTAGTACAAATATGGTTATTCAGCTTTGTGCGGCCAGATTACGAAAACAAGCCTTGTATATGATTAACTTTTTCAATGTGTAAGGGTCAAACCAGCTTTAATACAGGAGGGCTAGATGCAGTCACTAACCTATGAGGGGCGCTGCTGAGCTGCTTACACAGAACCGCCTGCACTCTGCCATCTTCGTCAGCAGCTCCCCGACCTCTGAGAAGGAGCTGCAGGTTCCTGAGCAGCAGGATGCAGGGCTGCAGGGCTTCAGCTCGCTGAAACACTGACATTAGCTTCGCTTCAGAGGCTGCAGGAGTGTCAGCACACACCGTCACACAGTCCACCTGAACGCAGCGAACAGCAAAGTGAAATGTGACAGGAACAAGCTGCAGTAGCAGTCAAACACATAAACAGGCAATAACATCATGCATGAAAAATTCCATCCATTTACTAATTTCATCGCTGCAGTCACACCTTGAGCAGGTGAAGATTCAGTCTGCGACTCGCTGCTCTGACCACTGTCATCTTTCCACTGCCTGCAGGACCGTAGAGGAGGACGGTGCAAGCAGACAGAGAGCTGCTACAACCAAACACAACACTTACTGTATAGTAGAATATAATAATACGTCTCTCTTTTAGATTTTTTTAAATGGTTTATAAAAACAGAAAGAACAGATCCTATTTCTGTGCACCCATAACCGGTTTTAACGCTTTTGTGGCTGATTGCTGTGTCGTTTTTAATGCTTCTTGTTGTAGATTTCATCAGACAGGTGAGTTACCTGTGCTGCAGGTGAGGCAGAATGATGCTGATGATGAGGTCAACAGTCCTGTTGAGGCCTGGAGGAGACAGGGTGCTCCATAGAGATGATCCCTCTACAGAGGAGCAGGGGACAGGGCTGTTTGTGGAAGCTCCCTGAGAAGATAAAAACAATCATCCACCGATTCTTCTCACTCACTATAAGACTGTACGAATAATCATAATAAGAGCGTAACATAACATTGACTCAAGCACCCACAAAAATTTATTTCAAACCTGTCGGTCAAATTTGCAAGGTGGGCATCAAAAGAAATGCTCCCAATTTCCCCTTCCGCTGATGCCACAAACAAAGCTAATTGTAATAAAATAAATGAATCACAAAACAAAGTGCAAATCGCTGATAAAGAAATGCCAGATACATCAGTCATTAAGCTTACAAGCTACAGTCTCCTAAAACCCACATTGTTGAGTTAGGTAATTGGGGCCAAAAAAAAAGCATATGGACTTGCACCGTTCAATGCTTCCTGGTGTCTTTAGAGGGAATTAGGGTAATTACAGAAGAGGGGATACACGGTTTTTTTTAAATCATTAATCTTTACCTGATTCATGCACAGATGCCTCTACATAATATGAGGTCAAAGGCAAACATTCACCATGTAGAGTGAGGTGTGGAGTCTGTCAGCCAGATGAGCTCTTCCTTCTCCTTCCTCCTCTCTCTCTGCAGATGACCACACCTTCTGCACCCGGAAGGACAGCACCGGACACCTGACCGAGTTTAAAGTTCACAGACTCATAACTGAGGAGTTGCAACAGTTGATGTCAGAAAGTTAAAATCATAGACTGTTTCGTCAGTAAATTAGAAAAGTGTAGATATCAACTTGAGAATATATAAAACATTTTAAATAAAAATTTGGGACTAATTGTGTGGAATGAGGTGTGGTACCTGTGGATTCCCTCAGAATTGTTTTCAAGCAGATCTGGATGGTTTTCAGCTGGTACTGTCAGGATGTCTCCTTGTGAAACCACTCTGTGTCAAATGGTAAATGGACTGTAAATGTATAGCGCTTTTCTAGTTGTGGATTGTTGTTGTTGACTTGTATAGCTGACCACTCAAAGCACTTTTAACACTACATGCCACATTCACCCATTCACTCACACATTCATACAGCACATCTTAGTCTATACATAACTACATGCTTCCTACTCCATTCACACACACAGTCATACACCGATAGATGCATTGGTAGGCAACGTGGGGTTCAGTGTCTCGCCCAAGGGCGCTTTGAGTCGAACCACCAACCTTCCAATTGGTGGACGACTGCTCTTCCTCCTGGGCTACAGCTGATCTAGCCGCTATTCAGAGTCAGACAGCTCTGATTAAGGTGACAAACGATATCCGCCTGAACACAGACGCAGGAAAAGTCTCAGTCTTTGTTCTGCTAGACCTGAGTGCTGCCTTTGACACAGTTGACCATGCAATCTTATTACAGAGGTTAGAAAACTGGGCGGGAATCTCTGGTAGTGCTTTAAACTGGTTCAAGTCCTATCTGGAGGACAGGAAGTATTTTGTTGAAATTGGTAACTGTGTCTCAGACCAAATAGCTTTGACCTGTGGGGTTCCCAAGGGGTCTATCCTGGGACACCTATTGTTCAATCTGTACATGCTCCCATTCCGCCAGCTAATACGCAGCTATAATGTGTCCTACCGCAACTATGCCGATGACACTCAGATGTATGTGTCATTGACGGCAGGAGAACACGGGCCTGTAGATAGACTGTGTCACTGCATCGAACAGATCAGTGTGTGAATGCAAAACAATTTTCTCCAGCTAAACTCAGACAAAACTGAAATCATTGTCTGTGGCCCACAGAAACAAAGAGAAAGTGTTATCAGTCACCTTGAGACTCTCTCTCTAAAACCTAATAATCAAGTTAGAAATTTAGGGGTAATATTGGACTCAGACCTGAACTTTAACAGCCACATTAAATCAATATCATCAGCAGCTTTCTACCCAGACTTAGAAAGACTAATCCATGCATTTGTCTCCAGCAGGTTAGACTAATAGTGTTAATGGCGGTTGGACTGACGGACCTGAGACCTCCTGTGACTCAGAAAGCATCAGCTTACCTGGAAGTGCTGAAGTGTTCAGCCAGTAGGTTGTCATAGCAGCTGAGGTTGTTGTATAGTGGAGATACAACTGGCTGGATGTGAAGCTTGTTGGCAAAGGGCGGAGATGCCAAGCGACAGAAACTTTCAGAGCTGTGACAATCAGGTTCTGAAGGAGACGGCTTCCACCTCTGAGACAAAACAGCCAGATGACAAACGGGTCAGCAAATAAAGAATGCTCTGGCATATATAAAAAAAAACAAAAAACACAACAACAATACTTTGCTGGCATCCATCTCGGTGTAGAGCACCCAGCCCCATTTGAGTCTAGTTTAGCATACACACGCAGGCGTGATTTGAACCCCAACTGCATTATCTAGGTAAGATTGTTCGGCTTTGAGAAGCTCCACTCTGGGTGATTTCATCTTGACCAACATATTTACATGTATTTTTGATGTCTGATTTTGGTTGGACAAACAGTCTTTTTTTTTTCTGAGGTCATGGAAACAGGTTTAGTGATGTAGCCCATTTCACTGACTAGGAATGTCACAATGATGAACTTTTAATTCAAGAATAACTGTCACCAAAATAATTGTAATTGTGTTTTCTCTTTGTCTCACGTCAATTTTCCTATAAATGTTTTGTTATTAGCACCTCTGACCGCTGCCGTTTTTCTCCAAACTATCAAATTAACTATTTTTGAGTTATTAGGCTCTCTTTTTCCCCCCATTGGTTCAAAACCAAATTGGCCTACAGAGGTCCTGACTACAGGACAGAACAGGTGACCATCAAAATGCAGTTAGTCGGATGATTTAAGTTAAAAACCTTGAGGCCATTAAATGACAGAAAAACAAATGCAAACATGTGGAAAATAAAGCGAGAAAATATCACAGCAAAAGGTCTGTATCTGCTTGATTGGAGAACTTGGAACTGGGTGAGAATCATAATAACTTAAGGAAAAAAGTCTAAACAGAAGTTTCCTCAAACAAAGTGAAGTTGTCCCGCATCAGTACTACTTGAAACTTGTCAGATAAGGAACTTTTAATACCCAGTATGACCATGAAGAATGATAACAGCAAGCAAGACTTGCTTCATCCTTCATATGTTCAAATGTTCATATAAAATTGTGAACCTGCTCTTTCAGCATGGACAGACTATATACATAAGGAAAATAAGAAGAAAGACTATACAACCAAGCAATCATGCAGCAATTGAACCTCTATTATATAAACCTCTTTGTAGTTTTTCTTAATTTGATTTAGCTTCTATTTGAAGCCAGTTTGCATCTCACATATCCAGGTTCAGTCAGGCTCTAACTGTACTCAGTGTACTGTTAAAATAATTTTCATAACGTGTTGAGGCACCTTCATCCTTAATGTGCAGCTCTTAACAGGAATCATTTCTCCTTCAGTCATGTTGAACCAGAGAGTCGCTGATATGAAACCCACATCATCATGGACCTGCAGTTCTGGAGAGAGTGTTAAATCCACAATCACCACACACACCAGCTGCTCTTTGCTGACGCCCAACCTGACATCAGTCTCTCCTGTGTGTGCTCTGAACGATCCCCCGAGCTTCGATAACCTTATCCACTCATGGTTAAATAGCCCCAGTTTTAGAAGCATCTCCTTGCTTACAAACACACAGCTGTCCCCATCCACATGTGCTCCCCGTTGACCTCTAATGTCGTGCCATCGCTGAGTGTCCACCACGCGGACGTCCAAACGGCACTCCAATGCTTGTAGGACGTCAGAGAACCCCGAGTTCAGCAGCCTCCTGTTGTCAAAAAGGGATCGTTCACTGCTAAGGCTATTGGCGTAATGAGCAAAGTCCGACACGCACAGTCTGGGTGGTCTGCAAGGCAAGGGTGGGTCTGGGGGGTCCACAGAGTCCCAGAATTCTGTTAGAACGAGAGAAGTGTTGGCTGTTATCCTCCCCTGTTTTACAGGACTGCATTCCAACACAAGTAGCTCCTGCTGCTGCACCTTACCACACACAAAAAGGAGAAGACATCAAAATCCACGCAGTCTGGCTGCAACTTTTAAAACGTGACATTTGCACGAGGGTTAACCAAAATTGCCTTTTAGTTAATCGTTACCGGTATTCAGTCGACAAGATCATTATCCTGCATCTCACCTGTCCCTGGTCCTCTCCAAGCAGCGGGTGTTGAGGCAGTAGAAGCGGGTCTCCCTGTCTTGCTAGCAGCCACTGTCCCGAGCGGCAGAGTTCTAAAAGTCCACTGGTAAACTGCTCCGCTCTCGCCCAGCGAAGGCTCTGCTTGCTGCGGGCACCCAGTACCACTCTGTCTAGGCTGACCGGCTCTAAAGGCCTCACAGTCCCGGTGCTTTTTGGCTCCTGAAGCCGATGGTGCCGAAAAAAGTATCGGCTAGTGAAAAAAGGGACTCGGTGCATGGACTCACTGTTGGCTTTGGTACAGTTTGCTCCACCGCAGATCGCCATCTCCTTCTCGGTGGTTGCGTGAACACGCAGTAAAATCCCCCTCCGCCCAGAGACCCGCGGCTGCTGCGGTATGAGGAGGACCGCTGGTGGGTCTGTTTCATTTTGGAAAACGGAATTCAGGTGGGACTTCAATATCAAAACATCCAGAGGATTCAGCTGCGAAGGGAAACTTTCCAAACAACTCAATTCCACCTGAACTGCCATGTTCAGTCTTCTTCACGGCCGCTTTCTGACTTGTCCTCACCGCTTGGCTTTAACGCCGCCTGGTGGATTTGCAGGTGGCTCGCAAAGCAGTTACTTCCTTTTCTTTGTAGTGTTTGGTTAAGTTTTTTTTTTCTAAGTTGATTTTTTGACAAAATACGTTGTATGTTTTATCAAATAAGTCATTATAATAGAAACGAATACACTGATGTAAGGCGTTCCTTTTGTGGCAGTATATGTATAACAATATATATATTAATAACAAGGAATTACCTTGTGCAAAATTACAATATCATGTCTGACAAACCGGCATTTGTTTGCCATATTACATGGATGCAACTAAATAAGTGGGACTAAATAAATTTTTTGTGATTCATTATTATATGTTATGTGGGTTTACAAATAAACTAACAAAAAAACCCACATTCCTCTGAAAATGGTAAGGTGCAAGAACTAAATGGAAAATTAGTGAAAAGGAAACCAACGTCCAAAGAAAAACTTAGAAAGGCTTTCAGAAAGCCTTGGGGACTACTGCTCAAGACCACTTTAAAAAAATCACCTGAAAGTCTAGCTCCTCGGAAGCTAAATATTAAGAATTACGGGATGGCTTCAGTAAACATACCATCCTCATCATAGATCATCTTCATTTTCAAATCTCTGGGTTTGAGTAAAAACCTTAAGACTCAGATCACAAATTACTAATATTAGCCTACTCTGAAGGGTGGCTGAGCTCTTTCTGTATGGATAGGGTGAGGCGCTCAGTTATCTGGTAAATGCTCAGAGTAATGTCGGTGTTACTTCACATCAAAAGAAGCAGAGATGAAATGGTTTGGGCATCTAGCCAGGATGATGTTTTCTGATTTCACTGTAATTTGTCCTGTTAACTCATGTGATACTTATTACTCTGTTCCTTATGTTGTGGTGACTTGATTACTAATAGTAAATAAAAAAAAATCTTTGGCAGACCATTGAAGTTAATTAACTACCATAATACCTAAACATCTATTGGGCTATTGCTTAAACTAAAATGAGCTGATCCTAATCAAACAGTATTCATAAGCAGTATGCAGATCATTTACCAAAGTAATTGTGGAAATACCACAAAGTAAAAATTCAGAATCATTAAAGAATTTTACAGAAATAGAAATGATAAAACAGCTACTGATCTTAAGAATAATTACAATCATTTATACTGGATATTCCAGGGTAATTTGTTTATTCGAGTAATTATATGTGCTGGATGTCCTGGTTGTTACAACCTCTAGCACAATGACATGCACACTGCCACAGCTATATGTCCACAGCCTCTCACACATAAACAAATGGTATGCATGGATAAATAGGCAGCGTAATAAGGTCAGCTAGGAAATATCTAAAGAATGTGAATCCTACTTCAGACAGCAAGGTGGACATGGTTATACACTAGTTGTTTAGGAAATTGACACACTGTTTTGTGCAACTCCCCATTTCTCAGGATTTTTAAAACGTAAGAAGATAATGTAAAGTTAGTATAATCCACATGCAAAGCCCTTTAAATACTTACATATTCTGAAGTTTCCACCACTACAATGTCTCATATGTTGAGTTCTGATTCAAAGCTCAGCATGGCCCAAAATTTGGACCTCTTCTGATGCAGACCTTAGACCTGTCTATAGCTAGTGAACCTGTAACAGCTTAAGTCTTAGGGTTTGCTGAAAACAATAAGAAAAAAAAAACAAGACGCTCCTTCACATGACCAAGACTTTACTTCACAGCTCAGTGCCCTGCGACTCCACACAGACAATATGGGCTCCAACAACCAGCACACTTTTGCATTGAATCCAAGCAGGTATAACTTTCTCTCATGGTTAACCCTGTTTTTCTCATGCGTAAAAAACAAGCGTGGTGCCAACACATTGAAACAGAAGGTTAAATACTTAATTTACACTTTGCTTGGCAAGATAAAAAATAAAGACGTCTTTCTGGGAACTGATTCTATTATGTACAATTCAGAGAATAAACAAAATAAAACACTCAGAAAATAGAACGATTAAAGCATGCCCATTGTCACACCATGAGGAGAAGACGAGTGGCCGAGCAATTTATTTTGTGTTCACATTTCCCTTTTCTCTTCATCCAAGGCCATAATGAGTACAGGATACGCTTAGGAATCTCTTATCTCAACAAAGTTGGGGATTCAAACCAGTCAAATTTGACTTGTTCATGGCCAGTAAGGTGGGGATAGCTATATCAAATAATTTAATGTCATCTCCCCTCAACAGATTCAACGCATTTGTGATGTACGTTACCATGCAATGTGAACCAAGCAGAGTATTGTTG
This sequence comes from Leuresthes tenuis, assembly GCF_036924035.1. NCBI lineage: Eukaryota > Metazoa > Chordata > Actinopteri > Atheriniformes > Atherinopsidae > Leuresthes > Leuresthes tenuis. The sequence continues at coordinate 27,611,738 of NW_027325358.1, forward strand.
ATAGAAGAGTAGCATAGTTGTGGAAAGCTAAGAGTACTGTGTTATGTGAGAGTTTCTAAAAATGGACTTGTTGGAAGCAATGACCTTCAGCTCAAGGAAGGAGTTAAATTAGAGATTGACCAGGGAGCAGCAGACGTATCCATAGCACCATGGTAGCAACGCTCTTGTAGGACAGTCAGTCAGAATTACTGGAAGCCCATAAAGAAATGATCAAATAACTATCCTTGGAAAATATAACTTGTCTGTATACATTAAATTAATTGAAGGAGGTCGTTATAATATCACAGTCTATTATGGAATCAGGTGAAAACCTTTGAGGCGTAGCTTGTTCAAAGACTGATTATACATTAACATATCTCAGATATGAGTCTCTTTGTATTATCTAGCGGGCACCACCTTCTCCCTGGTATTTGATTTCCCCTTAACCACACTGACTGGTTTTGGCCTGGTCCTGGTGGTCGTAGTGGTCGAGGTGGCTTCCTGTGAGGCGCTGCGTCGCATGGCTGTTGTAGTCCTGGGTGGTAGCATGGGAACAGTTGGGGCTTGAACCGAAAGGGGTTGCCTGGATGGGCATACTCTCTGAGGGGAAGGGCTGTCAGTCCTGCAGTGGGTGGAGCTAAGGCTGCGTCGGGTTCCAAACAAGACATGTAGGGGCATTCGAGGACTTCCAGGTGGAGCAGAGACAGTTGACGGGCGAGGGTAAGAGGAGGAGGATCTGGGTAAGACTGGCTTGGATTTCCGCTGTGTGCTGAGAGTGCTTAGTCCAGTTTTCTGATTTCTATAAACAGAAGAGCATACTGATGTTGATAATTCCTCAAACAAAACAATTTAATGACACAACTTCAAAGTAACAGTAAAAGTTAGAAATTATGTCATACCCATTAATAATAGAGGATGTCCCTTTGGTACTGTTGGAATCTTGCAAGGAGAGAGGGGAGGAAGCAGCAGCCCCAAGTCCCCCAGAAGATCTTTTTATGGGGGTGACAGGTCTGGGGATCTTGCTTCTGCACTCTTTGGAGCTTTGCTCTTCAGTCGGTTTGAGACGGGAGCTCCTCCTGGACTCGTCCGAGGTATGTGTGTCCTCCTCTGAGCCAGTAGTGGATAAAGTTTCAGAAGCCCTCCGGCGCTCGTCGTCCCCAGAGGACAACGATGATGACGTCCCAGATAGCATTTTCTTACTCATCCAACGACCCTGTTGCTTCTGGACCAGCATGCGTGCTAGGTCCAACTGTCTGGCCCGCTGCTGAAGACGAGCCCGAGCCGAGAGGTAAGAAGACTGCTCCGAGCCTGAGTCCTCTTCAGAGATCAGTACTGGGATTCGACTTCGGATTTTGGACTTAATGACAGCTGGCAGTTCCGATCCAGCTGCCTGAGGTGTCACAGTTTTCTCACTGGATGATGGCTGTTTCTTGGTTTCCTGTGATAAATCTTTATGCTCATGAGCTCGTGAACTGGCTTCAAGGACAGGCTCCAAGACTCCAGACTGGGCCAGGACAGCAGAGGGACCATTTTCAGTTTTGAGTTGTTTATCAGCTGTTGTCGTTAAGACTGTCACATGCTCCTCTGGAAACTCTTTTGTCACTGATGCTCCATCCTGTTCATGGTCCTCTACAGCCAACTCCTTTGTGATAGCAATGACTTCCCGGTCACTATCCTTTGCAGAGTGACCGTTTGAAGACATAACATTGAGGTGTGATGTCTCTGCAATATGGATGAAAGTGCGCTCAACTTTGGTGAAGGGAGGTGATGCAGGAGCAATGGGAGTGGAGGGCCTCAAGTCTGATCTGAGAGCCGGGGACAAACGGCCAGTTTCAGAAGGCTCAGGTTGAATTGCCTCCCCAACCAGGAGGCGGTCATTACGGGAATTCAGAGCAGATGGTGTGGCCAACTCACTCTCAAGAACATGATCCCCACCAGAGGGAGACTTGCGAGTGTCTCCTGGTGAGAAAAGAACAAGGGTTTTGGATACATCCTCCAGGTCTGGGTCTGCATCAGCAGCTGAGGCATTCTCCCTCTGGCCCCTCTGGTCCTCGGCCATGAGTGTTGAAGGTGCAGCATCCTGACTACGTTCAGTGCTTTTCTGACTGGCCTCACTGTTGGACTCACTCTTTGTAACATCATCATCTTTTGGCCCAGGGGGTTCTGGTACCTCTTCATCTGGTGTGGCAAAGCTTCGACGCTGAGGCAGTGTACCAGTCAGTATGACAGTGAGATAATCAGCTCTTTTGGCCTGCAGCTGAGGAAGGATGTGGAAATGCTCCTTCTCATCACTCTGGCCCTTTGTTCGATAATCTGGAGAGGGTGGTGATGGGCCACTTGGCTCCGTAGGTGACAACATCTGGGAATAACACAACAACACTTATATTACAACTGAGTCAACTTCAAACAGTCATCCATGCAATTCTGGATCAAACCTATGAAAATGATTTTTTACAGGTAAAGTCACTATAGCTTTGAAATAACACAGTGCTTGTATACTATCATTATAAACGTATAAAATAAGAGAAATCATAGAAGTGGTGGAGGTACCCTATAGAACTGTGTTATTCAATGGGGAAAATCACACATATTTCAGGACAACTTTAACTAAATAATGTAAAGAATGAGATATAATGGATGATATAATGAACATATATAATGAAAATCAAATATTTGTCAAAAAGAGTTTTAAAAACAAATATTTGCTTCCTCCAGTTTTTCAGGGTCTCCTTTGACATGACAAACATATTGTGTGGATGTACTGCAATGAGGAGCAGATGATCAGCTTAGAGGGAATAAATGAACACTGCCCATTTAAATGACTTGTTTTCTTTTGTTACTGATTTCTGGCAGGATCAACAAGGTTTTAGAAACAATTATGATTTCCATCAGGTTTTTGCATCAAAAGAGAAGTAACTTTAAAACTAAAGTGTAAGCTGGCCTAGAGCACTCCTCAGTGCTTTCTCTAACTGCCCCATTTACAAGAAGAAAGATTGCAACCAACATATTTGCCCCCAGAACCATTTTATTGTCATTTTGGTTGTACACAAGCTTTTCAAGATTGTCTAGATTACATACATTGATATAAAAGGCACAAAAAAATGCATTGCAGTTTGTCCTCAGACAGCACACAGTCTGATATCAGCCAATTTTCAAGTGTTTCCCTTCATAAAGATTTAACATACAGCCTGTACATACATAATAAATCCCGCTAATTATCATGCTTTTAGAGATTAGCTGCAAACCTAATTACTTTCTACATTTATGTATATATGTACACAGTAACCATTTGAATTTACAAAAAATGTAAAATACATGCCTTACCTGTAAATTATACAAGCAGTACTGTACAATCAAATTGTGATAGAAAAAATGCTTACATGTTTTTATACAAGTGAAAGACACTCACGGATCATCATGCTAAACAAACACTGTGAGCTCTTCAGTTCTCCTTATATTCATCTTTTGTTTTTCAATGTCCGCAGAGTCATATGAGAGCTGTGCGTCCTGTGGCCTAGCTTAGCACAAAGACAACAAAGATCTCTCAGAGTGGATAGGATTTCTTTAAAAAAAATCTGTTTATGTGACTGATGTGGTTACCAAACTGGTGAATGTGGCATACAGTCTAAACAAAACTAAAGACACAGTTCTCTCTAAAGACACATTATCTGTACAATTTCACCCTGTTATTCCATAAAGATCAACACAGACATATCAAATATGCAATAAAATGTATATCTGGGAGGAGCACAATATATATTTTCTACACCTAGCGTGTGATTCACAAGGTATAAATGTTTAGGTGCAGACTCTGGCAACAGTTCCATCTATCACAAAGTGCTCTAAAATTCATTATATTTTGATGGGTTGAAAATGTAAATTTGTCAGTTAAGAAAACCTTAAAAATTCTAAATTTTCAGGGGCTGAGAAGTACTGCCATCACATCTAAATACTGCCTTTCTACAAATCAGGAAATTCCTTCACTTTACATTTTTAAGTTTCTAACATATGTTGAATAATTTTCAATTGAAATTGTCTAAATTAAATCAATATTTACTGTGTATTCTTTAGTTTGCACAACTTGAATAATATAGGTTTGACCAACACAACACTCCAAACAAAAGAAAATGTGAAAAATACAACCAAAAAGGCTTTTCCCCAGATACTCTACAGCACAAGGCTGTATTTTGGCAAGTTTAGCAATATGTTGTATAATTTTACCTGTTACAATCATTTGTTCACAGCATGACTTGAGACACATGAGGAGTAGTCTAAAAGCCTCTGACATCTAATTTTGAGTGTAATGCCAGTCTCACATGTATTTTCAATATACTATAAATGTATGAAGATAATGGACATTTTACAGTTTTAAAAGTCGTGTCTTTTGTTTGTTATTTTGGCCAAACATTCTATTGACCCCAATAATTGGATTAACTAAGTTTAGTATACACTAAATACATTTTTTTAATGGGCCATTGACCTGCAAAACAGCTCTGAGTCAAATACAACTTCAAAGAAACACTTCAAAGATTGACAAACATTTCTGGTGGTTCAATTTGTGTAACAACATTCAAAATATGTTCACATTGTTTTACTGGTTGCTACAGTGTATTCCTGAACTTAATTAACGTGGAAACTTTTGTCATAACAGCAAAAATGATGCCTCTCCACTATCATCTATCTCAGGTTCCCCCACAAATAAACTAAACACTGTAGTATAAAAGATTTGATTATAGACTAAAAGGTTCCCGCCACTTCTTGTCATTTTAAAGTAAGCTAAGTTTTTAGCAGTTCTGATCCGTGAGTATCTCCTCAAGAGTACTATGAATTATTTACAAAAAAAAAAAAAGTCACAGTCCTCTTTCAGTTTGAGGTTTATATTCACTGTGTTGGTGTTGTAATTACAGTACAGTGCTGATTTTAGTCATTATACAGTCAGAGGTGTGTGTCATACAAACAGTAGATCTCATGCAAAGAGTGGTGACAGTCAGCAGCCTGTCTTTCTGTCTTTTGACAAGACATACTGTCATAATGCTGCGGATCACTCTCTAAATCTTTGTGTTGTCAGCAGATCAAGTACACTGTGCTGAGCTTTCTGCCACCTGTTGGTAACTGAATGTGGCACTGCCTTCAAGGCAACATAGGACTAAACATTGACATGTATCAGTGACAATCTTGTACAGCAGGTGAATCATTTTTTGCTAGCAAGCAAAATAAAGTTAAAAATTAGCAGCTAGTCCACTTCGTACATTCTTGAAGTGGTTATACCGTAACACTACGCAAAGAAAAAAAAAACGGATAGGGCATCCCGAACTCAGCATGAAGCAGCATGAAATCAAACTGAGGCGGTCTCCTCATCGGACTGGAGCTGTGTGAGCTTCAGCAAAAGAGGAATACCTCACGTACAAGCGCAATGATTCAGTAATTGGTGCATATTTAGGTAGTGTAGCCCTTTAACGCATTAAGAAAGCAACAGTTTCATTGCACAAAATGGATAACTTGTAGCCAGATTTTGGCTTTCTGTTGAGTAGACACTTATACTCTTAACTTATACTCCGAAGAAAGTTACTGTAACATACCATAAACTGCTGCTTTTGGATGAGGTTAGCAACGACCACATACTAAACAAAGCTTCACCAATCCACTCTCAACCATGGTAATCCATTTTCTTCTAAAGTTCTCTAATCTTGCTAGATGGTAAAAGGATGGAGATGGTTAAGGACAAAATATTCCATTCAGTGGAACATACAAAACAAAGACTAAACATCTGTAGATTTTGTTGCAATACAGTAGGAGAGCAATAAATATGACAAATAATATTCATTGTTCTGCCTCCTATTTCTTAAGATGGGCGCTTTGGTTTTGTTACCCATTTGTTTCCTAACCATTTGATGTTTCATCCAAAAGTCAACAGATGCTATGTTTGTGGGGACAAATTTAATATGTAACTGAAACAGCTACTGAGATGGAATAATCTCACTTCTTTTCAGTAAAATCAGATATGCCTAATAATTTCTCTCAATCAGCCATGATGGGTGCTTTAAGTCTTCAACTTCAACAACCATGTTGATGGTTTGCCTCAACCCACAAGCACAAATATTTAAACTCATCTGTGTTTGACTGGGTCTTGGCTCAGCCTCAGTCCTGGCCTGATCCCCCAGTCTGGCCTATCCAGTGATAAAGTGCAAAAGTAAAGTTTAGCGGTTTGAAAATAGTGATGGAGAAGGAAGCACGATGAAAGTAAGACGTGATCCAAACACAGCTGTCAAAGCTAGGACAATCTCACAGAGGACCACTGCTAAATCTATTTCACTAGACTCTAGGTGAACTGGCTCAATCCGAGACAGGAACTTTTAGAAAAAGAAAAAAAAATACACACATACACACACACACACACACACACGTGAATGAATAAATAAATAAATATAAATGCTGATACGTATATATATATATATATATATATATATATATATATATATTTATATATCTTCAAATCAATACCAGTCCTCTGACCAAAGCAACTTTAGAATAAAAAATCTACTTTATACTATCTACACCAACATATATATATAGTTTCTAACTAATGCCACTGATTCCATTTCATTTAAGAAACAATGACTGAAGCGGGATTGACCATGTCATCTGGAAGACCTTGATTAAAAAACAACAGCACAACTATGTTGTGACACGGTGCAAATTTCATGAATACATGACGAAATCTCATATCAGCCCTCTGCAGCTTTGACTCACTGTGGGATCTGTTTTTAAGTTTATTGTCTTAAAATTGTTACTTAATAGCACTTAGTGTCCCAAAACGGCAACTGTGCTCCTGTCAGTTTTGCTTTAAAATTTTTGGGTTGAGATAAAGAAACAACTTTGGAAAGAACAGGAAGTACAAAGGCCTGCCCTGACCAATTCTAAGCCACATTTGACCAATCCAAACATAGGTTACAGGTTAAATGAACATACTAATGAACTAATGAACATTAGTGTATGGCCCAGATTTACTCAATATGGCAAATTATATTGTGGTTGAAAACTATAAAGAGTGCCTATGGACGTGTTCAGTTCTATGGATGAAATCACCATGGAGTCACAAACAAGAAGACCAGGTGATGATCAGGGGCCTATAAATTACTAACAATTCAGGCACAGATCGTTTCTTCTTGTCATAGGACTCTTGCAAACCATATCAGCATGAATCTGACTTCCTGTTTAGTTAAAATCTTCCAGCGAATAAGAGTCATTAAAGCCTATCATGTAGCCAAAGAAACAACAAGAAAAACCTTATGGTCTTACCAAACAGCCAGCTATCACTGCGGTCTACTGCCCACTTCTATAAACACCTATTACTCCAGATGATGATGGCATGTGAACATGTCCTCACCATATGAAAACATTCTAGACTACCAGAAATCCTATGCAATTGGAGATGGTGCAAGTGAAGTTATAAGATGACAGACAGCTACAGACATTATGGTGTGATCAAATAGAATAGATCATTCTAGAATTCATACAGTCAATTAAGAATAATGTGGCTTGGCAATCAAATGTTCTGATAATGTCTTCTTCTGGCTCACACTCTCCTCCTGATGTTGCACAACATGTGCATCCTCAGTGTAACAACTGTCACAACTCTGTCAAGAGTTAAGACATGTTTTTTTGTGTGTGTGTCAGTGAATAATGGTATAATAGGGACACTAAGTTAAGTAAATAACTCGGCATGAATAATGCAACGGGTCTAGGTGCACTTAATCGTGTCCATCCAAGAAAATACCCACAGCAATTCTTTATCACCAAACAGTCTGCACAAGCACAAAGCAATAGTAAATCTGGGCATAAAACCATTCTAGTGGCTGCAAAAACACTTAATGCTAACATACTCTATGACATATTCTATAATAACAGTTCCATGACATCATGCAGATGTTCAGCAGGAACAATGTTTATGAACGTGGTTAAGCATGTTAGCTTGCCGACATTAGTAAATAAACAGTAAACATAAGTGCATCTGAAGGTGATGAGAATTCATTACTTCCTATTTGGTAACTGGGATCACTAAGGCTGGAGACTTACTAAAGTTATTAGAATAAACATACACAAAACACACAATAAACATTAATACCAAATTTCAGTCCACTCAAATATTTCACTCAGAAGTACAAAATGTCTTTCTTAAATTCTAAGTGGTGCACTTTAGTCATTTTGAACTCATCTTCTGGGGACATCTCCTAACTAATTCCATGACAGCTCAGTAAATGCCAACATATTTCAGTGAACTCCAATTGTTGGGCCCACTGACTGATATATTTTCACTTGATGTAAGGCCCAGAACTTGCACAAAGCGAGTATACAAATTCATTCATCCTGTTGCCAATGGACCATCTGATTTGTAAAGACTTAAGTCTCAATATGTGTTCAGTAGACAGACATAAAACAGACAGTCTGCAGGTGCAACCTTTGATTTGCCAGCAGCATACAGAGAGGAATCTGACCAAGTTCAAATGTCGATCTATGGAACTGATCTGGATGATTTTGATTAACCAAAAGTAAAAGATTAGCTTTCTTTTTGTGTCCCGTTTAAAGGATCTCATGCTGGCTTGCAGTATGCTTTGAAATTTTTCAGATTACCAATGTAGGAGTGCAATGACTTATAGACCTTTTTCTTTTTGTATGTTCAATTCTCTGCATTAGTGTACTTGAATGAAGTATGTTTGCATCCCAACACTGTGTGTAAGCTATACGTAAACAAAGTAACAATCACAGAAGGTCCTGAAATTATTATCAAGACCCAAACAAGAGATACAAAGATCACCTGACAAACTGACATTAAAAAAATAAAAAATAAAATCAACAACTGCTTTCTCATGCTTAAAAAAAACTGTCACAAAAAATGTATATCACATGGGGTTCCTTAACAGAAAATAAAATTTACATAAGCCAGCTAAGCTAAACATGTTTTAGTCAAGTAAATTTCCAAGAAATAAATGCAAAATCATTCCACTAAAATCAGCAATTGCTACATTTGTTACAATAAAAACCCAAAACAAAAACGTTGTCTTTGTCATGATTTTGCTATTCTGTTTGTTAATTGGTTTAGCGCGCGCACACACACACACACACACACACACACAAATATATATGATTTTTTTTGTGTGAAATTTATTAGGTTCATTTAAATGTTATCTAATCTTCTTCATCCATTTTTATTTCTGTCAGTTTTTCTTACCTTCAGGTACATTTCATAAAAAGTGGATGTTAACATATGATGGTGATATTTTTACTATTGTAAATAGGTTATGAAATTTGTGAAATTTTTTTGTTTCACTTTATGACATTTACTTTGTATATTCATTATTTTAAATGAGTTTTTATAAAGGTTGCTCTGATATCTATGTTTTTGTTTTGCAGTTCCCACCCGCTACCCGATTAACGGTATAGAAAATGGATGGATGGATGGATGGATGTTTTGCAGTTCTATTTGTGTTTTATGAGATATGTGCACTTTAGAACCGAAAGTGTATTTCTACTGAACTTCCAAACTAGTTTTTTTCCAAAAGACATCTATGTTAAATAATTTATTCAACCTTCAGGGACACCTCTTCAAACATTTCTTTCCTCATACACGACTTTTAATGAAGTGAGAAACAGGAGACATCTCTGGTTCTGTGCGGGTGGAGGCATGTTGTGAAGCGACAATGAATGGCATATTGCTTCGATGGGCATGATGAATGGACTCTGGAGTCTTGGTGCAAAATCTGGATCGCTGGGACGACCTGCATTCCTCGACGATCGTGCCGTCATTTTAGGCGAAAAAGATGAAAAATGCACAAAAATTGGAAAGCTTAACAGTCTATTAGCAGCCCCAATCAGTTTCATGGTCCTCTTCTTCACAGGAACAATAACTATCAGGTTTCACATTATTTCCACCAGTTTGCCACGTCTGTGGCATGTGCAACATCAGGTTTGCAGAGAGGCTTTTTAGAGTTTATTGCATGAAAACTATTTCCCATGTTCAGCACTTTCGCATCTTTGTTCGGATTCTCTGCTTGAAAAGTAGTTTGTAGAGACACTGAAGTGTGAAAGTGTGACAATGTGTGTTTACCAGCACAGCAGTGCTGCTATGTGCCAGTGATATGGCTTGTTTTGTGATCTGGCTTTATGTGTGCTGTATTTGTTTTGTTTTCTTTATGTGTACATTCAAATATGCACATATAAATGCAGAGCTGGTCAGAGATATTGAACATGCAAAACTAAGTTGTTTATTTTTTGTTTAGTTGTTTCTTTTTTATTGCAGTATTTCCCAGTATGCTGCTCATTTCTGAAACCATACCTGCAAATCCCAGAATGTCCCAGTTCACTGGTGGTGCTCTAAAGCAAAAGTCAATTAAAGAATTTGATGTTTTCGGGACACTTCAATCCACTATATATTTATTTGAAGACTAATCAACTAAATTTGAAAGATTTATGGAATAATCAATATTAAAACAAGTGAGTTAGTTTTCAGAATTACTGCCCCTATAAATATAGCTGCATGGTAAGTGTACTACACTGTATGTAGTCTGCAGTTTATATGATGGAGCACCAGAGTAAGATAGGGGGAGGGGTGGCTAAATCCCGGCACTGAAAATAGTCTGACTAACCCTGCATCGGTTTGTTTGTGTTTTTATAGATATAAGGTGTGTGTGTGTTTCTGATTTATTTGTCAATGTATCTATGGCTGTACACATCTGTGGTTTATGTATCCATTTATGTCACATGTATGTGTGTATTCCAAGTCCATCTCTCAGTCCCCTCAGCTGCTGTTCTTGCTCATGAGCTTTGCTAACATCTGTTGCACCCTTGACGCATTCAGGATGGAGTGTCTGCTCCGAGGGCTGCCAGGCGTCGGCAAAGTGCCGGCATGCCGTCGTCGGGCTGAGGAAGTGATGGGGGTGATGTGGGCGGGGCTGCTCTCGGCAGAGCGACTCCTCTGGATGAAGCTGCCTCCTCCGTGGGGATACTGCTCTGTCTCCAAGGTGGAGGAGGAGAAGACGTAGGATGCCAGCCTCCTCAACTGATTGGGACGTGGTTGATGCCTATCGTCCTCCAACTGCAAACAGACCAATCAGAGAAAAGGGGGGAGGTTATGGTCTGGAAACTAACTCCTTTTAAAATTACAAAGTTTCCTACAGCTAAATACCAACACTCTGATTTGACTCCCTGCCCTTGTCTCCTCCCCCTCCCTGACAGACATTAGACATGAGAGAACTAATTAGTGCTCTCACACATCTAAAGCCTTCAGCTGATCAGTCAATGTTCAAACGGGGAGGAGCCTGGGGAGAGAAGTCGAAGGGGTGTTGGTGTAAATCTGGCATTCAATAGTTACAGTTATCAAATACTAGTTAGAAGCTACAAAAAAATGTCTTAACAGGACAGTAGAACTGATACTTATTAGCTGTGTGGGTTGCCAGATTAGTCAGACTAGCATCCCTATGTCTGGAAAAATGATGATGAAAATATTTCCCCCACAAAGAAGCTTGTTAAAAGAATACAAAGTCACCAGCATGAGCACTGCATACATTCTATATCACTAGTTAACAACAGTATGAGCCTTGAGCAGTTTGAGATTTTCATTTCTGTAGGAAAAGTTACCAATGGAGATGCAAAAAGAATCAGGGAACTTAAAAGAGAGATGAAGTCATCAAGCACACAAAACACAGACACACAACGGAAGGGAAAAGGGAAAGTAACATGTCTGAACAGAAGGAAAAGCAAGAGGAGGAACAGAAACTAAGTGAGAGAACAGAGGTAAAGGACTATTCCTAAACTGTGCTTACCCCGAAACATCACTTTATTTCTTCTTGTGTTGTCCCAATGGCACCCTCGCTCTTTTCTCTGTCTCCTCAGGTGAGTCAAACTTGACATACTGTGTACTTTTAAAGCGATAGATTGGGGGCAAAGGCATCAGTAGTTACGTGGAAGTGGAAAAAGAATTGGAGAGGAATAAAAAAAAAAGAATGGCAGTCCTCCATGGTTGGCGGCAGACAAGCTTGTTCTGGGCCTATCGTGACAATTGGCGCAAAAATCAAAGCAAATGAAAGCAGAGCTTGCTAAAATATCACTAAAATGGATTTGTGCAGATGTTTTTCGCACCAATAAGACTTTAATGATAACACTAGGAACGTAGTGAGAAAAATTAGTGATGATGACAAAATGTACAGCCTTTAAACAGAAGCCACCAAGTATGGAGGACAAAACCTGACTGATTAGTAAATAAAGTAATTAGTGCATGAATAAATCAAATGGTCACATAAATCTATAACTTAAGGCAAAAATGGATGAAGAAAAATTTAATTCACCACACCCATGAAGAAAATCCTGCTGAAGGAAAATAAAATAGAAATAAAATGTAAAATCAATGTGAAATTCAAAGATTCCACATTCATTTTCCCAAGAGACTAAATGTTGATAACTCTGGTGACACTTTTATAAAATTATAATTATAATAATCAAACAGAAAAGAAAAAAAAAGATATTTTTGTAGCTGCTCCTTAGAAGAGGAACCCATTAGATGAATCTTCAAAAATGATCACATTTTTTAATTTACTTGGCCATTTTATTTGCTCATTCTTCCCTGTTTGTTTCCTGACTCGTCAGGTTTGGTCCTCCATCGCAAAGAAGTTGTATTAAGAGGCTGTGGTATTTTTTAAAGTATTATTTTTCTACTTGTATTTATTTATTTATTTATGCATGCATGCATTTGTTTATTCATTCATTTTTGTATTTTCTGTTTTTGGCATTTTATTACTCTAAACTTTAATCTAGTGAGATCCAGAAATTCGTAAGCAGTAAAATAAAATAAATAAATACAAACATTTTTTATCTTTATCTCTCAGGACTTCAAGGTCCCCGCATTTATTTGATATTCTGATCATAAATCAGTTTTAAATGAATATATACATGTAATGCTTTCAATTAAATCTTGTTGTCACTCCTGACCATGTCCAGATGAAGTTGGTTTTTTTGATGGTTCAGTGAATTCCTGAATTTGTTGCCTCAATGGTCTTGTGTGAGGCAATTGTAATGAAACATATTCATTTGAAACACATTCATCAACGTTTGACTGCAGTCTGAGTGGAGGTGAGTATTAAAGACAAATAATGCTCAGTTTATGCTTCTTAGTTGAACTTAAGGCTTCTCACTTTTAGTAATTATTTATATATTTTGTGTTGGACACACCAAACTCAATATCACAGTCTAATCTTTTTTCTTAAGTTGAGTCATCTTTGACTGAGTCATTGCGGTAGATGTTGAATGTATTTTACATTCAACATCAAACCATCAAGAGTTTATATTGCATTCTGATGAACTGATGCAAATAATCATCTACAGCTGATGGTAAAATCACATTGGCGATCGTCAACTGAAAGTGAGAAACCTCTGACATTGCGTTTGAATTGGATTTACAAAAGAAACATAATATGTCAAGTATCATTGATCACAAACACATCTCTAAATGTTTCAAGGTGAAGCTAATCTGAAAACAGCTGTAATTGACCCAAAGCAGCAGACTTTTTACATATTTCACCTTGTAAAACATGTCATTGCACAATGACAAAATCTAGGCCATATTTAGAAGAATGTATCACCGACAATGGCAAATATAAAACTGTATTTGACTTCAAATCTAACAAATCCTGAAGAATGATTTACTGCTCTAATTTGAAGCGGTTCCAAAACTCAAACTATCCTCCCACCTCACTGCCATTTCTTAATTTACAAATTACTTCAATTTAACTCTGGAGCATATTCAGCAGAAATTTCACGATAATAAAAAAAAAAAGAACCAGTATAAGTAGTGAAAATGTCTGCAAAATTACAATAACCAATCATGACTGTAGCATACTGAACAGAAAATATACCAGCAACAAAAAACATCCAATCAAGTTGAACCAACACCTCAAAGTCAAAACAACCAGACAGTAAATAATCATTCAAATGTTGACTGGCAGTCACTGCAGACTGGACAAGTCCCTCTGCCTCGTTTTACAATCCTCTTATTACTAACCTTAACCGTGACCCTCCTTCACATCCGTCTTCCTGCAGTTTCTGCTACTGTAAAAAGGGGTAAGCTACAGACAGTTTGCTTGCTCTGAAGCAGTCAGTAACTGATAGCAGCATTTTCCTCTTTATTTCCCTCAATTTGTACATGTCCCTCCTTGTTACCCCAGTCCAAGAATGCACATTATTTATTACATGTTCCTTTCAAGACAACAACCAGTGTAACTTTAAAACTAAGACCTTCATTGTGATAGTGATATAACTGTATCCTGGATTAACATTTTTGTAATTTAACTTGAGGGTGGCAGCACTTACACTGTTTAAATGTCTAAACACAGACACAATGATGCAAAAGTGAGGCCATGTAAAAAGCCATGATACAGTGTTCTGTATTTCTTTTTAATTCAGAGGCAAAATAAAAACTAAAAAAATGGCCCCATTCTGAGTTTGGCTCCCTTAGAGAAATCCTTCCTGCAACTCCAAACTGAGAGTGCTCTGACAATTGTCCACTGCAGGTAAGACACCAACTATTTATAACAAGGTACTTCATATAACCACACTAAAACAAGCAAACAAGAAAGTAATTTCCTCATAGTTGCTTTACTGAACTGTTTTTGTTTCAGGCTGTATTTCTTTATCATCCCCACTCAAAAAATATGTGTGTGTGTTATCAGTTTAAAACTAGGTTATGAAGCCATGTCACTTTGACTATTATCTCTCAGAGAACATATGAAAACAGCATAGCATCACAAATAACGACATAATAACAACATGGCTGCAGGTTGGATCAAACAGGACATGTAATACTGCTCCTGTTTCACATTCATTCCTGAATAAAACAATGGTCCAAAATAAAAGTTATGGGAAAAACCAAAGAGATGGAAAAAAATTGAAACTCCAACCAAAAAGAAGAACAATACCACAGCACCGCTCTTGAAACTGGACAGTAAAAAGAGCTTTTTGTGACTCACAAGCCTTCGTGAAGGAGATAAACCATCAGCATTATTCAGGGTCAGAATGATGCTGAAGGTGACAGCAGTAACTAGATATCAAAGATTCTGAGTTTGTTTGACTGAGTGGGCTGCTACTCTACTTAAGTCTGACAGTCACAATGCATCAGCATTCAGAGCCTCTTCAACCTAAACAAAAAACAATTACATGAAGTCTATTGAGAAAAAGCTGCCACAACTTGAGATTAAAAGTTATTGTATCTCCACAACAGCACCTAAACGTACATGATTTGCTCATTTCATGCCAACTTAGTGTTCTACTATGTGGCCAGACAGAGGAGAGTTTGCCACTAAAAGGAGTAGACAGAAAAATGTTTTGTGCATTTCTCAGAAGACTCACTGAATATTGTGCTATGTATAGAAAGTAACTTGGACTTGATCTAAATTAAAAAAATATTTGCTGTATGGTTTTGACCACTCACCTCCCTACAGGTAGTTAATCACTCACTTGACTGCAGGGAGGTGAGTGGTAAACCTGCTTACTGGGTATATGAAGGCCCAGTTTCTTGGATGAACAACTCCATACATGTCAGGGTGCCAAGATGGAAGACTGATGACGTCAGCCTAACAAAATCACACAACAGTATGAAGACAGCCATAATGCTGACTCATTGTCCCATCTAAGTTCCAGAAATGTTAAATCTATTTTAAATCTAAATTCTGTAAATATTAGCTTTTTATTTTTTTAATTACTTAAGAGTTCCTGCAATTTATTCATTATCTAGGACTTAAATTGTCTACTGCAGCTATTTTATAGTACAGTATAAAAACTGCAAAATCACTAAAACATTCATAGAAATTAAGAGGAAGAAAGCAGGAGTTAACAAAAGCTCTGATCATGCTGGATTTGTCCTTTAAGCTGTATGTTTGCGAGTGGAAACGTGAGGTATAATGGCTGCTGCACCTCATTATGACAGCATCTGGTATTACCAGAACAGTCATCAGAGTGAATCTGTATGGCTGCGATCCATTCCACTCATCTGTCCACCAACATGCCATCAGAGAGCCGAGCTCTCCTCTGATTAGCAAGCTGAGCCTTACCGGTCTTTGAGGTCCAGTCGGCTCTGATTCTCTCCGGCGAGGCCGCCCTGATGGCAGCGAGTGACACGGCGACTGTGCAGGGCTCCCACCACTCCTCCTTGACGCTTCCTCCTCAGTTAAAGTAAGCATTCCTCGGCTGCTCTCCCTGGTGTGAGACTTTGGACGGACCACCAGCTCCCCACCTAAAGAAAAATCAAATGTCAGACATGACCCACGTTCTAACAGATGATACTAAAGCAAATATGATGCACAAAAGACTGAACAGACCATTTGTTTTAAGTACATCATCTCTAAACTTATTTTTTTCATATGTCTCTGTTGCGTTCACTCTTTCCACTCCTTCAGGGAGGGTCTGTATATTTTGTTTATATGACGTCGATTTGGGTTTTGATGAAAACCGGAAGTGATTTTGTTAGGAAAATAAAACGAGAAGAAACGGGAAAAAATGGGAACTTGTTCGCCGTCATTAAAAGAAGCATACCAGTTACATAAAACGAAGGAATATGTTAATGTACCTTCTGAGATATTGCCCAACGTGGTAAGTTCCTTTTTGAACATTGTAAACATTCGGGAAATATGATTTTCCTACATAGGTTGTTTGGCAGACAAGCATTAAGCTACTGAAATATACCAGTAGTTTCCACGAGGTCTGTACATTGGCGGCTCATTAGCGATATGCTAGCACTTGTTATTGCACCAACCAGATTGTACTATGATGTGTTCAGAGTAAAGTATGTGTGACTTATAATGTTGTAAAATGTGGGTTGAAGAAGACTCAATTTTGGCTGTGATATGCTCATATGTTTGCAGTGAAATTTAAGATGTATGGTTTAAGGATGTGTTTATTGGAATGTTATAAAATGCTATGTCAAATATTGTAAATTTATTTGTTTACAGTTTAACCGGCTTGACCGTGTGTTTCACAAGGCAATAAACAACAACAACAACAACAGCAAAGACTGGCTTATGTTATTCGTAACATAAAGTTAAACACGAATGGCAACCATGTCTGAAGCCAAAGATTCAGCAGGAGAAAAGGACCTTATGACACTGAAAAGGAGGCGAGGACAAGCTAAAGCAGCCGTAACCAAGATGATAACGGCCGTGAATGTAAAATTAAGAGAAAACAAGCCTGAAGAGTTGAAAACAGTATTGGAAAGCCTCGACCTAGCCCTCATACAGCTTCAAGAGGCACACAGATGTTATCATGATAGACTTACTGATGACATTGACGAAGAAGAGTCTGATGCCTATGAGAAGCTTATCTTGATGAGCGTTCATGATGTGCGTCACGAGGCTCTCGCCTGGCTGCATGAAGTGGAACATGGAGTTGATGATCATCCAGATGGTGATGAAAAGTTGGACGTCACAAACCAACATGATTTAGTCAGTGAACTTCAAGCTGACCCAAATGATGAAAATTCTGTGTCAATAGAGCTCGAAATACTACAAGCTCTGCGAAAGAAGGAACAGGAAGACTTTGAACTGCTGCTTCAAACGCAACAAAGAGGAGTTTGAACTGGAACTCCAACGAATGCATCACAAGGCCGAACTAGATGCACAGATGCTACACAATGAACAAAAGAAGCAAGCCCTAACTGCAGACTTCTATTCTACACCGAGAGCTGGCAGGATCCCGGAAATGACACAACCGTCACTGTCACCAATATCTGGGGATTCAATATCACAACTGCTAGAGTTTTCAAGGCAGCAGTATCAAGTCCAAGTGGACTCTCTTAGGCTCCCACCAACAGATATGGTCAAGTTTAATGGTGACCCCCTCCAGTATTGGAAGTTCATGAGGCTTTTCACCACAATGGTGGACAAGGAGTCAGTTGCTGCAGAAGAGAAATTAACTCGTCTACACCAGTACACTGAAGGAAAGGCTCGAGATGCCATAAGTCACTGCTTATACAACCCCAATCCTAGTGCAGGATTTAAGGAAGCACTTGAGCGGCTAAGAACAAGATTCGGAAATCCTCATTCCATTTCACAAGCTTGGGTTGGAAAGGTTTTGAACTTTAAGGAGATAAGAGACAATGTGCAACTCAGAGACTTCGCAGACCAACTGAGGATACGCTTGCTGCCATGAAGTGTGAGGAAGAGCTCAGTGGTCGCCGCACATTGGTCGAGATCATTGGCAAGCTACCATCAGACCTCAGGGCCAAATGGTTAAATAAGAACTATGAAATCACTAAAGAAGAACGTCTACCAAAACTTGACGATGTTGTCAGTTTCGTAGAGACAGAGGCGGAAAAGAGGTCTGATCCAGTCTTTGGTGGGTTAGTTAGCTATAAAAAACAGGAGAAGCCAAGCAACTTTACATCGCCTACAAAGGGGTTCAAAAAACCTTGTCACAACTACCCCACAAGTGTTAAGGCAGCTGCAGTTCAGGAGCACAAGTCTACACGTACCAAGCAGCCAGCTAATCTAAAGTGTCTGAAATGCTCAGAACGCCACTTCTTGAACCAGTGCCCAGCCTTCCGATCACTGACTGTGCCAGAGCGTCTTGTGTTCGTTCAGGAGAAAAACCTGTGCCAAAACTGTTTCATGATGGGGCACAACGTCGAGGTCTGCACACGTAATTGGGTATGTAATGTGCCTGGCTGTGGACAGAAACATAACAAATGGTTGCATCCTAACCACACTAGCAAACAGAATACTACAGCAAGTCAGGATGCCACCGATGACAGTAAAACTACCCAACAAAAACAACCTACCAGATCACCTACTGTCACTTGTGGATTTGCTGGAGCTGGAAATGGTAAAGTTTGCTTACCTATTGTTCCTGTGGTGGTTAGAGGCAAGGCTAGCAGCATCAGTTCTGTCACATATGCCTTACTCGATCCAGGAGCCAACACTAGTTTAGTGTCAGAAGAACTCACCAAGAAACTCAAAGTCAAAGGCAAGCCTGCAAGGTTAGACCTTGACACTGTAGGAGGCAGCCGAGAAGGAATATTTACTCGAAGTGTGGACCTGGAGATAGACTCTCTGCACGATGGCAGCATGTACACGCTTAATGGTGTGAGAACACTAAATAAGTTAAACATAGGACTTAGTTGGCTAGCCACACCTGATGAGACGGCCAGATGGGATCACTTAGCGGACATCCCGATTCCCAGCGTCAACTCCAACGATGTGCACCTTGTCATTGGACAAGATGCACCACGTCCTCTCAGAGCTGAAGAATATTGTGTAGGAGGAAATAATGACCCATATGCTACCAGAACGGTGCTTGGATGGGCCATAAATGGACCAATTAATCTCAAGGAAGGAAGGAATGCCAAGGCCTACTTCCTTAAGTCTGATCAGAGCCTGCAAACTCAGGTAGAAAGGTTTTGGAAACTTGATGATCCCACACACGAGAACAATCTATCAATCAATGACCACAAAGTAATTAAACTGAGGGAAAATTCATACTCCGAAGAAGGTTCACACTATAGCTTAGAGATACCTTTCAAGAAAGAAACAGTGAAATGACCAAACAATATCAACTTAGCAACACACAGACTACGATTACTGGAACGCAGACTAAGGAAGAACGCAGACCTGAAAGAGAAATATGTGGAGGCGATGAAGTCGACCATTGACAAAGGTTATGCAGAAGAGGTCTCAGCTTCGTCATCTAACCGCAGAGATGGCAAGGTCTGGTACCTCCCACATCACCCAGTGATTCATCCATGCAAGCCTGGAAAGGTACGCGTTTTCTTTGACTGCGCACCTAAGTATGACGGCGTGTCTCTTAATGACGTCGTCCACCAGGGACCTGATCTGACAAACAAACTAATAACTGTGTTGATTCGCTTCCGACAAGGGCCCGTTGCTATAATGGCAGACATTGAAGGTATGTTTAATCAGATATGTGTCACTACAGACCACAGAGATGTCATGCGGTTCCTGTGGTGGAAGGACCATGATCCTAATAATGAGGTAGTTACTTACCGCATGATGTCCCACCTCTTTGGAGGAGTGTGGTCTCCAAGTGCAGAAAATTTTGCATTAAGGAAGTGCCCATCAGACCATGCACATCTGTATGATGCAGACACTGTCTCTACTGTTGAACGAAACTTCTATGTGGATGACTGCCTGAAATCCTCTGATTCACCTCAGAAAGCCATCCGTTTGGCAGCGCAGCTGACCGACCTGCTGAAGCGAGGAGGGTTCCGGTTGACCAAATGGACCAGTAATGCTACTGAGGTCCTGGAGTCTATTCCAGAGGAGGAGCATGCAAATAGAGCACCATCTTTGGAACTGGATCAAGATCCGTCATCAGAGAGGGCTCTGGGCGTGTTATGGGACATAACAAGCGACTGCATCATCTTCATCGTCAAGGTCAAAGACAAGCCCAACACAAAAAGAGTCATGCTAAGCACAATAAGCTCAATCTATGACCCCTTGGGATTAGTTGGCCCATTCATTTTAAGGGGTAAGGCACTGTTTCAGGCACTATGTCGCATGAAGCTAGGCTGGGATGAAACCATTCCAAGTGAGATTGGCGAGCAATGGGGCTGGTGGTTGGATGACCTGCCAAAACTCTGCCGGCTGCGAGTGCCTTGATGTCTCAGGCCTAAGGGCTACACTGACCCCTCAGTCACCATGCAACTCCATCACTTTAGCGATGCTTCCGAGTTGGGATATGGTGCTGTTTGCTATCTCAGGCTCGTTTGCAACAATAACATCTACTGTAACATCATCCTCTTGAGGAACAGGCTGGCTCCTGTCAAACCAAGCACCATTCCAAGACTAGAACTGGCAGCCGCAGTAGTAGCAGTACAGATCGATCAGAAAATCCGTGAAAGCTTTGAGCTATCCCTCTTGGATTCTGTGTTTTAGACTGATAGCACTATTGTGTTGCATTATATAAGAAATGAAGATAAAAGGTACCAAACATTTGTTGCAAACAGAATTTCGCAGATCCGTGAAATCTCAACAGTCTCGCAATGGAAGCATGTCTGCTCAGAATTGAACCCTGCAGATGATGTTTCTAGGGGATTGTCTGCTGAAGAGCTTGCAAGCAGTGAGCGCTGGCTTAAAGGCCCTGCTTTCCTTTGGAAGGAGGAAGCGTTTTGGCCTCGCCAGCCTGAGCTTGGAAGCTTACCACCGGAAGCAGAAGTAAAAAGGTCGAGTCAGACATACGCAATCTCTTCCAAAGTCACTACCCAATCAGCAATTGATTGTTTTATCCAGAAGTATTCCTCCTGGTACAAACTCAAACGAGCTATTGTTCTGATCCTACGAGCAAAGGATATTCTTCTGAAGAACACCGAACACAGACTATGTGCACCTATAACACTGAATGACATGAAGCTAGCGGAGATTGCCATTATTGACTACGTTCAACGCTCCCAGTTCACTCGTCTGCAGAAAGATGAAGGCTTGAGAAAGTTAGCCCCAGTACGTTTCAGTGATGGACTACTCCGTGTGGGAGGCAGGCTCACCAATGCTCCGATATCCGAAGCAGCGAAACACCCAGTGATTTTGCCACAAGAGCGTCAGATCAGCAAACTTATCATATGGCACTTCCACAAACTCACGGGTCATTCTGGAACTGAAAGGGTACTTGCTGAGATTAGGCAATCCTTTTGGATAGTCGGTGGTCGTGTCGCAGTGAAACGAGTCCTGGCACAGTGTGTACCTTGCAAAAGACAAAGAGCTCCAATCAGTACGCAGTCAATGGCCCCTTGGTTTGGTCACTGATGTCAACGTTGGAACTGATGGACTGGTACGTTCAGTACAAGTAAAGACACATGCAGGTACTTATACCCGCCCCATACACAAGATATGCTTGCTGGAAGGAAATATGGACGAGTAGACTAACATACTTTCAGCTTGTGTTCTTCGCGTAGCTGTTACAATGACTTTAAGCTGACTTCATGTTCGAGATTACTACAAACTGTTAGTCATTATCATAAGTAACGAGGTGGGTTTTCAAGGTCTGCTGGTGTAGTATACCAAGGTTATTATTACTAGTCATTACAGTTTGTTACTTTGTCTAGCTAGTCGTTCACTAATTTACTTTGATGACCATTCAGTGAGGTCATCGGGGCCGGGATGTTGCGTTCACTCTTTCCACTCCTTCAGGGAGGGTCTGTATATTTTGTTTATATGACGTCGATTTGGGTTTTGACGAAAACCGGAAGTGATTTTGTTAGGAAAATAACAGCTTTTTATGAAGAGACTATGAGGAATCATGTGAGCTGAAGATCTTATGTTAAAAGAGGAAAGAATCTCTTTAACAGGAAGTTCTCATGCCGTTTATGTGGCTGTGATATTGGAAAGAATGAACACTGATTGCATGTAATGGTAAATGGACTGTACTTGTATAACGCTTTTCAAGTCTAGCTGACTACTCAGAGCGTTTTTTAACACTCCATGCCAGATTCACCCATTCACACACTCATAGGGAAATGTCTTAGTCTATACAGCTACGTGCTTCCTACTACATTCACACATATTCATACACGGATGGATGCATCGGTAGGCAACGTGGGGTTCAGTGTGGCTTTTAGGGGAAGCCAGAGTCGAACCACCGATGTTCCGCAACTGCCCTTCCTCCTGAGCTACAGCCGCCCCGTGTGCACTTGATATGACCAGTTATTTGCAGGAAAAATTCAATCATAAACTTGAAATACTCATAAAGTACAAAAATAGGGTATAAACTGTCCAAGACAAAATATACTGATAGAACTGTAACACATCTGCTTGCAGGATTGTGATGCAGGACTCGACAAGTCGCTCTGCACAAGAAGTTGAAATGATAATAATCGTGTCACAGTGGACTATTAGAAAAACTGAGCTCAAGTGAATGCAGTTCATTGACGGTTAGCAGCTAAATTTGAAACCCCATGCTGCACAAAACATTCATGTTTTTTTCTATTGTAACTGTATTTATGATAAATGCGTTGATAACATACACAATTTTCAGAAATAACGTTGTTTTGCTTAATTATAAAAGGAAGGGTTTAAGATTAATGGATTCGAGAATTGAAAGTCAGTGTTTATGAAAAGCTGTATTTAGCATAAGGATTTTTACTCTTACTTTTTTTACTCTTAAGACTTGTCTTTATGACTGTACAGTTATACACTTGAGACAGGAAAAATAATTTCAAAATGGTTTGAAAGTTCTCTGAATGTCGATTTAAGTGGTGCTTGGAGTAATAGTTCATATTTGGTCCTTCAAAAATAACAGGCTTCTTATTAAACCTAAAAACTTTATGGACGTATACCAAAATCATAGAATGTCGCTGAAAAAAAAAAGAAAAAAAGTATCATACTGAGAGCAGTACTTTCAAATGATGTACCGTAAATTCCAGATTATAAGCTGCTCCTTCTTATTTTTAAAAGAAAATCCATTTTGTGCTTGTATAAACCTCACAGGATTATAAGCCGCGGGTGTCCACATTTTAATAGATATTTACACAGAAAGATGTTACATGTGAGGATTTTTAAACTTTTACTTTAATGCGTATGGTAACATAAACAAATACATGCTGCAAATGCTTTTTTTCTGAACAGTGCCTGTAACATCAATAGTTTTAACTTAAACACAAATCAGTAACACACAAATAGTGGCGTAAATGCTTTTTTCCCCAAACAGTACCTGTAACATTGATGGTTTTAGCTTAAATACCTATCCATAACGGACAAATACGTGGCGTAAATGCTTTTTTTTTCGAACAGTGCCTGTAACATAGATGGTTTTAACTTAAACACCTATCGGTAACATACAAATACGGCATAAATGCTTTTTTTTCAAACAGTGCCTGTAACATGGCTGGTAAGAAGGAAAAAAAGACAGTAGCCAACCAAGAAAAGTCATTGATCGCCTTCTTCACCTCCTGCGCACTAAAACCATCAAAGTCATCTTCTTCAGTTTATGAATTGAACAGTCTCAGAACTTCGTCACCAACTGCATCATATGCATTTCTTCGTTTGTTTTCCATGTTGAGGGTGAGTACAAATGACCGATTTACAATAATTTAGTAGTGTAAGTGTGTTTGAGTAATCGTACAATTTCATTGGACCACTGTGAACTATTCGTTAATTTTATTGGTCTAATGTTACGAGGCAAAATGTTTTTGGCAGCATGAAAAAAAACGAAAAAAAACATACATACAGGCTTTGAGCCGCGGTGCTCAAAGACTGGGGAAAAAAGAAGCAGCTTGTCGTCCGGAATTTACTGTAGTCCTGCTGGAAAACTGACTTCACTTGAATCATCTCACCCATTTTCCTAAAAACATGTTTTTCTTTTAATTTCTGGTCTAAACAGAAGCTCCTACCTCCAGCCCTGAGCCTCCTCCTTTCCTCCTGTTCCTCCAGTGGGCGGAGCTCCTCTGGCTCCTCGTCAGTAGTTCCTGACGTGGTTGGAAGGAAGTCACGCAGCTCTGCCTCCTTGTCAATGATCACCCACTCTTTGCTGTCAAAGTCCTCCTCCTCAGCTAGAGGGACAGAGCGAATGAAAGCATTGCTGTGCGCCTCTTGGTCGACAGACGCCACTGACACCTCTTGGCGTCCGCTGACCTGACGATCTCCTCGGCAACCAGGATCAACAGACAGCATTTGAGCTGGCTGAGAGGAGTACGCATGACGAGATGGAGAGCCCAGGATGTCCATCCTAGACCTGGAAGACACACACACAAATATGTAGGTACAGAAAGAGATGCAAATGTGATCATTTGCAACTCAACCAAAGAGGGTTTCACTGCCAGAAATTAATTAAGTCAAGCAAGGTAAGTCTTATCTGCTTGAAGTCTAAATCCAGCCAGGACCAACATAAATCCAACATTTGTAATTTGAATGAAGTAACATGTCCAGTCCTTAGATGTAAGTTCAAATCAGGCTGAAGATCAGTCGAGACATTTCTGATCTGATCATTTCTGAAGTTTAAGTCGAGTCTAAAGACACTTTAAACAGGATCAAGTCAAGCCGCAATTTTAGAGAAAGTCTTCACTCAAGTTGATGGTTAATTCAAGTCAAGTTTTAAGTCCTTAGGTTATCTAACAGTCAAGTCAAAAGACACGTTACAGTAAATTAAAATCCAGATACCAAGTCATCATGAGCAAGTCCATGTTACATCTCATGTTCAACAAGACTCGGGCCAAGATCAGCAGACAATCCCCAAGAAGTAAAGTCACACATTTTGTTAAAGGTAATCAGATGGGGGGGGGGGGGGGGGGGGGTTCTAATCAACTTTCAAGTCACTTGAGGTCCAAATCTATGGTGCCAAGTATCGTTCCAAATATCGTATGAAGTCCTTGGTGGACCTTGAAGTCTTCAGAAGTTTGCAGTTAGATGGAACAAAGCCCAATGTCAGTTCAGTGAAGCCAAATTCATGTGATGGCTCTAGTCTAGATGAGGCATTTTACAAGTAAACAAAGTCAAGTCCAAGCCACATTACAGGCCTTCATAAGGAAGTTAGAGATCAATTTAGTCACATTCAGGTGGCCTTTAAAAAAAAAACCTCCTTTGATCAATTATCTTCACTCTCCACAATCTATTTTTAAATTTGGATTTGATTTGATCACATTTAACCTTGACAATACTTCATTTCAATGTAACTTTCAAAAGCATTGATGTGTCTCAGATCTAATGTTTGACACAGCTAGTTTTAATACCAACACTGAGTACAACAATACAGAGATTAGTTGCTAACGATTCAGTCTAAATCCATTTTAAACTCTGGAGTAAATAGACATTTTGATTATTGGTATGTAATTTGGCCCTCAGTTAATCATGAGTCATTCTTGGTGAAAGAGTAAAAGCAAACTCTTTAACATGAAGACTGCCAATGAAAAGTCTAACTGGGTGCACAGCAGATTTAAACTTATAATAAAATCTAATTCTAGATTTTAAAATCTAAAACCTAATAAAATAAAGTGTGAATATCTCTTTTCTAAATATAGAATAGACTGTTTTTTAAAAAAAAAACAAACACCCTCTGTGTTTTCTCTGGTTTGTCACCTCTGTCCATAGCCGTCGGCTCGGCCCTCACCAGCAGACAGGCGGTCAGATTCTGGGCTGTTTACCCGACGGTATCGTAAAGACCGACCCTGACCTGTCGGTGACTCTGGCGCTCCGCCTCGAATTGGCGATACTGGACACGCCCCCCGGCCTGTCTCTTCTTCCTGAGCCCCCTGAAGAAGGACAAGAAGAGAGGAGTAATTTAAACACTGGAAGAACTTATTCATTTTCATTTAGTTAAATGAAATTAGTTCATAGAGTTAAAACTTTAGATGGAACAATTTTCACAATTTGCATACAGATCCACAAATTCAATCAACGAAGGGCTTCATTTACATTTTGACACACATATAAACTGTATAATATAAACTGACATTAATGATGAAATATTATCACTTAAGTGGGGAATATGCTCAATTTATGATAAAAAGAAGTACTTCTATGTAATACTTACGTTACAGAAGAGAAAAAAATTAGAAAAAAAAAATTAGAGAACATTTTGGAATATTAACAGAAAAACTAGCTGCATGCTCTCATCGATGTAAAACTTGCTGACAGAATGCAGCTAGTTTGATCACAATGAAATTGAATCAAATTGGAGTTAACAAACCATTTTCTAACTACTCTTGAATAAATTAGCACCACATCAGAACTTATAGTTATTTGATGTTCAGTTCAGACCTTGTTAAGGCTGATCCTGAGTCTGTTACGGTTGAAGTCTGTGTCCTCCCAGGGCTCTCCCAGCTCTCCAGCATGCTGAACAACAGTCTCACCGGGTGGCCGGCTGGGTGGGGGTGGAGGAGCATTCTCCTGATCACTTAGATGTTCGTCCTGCAGAACGTCATCTGTATTTTCCCTCTGTGGGTCTCCAGGAATTGGCGTCACAATGGCACTGCAGACACAAAATAATTTTCATACAGAAGATATTTCAGAAACAATGCAGAAAGAAAAAAATAATATACCGTATTTTGCGCATGTGGAGGGGGCGTGGTGCATCAGCTGTAGGAGAGAGCTGTGGAGAGAGCTCTGGGGAGCAGGACTAGGTGAGTGATTAGTACACCGGCAGTCACTTGTCTAATCACTCTCCTCTTTTAAAAACTCAGTAGCGTGCTGGAGCTGAAAAGGAGGATTGAAGTGGAGTCGGCAGCACGAACCGGGAGGGAAGGTCTGCGAACGACTCCACATTCGTGAAAAATAGTTAAATAAACTATACGTTGAACCGTCCGCTGTCTCTGATTCTCTCTGAGAGAACCCGCAGTGGCAACAGGCCGCCACATTGGCACCCAACTGGGATTCAGCAGAGGAGACATGACGGAACCGCAACAGCCCGTAACGGCTCTGGCCCAAATGCTGGCGGAGGTCGCGACGATGATCAGGCGGGATCAGGCGGCTCTCGGCAGGCAGCAGCTGGCCACACTGCAGGGCCAGGCGGAACGGCAGACGGAGCTGCTGGAAGCACTGGTGGCTCGAGCCGGGGCAGCGGCACCGGCCCCCTCGCTCGCTGGGGTCGGCCTGTATAAGATGACGCCTGAGGACGACCCTCAGTCATTTCTGGGGATGTTTGAGGCAACGGCGGCGGCGTGCAGATGGCCGGAGGTGGAGTGGGCCGTGCGGTTGCTTCCCCTCCTGTCTGGGGACGCCCAAACGGCAGCGCTGAGCCTTCCTGCTCGCTCTCTAAGCCAGTACGCGGACGTCAAGAGGGCAGTCCTGGATCGCCTGGGGTACTCGGCGGAGGACCATCGCCGCCGGTTCAGAAGGACCAAACTGGGCCCCACGGACCGTCCGTTCACCTATGCGCAGCAGTTGACCGACGCAGCGACACGGTGGCTGCTGCCAGGGGACTTGAATGGAGAGCGGAGGATGCTGGGACAAATCGTCCTGGAACAGTTCGTGGAGGGGCTGCAGAGTGGTACGGCGGAGTGGGTACGCTGCCACCGACCCACTGACCTGGAGGCCGCGATCACCCTCGCGGAGAACCATCTGGCTGTTTTTTTCCAGGGCCGGACTCCGGAGGCTCGGCCAGCATCGCCGGAGGAGGCTGTCAACAGCTGGCTCTCAGCTGGCAACCGCACGACCGTCTCCTCTCCCCCGCACTAACCTTTCCTGCCCTCTCTTTCCACCCCAGGTTCCAGCCGCTACAAGTCCTGCTCCCGACCCACAGAGGGTCTCTCAGGTGGCGGGGCAGGAGTGTTGGAGGTGCGGGCAGCCTGGTCATTTTCGCCGCGAGTGCCCGATCATGGAGGTCGGACAGGTGATTCGGGTTGTTGGCCCTCCAGCGCCCTCCCCCGGTCCAGGAGGGACGTACAGCGTTCCGGTAAGGATTCAGGGGGGTACACATCAGGCAATGGTGGACTCGGGCTGCACACAGTCTATAGTTCACCAGAATATGATTCGACCTGGGGCTTTGATAGAGGCAGAATGGGTGGATATTAGGTGTGTGCATGGGGATATTCACAGATACCCCGTGGTCCCGGTTGAAATTCGCTGTAAGGGGAAAAAGCATCCCCTGATTTTGGGAACCGATTGGCCCGGGTTTGATCGATTAGTGGGGCAGTGTGTGGGGGTGCGCTCACGACCGTCAGGGTCATGGGTTATGTGTGCTGTGCTCAGGGGTGACGCGAGGTTGTCCGACACTGCAGACGGGGAGGGGGAGCCGACGGTACCTTCACAGGAGGCTCCGTCGGTTCCCGTGTTCGACTCCATGGAAGATTTTCCACTCGAGCAGTCTCGTGATGATACTCTACGCTATGCCTTGGATCAGGTGATACAAATTGATGGTCATATGGTGCGCCCTGACGCAGTGCTAACATATCCGCATTTTTCATTGTGCGGGGACAGAGTGTACAGAGTGAGTCGTGACACTCAGACAGAGGAAATCATAACACAACTGTTGGTGCCGAAAAGCCGTCGGGAAATCGTTTTCCAGGCGGCTCATTATAACCCGATGGCGGGGTTATAAGGGGTATGAAAAAACGATGAATCGTATAATGGCCCGGTTCTATTGGCCAGGCATTCGGGCAGACGTGCGCCGCTGGTGCGCGTCCTGCTCCGAATGTCAGTTGGTTAACCAACCGGCCGTCCCGAAAGCACCTTTGCGCCCATTGCCGCTGATTGAGGTCCCATTTGAGCGTATTGGGATGGACCTCATCGGGCCCTTTCATCGGAGCGCACGTGGATATCGCTTTGTGTTAGTTCTGGTGGATTATGCAACACGATATCCAGAAGCAGTGCCGCTGCGCACCATCTCTGCAAAGAGTGTAGCGCAGGCACTGTTTCAAGTTATCTCCCGAGTCGGGATCCCGAAAGAGATCCTGACTGATCAAGGCACCCAATTTATGTCAAGAAAACTGAGAGAACTGTACGGATTATTGGACATCAAGTCGATTAGAACCAGTGTTTACCACCCTAAAACTGACGGCCTGGTGGAGCGCCTGAATAAGACGTTGAAGTCCATGATCCGTAAGTTTGTGCACGACGATTATAGTAAATGGGATAGGTGCCTGGATCCTCTGCTGTTTGCAGTGCGCGAGGTACCCCAGGCCTCAACGGGATTTTCTCCCTTTGAGCTGCTGTTTGGCAGAAAACCTCGTGGGGTTTTGGATCTGGTTAAGGAAAGCTGGGAGGACGGTCCAAGCCCCAGTAAGAATGAAGTTCAGTATGTCCTGGACCTGAGATCAAAGCTCCACACACTAGGGCAGTTGTCACGGGAGAATTTGCTCCGGGCCCAGGAACATCAGCGGCGGCTGTACAACAGAGGATCTAGGTTAAGACAATTTTCACCGGGAGATAAAGTGCTTGTATTGCTCCCATCTTCTAGCTCAAAATTACTCGCCAAGTGGCAAGGTCCCTTTGTGGTCACACGACGGGTGGGTGATGTCGATTATGAGCTTGTGCGATCTGACAGGGGAGGGTCGACACAGATTTATCACCTCAACCTCCTTAAAGTGTGGAGAGAGGCGGAGTCGATTTCCTTGGTGACGGCAATTGCGGAGAGGGATGAGTTAGGGTCTGAGGTCCCAAAATCGACCAATCCCGCCTCGCTCCTTTGTGATAACCACCTCTCACCGTCCCAGAGAGCAGACATAGCCCAGTTGCAGCAGCATTACGCTGATGTGTTCTCCCCCCTGCCAGGACGCACAAGCCTTATTCAACACCATGTTGAGACACACCCGGGAGTGACAGTGCGTTCACGTCCCTATCGGTTACCTGAGCACAAGAGAAAAGTGGTTCAGGCAGAATTGGAAGCTATGCTGGAGATGGGTGTAATTGAGGAGTCTAACAGCGCCTGGGGTAGTCCCATCGTTCTTGTAGTCAAGAAGGATGGGTCTATCCGGTTCTGTGTGGACTATCGCAAGGTGAATGATGTGTCACGTGCTGGGCGGAGCATGTGCCGCAGGTGGCGACAGTGCTGGAGTCACTGAGGCGGGCGGGGCTCACGGCCAACCCAAAGAAGTGTGCAGTTGGACAGAGGGAGGTACGGTATCTGGGGTACCACTTGGGCTGCGGGCAGGTGCGTCCACAGGTAGACAAGACAGCAGCGATTGCAGCCTGCCCAAAACCTAAGACCAAGAAAGAGGTGAGGCGGTTTTTGGGGCTGGCCGGATATTACCGGCGATTTATTCCCAACTTCGCAGAGCTGACCAGCCCCTTGACCGACCTTACCCAAAAAGGTGCCTCTGATCCGGTCCGGTGGATGGAGCAGTGCCAGGCATCACTTGAGAGGGTAAAGCAGACCCTCTGTGGGGAGCCTCTTCTCCACACACCTAACTTCTCTCTCCCATTTGTCCTGCAGACTGATGCATCGGGAAGGGGGTTGGGGGCTGTTCTGTCCCAGCAGGTGCGGGGCATTGACCGCCCAGTGCTTTACATCAGCCGGAAACTATCCGAGAGGGAGACCAGATACAGCACGGTGGAGAGGGAGTGCCTGGCCATCCGGTGGGCAGTCGGCGCTCTGCAGTATTACTTGCTGGGGCTCCCATTCACCCTCTGCTCGGACCATGCTCCCCTCCAGTGGCTCCACTGAATGAAAGATATCAATGCACGGATCACCCGCTGGTATCTGGCACTACAGCCTTTCAAATTCAAAGTGGTCCATAGGCCGGGGGCACAGATGGCGGTGGCCGACTTCCTTTCCCGCTCGCATGGCGAGGTGGGGGGGGGGAGTAGGTTAGGCCGGACGGCTCCCCGGCCAAAGTCAGGCGGTGGAGGTATGTGGAGGGGGCGTGGTGCATCAGCTGCAGGAGAGAGCTGTGGAGAGAGCTCTGGGGAGCAGGACTAGGTGAGTGATTAGTACACCGGCAGTCACTTGTCTAATCACTCTCCTCTTTTAAAAACTCAGTAGCGTGCTGGAGCTGAGAGGAGGATTGAAGTGGAGTCGGCAGCACGAACCGGGAGGGAAGGCCTGCGAACGACTCCACATTCGTGAAAAATAGTTAAATAAACTATACGTTGAACCGTCCGCTGTCTCTGAGTCCCATACATAAGGCGCACCTGATTATAAGGTGTACGTATTACCTAAGGTTCTCTGATTGGTTTATCGCTGCCAGCGCACGTAGTGTATGTATTACATCCCTGTGTCGGCGGGAAATGGTCCGACGGTCAAGGACAACATCATCGGTGGTTTTTACACTTATAAACTGCACATCGGTCTGCATCACCCATCTCAGACTGAAGAACAGGCACTCACTGGGACATGGGCAAAAGTATTAATGATGACACGATTAAATTGCTAAGTACGAGCTCGATACAATCTTCGCCCCATTCAGAGTGAATGGCTGAGATCCGCCTAACCCTGGATGCACACCGAACGCAAAGCGAGCGACGGAAGTGGCCAGTTGCCATTCATTTCCAATGTACGAGAGTGAAGAGGCGCGGCAAAAGTGAACGTGGCAGTGAGCGGCGTGAAGGGAGAGCAGTGAGTGATGTGCAGGGGGATTAATGCCCCAATGAATGCTCGGCGCTCCCCTTGGTAAATTCAAAATGGCGGTATTCGTGACAGATTTTGGAATCCGGTGCACACATAAAGTGCACCAGATTATATGGCACACGGCCGTTTTTTTGTGAAAATTTAAGGCTTTTAGGTGTGCCTTATGGTGCGGAAAATACGGTAATATAAAAATCCTTATCATTTTGGTGCTTTGGCTTGTTTTATCACAAAGTGTTTACAGTCTGAAAAAGTTGGCAAACCAAAGACACGAAAACCCACAAAAATGACAAACAGGAATAAGATTTGAATAAACACCACATGTGAATCTTGTCTCTTGCTCAGTTTAAATTCTTACCCCACAATGGCCGCAGTGGGTCGGGTATTGTGCTGAGGTTGGGTGGAGGCACTGGTTGATAATGTGACATCACTTCCTCCCTTCTCCCAATCAAAGGGCTCATTCTCAGTGATGACTCGCTCCTTCATGCTGTTCTCAAACACTGACATCAGCAGCTGGACAAAAAAACAAGATGGAGTCATGAATCCAGATTACAGTGCTGATATTGGTGCTGAAGCAAGGACTCCATGTTCTGACTCTTGTAATGTTTACCTGGTAATCTGGTTTGGTATAGTAGTCCAGGGCCAGAACATGGTCCAGGAAGATATGAAACTCTGAGGGCATGTGTTTGAGCAGCAACCGATGGTCGTAACGCTCTTTAATCTGACCAACTTGTTCCTGGAAAAAGACCAGAAACCCCATCAAAAATCAATTTCAGCTGAAAAAGATTAATGAAGATTAATAGGCAGTTCACATCTCATAATATAAAATTGACTGTGCTAAAAGGCTGATATTTAGTTTTTAAGTTGATAGTTGCACTATATACCAATTTCTGCACTTGTCAGCTATCTGAGCACAGGGTGGACAGAGCACAGATGCCTGAAATTCTGATGGAAACACTGACTGAACAATACTGTCAGTACGATTAAATGCAAAGGTGAGTCAAGATATGATCACAGGTTGACAAGGCCATTTAATTAGACCACTGTCCTTATCCCAGTATACAAACAGTGGTGCTGAATCGAGTTATTGACACAAGTATGTCCAATGCCACTGCATTATGGACTGAATCAGAAAACGTTCAAGACATTCTGCTGCTTCGAACTTTTTTCTATTGGAGATCATCATATATCTAAGTATAGCCAAATTCTTCTATTGTTGTTTTAGTTGGTTTTGTTGTGCAGGAGAAACAATCTGACCTTATCTTTGATCTTACGCCACGGTAGTTGTCCAGCAGCAAACTCCACCAACATGTAAAACAATGACCAAAGGTCATCATGGCGACCCATTTCCTGGAAGAGCACAAGAAAAGCCTCTCTCAGTTATCAATCTAAATATCGGTTTTAAAGCTTTGTAAATGTGACTGTTACAGAAAATTATGACTACTTAAATTATTGAACAGATTTTGAACAGATTAACATGCTCTCTGATTTTTATGTTCATTTATCAAATTAAACAGTTGGTGAGGGTTATTGTCAAGTAGGCCTAAATGATTTCAAAAGAAGACAACAAGATATCGACTTTTACAAAGCACCAGTCAAACCTTAACAACAAAACCCCATGTGAAATGTTTCATGTAATAATGTAAACAAGTTGACAGTCAGCAGCGTGTACGTCTGTCATTCATTCCATTTTGTTGAACTTTCTAATTATGTTTTTTTTTTTTTTTTAATCAAAACAGCAGCTTAACTCATTAGCCGTCAAAGAGAGCAAACAGCACTGACCTTGTTTTTGTGAGCATTAACTGAAGCGTAGCGGACCGTTCCTCTGAAACCAGCAACAGTCCTTGGCTGAACACACCACAAAGCAAAGTTAGTCAGCACTCACATCCACATGCTTCAAGATCATAACTCACCACTGCATCTTATACTTCTATATCATGTACAAGTGCAACAATTGTCTCTTGGGACTGAGATTGTCTTGCATCAGCATTTCTAAATATCTATTAATCAGAATTTTATTGATTTCCTGAAAGATTATTGTGCTCCAACCATGACCAACCCTCATCAGTTTGCCGGATTTTCATTGCAACTTAGTTCAAAGCATGGAATGGTGGTCATAAAGACATTGATTACAACTCAGTTTAAAAAATACTCTAAATAAATGTAGCTTATTCCAGTATGAAAATGTCATAAGTGTTGGTCAACACTGATCTAAATGACTGACAGACAAACTGACAGCATATAAAGCAACAGTGACAATTGGTATTTGAAATTAAACTTGCAAGTTTATACAGCAGTAATCCTTGTTCCTACAAGTCATATGCCTATCAGACTACATCTTTTACATTGTCATTGCTCCATTTTTGCACAGCTCTTTTCTGAAAAAATAAAATCAAGCACCCAATAGCCTAGAAACTGCACTTTAATTAAACTGTAACCAAAAGTAATAGCTACACAGCCTCAAGTCATACCTGAGAGTAATGAGCCATACACAAGCAAAACTGGGTCAGTTCATATTTGTGTGGTGAGCAGGATATAAGAAGTACTCTACATGTTTCTGGATGTTTTTACTGTCAATCTGGGTGATGAAAAATCACTTTAGAATACAAAAAACGACCAGATAAAATCTAAAAACAAATAAATACAAGCGTTTTCATAATGAAATATATGTTTTTTATATGGACCTAATCTTGTGGATGGTTAGCTAAATTAGATAAAGAAAAGGGTCTTTCCAATGGCAAGTTTATCTTCAAGATCCTGCCAGAGGGTTCTCTCAATAGGACCAAAGTTATCTGCTATTCGATGTGAACTGAGTTATCACCCGAGTAAATTGAGTCTTAAATATCACTTGCAAGCAAAACACACGGCTGATGCAGAGATCCCCACTCCCTCTCACCAAAGGCAGACCTTGCTTGCCAGGTTAGACACAGTTACAACATGTGAAATAATTTTTCTTAAAGTGTGAATGTTACACAAGGTGAGAATGTTACATTCAGGTCAAAATGCCCTTCTGTTGTTGCTTGTTAGATGAGGATGTTCTGGACAGTATGTATCAGAACATTTTGTTTTGGATTGTTAATGTAAATATAAAAAGCATTTGCACATGGAATGCATATTTGTCTGCTATCATGTTGATAAGACTATTAAATAATATCTAATTAAGGTTAATTTAGAATATATTAAAATATATATAAAATATAACTATGGACAATCTATGGATTAATCGCGATTAAATATTTCAATCGATTGACAGCCCTTATATACATTTATATTTATAAACAGTTGAATATAAAGAAGAAAAAGGTTGGGCAACAATTTAAACGTTTGTTTCCTATGAAATCCAAGTTGTTCATCTAGCCTAATCATACACTAGTTCATGTAAATAGAAAACTATTGGTTCGAACGTTTGTTTGCCCATTATAATAAAAATGAAAAAAAACTTTGTGTTATGTGTGACATTAAGTCATTGTCAACATATGTTCTTTCATATGTTAACTTCAATCAACTTTCATTTTCATGGTCAGCTGGCTGTGATCCCTCTAAAGGTTATAGAAACCACTCACATCCCTGGGTATTCATGGAGGTGATGGAGAAACGGGTGGCATGCACATCAAAATCATAAGTCCAAAGGAACTGTAAGAAAAACAAAAACAACACTGAAACATAAAGAGACTGAAATAAAACACATTCAAAATATGAAAAAAGAAAAACCAAACAAATGAAGGCAAAATTTAGAAACATAACAGAACATAAATAAGGGGGGCAATGAATAGCTGGTCTTTAATATGGACTGAAAATTATACAAATTGTCACCTAAATATGCAATGAAAACATAAAAGTGCTGCTTTAATCCAGCCAAGGCACTTTTACATTTCATGATTTTTCATAAATTGGCATCAATTTGAAATCTATGCATATTAAAAAAAACTAACATTTATTTCTTTTGCTGAAATGTATTTCATTAAACGGTTAATTTTCTTAGTTATCAATTTAATTTGAATTATTTGATCACTTAATTAACTGACAATCCTGATTCTATATTAATCATGATTATGTTAAAGGTTTGAGGCATACTTTAGAAATACCATCTCTTTTCATGGTAAACAGTTCTGAAAATAAGAATTGGTTGAATTGGTTAATCTTATCCAAATCACACACATAATTAGTCCGAGTATTGCGGACAAAAACAATACAGGTACTGCCCAAAATCAATGTGTTGAACAGGTGCACTCTCATCTTCTTTAAGTTTTAATAAAAGCAACATACAGCAAATGAGAATGGAACAGAACAATTAGTATGTTCAAATAAACATGTTGTGTTCAGGAAAGGCCTCTGTGTCTCTGTTCAGCAACCAGAGACAGAGGAGCTATTTATTCCATCCAGATGATTTGTTCATCAGCACATTTTTTCAAATCAGCTACAGCCCCACAGCAGAGGGAGGTGATCTTTGTAGTGTGCCACATTTAATGCCTTTAATTTGAGTTTAAGGATTTATGAACCATCCAATTTATAGTGACTAAAACTTCCTCAGTGAAGCATAAAAAGTTCTGTCCACCAGAAATATTGTTTAATGCATGTTGGATCAGGTTGACTTATCCCCAACTCTCTTCTGGTTGGATCTAGTAAGGCCACCTGCGATCCACTGTTTGCTTTTTGAACATTAAAGTACGCATGCTGGGTAGAGTTTCCATTTCAGATCTATGGTGGTAAAAATCCTTTATTGAGTGTACTTTTTCAATTTGAGAGGTGGCTTCCTTGTTTTCAAACTTCAATTCAATGTTGTACGTACAAATGTTTGCTCTCCAGTCTCTGCCCTTCTTCGTGCACTCTGGCTTGGATTTTCATTGTTTGGATTGTTGTGAGAGTGCCCTGCAAAAAATCCCTAGCCAACAGAATGTTAGTTATGAAACTAACCAATGAAATCATCACCACTTCCTTGTGGCTCAGCAGATCACAAGCCAGCATGAATATCCCAAATCAAGTAAGAAGCATGTTTTATTGAGCCCAAGAAGAGGGGCTCAAATTAGAGGACATTTGTACACAGAACAGTGAATCTGAATGCAGAAAGTTTGAGGTGACCAGAGCATATCTGAGTGCAACCTGAGACTTTTTGAAGGAGTGCAGTGTAATATCAGAGTTTGAAATCAAGAAATCCTGCACTTGAATAGAAAAAAAGAAGCTCTTCACAAAAATAATTCTCAATAAAGATCAGGTCCAATATTTCAGTTCCAT
The DNA here is from genome assembly GCF_036924035.1 of Leuresthes tenuis. Classification (NCBI taxonomy): domain Eukaryota; kingdom Metazoa; phylum Chordata; class Actinopteri; order Atheriniformes; family Atherinopsidae; genus Leuresthes; species Leuresthes tenuis. Next base: position 27,648,926 of record NW_027325358.1, read on the forward strand.
GAAGATATCTTGTGCTTATGTTTGCATGTGTAAGGAAACGCAATCTCTAGAGGGTTGACTTAGTATTGGTAACTCTTAGTGTTCCCATTTTGAAAGTCTCTGTCTTATGTTATTTCTTTCCCTATTTTTCTTTTTCCTGTCCTTGTAGTTGTTACATTATTTGTCTTGTTTGTAGGTCTGTAGGTTATACTATAAGCAAGAAAACAACAGAAGACCCATGTGATGATAAAACAGAACTGTGTCACAGTGTAACTATCCAGAAGTTGACTTGGCATCAAAATGTGATTAACTGAATTCACACTGGATTGTAACATTGCCCATAAGTCATTAAAGTTGATAAACGTGCTAGTTGCTGCAACACATGTAGTCAATGGACAGGTACGAAGATGTTAATGCTGAAGATGAGAGGGGTGCATGTATGATCTGAGCTAGGGATGGGAATTGTTAAGAATTTAGCAATTCCGGTTCCATTATCGATATAGCTTATCTATTCTCATCCAGTTATATATAATACAAATATAGTACAAATGTATGCAGTAACACTTTCATTTTAAGTATGCACCAGCATTTTATCTATTTTCGCTTCTGTCATTTTACTTTTCCCTGTCTCGATGAAAGGGGTAACAACAGGTATGCGGGAGCCTGCCTCTGATGCAGTCTCTGAGCCTCCCTCACTCTTGCAGTACTCGTCAACTAAATGTTAATATCAGATGGAAATTATTCCTACTGTATATCACTAACATTATTACAATCAACAGGACCTGGAAGTTTTACATTACAGGGCTCTCAAATTTTGAATACAGGCAAGAGTAACACCCCCCTTTTCCATGACCCATCAACACCTCCTTTTCCTTGTAACCATGCACAAATACACTCTCATGCAGATCAACAACAGAGGGGAAAAGTGGGGAAAATATGGAAAGAAATATAGTAAAGAGTGGGAGAAAGAGAGTAGATTGAAAGACTGGATACGACCTCATGTGGGAGGTAACACAAAGGGGTTCTGTTGATTTTGTAAATGTTAGAAAGGTGCTCACCATGTTGATTTAATACAACACACTGGCACAGAAAAGCACAAAAAAACTCAGCTCCTTCCCTGTTTTGGGCTTCTTTTCTTGGAGTTATTTGCTTGTTCTATCGCGAGATCTGGCAACACTGTTCCCATCCCTAATCAGAGCTGATGCCCCTCTGAGTGAGAGATGATGGAGGGATGAGACAGAGTAAAGGAGGAAGGACAGGAAGAGAAGAGGGAACAGGATGAATAGAGAGAGGGGGGGGGGGGGGGGGGTGGAACAAGAGATAGACAACCTTCCCAGATCACTGGACTGAAGCTGACTCAGCTGTAGAACCAGAGGGCGAGTGGGAGACAAGACATGATGGGTGGAGGGAAGGGGACTGTGAGAGGCTAAGAGCTTTAGGACTCCTGCCCAGTGACGCATGTTAAAGCATCAAATATTCATCTTACTGCTGCAACAGAAGAAACACAACACTGCAGGAGAGGAGGGAGGGGTGAGGTAGAGAAAAAGCATGACAGGAAGAGAGGCAGATACAAGAGGAAATGACAGGAGAGGAGAGTGGAAAGTGGATGAGGATGGGGAGAGGAGGAAATAAAAAAATGAAAAAGGAGGGTGAGAGGAGGAGAAGCAGAGGCGGGGTAAAGTAAATGGAAGCTGCTCACGTACTCACTGATCTAAAAATAGCTCAGAGTTCAGTCTAATAGAAAGAGGCAGAAAATGAATGAGAGGGCTGAAATTAAAAAAGAGACTAACAGCAGCAGCTTAGTTTGATGAGCCGAAAATGACAAAATCCAGAAGAACTCATGGTTTACCAATCACCCACACATAACATATGGATGTAGATGCATGAAAATAAAAGCCTCGCACATTTACACCAATAAAACTACAAAGTCTAATCATAATTGATCAAGAGCTTTGAGCTTCTAATGTACGGCTTCCATCAAGTTCTATAAAATGCAATCAGGGAAACTTGTTATTGAGTTATTGATCACAGTGAATTCCTGAGAAACCTGACATCAGGCAACTGACAGACACACGACACAATGTGATAATGTACTGCAGTGCAGCAAACACTCCCATTTGTCATCCTGTGGGCTTTTTTCCCGCTATTATTGCTTAAAGAAAACTGAAACAATAAAACACAACAGAGAAAAACTGAGAAAAAAAGAAAATTGAAGTATCCAGATATCTCACAAAAAATCACAATTACAGATACCTTTCAGTGTTTGATTTAATCCTACAATCTTGAGTTTGCTGTCTTGTAAATAATCACTCATCAATATCAGTGCATCTAAATACCCAACAATTTACAAAACATTATTTTACTATACTATATTTTCTTTCTATTAAATTGTTTTATTGTCTGTTGTCAATATTATCAATAACTTTGAAAAGCCATTCATGTAAATAAATAGCTGTGTCTAATACTGATAAGATATTTGATTAGACTTGATAAAGCTTACAATGCCAAAACTACAAGTAGCAAAAAGTTTTATGAATTTTATTATTTATGTACTTTTAAATACCTAACTTGAATCTAATGGTTTGTTAAAAATGTTTTCCAAATATAAATTATATGTTTTTCTGGTGGAAAGAATGTTCATACATATCAGTGAAACTGGAAATATTTCTTCTCATGTAACTGATCTTATGTTTCAGTGATTTTGTGTGTTAAAGTATTTCCAGTATCACAGATAAACCTCCAGTGTCGTTTTACAGTCTGCAGTCTGGTTTCTGTGTAACAGACTAACGGTTTCTTACCGGTCGGACCTCTCCAGTGGTGTTGGTGTACTGCCGTGCCAGACCAAAGTCCAGCATGTAACACTTTCTGTATGTGGAGGGAAGCCGACCCATCGCAAAGTTTGACTGAAAGAACAGAGCACAAAGACCTGTCAGGTCCCAACACAAAGTACAACTTATATTTCACTAAATATCACAGGAATCTGCGAGCATAATGCTTTACTGAAAGCTAAACTACCCAACATCATATTTGAGCAGCGATAAAATTGCTGGGGCCATAAAATTGCAAAATATTTAATGGTTCCAACTTCTATATTTACAGATTTAAAAAGTAGTGACATTGTCCTTCAATTTTAGACATCCTGATGAAAGAGTCAAAATAAAAAGTAAAATAAAATCAGTTGTTGTTATTTTGGCTCTTCATATTATAACAACAGAGTTAACATTGAGCCTTCTTTCTTCATAGCATTGTCCTCTCATACTGAGTGTTATACACTCCATTGGCACGTGGGAATAATTTAACATTGGAAATAAAAATAAAAGAAATAATTAATAGTGACGAAGCTTTGCCTGTGGCTGTAAATAAAATCGTTACCGCATTTATAATTGTCGTTTACTCTTGTATCTCTGTGGGGTGAAAATCCCACCGAAAAGTTAATGAAGTGCACTTGATTATAAAAACAGAACACTACTTCTTTATTCTATCGATTACTTCATAGCTGAGGTGTCCTCAGCTCTTTCTGTACTGCAGTCACTGATGATCTACTCCTTCTACCCTGTGACATTTCACAGCATTTCTAAGTCAAACATTTAACAAATATATGCAGATCCAATGTATTTGTTAGTATAAAAACTCTTCACAAATAGGTTGTTAACACGATTTTTACTGCGATTCTTTTAGCACTTTAATAACCGTTAGCCCTGGTCCTGACTGAAGAGAACCGGATGAGCCTCATGAACTGACCATGCGGAGGCAGAGCAGACAGTCTGCAAGTTTTTTCATTTCAATTTGACCTTCCTGATCCTTCACACTAATCAGCGTCTGCCCTCCAGCTCTTGTTTCTGCTTCTCTTGTTATTATGTAAATCTATTCAGCACAATGCTCCAAAATCCTGTTCTCACTGTGATCAGCTCTAAACCTTAAACTTTTGTTAATCAGTAAAAACAAACACTGTTAAATATTATTGTTAAACACTGAATATTTTCCACAATCCCAACCTTGATATATCAATAAATAGTTGCTTGACAGTCTAATGTTTTTTCAAGTCATCATTTGCATCCAGACTACTTTTATTTACCAAGTCATAACAATTAGACCTCAGGCAATAATGTTTATTTGCATTTGTTGACACATCTTTATCACAATAAGAAAACTATGTCCACATACCATTAATCAGAACTCAGACCAGATGTTAGTGAGATCCTTAAAGTTTAATCCCTCTTTAACAACACTTGCCAACAAGAAACACAAACTACAGAGGAGAACAACATTATAGCAGGACCTTTAATGAAAAAAAATTGACAGAGGGGACTTTTTTTCTTTGTCATCATACCGGTTTTATATCACGGTGCAGGAAACCCACAGAGTGGATGGCTTCGATGGACTCTAAGATCTGCTTGCCCAGTCGTAGGGTGGTGCTCATGGTGAAGGTTCCTCTGGGCTGACTCCTACGCAGGTCAGCCAGGTTCCGACCCTGCGGCCCCACAGAGAGAACAACATAAGGACTAGAAACGAGTAAACATGCCACCAGAATCTTAATTTTCATATATCAGTTGGCATTGGCAGACAAATTTACAAATGCAAGTTGCAAGTCTGCAACCTCTGAGCTCATTTTTAGTTTCACCAGTGGGTGCAAAGCAAAATGCTTCTGGCTTCATTTGGATACATCTAAAACAAACCAGAACATTGAAACATGTGGCATATGTTTGGATTCTGGTTTCTATTAAATTGTTTGTTGTTTTACTCTGCAAAAAGTCCTATCGTATAAAACCTGCCCCAGGTCATTTCAATGCCTGTGACTGGCTCAAGCAAAGCATGGAAGAAATGTCTTAAAACCAGAAGGGAGGCCCAGGGCATTTTGCCATACAGCTGAAACATGACCTCCTGGAGACATCTTTTTCAGACAAAGAAGACATCAATTGAAATGCAGATCACTAAACCACATCAAAGGATGATACGGGTGTATAACAACATGGCATTTTTTTTCATATAAGTGTCACTCTCCGCTTCGACTGTAGAGTTATCAGGAAATGAGGACAAAACAGTTTGATTCTGACATCGCTGTAACGACTGCTTCCCATTAACAACACAGCAGCTATTTGTCTATAATAAATGGAAGTTCACCTAACTAACGGCTATTATTCAACTCTAATCATTCCTGAGAAGATGAAACATGGTTTTGTGGTTTGCACTTGAGATAAAAATTAAAATGTGTAGCATTTTTACAAAGTTACAATTAAACTAATGTTATTCCCATGAGTCCTTACCATATTCTCAGTGTCAAAACTTCATTAAATGCAAACATTTCTTTACAATGTTGAGTTGTAAAGAAATAAAAAAGCATTTGATGTGTCTCTGTTGTTCATCATGATAAAATGCTTTTGTCTGTCTGTAGCCACCCACATTCTGACTCACCTGAAGCTGCATGACCACATAGTTGAATTTGTCATTTCTCCCGCAGCCTATAAACTTGCAAACATGATTTTTACCTAAAAAAATGGAAAGAATAAAGTTTATTTCAAACTTTGTTAATGCAGACATAATCCTATTAGATGCATGGTATTTACATTAAATATCTAAAACCTATTTTTTTTATGTTTAAATAAATCCATTGATTAAAACTTGCGGACAAGTCAGTTTCACATAAAAATGATAGTGTCATCAGTGAATAAAAGCATTCCCTCAACATCAAGCAACAGACAGCCACAGAAACTTGTCATTGAACTTGGTGGAGCATGAAGCAGCTAAAGAGCCACATCATTTTCTTCAAACGTGGGTTGAGAACACATCCTATCAGATGGAAAACACATGGTTCAAAATTAATGACAATTCTACTTTAACTGAAGATGTGTAAGAAGCAGCTATTTGCTAAAAATGTAAAAATAAACTTGATATGTCAGAGAGTTAACAAATTATTTATGTTAACCTCAACTGACTGAAAATAAATATGATATATATAATATGAACTTATTGGAAATCGAACATGATTATAATGTACCACACATCTTCAGAAACTGTCAGGGTTTCATGTTGAGATGGAAACAAAATACAAAATATCATGATGGCTTAAAAAATGTCATAAATGCAGATACAGAAGCAGCTGAAATAGTAGAAAGAGGAAAGTTGATGCTACTTTCCTTCCTCCTGGATTACAGGGATGTCATAAACATGTGGGGCCCAGATTCTGCCTTCAGTGGCATAAATGTCATCATCATGGGCTGTATGTTAGTCTCTCTATGCATGGCCATATACCTGGTAATTTGTTACAAACGGAACGTGGTCCAAGCAGACTTTACTAAGAGCACATTTGTTACTCTGTATAACACAGCTAGCATTTAATTGGTTGGGGCCTGGATAGTGTAGTGGTATGATTGCCACCTTCCTTGTGGGAGACCTGGGTTCAAATCCCCTGCATGAACGGGACTACCTCCAGTAGGGGTCCTTAGGCAAGACCCCCTTACTCTACCTATAAGTCGCTTTGGATAAAAGCATCTGCCAAATGCATAAACATATAAAACCAAAAATCCCAACTTTAAGACTCTTGTCAATAAACTTTCTCTGCTTTTTAGTGATTTTGTGTCTTACTCGCTGTCAGTGGTCTCTTTTAAGGCTGCAATGATTAGCACATTCATCAATAATTCAGTTCACCGGAAATTTTGCAACAATTTATGCGGTACTTTTTTGTCACCTCACCACCTTAATAGTTATCATATTTTCCGCACCATAAGGCACACCTAAAAGCCTTACATTTTCACAAAAAAAACGTGTTCCAAAATCTGTCACGGATACCGCCATTTTGAATTTACTGAGGGGAGCGCCACCATTAACACCCCTGCGCATCACTCACGGCTCTCCCTTCGTGCCGCTCAACGCCACGTTCACCGCCTCTTCGCTCTCGTACATTGGAAATGAATGGCAACTGCTCGCTTTGCGTTCGGTGTGAATCCAGGGTTAGGCGGATCCCAGCCATTAACTCTGAATGGGGCGAAGATTGTATCGAGCTCGTACTTAGCGATTGAATCGTGTCATCATTAATGCTTTTGCCCATGTCCCAGTGAGTGCCTGTTCTTCAGTCTGAGATGGGTGATGCAGACCAATGTGCAGTTTATAAGTTTATAAATGTAAAAACCACCGACGATGTTGTCCTTGACTGTCGGACCATTTCCCGCTGACATAGGGATTAGTGATGTGTCGTTCGCGAACGATTCGTTTGTTATTAACTAATCTTTTATATGACTCGGGAGTAACGAGTAATCTCAGTGAGTGATTCGTTCGTTTTCACGCAGCACCCTTCCTCCCCATATGACAGGCGGCTGCTGCATAAACTCAGTCAGCACGACAGGAAACAGAAATGATTAATTCATTTCCATGCAGTACCCTCTCTCGCCACATGGCAGGCGGCAGCTGCATAAGCTCAGTCAGCAGGACAGGAAACAGTTTTGATTCGTTCACGAGTCAACTCCTCGGGTTACGGCTCCTCGCACAGGAAACAGTATTGATTCGTTCACGAGTCAACTCCTCGGGTTATGGCTCCTCGCACAGGAAACAGTTTTGATTCGTTCACGAGTCAACTCCTCGGGTTATGGCTCCTCGCACAGGAAACAGTTTTGATTCGTTCACAACTCAACTGCTGGCGGTGTAGGTACCAGATGTGCTCTTGTTACCAGATCTGCTCGGGGCCCTGCGCCTGTTTGGGTTTACGTTTACCCTACTATTTACATTTTATGAATAAGAATCAGATGTGCTCGGGGTGAAGTCTCTTTCGAAAGATAATGCTGGATTTCTTTGTAAAAGCCATCCATGTTTCCTACGAAGAGCCGCGAAAACGACTTCAATAGGCTGCTTTTTTTACCTCTTCAGTAAGTTGTCCGGACCAATCACATTCCCAATCACATTCCCTTACGTCATCGTGCCAACGTCCAGCCAATAGGCGCAGGGCCCCGAGCAGATCTGGTAACCCGAGCACATCTGGTACCTACAGCGGCTAAAAACACTGTGAGATTGGGATGTAGCCTAGCGACAGGATGTCAATAAATGATGTGGAAAGGAAGCTCAAAGAAGGTCTTTACAGCACAAAGACAAAGCAAGGCAAGTGTGATATTTGGAGAAGTTTCTCAATTGTCCGTGAATCTCTTTATTAATAGCCTATAAAATGACGTGTTTTCTCCTGCGGGACAGGAGAAGACACAAAATCAATGCATTTCTTTTATTGTGCGGGCATAAATTCTCAACGTTTTGCGGCTGCGGGCGGGAGTGTAACACACACGTTGCGGGTGGTAATGGTCAGAAATTCAGCGGGAGCGGGGTGAAGAAAACAGTCCCACACAGGGCTCTACTGTAGACTGAGAAACGAAGGAGGAAATGAATGATGTCTGATTTGTGATGTTCATTCTGATTTGTCATGAAATCATAATTAATTAGTGGTCTTCGGTTCTTGTAGATATGTAGAGTGTTGTTGTGTATATAATGCCTGAAGTGTGTAAATAGATAAATGATAATGTAATAATGTGAATAGATACTTTTGAAAATTATATCAACATATTGATTTTGTGTTATACTCTACCATAAAATAATATAATAATAATAATATAATAATAAGACACAATAAATGCACTATGTAACATTTTAAGGAACTTATTGTTACTTTTTTCTCACTTGTGTTACTAATTGTCAAAATCAATGTGAGTTTTACATTCCCTTGTCCTCTACCAGCTGTCACGTGACAGGGCTGAACGGATTGTTCTCGTTCGTTAATTTGTCACGTGACAGCTACTGAGTCAGTGTCGGGCTTTAAACAACAATGGCAGGGAGGATAAGTCACCTTATTGTGTATTTGCTTTCCCAGGTTTTCACATGGTTTGAATTGTTTGTGCCATTTTGTGTTTTGTACTTTGTCAGCTCAGCTGAAGCATACTATGTTTCCTTCAGTGTTAAGTGTTTAGAACCGTGGCCCTTTTGTGCAACGCCCACAGTGGGGCTACAGCGCCACCTGCTGGAAAAATGAACGAAATGATTCGTTCAAAGATTCGTTCAATTTACTGTTCGAGAGTAAATGATCCGATTCAGCCAAAAGACTCAAAGTTCCCAACACTAATAGGGATGTAATACATACACTACGTGTGCTGGCAGCGATAAACCAATCAGAGAACATTAGGTAATACGTACGCCTTATGCATGGGTTAAGTACAGAAATGGACCCCATAATTGAGGGTGCACTTTATAATCAGGTTTGCCTTATGGTGCGCAAAATACAACTAAATCAAAAATATAGCTAAGGAATTTACTGGCCAAACACAATGTACACATTATGGTACATTAAAATCCTTTCAGTTCAGAAATAAAAAGACCTTTGATGATATCACCTTGAGCTCTACAAAACTGTGACAGCCATTTTGTTTTAGCAAAACAAATTTTCAAATGTTCTAACATAACAAATAAATTCACTGTGAAAGCATTTGCTGATATTACTAGTATAGCTGCAAATGGGAAGTACACTCAGCCAACCTTCCATGTATGAATGAAGATTAAATGGTTTTATTTACTTATTCACTTCTTTTCAAAAACAAATGGGTATGTACTGTCTTGCACATTTTTTTCTATTTTGTTGAAATTAATTGTGAAGCACAGCACTTTGAGTCCAAGACCAATTTTCCCAAGGAGACAATAAAGTATATCTAAGAAAAAATAGACAAAAAAGGTGTGATTGTGTCATCTCAAGTCAATCAATCAATATATACATAAGCATATTTTGGACTGAAATAATTGTACAGGTACAGGTGTAACAATGAGGACTTCCATGGTTTTATGACAGTTTGTCAAAATGTCAAAAAGCTCAAAGTGTAGATATATTTATGTTGTTAATGTCAAGTTCATAAATAAATTTGTCCAAGGGCATTAATCAAAATATTAAGGTTCATGACAGTTTCATGAATCTTTGCGAGGCTATGTTGAAACAAAATGAAATGCTGCCACTTTGATTTATGTTATGCTATATTATCAGTATGTTGTGGCAGGTCATGATTTATTTGAACAATTAGACTGATTGGATGGAAATGGAACAAGCAGAGGTGCAAAATATTAAAAAGCCACTGGTTTTCAAATGGTTACTCATAATAAATCTGCACATCTGCTCGCATCATTAACGGAGCCTGACGGAATGGTGCCCCTACAAAATCATGTTCAGTTGCTCAACTTTAAATAATTCAAAGGATATTTACTGAAAGCAGCAGGAGAAAAACTTTTGAGTCCGAGAAGGTGGAAGTATGACTGTTGGACCATGAACAGCTCATCAGGAAGCTGCTGTTTGTCAATAGCTGAAAACTCTGTTTTGAATAAGTTGAAGTTGCTCTAAGCATTGCCCAACCAACTAATCATGTGCCAACCTGACAGTATACACATGTGATACAATCACTGATTTAAATCAGTAGTGACATAAGGCTGTTATACAACATTTGTTACTGTTCATCTTAGCATTAAATTCAATGTATGAAGAGCTGGATATTTGTTTTTACCATGGTCACCATGAACCCAGTTGTAATAAACAAGTTAAACAATCAAAATCATATCAGAAAATGTAATATTTGCATTAAAAAGGACTTAAATAAGGAAGACCAATTGGTAAAGAAGACAAACAAAAACTTACTTTTATTTGGTGATTGTCCAAATTCTCCTAACACGTACTATGTAGCAGCCACAACTAAAAGTTGTTACAGTAAACTAACTCCACAGATTGTGAAACAGTGATATCATATCCTTTCAAACAGAAAAGGGTATGTTTCTAGTGGTAAGATCTAAATGCTAAACAGGACAGGCCGTGTTTAGATGTGTGACAGTGTCAAAGTTGTGGCAGCTCTCACCCTGCAGCTTCTTAAGCACTGCCACCTCCATCTTTAGCACCTGCTTGGGCTGCTGGGCTGACTCCACCTTCAGCGCCACATTCTCCCTCGTCAGTAGGTCCAAGGCCTCATAGATCTCCCCAAACCCACCCCCGCCAATCTTCTTCAGCTAGGACACAGCATAGAAGACAGGGAGAATAACAGGTGAATCTACATTTTCTAAGAGTTATATGACCCTCAACAAAGTATAACACCAACATCAAACAGAACCTCTAAATGTATGTTTTCATCTCGTTTCCTCTGGCTTTCTTAAATGAAAGCAATCAGTTGGTGTTGAAATAAAAAAAATCTTATCATATATAGAGGATATGTACAGCTATTCAATCACAAATAATCATGAATTGTAATCGTGTTTCAGTTCTTCTCTTTTTTCCTTCACCCACATGAAAAAAAATGAAGGTGTCAAAAAAATATGTGTAAATAAAAATTTTATAAAAGATGAAAAACAACCTGGAATATAACAGGAAGGTTTTTTTCTCTTCTTCTCCTCTTCTACCCTATCATTATGCTCTCTTTCTTTTGTCTTTAGTTTGTCTTTCAGTTCAGGATGTGTTGGATTTCACTGGTTCAGTAAAGACAGTAGGATGATCAGTGATGTGCAAAAAGCCTGCAGGTTGAATACTGCAACCTGACTGGCTAAAACAGGAGGTGCTCGATGTTCATTTTTTCACACATTGTCATTGGTCAATTGTGTAAATATATGCATATTCATTAGATAGAGCATATTTTGCATTTACAACCATAATCTGTCACAAATTTGGGTAATCAATTTAGTCAGTCAAAAACTGTAAAAGTTTATCTGTGTTGGTTAAAATATTTACCGTATTCATCTGTAGTGTCTCAACCTTAAAGTAACTGAATAAAATAATAAAGAATAATAACCCCAACCAAACAAAAATATATATTCATACAATGTGCACATTGAACTGATGGAAGGCAAGGTTTCGTGACTCACCACTTTCCATCGGTCTTTGACCATGCAGTTTGGCGGCAGGATGTCGGCCTGCTCGGACGTCCCATTCATGTTGACGTTGTCCTGGAGGCCGGGGACTAGGCACTGCATCTGCCAGCCAGACAGAACACGAGCAGCTCCCAGCTTAAAAGAGCCATTTATCTGTGACGAGGCGGAAGGAGGTGAGGAAGGGAAGCAAGAAAGGAAGGACAGAAAAGCAAAACAGAGCAGTTCATCATCTTGATACAGGGAGACTGCAAGTCTAACCACAGCCTGGGCTGTGAGCTGGGCAGTCACAGAAGTCCAATATAACAACAGGCATTGAAAATGGCTCACTGCCATTAAAAGCCATTCTTCAGCTACGGGATGGTAGGAGGGGGGGCAGTTGCAGTTGGCGTTAAGGTGGGGGGAATGGTGTGTAATGGTATTTGCAGTAACTGGAGCAAATATCATATTTGCAGAGGAAGCAGCTGGACGCTCTGCCGGCATCCTGACTGCAGCTGCAGGTTTAATGCTGCAACAGCCGACAGCCATCAACATGGGCACATCCCAATATGATCCCACCCAGGTCTAAATTAATTAACATACAGCCTAAAATTCTCAGGAATATGCAGTATAGTACTTCTTCACTTTCTTCCTGAGAGTTAGATGTTAGAAATTCCATCTCATGCCAATTAACTTAACATAAAACCTGGAAACAGGAAATACAGCTAGCCTGGATCAATCTGAAAAAAAAGTCTAACGACATACACACACATTAAAGTTTGTGCTTTGTTTTAGTAATTAAAAAACACTCATCATTTTAGGAGGTTAAAAGTTGTACTTGATATGGAAAAGTTGACAGTAGGAAGTTAGTGACACCATTAAAGAAACAAACCATCACAAATCTTTCCACATAATCAAAACTTCTTTAGTTAGTGACCTTTAGAAGTATATTTTCTTCCATGTGTATTTCGTCAGCCTCAACTTTGTTTCTAGTCTTTATGCTAAGCTCAGCTTGCCAGCTAGAGTCTGTAGCTTCATATTTACATTACAGGTGTGAGTGTGGTATGAATATAAACATATTACTCTCAGCAGGAAAGAGAGCCAGTATTTCCCAAAATGTCGACACATTGTTTTAGATAATGCATTTAACACCGATATAGTAAATGCTGGATATTAAACCTCAATACTTTCAGAATTGTCCTGTTGCTAAGTTTCTGATTTTTTTTCTTTTTCTTTGTAAGAGGAGCTTTTTGCAGAGATAGGGAAACTAATTTGGAAAAATACTAAAGCCATTACAGTAAAAGCAAATATATTGTGTTTTTTAGGCCTAATAGCTTGTTTCATCAAAGGAGCCAGCCATATAGTTAAATCCAATAACTTGGATTTAGCTTGGTAGGTGCAGGAGTGTAGACTCCGCAGCGTACTGCTTCCAACAACCTCCATTAATCAAGTGGTTAGATTGAAGTTTCTGGCAATGAGCTAGAAGAGTTTGATTCGAAGGTTAGGTGACTTTTATGAGAGTTAGAGGAGATTGTCGGGACCAACAGCCTGGGAGTGAGCTATGCCTGGGGACGACAACTTCAAGGTAAACAAGGTCTTGGAAACCTTCACAAGTTAGTAGAGATGGGAATCAGACGCCCGCCTAACTATCCTGTTTATAGGTTCTGCTAACGTCTGACGCATTTGCACGATTACATCACAGATGTGCACACTTCGTATTTTGGCTCAGAACACTTCCAACATAGAGTTGAATCAAAATGCTCCAAAGTTTGATTATGCACCCGATTCATTGAATAGACTGATAACAGTCAAATCAGGTGGATTATATTTCACCAAAAAGCACAATACTAGGGCCAGTTGCAACACGTGCAGCGCTTTGATCACATCAAAGGAGGGAAATACTTCCAACATGCTGAAACATTTGACCACTCAGCATGCAATTACTTTGCACAAACGTAAAGTCTTTGACACGCTGCAACTCTCGTGGGGGAGCTTGTGGCACAATGTCTTCAGTCTCAAAAGTCCCAGAAAACTTAAAACTTCCAAGTCTGGATAATTGTAATAATGTTAGCGACACACTGTATGAATAATTTCCATCTGATATTAACATTTAGTTGACAACTGCAAGAGTGAGGCAGGCTCAGAGGCAGGATCAGAGGCAGGCTCCCACATACCTGTAGTTACCCCTTTCATCAAGGCAGGGAAAAGTAAAATGAGCATGAGCAAATGAGTCACTAAGCAGTTACTAGATTTGTGGTGAAAGGTTTTCACCTTTTGGATGCTCCTGAATTTCAGTAGGATATTTAGCTGCTTATTGTCTGGCAAGGCTCAACTGAAAATTAGAATAGTCAAAATGCTATTTTAAGCAGTAAAACTCCATTTCATCCATGTTATATTTTCTGTAAGGAGTTGACAAAGACTCTCAACCCAAAATATTGTCCCCAAAGCAGAGACAGTTTCAAGGAGAACGCCGGCATTTTTTAAACCTAGACCTTATTTCTGGCATGAAATATGTTTATCTACTCAGCGAGAACAGTTTGGCGAAAGTCGGCGTCCTTCGGAAGCTATTAAGATAACTGGCGATAGGCATATCCATATAAGGAGTGAACAGGGCAAAGATGATGCAGCCTCTAAATAAGGCATTATCTGTCTTTATTTCACCAATACTTTAAGACAAATTAATGAACGAACGTGTACTATAGCTCTGTTAGCTAATAGGTGCTGTTATGTGGCTACTTGCAGCTATAGGAGAGCTAACGGAGGGAATTCTACACACACCTCTACTGGGACGACTTCATCCTGCAGAGCATATCCTTTATTTTTTGTAAGTTTTTCCATAGCCATAGTTTATATTCACAGTAAGTTTCACAGCCTGGTTTTGTTCCTCCCGTTTGGAGAGATTTTGATTTGTTAATGTTTCATAGAAACCTCCCTTAGTGGAGCGATTTGTGTTTCGTTCTTTAAGATCTTTGTACTGCCGTTAAAGGCGTGCATGTAGTTAGCTGTCAAGTTTCATAGTACCTCTGTTTTTTTTAAGAGAGCGTCTTTTGTTTCAGTCCGCCTCAGTAGGAGAGCGTGAGAGTTAGTTTGTTATCTTAAATAGCCCTTTCTGTTTTCCTCCTAGAGTGGAGAGAGGTTTTTTTTTTTTTTGATAATTTTCATAGCTGCACCCTCCTCAGCCATAGTTATTGAGGAGAGTGCTTCATGATTCCACAGCCCTTTCTTTTGCTCTGTCTGGAGATCCTCATCCTGCTGTTTATATTAAATAAACATTCTTGACTGTGAACTGACCCTGCATCTGTGTCCTGTGTACTCGAGGATGTGACAGGCAGCCATCACAGCTGATGGATGGACAAGTTTTTCTCAATACCATTACTTCGCTGTAACATTACACTATATGAGAAAAGGCCAAAGTAAGGAAAAAGTCCTTAAAACCAAAGCGAGAATCGATAAGAGAACCGGAATTGCTCAATTCTTAACAATTCCCATCCCTACAAGTTAGGTTTTCTTAAAATACACAATATGGTGTATAACTGACCTGACCATATAGTGGTTATTCCAAATGTGATAATTTCACGCAGATATAATGGAAATTATTAAAAGCAGACTTTGAATAAAACAACACTGAAACATAAGACTAGCAAAAACACTTTCCATTAACACTAATTAGTTGATGATCTGATTCGTCTGTTAAATATTAAAACACTGCAGGCCGCTGTCTGAAACAACACAGCTTCTGTCTAAAGCAACATTCATTTGCTACCACTCATTGCTTAAATGTCCTCCAGTCTGTCAACCTGAACTGTAGTCAGGGCTTTATTCTTCTCAGATACAACACATCTGCCATGAATGGTTATTGGCTTTTAGTGGATTTGTGGGGGAAATCTTAAGTTCAAAGTGATGCATGTCAGTCCCAAAACCATGCTTTTCTGCATGCAATGCCACAGGCTGTCATCAGTGCATGCAGAGCTCAGGCGGACTGCACATAACAATGGAATGTCCACTGTATTTTCAGTCAGACCAGCTCTGATAGAGGACTGGACGGACTGCAAAGTAAGGCAGGAGGCTTCTCTGCACCTTCAGTGATACAGCTCAGTTTGACAGCAGCACCATCATCGTCATCATCATCATCGTCGTGAACAGATGAACAGTGACAAGCAGCTGAGAGTCACTGTAACACTGGAGGTGTAGTGATACCTGCAGCAAACCTCAACACACTGCTGAGACACCAATCCCTGCAGAGGGTGGGACCACACAGTTTCCCTGAAGGCACAGCAAAAGTCTTATGAGAAGGAGAAACTAACTGGCCAATCAGAACTGCTGTAATTAAGTCGTTATTTAGTTGTAGAATAAAGTAAAACTGTTTTTTTTGTTTATACAATAGTATATTATTTAGATAGTAAAGTAGGTAACTACCTATATGAAGTAATAAAAGTAATGTAGTGATAAAACTTTCTGCAGCTTTGGTATTTCTACATGAATATAAAACACACTCGAGCATAGTTTTGACATAATGAAATGTTTTAGCATTCAGCCTTCTAGTCTAGTATAGTAAAATTACTGTTGTATTGTTATATCCACAATCACACATATCCATAAACTGCAACAGTAAAAAGAGCACAGTAGAATACATTTATATAGCAGTAGCATACCTTGTATATATATATACATTGATCCAAATTCGTGCATGTTGTAGCAGAGGCCAGCACTTGCTTAGACTGTAACATTCTGCCTCCAAAGAGTTTCCAATAAAATCATACTGAATCACTGAAAATACCATCTATAGTAAAATATTCTTGCTGAGTTTTACATCTCCGTATGGTATCAGTTTTTGTGTAAAACAGGGGAGGAAACTCTGTGGTCCACCAGAAGAGCATTTTGGTTTGTGACAGGGTCTCAGCAGCAGATCAAAGAGAAACATATTGAGTGCCTCTACTATCAAACCTCACCTTCTTCTTCTTTTCTTAATCTACAAATCTACAAATTCATTACTGGGAGGGTGGGAGTGTGTGTGTGTGTGTGTGTGTGTGTGTGTGTGTGGGGGGGGGGGGGGGGGGGGGGGGGGTCTGCCAGTAGCTGGGTTTGCATCATATCAGTTTTCAGAGCTCACCATAGTTCTGAGCTCCTGGAAAACCTGACGGCTTACAACAAATCCTGAGCGGGACAAAACCCTTCCTGTTCCTCTGTTAGCCTACAAGCCAAAACAGAGGGCAAAGTTAACCGGAAGTGGAAGAAGAGAAGGGCAGCGACCACTGACCGCCGCAGTCCTCTGTCCTGACATCACCAAGAGGTGACAGATAACACAAATCTGTTATCATTTATTATTTCCATGTGATGCCAAATTCATCATAACACTTAGAAAACACTAGTGGCTACACCAATTGAACTTAATTAAAAAAAAAAAAGTATTATCACAGTCCTAATACATAGATAGAAGCTGCACTTTGTGATGTGAGGGTGTGAAGTCCATCGTCTGGAGGCAAATACTTTTGGCGACAAATTAGCAACAGTGAAGGGGTATATATCCCTATCATTTATCAAGAACCAATTTTTTTTTTTATTTCAGACCAGGCATCCTTGTTTTTAAAAATCTACTGCC
This sequence comes from Leuresthes tenuis, assembly GCF_036924035.1. NCBI lineage: Eukaryota > Metazoa > Chordata > Actinopteri > Atheriniformes > Atherinopsidae > Leuresthes > Leuresthes tenuis. The sequence continues at coordinate 27,666,333 of NW_027325358.1, forward strand.
ACACTTGAAAAGTCCCTTCCTTGCTCTTCTTCCCCTCAAAAGTGGATTTCGCAACTCAGATACACTGCTGTTTACACAAATATAGTGCTTTACTATTGGAGTTCTTCTCTTTGCACTCAGGCATATTTTTTGCACTTGCAAAACTTCTTGTAGAGCCAAGAGAATGCCAGGTGTGATAATGACATTACTGCCTTCTTGTGAGTGCACTTTTTCTACTTCACAGCTTATCTTCTAGACATATTCTGGTTAACTGGGTCCAGAAAACCACACTTATTTTCATTTCAACTGATTTAAATGTATTCCTATTTATCAACAATTCACAACAAAAATAATTTCAGGACACTATACATATACAGTTTGATTAAATTCAATTGCAGGCAATCTAATCACTTATAATCTCATCCAATTGAGCATAATAATGCTTTTACTTTTGTTATCTACATGTCAATGTTAATAAACTGAAAAAAATATGAATATCTTTGATACAGCTCATCATCCCTCTTAAGGTCATGATTCATATTTCACTGCTTCACTTCCTGCCCCTGAGTTTTCCCTCCAGTTTTGATTATCTGCCCCACCCTCATTAGATTCACCTGTATATTGTTACCACTCCCCTCTCTTTAGTTTGTGTTTCTCCTTCTCTCTGCGCCAGTTCGTATTTGAACCTTAGTGTCTTATGTTCCAGCCTTATTTAGTCATTCCTAGTTATCGTTTTTTCTGGGGTTTTTTTTGGATTATTGCCTGTTTTCTGACTTCTGCCATTGCCTTGCCCCTTTTGGATTTGTTTGCCTTTTGGATTTGTTTGCTACTTTTGGCAAGTAAACTGAGTTTTACTTGTACCAGACATAACATCTTAATGCTGTTGAAGTTAAGAAAATCTTATTGTGTCACAAGAATCATTTCCATTTATGCTACAGCAAGAATACTAGAAATTAGCATACATTTTGGGGTGCTCATGATTTGTCTTGGTTTGTCAAATGAATATATGTAATATGAACATAATGAATTATGTAATTTCTTTTTTTTTTACGTTAATCTCTCATTCTATCAAATAAATAAACTTTTTACATGAATCAAAAAAATACAAGAACTAATATTTAATGCCTAAAATTCCTAAAGAATCCATCTAGATCCTGTTTAAATATATAATTGAGAGGCATCAAGTAGACAGCCATCCCATATACAGGTGTAAACTGTAGGATCACTTCCAAATAGCACAGTTATGATTGTACATATACTTACTTTAATGGCTCAGGTTTTTCAAGTGATTTGCTGGACCCAGTTAACCAGAAACTGTTTTGAAAAGATGCTGTGAAGTAAAATGAGTGGATTTCCAAGTGGGCAGTAAAGTCAGCATCATATCTGGCACTCAGCTCAGATTTTTGACAGGCTTCTTTAACACCAATCCAATGCAAAAATCCTAGAGCAGAAATCTCAAGGGCAAAAAAAAAGAAGCCTGAGTGAGGCATAGGTCTTAGACTGGAGAGCAGGACATTTGTATAAGCAGAAATGTATCAGAGACACAATTTGAGGTGAAGCAGAGTAAGTAGGGAGTTTGAGTGTGAGGGCCAAGTTTTGTGGTTATGTGTCATTGTGAATCTCTTAATGCACTCTATAAAAAGATTCATCACATGAAGTAAATTCACAGTAATTACTTAAAGTTAATGTCCAGGAATTTCAGATTAATCTAATTTAAACTACTGTAGCATTTGTATTTTTTTTTCACCATAAAACTTAGATAGGTTGTAAGTTCTTCCCAGAACTTCTGCTCCACACAGGCCTGAGGCGAAACATCACTCTGAGGAAGTGAGGAGCAGTTGGCACATATGAAATATCTGAACTAAACAGTTATTTGATCAATTTGACATCAAATAGAAAAAGGAGAACAACAACAACAGAGTTTTATATCTTTTATCTGAACGTGCAGTGATCAGAGATGAGTGTTTCCCTGAGTAGACACTGCAAAAGAAGTATGAGCAGAGTAAAAACAGTCATATGAAAACTCAAGAAAAACAAATGAACACATAATATTGCTCAGTGTTACTAACTGCGGCAACAAAATATTGATTAAGAGCAAGTCACAGCGCACACTAAAATGGACTGTTACCTATATCTTAAAGAACAGCACTGTATATTGTGTTTGTAAAAATTAATCTAAGCAAGAAAGTTAGCAAGATTAATTACTTGATCAACAAGGCAAACACTGGTAATACAGTTTTAATCTAATCGTTATCTAATCAAAAGAGCAGCAACTTTGCAACTAAATACTGACAAAAAAACGGTCAGCCTAGATTCCCAAATATAGATTACATGTGGAAACTATGTACTATTTAAACTTTACCTTTATGAAATAACAGTACAGCTCTCACAACGTTTTTTTTTTTTTAAAAAAAGAAAGAAATAAGTGTTTTGATTAAACTGACTAAATCAACTGCTACTGAAGCGCAATTATTTCGGAACAAAAAAAACAGGTAATTTCAGTCAGACTATGAGTTAATTTAATTCAAGAACATTTTTAAAATAGCTTAATACATTTTTTTCTCCAATCATTTTTATCTAAATATCTGTCGAATTTAAAACATGGCCATTTTAGGTCTTTTTCTGTGAATTAATGGAACAAATGTACCATCCATCTGACCCTGACCTCTTTATACTAACTATTACTATACTGCTCTGGCATCAACATTTAATCTATCAAATGATACATTTTTAATTGATTGATTAATATGTTCAAATTTAATACAACAAAAGCTGTAATAATAAATAACGACAGTCTGAGCAAACAAAGAAAGGAAATCCTTTTATAATAATTGCTGTTTTCAGACAACACATTAAATGAGGGCTAATAAAACTAACTAAGCAGAGTGCAGAAATGAATGAATAAACGGCTAAATGAATGCTTGTGCAACACACTTCCGGTCTAGTTCAAGTTCAAACCCCACCAGTCTCTTTGCCTTCCTCTGCATCACTCTTATTGAATCGTTCCTCTCTGCAGTGCACAGTCATGAGTCCTCTATGCGCATGCGCAACATCACATCCTCTAATCAATAAATCTGGCCCAGACTGACCCACGTTATTAATTAAATATTATTACAGTTACAAAACTGCCATCTTAGTCTGAAAGATCAAGGTGCGTCATTCTGATTAAAAACGTATCATCCACGGATTAATAAATTCACTTTCATTTGAACGCATCGCTGCGGGACACACACACACACGCACACACACACGCGCGCGCGCACACACACACGACCACTTAAATGCTCATTATAGTTCGCGACAGAGCTGGTCCGGATCAGGCCTACCTGGCGCACCGTACGCTCCTTTTCCGCCTTTTGGGAATCTTCATCTGGGATTTTACTTCGGCACAAAACGTTCTGGTCCAGAAAACCCACCGTTCCTCTGAGGGGGGGCCGGGTTTCGGGCCTCAGACTCCCACAGGATTAAATCACCATTTACTTCCCCTCTATCAAACCGGACCGGTTTGGTCCGTAAACCAGCCGTCCCGTGTCAAGTAGACCCGCTGCAAATCCGGCACACACCGGGCCCAGAAATAAATAAGTTATTATTACTATTTAAAATAGACAAGTGTTCTGATTTCTTCTCAGAGCTCAGGAACACTCGTTTCAAGAGCTCTGCTGGTCCTCCTCTAGTTCTCCGATGCTGCAGTTGAGCAGGAGGAGGAGGAGGGGAGGGGAGAGGTGGGGTGCGGACTGGTCCACCCTCCCTCCTGTTGGACCGATTTCGGATACTTGACAGCAAAGCCAGATACAATAACCCGACTGAGGCTGACCCAGCTCGGCTGTCAGGAGCGGTCTGTGGATGTGAGGATCTTCGGCTCCAGTCTGTTTGTCCGCACTGCAGGTCTTCCTCCACCAGCGTCAGATCACCGTTACCAACCACAGCCACAACATCCGGTCAGGTCTTTCAAAATAAGCCCTCCCTCTCGTCAACATATTCATGACAACGTAGCCGATTATATGGTATTTTCGACAGATGTCCATATATATGTTGTTCAAAACAAATCCGAAATTGAAGGTCAGGAAACAGCAAAATGTGGAAAATACCATTACCTGCCAAGAGTTATATAAAACTGCAAACTGTTTGCGCCATAAAGTAAAATAAAAATGTTTTGTTTTCTAATTAACATTTGCTATCTTTAAATATATTGTTTTGTATGATCAAGAATCAGACAAACCCAAATATCACTTAAATAGGAAAAACATTTAGGCCGAATGAAGGAGTGTATGCGTGGGTTCTCTCCAGGTACTCCGGCTTCCTCCCACTGTCCAAAAACATGCTTGTTAGGTTAATTGGTGACTCTAAATTGTCCAGGAGTGAGTGTGAGCGTGTGTGGTTGTTTGCCTATGTGTGGTCCTGTGACGGACTGGCGACCTGTCCAGAGTGTACACTGCCTCTCGCCCGATGGCCACTGGGATAGGCTCCAGCCCCCCCACGACCCGACTGACGGATTAAGCTGGTATAGAAAATGGATGGATAGATGGAACCCAATGAAGTTTTATTTAGCTTGCAAATGCTTTCATAACAGCTACTGAGGAGATCAATTAACTCATAAGAACAGAAATTTCACCTTCAAAACTAAAGCATATTAGATTTATAAGCTGCTTCCAGCAACAGACTAGCACAAATTCCCGTAAAAGCCTGTAACAGATCCACAGGTTCACCAAAGATGCGTTACATTTTGTCTCATCTCGGCAAGAAAAGTTCAGGTCATTAGGTCTACTCAACCTCACTAGAGAAAGTAAGAAGTTTGTTTTAACTTAAACATTAAACCATAAAACAACTGGAAACAAATAGTGAAAAGTAAATAAAAAGGTTATAAAATAACCATTGTGCAGGACTTCAAATGTCTGTCAAATGATTTAAGCCATGACCAGCACCTCAAGTTCAGGATGTGAGCTTTTCTTGCAATTTCTGCTAACACTCATATAGCTTATGTGATTTTGTGTGTACGTGCATACTTATTACGTGTAGGACACATAAAATGTGAACGTGGAATATTCTGCCATAGTGGGCCAGCAAGACAATTTAAAAGCTGCTCTATGATCAAGTTGAGTGAACAATTATTTGACCATTTTATAATCGCTCTTTATCCACAGTTTAGACATTAAAGTCAAAGTATATCAAATTCATTTGACATTTCAATTTAAACAGAAGATACATAGTAGAAATTAATAGCTTAAGATCACTTAAAATAATGAAAACAGTGTTGTGTTGAATTGTGGAGTAACAGGGTCTGACAGTTTTTTTCACAGTTTTTGTGTTCAGGGTTTTTTGGGGCAGGTCAGAAATCCTAACTCCATGACGCAGTGGACTATGGAGGCTACTTAAGATGAGCCTGTCCCTCATGTTACGAATAGTAGAGTGCATCAGCTATAAACTGGCAAACTTCGTTTTCCAGTTGTGTAGGCTAGCTCATAATTAGCCAGCTAAGTATTCTTTATTGTCATGGAACTATATCTTCCCTGGATGCCAGGATTTTCAAAACAACTCAGACTCTCTACTTAAATTTTCTTGAAATAATGATACAAACAAGTAGAGGTTCCAAGTTGAAACATGGCCAGAGCTATGCTCAGTTAACTAAAGTGCCATGTGTATAGGCTACAAAGCCTATAGACATTAAAGTCTATACATGAAGTACCCTAAAAAGAACCCTAAAAAGGGTACTTCATATGCATTTATGCACGTAATGGTGTTATACAATATGGGCTAATTTTATGAAAAGTCATATTTGGCTGGGTGATGAATTACACTGATTCTTGTAGAAGGTAGAGACAAACCTGTAATTTTATATTCAAATTTCTAAAATTTGACAGACCTGTTGGTTCTTTTCAACAGGTTAGTTTTCATCTCTGTACACAATTGCAATAATACTGTATAAAATGTTTGGTGTTAAGACTGGGATTAAATTTATTTGAGGCTTTTTGTAATACTGTTGTACATACAGTGTTTGTTTGAATTTTAATTAGACAAGATGTATTATAAACCAGAAGCATTCATACTGATAACTGAAATCTTGTAATCTAGAAATGTTTTTTCTCTGTCTCTTGAGGTCTTTAGTTTATGCTCAACAACCTTTTTTTTCCTCTACAAGTACTGATAAAAGTGTTATCTGATCCTTTCTGACAGACATTGATCATATCTTGTGGAAGCAAAGGGAGCAGCTACACTTTCAGACAGTTGACCTGAGTTTTTTTTTCAATAAGGCAGTTCCAGACAACGTCCACTCTTCTACAATAATTTCCAGTTTAATGCTATACCTCCTCTTCCTTGTTCAAGTCATGTTGATTATTAAGACTACAAAGATTCTACAAACAAAAATCTAGAGTTGTAACACTCTCAAAGACACCGCTGTATATTCATTCCATATTACCTGGTCTGATTCTCTTTTTATTGGAGTTTTTTCCAACCTAGATCTGAATTTGGCTCATAAACAACCTTTTAAAGGGGAACTCCGGCTTTTTTAAACCTAGACCTTATTTCTGGCATGAAATACGTTTATCTACTCACCGAGAACAGTTTGGGCGAAAGTCGGCGTCCTTCGGAAGATATTTAGATAACTCGCGATATCTAAATAAGGGAGTGAACAGTGCTTAGACAATGCAGCCTCTAAATAAGGCATTATCTGTCTTTATTTCACCAATACTTTAAGACGAATGAATGAACGAACACGTACTATTGCTCTGTTATCACATAGCTACTGTTATGTGGCTACTTGCAGCTATAGGAGAGCTAACGCAGGGAATTCTACACACACCTCTACTGGGACGACTTCATCCACACACATGGCTGCAGCACAACTCATTCACAGCACAGCTCATTCACAGCTCATTCAAGGACGCCGACTTTCGCCAAACTGTTCTCAGTGAGTAGATAAACGTATTTCATGCCAGAAATAAGGTCTAGGTTTAAAAATACCGGAGTTCCCCATTAAGATGAGCTATCTTAAAGCAAACACAGCCAGTATAAAAATAAATCCTTAATTCTTCTTCTTCTTATATATATTTATAGTTATTAGTGGTAGTGTATTTTTATGTTATCAAATTGATTGCAAACTGCACTTGGGGTACAGTTGAGCTTACCTGATCTTATTGGAAAGTGTAATGCAGTTAAGGAATCTAACCACAGAAATGAGAATCTAACCACACTTGCACTAAACTGTGGATCTCCACTCTTTTTTTACTTTACATAAAGGAGGTATTACTTAGCATTTAGACAGTTCAACCAGCTCGTGATTACCACTTACAAACATCTGGGTTATTTACCTCAGTTACAATGGTTCCTAAGCAAAACAGATTATTGAACGCATCTGTAGTACAAATATTCACCTTAACTGAAACCTGAACAGTGAACAAATTGTAATGTTTTCAGTGTGATCTCCTGCAGAGTCAAAGAGGTTCATTTGGCAGATACAATGTGTACCATAAAGAGGTTATCATTATGGCATACTTCTTAACTTTTTGCAGATTTTCACAATAAATGAATGAATATAGAGTCATTCTTACAAAAAGCTGCAAAAATCACATGAATAACAATGGAACCGAAAATAAATTAGGATATTTAAATAGGTTTGCAAAGTTGCATATGAACAAACTGCAAGACTTCTGGAACAACGCTGCTTGTACAGACAAGACAAAAGTGGAGATATTTGGCCATAATACACAGCACCACATTTGGAGAACACAAAACACAGCGTATCTGCACTAACATCTCATACCAATTGTCAAGCACAATGGTGAAGGGGTGATGATTTTGGTCTTGTCCTGCAGCCACAGGACATGGGCACCTTGTGGTTGAGTCAACTATAAACTTCTTTGTATACCAAAGTATTGAAGTCAAAGTGTGAGACCATCTGTCTCGTCTGTCAAAACCTTGGCCGAAACTGACTTTTAAAAAAAAAGAGGAAGAAAGGAGTCACATAGTGTTGCAATGGCCCTGACAAATTCCAGACTTCGATCAGACTGAAATACTGTGGCTCAACTTCAAAAGACCCATGCATAAACAAATGACTGCAAACCCAGTGAACTGAAGCAAAATTGAAAATAAGAGTGGTGCAAAATTCCTTTGTAATGATGTGAGACACTAGGTGCGTTTCCATCAGCCTGTTTAGATGCGCATCGAGAAGTATCGCATCGGAAAATTATGATGGAAACGCCATAATTCGAATTAAAATCCCCTGATTCGCACAAATTGAAACACGCTCGCTAGCGCCGGGTTTTGGTTGATTCGAAAGGAATGGAAACAGCTGTGTTCGCATCAAGTCTGACGTAGCGCACCGAACCCACCACTACACTCCAGAAGTCATGCTGACGCCTTCTTTCCCACACATAAAGGCGTCGGCGGAGACGGAGACCGATCTCTGCTTGGGCAAGATCATCAAATGACACCTCTTGCTGCCTTCTCCTCTAATCGCCTGGACTAACTGGGCAGACAGGTACAAGTCCTCTCTCCATGGTGATACACTCCGGGTCGGGAAACCGGTAAAACGTTTAAAGGCTACTGTTTTCACCAAAGTCTGTACTTTTGATGGAAACACACATGATTCGAATTTATTTTCATGCGCACTTCCCAATGGTTCGAATCACTTTTGGATGGTAACATGACTAGTAACTGTTTTCCTTATAAAATGTTGCTATGGGTGGTTTTACTCCTTATTTGAATCATGTGGTGTACTTAGTTTTGAGACACTGTTTCTGCATTTCGGCTAAGTTTTTTGTGAAATAAATAATGACACAATGTAATACATAATGTGTTGTTGTACATCTGAGAATGAATTTACCGCATTTTAAGACCTGCTAATGATCAGATGATTTATTTTTAATCATGTCTCTTCACATAAAACCTTAGAATGAAAAAGGGTTTGCTTTCTTTTTCATGTGACTGTAAATTCAGGTATGTTGATTACATGATGTTTAAAGATGAATATGAAGGCTGCAGGAAGTTGTATTACACTGGGATCTTCAACTTATTTTTATATCTTAAAGAGAAACATAAATACTCACCTAATACAAACAATAGACAGATATATATGATCCTTGAAGACAAGCCTCACCTATTTTTCCATGAAAATATATTGTATTTATTCTGAAAATCCTGTCAATGACTTCCATAGCAGCTAGGTGAGGCATGAAATGGCCAGTCCCACCCTTTAAGCAACTCCTGAACGCCTCATCGCTCCCTTTCTTTATCATGGGGCCTATTGTATCGTTGTTCTAATGTCCTTCTGCTGTCATTTCGATTCACTTCAACAAAATTAACCAAGTGTAGTGAAACAGCACCAGGGTCTTATTTAAAATCAAACTAAATATATAATCGATTTTGTTTATTGGGGCATCTACTGATCGGTCAGCCAGCCAGTGGCCTCGCATATCGCTTTGGTTTCGATCAGCTTTATTATTGTCTGATGTGACTGATTATTTGTGTTATGTCTGTATGTCTTACCTGGATGTTGTTTTCCGTCCGTACGACATGAAGCCGAGTAGGTTCCTCTGCCTCTGCTCCATCTCAACAGCATCAGCACCACACGCGCGCACACGCACAAAAGCGCACGGTACCTCCGTGTCTCAACGTTAAAGCTGTAGCTCCACAGCGCCCCCTTCTGATTAGGAGTATGTTAAACATCACTCCACATCTACTTTAAAGCTAAAGTTATTATGTTATCAGCAGTCCGTTTAAACATTCTATAAGCTTCATCTTAGTAAGACTTTAGACTTCAGAGTTAGAGTCATAGTGATCATGCTTTTAAAGATTTTAACCAATCAGGACGTGTGTCATATGATATAGTGAAAGCAGTGCAGCACAAAATGTTACATTAGTATTTAAATTTGTGATAAATAAAGGGGGGTATGTAGACAGATTGTACATCTGTCTGTCTGAGAGGCTGCAGTGTGATGTGTGATAATAAATGACTACAAACCAATGTACATTTCCTAGTTATTTTGACATTATAACAGGGCAAAAAAGTATGTTATAGTACAGTTTGTTCAAAAAACATACTCAAGAAAATGTTACTGAGTAAATGTAGTGTGTTACTACCTGCCTCTGCATGCCAGTATCCATGTGTGCAGCATCGAGTCATAGGCTTCTTGTAGTCAATTCAGGCAGTGCTGTGTTATTACCAATTCCCCTCTGGGCCCCACTGATATATTGAGCCATTTCCTTACTCATCTTACCTCATCTTATGCCTGACAGGAGTTTCCATGTTGTACAGAGGCAGGTTATTGGCCAATAGTTGGTTGGAACTAACCCCTTCTGGGAATCTTTCATGATCAGGACTATCAGACCTTGAGTTAACCAACCTGGGTGGGTCCAATCCATTTGTAGCTGGTTCATTTGTGCTGCTAGGCTTTCATGGAGTGCTGTTAGTATCTTTAGCCACTATATGTGTATCATGTCAGGGCCTGGTGCAGTCCAGCTCTTCATACTTGAGAACCTTACTTGGATGTCTGCCATCATGATGGTCACTTGTTCTTGGAGATTGCTCTGGTCAGCTTTCAGATCTACAAGCCATGGAGCATTGATGTTATGCAATGCTTCTCTCCCTTATACTCCTACAGTATTGTTCAATTTCAATGCTGGGTGGGTCAGTTCTCATCTTATTCAATGGTTCATTTGAGAAAATCCTATTCTAATCCTGGCTTCAGCTTCTCTACCCAAACATGACTGTACAGATAAGAGCGAAGGACACAGCAGCGAGACAAACAACCCCCAGCCCTCCCCCCTCACCAGACCCTTTAAGGCCCCAGTATGGTTGCAGCGATGGCTCGCACGATGACATCACAGTGTTGTGCCGGCCATATATAATGGCGTGAGTTGATGCGCCAGTAGTTGCAATATTCTCCATCACAGAGGTGTCGCTGCTACGGGAAAGTTACCGCTAACTACTCTACAACGTCGAAAATGGAGAAGAAAACAATGCCCCCGTCAAGAGTAGGAGGAGTAGCACTGTCATCAATCATCAGTATTCTCACCTCTGCTTAAAAAATAGCTGCTGAGCCTACAGAAGTTATAATTTCAATAGGCTGATAATGCCCATCTCACCTCCAAATACCTGAGCATTCTCACCTCTACTTACATAATAGCTGATGAGCCTGCAGAAACTGAAATTTTAATAGGTGTGTTATCACCATTATAGTCTGATATAGTACTTAGAATATTGTTATAGAAGGACTTTTAAGTGTGTTGTGTTACCTTTTCTTTGTTATGAAATAGTGTGCTTCAATGGACACTCTTGGGAATTATCGTTGTCTTTCAGAATGCATTAATAATAATGATAGATCGGTTTACTGTTTTACTTGCTTATGCTGTTTCAGTGCAGTGTCGTACAGGTGCCTGTACAGACGCACTTCCTCGCGGAGCCTGTTTTCGAATTGGTCCATCCGGTTTGTCGGTCTCTGTGCGCGCCAAGTTACAAATTTTGACTGGTGCCACGCCGCCTTTTCATGGCACGCGCCAGGTGGAAATATGTCATTTTGACGTCAAGCGCCGTGAGTGACGCGTCAAAAATAAAACAAGCTTTACTTTACGTCGCCCAAGGTCTCCAAAGGATGTCTCTATCCCAGCCAGGACTCCAGGAATCACCATCTACCAAGAAACACAGGGCACCCCCTCCTCCCCCTCCTCCTTCCCCTCCTCCTCCTCTTACATAATCTGTCCTGGCAGAGCAGGGCACAGGGGGATGTTCAAGGAGCAGCAGCAGAGTTCAAAACAAAGATAACATGCCATGATGCATTCAGGGTCCCTGCTATAGTAGTCTTACTACTGACAGCTGTTCTGAGAACAAACTGGGACCCAGTAGGATTCCTGTATTAGTTAGTAAAAGTAGGAATCGAAAACAGTCAACTTGCTGGGTGAATCTATCTAATCTGTTAACGCAGTGTTTTTCAACCTTTTTAGAGCCGAGGTACATTTTTTTCATTGAAAAAATAACGAGGCACACCACCAACCAAAAATGTTAAACAAACGATACTCTGTAGCCGCCTATATTAACAATATAGTAATTCTTATCAAAGTGTCTTGAATAGGAATCAAATAAACACAAAAATGTTTTTTTGTCATCTTTTATATTTCTTCTTTCAAATAAAAAGTACACTTAACTTCAAAGAGTTTTACAAACTCTAATTCTGTCCAAAAGCATTCTGTTAGCAGGAATACAGAATCAAAATAGCTTTGCTTGCCAGAATGGGGAACTCCTTGGCAACAGTCAACCAAAAACTGTCCAAAGGTAGATCAGCAAAGCTCAGCTTTAAACCACGATTTTGTCTCAGTTCAGTTAGTTCTCCCTGCTCCTGTAAAGTCATGTGCTTTCCAACAACTGCTGAGCTGTATGGGTCCCTAATCCAGTCAAGGCATTCAGTGAAGGCTGAAGAGAAATAAAATGACATCTTCTCCTCGAGAGTTTTTAAATGTGTACCTATTATTTCACACAGTGCAGCAGTGTGAACATTTTGCCATTTCTTGGTGAGTGGGAACATTTCAAGGTTGCCACTTTCCACATGTTGTTGCCAGAGGTGCACCTTTGAGCGGAATCTATTTATTTTATCCATACTTGTGAGCAGGTTTTCATTTCGGCCTTGCATTCGTGTATTCAGTTCATTCAGATGATGAAACATATGGTAAATGGTAAATGGACTTGTACTTGTATAGCACTTTTCTAGTCCAACTGACCACTCAAAGCGCTTCACTACATGCCACATTCACCCCACTCACACACATTCATACAGCACGTCTTAAGATTCTTAACTCCCACTGGGAGGCAACGTGGGGTTCAGTGTCTCCTGAGCCCCAGGTATGCCAGCCTTGCACACCACTTATCACTTGCAAGCAGCTTTGCGGAATCAGACCCCTCATTTGTCAGATTCTCTTTGAGTTCCTCCTGCAGCTCATACACACGGGCCAGCACCTTGCCGCGCGACAACCATCAGACCTCCGTATGAAACAGCAAGGTCTTATGCTCCGCTCCCATTTCCTCACACAAAGATGCAAACTTGCAGCTTTTCACAGGTCGTGTCTTCACAAAGTTTACCATGTGCACAACATCATTCAACACAGTGGCTAGGTCTGCTGGTAAGAAGGGCCTCACGGTGTAAGAAACAGTGCGTAATAATCACATCTGGGGTTCTTTCCTTCACTCTGCTTACAAAGCCTTTGGTGCGCCCAACCATGGCTGCATCTCCATCAGTGCAGACACTTGTGCAGTTTTCCCATTTAAGTCCTCCTTGTTCAAGATATTCTGATGTGACCCGAAAAATTTCCTCTCCTGTTGTCCTTTCTGGCAATGCCTTGCAAAATAGTAAGTTTTCTCTGATTGCGTCTCCATCTACAAAACGCACATTGGCCAAGAGTTGAACATGTCCACTAATATCAGTACAGTCAAGCTGTAACGCAAATTTCTCATTGATACAGATCTTTTCCAAAACCACACTTTCGATGTCTGCAGACAAGTCATCAATATGTCTGGAAATTGTGTTATCTGAGAGAGGGACTTTGGGTATTTCTTTAACCGCTTCAGGTCCAAGCATCTCATTTATAACGACTTTGCAGGCGGGTAATATTAATGTCTCGCCACAGTGTGGGACCTTTTTGATTTAACTACAAGTTAAGCTACGTGGTAGCTGGCTTTAAGGGCTCTCTCTTTTACCTTTGTGGTTTTTCTCATAAAAGTTGCCTGTTTCTCCGTGTGTTTACGCAGGCGAACAAAATAGTCTGCCTTCTTGTCTTGAAGCGAAGGATGTTTCGTTTGGAGATGGCGTTTAAGCTTGCTTGGTACCATAGCACTGTTGGATAGCTTTTCACCACATACCAAGCACAACAGAGTCCGTGTCGTTGCATCCCCGGTAAAAGGAAATCCAAATTCAATTCAATTCAATTCAATTTTATTTATATAGTGCCAGATTACAACAATTGTCATCTCAAGGCACTTAAGTAATATAGTCCAATTCAAGCCAATTGGAATTCAATTCATTGTAATCATAATCCAATTAATTCATATAGAGCCAATTCAAAAATTAATATCCTAGCTAAGGAAACCAACAGATTGCACCGAAACTTGTCTTCAGTCCAATCCCCCGTCCTGAGTGTGCCTGTGGCGACTGTGAAAAGGAACGACTCCCTTTTAACAGGAAGAAACCTCTGGCAGAACCAGACTCAGGAAGGGTGGCCATCCGCCTCGACCAGCTGGGGTTTGAGAAGACAGAAAAGAGGGAAAGGAGGGGGGAAAAACACCACAACGCCATTCAAAGGATAACTGTTGGAACAGGGAAACACAAGTTAATAACCACAATAATGTCACATGTACATAAAATCATTTGAGAAATTAAACGGGGAAAAAGAGAGCAAAGTGAGGAAAGGTGTGACAGATGAGGTCCCCCAGCAGTCTAAGCCTATAGCAGCTTAACTATGGGATGTTTCAGGATTACCTGAGCCATCCCTAACTATAAGCTTTATCAAAAAGGAAAGTTTTAAGCCTAATCTTAAAAGTGGAAAGGGTTTCTGCTTCCCGGACATTTACTGGCAGCTTATTCCACAAGAGAGGGGCCTGATAACTGAAGGCTCTACCTCCCATTCTACTTTTAGAAACTCTGGGAACAACAAGTAAACCTGCAGTTTGGGAGCGAAGTGCTCTGTTAGGAAAATATCTTACAATGAGATCTTTAAGATATGATGAGCTTGGTCATTAAGAGCTTTATATGTGAGGAGAAGAATCTTAAATTCTATTCTGAATTTAACAGGGAGCCAATGAAGAGAAGCTAAAACTGGAGAAACATGATCTCTCCTGTTAGTTCTCATCAGAACTCTGGCTGCAGCATTTTGGATCAACTGGAGGCTTTTCAGAGAATATGTGGGACAGCCCAATAATAAGGAATTACAGTAGTCCAATCTTGAAGTAACAAATGCATGAACTAGTTTCTCTGCATCACCCTGAGACAGGATGTTCCTGATTTTAACAATATTATGAAGGTGAAAGAAGGCAGTCCTAGAAACCTGTTTTATATGTGCGTCAAATGATAAATTCCAAATTAATAAATATACATGTTTGGAAACCACCATATATATATGTATATATATACATATATACATATATATATACATGTTTGGAAACATATACATGTTTGGAAACCACCTTTTCATAGAAAGGTTGTACACTAGGAAAAAGTACAGTGCTTTCTCTTGTTACTGATGTGTTTGTTACAAATTGTAGCAAATAATCACACAAGCCTAAATGAAAAAAATTTATATTCCACCTTGTAAGATGACAAAACCAAGCTCAGAGCAAATGGAAGAACAAGGAGGGCACAGAGTAAAAGATTCTGTGTAGAAGCTTCTTGGTCGGGTCCAACACTCGGGCATTGCGCCATTCACCCATTCTGATTAACACGTGTAAAACATTTAAACATGTCACAAATCATAGTTGAGAAGTGGAAATCAGTAGGAATCAAGCAACAGCAAAGCTAAAGGAGGCAGGTTTATTGCAGAGAGCAAGGGCAGATAAAGACGAAAAAAAAAAAAAAACATTTCTTGCAGACTGTCAGCATTTTTAGGAGAAGTTAAATTCTCTATTCAGACGCAGTCCTCTGCACCACTACCACAGCATGTGCCAGACACACGTCATCTTTTCCAGGGACACATCCTACTACACTAGAAGATAAAGACACATCTTCCTAGCATCACGCTCAATGACAGAAGCATGCCATTTAGCAGAAGAAAAAACTGACCATTTATACAGATTCAGCATAAACAGCTCAGGCTGTACATGTGGACATGTGTAATTGGAAAAGACAAGGTTAGATATCCTTAGCTTTGTCATAAATGCTCTCACCCTAAGATTATCTCATCCCAACCCTGCTTCCTTCTTCCCCCATTCAACCCTGAGAGTGAGGACAGATTCTGATTGATCATTGGCCTGTACTTAAAGAGTACCAGAGTTACATATAGTTATTTAGTCGAAAAATTTACAATGATAATGGAAGTTTTTACTAGAGCATTTATCATCAATTCAACAATTAATTTATTTTAAAATAAATTTGAATGGGAGAAGGTGCTGCACGGTGGTGTGGTGATTAGCACCATAGCCTCACAGCAAGAGGGTTCCAGGTTTAATCCCCGCCTGGGGCCTTTCTGTGTGGAGTTTGCATGTTCTCCCCGTGTATGCATGGGTTCTCTCCGGGTTCTCCAGCTTCCTCCCACCGTCCAAAACCATGCATGCTAGGTTAATTGGTGACTCTAAATTGTCCTTAGGAGTGAGTGTGCATGGTTGTTTGTCTCGTTTGTCTCTATGTGTGGCCCTGGGATGGACTGGCGACCTGTCCAGGGTGTACCCCGCCTTTCGCTCGATGACTGCTGGGATAGGCTCCAGCCCCCCCCCCCCCGCTACCCGATTAACGGACTGACGGTAGAGAAAATGGATGGATGGATGAATGGGAGAAATACCAAATTGAATGGACAATCTGAAATCCGCTTTTCAATGCAAGTATCACAGTGAAGAGATAACAAAATAAAAAATCCAAAATAAATCCAGGAAGAACAGACTGTTTAAAACTAAACATTAGAACCAGTTTGTTGTTGAATTAAGATTTAACAGCTCTCTTAAAAAGTTAAGGTCAGACAAACAAACACAGCATTTAAATCTTTGATCCTTTAATTGAAAAACTGCCTGAACAAAAGATGTTCTACAAATTGAGACTTTATGATTTCCACCTGAAGTAGGTCTGAGACCGGACAGTCAGACCATATGACATATTAGAAAATATCAGGATTTAACAGCAAGGTCAGACAGATAGGTGTCAGACAGTTTCTTACCATCTTAAAGCATTAAAGGTTAGCCTTTATTGTGTTAGAGATCACAGTAACATGACTTAAAATTTAGCTGATCTAAATAATTCTCCTCTGCTTATTTTCACCAATTCTGAGTTACTATTCATCATCAGTATTTATATTTGATCTCATTAAACCATTTAACTATTTAACTGCAGCAGATCTATGAATCAATTGATCTGTTATCTTAACAGAGCAGCAAAATGCTTTATATAAAGGTTTAAAGTGAGTTAGATTATTAGGAAATTAACAAAAACACGGCAATAAAAGGCACAACGAGAGTCAGATATCACCAATGAGTTTCTTGAAGAAGAAAACTCTTAAAAGAAATTTAAAGACAGCTGCGCTGCAGTAAGTCTGACTCATAACAAGTCAAGTCAAGGTTTGTTTTCATGGCACATTTAAAAACAGCCACAGCAACCAGAGAGCTGTACAGCTGAACAATATATTAATACTATTAGCAAATTCTAACCCTGCAGATAACTATTAATTAATCTAACAATAAACATTGAATAAATGAGTGAAATTAAAACAAAAACAGTGTTTACAGTTAAAGACATGCCTCTATACCAGACATGTGTCACTGGAAAAAGAAAGGCTTTGTGACCTCAGCAGGCACCCCGGTTAAACACTTAAATCAATTATTATGCCATACTTGAACCAAAACAAGTTGCTATAGTCAAGTGCAGAGGACATCAAAAGGGAGATGGGAGAGTAGCGAGAGGCAACAATGCGGCAGATAAGGCAGCAAAAACAAAAGCAGGGTATACTGCATTTAACCAGATGTCTCAGAAAACATTGGAGGAAAAATCACAATGAGAATTATGTTTAGAAAACATTAAAGAACTTCACGAAGCAGCGGCACCATCTGAAAAGCAAGCATGGAATGAAAAAAAAAAAAAAAGATTCCACAAGACTCTGGAGGAATCATGAAGGCAAAATAGTAGCTCCAACTGGACTACTAAATTAGCCATGTCAAGAAGCACACAGGCTCAACAGGCTCACCCCTTGTTGTACTACAGTATGGAAACTTGTGTGAATGTGAAAATGAATGTGAAACAACAGAATAACACGGTGATGAGGATATCTCAACAGGTTACATAAATACTCACCAAGGAACAGGACCAGGAAAGTGAACAAACTTAACTGGTCCTCTCCTATATGGACAGGACGCAGAAGCTACAACACATTGTGTAAAGGTATGGTTGACCGAGAATAGACTGAGTAACTGGATCCACAAGGATCACTGTACTCAGGCTCAAGATCCTGCCGAAAGAACATTAACTGAGGTCCGGACTGACTTAGGAACCTCACCTACTGACAAAGACTAGACCACGGGGACTAAAACTCTATCAGAGACTGAACGGACCACTGACGATGAAACCAAAGGAAAACACTACTGTGGAGACTAGACTGTAGAACCACAGTAGCAGAAACAATAAACGTTACAATAACTAATTTTCACACCTCTCCTGTGTGAAAGTCAGACATTAAAAGCTCAAGTGACAAAGACCTACAACAGTAATCTGGACACACCCTCTCTTCCCACCACTCCACACCAGGTGACTAAAAGATCTCTGGAAAATGGCAACAACCCACTTCAATTGCAATTTATTGAGAAACAATATGTACAATCCGATCTGTGCTCAGTCATGACATGTTGGTCGAAAGAAAAGGATATGAATGGAATGAATAAAATGTTCTGTGAGAACAGTTTTAATCATGTGTTCTGGTCGTTCGAGAAATTACACGGGAGATGACCCAAGTTGTTTAATCTGGTGCAATCAATCAATCAATCAATCAATCAATCAAACTTTATTTTTATAACACTTTACATACAAGAAAATGTAGCACAAAGTGCTTCACAAGATAGAAGAAAATAAAACAAAGCAGTGAAACCCAAGGCCACATACAGACACACACACGCACATCTATATGCACACACACACCCACATACATCCACACATACTGGAAGAAAGAAGTAAAGATTAAGTAAAACATAATAAACTGAGACAGAGCTGCTCAAAGTAAGGTAAAGCACAGAGCTTTGAACTGCACGATTAAAGGTCTAATTCATGTCAAGAAAAAACAAGAAGGATCCTGAACAATTTAGCTAACATTCCAAAACTGCTACGAGCGAAGAAAAATATTACAAAATAATATCAAGAATCTGGGCCCTTAGGTCAAAGCATGCATGCAAGGTAACAGTGATCAATAACCAACCAAAGATCTGATGTCTGACAACACAAGCGCGATGCTGTGGCACTGCTAAGGAAAAAGTTAGCAGCACAAGGCCACATGGCTCATCTAAAAAATAAATAAATGGAATAAACCTTTGTCTTTGATTCTAATTTGTTTGGAAATATGTTATTGTATCATGTGATGTTATAAGAAACTCTGATGCCACACTGTTGGTACCACATGAAATGTTTCTAATTTAAATGGAAAAAAAAAAGAAAAATTAAAAATTTAAAATTAATGCTGATCCTGAACTGTCTGTGGATGGCTCAGCATCACGAAACACAGCCACTGGTAAGAATTAAATAGAATTTAGTATAAAGTAACAAGTGAGAATTAAGCAGATCATGCTGAAATTTTATCAAAAGCACTCTGAGTTGAATTAAGACGACAGACAATATTTATCTCAAAAAGGTTAATCAGTTACTCATTGAGAAGAAATGGCTGCTTTCTTGATGCTGTGCTGCTCCCAAAATGAAATCTAACCACAAACATTTCTGTCCTGCAGCAGCAACACAGGAGCAGAAACTGCAGTGGAAGAGTTCAGCAGAACTAACATACGGATGAGACTAAGTCTCATCGGGGGGGTGGAGATACAACAATTAATCATAGTTTACTAACACTTCTCAAGTTTTTCCAAAAATTCTGTGAGTCTTGTCTTTCTTTTGTTTTTTGTTCTATGTTGTCTTGTGTTTTGTCTTTGTCTTGCTGTTTTCTCTAAATGGTTTCAAGTTTTTCCACAGAAAAGGTTGATGGTACTGGATTTCTCATTAATGCTGTACAGCAGGTTGGTGAGTATTACGGTACTGTCCTAAAACATGGTTTCTATCAACTGGCCAGTTGTTTTGTTTTTCCATTTCATTTATTTTTATTTTATTTTATTTATTTATTTATTTTCGGTTTATTTATTTGTTTTTGTTTGGGGTTCATATGAAAACTTAATTGGTCGACCAATGAATACTGGGATTAAACCTGTTAAAAGGGAATTCCTGAATATAGAACATTGTGAAAATGAAATGTTGTGCTGCTCGGTTCTCTCTCCTGCTAACATTCATCCACAGCTTAAATTAACTGCATCGGCAGCAGAACCTCTACAGGACTCACAGCCAAGTGACTGACAAGACGTCAGTCTGAAATTCTGGGAGGCACGATCATCATGCCAAGATCATGGTTGAACAACCACACAACCTTCAACCACTGTCAACAAAATAATCTGAATTATCTCCTGAATTGTCCCAGAGAAAAAGATTAGTTAGGGAAAACGGGTGGTAAAGACCCCTTTGTGGAAGTGAAGTGCTGGTAACCTCTCCTTCCTAGTTAGCTCAGACTGCTGAACTGAGGTTCAGCCAGAAGGACAACCAAACACCAAGCAGTGACAGGATTGGACCAGAAGACACTGAGCTGCACTGCACCACTCTGCACAATGTTATCATAAAATTTTCACTCAAAAGAAATTGTCAGTTTTTACACTACATCTATCATTACTCATCTGTTCTCAACAGGGTCATATCTTCATATTCACATCATGTTTAAATGTCTGTACTGTATTGTTTTGTGTGTTGTGTTTTGTGATGTTCCTATGTACTTTAATGATTTTAAGTAGACCAAGTACTAATCATAGGAATTCATACATATGTCCATTGCCATTGGTGTTAATCGGCTGTTCGGAGCGGGACCTTAGGCACTGAAAGGTAATTAAGTGGTCGGTCGCCAAGGGGGAATGGGGCCATAGGAGAATTTTCCCGGATATCAGCCATCGGGTTTTTCGCTCCTATTCGCTGCGAACAGTGGACGATCCTGATGGTGATGTTAATTGCCTTAAGCACTTTTTGGGTTTCAATATTTTATGAATTGTTGTAGCTTAGTTAATTATTGTTATGTGTTGTAATGGTACTTATGGGTGAGCAGGGTCTTGCCACTGCTTAAACCACATATAGTTTTGGGCCAAAATGAACTAAGATTCTACACAGAGATTGGGTTGGGGGCCTCATACACACACTAATTTTAAGACATATTGAAACATTGATTGATTTATTCCTTGCATACACGTACAGGCGTGATACTTATAGCTTTTAAGAAATGTGCTCATTGCAGAGTTATGATCAGTTGAGTAATGAAGGTTGAACTATTCTGGGAAAGAGGTTCTGTTCCCAGCATCATGATAAACACTCCTGATACAGAAAGGTTTAGCTAACGCATTACAATTATTTTACACATGCATATGCAATGAAAACTTGCTTGCTGCTGATAATCGCAAAGAAGAACAGCTTACACATAACAGCTCACATAATGAAGTTATATCAAAAGGGGGATAACAAGAATCTCCTGTCTGGTTGTGCTGCACCTCAAGGTCGGTGGCCACTTGCAGTTTGGGGACCTGCTAAGTTGGCTGCCGCTAACAGGTGTTACGCAATACAGAATATAACAGTCCTACCTCATTTAGTTGACATGATTAAATCATGTCAAAAGGGGGAGTTGTTATAATTGGCTTTGATCTTAGACATTATAAATTCATATTCTGTATTTTCCTAAATAACCTATGTTCCTAGCTGGTACTTTTCCACTTTGCTCATACTGCACAACAGATGACCTTAAATGGTCCAAGACCTTAGAAGGACATAAACAACTGGGTCAGACAGAATATCTCTATTAGGGCAGATAGGTCTGGTACATTAGATCCACACCTAAAACAGCACTCACACACACACACATTGTTTATCACATCCAAAGAACACAACAAGGACAGCAGCTGGCCTGAGCATGTCACCCAAAACTGGCCAATTATACTCTGACAAGTGTGAAAACAACTTCTGTGAGATAAAGCTGAATATAAATATGACATGTTTCCGGATATCGGGGCTCGGCCTGACGGATTTCCTGCGGGAGCTCTGGCACTCCGAGTCCAGCGCTGCAATATACTTTACTTGTGACCACTAATAAATACTTTTTTAATAAACGATTTCTCCAGCTTGTTCTTGAGCTTCCAATGAAAAAAATCGGGCTAACAAGTATATTTTTAGGTACTATAAACTGAACAAGTTTTACTGCCACTTTGAAAAACAAAGACCAGCAAACTAGTCACTCACCCTCCCCCAGCACAACAGGAGAAGGGCTCTTTGGAGCTGATCACCTCTGACGATCCCCCCACCCCACCCCACCACACCACACTAACACATCTCTCTGTTCTGTCTCTTTTATTTTGTTTGCTCACCCCAAGACAAATTCCTTGTATGTGCAAACTTACTTGGCAATAAAGACTCTTTCTGATTCTGAAGTTGCATATTTGTCAGAGATGCTGAATACAAATAAGAAAATAACTTGAAGTAGCCAGTCAGCTTCCAAGTCATAAGCTTTGAGATTTTTAAAAAAGTGGGAGAAAAGTGTAATTCAGTAATGTTTCATTAATCAATAATGTTTCAGTCTAAACATATCCTTGTCCCTAAATGCATCTGACTTCTCCCAAATTCTTGAAATGGTAATGGTAAATGGACTTGTACTTGTATAGCGCTTTTCTAGTCTAACTGACCACTCAAAGCGCTTCACTACATGCCGCATTCACCCCACTCACACACATTCATACAGCACGTCTTAACTACTTAACTACTATTCATACAGCACGTCTTAACTACTTAACTACGTGCTTTTTCTAATACACTGGGAGGCAACGTGGGATTCAGTGTCTTGCCCAAGGACTCTTCGACATGTAGCCCGGGGAAGCCAGAGTCTAACCACCGACCTTGCGATTGTTGGGCGACTGCTCTTCCTCCTGAGCTACAGCCGCCCCTAACGTTAGTCGTGGTAGAGGCACAATGGCCAATTATTCTTTTTAGTGTATGCTTTTCAGTATGTTGCATAGGAAGATTATTCAAAACCTACTTCCAAAACAGAACATGAATCACTTTGACTGTAATAATATCTATCACCTTGTTTTTTTTAACCATTTAACCTCAGCCACAGTATGCACAGCTTTAACTGTCTCACCATCTTTTTTCAAAAATACTATGACCTTAAACATTCTGGAAATCAACGCTGGTTGAGCTCCAGCTTTCAGATCAATAACAGGTTCTCCAGTTTTCTTGTCATTTCTAAGCCACCTTGCGAATACACATGACTTTTGCTCTGTAGTCTCCTGTTGATAATTCTCCTCCTAGTATGTCATTTTTGCACAAAGTCTTGAACATTAAAAGCAGTGCATTGTTGCTCTGTATTGTTGCTTTCCTAAAGCAGAAGATTCTAACCAGTAAACCCCCTTCCACAAGTCATAAAGGTCACTGACAAGAGGTCCCAAGTAGGGATTAATAAGCTCTTTAGACTCACGTGGGTCAAGAGTGATTCCTGCGATAATAATTTTCTCCTGTTTAAATCTCTCCTCACGAGGCAGATTCATTACAACTCGGTACATAACACCTACGGAATCTTTAACCTTAACATATGGCTGAAACCAGACAACATTAAGCATGAGACCCAGATTACGTTCTTCAGAGAGGAATGGCTTGCCATCATAAGATTGAAAGTCTGTCCAAATCTGTACATTATACACGTCAGCATATACACTGACAGACATTTCTTTTTCTCTCCACTCCTCACAGGCTTCATTAAAACCTGGTCTATGTGCTAAGTCCTGCAAACTCTTTGTAAAATTTCTGTATACTTAGAGTATAAATATGTTAACCCTTTTTTTCCAAAGACTTTTTTTTTTCAAAAGCAAAGTTCCACATTCCTTACAATGATGCTTTTGTGTATGTTTTGGACGAGTTTGTTATTTTCCAACATGACTACATCTTGTAGATTTTTTACTGATGCCTCTTCCATCGTTTACAATTATTGTTGCCTCCTCAAGTGTATATACTTTGTTACAAACTGGGCATGCCACATACTGAATGGAGTATTTATTTGACCATATACATGGTTGAAGGAATTCTTTCAGCCAAATGTTTCAATATATCAAGTCTGAAGATAGGCGCATTCGGACAGAGAGTTCTAAGAACGCAGTTCTAAAAACTGTCCACCTCGAATATAGTTATAAGAACTGCCCTTCCCCAGGGGAACTGTTTAATTTTGCATTTGCATGTAAGTCGGGGACCTTGGTCGGGACTGATGTGACGCAACCGTCTGTGACAGTGACGTGTGACTGTAGCGCCACAGTAAGGAGAGAAGAAAACAACACCACCAAGAAGCTAACATGCAGAGCGAGGAGGCCACCATGTTTATGATCTGCATGACGACAGTATTAATCATGGATGATCACATCAGGCGTCTAAGATCGAGCACACAGCGAGAGTCAAGAGAAGAAAAATCGAGCAGCAGGCGATACTTCTTCGTTTCATGAAGGAAAGGAGGGCAGAGCGTCGCTGACAAAGGAGACGACGTGTAAGTTTAATTTATTAAACAGGCGCCAGTTGCGTCCGTGTCGTATGAGTAAATATTTCAGACAAGGGGCGTAGCTACCAACCACCAACCACCTACGTCATATGTGTTCCTATGGAACCCAGAAAAGACCCTGCCTCAGAGAAGGAGCTAAAATGGTTACAGGAACTGAGGGCCGTGGTCCCGAGTTCTTGTATGTCCGAATGCGCGAAAAAACGGCCTAGTTCCTGAAAAGGTTATAGGAACTGCAAAAGGTTCCTACAGTGGGAATGCGCCTCATGCTACAGACGACAAAAAGAAATTACTTAAACAGATCTAACAGTGCTATATTTCTGTATACTGTATTGCAGTGAATTTGATTGGTTATTCAGTCCTCGCTCAGCAGGACTGTTAGAGGGACTTGATTTCATTGACTGCTTCCGCTAGCCAGTATCGGAACACTCTGGCCAGAATCTAATATACAGGTAGATACGCTAGCTACGATGTGGCCCTGAGTTGTGTGTTTTTCAGTAAAGTTCACATCGAGTAGCACATAAATGATGCCTGGGACAAGAAAATGATTCCTCACCATTTCTTATCTGAAAACAAAATTCGTCATGTGTGCGATGTGGATTTTCCCTTATATTGTTCGTATATGTATAACATTTTGATGCAATGACAATGTCTGTGGCCTATAAAAAGGGAACTGGCAGTGCAGGGGAGCAACAGGCCTGAGACTCAGGAAATGTTCCCTATCCCTTGGAATGACCATATCTCAAGTTTGCTTGCAACCTCTGAGCTGGCATTACAATATGTTAATCCCTGTGGGGTTCATAGAATGTGCTGGTTGAGTTTCAGGCTTCTAGCTCAAGGCATTCCTGAGTATTGACGCCTGGTGTCTTCCCAGACCCGGGCCCCTGCTTTAGGATATTTGAAAAAACGATGTTGGCCCAATTGTTCATATTTCGGCAACACTTTGGGGGTCTTAAACTCATGTGGCATATTCCTAAGGCCCCACAGGCTTGTGAGGGTTACTTTCAAAATATTTTCAGATACATTTACAGATTATCTGCAAAAAAATATTTTCAGATACGGTTACTATCTGTTAAAATTTTTCAGGTTCAGGTTTTAGTTTGTTTAATTTCATAATATTCATGAATATTTGCATTTCCTTATATGACAAAAACACACAATTAAATACTTCTTATCTTATAAACCTAATCAGTATGCTAATGAATAAAACTTGCGATATACATTTTTATATGTCGCCTGTCACTTTAAAAAAAAATAGAATGTACAAAATAATCACCTACTTTTTATAGCATAAGTAAGGAAAAATAAATTGCACAAATAATATAATAAGTATGTCAAGGGACAATCATGCTATACATTAAATATGTAACAACGTTATTTCTCTCCATTAGATTAAAATAAACATAATATCGTAACTTCCGCTGGAGTTTCATTTTGAAATCGTGATTCAACCTGCGCTTGACGACTCACGCTCCGCGTGCAACGGAGACAGGCGTGACGATTGTGTACGTAACCTGTAGACACCTGGCCTGAAGGTATAAAGCCATTTCGGTGTGGACAGCGACGTTTTCTGTAAGTATTAAACATTTTCTTGAAATATTGCGGATTATATTTATTTATTTATTCAAGCTATCGTCTTTTTTGTTTGAAGACAATTAGCAAGTACTTAGCAAGTATCAGATAGCATTAATTAGCAACCGTGCCCAAAACAGTTAGCAGTTGTTAAAGTTTTCGGGTACCAGGATGGATTTATTTAGTTAATATAAAAGTGTGTCTACATAAATTCAGACATTTCAACTCGCATCCAAAAGGCTTCCTCAGTTCTTAACTAGTTGGTGGGGAATACAACCTTTTAAGTAGCAGAGGGGCCGGTAGATAGTTAAGGTCATATGTGTCCCTGAACTACCTGACCAAAGTGTGGGTCATTTAAGTAATTTTCATCTGTGAGTTGTTTATGTGTCTGAAAGAGGCTGCTTTGGTCACAGGATCAAAGGTGCAAATGGTTGCAAAACTGCCAGGGGAGGAGAAACAATGAGGTGTTGTAAGGGCTGGGAAGGTAACACCTGAGGCAACCTGGATTATGATTACAATGAATTGAATTCCAATTTAATTGAATTCCAATTGGCTTGAATTGGACTATATTATTTAAGTGCCTTGAGAAGACAATTGTTGTAATTTGGCGCTATATGAATAAAACTGAATTGAACTGAATTGAACTTCCTGTCTTCCAAGATAGTTTTTCCAGTTTAACATTGATGGCTTCCTTGAGTCTTCTCTTGAACCATCTGTCTTCTCTGTCCAGAATGTATTCATTAATGTCGTCAAAAGAGTGTCCCTTCTTCTTAAGATGTAATGACCTGCCAAATGTGAACGGCCCCTCTATTACTTATAAGATAGTACACCCCACCAACTAGTTTAGAACTGAGGAAGCCTTTTGGATGCAAGGTGAAATGTATTCAAGAACCCAGAAGTCTAGTTGCCCTTAATCAAACTCTCAGGATTACCATGACTTGGATGACTGAGAATCTACACTGACATCAATTTAAAAACATTCTAAAATCAAAATATGAGATTTTTGGAAGACAACCATATAATAAAATGTGTAGTTCTGGTTTGGTTCCTATTAACTGTCAGTCTGGAACATTCTTTGCCTCTGACAGAGGGATATGCGTGAATGTGTATTTGAATTTGTGTATTTTTAAGTAGATTTGGATAAGGAATATATCAAACTTGTATTTTGTGGGACTTCTCCTTTAGCATGATTAAAAATGAAAAATCACAGTAATAGCTGCTCCTTGCTGATCTATTATATAAATGTATGTCACTTCATTGAATAAAACTATACCTATGACAATCTTCTGCTGTAATAATTGAATTATAAAAGTTTACATAATTAAATTCAACAAAAAAAAGAGTTGATTATGAATATTGAATTAATCTGATCTTAATTTATCTTTATTTCTTGCTTTTTGAAAATGATTTTTTTATATATCAAACTTCCATTATCTTATTATTTAAAATTTTACACACAATCTAATTATGCCCTTTTCTTAATCAGTTTTGGAAATTCTCTATAAAACATTCTTATTAATCATTTTCTGCTGGGCTCTAAAAGCCTTCCACATATTGAACATAAGTGTAAATATTCTTTATGAGAAAATACTGATTTCTTTTGTGCGTCTACATGGAGCTTCAGGACAGAAATATAAAAATATAACACTTGATATGACTTAGATCATTATCTGATCAAACAGTTGACACATTGCACTGAATAAGCATCTGATTGCAATATTTAAGGATCAATATGTATTAAACTATACATAAATGATAGAATCTGTTTCCCTTCATATACATTTGTAGATTAATGTCTATGCAGAGCTGAATGTTGGGTTTGCAAAGTTCCCAGAGCTCTGGGCTTCAGGCTCGTCATTCTCAGCAAAGTCTTCAGGGTTGAGATCTGCCTCAAACATTCGCTGCAACAATGCATCCACTGTCCTATATCCTGACACAGAAGACAAACACATTCATAATTGATACAGTGATCAATAAGCACTAACATTTTTTTTCTTTTTTTTGTTTCTATTCAAACACTTAGCCTGTTATTAAAATTCACCCTAAAATGTAAAATGTGTAAAATGTATCAAATATATTTGATGACAATCCAACACACAGCTAAGAAAATTAAATGATCAACCCTCCAGTCTTTTTTCTGTACATTTTATAGCATTTAAATTATTTCAAAACAATTCATATTTCCCCTCTTTCTTATGGCTTGCAAAATCATCTTGACATTTATTTTACTGCCACCTGACCAGTGTTAGCTTACTTTTTGAAGCAATTCTAAACATCAGGGCTGGTAAGTTTGGTTTTGCAGACTGGCCGGTTCCCAAGTCATTGTCAATGGTTTCCATGGCATTCACCAAGTTGTCATCCAACTTCTCCCTGGCCAACAAAGAAACTATGATGATTATCAAAAATATTAGTTTGATAAGGTTTCGTGAGCATAAATGTAACTCTGTCTGGACTGGCTTCATAAGAGCCTGTGGACCATTCATAATGAAGCAAAACTAGTAAAACATACCAAATAAATTACTAAGTAACAACATGAAAGTGAACCATGATAACAATAAAAAAAATTCTGTCTTGCTTCTATGTAGATTAATACAAAATAACAAATGATAAGCACAGAAATATTCTAAATTAACATAAATGCCTACACAGCTATCACAAGGACCGCATCCACAGTAGAGAGCAATGCACAAAATTAGAAACAAACACAAAAATGAAAAAAGCAAAAAAAAAAGAGAGTAAAACTGCATTTCTAATCGTGACCAATCCTGGCCGTAAATAGATGTTCAAATAATAGCCTGGATCAATGGACATGATGTCAAACCATTTCTGTATGTTAATTGATGATGTGTTGTTATTCAGACACTGAAAAATTCATTTTGGACTTGTATACCATTTACTTTCAATGATTTTCCAAATCTTTCATCAGTATGGAGATTGCATTCTTGTCACGTGGTCCCACATTTTTATAAGAGAGTGCTGGCCTAGCTGTAAGCTGGTTTTACAATATCTTTTTAAAAAAGAGGTGCATTCAAAGATGTTCTGATTTTTAAAAGTCAAGAGTCATAATCTAAGCTTTAGAAAATAGTGAACTGTGATATAAAGTAGGCAAGTTTTAAAGAATGTTTGAGAACACACCAAAGCATTAAGTGGTGGCCCTTTCAATACATCATTCATAAACTATAGTACAGTCAATAGTGGTGCTAATAATTTTCCAACATGATATCTGTATATGGTGCAATTATTGTTTAAACTCAGTATACGTGTATGGATTGTGTAATTGATTGTCATGTTAACGTACTTTTCCACAGCTAGCTCCAGTTCCTCGATCTTCTTCTCCAGAGATGTCTGCAGATCACTTTTATCCACAGAGTACTCCACAAAGAACGCCTCAAGGACAAACGCCACAAAAATACTGAGGGAGAAGACATAAATAAAACAAGAGATTGTGAGGTACAGATGCCGAGAACGACCGTGGATTTTTTTTATGCAGTTATTATGGAAGTAAATGTGTCATCGAATTTTGCAAAAAAAAAGTGATTAAATTTCTAGCACTGAATATTTATGCATTGAAATTATGTAACTAAATGTTTTTCAACGTTAAAATATTCAACTGCAAAAAATTCAACCGCAAATAATTCAACCGCAAAAAATCCGGGAACCCAAGGAAGACATGTCGATTCTAGATTCAAGATCGGGAGCGTGCCAACCAAAAGGAGCGAACACGAGTCACCCCAATACAACTTCGGCTTGTCGGCTAGCATTGTGACCGGATTTTAGCCGAGTCCAACAATAAAGGGGCTTCGGTAAGTGTTTTAACTCTTCTTTATGCCATCAGTGTGGTTTGTGTTTTTAAGATTCAGTAATAGACAGCTGACATTTGTACATTAACAGACTGTATTGGACATGAACTAAACTGAAGTTAAACGAGAGCGTACAGCTGGTCAGAATATGCATTTTCTTCTAGTTTTGAATTCATTTAATGATGCTGAGATCTTTGACAAGCTATTAGGAGTGATTGGCGGAATTTTGAAACCAGGAATGGGCTTGAAGAGCGCCCCGCTCCCCACTATGCTGCAGCGGCTTTAGCGGAGCATGTGCAGACGCATAATCCCAACAGTAAACCGGTTATGCTGTTTACATGCACGACGATGCATGTCCAACAATGATGGGACTTCCGTTTGTTTTAACTCTATTATAGGCCATCAGTGTGTTTTGGGTCTGTAAGATTCAGTAATAGACAGCTGACATTTGTACATTAACAGACTGTATTGGACTTGAACTAAGCGGAAGTTAAATGAGATGACATTCGGTTTTCAGACATAAGCACATTATAGTGTGACCACGGTTTATTGTCCCATACGACCTTACAGTTGTAAAGCAGAGATTGTGATCTGTCACTGAATTTTAGAAAAGTTCTTAAAGTAAAGACAGATGAGTAGAAGTTAAAATACTAGTTTGACTTTACAGAAAGCAGTTTAAAAAAAAGCACAAATGAACAAGGTTTCGGTTTAACGAGTAATGTATTAACTAGTCACTCAGCATGCATGTGGAAACCTTAAAGTTACTTTCGGCTGATGGGAAAATGAACAGAACAGACTAGTTAAGCCCTCCCTGCCTCAAAGACAACTACATAAACATCACTTTTTTCACATGTTATGACAAATGTTCACATTATTTATTGACAGTATATTTTAAATATCCATCCATTTTCTATACCCACTTAATCCAACTGTCGGGCCGCGGGGGGACTAGAGTATATCCCAGTCATCGGGTGAGAGGTGGGGTACAGGTCATATTTTACATATATCAAAGATATTTTAAACTTAGATTAAGATCTAAAATAATAAAATATAAAACACAATAACTTATGTTACAAGTCGAGAGATATATGCATGTGTCTTTTTCTCTTGCTCTCTCCACACTTTGTCCTGCAGGTGAGAGGTGGAGGATTGGCTGGCCCTGCCGCCAGAGCATGTTGTGGATTGGCTCACACTCCAGCCATTTCAGCCAATCAGAGCTGGAGGACACTATTTAAAGACTCTCTCTTTTTGCTCTGTCTCTCTCTGACTTTGTCCATTAAGGTTTGTGGTGAGGAAGGGATACTGAAGTAAGGCTGGGGTACCCTGTACATTCACACACTCCGAGATGATCGTTACTCCAATAGGTTAAGGGTTGTTGCCACCAATGTATTTCTATTACTTTTTGACACTTTTGTAGATAAGATAGTGTTGCCCTAACCCAGGAACTGAACTTCCTGATTTAAGTTTTTTATTCATTTTGCAGAATTTATTTTTGTGTAAATTTGTTAATTTATTTACTGTTTTACAAATAATTTTTCTTATTTTCTCATATATGTCTGTCAAGTATATTTAGCCATTATTTTACTTTATTGATTAAAACTGTGGGAACTCTCATCTGATTGGATGGGGGAAGTAGCGCCTTCCTCCTTACACGGATGAGGCCGCGGCAGATCGGGTGAGGTGACTGAGAAAAACACACACTGAACAGTGGAAAGGAAAGTTGTCCAGAAAAAGATAATCAGTAACCTGTAACCGAGGATTTGGTTCAAGAGGAGCGAAATAAAAAAGGGACAAGCAAGACGACCGGGGATTGTTTATTCCTGGATTTCGTACCTTTGACTGTTTTGATGAGTTAAGCAAAAGTTAGCGCTGCTAGCTTATGTAGCGAGCATGGTAGTTACGCTCCAGTTCCACCGTGTGTGTATGTGTGTCAGGCAAGCACGCCTGAAGTTGCCAAATGGGATGTTTTGAATTATTTAGTTATTTTATTAAGATTTTGAGTATATGCTTTATATTAAAGTAACTCGTGTGCTGTAACAACATGAGCAAAGGCTCTTTATTCCATTTTTGTCTTCCTGCTCACTTAATTGGTTACCTGTGAAGTGCCGCTTGCTACTGGCAAATTAAAAACGCATGGTGTGCGGTTGCTGCTAAAAGTAACCCCTAAATATGTTTTGTTAAAAATAGTTTGAAATGTTTATTTTTTTTTATTTATTTATTTTAATTTAAAAAAAAATCTATTTTCTATCTATTTTTTCCAGCTAAAACAGTGATTCCAATGACTAAAATTGATTGTAAACTGAATTGAAGTTCATGATTCAACTTAAAATATATATATTTTTTTTGGTTAAAAATTATCAGAATTAATAAGTAATGATTAAGAACATTCCATTTCATGCACTGTGAAGATTAAGAAAACTTACCAGACCACTGTGTTAAGTACTTCTGATGCAGATTTACACTATTGCATCCGTTCAATAGTGTATTAGATTTTAGATGAGAATGAAAATATGGCCATATTCCTATGTAAACGTGCACAGAAATGGGAATGTGTGAAAGTTAAGTTACAAAGCTGTATGCAATAAGGGTTTTTGTTGTCATGCAGGCTGGGTTTTTTTCCCCGTTGTTGGACTTGATCTTGGAGTCTCTCCTCCTTGAGATGGTGAGCCACCCCAGACCCTACGATTCATCTATAATAACGAAGAAGACTTCAACCTTGTCCTCACTCAAGATCCACATTGTGGTAGGACCCCCCCCGGACCACAAAACACCGATTATAGACGAAGTGTGCACCCGAAACTTTTTTTTTTTTTTTTTTTTCAACTTTGAGAACCTTTATTTGACTTTTGACTTGACTTAATTGACTTGACTTGTTTTTTGAAGACTCAGAAACGGTGAATGCAGAGTATCTGTGATAATACTATTTAAGTTAATTGTTTTTTTTTTTTTGTGGTTTATTGTTACACTATTGTGTTCTATTTGTAATACAAGAGCTCTCTTCAACTCGTCAGTCTTCCGCAAGTTATGCTAGTTGTAACTCTACCTCATGACCCTACAACTGGTAAGGTACCGGAGGATACCTTAGTTACAATAGTCAGGCCTTTTGTTTTCTTTTTACTTTCCACTGACCTAGGCCCTATTTTATTGTACTTTGCTTATTTTGTTTGGCACAACCCGCACAGTTCCCTGAGTTCTTTCTTCATTGGTTGTCACTTAAATAATATTATTGTATACTCATTGAATCAGTATGCCAGTTAAGTATCTCAACTAGGTTGTCTGCAATGATGTTTAAGATCCAGCAGGTGTCAGAACTGAGTGACACAGTACCGAGACAGTATCAATACAGTTTGGGTAATGTGCTGCAAAGCTTCACGAGGCCTCATCTACCCATCACTACCAAACTACCAGCTAAACTATAAGCTAATTTTTTTAGATTTTAAGACGTGTACAGACTGGATAGAATAAGACTAAAACACGGGCTACTTTATTTTATTTTATTTTATTTTTTAAAAGCCATTTTTGGCCAAATTAGTGGCCCAGACTACATTTGGAGAGAGAGGACAGACAGGGGAGATGTTATTATTCTTACTTACTTTATGATGATGATGACTACCACAATGTGAAAGAGGACGAAAAAGATCCTGGCTGACACGTGGGTGACCGCGACAAAACCGCTACTGAGCAGTGAAGTTGTGTTAAGGAATTACAAAAGGTCTTAAAAAAAATAAATAAAAGGGCCACCGTGTGATCAAAGAAATGATTCTTGACTTATGACAAAATAGTGCAAAAGTATTTTGCTGAAATTTTGGTGACTAAGAGCAGTCACAAGTTATTAAACGCAGATAAAAACAGTATTATCACCAGAAATGCATGTTCATGAAAAGGATATCATGCCACTGGTTTACCACAGTGAGCTCCACCAGTAGGATAAAGGAGGACACCACGTTGTTGAAATTATTCTTGCAGTAGTTGAGTTGTGCGAAGGCTGTACCTTTCAACACAGGGTTACCACAGTAAG
Organism: Leuresthes tenuis; assembly: GCF_036924035.1. Lineage (NCBI taxonomy): Eukaryota > Metazoa > Chordata > Actinopteri > Atheriniformes > Atherinopsidae > Leuresthes > Leuresthes tenuis. The sequence continues at coordinate 27,700,173 of NW_027325358.1, forward strand.
CCTTAGCCGGGTCAGTAGCATCCTCGTAAAACTTCACCTTATCTTTAAAGAGCTCCATTCCCACCATGGCGAAGATGTAGTACACAACCTAAGGAGGAGGACAGTGAAAAGATGCAAACTAGTTTTAATCTCTGGTAGAGCAGTGGCTCTATGAAAGTCAGCTTTTGCAGACCAATCAATCCAACTCTTTGGCTTTAATTGAAAAACTCCTTATTCCATGCTCCCATCACCTTGTGCTGTTCACATTGTGAAGAATTTGAATTAGCCTTATTTTAGACCAAATATTAGCAGAACTAATGCCACTCCTGCAGCACATTGTTTTTATAGATAGAAATTGTTACAATTATAAATGACTAAACTAAGATGCTGAACATAGCAAACCTATCTGCATGTGGAGTTTTCTAGCATACTGATATTAGTATGTAATTGGAATTTTTTTCTGTCATATACATTTGAAGAGCTACTAGAAAGATAGTGGTTGTTATTATACCACAGTTCAGAGGATTTTTAAGGGGACATTGAAACAATTTTAGAAGTATGACAATATGCTAGAACAAGTAATCCATTGTGAGCTACTTACAATGATGAGCTGCCCAAATGTGAGGATTGCTGGTCCAATCCTGATCAGCGTGTTGACGATTGTACGAAATCTAACAGACAATAAAATCAAGACAGACGAATAAGCGTGGACACATGACAAGGAGTCTCATGTAGGTATATATCTATATCTATATCTATATCTATATATATCTATATATATCTATAGATATATCTATATATATCTATAGATATATCTATATATATCTATAGATAGATATATAGATATCTATAGATAGATATATACACACACACACACACAAAGTGATGAGGCAGAGGCAAAAATTGTTCCTCCAAATGCATCTGATATTTTGCTGTTTAGCCATTACTATGGTTACTTGCACATGTAAATGTACAGTATGTACCCAGAGACATATGGCCCACAACCATTTTTGAAGCAGGCGCATGCCAACCACTCAGAGCCCTGTACTGTGGAGAGTATCAAACAGTGCAGATGCAGTCAAACCTTTCAATACTGTCCACCACCCGAATAAGTCTGAGGACCCGCAAGATGAAGACGATGTCCAGGATCTGTTGGCTAGTGTATTCCCCCGCTACATCAGGATAGGAATAATCATTTAGTAAGACAGACAGTCTATTTGAGCAACATTTCACTGAGACACAATAAAGCAGCTACCAACAATTACTTTCAATCCCTGACTCATAGACATACAGACATGTATGTATATATATATACATTTTATTAAAAAGAATCTAAAGAGTATTGTATTGGAATGTTATCACATCTGTCAAAAACACGGGATATCAATGTCAATTGCAATACTCTAATCAATCAATTGACCTAATGTTTCATAGCAACTAAATGTAGTTGTTTTAGCTTTTTGGTTTCCCAGTTTAATCTTAACATTGAAGGAGAGCTGCCTTTTCATAAAAAACAAACAATGCTTACATGATTTCAAGGAGGAATTGACGACTGTGGCAACAAGAGCAGAGATGACAATGATGGTGTCAAACCTGCACAAAGTCAGCACACATTAGAAAATATTAATCTTAAGTTAAATGTAGAAATACTTATTAGCTGTGAGGATGCTAAAAGCAAATCCATCATCATCTACCTTGTTTGTTTTCACATACTTTCAGTCTGTCATCAATATGTTTAACTACAGAAACATGGGACAGATGAATTTAGAGAACTGGATGCTGCCAGTTGCCAGGAGGCAACCTGTGTTTTTGCAACCAAAACTAGCAAATCAACTAAAAATCTTTGGATGTTTATTATGGATGAATGATTGTGAAAATAATCAAATAAATAAATTAATTAACATGAGTGTATCATTTATGGACCCAATGATAGAAACACATTTGCCCATGTAGGCAAAAAAAAAAAGGGTCAGTGACACCGCAGCAGTTTGTGTGCAGGGTTAGCAGTTTTTATCCTATCAGTTTTCATGACTTTGTCCAGAATCCAGTTCTGATAATTCCTCTGTAAGCATGCAAAGAAAATATAAAGCAAACATTTTTTTGGCAGGGGTCATCACAGCGACATGGCTCAACAGCAGGGGATACACAATTGCAAAACAGCAAAATTGCTAATGAAAATCAAGAAATATACACAAACAGCTGCAACACGTGTCCCTGTTTAATAAACTCAGTAGCCACTGTTTGAGATGTACCAACACAATGCAATCCAGCCTACCATACAGAAAGTAAACCTTTGTGGTGTATATAATGGATATTAGAAAAACTCAACTGGAATTAAAATGCCATGTGAGAGCACCTCATTCAGAAGAGACTGATCAAATTTGAGAAGGGGAACATAAGTCCTTTGATAATTCTATCAATAAGAAAATAGAACCATATAAAGCAAGCTTATCTGATCTTTGTAATGAACATATTCTTTCAACACTTTTGCACATTTTGCATGTTGACCAAAAGGCCAACATGAGGTAACGTAATGATGTTCTGGGAAGAACAGTTAGATTCTGAGTTACTGCTTTGAGGGATGTTGATGCACACACTATCCGATCACTTTATTGAGAGTCCATTTAAAATCTTAATAATAATAACATAACAATTAATTTATAATAAATAAATAACTTCAGTTGAATTGGAGAAATGCATTTAACCATGTGGCTTAGTTATTATAAGCCATTTTCACATGTACTGCAAACAGAGCCCTTTGTATAAAGTTCAGGTAATACCTGACAGAGCTTGTGTGTGGAAAAAAGAATGTAGATATCCAGTAAATTAGGGGATAGCAAGTGTGCTAATGACAATTGTTCAACGCTTTGAAAGGTGAAGAGAGAATTATCAATTATTAAAAGTGGGGAGATCATTAGATTGTAGTGATGGTGATCAGTAATGGCTGACTGATAAATCATGGAACCAAACAGTGCACATATAGTTGTAAGAACATGTCTGACAATATAGTTTCCAGTGTTTTCCTATAGGTGTAAAAGGGCAAATGCATAAATCAACAAACAGAATCAAAGATCAACAAACACACCATGATCAGTCCCATGGCAGGAAATTAACATGGAGGCATTTGTATAGTCAGGCTCTTGTATAGATTGCATTAAATGGTACAATGTACTAATTGAAGCGGCCACTAAGTGTAAGAAGTTTGAAAGAAAAAGCTTTCATTAATGAGAACCAAAAGTGATGGTTTCTAAATGTTTTGGTCTAATAAGTCTTTTAATCTTTGCATTTTCTGTTTATGCCTTTCCCTAAAACAACCTGTAGTTTTCACTCTTAAATTGACTGACTGAAAAAAACAAACAATTCAAGCTTTAAACTAACAAGCTATTTTACACCCGATAAAGAAAGAAAGAAAGAAACTGCTGTCTCAAGCAACAAAGAGCTGGTACAAGCGTTTCTTGGTATATCACTGAAAATTAAAGAAGCAACTGATAATAAGAACAGAAAAATTATACCATACCTCATACTTATAATCTGGGATGCAGATAAGCTGTGTGAAATGGATGTGACACAGCTGAATGATTTTTAATTTCTGAAGTGCACATTTCGCAATTCATTATTAAACAAGAGGCCCACATAAGTGCATAAAAAAATGTATTGCGTTCCTCCTTTGCCCATGCTCTAACTCTCTATTAAGGTGATTGAAATTCATCCATCCATCCATCCATCCATCCATTTTCTGTACCCACCTAATCCAATTCAGTCCCAGCTGCTATCCCAGCTGCCATGGGTGAGAGTCCGTGTACACCGTGGACAAATTGTCAAATTGGGCCACACAGAAACAAACAAGGCAGACAACCATGCACATACTCACACTCACTCCTAGAGTCAATTTAGAATGTTTTGGATGGTGGTAGGAAGCCTGAGTCCCCGAAGAGAACCCACTTATGCACGGGGAAGCCCCAACCACCACCACTGTACAGCCCTTGATGAAATTTAAAATAGTAAAAAAGAAAAAAAAGTGCTGATCGCATACCACCAGCTGTCACCTTGTTGGGGGAAATATAGGTATGATGTGTGACAATCTAGCTAGAATTTGCTTATTTTGTACCAAACTGTACATGTTTGATAGGAAACATTTATACATGCTATTTCATCAATGTCCATAAAGCATTCTGAATATTTGGTTATTTGAGACAAAAACAAACAAACAATTTAAATTCAACAAAGTATGATATTAGGTGAAGATAATGAACATCGGCTCTTCCTCACCAGTTCCAGAAGCTGTGTTTGGAGAAGAATGCCCTGGGTTCAAACACGTAGAGCTTAAAGAAGATCTCCAGCAGATAGAGAGTCAGAAAAACCCATTCCGAGTTAGAGATCATTGGATTCTCCTTGTCCAGACCAATAAACACAGCATTCACCAGGATGATCAGGTCATAAGCCATCACAAAACCCCTAAAAAAGAATTAAATAAATGAATTAACTAAAAACACATGACTATATCTGTAACCAGTCAAGTGAAACACAAAGCACCCATTTTCTAAAAATTGTCTTTTTTTCGTCTTTACCCTTTGCTCTCTCTTTACAGCTGAAAACACCAAACACATTGCTGCACAATGTTTATGGATTAACAACACTGTGCATCTCACCGGTGTTGGACAACTCTGCAGAGGAGGCGACTGGGAGCTGACTGGTAGACAGTGGGACATAAACTGTGAAGTGGATGTGGTCTTGACTTGAGCGTGATTACTTCTATGTTCAGGAGGTCCGCCAGCTGGACAAATGCCACCTTGCCTGACCATCATCCACCAAAAAAAGAAAAAACACAATAAAGAACGTTTTGTAAATTAGCAGGTATCCAACGGAGTATTTCAAATCATTCTAATGGGCAATTCTAGATGCTTCAGTAAGCATGTTTTCATTGCATTACTGTTAGTCAGACAGCAACTGAACTTACAAAATGCATGTAAATTTATTAGCCGACCAAAATCATACAAAATTGAGCTTCTGAAAAAATACAGACTTTATAACTGCAACATCATCAGACAAAATCAACATTCAAGTAACTTAACGACAACGTCTGTAAGTGTACAGTGAATTTGCCGATAGTTGCATGTACATTGACCTGAGGAAGAAAGTTCGAAGCAGTAGAAAAGTCAGAAATGGGATAAATGAAAGATTGTTGGTTTGGAAAGAGGGTCTATGCTGACAAAGCAACTACTGAGAAAATTGAAGTTTCAATGCCTTGTGGTACATCCAGGTGGGATTACCTTCGAAATGTAGGTGCCCAAGACACCAATCAAAATTCGAGATGTACATGGACAGATTTTGTACCAACAATATTTTATTCAAACTTGTGTAATTAAAACTGTAGGCATGGATGGAATTTTATTGTTACTTGTGACACAGTTCAGATGTTTTTGGGGCACACTTTTTGCCTTTTTATCATTGTTTCCAATAAGCTTTTCACCCCATTTAACCCCTCAAACATTTGACTTTTACAACCTAGTGATTAGTATTAAAAATGCAGGTTAGAAATGTGGTTTAGCCACCAATCAATATAAACACATTTTTAATTCTGTCCCCTTGTGCATTTTCTTTCTTTTTCCGGATACACTTGTTGTGAGTGTAGTTGTCCACAAAGCAGGCCAAAAGCCTTGCTGCTGCACATGATATTTCCATCAAATGGAATGTTTGTGTAACCTCTCACAGCTTGTCTTTTGTAAATGTAAACTTTATCTCAATAATGATAAAAAAAACTAAAATAAAATCATGTGCTGTAAAGATAAGCACTGTAAGAGTTTATTTTCATCTGCTGACCAAAGTTTCTGACTATTACACAAGTTTGAGCAGTACAGAATGATGAAGCAATTTGACTTCCCCTATGTGGAAGATAAGTGTGAAAATAATGACTAAGTAGATCTGTAGGCATCTGAAAAAAGCCTAATCTTTCAGGATGAGAGTTAACTGACGAGACTTCAACAGCATTCTTGATTTGAGTGAAATGACCAACGGCACAGATGCAATTTAAACACTTCCCACAAAACTCAAAGACATTTTGGTCACCAGAGGTCCGGTCAAACAAAGTTGGAAACAAACATCTTATGCATGTCCAACACATTATTTTTGTTAAATGTACTTATCTGTATATCTCTGAGATACAAGACCGAGTTTCCCTTGAGCGTCAATTGAGCTGGTTGAAGCTTGATAGCTTAAGGTAGCGGGAAATGGGTTCTTCTATGTTTGGAATAACATTCCTGGCTAACTTGAGGTAACAGCATAGTAGGACTCTCTGGACTCCCCGTGTTTTGGTTAATAGGTACAAACAATCGGTTATTTGCTCTATCCCAAATGAGCCTCCAGTTTGTCTAAAACAGAGTGTAAGGGTGACAAAAGAGCCAATGCTACATGGCAAGTGTAACTAAAATTAACAAGCTGAGGTGAGGTCTTTTGTTCTACTGAGAAGAGGCATCAAGACAGATATATCTCTCAGCTGGCTTGTCAACAGCTCAGTGTATCCCTGGAGCAACAGGAGAAGGTGCCAGGGGTGAGTAAGGTCTGGGGAGTCACATATCTGCCCCTCACACATTTAAAGTTTGACATAGAATAGAATAGAATAATACTTTATTCATCCCCCAAATTAGTCAAGTAGCTCAAAGAATTTAAATGTTTAAATTGTAAAAAAAGCCTTATGGCTGTGGGGACAAAGGACCTCCTTAACCTCCTGCAGCTGCAGTGAGATGAGCCTCTCACTGCAACCGCTCCTCTGTCCTGCCAGGATGCTGTGGAGGGGATGTTTATTGTTCTCCAAAACAGAACATAATTTCTTCCTCATCCGCTGCTCCACCACAGCACTGAGAGGGTCAAGCCTTCTGCTGACTACAGAACTGGCCTTTTTCACCAGTTTGTCCAAGCACCTACAGTTTTTGCCTGTAAAGCAACTCCTCCAGCAGACAACAGCATAGAACAGTGCACTCTCAATGACAGTGTGATAAAACATGCACATCATGTCACTGCAGACATTGAAGGACCTGAGCTGCCTCAGGAAGAAGAGACGGCTCAGGCCCTTCCTGTACACTGCTTCTATGTTGGCAGACTACTCCAGTTTATTATCCAGCAACAACCTCAGGTATTTGCAAGTCTAAACAGTCTCTATCTCCCCTCCATCAATGCAGACTGACTGGTATGGAGTTTTAGATCTCCTGAAGTCCACCACCAGCTCTTTCGTCTTAGTAGTGTTCAGGAGCAGACAGTTATTTTTGGTCCAGCCATTGAAGGACTCCACAAGGTTTCTGTACTCCCTCTCCTGTCCACCGCGCACACATGCCACAACAGCTGTATCATCAGAATACTTCTGTATGTGGCAGGACTCAGATTTGTACCTGAAGTCCGATGTGCACAGGGTGAAAAGAAAAGAAGCCAAAACAGTAGCCTATGGAGCCCCAGTATTGCATTCCAGTGTTCCAGAAACACATCTCCCCATCCTGATTTACTGTGGTCTGGCAGTCAGATAGTCTATAATCAATGATGTCAGGGGACCACACCCATACCTAGAAGCTTGTCTTTCAGTATGGGAGGCTGTATGGTGTTGAAGGCACTGGAGAAGTCAAAGAACATGATCCTCACATATGAACCAGGCACATCCAGATAAGCATATGCCTGATGCAGCATGTACAGAATCATAAAGACATAAAGGGGGACACGAAAAAGGTATACATGGTATAGATGTTTTGATCCGTATTGTCACAAAGTGCACATTAAAATTGATGACCTTTGACAAATGTCTTGAAATTTTATCATGATGTTATGCAATCTTAATTTTCATGTTAATTTGTATAAGATAAATGTGTATTTTAATAATCTTTTTACCTTGCTGCTGCTGTCTTGGCAAGGACACTTGTAAAATGCATTTTTAATCTTTTTAATCTCAGTGAGACTTTTATTAATTTTCAATACGCATTCATTCATGTATTTTCTATATAAGCTTAATTCAATTCAGGGTCACTGGGGGTGGCGGGCTGGAGCCAATATCAGCTGCCATCGGGCAAGTGGTAGGATACACACCGATTGCCAGTTTATCACAGGGCCAATATAGGGGAAAATAAAAACAACAAGAAAAGCTGCCATGCACACTCATACGTGCCCCTTCAGTCAATTCAGAATCCCAAATTATGATAAAATGAAGCCGGAGTACCTGGGGAGAACCCACACTGATACAGGGAAAACATGCAATCTCCAGACAGAAAGTCGAGATTTGCACCAGTATCCTCTTTGCTGAGGTGACAGTGTCCACTACCACAATATTGTGCAGCCACTCAATGAATCCATTTTTTTGGATAAATATAATTTAACAACCTAAATCCAGAAGAAATCTCAAATTCTTGGTTTGTGTCAACCCACCGATGAAGCCTTGGTTCTTGTCATCGGAGACACTCCACAGAAGCTCTCTGTGAGCGTTATTCATGCTAGGCTGGACCTGTCGAACAAGCTGGTTCCAGGTGGCCTTTGTCACCACAGGCTGGCCGCCCTCTTCTTTGTGCTCCTGCAGAACGGCGAATGCTTGCACCATCTTGTGCCGTTTGGCCCTCACCAGCTGCCGTACCTCCTCCTGTTGAAAATAGTTTCTCACAATCAGCACATTATATAATACATTTAAAAATATCTATTGTAAAATATTTGCTGTTGATTGATTAGAAAACCAACAAAACAGGAGAAAATTTAAAGATTCAGATAATAAGACGGGAGCTTTTTGTCCCATTTCTTTTTTTTTTATTGTTGGGATGACTTTAAGGTGCATCTGTACATCTATGGCATGCTATTCCCCCAAATAAGCAAATGTGCACAACATAATGTTTACATTAGTGAAAAAAAAAGGGTTCAGATTCCATTTTTTACTTTTAAAAATACATTCAGTGTTTTTAATAAAAAGTTTTGTTTTCCACCGTGTTAAAAATTTGATGTATACTTAATAAATATCAGAGCCTTTTTCTAAAGGTGTGTTTAGCAACTCACCACAACAGCTACAGAAAGTCAGGGGGGGGTTATACTGCTGTGTCCCTGACACTGAACATTTCAGTTCAGATCATGGTTATATGATGCATAATCTTAAACAAATTATAACAATCTGAAAAACATCAAGCAAACCAGGCAGAGTGGCATACCAGTACAAAACTATTGGTCCTGTAAAAAAAACTTTTGTAGTGTTAAAAAAGTTTTCACTCAGCCAGGCCGATGTACCTTCAAGTTTTTCTTGTAATTGTTGTAAACGACAGCCAAGAAAATGGACATGAAGATGTACGTGTTGATGAGGATGTACAAGATGAAGAATATGGCGAAAACAAAGCTGGCGTTGTATGCAGGCATCCTGCCAATGAGAAGCAGATAATAAAATATGAAGGCCTCAGATACAATGAGAAACAGAGAGTGCGAAAATGCTAGATGAGAAGTCACTTCCTTCTTCTTTTCTGTGCAGCTCAGATAGTTCCCCTTTCTGCTCAAAACTGTTGATGAGGTTTGAGGACAATAAAATGTTGTCTAACTTATGACATAAATGCAATTTCTATACACAAGAGACAATGCTGTTCAACGTAACGTCCACACATTAAATATTCAACATAAATTTACACAACTTTAGAGAGGACACCTGCTCCATGACTACTGACAGAAAAGTGTTCCAATGCATACGATACTAGACATGTGCATACATCTGAAATGTGTAATACATAATACATTTCCTTATTTGAAAGTCAGAACAAAAAATGTGTAAAATATTTCTGAATACAGACACTGACACTGAGGACAGCTGTACATGTTTTGCAGACTCAATTCTGAATTAAGAGAAGATAATATTTGAGGTTCCTGTAAACTGAAATCACAGAAGTGCTGTATGTATTTGACTGTTTTCATGCTTAACATCTGACATCTTAACATCTTTTTGTACACAGTAGACTCAATATTCTTTTTGTATATTACTTCATATGTGTTTTGCATCTCATTTTGCACCTCTTGTGTAGGTGTGCTTTATGGATGAATTGAGTGAAATTCTTTGCTTACACGTTTCAAGATAATTACTAATGTATAAAATATGAAAAGTGTATAATCAGTAAACACTTCTGCCAGCGTAAAGTATGTTCCGATAAAACCCCTAAAGACTCATCTCGATTCAGGCATTTGATATGAAGAATAATCCTGCTAATGACACAAAAATAGCATAGCACACTTTTGGATGTGTGAGTGAAAGTGTCTACAATGGTTTAAGTTTCACTGACAGTTATAAATGCAGGTTTTTATGGGATTTTAGTTCTGTATATATATATATACATATTCTGTCACAGTCTGCTCATCTCCTGTCTGCTGGTATTTTTCCACTCACCTGTCTCTGCTCCACTCTGCCAGTCTGCCACGCCCCGCTCATCAGGCCAACTCCCTACACCTGTGGCAGCACCTGCCTCTCATCAATACTGGCTGCATTTAAGCCTGCTCCTGTCATCTCCTCAGTGCTAGATTGTTCTAGTATCATGTCAGACTTTCCAGCGTTCATTTCCAGACTGAGCGCCTCCCGACCTCGCCTGTCCCCGACCTCGCCTGTCCCCGACCTCGCCTGTGCCCACTCTCTGCCCTGGATATTACCTCAGTCTTCTGTCTCCGACCATGAGTTCTGCCTGTTCCCTCCTGTTTTTTTTGTCTGCTCGGCTCTGCGCCTACACGGCTCTTTACTGGACCTGTCTATAAGTTAAGCCATTAAGAACTTACTACCTGTCTGCCTGTGCTGGGTTTGGGTTCAAGTCATACCCTTGACATATTCAGACATCATTACATGATCATAAGTTATTTTCATTGTCTAGAACCTATGACAAATTCCTGTTACATTATTTTATGGAAAAAGAAGATATAAACTACTGCAATTTCAGTTTCTATCCAGTTTTCCTGTCTGTGTTCACTGAGCTGTCTGTTAAAAGGCAAAAAAAATGCCCCAATAAAATCATTTAAAAAAAAAATAAAAAATTTACATGGAAATACACCTATTTTCAACCGTGAGTAACCACAGCTTTTTGGTTGTTTTGTTTAGATTGTGCTCTCTTAACATAAGGGTAAGAATAAATAGTTGCAATGTTGTGAGTTAAGAATTATTTGCAGTAGCTCAGGAGATATAATGATCATCTAAGCATTAAATGATCAGTGGTTTAATCCCTAATCTACAAGACACTCAATTTGTACCTAATGGACCTGATACACTTAAATTTTTCATTGTATCAGTTTGTATGGTCTAAAAGTGCAACTGCTATATAACTTCACTCCATTTAACATTTTTTAAACTCTGCCATCTTTCAACAAATACTCTGATCTGCTGTAAATAATGCAGGATTTAGAATACTTTCAGTTGGGGACTTGTTTCAATGAAGACACATTTGTTACAGCTCAAAAATACACAGAGTAAGCACAATGTTTCCTTACATGACATCAGGACTGTTTGCTGTGGTGACAAGGACGTACAGGTCAAAGACAATGTCCAGGTAGTTGGTGAAGTATGGAGCTCCATGTATGGTCTTCAGATCTCTGCAGAGAAAACAAACTGAGAACTACAAATAATACTAAACTTTAAAAATGTCCTAGAAATTTTACCAGGAAAAAGTTATTATAGTTCTATCAAAAGAGAGAGATGATTTCAATGAGAAAATAAATAAAAAAGTTTCACATTTCGCTTCAAATGTTTCAAATGATGTTTTGTATACTCTTTAATCAAATTAAGAAATAATTAAGGTTTAAACAAAGCAAAAACACTCAAATTTAGAGTTATGGTGCACAGGTTGTAGTCAAGCGTAGTTTTATGTGCACATCATATTAAACAGGATTGTGGTGAGTTTTAAATCATTAACATTTGAGTGCAGTATATTTAATAACAAAGTTACCACACTTTTATGAATCAGAACCAAGTTGCTTACTTAGACCCTTAAACCCTTAAACCCTTGATCGTATTGATTTAATTCCATGAGAACAACTTATCCCTATAGGCAGAATGTTATTAGGAATGCCATATTCCCTGGACAAGTCCTTTTTTGCTGAACTATCATTGTCATATTATTATGATTAGCTGCCTACAAAATAGCGACCTGTCCAGGGTGTAGCTAAGGAGAAAGGTCAGTGGTTCAACTCTAGGTTTCTTTCGGCCTCATGTCAAATTGGACAAGACACTGAACCCCACATTGGTGTATGAATGTGTGTGAATGATTAGAACAAAATGAATGTGTGAGTTAATGAGTGAATGTGATATGTAGTTATGTAGTCCTCTGAGTGGTCAGACTGACTCGCTATACAAGTACAGACCACTTACCATTTACCTGTCTCTCACCTGATTGCAACTGATAGGGTTCAAGCTTTTTACCTCCCCCTGTGATCCTGAATTGGAAAAAGTAGATGGACAGATACTAGCTAAAACTAACACAGTCCATTTAGTGTATGTAGTTTGTACATTTATATATACTTAAAAGCAGAGCTCTCTGCTCAGTGGTTGAGAGATGTTCAATTTCACTTATTTAGTTTTTGAACAGTTTTAAAAAATAAATAACTTTTTGAGCTTTGATGATGCTGGTAAGCAGTAGAGAGCCAGAGTTAAGCTTAGAGGCTGCTTGTTGCATCTTTATATATACAGCACAGACATAACAGTGGTATCAATCTGAACATTAGAATTGCAGCAATTAAAAAACAAAAAAGTTTCTTTAGTACTAAATGTCGAGATGTCTGGAGGGCAGAGATCAGTCAAACGATTCCAAAAAAGAACTACCAGTATTTGCATTTACAGAGTACAGTTTAGAGGTTACTTACATCAATGTAAAGGATGTTCTCAAATCATAATAAGAAAGGCAGCTGTCTCACCGTTTGGCCAGCAGCTTGAGGGCCATGAGTGAGAAGATGAGGACGCTGAACATGAAGAGCAGGAAGACATAGAAGATCTGAGGTAAAGCATTCCGGATGCTTCTGAATGCTCTGCGGAGCTGAACACAAACAAACAAACACACACCAGCGAAGTTTATGCTCATCCTCTCAGGGGACACAAATCCACACAGACAGACACTAACGATGCATTCAAATCAAATCAAATCAAATTTTATTTATATGGCACCTTTCATACTTTAAAAGCAACACAAAGTGCCTCACAGAGGCTAAAAACAACAATGATAAGACATACCAACCTTCCCACCCCCATAAAAACCCAGAAAGAAACGGACACAGACAGACAGACACACAAACTCAGACCCACCACACCTATTACAGACATGGCTGGGCACCAAGGCCTAAGGCAAGGAAAAAGCCACCCTTGGGCACTACAATGAGAGGGCTCCTGACCCACGACCACAGGGAGCGCCGCCAGAGACAGCCCTGACCCGGGCAGACAAGAGGCCCCACACCAAGGTGCAGAGCTCTCCAGCCACCCGGGCCAGAGCAGTCCACAGGACAGCACCCCCGTCAGTGGACCAAAAGCAGCTCCCAGTGTGGTAGGTCCCCATGAGGAAACATTCAGGCGCCATTCAGACTGAAACATTTCAATATTTAGGAACAGGAAATTTCACTCAAACAGTTTTAAAGATTGATGTAAACTGACCATCATCCATGGATGGGAAAACAACATCATCATTGCACACACATGCTTACATTATTAAATTCTTACTTCTGAGGAAAAAAATGCTTCATGTATAAATCTGACTAAATTTGAAAAAAAAAAATCTGCAATGTAAAGTGATAAGGTGTAAAGCTTAATCAGATACATTTTGACCCAGAAAATCAACAACCACTGAACAGCTGCAATATGACACAATAGGTCAAATAAAAATGCTTGTTTTTATATGTTCAATTAATTTATTGATATTTTGTAAAGCCCTTCTTTACGCTGCCTGTTCATAGCAAGACTTCTACACCTTGCTGGAATAAGCGGTCAAAGTTGATGCACCTCTGGATCTGGGACAGCTACCACAGACGGATACACCTTTCTAGACAGGGATGCCACTTCTCTGTTTGCTCAACAGAGAGCATGTTTTATGCTTTGTTATGCTGTTAGTCTATACTTTGTCAGTATGAACAAGAAAAGGCGAACAATTGCAACACAATGAAGTTGTCTACCTTGTTGTGTTATAGCATGAGCTCTATGTGGAAAAAGGTTTTTTTTTTTTTTTTAAAGTGAGGTTACGTGGAGTACTTATGAACAGTCTGTTTTTACCTGCAGTAGACAATGGTCAAAGTGCTCTCTCTTTCTCTCTCACACTCAATCAGTTTACAGAAGCAGGGAGGAAAAGCAACAAGGTGTAAAAATACGAAATATTCACTTGAACTGCACTGATATTTTTGATGATTTTGAGTTGTTTTAGTAGGCAACATAATAAACCATAAACCAACATAATAATTCATTTGGTGGCTCCACTTTGAGTAGCTGCTAGCTTGATGGCCCCTTCAAAATTCTACTTTGCTTAATCAAGACACTTATAAAGGAAATTATCTCTGTAGCAGTAGATCATTTGTATATGTCTAGCTTTTTATGGTCTCTCAGTCTTGGATGTTGATCTGATTCTCAGCAATATCTCCAAGGCTAACAATAATCTATTTCCACATGCAAGGGTTGAATATTAGGATGATTTTGGATAATCTGGATGGGGCATTTGAATTTAACAGTGATTCCTATTTATCTGAGCCAGAGTATACAAAGAAAAGACCCTGGACATCAAAGGGAAGATGAGGGAAGAGAAAATATCAACTGCCAGAAGGTCATTTACCCTGTTCTAACACATTGCTGCTGTTTAGACTGTTAACAGTCATGGCATTCTCAAAGAAAGCCAAGATTTTCATGTTTATCAACACTTCATATGGGAATCCAAGGGAAATTAAAGCCCAGGAGGGCAAATCCTGGAATGTGCTGTGAATATGATCTCTTTTGGAAATTAAAAATTCTGGAAAACAATGCATGCATGTACCATCTTCCGCTTTAAACTTAAGACTCAGGGACCTTTGTGTTTATGCAGAGGAGGTGAGGTGTTGTATATGACGAAACCCAATGAGTAATTCTGGGACAAGGTTTTTTTCAATCCTTTTGGCCAATGCCAACTGATATTTGGTGTCAAAAATGCATTTCATACAACCAGCAAGACCAGGGTCTAAATAAATTCTAATTAAGCATATTTTCATGTTCACAATAAAAATTAGTATTTTTTCTTTCTATGAAGTTACTCCTGACTATGAACTATACTGTTACCTATCTAATAAACTGTACCATTTTCTATGAAGGTGGCACTACAGAAAAAAACTTTAGTTATTCAAATCTAAAGAAAAGTAAATGGATAAGACAAGTTCCTAAATTTCTCACCGCAATGGTCTCGAGTAAATTCCAAAATCTGACTCAACATATTGTCTATAAAGCCATGATCACTGACTGTGGGTTTAACCAGATTCTTACCTGCCGCCCTTCCGTGACGTTGACCAATAGCAGCGGGCGCAGGACTCTGGACCAACGGACACTGTAACAGTTTGCCGCTCTCAGCGCTCCATAGATGATTATATCAATCAGAGTGAGCTGGTCGACACACATACAAAGAAAGTAATTTATTGCAATATTTCAAATGTTTAATAGGTTATATCACAAAAAAACAAGCAAACTATATTTTTAGTCTTTTGACAGGCTTGCTTGCAATTTATCTGTTATAATGTCATCACAGAAGAAGAGTATAAGAATAAGAATATAAATGTTGTTTTTTCGATTCAACTGGAATGGCATCTGACATTTACAATTAAGAAAGAAATCAACTGGCAATTAATCCTGCAGAATAAAGATTAGCAAACTATTGTAGCTCAGGGTGTATATGAAGTAAGTGTGTGAAATGATCAAAATGCCCAAGGCTAAGAATTTTGACTTGTACTTACTACCACCAGCAACAGCAAACAGAAGTCACGAGAGAAAATTGAGAATGGAAAGAGAATTCAACAGCAGCTCAGTCAGAAAAAGGTCATTAACATGAAAGAGAACAAAGCTTAGCAGCCTTGGTGTAATGCACACCTACACTTAACCCACATTCTAGGGCCACTCTTCGTCTCAATATGCAAATAACTTGAATTAATCAAATTATAATAATTCATAATAATTATTTTTCATTTTCACATACCATACTGCCACTACTACTATAAGTATTATAAATACATACATACAATATACATAGAGTATTCCCTGTATCGTATTGTTATAAGAAAGCCACCCCTTTTAGTACTTATATTAAAACCTGATATCTTACCACAGTTAAACAGGCATGTAGCAACTTTGTGACAATTCTTCAACTATTCAATCTTAGGACTTATCAACACACATTTCAAAATAATGGGCCCTCTCAGCCACAATCCCATAAAAACACACTACCTTGACCAAATACACAAAGTAAGACCAACTTAAAAAACAATTGTTCTAACAATAAAAGGAAGAAATATTGCTGTAATCTAAGTGTTAAACTGCAGTATTTCATATTATTTTATGTGATAGGGAACCTCAGAGTCACTGAGTCACCAGGAAGCTTTTCTGCTTTAAAAGGCGCTGACGAGGCAGTATCTCTTGCTAAAGGTTGCTTCACAACAACAGGCCCAAAGTCATCTCAGCAAATTCTGGCAGCTCACAGACAGGAACTCTGCTCAGCACACTGCTGCTATTTCAGCTTTTACTCAAAAACAAGGAACTCCTCTGAGTGTACGATTCACCAACTGTCAACAGGATACATAATCCCAAACTCTAAGATTCATTGACGTGAACATGTCAGCTGTAATTGTTTCTTTAACAGTTTTCCACGTGAGCAACTGGACCATTTGGGAAAACCTATCCAAAATTAAACGGCAAACAAATTTACACCCATAACTGGCCCTTAGTTTGGAAGAATTTTTTTTTTTTAATTCAGTAGAAGATTTTTTTTTCTTTGAAGTACTATGAGCTAGCAGTAGGACACATTTTTGAATAATTGGACATTAACCTCACCATTTCCAACTTCTCCAATAGGTATAAAATACCAGTGTCAAATACAAATTCATAAATATTCCCATCCTGTTAGATCCTGATTTAATGTAATGTTATGAAACAAATTCAATTCAGAAGCCTTTTAAACTGCTTTAGATATAGAAGATACAGATAAGGTATTCACACCACTCTGAAAATGTAGACAAGACATTCTACTGCACTGCTCAAGCAGATAAACCAGATATACCATGAGGATAACGATGATGCAGATATTTTTCGGGTCTTTCCAGAACTTGTCTCGAGGAATCACCTTGGCGTAGTGAACAAGTCGAAAGGTGAAGAGGAGCAGACAGAGCAGCTCCACCAGCATGGTGGCCTAGAAACAACACAGTTGATATGACATTCACCAATGCAGCTGTTACATCCATTCACTTACTCTCTCAGAGTCATTCTCAAATAAAGCCCTCCTAGGTTAATATCTAACTTCAGTGCAGGTGTGAAAACGTCATAAAAAATAATAATTTAGCTGTTTTTTGCGAGGTGACTTAGTTTTAGCATGAGATCTAACTATAGTTTGATGACTGCTTCACCCCAACAGTGAAGAGAGCATTTCCTGGCATGCCTTGAATCCAGTTGTCCCCTTTGACTGATTGCTCACAGCAATTTAATACAGTTTAATAGAGTTGTTCTGAGTGATCACCTTCATCTTACAGTGAAATTTTTGTATCCTGATGACTTTTCTGTGAGGTAGTGCACTCAACCATTATCATCAAACAAACAAATTAGAAAATACCATTTGGGAGATTGGAGGTCCACCTCTCCAGTAAATCAGTATTTAAGCACAGTGAAACTGTTCTAATGGCTTGAAAAGACACAATGTTTTCTTTTCCTTTAAAATGGTAAACCTTCTTTCATAAAAATGCAGCTCTCCTAGGTTGTATTTGCAATATCAGCATGACATGAAGCTTTAGTTATGGAAACTTGAAATTGCAATTGCTTCAATATGAAATGAACATAGTATTAATTCCCCAGTTCAACAAGGGAAATGAATCCAAGAACATAAAGTTCAGATATCACTATGTAAACAGCAGAGAGCAGATGTTTACAGATACAAAGCTGAAAAAGACTTCAGGGAAATACTCAGTCTGCTCTGTGATGCAACACTGCAAAGCCATCGTACCCATATGGGCAGAGGGAAGACAGCCGGCTCCTCAAAGATGGCCAGAGATAGATCGACCAAGATGACAAAGTAAAGGACCACCTTAAGGAACCAGTGATTGTAGAGCAGATATAGTCTGTAAACACACACAAATACACAGTTGTGTTGTCAAGACCTAAGACGATGTTACATTGACTTTAATATTGACCTGAAGACTTATTCTAATTAATAACCTTTACCTAGTCTTTAAACCAATTATTCATCTTTAAAATATATATTTTTAAATACACAATGACGATTAGATGTCATAAATTTTTGATTAAAATCACTCTACAAAATCTTTTGTAAAATGAGCAAGCGCAGCAGGTAAAAGTAAATAGTGAATATAATTGGTGTCACTTTAATATGTCAGAATTGAAAATAATATTAATACTAATAATAATAAAACAAAAAAAACACAATTCAGTCTGAGATGTGCAAACTGCAGCTTTAAAAAATCCTCATGAACATAAGGGAAAGGATTCCCCCTTCCAGGGTATACTGACATGTGCGACCAGAAGGCAGCATATCAGATATAGAGTAGACAATCATGGTAAGAAAATTATGTAAAGCAAACCTGTATGAATATGATCAGTTAGATGTTCTGAAAGTCTCACCTGACAGCCTGAGGGGATGTATCAAAGAAGATGTTTCTGTTGTACTGGGCATCTGACACATAAATGGAAGCCAGGTCAAAATCCTGAAACACATAGAATAGAATAGAAAAATACTTAAGGCCATTCATTAAATATTTTCTCTATTTAACTTTCCTTTCAAAAATCAGATTCAGACATTGATTATATGATGGGTTTTTGGAGCGACGTTATCTGTACAGACAGTGCTTGCCTTGTCTAATGTCTACTCCTTGTGTTTCTGAGGTAGTCCTAATAAGAGCAACTTTCATCACAGTGTTTCAGAATTTTTGGGATCAAACATAAAGATAATCATAAAGAAAATCAAATCTAAGCTGTCTATTATGTCTTGAATAATGATTAATATTTGCTGTTTGCCAATAATTACTTGGCTAATTTGTCTACAACTACAGATTAGACAACAATCTAAATACTCATTGGTTGCACTTCTATGAGACTGTATGTCTCGGTAAAGGATAACTTAATAAAGCTGGGAGAATTATACTGTGATGAAAGGTTGAGATTTACTCTTCCACTGCTTGGAGATATAAGCCGTTAATCAGTCAGTTTAAGCTGATGTTTTGTCTGTGAACATATTCATGTGTAGTTTTCAGATTCCAAAAACTCAAAAACCGAGAAGTTGCAACTTGATCATGCTTGAAATATTTCTTTTTCTAACAGAAGACGCTTCTGATCGAGCGCCTCGATTCACTGTTCAAATGCTTTATGAGGCTAAAGGGACAAGAGTCCATCCTGTTTACTGCTGTCATGTGGAAAGACACGTCTGTTAACAGAAAAACCGAAAAAAAAGACAAACGTTTTAAACACCTGAAAACAGGGACATGGATCATAAGGATCAGCTGTGTACCGTCCGACTCTCACCTCTTTGGTTTTTGCATGATTCCCTCCGTTTGGAATTCCTTTTGCTGCAGACTCTTCAGGAATATTTTCAATGCTCTCTGGCTCCGGCATTTCGTCACGCTTTCAACACAGCTCTTCCCAAAACCTTTCCTTGAACTATGTAACTCTTCTGCTAAAGTTTCCAAACTTCAAGTCGCAGGCTTTGAGTTTCCGTCACTGGTCGAAGGAGAAAAACGAACACCCTTCTTATTAGTCTCACTTTTAGTTGAAAACGTCACCCCAGTGCGTCCAGCGCCGGTGTCCACATTAGCTGTTTTCTTATCCGCTCCAAATAAAAAGCTTCAGAACAACATCCATCCCTACCTTGGGATGACTCTGAACGGGTCCAAGCTGCTGTTGTTAGTTCTGCTCTTACAACTCAGGACTTGTGCTACCTTCAAGGGGTGACGGAAATATAGAGAGTAAAACCCGGCATGGGAAATTGTAACATGATTTTGACTAGTAGTAGTCGGAATTTAAATGATAAGTATCTAAGGATCGTAAGTAAAAAATAAGGGTCATACATAAATAAGGAAAAAGAGAGCGAGGGGATGAGCGAGTGAGAGAGGGGGTTTAATTGTTTTTTGTTTTTTTTTTGTTTACAACATTCAGTGCCTATTTCACACAGCATCACATTCGTTACTCTGTTTGCATCTATCCATTTCGGTTCATCATTGATTTGCAAAAACATACCCACTTTATTTTGTGAATAAATATTTATTCTTATTATTGTCATACTATATATATATATATATCTTTGACTTAGCCTCTATCTTGTTGTCTACAATATAACTTATTATGTGTACTGTTTGCTGCTGCATCAAGAGAATTTCCCGTTGCGGGATTTGTACTATGACTTGATTTGAGTTCATATTTTGTAAAATCTGTAATTTCATGATATTTATTGGAGACCCTGGAGGCAGCACAAAACGTCATGTGACTTACAACAGGATAACGGAAACGGAGACCAGGGAGACAGCTTTTTAACACGCATTCATTGAACAGATGCTCCACAATATAAACTTCAGAGTTACATTGCAAATAATTATTCACTTGTTATTTTTTAACTGTTTTTCCCACAGAAACTTTTACAAAGAAAAACGTCATGATAAATTAATTTCAAAATAATCCAATTAATTCATATAGAGCCAATTAAAAAACAATGTCCTAACTAAGGAAACCAACAGATTGCACCGAAACTTGTCTTCAGTCCAATCTCCCGTCCTGAGCATGCCTGTGGAGACTGTGGAAAGGAACGACTCCCTTTTAACAGGAAGAAACCTCTGGCAGAATCAGACTTGGGAAGGGTGGCCATCCGCCTCAACCAGCTGGGGTTTGAGAAGGCAGAAAAGAGGGGAAAAAAACACCATAACACCATTCAAAGGATACCTGTTGGAACAGGGAAACACAAGTTAATAACCATAATAATGTCAAATGTACTTAATATAATTTGAGAAATTAAACAGGGGGGAAAAGAGAGCAAAGCAGGGAAAGGTGTGACAGTCTAAGCCTATAGCAGTTCAACTATGTTTTATATGTGCGTCAAATGATAAATTCTAGTAAAAAATAACTCCAAGGTTCCTCACTGTAGAACTAGAAGCCAAGGAAAAACCATCTAGAGTAACTATATAACTAGACAATTTCTCCCTGAAGCGCTCAGGTCCAAAGAGAACAACTTCAGTTTTGTCTGAATTTAGAAGCATACAGTTCTGAGTCATCCAGGTCTTTATGTCTTTAAGACAGGCTTGTAGTCTGACCAATCTATTGGTTTTCATCTGGTTTTATAGATAAGTACAGCTGAGTATCATCAGCATAGCAATGGAAATTCATGCCATGCTGTGATCTTTATATAGATTTTACTTTAATTTGTGAGGTAAAAAAGTTTAACAGTGAGGGCATCTCATACAATCTTGTAGGACTGATATCCATCAAATGCAACATGACCAAATACCTCTACCCAATCACAAAAATATAAAGATCTCCTTTATAACCAATAACATCTATTACTGCAGTTCAGAGAGTTGTGTGGAGTGAAATTGTGCATAAACTGGGAGGAACTGCTGATTAAAGTTGTAAACTTTAATCAGCAGTTCCTCCCAGTTGATGGGTTAACACTCAACTCAATAACTTATTATGAAGTCATCAAGCATCACGTCAACTCAGCTCTGAACTGTGCTTCCAGTAGTACCAGCAACCTCCATAGTTCGGCCAATGTCACTCTCTTTCTTGGGATATTGCATTTGTTTAAGGTTCCAACATCTTTTAATGTTTGTGGTACTCGCCCTCACATTTCCTTGGCCAAACCTACACACTGGCACTGGCAAGGTGTGTGAGAGTTTGTTGCAATTTGTCAAAAAGAAACTGATTGGACTGTTTCACCTGCTGATCTAAATTTGATGTTTTCTAAACGATTGTCAGCATACAAAAAAAAACATTTTTGAGTACAATGCATTGTCAAAGAACTGTGGAATTAATTTCTACCACAGAATCACATTTTGAAGCATGTTTTTTATCTGAAATAGATTTGTCTTCGATACCCATGTTGGCTGAAGTGCCCAATAATCTTTGGGCTAAGAGCAAATATGATGTGGGGTTGATAAAAGGCTGTGAACCAGTAATTATCACCCCTAAATCAGACTTTCGTCCATGTAAAAAACAATAGCCTTTGAAGCCTGAAGCAATTAAAGGGATTAAACCTGTTTTTCAATCTTTCCAGAAAACAGGCGTTATGGTTCCTTGTGAAAACTCACCTGTGCGCACTCCATTGTTTCCTGTTAAAAAGATTAAAGATGCTGGCCAGCCAGATGAATGGCGTTTTGTACAGGACCTCCAAGCAGTGAATGCTGCAGTTCAGCCACGTGCTCCTACTGTGCCTAACCCACACACTATTTTGTCTCAAATTCCATCAGATGCACAGTTTTTCTCAGTTGTTGACTTGTCTAATGCATTTTTCTCTGTGACAGTGCACCCTGATAGCCAATTTGGGTTTGCTTTTTAGTTTGAAGGGAGATCTTGGACTTTTACCCGGTTATGTCCCACTATTTACAATGCTGCCCTCAAAGCTAGTCTGGAACCGCTTCAACTAACCACAGGCTCTACTCTTTTATTACTTACTGCATTATCTTACTGCAGGAACTTTATTCCTAACTATTCTTTTCTCGAAGCTCCTTTAGGTGCTTATCCATGGAAAAGGCCTCCAGTCAACTGATCGTGTTCCATGGACTCCTGAGGCTGAATCAGCCTTTACTCAGCTTAAGTTGGCTCTTCAAACAGCACCAACACTTGGCATTTCAAATCCTCATAAACCTTTCATACAGGCAGTTTATGAGAAGCATGGTTGTATGACATCTGTTCTTATGCAGGAACATGGGGGTAGGCAAATGCCAGTGGCTTATTTCTCAGCAAAATGCATATGGACTCTGTGACTGCAGGCCTGCCTGGTTGTCTTCGTGCTGTTGCAGCTGCAGAGAAAGCTGTCCTGGCCTCCCGAGATATTGTAGGCTACACTAATTTGACAGTTTTGGTTCCTCATGCTGTTGCCATTATTCTTCTCGAGCAGAAAACTTCACATCTTTCAACTGCTCGTTGGCTCAGATACACCTCTGTGCTCCTTGATATGCCAAATGTCACTGTTAAACATTGTACTGTTCTGAATCCTGCTACTTTGCTTCCGACTCCTCAGGGTGGGGAGACTCATGACTGTGAAGCTGTTCTGGAACAAGTTTGTACACTCCGACCTGATCTTTTAGAGACTCCTCTTCCAAACTCTGATATGTTTCTTTTTGTAGACGGATCAGCTTCGCATGATCCAGCCACAGGTAGTAACTGTGTTGGGTTTGCAGTATGTTCTTCACATGACACTCTGTTGTCTGGTTCTCTTCCGAAACATTTCTGTGCTCAAACTGCTGAGCTTATTGCACTTACTGAAGCTTGTAAGTTGGCAGCTGGTAAGTCTGTCACCATTTACACAGATTCCAGATATGCTTTTGGTGTTGTTCATGACTTTGGTGCGCTGTGGAAACACAGGCATTTCCTTAAATCAGATGGTAAAACTATTCTGAACTCCAAGCAGGTTTCTGATCTTCTTGATGCGGTCCTTTTGTCTACAGCAATCTCGGTCTGTAAGTGTGCGGCTCACACTAACTCAGACGATCCTGTTGCTTGTGGCAATGCCAGAGCTGATGCTGCAGCTAAACAAGCAGCTAAATCTTTTCCTGTTTTCGCTTCCCTCTCTTTGCAAGCAGAAGACTCCCTCACAGATCTCCATGCTTTGCAAACTTTTGCCTCTGCAGATTAAAAACGCATTTGGTCCTCTGTGGGTCCAACTCATACGGATGGTGTTTGGATGGGACCTGATGGTAAACCCTGTCTACCTAAACATTTTTTTCCTCATTTTGCAAAATTGACACATGGGTTGGACCATGTGTCAAAAGGGTGGATGCTGAATGCACTCACTGCTCAGTGGTTCATAAAAGGGTTCAGTTCATATGCGCAAAAATACTACAAGTCGTCATGTATGAACCATACCACACACAATGCAGGAAAGGCAATACACACCTCACAAGCTGCACACCCTCCACCTGAGAGAACTTTTGAACATTTGATGATGGACTTTGTTGAACTCATACCAGCTGAAGGAAAGAAATATGCACTAGTAGTAGTGAACATGTTTAGTAAATGGGTTGAAGTTTTCCTTGCAAAACATGCAAACAGTAATGCAGTGACTAAAGCACTGCTAACAGAAACCATTCCTATATGGGGCATTCCAGAGAAGATCAGCAGTGATAATGGCACACATTTTGTAAACACTGCATTGACTGAGCTTGGTAAATTCCTGGGAATAAGCTTGCGCACACATTGTGCTTATCATCCACAGAGTGGAGGTGCTGTGGAAAGAGAAAATGGTACATTAAAGTCCAAGTTAGCCAAATGTTGTGCAGAAACAGGTCTGCCATGGACAATAGCATTACCTATTGTGCTTACCTATATGAGGATGAGAATCAGAGCTCGAGTGAATCTCAGCCCATTTGAAATTTTATTTGGCAGACCTCCTAACCTGGGATTGGGACCTGTAACCAGACCCATCCCTTCCACAACTGTTTGTGTTGATGCTATGTTGTCTTTTTGTCGAAACCTTTCCACTGTTTTATCTCAAGTTTCACAGACAGTAAAAGCAGCCCTTCCAGCCACAGCAGACACACCCCTACACCCACTCCAACCAGGTGACTGGGTGGTGGTAAAGGAACTTCGCAGGAAATGCTGGAAGTCCAAACGTTGGCAAGGCCTGTTCCAGGTGCTACTGGTCACTCACACAGCTGTTAAAGTTGCAGAGAGAGCAACCTGGATTCATGCCAGTCACTGTAAGAAGGTACCAGAACCAGTAGATGACTTCCACCCTGACATACATCAGCCTAACCAACATGCCCGGAAGGACAAAGATAAGTCAGCAGTAAAAGCTGTACTCCACTGGTGTGTTAAGTGCTAGTAACCTCTGACACCGAAGATTGAAACATCCTTACTGAGACCTGCGATGAAGCGACGTGCGTGTGAACCATGGCAGAAATTCTTTGTTATTTGTATTTTCTTATTTGTAACCAGCATTTGCACATTTTATCTTGATTTCACAGGAAGCAATAATACAGGGCTGCTGTATTGTTCCCAGTGTGCGAGGCCTCATTGTATGTATCTCACCAAATGATTAAAATAACTGAAAGAACTTCTTTGCTTTCAAAATTTGTCCTCTAGTGACGCTGACTTAGAGAGGGATGAAGATAACCATGTTTAATTGTTCATGTTTTGATTGTTTATCATTGGATCCTTTATCACTATACCCAAAGACAGATGACGTGATAAGCAGGCAATATAACTGTGTGTTTGATAACTGACTTATGTTCGGTTATCATTGTATTTAGATCACAAGAATGACAACTGCGAGATCAGATGGTTTGTTTCTCATGTGACAAATGACCTTTATTCAATCTTGTCTTCATACAAATTGTGAGGATCCTCGTGTGTCTCCCTTTTTTTCCCCTTTATCTCTTGGGGGCGTGTGTTTTGTATGTCTATAGCCTCTAAAGTTTTTGCGCTTCCTTCCTAATACCTCTGATGAGAAATGAAATAGAGACCTTTGGTCTTCTGCCAGATGGCAAAGCTTTTTAGCCCCATGGACACGTCATTCTCCAAGAGTTGGCCCTTCACAAGGACCTGATGAAGCATTGGCAGAAGACATTTACTTGACAAGATCCCAAAGAAGTCAAGAGGAAAGCAATGGGAAAAGAGCGGTAAGTATTCAATAAGGTGGGCCTTGAGTTCCAGGCCCTCCTTCGAAACTTACCCAGGCCAGAGAGAAGAGAGAGCTCACAGTAGGATGTTTATGAACCCAAAGACTATTATCAGAAGTACAAAGATGGACACCAGGACAGTGGAATCCAGTAGTAGGTGCAACCACTGTCTCTAAGCCACATTCAGTGGGTTTACATGATGAGATCAACTCGATTATAGCTATAGTTGGGTTATGCTCCTTATATGGCACAAAGCATGCAATACCGCAGTAGATAAGTGGCGCTGTACCCATTTAAACTATCACTAATAGAGCCACTTTCGGTTGACGTCTTCACCACCAACAAGAACAAAACTAAGGCATTCGAAAAAGATGGCGAACGAAGAGCAAGATGAAGTTGCGTCCCTCTACATTTGTGATGAGCATGGTTATGACACAAACGCGATACACAACGGTGCATTCTCCATCGTGTTATTTGTTTCTTTCTGATGGCGGCGACAACAACAGTAACATCGTCTCCTTCGACTTCCGGGTGACGATCGCGGGATAAAATCTCGAGCATTCGCAGAACGCTCGATCCTATCCACTTTCGTCTGCAGGCAAGTGGGCAATCGGATCGAGTTATCCTAAGGTCTTAATTCTATCGCAAGTAACCCAATCCGATTAAATTTCTTGTCGGATTAAGCTTGTTACATGAGCTGAATAACTCAATCTTATTGTAATTTAGCCATTAATCCGATCCGATTGCCCGCATGTAACCGCACTGAGTGTTTCTGGTAAAATACTAATGCCTCACAAAAGACAGAACTATTTTTTCGTTCCTGTTGCACACATGACTTGATGGGTTCAGGATTAACGCTAAAAAGGCAACATGGTGCTGCAGTGATTAGCATAGTAGCCTCTGGGCCTAGATACTACTTTAACGACAGAGCCTCACAAATTTGCATATTCTCCCGATGTCATCCTGAGTTTTCTTCCACACTCTAAACACCTTCAGGTTAAATTTGATTGTGTCTGTGTATGCTACATGCATTTTCCATACCAGGATATAGTTATCTTAACCAGGGTAAACTGGGTTAGATAATGGATGGTCTTATGCTTAATAAAATTAGTCCAGAATAGTGACCGAAAAAAAAAAAAAAAAACCTTCTCAGAATTAAGTAACACATCTGGCATTACTTTAAGTGTGTAATTGGTAAACATACTATGTTCACCAATTAAGAGAGTTTTCATTTACATCACAAACCAGTTAACCATTTAACATTAGCACAGACCAAAAAAATTATGGTTATATTTTCTTTTCATATTTGTATTGGTTTCATACAAACTAACTGATCATGGACACAAGTGCTAACTGTGACACAACTCAATGCTTTAGATATTTTTTATACGTAAACGGTTATGTAAAGACACTTATCTGGTGAGCAGTTCAACTGGGATGAGTGGACAGGTGGACAGAGTGGAAAGGTTTGTGGGAATACAAGGAGTTTAATTGCAAGCCTTACATTACTGCTGAACAATCTGGCAAATGTGACCTGGGGTTGAATAGTCTATTTTGCTTTTTGTTACAGCCTTGCTTATGTTCTTGTACCCTTTCTGAGTGAAATTACCCAGGAGTATCTGATCAGTAGTGACTATAAGAACTGTTTTAATTATCGAATTGCTATGAAAAGGAGCTCCACTGCTTCTTTTAAAATCTCCTTTAGCATTGCATACACATGATCACCCTGAAAGACAGAAGATGATTCTGTCCCATAATACCTTTTGGTCTCAAGTTTTGTAGTGACACTCGATAATTTGAATCCATTAAAACTGAATAAGTGTAAATTTTGTCACAGGTTTTAACATCACTGTGAAATGCAAGTTTGGTACTGGTGGAGTGATACACCAGCTGCATCACTACTTGAGATCAGGGCCAAATGTGCCTAATGATAAATAATCAATAATTAGAGTTTGGAGGGCACAAAGAATGCTGTTTTTTTACAATTGCTTCAGATCTTAACTATTTAATTCCAGCCGTTATGTTAGGTGAGACTATTGCATGTTAAGTTTTGCTCTCACATTCAATAGCCATCCACATCTCTGATCTCCATCTTTACTGTATCTTTTCTGATTACTAAAGACCGAACCACTTCCTACACTGATGCTAAACACTGACATTAGCATCAGATGTCCAGTCATGTATAAAATTAAGTACACCCTCTTTGTATTCAAATTTTTTATTTCTTACCGGTAAATGAACAGGAATCACCTGATTAGCATTGCTGCTTGTCGCGCCTCCTCCGCTGCTCATGGGTCAGCTGCAGGGTCATCAGCCAGGAACCACCATTCACCAACATTTTGCTCCTGTAATCATGGAACGTCTCCTGGTGGCAGAGCAGTAGGGATGTCTCCCTGTCACCCCCTGCAGCTGATAGGTGTTCTCCCCTGCGGCTGTTGTCTGGGGTTAGGTGTTCTTTCCCCAGCACTTGTCCTTCCTCCTCAGCCAAAGCCAAAAGCAGTCCTTCCCAGCCTCCTCTGCCAGTTCTTTTGTTGCCCTCTTCAGCTTTCCTCCAGTACCTCCTGCGTCCCTCAAAAGGCAGATGCAGTGTATGAAGAACTAAGTATACCCTTGCTGATTCAGTAGGAACTGATTATCATCAATTGATCATTAGCAGGTTTGAGAACCTCTCTAAAAGTAAAACTTTAACTTTTAAATCAGTTGGTCTGGAGCATTCAGGTGAATGTCAACTGAAGGCAAAGTCAGCAATGTTCTCAGAGAAGTAAATTTTGCTACCCATCACTCTCGAACGACCTATAAGACCATTTCCAAACAATTTGAGGACCATCATTCAACAGAGCAAAAAATTATTCACATCAGGAAAGCATTCAAGACAGCTGCCAATCTTCCGAGGAGGGGACGTCAACCGAAATACAGACCATGCCGTCTGTCTCGATGTTCTACTTCTCAGACTCTACAGGCCTCAGTTTAGATGTTAAACCTTAGAGTTTATGAAATAACAATAAGAAAACATCAGTAAGTCTTAGTTATCAAGTCGACCATGAGCTCTTCTGTACACCAAAGACAAAATTACTAAAAAAGGAAATCAATGTGTTAAAATGGCCTGCTCAAAGTCCAGACCTTAACCTGATTCATTTGCTGTAATAGAACCTTAAGTGAGCTGTGCATAATTTAATTTCAGCAAACCTGAATGAACTAAAGCAACTTTATTAAAAAGTCAGGGCTAAAATTTCTCTACAGCTAAATGAGACTGATGACATAACACAGAGAACTATAGCCTAATGTTATTGCTGAGATAGGTGGTTTAAATCATAGGCTGATTCTGCATTTTGAGGAAGTTTTTGTTAGATAAATAATAACACTGTGTTCTATGTCAAGTGTTGCTGTTAATCTTCTCATTACTGCAGATTTTGAGTTGTGGTATTAATCCAATCTGAAGAGAGTCTTAGGGATGGGGTATAGAGTTGGAGGGCACTATTCTGATTATTTCAGCCATCATGAGAGATTATATGGCCTAAATAAGTAAGCAAGGTACTTTTCCTTTTTTAGTATGTATGCATTTAAACTCAAACAGTACACTTAGCTATAATCTGATAATGTTGTCGTGTATGTGTGTGTGTGCCATACAGATGTGCAGTCATTTGAATTTAATGGTGCAAATTTCTTTGCAACTTGCAAAACTTCAAATTCTTAACTAAACTGTGTAAGGCAGTGGTTTCTTGTCTGTGTATACTGGTTGACAGACATAGCCTCATTTGGAATTTTCTGACTGCTGACAGAAACCGACAAACAAACAAAATGGTTCCCCACAACTCTGTGAGGGTTTCATTCTGCCTGCATATATACCTGCCTAGGTATGCTGTGCCATCAAAACTTTCCCCATGTCACGATTTATTGATCTCAGCTGAAGATAATAAAATAAGAATTAATACTCAACAAAAAATTATCAATTGAAAAAAATATACATTAAACTTAAACTATAAACATAAGTTGTTAAATATATATGAGCTTTATTCCCTGTAACCTGTAAACAAGGTTGTTAAAAACTCAAAATATAGGTTTAAATTACAACAATAACATAAAATTTTGCATCTAATGATGACAGTTTCTCAAAACAGTGGATTTTGACAGTGATATATTGTCCCATCATCATGACTGAATCATCTCATTATTTTGACATTGAATATGTATTACAGATTAGTGTAGTCCTAGTTAGCTTCTCTGCATCGGCCATTTTTTCTAAAACTGAGTATGATGACAAATAAATGATCATGAAGCACATCTTCTTCTTCTTCCTCTTCTTCTTCTTTCGGCCTCTCCCGTTATCAGGGGTCGTCACATCCTTGACTTGGCACGTTTTATACATTTACCCAGGCTTGGGACCGGCACTAGAAATGCACGTGATCATGAAGCACACTTTTATGTAAGTTAGTAAGATATTGAACTTACACTCACCATAAAACAGTATTTTGAATCTAGATGATCTGTTCTATTTTTCCACTGATGTTCAGAAAATTCCCACTACCCGTGCACAAAGCAAAATTTCTTTGCATAATAATACAAAAAACCTTTCCATTAACAAATATGGCAAAAAAAACCAAACAATTTACCATTGAAAATAACTTTAAAATAAGCATGTAAAACACCATTAAGTATCAATAAATATCTAGATAAATAATAAATTATCAAACCAAACAAGCAGATAGATAAATAAATAACCCATGACATAGCTTTGTTCAGCTCAGAGATGACATTTTCCAACTTGCCAGTTGATCCACAACGAAGACCATACTGTTAGTATAGTAGACACTCCCAAATCCAGTGATTTATTGTGTTTGAATGTGAAGAAGAAAACAGTGATTTAGCAGTGAAAACAGAGCAACAGAGAAAATCATAAGAGAAAATAATTAATTTGCATTATTCATCACAGACCAAAACCTTAGTACAATGCTTTAGGATTTCATCATGATATTTTCATCTTAATTCACATTCAATAGAACCACAACCTCTTTGTACAGGAGCATTAAGATGTGGAGCTCATTTCATAAATATAATTTAGGATAACATTTCAATATCTAGAAAAAAGAAACTTACAGAGCTCCAAATGTCCTGTAAGATTATGTTTTTTTTTTACTTTCTCTATACAATACAAAGCTGTCTTGTGTAAATAAGTTAGATTACTTGCACAAAATGTTATCATACATAGCAACCTGTGTACGCAAGGTAAGAAAAACCTGCTGTCATGAGAAAAGGGAAATCTAAGTTTGTTTTGTAGTTAAAGTTAACACCAATAATTAATTATCTAAATAATGATAAAATATGTGGGTCAGACATAAAACCAAATCAAACCACTACCGAACATAAATCAAACAATCAAAAATATCAGTGATTGTTCGATATTTTTGATCAATCATCACCTGTACAATTTCGATTTTACTGGTCATTTTAAAGAGAATGTAATGTTTTATTTAATAACGTATATTTAGAAGATTTTTCATTAAAGAGCCAAAACAACTGGATACCGAAATCAACCCAGCAGCCATGAATAAAGACATTCCTTGAAGAGCTGCCAGAAATGAGGAATAAAGTGTACCGTTAGAAAAAATAAATCTTTTAGTGTCATAAGATAGTTCGCTGACAGAGACAATGCATTTTATCAGCAAAAAATAGTTATGGCCATTTATACACACACATACATATGCATATAGATATAGAGATTGATAAATACATGTATATGTACATATGTACATGTATGAAGGTGCTGACAAAGTAGTTTTTTATATAATCTCATGCTTTTGGTGATGACCTTAATTTATTTTTAGCAGGTTCGTTGATATAGTAAAGACATTCATTGTAATGATTTTTTTTAAAAACTGAAACTGACCTAGGACATGAATGACTCATTTTATAATTTTTCCTCACATTTTTAATTCAACGAGAGCCTGTTTAAAGTGTAGAAATGATTGATGAGCAAATACCTGATATGTTTCCATTAAGGACTAATTCCACAATTCAGAAATAACTGACCAAAAGTCACACAAATATTGGTAGAAAAGTCAGCATAAAGACTAAAGCAGCAAGGGAACTGGTAGGTGCACCTTTGTCCTATGGTAAGACAGCGAGCTGGAGCTCAATGATTAACATGTCACATCTCATCTAATTTCTTCTCCTATAAAAAGGCCAAAGGACTCTGAGAATTGTATAGTACACACCAAACCATTAAACAACAATATGTTATTTTTAATTTTTTTCTATTGGTTATAATCAAGAAATATGAAGTATTAATCAGAGAGCAGCTTTTCTGAGGCAAGTTTTCTTACCGTTGGACATTGCCTGGGGTTTCTCTCCATTTCAGATCTTTAACCAAAGCTAAAGCACTACAGGCTGTCTTTATATTTACCAAACATCTGACTCTCTAGGATACCTGGATAAAACAATGACCATTCGCAGGTTTTTCTGGTCTGCGCCCAGTCTTAGACACCACAAATGAATTAGTAAACTAAGTTGGTCCATTTGTCTGCATATTTGTCTGACAATGCCACATAACAAATGTTGAATAATTTCTTATAGTATGCATAAAGAGTAAAAATAACCTGATGTCATTTTAATGTGGACATTTCTTAAACAACTAAATATATTCAAGTACTATAGAAGATAAATAATATTCTGTGATGGAGTAAAAACTCTATTAAAGCTGTGGGTCAAAAACATTAAAGGCACATTCAGTGATATAGGGTTCAGTGAAATGCCAAGTTGTTCTTAAAAAGTCTAGTTTTGAAGTACAACATTTTAGTAAACCAGAACCTTTGTTTCTTTCCAGAAGTAAGACAACCCCATACAAAATTCCACCATCTGTAAAAGTAGAAGGGCAGTCAGGTGTCTGTGGCGAGTGCATGTCTGTAACAGCAGGACAGAGTCAATTGAACACTGCACAGAAACTACTGTAATGGAGCCTGTTTGACTGGAACATTTTATCAAAACATTTAAGAAATTAGTGTAAATTTGACGTCATGACTCAAACTCACTATTCATCAGCTAATATTATTAACTAGCTCTGCACAACAATACAAAAGTCATGCTTATTTTTTCTATATTTCTATATGACCATCAGCTAGTATAGATGATGAAATTGAACCTGTTCCCAGCTTGTTTTAGCATCATTCTGTTTGCACGAAACCATCAAATGCATATTAGGATAATTCAGGATTATTTGGCAGTAGGGCAGACTAATGGAACTATCATTAATTCCATCAACAATCTACCTGTGTGAAAGAGTGGATCAACTAAAAAAGTACTGTAAATTTCTATGATAAAACGGCTGTTACATGTAAACACTGTATGCACCTCACAAGAGAGGAAATGCTAAAACATTAGCAATGGTAACAATGAAAAATCATTCGTAAGGAAGAAATTCAACTGTTGGATATAATCTTATCCTATTACACCCTAAACAGTTTTATTTGGGTAAAAATAAAACAACAACAAAAAAAAGCAAACAAACCCTCTTTATAGTCGTCATTTTGCCACAAAAAATTATGTTTGAAAAGGAGAGTGTGTTATTTAGACAGCATCTGGATTCTCAAATAATTTTGTTAGCCATGGGAATAAAACCGTAAATCCTCTTGGGAGGATAGCAAACCTGACAGTTGACTAAGCTGATTTCCAAAGATTTCCAACATGATGATATGTAGTTTGGTCTGGTCCCACATTGAGAGCATAGCTCAATTAGGGTGAATTTGCAGGTGAGTAGTATCGTCTACTGAAGTCATTACACATTCTATGTTGACAGCTTATAATCAAATTTTATTAATCCAGGTAAATGAGTGAAACACCACCTGCATGGACATGCTATTAGTAGGAACCTTCACATCTTGAAACTTGATTCGTTTAACCTGCAAACCACCAAAGTAATAATCAATTACTACTGTCTTGAAATATCAAGAAAACAGTCAATATATCAGAAAAAAAGCAGAACCTAGAGAGGTGGAACCTAATGAAGTCAAACACTGAAGGACTGAGTCAGCTCATTCTCCTGGTTCTGTCACAGGAGTTTGGGCCTGGATGGGTTAGGTCTAACCGAGGAATAGGCCCCAATGTGGGTGATAAGGTTGGGTTCCACACTGTGAGACCTTTCCCCAGGAATCGTCCTTGCCATCTGATAAATAACCATGTCTTTGGCATTCCCTTTAATGCAAAACGAGCCATCCAGATAATCTGCCACCCTAAGTGAGGCATTGCCAGGGTAGAGCATGGCTGGGGTGCAGCATTCAGTGGCTGGAGAGACAGCATAAAGCTGTGGGGATATTCTCCGGGCCTCAAGCAGATAGTGACGCCCTAACAGCTCTGCAGCAGCCATAAAGTACAGGGTGAAGAAGAGGAGGTGGCTGGCAGACAAAGAGAAGGAAAAAGAGCAGGGATTCCAGTAAGGGAAGGTAAGCAGAAGGGCTGTTGCTCCGACCAGCCCAAGCCCGACCCATTCCAGGATGCGGTATGGCTCGGGATTCCAGTAGCGTTGCAGCCTTTCAGGGTGATAAAGCTTGATGTAAAGAGTGTGGAGGGAAAACCGACGAGACAACAGATCTTTAACAACTGTAAAAAATTCCTGTGTTGGCAGAGCATCATCCTCAAGAACTATCATGTTTTTGGGCTTAACCAGCTCCCATCCTTTGCGGAGACAAAAGACATAATCCTGCTTCTCCCTCTCAAAAGTGTTGATTTGTCCCCAGTTATTCTGCTGCTCTTGAGGGGAATGCCGAACCACCTTAAAGTGGGCTTCCAGCAGTTTGGCATCCTGGTTTTCTTGGGGGCCACTTTCCACATCACACAGCAACACCTCTGCACATCGTCGCTCCCCACAGCCTCCCACAATGCTGCTAAGCTGCTGCATCACCTGGAGCAGGTAGTGGAAATCCCGTCCCTCATTCCGCCTGGCTGTTACCACAGTAACCAACAGCTCTGGATGTTGGGTAATATCACTGAATTTGGGTGACATGGCGGTGGGAGTGCTCTGCCAGAAACGCAGAGCATCTTGACCTCGCTGAAGACTTTCCTGAAGGACATCCTCACTCATGGAGTCCAGGTACATGGACTTAATAAAGTAGTAAGAGTACAGCAGCTGATTGCAGCATAAAGGAAGAATGACACAAAACGTGATGACAGACAGAGCGAGGGCTTGCGTGAAAGGGCTTGACCGTCGTAGGTATTGAATGAAGAATGCTTTCCATCGAGACATTGACGAAACAGCTGAGAGATGGTAATGAGATGGTAACAAACTGAAGTTACAAAGAAGTGGTCTTTTCAGGAGATTTTAGGTAAACATTTACAGTGCAACAGTTTGCTTTGTTGTTGAATGAACCACTGCAGTAAAATCGAATAAATCCACTGTTAACCGATAGTGCTGCTGAAAATGAGTCACTTCTTCTTCGTCTTGTAAAAAGAGAGGTAAGAGGTTTAGCTTGGTTCTTGTTGCTCTGATGTCTGTAGAAAGAGACAGAGAGTTTTCTTAGAAATTGTCATGAGCAGTCCAAAATCAACATTAGGAATATCATCTCTGCATATCAAATGTGATGGAAAACAATTCTCTTTTTTTTGTTAAACATGAAATATTTTCTTTGCAGACTATGATATAATTAATAAATATGATTGCACCACACTTCTGTCTAAAGGAACTTCCAAATGGATAAATCATAGCTTTTATGTCATCCATTAAATGTCCTTTAGGTTATTTCAAGTTAGAGCCAAGTTTCAGAGTGTGAAAGCTGTATGAAATGGTTAGATAATTATTTCTAACAGAATGCATATATTGTATCTGCATCAGTTTAGATGAATTTCCTCAAAACAGCCTCTTGATTTTCAGGCAAACTACAATCTCAAAAATAAATTTAAAAATCATAGTACTTTTTAAGAACATTACAGTTGCAATGACTATGTAAAGTCAGAAAAAAATGTGTTTCAGTACCACAATCATATTTAACCTGTTCCGACATCTCAAACGTAAGGATTTTTGTGCTTGTGGTTGTAAAACAAGATAGGTAAAGACTTCTACGTGATATCTTTTAACACTATTTCTTTCCAAATTTTAGACAAAATAGTTAAACAACGATGAAAACAACATTTTCCATTTGTCTTAAAAGATCTCTGACATACCCTTAAATACACTGAAAGTGTCATTAATCTAAGGCTGCTCCAAAAGTGACAGTAATGAGGATCAACAGTCCTCAGTAAAGTTCAGCTAATTTCAATGAGTTTTTTTTTTTTAGATATCTTCTCAAATGTACTGGATTTTAGAAATAATTTTTAATTTACTGTTTCCTTGCCGAACTGCAAAAGAAGGAAAAGAGAACATAACCAAAGAGAATAAAGCTGAAAGACAACCACATGATCTGTACAGATTAGTTGAATGTTTATGACATAAACTCCACAATGGATTTTTTATCACGGGAAAACGTGATGTTCAAGGAAATATTTTAAAAACGTACTAAATTTACTACATTTCAGCGGCCTACAGAGGCTATCCACCCATAAACATACCCTCCTGAAAACATGTGTTCCCAGACTAAAATCATATGTGGCCTCCATAATCTATAGAGATCATACTAAAAAAATATAACTAAACTGATTAAACCAGTTATTCCAGTTTGGAAGTAATCAACTCCGTTTTTACTTACAAACGTAAGCTTCATATGTAATGAGTCTAATTATTACGGATACATAACGAACATTTCGGTGAAATCCTGCACACACTGGCACAAACATGTTATGAGAAGTACAATCTATGTGATCTTTAAAAAAACAACATCTTCTGCACAGTCGGAATGAATGATTATTCATCAAATGTGAAGTATGTGGATCGTTTGCTTTTAATATGACAATTATTGTTCGCTCGCTTCCGGGGCGTAAAGACTGGGACTCGATGTCAAAGAGAACAGACACACCAGATAAATGCACGTGGCGCAGACTCAATGACACCATGACTGGTTAAAAATTGTGGGATATAGATCAGTGTTTTCGCGATGTAAAAGCATTGTTAGACTCACTCAGAGTTGAAGGACTGCTGCTGCTAGTTAACCGCTGCCATGTCCGTCGCAAGTCACAACTACCTCCTAATAGGTACGGTAAAAGACCGCAGCTGAATGCCGTAATACTACGACCAGAGACGCAGCGAAACATACCACTGCCAACCACCTGGTGGTACCGAGGGCCGTCTTTTTTGCCATGTCACAAATATGTTTTTTTGTTGTTGTTGTTATTTTCTCTTTCAGTAACACGAAAATACTTGTTCAGAAGAGTCCTCTGTTTAAACCACACTATTAGAACGTCACCACCACTAGTCTGATGGGTGTTGTCTTAGAAAAGAAGAAATACATTTTGTGTGTCTGGTATATGTAGAGTTAATTAACAGCTGAAACTCAGACCTACATGCAAAGCAAACAGGTTCAGCTGATACAACAGCATAACAAAATATCCATCAAATAACGCCATATTCAAATTTTACTTTTGATAATCAATGTTCTTTGTGTAAAGTAAAAAACATAAAACCCTCCGAGAGTAGAAACCACAGATGTGAGGAGACGGGAAAGAAATTTCGAGGTAATAAACAGTGTTGGGTATATATTTTTTTGTACTACACATTGGAGGACCAAGTTGTAGTGAAAACATGCAGACATGTGGAAGGTAATGCATTTCCATGATTAAATTCTGTATAGGATTATAGGTAGAGGGGAGTGTAGTCAGCAGGCAGGTGGGGTCTGTGTTGGCAGAGAGGTCTACAAAATTGAAGAGAACATACAGGTCATGATAATCAGCAGCTTTACAACTGTTGCAGGTGAAAGATCCAATATCAGTTATTTCAATCCCCAGGCACTCACTGCTGAGCCTAACCATCCCCAGTCCTTCTACTCACATTCAGCTCAGGTTATTGGGTAAATGAAATGGGCATTTAACTCTGTATAAATGGGACGTGGCACCTGTTAAAATAATTAAAACCCATCTACTAAAAATAATAAATAACAAAGCTAAATCCATTGAAAGATGCCGACAACGTAAACTATAGGTTAGAGCCTAGGACTCTAAAAAGCACAGGTTCTTAAAAAAAAAAAGAAGAAAGAACTGAAGCTGAAGAGCAGAGCAGAGCTGAAGAAACCAAGAATCTGTCCATCCTGTACACAAAATGTATTTGGAAAAAAGTATACCCAGCCCAGAGTCTCCCCCAGGGTTCCACAGCTTCTGGCAGTCTCGTTCATGAGCTGGGGTGAGCAACAGACCTCCAATTTCCGAATATGGGGGACTGCCCTCAATCACTCCAGAACATAAACAGAAGACAGACACACCCGGGTCAATGCTAAGCCTAGATTGGAGGAGAATCTTCACGGTCCGAGACCCGTTAAAATCAACTTCAGATAAAACAATTAAAAAAGGGTACTTAACTGCGAGAAGGGTGCATTGTGACACCACCCCTGTACGAGCCCGCTTCCCATCGCTCCGACATTATCTGTGTTTTCCTGGCCGAAGTCGTCCTGGACACGACCACCGGGCCAGGCACGGGGGCTCCCCTCCGATGGTGGTGTCCCAGTCCCGGGTGTCCACCCGCTGGCAGCCCAGGTCCTTAGTTTTTCACGACCCCAGCCATTCCGGCGTCCTGCCGTTCTCTCTTGATTCACTTGATTCTCTTGATTCTCCAGATCCTTCCAACTTAAGTGTATTATTCAGTTTACTGTGTCTTATTCTTATCCTGCTCCTGCTTGTTTCTCTCTATTCTGTTGCTTACCACTGCCATTCTCCTTTCCCGGTCTCCTGGCACCTTTGGCATACGATATTTTCTCATTCACTCTTATCTGCTGCACTGTTATCTCTCTCTTCATAGCCTCACATCCCCAGTATACTACACTAAGTTCTCCTCCACAGCTAAAGCATTTTGGTTTCACACCTGTCCCACATTTCCCATATTCATGATCCCCTCCACACCTTGCACACCTTCTTTTGCCTTTGCACCTGCTAGCAATATGTCCGTATTCCTGACAATTAAAGCACCTCATTGGTTTTGGGACAAATTCTCTTACTATATTTTACAAATCCAAAATATATTTCTTTTGGGATTTTTTTTGCATCAAATTCTACAACCACTGTTTCTGATTCTTTTTTCTCAGGTCCTCTTGTCATTCTTTTAACATCTTTTAACATCTTTAATTTCTCATTCTCGGGTTTTTCATTCAAATAAGCAAACAAAGTCAGTAAAAAACATGCACAATAAAAACAGACCGTGTCACATAAAATCAAAGGAAAAGATTAGTCTGTAAAAACAGAACCATATGAAAAAGGGTTAAAATAGGAATTGATTGTTTCCTAACTTTCTCCCATAATTTTGTGCAAGCTTATTCGTGTATTGGTTCGCGATTACCTCATTTAGGCAAGTTCAGGATTTGTTCCCAAACATTCTCCTCTTTTTGTTTATACCAGAGATCTTCAATCATTCTATTTGTAATAAGTGAGAAATTAAAAGTTACAAAGGTTGCCATCCATGGCTTTTTTTTTATTGTGCTCTAAGGCTACGTTCACACTGCAGGTCTTAATGCACAATTCCGATTTTACTGCTCAAATCCAATTTGTTTGGCTGTTCATATTACGTCTTTAAATGTGGCCTGTCTACGGATTGCTGTTTGAACAGCTCATGCTCCTGAAGTGACCCGCATGTGCAGTTGATCATTGATGACATCACGCCCATAAACCACGCCACAATGGTGTTTACGGACGCGACCATGGCAACGGCAACCGGTCCTGCAGGACCGTATGGCTTAATGCTAAAAACAGTGTGCTTGCAGCCAGCAAATCTGTGAGCGGGTGCCATCACGAAGGATGAAGAGGAGGAAGAAAATTCAGATGTTAATGATGGCTCTATGCGGAGCAATAACCGCAACATACGCACAGAGAAGTATTTGGATGCAGTGGCGGAGCCAGAAGTGGTGGGATCAGGATGTGGCTGTTTACACGGAGCAGGAATTCTTCCAGAACTTTAGAATGTCGAGGAATACCTTTCATCCCATTTGTCAGCGCCTCTCCCCAAGACTTTCAAGAGGAGACACGTCGTTCAGGAGATCCATCTCCTTGAGAAAGCTAGTGGGAGAGGGGCTATATTGGGTAGCAATGGGGACGGGTTACCACACCTTGGCCAACCTGTTTGGCATCGCAAAGTCCTCCGTTTGCGCTATAGTGCATGACTTCTGCAAAGCTGTGCACCAGGTCCTCATGTCTGACTATATTAAACTACCCCAGGGAGACGATCTCCAGGAAGTGCTGCGAGGCTTGAGGCAGAGGTGAGGTTTCCCCCAGTGTGCTGGGGCGATCTACGTGAGTGACATCCCCATCATTACACCAGCCTATGGCACACTTTATTTCCTTTTTTCAGTGAACTTTATTTGTAAGGGTGTGACGAGATCTCGTGACCCCCCACTTTCAAATTGTTTGCTTGGCAGCATTTTGGGTGTAGTGTCTGATGTTTACCACCTGTGCAAAGTTGTTTTGTGAAATGATAAGAAGTCTGATAACTACCAGCTGTGTAAGGGAGTCTCGGGCTAAATCAGGACATTTTGAGAATAACATACTCCCCAGTTAGTTTGTCCAAGAAGAGGCTCGATAGATACGCACACACCATGTCCAGGCTTTGTGCTTCGTGATGGGAACATGCAACATCTTCAAGGTCACTAAGAACAGGCAGATTCTACTTAACGAGGACCGCACTCACAGTAAGTCAGAGATTTTGGGGAATCCGGGCTTGACATATCTCTCCAGACTTGATGCATCATTCTGTAATTCTGATACAGACCTGGTTGACAATAAAGGTTTCGGTGTTCGACTAAGTCTGTGTTGGCAGAGTTATTCCTGCATCATCTACACACAAGCTGTTTGAAGGCAACTATCCCCAATACACCACATGGGTACCCGGCAGAAATGATAAATGGCAGTAGAGTGACTGATAAGACACGGACAATATGCAAGTTTTGTATGAAAATAATGCTGCGGAGAAATATTTTATTTTAACTTTAAATTTTAGTTTTAGTTTCAATTTGTGGAAGAAGAAGTTTATTAAAAGCTCATGCTTGCATCATGCATGTAAAGAGTTATAATAAAACGTTTCAAAATGCATGTGCAACTCGGTTAAATAAAAGTCAGTTGGTCCAGTCATATATTTTGTCAATGTAGTTTTCTTAAAATCTCGTCTCGATCTCGTGAACCCAATATCATGTCTCATCTGGTCTCGTCACGTGAGCTGAGTGTATCGTCACACCCCTATTTATTTTTCATTCATCTACAAAACAGTGCAACGCAGGTCAGAATGATGTCAAAGTTGCATTAAATGCGACCTGGATGTTCAGATTGTGGTCACATTAAAAAAAAAATAAAAATCAGATATGTATCCGATTCAGTTCCACATTTAAAAGTGGCCTTATTCTCATTCGAAAATGTCAGATTCAGTGCAACTTGTGCGGTTCACACTGTTAAAAGCAAATCAGATATGGGTCACAAATGAGCAAAAAAAAAATCAGATTCAGGTCACTTGCAACTGCAGTGTGAATGTAGCCTAAGATTCTGCACCTCATGTCACCCTGCAGCAGCTGCATATTTATGTCTGGATGTAGTTCATTGAGATCAATTCCACTTTTGATACTACAACTTTCCAGAAACTGGCATACAAACTATAACCTTAGTCTAGGCATGTCTTTGCTCCTGAATAATGGATTTGTCACCAACATGCCTTAAAATGTGACAACCACTCTTCCTTATTCTAAACTCATGGATGAATGAGAAAACATCACAGGGTGGTCAATCCAGGCATACTCTTCACTCACAACTGTATCTTAATCAACTCTTGAAACACTATGGTGAAGTTCTCTGGTGACACCACTATAATGGGATTCACATTTGACTTTTTGATCATTTACACAGAAATAATCTGTTTGAAGAGTTTCAGTCAGGATTCAGAGTGCATCACCTTTCAGGTGACCCTGAAACATCATGTAGTTGTGCTGCTGTAGGACTAGACTGCTGAGGGGCTTCCCATAATGCACCTTTCCTGACTCTGCTTTCTTAACTCTCCATATACAGAAGACATTATTGTTGTCTTTAACTTATGTTTCTCTTTCTTAGCATGCATCCATTGCCTAGTGTTATGGTGCTTGTTGTTCCCTCCATCCTGTGTTCTCAACCCGAGCCGGTTGAGGCAGATGGCCACCCCCCCTGAGTCTGGTTCTACCAGAGATATCTTCCACCTAAAAGGGAGGTTTTTTTTCTTTCCACCATCACCTCCTGGATGCTTATGTTAGGGGATTGGATCGAAGAGAAGTTTTGATGCAATATGTTATTTTCTTTAGCTAGACAACCTTTTTGTTAAATTAGCTCTGTATGAATTGGACTCATTTGAAATCTATTTGATTGGATTTGAATGGATTACAATGAAATGGATTATAGTTGGCTTGAATTGGACTGTATTTTTGAAATGCCTTTCGATGACATTTGTTTTGATTTGGTGCTGTATAACTAAAACTGAATTGTTTTGAATTTAATTGAATTTGACCCCAAGGAGACATACTGAAGAGGGGAGATTTATTATCTTTTCAAGTAGTGCTCAGACAATAATTTGATTCAGAACATGATTAAAACCAAGGAGATCCCTGTGGAAATCAAGAGATCCAAGAAGATCATGTATCCTTCTCTTTACATAAATCAGATGGAAGGATGGGTCAAACGATTTCCAAAAGTGGTTGAACTTACTAGATGATGATGAACTAGATGATATAAACAACAGTTCAGTTCTTACCGTCCTGCTGTTTTTATTGGTAGACCTTATATAAGTTTAAATTAGGTCTTCTATTTCACATCTAAAACGTGAGGTTGGTTATTGCAGACCCATTAACAGTGGACATGGGGATTTCTTTTTCAGTCCACATGAGCATGAATACCTCTACGTTCTCTTGACTCCGTGAGTTATTAATTATTCAGCTTTAACCTACCATTTAGCTTTTGTCAGTATATTAAAGCACAATGACTACATATGTGAAATGTATGAATAAAACTTTATGGGCTATCTTATTCTGAGTAGCGTAATAGATCTCTGTTGTCTTTTGAATCTACAATGTAATCATTAAAAGTTTCTAAGGAATCCATCTTTGCATCTTCTTTGTGTTTATTTCTGTTTGATGTTTGTTTTACTTGTCTGCAATAACCTTGCATATATTGTTTAAACTGGTCTCCTACCGGTCCTCTTTGCAGTCCTCTTTACTAAGTTCAGGGCTGGGTTATTTACTGATCGAAAACTAGGAAAGCATTGGAGATTATTTATCGAACACACTGCTCATCCTTTGAATTTTTTAGATTTAGTCTATTTCATTGTTTAGAGATCTTGTTTAATATTTCCTCTTCTAATGATATATAAGGAACACTCTTTTACTGATGCTTCAATATTTTTCTGGGGAACACGATGACTATGTGACTTTCCATGGTAATTACCAAACTGATCATCTCTTTCCTTACTTTGAGTGGCTTGTCTTGGTCATTTGTCCTCTTGGAACCAGTAACTTTGTAACTTTTTTTACACGTAAGCTTTTCAGCACCTTGTCTGATTTACACAATGTCTATTTTCACCAATTCAAAACAGTGTTAATTGCTGCGTCCTAAGTTAAAAGAAACTTGTAAAGCTGTGGTATCAACCTCTTTTGACAGTGTGGGAGGGGGAACTGCTTCAAGTGGTAGCATCACTCATAAGTGTAGAGAGTAAAAATGTGGACAGGTTAAACATATTAAGTGGTGTAATAGTCAAAGATAGCTCTGTTTTCTGACCAGAACACTGGCCAAACTGTTAAGTGGCCCACTGTGAATGCTCCTATAGCTCCAAATTAGGCTTTCCAGCTATGTGGTGGAGAGTTGATATATATATACACACACAAATATATATTATGGCATGCCCTTCAGAAATTAATTATTAATCTTTGATATATCTTTGAATATATGGAATGAATCCTGAATATATTGAATGAAACTTGAATATATGGAATGAAACTCGGAATATAGAGAGGTACGTGAAGATTTGGGTAGTATAGTCCAAAACAATTGTCACAACCTTCCCCAGTATCCACTAACACTGATTATGATAATAATAATTGTAGTATTATCATTAGAACTCAAACTATGTGTTGTTCTGTGACATGCATACAAGTGAAGTTTTGTTTGACATCTGATCAGGGTGCGATAGGTTTTTCTGACATCAGAGTGACGTTAACCAAGAGCACAAACAGATTCAGGAATGTCACCTTCAATAGAGCCTAACGTCCTGACAACAGTCCAGAAAAACAGAAGATCATTAATGAAATATTTGTTTCAGTTGAAATTCATCAAGGCACACACAATGTTACACACACCATCACAACATAAAAAAAGAAAAAATTTTTGCAATGGCCTCTGAGCAGACAATGAAGC
The DNA here is from genome assembly GCF_036924035.1 of Leuresthes tenuis. NCBI lineage: Eukaryota > Metazoa > Chordata > Actinopteri > Atheriniformes > Atherinopsidae > Leuresthes > Leuresthes tenuis. The sequence continues at coordinate 27,744,600 of NW_027325358.1, forward strand.
TGAAAGAATGAGCTGATCTATAAAAATGTCCAAAGAGCAGCTACACCTTTTTCAAAGACATAATCTATGCAAAATATTTCCATTTTCATGGTTCATAAAACATTCTTTGGCTTCTTTGGATTCTTAAGTGTTCTTTAAGGAGGAAGCGGGGCAGATCAAATGATGATAAAAGCGTGCAGCCCTCAAGTGAAATTCTACAACCCTGCTGAGATAAACCACAGTATGATACTTTTTCAATGAATATATGATGCAGTCAAACTACTAACAAGCACAAAAACTTTGATAGATAAAACAAATTCATATGTTCTTGTGTAAGCCTTTTTGTGTGCTGCTCAATTATTGTGTCTACAGTGCTGTACTCGAAGAGACCACAGCTCATGTGTAAAGTTCAAACCAGCAACTAGTTTATCTTCAATTTTGCAGCGCATGTAGCACACCTTCATGCACTGTGTTTTTATGACCAAGTTGTGGGAAAAAACAATTATTCTGTGTAGGCTGTTTGTATGTCTACCAAGTTTGCTACACTGTGACATACCAGGTGACAATGCTCCCTTCAACATGTCAAAGCAGAGCAAAGTCAGATGAAAATTACAAACTTTATGACAGATGAAATAATTATTTATTTAGCATATTCTTTTGTTCAAACTACAAAAGATAAAGATAACATTTGAGGGAAAAGTGTCCTCATTCAAATCTATGAAATGGTGTTAATATTTTGCTTCAGCATCCACCTTGTTACATTGTGGAATAATTAAAGTGCTAGCTCAGAGATTGTGGATTTTAGCGCGCAAAGCCACCTGCCCCCATCACCCTGTGTGAATCCCCAGTGAACATTGAGGAGTCCTTGGCTCCATCATCACCCAGGACCTGGAGCTGAACATCAACTCCCTCATCAAAAACGCTAAGCAGAGGATGTAGTTCCTGAGGCAGTTGAAGAAATTCAACCTTTCAAAGGCGATGATGGTGCACTTCTACTCCTCCATCATCGAGTCCATCCTCACCACCTCCATCACCGTCTGGTATGCTACCAGGGACAAGGCCAGACTGTGGCGTATCATTCACTTTGCTGAAAAGGTAATTGACTTCAACCTCTTAAGTCTCCACGATCTGTACTACTCCAGGACCCTGAGATGTGCAGGCAAGATTGCAGCTGACCCTTTCCATCCTGGACAAACTCTATGACCCACTCCCCTCTGGCAGGAGGCTGCAGTCCATCAAGACCAAAACCTCACGCAACAAAAACAGTTTCTTCCCTTCTGCAGCTGGCCTCATAAACAAGACCAGAGACCCACCCTCCCATCCCCTACACATTACATTAATGTGTACTATCTCCTCCATGGACTGTCTACACTACACAATCAGTTTATACTTATACTTTTTTTTTTTTTGTCTTAGTTGCAGGTGTAACGGGTTGGCTGTTGATTCCACTTCCAGTGACTGCCAATCATATGTATCTTTATTCATGTTTCATGGACGCTCACTGGTTGACAGGGCTCTCCTCAGCACATAAATATGGGCTGTGACGTAGGCGCAGCGCCAGTATACGAGGATTGAGTTCAAGTAGTGTTGGGAACTTTGACTCTTTTGGCTGAATCGGATCATTTACTCTCGAACAGTAAATTGAACGAATCATTTCGTTCATTTTTCCAGCAGGTGGCGCTGTAACCCTACTGTGGGCGATGCACAAAACGGCCACGGTTCTAAACACTTAACACTGAAGGAAAGATAGTTTACTTCAGCTGAGCTAACAAAATACAATACACAAAATGCCACAAACAATTCAAACCATGTGAAAACCTGGGAAAGCAAATACACAATAAGGTGACTCGTGTCTGTATCCTCCCTGCCATTGTTGTTTAAAGCCCGACACTGACTCAGTAGCTGTCAAGTGACAAATTAACGAACGAGAACGATCGTTCAGCCCTGTCACGTGACAGCTGGTAGAGAACAAGTGAATGTAAAACTCACATTGATTTTGACAATTAGTAACACAATTAAGTGAGAAAAAAAGTAACAATAAGTTCCCTAAAATGTTAAATAGTGGATTTATTGTGTCTTATTATTATTATTATTATTATTATATTATTTTATGGTAGAGTATAACACAAAATCAATATGTTGATATAATTTTCAAAAGTATCTATTCACATTATTACATTAACATTTATCTATTTACACACAACACTCTACATATCTACAAGAACCGAAGACCACTAATTAATTATGATTTCATGACAAATGAATGAACATCACAAATCAGACATCATTGATTTCCTCCTTCGTTTCTCAGTCCACAGTAGAGCCCTATGCGGGACTGTTTTCTTCACCCCGCTCCCGCTGAATTTCTGACCATTACCACCGCAACGTGTGTGTTACACTCCCGCCCGCAGCCGCAAAACTTTGAGAATTTATGCCCGCACAATAAAAGAAATGCATTGATTTTGTGTCTTCTCCCGTCCCGCAGGAGAAAACACGTCATTTTATAGGCTATTAATAAAGAGATTCACGGACAATTGAGAAACTTCTCCAAATATCACACTTGCCTTGCTTTGTCTTTGTGCTGTAAAGACCTTCTTTGAGCTTCCTTTCCACATCATTTATTGACATCCTGTCGCTAGGATGTGTTTTTAGCCGCCGGCTCCCAATGCAGCCTGTGGTCCACATCCTACATCCTGATCTCACAGTGTTTTTAGCCGCCAGCCGCCAGCAGTTGAGTTGTGAACGAATCAAAACTGTTTCCTGTGCGAGGAGCCATAACCCGAGGAGTTGACTCGTGAACGAATCAAAACTGTTTCCTGTGCGAGGAGCAGTAACCCGAGGAGTTGACTTGTGAACGATTCAAAACTGTGTCCTGTGCGAGGAGCAGTAACCCGAGGAGTTGACTCGTGAACGAATCAAAACTGTTTACTGTGCGAGGAACGAATCAAAACTGTTTCCTGTCCTGCTGACTGAGCTTATGCAGCTCCCGCCTGCCATGTGGCGAGAGAGGGTACTGCATGTAAATTAATTAATCATTTCTGTTTCCTGTCGTGCTGACTGAGTTTATGCAGCAGCCGCCTGTCATATGGGGAGGAAGGGTACTGCGTGAAAACGAACTAATCACTCACTGAGACTACTCGTTACTCCCGAGTCATATAAACGATTAGTTAATATTGAACGAATCGTTCGCGAACGACACATCACTAATTAGTTAATATTGAACGAATCGTTTGCGAACAACACATCACTAAGTTCAAGGTAATTTTGTAACACAACGCACAGCGTTATACTGAAACTGTATGTAATGTAATAAAGCAGTTGGCATGATATTATGCTCAGTAAGATGGCGACAGCATTGCATTTAATTAAATGTGTTGTAATGGTAATGTTTGTTAGCGATCTTAGCTCGAAGGCTAAGCTAAACTTGCTAACTTTCTTTCTTGAAGCTGTGCCGAACGAGTGCTGTGCTTGCTTGACCATGAGCTGACCAGTCGGTTTCCATATTGTTATTCGGGCAATAAAAGTCTGTAGCTGAAAGAGTGTCGGTCCTTCTTAAAAAACGCAACTCAACGGTTACACAGGGGCACAGATGGGATTTTTGAACTGGACCAAGTTGTCAACAAATGATTTCAACGCAAATTAAGTAATTGGCGCTCAAGTAGTTACTTTTGTACTACCCTATGGGCCAATAGTTTGCACTAAAAAGCCGTTGCAGAATTATTTGAAATCCTGGATAAGGCCTTCCCAATTAACACTAGCCATACATTATGAAACTGTCTGGAATACCAATCACCGACCAAAACCTCATGCTTTATGCAAAATGTTTTATTTAAACTTTTGTGAACTCAGAAGTGGTAACCACAACATACGTTTATAAATGAAAATAAGTATGCATACTGTCAATGAAACTCACATTTCGGAACAATGTGACCCCAAAGTTGAGTACTCCCAGCACATCCCAGCCTCACAAACATTTAAAAAAAGCATGTAACTACTGTTTACGTGAGTAGCAGATAGCATGAATTCTATGTAGGGCTGGTAAGAATAATCCGACTTTCCGAGCCAGATCCAACTTCACATAGGGTTCAGATTAAAAATCTGACTTGGATCTTGGAATTTCAGACATCCGTGTACAACTGGAACGTATCATTAGTTGTAGCACATGCTGCTTTGTAAATTAGTCAAAGTAACGGGACATTAATCATCAGTTTTATTGGCGATGTTTGCCGCCTTAAGTACGGACAAGATGGGGGAGCGGATCAGGGTCACTATGAATCTGTGCCCAGTGCCATCTGTGCCCATGCTTGTTTGTAATACAACCATTAGTTTTCTTACCTCTGCAATCTTTTTTGTCTTAACAAAGACATAAATTTTTCTGTTGCTTCATCTGGCAGTTTTTGTTGTGTTTGTGGCTCCAGAACAAGTTGCTTTCTTTGTCACTTCTATTAAGTTGTAGTACAAGCAATGTTTTTCTGCTCACATAATTTATTAAGGGAGTGTCTACATTAATTCATAGCTAAAAATGAGGTAAAATCAGTCATACATGAGCACAATTGACAGTGATTGTGCACAGCTTTAAGAATCTTTAGAAAATAATGTGTACGCACAGATTTCCATCTGCACACACTGTTTTTGTCATGAAACTACAGTTTTCTTTATCTGGCAACTGAACTCAAACCATCATACCATGAAATATAAATCATGGCAAATGTTTCTAGCCTCGCTGAAAATGTTATTAATGTAATTAATGTATTAAACCAGACCTCCAATCTTAAACAAGAGCTGCATAAACATAATCATGAAAATATCAATACTGCTGTGGTCAAGGACTTTATATTAAGTCAAATGTTTTGATAGAAAAACAAACAAAACAAAAACTGTTGGGATTCATTACTGAAACATTAAGTGTTGCCTTATGCACAAAGCAATCTTTCCTCCATATGAAGAAATAGATGATGCTCCTTAAGGCTGCATATACTTAAAGCAACTTCTTCTTCCAGCACTGAAAGTGGGCACACAAGAGAGATAAAAAGATAATTGAACTTGGTCATATCTTTAGTCTTCTTCAGTATCACAATTTTCCAGTGAGAGTTTTTGGGTTCATAACAAAGGGAATCAATAATTGAATGATACCAGTGTGGCTTGTAAACCTCCCCAATGAAAAGAGGAGTTCATTTCTAAAGTGCTAATCTGATTTGTAAAGTGGTTTGTAAGTGGTTAGTGAATGCTTCTATACATAAAGGCTCAGCTGTCAGTGACTGTCAGTTTACAACTTTTCAGAAACAACACCAATGACCTACATGGACATGGCAATCATATATGAGTATTAGATCATTTCTAGAGCTGTGCCAAGACTGGCACAGCCTAACGTTGTCAGTCAATGAGTCATTGAGATTTGGTTTTTGAAGCCATCTGCAGAAGTTGCAGTTTGTCAACTGAAACCTATTGCTTTTAATTTACTGCTACAAAAGAATCTTTGAGTGGGTTACTGAGGTCCAGATTAGTGTCACCAAAACAACCACATGCAAATTTACAGCTGCAATGAAGACCGTATGTTGTGTATTATAATAGTTTATATGACAAATAAAAGTAAGAATCTTTCACTTTATCTTGTTCTCACAAACAAACTGAAAATGTTGACTTAAATACTTTTTCTTAAAGTAAAAATTAATATCTATTAAGTTCAAAGTACAGCAAATACCCTTATATGTCAGAGTTCACCAGAGTTTTTTATCTGATGTCATTTCACAACACCACTGCATCATTTTATCTGTCACCCAACACTGGGAGCATGTAAAGAACAAGCTTCCTTTAGGAGTTTCTAGCAAAAAAAGTCTGGAAGAAAGCTTTCTGATTCATGGTTAAGATTTTGAAAAGGGAAGTTTGAACTTAAATAATTCAACTCATGTATGTATAGTTAAACAAGCACTTTTTGCCTAAACTTAACCAGATGTGACAGACATATGGATGTTATACTAAATGTATGGTTTGGGCAGCTCAAAGTTTCCTGAAAAACAAAACTTAAACTGGATTTTTTTCTCTGCCCAGAATGTGAACTCCATGACCGTTTCATTAAAGTGGAGGTGCCCCAACATCCCTTGCAATGCACTGTTAATTGTATTGTACATTGTACTATTGAAATAATTAGTTTGAAGAGTTTCAGTCAGGATTAAGAGTGCATCATAGTACAGAAACAATACTGGTGAAAGTTACCAATGAGCTCCTCTTAGCCTCTGATATTGGAAATGTGTCTGTGCTTGTCCTGTTGGATCTCAGTGCTGCATTTGATACAATCGCTCACAGCATTCTGTTACAGAGACTTGAACATTTTATTGGGATTAAAGGAACTGCATAAGGCTGTTTAAGTCATAGTTGTCTTAGAGATTCCAGTTTGTTCTTGTAAATGAAGAATCTTCTTCACACACCAGAGTAAGGCATGGAGTTCCACAGGGTTCTGTGTGTGGACCAATCCTTTTCACTTTATACATGCTTTCATTAGGTAACATGATTAGACAGCACGGCATACATTTCCATTGTAATGCTGATGATACACAGCTGTATTTATCTATGAAACCATATGAAACCAATAGGTTGGTCAGACTACAAGCATGACATCAAGACCTGGATGACTCATAACTGTCTGCTTCTAAATTCAGACAAAACTGAAGTTGTTGTCTTTGGGCACAAGCACTTCAGGGAAAATTTGTCTAGCTATATAGTTACTCTAGATGGTATTTCCTTGGCTTCTAGTACTACAGTGAGGAACCTTGGAGTTATTTTTGACCAGAATATATAATTTGATGCACATATAAAACAGGTTTCTTGGACATCTTTCTTTCACCTTCGTAATATTGCCAAAATCATTAACATCCTGACTCAGAGTGATGGAGAAAAACTACTCTATGTATTTGTTACTTCAAGATTGCACCACTGTAATTCTATATTATTGATCTGTCCCACAAATTCTCTGAAAAGCCTCCAGTTGATCCAAAATGCTGCACCTGTCACACTTCGTTGGAGAGGTCAGACCCAGCTGCAGTTCTTTCATACAGAACAAGGTTTATTAACAAAAAGGGGACAAGGAGCGAGGACAAGGAGCGAGAACAAAAAGCGCGGCTGAGCCGGATACAAGAAATCTTAACAGTGGAATAAATAAACAAGACAAGACTATGGCTATGGAACAAAACAAAACAAGCCAAGATAATGGCTATGGAAAATACGGCAAAACCTGACCTGACAAAACCTGAACAAACATGAACCTGAAGCATGGAGTGAGGTAAGGATTCTGCCATGACTGAAAGGAAACCAGAAGACTAAATACTGTGGAAGGAGTGATCAGTGAATGAGGTGCAGCTGTGAACAATGAGCCAGGTGACTTGAGTGAACCGAGGTGGCAGGGGAAAAACATTACTAGAACATAACTGAAACAATGATTAAACATAAACTGTGACAGAGCCGACTGTGACAGCACCCAGAATTCTGATGAGATCTAACAGAAGAGATCATATTTCTACAGTTTTAGTTTGTCTTCTTTGGCTCCCTGTTAAACAGAATTTAAGATTCTTCTCCTCATGTTTAAGATTTTTAATGATCACGATCCATCATATCTTAAAAATCTCATTGTAAGATATTTTCCTAATTATGATTAGCACTTCGCTCCCAAACTGCAGGTTTATTTGTGGTTCCCAGAGTATCTAAAAGTAGAATGGGAGGAAGATCCTTCAGTTATCTGGCCCTTCTGTGTGGAACCAGCTGTATATATATATATATATATATATATATATATGTCTGGGAAGTAGACATCCTCTCTACCTTTAAGACTAGGCTTAAAACTTTCCTTTTTGATAAAGCTTATAGTTAGGGCTGGTTCAGGTGACCCTGAAACATCCCATAGTTAAGCTGCTATAGGACTGCTGAGGGGCAACTGGTTTTCCTGTCTCAACAGGTATCCCTTTAATGGTGTTATGGTGTTTGTTGTCCCCTCTTTTCTTTCCTCTCAAGCCTAATCTAATCTAGTCGATGGCAAACCTTCCTGAGTCTGGTTCTGATGGAGGTTTCTTCCTGTTAAAAAGGAGTTGTGTCTCTCCACAATTGGACTGAGGAGAAGTGTCAGTGCAATCTGTTGGTTTCCTTAGCAAGGTTTTTTTTTTTTATTGACTCTGAATGTATGAATTGGACTAATTTTTAATTCAATTAATTGGATTTGATTGGATTATGATTACAATGAATTGGACTTGAAGTGCCTGGAGATGACATTTGTTGTGATTTGGCGCTATATAAATTAAACTGAATTGAATTGAATGAATTAATAAGGGTTTTAGAGCAAACTAACGTTCTCTGTATGTATGGATCTGGTCTGTAGCATTTGTCATCTTTTCATTCAGTATTGAGTATTCTGAGATGGATATTAGATGTGAAGACAGTGTGCTACCTAATATGACCATCAGACAATAGAGCAGAGGGTAGAAGAAGGAATATGCCTACAGCTCAAGTTGCATCATTCTGTGGAAACAAAATCCCAGAGATCAGGGTTGAGACCCTATTTGCATGGAAGATCAGAACTTTGTGAAGATTCTTATTCTGCCCCACCCCCTTTTGTTGGCCTGTCCTTTAATGCCTCTGTAAACTGAGCTGATAAAGCTTGACCAATTACTCATTATTCACACAAGGTTTAGATGGTCTTTCTTCTGTGTTTTAGAAACTGTGTTTCTGTGTTTTCTTTGCTTGTTTGTCATTTTATTATATATCTGTTTTATTCAAATATGTATGACAGTGACACCTGAAATTTCCATATTGCTCAAATTTTTTTTCATTTTGTACTTTTTATTAGAAACATTTCAAAGTATAGTTTAATTGTAAAACTGACAGTTGAAAACCATGGCAGTCACAAACTTGATAATTTTAGCTTGCTGATGTTTAGCACATTTGTAATCCTAAATTACCATACTAGTTTAGATTATTTTTATGACATAGCATATCTTTTTATTTCTGAAACTCTCTTATCTGGCTTTAATTTTAGTTTTGGTTTATCAGATTGTTTAGTATTGAAGTATTGAAAAGTTGTATGTCAGTATGGCTAAAAGATCAAAACTGTACAATCTGTGATGACACCAGATCTAAACACAAAACCTGGGAACAGTTTCTTAGCATTAGTTGCTCATTCATCCTTCATGGTTCACGAAGGGATTCCTAGACACCACTTCAGAGAGATAATAATATTTTTCTGTGCCTGCTGGATGTGAAAGTGGCTGATGAATTGTTTGACACAACCCCTTCATAGTTGTGTCAAACCTTAAAAAGTCAAAGACTTGACCCCTCCCTCTCCTTTAAACGTGCTTGTCACAGGTTCAGCTTCAGTTAGGAGAAATAAGTGTCATGTGAAGAACAAAATTATAAGTTCTTAACAATTTAGTTATTTTGCTGTTATTTGGGTAATATCTGTGCATAAACATGGTAAAATAATCTTCGTGTTTTTCTTTTAGTTTTGTATCTGTTACAAGAACCTTTCTTGCACACAGTAAACCACTATGTGACATACACTATGTGTATATGTGACACTGAATGAGTGTTTTGCATTAAATGCCATGTTGGTACAGTAAATTGGCAACGAATGGATTCTGCAGTGGGTGAGCTGTGTTGTGTGTAGACTTGAAGAAACAACAAAAGACTTTTGTTTCCTGTCTGGATGAGGTTTGGGACAGGGGTTTTGTCTTTGTCCTCTGTCTCAGAGGTGGTTTCTCCATCAGGACTAGGTTTCCCAGGCACTAGGATAGGATGACACAAGGAAACCAGATCTAGCAAGCGGATTATCCAAGGTGTTTATTCAACAGCTCACTTGCCCAACAGCCCCGGGCCGCCAAATGAGACGGTTGACGTTTCCATGGCTCTGTTGTTTACAGTGTGAGGTGTTAAAGACTGCATGGTCACAAACAGAGCTGAGCTTTGATATTAGCATGTGAAATAGTGAGGTATCTCTACAAACTAGCTTTACTGTCTTTTAGTAATGCTTACTTTAAAGATGAAATGTAAAATTTGAACCAGAAAATCCAACATGGATGACTTGCACATATAATATTGCAAAAGCTGTAGCAATATACTGTTTATCAGCACTTCTGTTTTTTATGTAGTTTTTAGTTTGTTTTCGGTCTCATAAAATCAGTCACATACATAGAAGGCTACTTTCCTAATTCTATCTGTGAAGTTATTTTCTTCAGTGGTTCTATGCACAAAATAAGGCATCACAGCCCTCTACATTCAGTTTTTGATAATGACGCTCCTCTCAGGAAGAAAGTAGTTGGTCAGTGTCGGTACATTCCTTGGTACAACCCATAATTATGTTCCTTAAAGCAAACATCCATTCTATTAAACCTGAAGAGAGCTATTTAGCTTGGAAATATCTCTTTTAATGTAAAAAAAAAGCAATGCGTTGATCTGGAACAGCATACTCTTATCTAAAATATTCACTAAAATAACAATAATCCCAAGGTTTTTTTTCACCATTGTAGCTAGGCTGACAGAGTATGGCTGATAAACATTTTCACTCAATGTCCAGAAGCACAAGGCAAAAATCAATTATGTAAATTACACACTTGCCTCAGAGACATTAGGCTTGCAAGAAATGTAATTTTCTACTTCTCAGTTCAGCAACAACTGAGATAATTGTTTTTGGTCCAAACAAATATCAGAGATTCACAATCTAGTTACTTTGGACGACATCACATTAACATCTAGTACTACTGTCAGGAAACTTGGGGTAATTTTTGTCCACAACTTATCTTTTGGTTCATATATTAAACAGCTCTCTAGTGCACCTTTCTTTCGTTTGAGAAATATTGCAAATATCGAAAATATTCTGTACCGAAGTGAAATTTACTAGTGAAACCTGCATTTATCTCAACTGGGATAGATTACTGCAATACCATTTGAGTTGACCGTCCAAATCTTTCCTTTAAAATCTTTCAATTGATCCAGAACACTGTAGCCAGACGACAAACTGATGCAGCCAAAACTAATCATGTTTCTCCAGCCTCCCTTCACAGTGAATATAATATAATTCTATACCGTCAATTCGTCAGTCAGGTAGCGGGCGAAAGGCGGGATACACCCTGGACAGGTCGCCAGTCCATCACAGGGCTACAATAAAAAATCCATCCATTTTCTATACCGATAGTCCGTTAATCGGGTAGCGGGTGGGCTGGAGCCTATCCCAGCAGTCATTGGGCGAAAGGCGGGGTACACCCTGGACAGGTCGCCAGTCCATCACAGGGCCACATAGAGACAAACGAGACAAACCATGCACGCTCACACTCACTCCTACGGACAATTTGGAGTCACCGATTAACCTGACATGCATGTTTTTGGATGGTGGGAGGAAGCCGGAGTACCCGGAGAGAACCCACGCATACACGGGGAGAACATGCAAACTCCACACAGAAAGCTCCCAGGCAGGGATCGAACATCCTCTTGCTGTGAGGTGACGGTGCTAACCACCACACCACCGTCCAACCCATAATAAAAAATATTTCTTCTAATTTACAAAGTCCTTAGTGGTACAACTATCTTATATCAATATTCTAATTCCCCCCTTCAACCAAAGCGAAATATCTGCTCCAACAGTGCTTGCCTCCTGGTCATTCGTCGACATTTTTAGGACTAAAATGGGAGGTGGGGCTTTAAGTTTTCAGGCTCTTGTGGAATCAGCTGCCAGATTGGCAGTTTTACTACATCTTTACTGCAGCAAATGAATTAATGAACTTTTATTCAACTGAATTGCATTTAATACAATTAATTAATCGTTCAATCTTTCGTTAAAGCAGAAAAAAATAAAGGTAAGAGTAAATCATACAAGTAAGCCTATGTACCTTCTATTGATCTTAATGCTCTCGAGTTCGTGCTGATAACATTTGTTGTTGTTGTTGCTCTTAGTGGACAGACCTGCTTCAGGTTGTCATGGCGACAAATGAGTCACTCGTCAAACATGGATAAGTGTGTCTCACATTGACCCTACATTACATTTTCAGCTGACTTTCAACCACCCTGAACATTCCTGGAGTCAGTGGGCCGCCGAGCGTGGGTTCTCTCAGCGGATGGGAATTCCGGTTTTTCTAGTCTGCTCCTCCTGGTTTTAAACCACTGAAAGTGTGAGTCCACCACAGTGTCAGCATCAGCAGCAGCGACAGCAGGATGGCGTCCAACACTGCAACAATGGGGAACCTCCCCAGCGGAGTCGGAATATGTACTACCATTCCCGACATCCTGTACCTGCCAGAACTGGTAAGAAGTAGTAGTACTAGTTCGTTTTACTCAGCTTTTATGTACAGGAGAAAATATCCACCTAGAATACACTAGCTCTATGTAGCAAGGGCCGTATGCAGAGTGTTTGGAACTCTTAGATATGCTTAAGTCTCTTGACAGACTCTGTGAACTCGTGCTTAGTCTGTTTTTTCCTCCAGAAAGGAAAACACTTTAGATTCAGTTTGATTTATTTGAACAAATCCAGTTAGTTTTCCCCAGCGGCTGTTTTCATTTATTTATTTTTAATTAAAGAGAGACTATTCCCGAGTTATTTGCTCAACAAACCTAAACTGGGAAGGTAGAAAATGAGATTAAATGTTTATGTTTTGCAGGTTTTTGCCTTAAGTGCATGATTTGGCTTCATATACTGTAGGTTACTGTCAACAGCATATGTCACTGTTGTAGGTTCAGATTAACAGCTTTCATGCAATGAGACGGAGACTGTAGTATTTGATTGATTCTGTCGTTTTAACAGTAATGTGAAAAGGGATTTCATAAACAAATCTTGAGGAGCGGTTAATGTTTTATGTGTTAACCATTTGCAAGCAATTTATTTAAAAGATGTGATTTAGAAACATTTTGATATGTCACTACAGTAAAGTAAGACCAATAGTACCTAAAGTGAATGTTTAACCACCCCTAAAATTATCTTAAGCTTCAGTAAGTGCAAAAAGCTACAGTAGTTTTCTGCAACAAACCAAATACCAAGTCTTGCTAATCAAGCATATCTGATTGCTGAAACATCTTTAGATTGTGTCACACCTGTCTGGTTCTATGTGCCTGCATTGGCTAGAGTTTACATCAAAAGCACATTTTCAGATTGTGTCAGGCAAATGTTGGGCAGACTAAATTCCAAGCGGCACAGCAAAATGTAGGCTCTAATTTAAAGCTTCACAATAGCACTGCAGAGTGTACAGCCAGGCAGCTGCAGTTCACTTTACCTGACTGAAAAGCTGGAGTCTCCACGGTTAATGTTCATATAAATGTGAAGAGGAGGTTTATCTTTAAAAGAAATGTCAAGTATGTACATTAGGTCTGTTAAGGGTCAGAAGGCCAAACAGTCGCAGACAACAGATAAAACAGATACTATTCCTGAAATGTGCCTGTATGAGGGAGGAGTGATCATGATGATAACACGAGCTGAAATGAGAAAGATGAAAAGATTTCATATAAAAAATCTAACATCAGGGGACATCAACAAGGCAATGGAATGTTGCAGGTTTTTTCAAATTCACTCATGCAAGAGCTCAAGCATACGCACATACACATACACACGTACACATACACACACACACACACATAAAAATACACACACACAGACACAAAGTATGTGAGCAGGTGTAATCCAACAGTAATAGCCACAGGTAGAGGAGGGTCGAGTCCCATGAATAATGCATCCTGTCACTCATTACAAGTGTAGAGTTAACGAAGGTAACAACACCTTGCTCTGTGTTGCAGACCAAGCTGGTAGTACAAGGCAGACAAAACAGTACAAATACAAGTTATGGTCACATGTGTTTAGCCCAGCTCAGCTATAAGACTGAACTTGGTTAGCATAAAGGGAGATGCACGTTAGCTGAAATAAAACACAGTTTAAGCTCATAAAGCTGACATTACTGATCTAATATTCTATGTTTCTGCTCTTTGATGTTGCTAGAATGCACATAATGCTGAACAACTAAACTAAAATTTAGAGATTACAGAATAACTACCAACAGAACTTGAAGTTATTTTCAATATCCATAAATCTCTGAAGTGATTTAAATGTCATGTTAAGGCTTCATAATGGTATTTGCTGGTAGTTTCTTTTTCTATTCTTTGGAGGGGCTTTGTCTGTTTCTCAGATAAAATGTATAGATTATTCAAAACATTTTTAAAAAATCCACTGTAGCCCTTCCACAGTTAGATACAGTAGGATGTGTGATTTTTATTTTAAGGATTCTCTCATGTGTCGCTGGTGTTTCTGCAGATCTTGGGCGGACTGGTGTGGATCCTGGTTGCGTGCACACTTGTGGTGCCACCGAATCCTCAGGGCTGGGTCATGTTTGTCTCTGTCTTCTGCTTCATCATGACTTTCATCTGGATGGTGGTGTTTGCCTGTGGGGGGCATCACAACAAGGGAAGCTGGGCAGCAGCAGTAAGTTCTCTTTTTATCAAAGCCAAGCACCACCGCTGTATGTATACTACCGACTCAATGATTTATGGTAGTAGAAGTACTCCAGTGTATAGTAATATATTGTGGAAAAAAATGAGAAAGCTGCAATCTTGTATATTTGACAAGGAATTCATGTTTCAGTTAAAAATTAATTTCTTTTCAACAGCTGCAACTATGATCTAACATATACAATAAGAAATATATATTCTGTTTGATAATTTGCTTGTAGAAATCATGTCTAAAGTCAGGCCGTGCAGTTTGTCTTTTAATTGAAGAGGAGCAACAGTACAATATTTCCCTCTAAAAATTGTGTATGACATAACATAAGTTTGACATATTCAAGTGATATTACCTCAAAATAATATTTTTCTTCTTCTTCGGGTGTTTGAAATTGCATACTTGTTTACAATACAGTGCACTATATAGTGAGTCAGCCATTATCTAGTGCTGCTTGAAATTTCAACTGAAACTTCTAATTCACTATATTGTGCATTACATTTCTGTCATGTGATACATAACAAACATTTTCAGTTCAATATTGTGATATTTTACCCCCATAGAAAGCCTGATTAGTAAATTGTACTGTTGTACCATTGTACAACATTGATGACCCTGCACTTTTGGCCAGGATCTCTCTTTTAACAGAGATCCTTGACTGCAATAAAACTTCACATAATGCTAATCATAATAATATTAATACAAAATTATCATACATTTAAAGCCACTGTCAGTGCTTGTGTAGGTCAATACAGCTCAATTAGATAGATTTATTAGTACTGTTTATTAGTTTCATTCAGTTTTATCTCAGTATTATCCAGATAGATGTCAACTACAAAATGTTCTCAGCTAAAAAGACTTCAGAGTTTGCATGCACATATTCTGTCTGCATTTGTTTTTGGGACATATAGTTGTGAATAAACAGTGCACAATTATGACATACTGCTGCATTCATGTAGCTGTTTAGCCCGACCCACTACAGAGAATGTGAAGATACATAACGCCCTAGTGTATGCTAGTATGTCAGTTTGTAAGGAATTCTCTCCCATCACATCTGTTGTTTCCTGGTTAGACTTAGTTTTGTCTTGTTGAAAATGGTCAAATCAAGTGAAATGGCAAGAAATGGAGAAAAAAAAGTAAAAACATGCATCTAACTGCAAATAATTGAATTGGACCCATGAATCTGCCAATTCACCGAGCAATATTGTGCCAACATCTGCTCCCATTTTTTTGGCTAATATTAGTAAAGTAAACAAATTATAAGACTTACAAACAAAATTAAGTCATATGCAGTGGATTTTATCCATTTATCCATTTTCTATACCCACTTAATCCAATTTAAGGTCGCTGGAGCCTATCCCAGCAGTCATTGAGTGAGAGGAAGGATACACCCTGGACAGATTGCCAGTCTATCACAGGGCCACACAGAGAAACAACCATGCACGCTCACACTCACGCCTAGGGACAATTTAGAGTCATCAATCAACCTAACATGCATTTTTTGGATAGTGTGAGTGCCAAGAGAGAACCCAAACTTGCATGGGGAGAGCATGCAAACTCCACACAGAAAGGCCCCAGCCACAAACTCTCTTGTTGTGAGGCAACGGTGATAACCACCACACCACCATGCAGCCCACAGTGAATTTTAAATCATCAGAGAGTGATAGAATTTGTTTAGCAATCGACTGAGCTATGATTTTAAAGGGTGATCCTACAGTTTAAGATTTAAAACTAATGTAATATACCAATATGTTTAACTTTTTTGCATATGTGATGTCATTGCTTCAGTGTGTAAGAAAGGGTTAGGAACCCTCTGTCGTACAGTCAATAAACATCTTTGGAGATATAATGGTCCAGGTTTCAAAATGTTATATGCTAACAAAGTAGTGACTGGTGTGTTTAAAATTATTCACATTTTTGTTGTGGTAAATTCATGCTAATAATTCCAATGAACTGCAACAAAAATACACTATTGATGCATTATGTACATGACTCACATCTGCTATCAGGCGATTGTAAACTATCACATATTGAAAAATGACATAATAGTAATGGTTTTAACAGTATTTTTTTCACAAATTCAGCTTTGAATGGAGGTCATGGCATACTCATCTTATATAGTGGTTAAAGAGCACAGACTTTACACAGACTTAAAACTATCAGCTGTTCATCTCAACAATCCAACTCTCAATTTTCAAATGACAAAGGTATTGTATTGTTTTTGTATATTTGATCAAAATTAGGTTATAATTTGTGCTACATTTGGATGTAAAGTCAACCTGAGACTATGCTTTAAAAAAGAAAACAATTAATTTATGGTGTTAAGTTTAAATAATTATGGTAGAGTTTAAGATTAACCTGGAGTTTATGGAGTTAAGGTAAGCTGCATTCTCACTGCAACTGTATCTGTAGCTGACATTACCATTAAACTTTTCCTCTTTATTTCCTCCTTGGTTAGGACTTTGTGTATCACGGCACTGCTGCCTTCTTCTACCTCAGTGCTTCAGTAGCTTTGGCCAAAGTGACCCTTGAGATAAAAGACGGAAATAGCTTCCAAAACTATCAGCTGGACATTTCTGCAGTGGTGAGTCAGGCTTTCTGTTATGTAGAGCCAATGGTGATGTGTCCGCAGAGTGAAGACCCAGAGACAAGTTATAAAGCAAACAAACAAACAAAACAAAACCACACTCAGTAATGAACGCAGAGGTAAATATACCTGATGGCACCCAAAAAAAGCTTTTATTGAGATGTTATGGTTTCATCCAGTGACAGGAGAGCTGCTCAAATTTGTCATATAGACAAGACATACCACAATGTAGATGGGAGCTTTGTTGTGGTTTTGTGTCTGTTCTTGAGAGTTTTTGTTGTAGTTTGTGTCCCCTTGTGGTCATTTTGTTTCTGTGTAGTTTTTTGTCTATTCATTGTAGTTTTACATTTTTTGTAGCGGTTTTGCATCTTTATAGTCCCATTGTATGTCACTGTAGTTGTCTTGTTTCCCTTTGTAGACAGTGTGAAGATTGTCTCAAGTTAGCTAAGCTAAACTTCCTACTGTAGTTTCACAGACAAGAGAGTAGTGTTAGTTTAACACAAGAAGGGGAATAAGCACATTTCCCAGCATACCCACAGCAAATCTATTTTCTAAACCTGATATTTCTCTGAACTTGTTTTACGGTGGATAATCCATGTCAGTAAACTCTCAGCAGTTTTTTGGCACAAGCTGCCTTTAACTAATGGGAGAGACAGGAAAACTGGCTGAGGGAGGGAGGCAAGGCATGCAACAAAATGGTGCACAACTTGGGACTTAGACCTGAACAGCTGCAGCGACTACTCAGCCTCTGTGCACGGGAGGCACATTCAATCAGTGGCACTACACAAAATCCTTTAGTATTTTTCTCAAGTTTGCCTTTTTCCTCTGTGATAATATAGTGCAAGCCATTTGGTAAGTTTCTTTGAGGGAAACGTTTCAGTGTTTGTAAGAAGATCCAGTAGCTGGAATTTAACATCTAGCTAGGTTAGCCTACTTGAACCTAGAACCTAGAAAAGAATTCCACAAGCCAAACAGCAATTAAAATCATGGCTATCTTTTGTCATTGACATTAATAAAGTCTTAAATGTTTGAGCTTCTAACCTGAACTCACCATGGAGGATCAGTTATCAATTAATTAAACAATTCTTTAATTGCATGGTGGCAATACTTCAAAATGAATTATCTTGCAAATAGTCATGCTTGTCACATTCCACTAAGTTTCTCTTTGTCTTTTCAGGTTTTCTCTTACGTGACCACACTCCTCTACTTTATCCACACTATACTGTCTGCAATCCGATGGAAATCTTTCTAGGATTTTTCTCTCTGCAGTCTCATTACCTGAACAAGAACAGAACTGTTTTTGAATGAAGGCTGTGACTTGCTGAAATGAAGTGAGGGCTAATGGTCTTTGAGACTATGAAGAAACATCTGGCTTATGACACCATCTCAGTATCAATCTGTCAGAAGTACGATTTTAACATACAGTTGAGGAATTAGTCTGAGCCTACCCTGATGGCCTGTTTTGGAGAGCCTCAAAATCTTATACAAAGGAATCCATAGATGTCTCCCTGGACTCTTTACACTACACACAAGCTGCAAGTACTGCAGTAGATGTGAAACACAAGAAACACAGAATACACTTGAAGTAGTGTAAAGTTCAGTTTGTTGAAGTAAAAACAAAAAAGTAACTATGTTTGCATTTAAGTTGTATTTAAGGTCATGCATCCTCAGCTCTAATCCACTGACAGTGAGGATCATCCACAACTGGTTGAAAGTTCACCAGGTTCTGTTTCTATTTCATTATTTTTTTCATTAGCAAATACATTAAAAATACATTTACTGTATAGTGAAGAACACATGGCTCCCACAAGCCAATAAGCTCCACCAACAGATTCATCTTTTAGGCTCAGGTTTTTGTTAGGTTTTTACATTGATAAGGGACTTTAGGTTGGTATTCTTATTTTACTATCAGCTGATTAAAGAAAAAGTCTGGGTTGTTTTGTAATTTTTTATAAATGTATTATCATTGTCAAATAGAGGGAAATTAAATGTAATTTGAAATAAGAATTAAATTAATTATGGATCAGAACTGGATAAAGATACAGATTGTGTATGATGATTTATTTCCTTTTTTTGTGATGTAGTTGTCAGCTTAGTTTTTGTAATTTTTTGGAAACTGCAAATGAATATATGTGTTTGTTTTGAAACGTTTCCCTAGTCTTTTGGTTAATTTTATTCCAGAAATTTTCTGTAGCACACTGTTCATATATTTTCTTAATAATTCTTATTTTCATTCATTTGATATCCTTATCACTTTATTTTGAGTAAACTCAGCAGCATACTTTAAAATCTGTGATTAATCTCAATTGTGGATTTAAAGGGGAACTCCAGTATTTTTAAACCTAGACGTTATTTCTGGCATGAAATACGTTTATCTACTCACTGTGAACAGTTTGGCAAAAGTCGGTGTCCTTCGGAAGATATTTAGATAACTCGCGATCCATATGATGGAGTGAACGGGGCCTCCTTGCTCCTTGCTCTGTGGCAATTGGCTAACTTCACACAGAGTTTGCTACCGCTAGTTTTGGGCAACATGGCAAGGAAATTTATCAAATTTTGACAACGTGAACGACGACTTTGAGTAAGATGGACGTTCTTACCGGAGTGAATGAGCTGTGCCTGTGGAGGAAGTTGTCCCAGTAGAGATGTGTGTAGAATTCTCTCTGATAGCTCTCCTATAGCTGCAAGTAGCCACATAACAGTAGCTATGTGCTAACAGAGCAATAGTCAGTGTTCGTTCATTCATTCGTCTTAAAGTATTGGTGAAATAAAGACAGATAATGCCTTATTTAGGGGCCGCATCGTCTAAGCCCCATTCAAAAATACTGGAGTTTCCCTTTAATATGAAACTTAACCTTTGGAAAGCCCCAGCAACATTCCTGTGTGGAAATGTTTGTTCAAAGACACAGATGGGGGATTACCACACCAGGAAGGGACAGATCATCTAATTTACCCCAACCATTGTCCTTTGGAGATGACTTGGGAGACTCTCTCCCACCAGACCCGTCCCATAACTTATGGGTAAAGCATTAACACCCTAATGATAACTAAGTTGAACAAACAAAGAACCCTTTTAGATGACGATTGGAGAGCAACTAGACCAACTGTTGCTTCTTTCTTATTTAGACAATGCAGATCAGAGGTGACACCTATCTGCTTTGATCCAGCCAGAGGAGGAATAGATCTTTCACAGAACTCTCAAAATACGTTCCTCAGATTCACTCAGTTGAATTTTAAAACTGTGTTGAATGTGTCTTATATCTTTGTACATTTTCTTTAAGGTTCTAAGTGAAATTCCAAGCTGGATTTTAGGACCTTTTTCACGATTGTACTTGGTATAATAAGGAAGAAATCATTGTTTACGAAAATTACTAACTTTACTATGGAGCCACATTGCCCCCTAGTGGTTTGTAGTATTGAATAGTAAAATCTAAATTAATTAATCAATTAGACGTTTATATGAATTAATGCAACTGTTAACCGATGTTTTCCAATGTTTCTTTTGTATGCCATGGTTAACACAGGAAAATAACACTGTTTGGTTCTATACTCATGTCATAACTTTACAGATATCCATCTGAATTTGAGAGGTATTCAAGGTCCACAACCACTATCTATGTATCTTATATTGTTATTTGATGTCTTTTTATTTCATACGTTTATTTCATGTATATTTACCGTCATATCTTAACAAGGTGTGGTGTTTTCAGAATCCTCTGGATAAATGTGTGTTAAGACAAAAGAATGGAGAAATTGAGTTATCTTTGTTTTATCAAACTCTTAACACTTGAATTAAATCTTTAGTGACCCTTCCTTTTACAGTCTTCTATTTACCAGATATTTACCAGGTAAATATCTGGTAATTCATACCATCTTCTTGTGTAATTACCACCAGTATAAGAAGGTAAATAACTACAGCTGAAATACATACATACATATTTATCTGGTAAAATATAAGAAATTACAGTGTATTATTGGGTAATTACTGCTGGTAATGAGTAGGTAAATACTGAGAAACTACAACTGAAACACTAAGAAAAAATCTCCACTACTGCCCATCTTTTCAACTGAGTACCATGACAAGTTTGTTTAGGTTAGTAATTACTCAGATATAATTGTTTAAAATATGGAATTGTTTCTATTTAAGTTGAAAACTTTTGCCTGTATATCACTTGTTATCGTCCTCAGGAGGAATGGTTTTCCTCTGGTGTCATGGCCCAGTATATCTTCTGAAATATTGAGTACGTTCTTGCAAATGGTTTTAGACCCAACATCTACGCTGAAACTGTACAGTAAAAGGAAGTCTTGTATGTTTCCATTCTATTAGTATGTTCTTACTAAATTCTGTGTAATAGAATATTCCATCATCTATGCAGTTAAATTAATTTGTACCATATAAATTCCGCAACATTACCAAGCAAAACATGTCAAATTACCAACCTAAACCCGTCAACTACATGTGTGAATTGACCGACCGTCTCAGAGCACGGAGTAAATAAGTGCGCGTGTCGATGACGTCATCCAAGTAGACGCCTATGTAGAAAGCCCCTTGAGCCCACCTATTTCCCTGGAGGACAACAACATGGAAGCTATAAGCTAATATTGCAATAGTACGTGTTCATTCATTCATTCATCTTAAAGTATTGGTGAAATAAAGACAGATAATGCTTTATTTAGAGGCTGCATCGTCTATGCCCTGTTCAGTCCATTATATGGATCTCGAGAAATCTAAATATCTTCCGAAGGACGTCAACTTTCACCAAACTGCTCTCGGTGAGTAGAATGTGAGTGAATGTATTTCATGCCAGAAATAAGGCCTAGGTTTAAAAATACTGGAGTTCCCCTTTAAGTATGACTTGTTCAAACTTATATAAACTTTTTTATATTTAACTACATGGAAAATCATAGCTAAAAATAGAAAAGCAGCTTCCTGCTACTGAAAACAGAAGCTTACCTTTTTGAACATGGCCAGAACAGAGGAACGCTCCTGACTCTGCTCAGTATCACTGATGAGCTTACCACTGGCCTCCAAGTCTTTCTTATAGCTGTTCAAGGATTTTTGTCTATAAAACTAAATGCACCAGTGATTATCCAAACTAGGAATTTTAAGACATAAGAAAATCAAACAAATCACTTTGTTATATCCTGACACATAAAACCTTAAAAGTAAAGGTGTACTGTCTTTTTCATATGTTTATGTTTATACATTTTGCAGACGCTTTTATCCAAAGACGCTTTTATACATATGAGGATATAGCATTACAGCTAACGTCAGAGCTAACAATTGAAATGTATCATTGTATCATGTATCATACGCATGTAAACTACTGACATAAAGCTGAGTGAAACTTTGTTCACCTGCTATAATCACGTATCCTGGGTATACTAGTACCAAACATACAGCTAACAAGTGGACAGTAAATTAAACATGAAAACAAATCCACAGACCCATCCTGATCAAACTGTGATCAAATCTCAGCCACCGCCTCTATACTGAAATAAACACATGGCCTATACTGCGTGTTGCAGTCATCTGAGTAACAAACAGGGCATCAGTACTTCAGTACCACTAATGTTTCCATAAAATCATGTATGCATTAAGTGCATCAGGGAATATCATTATCCAGACATGAACACCTTTCAGAGTCATAATTCTTACATAATTTTAGACAAAAAAAAAACATTTTATTGAGCTTAGGTAACAGACTTGATATGAGAGAGGGGAAAGGAACACAAAGTAATTGAGCTGTGATGTTGCTGAGTATGGAAGAGAATCTTGACCATAATTCTAATTAAAATGCATTTGCAGAAATGCTTTTTCATTTTAAGAATGTGGCTGCATTATTTGACTCATAAATTAAATTAGTAATCAATCATTCCATTTTCATTTGAATTTTCTTCTTCAAGAGTGCTCAATCTTTCACTTAATTAAAATGAAAAAGAAATAGACATTTGAGATTTTTCAAAATATACCCCAGCAAATAGATACCAAAATTCAATTTGAAATGTCAAATTTGAAAATTAAAATGCATTTGCAGAAATGCTTTTTCATTTTAAGAATGTGGCTGCATTATTGGACTCATGAATAAAATTAGTAATCAATTCATCCATTTGCATTTGCATTTTCTTCTTCAAGACTGCACATTATTGCTTTTTCGTTTTCCTGGTCTGCCCGCAAAGTACTGCCCATGATTCGAAAACGAAAAAGCATTCCGAGCGGCGCAGCAGAGTGACGTCAGCTCTTCTTCAGCTCCCTGCTGACCGAGCTACCCATCTTGTTCGGTAGGGGGCGGTGTGCACATCTGCATTGCATTACATTGCAAATGTACCGGGAAATTCAATGAATTGCCGGGTCTTTAGAGGACGCATCACACATCACGGCGATCCCTCAAATTGTGCAAACACTGTTAGAATTAGCTGAGCAGGTAGAATCTAATAATATATCTGGGTCTGATGCCTGTGGTCGAGTAGAACAAGTCAGAGAGCTTGGCTTCTTTGAATGATAGGTCATGTGAGTTTAGATTTACAGAAGGTATTTTCTTTTAAAAAATCGGAAGAGTAAGAAATAAGTAACTGTGTCACTTATTAGGGAGTCATGTCATAAGACAGTCATAAGAATGTGGCTACACATGTCACAGAACACCTGTACATGTATACTTGCATTTAACACTACTTTTGAATTAATCACCCAGGATGCATGTTGGCACCAGTTCTGTACAGGAATTTTGGACTGACCTCTACAGGCAAGGTGCCCCTTTGATCCCTCCAATCTGTCAGACTGACTTCTGTTCAGATAAAAACTTGCAAAGTCCTGTAGGAAAGGCTCAACACTGTTAGAATATTGCAAGATTATTGTTTTATCAATTCATTAATTTTCCAATTCATGGTCATGGGGAGGCGAGAGCCTATCCCAGTAACTATCAGGTGAGAGCTGATACACGCTGGACAGCAAAGCTTCTAATCATGAACCTACTTGCTGTGCCCATACCACCACAGTGGCCATCGTGTGTGTATTTTATCTAATTCAATAGCTGTAAGAACAACTTTCCAATTACAGCATTGATATTTTGTAGCTAAAGAACCTGCCATTAGTAGAAAGTACTTTGCTCTGCCAAGCAGCTAAGATCACAGCTGAAATCAGATTATTCCTACAGCTTCCAGAACATAAGGTGCTGTAATTGTTTGTAGATTTCACCAGCTGTGGCAGCAGTATATAATAACCTAATAACCTAATAGAAAATGATTATCTATAGCTCAAAATCAATTAGCCTTAACAGAAAGGCAGCTTCTTATCAATACATCAGTCATAAAAATCCAGGGATATAATACTAGTGTGTCAGCCACTGAGATAATTCATTATTTTGCTTTTTCTTGATCATATAAGCACTGACTTGCTATATTATACATAGTATTTTCACGGTGTGGCATTTATAGTTTTGTATGAATAAAGGTTCTGAATACCACCAGTGCATTTGGAACATTTAAACCCTGTCTGCACAGTTACTGTGCTTACCCAAGATGGAGCAAAGCTTGGCCAATGCAGCGAAGAGCCCAGCCAGACCCTGACTGCTCATGAACAGACGACTGTAACGTGAAGGAAACAGACCAACCACACCGAAGAGACTGCCCTGCAGCACTTCACTGAACACTGCACACACACACACACACACGCAGAAACATCTTAATGACATCATAATTAGGATAGTATTATTGCACATAGCAGAGCTATACAATGGCCAAAGAGTTTCCTGGACGGCTCTTATTGTAGACAAAGTGAATGGTTTGGTATAATTTTTGACTTGATAAATACAGAATCTGTCTATTGATTGTAATTTAAATTAGCCCTAAATTCTGTTCCTTTAAATATTCTAATATTCAATATTCTTTAAAAAGGAAAAAGCTTTTGAAAACAAAAATGTCATAAATGTTTAGCAGATTAATGGGCTTCTTTATTGATAGTAATTTTTTTAACATAAGAAAAGATAAGGAAAGATACTAATTTTGTTCAAAATAGCAGTTACAATAGCAGCAGACCATCGTCATGACAACAGCAGGAGAAATACATCTAGAACACCAAATGGCGAGAAGGAAATAACTGGCTCTAGCTTTGTCTTTTGATGGTGTTCTATATCAGTTAGCAGGACTATCCATTTAAGTTTGACTTAATTTCTTCCATTCCATTTCACCCTAGAAGATTTTCATGAAAAACTTTCTATAAACCTGATGCAAATTTAAAGAATTTCTTATGGATTGTGAGCATGAATTTACTGTTGACGAACCAGATAGTTGCCATGGTGATTGAAAACAAGGAGTCAAGTGTGGATCTGTGCAGATTGCAGAAAGAATGTCTCAAAATTACAAACATGTGATTGGTGATCCACAAATGCTGAGTCACATTCACAAACAGAATTTTCACTTTCACAATTTATTCACAAAATATTTAGTGGCGTATTTTTGTTGTTGCTGCGAGTCGGAAACAAGGAGAATAATAAATGAAACAATGGTTCATTACAGAATAAATGAAACAATGGTTCATTTCAGAATAAATTAAAGAATAAATTAAAGAATGCTTCATTTCAGAAAAGGAAAGGTTGTTTTTAGGAAAGAAGCTGTCAACATTTGAGTGTCGTATGAGTTGGGGCCAGGGTTGGAGAAAAATCCTTATTTTGGCAGCTTCAGTGAGAAGTGTGTTGCTCCTCTGATGAGATCGGGTAAACAAAGCATCTAATTCATATATTGTTAAGGGGGAGAACAGACAGTCAATAATGGCTGTAAAAGTCTCGGGGAGGGGTTAGGGGGATGATTAGAGGGTTACAGCTAGGTTAGTTGGGTAAATCATATCTGGTGAGTGTATGACTGAGAGAATGGTTCATTTCAGAATAAATTAAAGAATGCTTCATTACAAAATAGGAAAGGTTGTTTTAGGAAAGAATCTGCCAACATTTGGCAGCTTCAGAGATTCTATACCTGTAAGGTGACATGGGTGTTACTCATCTGGTAAAAGGTCTTATGAACTCTCCACTGATGAGACCAGCTTATGGGAAGACAAAGTGACCGATTCATGTTGTGAGGGGGGAGAACAGAGGGTCTCGAATCTTGAGAATCCTCCAATGTTTTACTTCAGGAACACCAGGTATGAATGGTCTTTAACTATTTTAGGACAGGGTGAAGTGGAAGAGACAATCAATCAGATGAAATTAAATTACTTTGTCAAGAAAGATTAATCAATCCTGTATTTCTGTAGGAGGGTTATATGATTGTATAAAAATGATGCTTCAACCACTTACTCTCAGTATTCCTCAAGAGAAGATCAGGACCATGGCCTCTGGTACACACAAGTTTCCTTTAAACCTCTTACAGTGAAAATAGTACAAGTAATAGAATAAAAGAAAAAAGTTTCAATGTAATTTTTTATTCTTTTCTATTTTTAGGAAAGAGAGTTACGAGAGTTGAAATCCATAAATTTAACGAATTTGAGGACATCTCAGGATTGTTCAACAATAAGTAAACAGTCTTAATAAAATCAATCAAAAGACACCATTATCTGTTCTCAATAAATCATTTATTGATCCCAATTTTTCAGAGTGTACAGTATTTTTTCATTTTTTTGTCTTTTTTAAAAAAAAATACAAAAGAGGGAGAATTATCACTTTCATGCATTCACAATTTGTAACAGTCTTTGGACATCTGTAAAGAGCAAGCTCCGTGGTGGAGAGAGGTACCGCTATGCTTTCTGATGCATCTCTGGTACTTTTTCACAAAGTTAGACACCATCACATCATTTTTAAGAACATCATCATCGTAGGAAGGTGATACTTGCTGCAGAGATATTCCGCAGGCTTGCTGACAGAGGTAATAAACGCATTGTTGACCGCACATGATAGACAGGGTGTTCTGAAGTTCACAATTATGGTACAATATTTCCAGGGATCGATCTTTCAGAATGACACAATGTCTGAGGGGTAGTGAGAAAAATCTGGCGGTAATCCATAAGAAGCGAAAAAGGTGGCTTGACCATTCTCCTCCAGTCAGAGCTAGCCAGTGTTCAAACAGTGGGTAACCATTGTTCAATTCTTCGGGAGTGATACTCAGAGGAACATCTTTGAAATGGTGACCTGTAGCGATGAACATGTTGTAAAATTCTCTGACTGAAATGCCTTGGTTGAACTGGAGTTGGAATGCCTTGACGGAACTTGTTTACCATCTTGACAGAGGTCTAGACATTCTATATCCATATGCTTAAAGTTGAAGGGTGACAGATCCCTTCGTCCTATGAATGCCTCATGGTGCACCATGCCTAAAACAATATATGTAGGTACTGCTCCCAAAAAGAGATTCTTCTGATTACATATCCTCGAATTTTCAGGGATGGAGTATGTTTTTACATTCACACGTGACAGTGGGTACAGAGCGTTTCCTCTCATTAAGGCTGATGTATGACCTAAACAAACCGCGGGTATCAAACTTTTTTGATAAAAAGAGAGGCACCTAATGTCATCAATCGGAAAGTTGAGTTTGGACCATTATTGTTCACTATAGAGTCTATGGCTCCGGCTGTGTCTTTATGATAAAGTCCAGACTGACTCTTTAAAAGGGCTGAGTGATTTAATCAATACCACGATATATATCGATATTTTGTTTCCCCATAAAGTATAGATTTTTCAGTCGCGAGAATCTATATTATTTTTTTTTAGCAAACTTTATTTAAAAGTCAGACGTTACAATTAGCGAAAACACAGAACATTAACATTATACAAAACAATGCCAGGGGGGTCACATAATACAAAACAGTGATAAATTTGTACATAAAAATGTTATATAAAGTTCATAGCTTAGTGGTTTTGATGGCTTTTCTGTTTATAGAATGTAGGATTGTTGTAATGTATTGTTTGAGCTCCTTCTCAAAATTTAAAAGATGGTTTGTGATTAGAGAATTTGGATTTGTGAATATGGTATTTAGCAAGTAAAACAAGCAGGTTGATGATGTAATATTCACAACACAAACATGAGTCTGCATACACTGAAGACACGTTTGTGACATGTTTGTTTGTTTCCTATTGTCTGGCAGTGTTGTCCTTCGGACAAAGGACGGACCACCAGTCCAATCAGTGACAATTCATGTCAAATCACACTAAATCTTTCAGAAAATGATGCCCGGAAATGCAATTTCACAATGGTCTTCCTGTAAGTAAAATTTACCGGTCCGTTTTAATCTCAATGTGGATGTTTTCAATGTGTCTCTTTGCTACTGGTAGAGAGTGGACAGAGTTAAAAGTATATGTGATTATATCGCCAAGCTTCCCCTTTACTCTAACTGTTCATAGGAAAGGGGCATAAGCATCACCGACTATTTGTGGTGCAACCACTCTGCTGTAGCAATAAACCTGGTAGAAACCTGATTTTAAATCCATCGGATTGTATCAAACACAATCCATTCACCAGTCTCCACACCAAGCATGTAGCTCAAAAGTGGATTAAACGCAGATGAAACTGGCCACCTGCCTGGTACATGAGTCTATTTTAACCGAGTCCAGGACTAAATAAATATCAGAACCTATTTTTATAAGGTGGCCCTCAATCTCTGCCCTGAGTTTAAACAAATCCTTGAAGTCTCCACACCCTATATTCTGGCGATAGAACTTTTCCTCCCCTTTCTTCCACCATTCAATATAAGATTCCTCGGGGCATTGTGCCACGTGTGTGTATAAGAAAGCTCTGTCAAGGCAACTTGCCATGAATCTTCCAAATCGATATGCTGCGCTAAATCCACACGGAAACTGGAACTAGTATTATTCTTAAAGACATTGAGACTTGCGTTGGAGAGTAGGGTGATGTAAAACCCCTCGTCCTCTTCCGTTCAGTTCATGGTGTAAGGTCGCTGGCAAGGAGTAGTGGAGGGTCCTTTTATATTCTGTGAAGGTCGCTGGTCTGACCCAGCTGTTGAATTTCTCAGGCCAATTTTTCCAATGGTCAAAGACCTGTTTTACACCCCTGATGGTGCGGCGCTTTAATATCTTCTCCACTTGATACATCTTGTCTTTATTCAGTTTAACTTTTTGGCTCCTCTGCATAAAAGGAAACTTCAATAGGCTCTCCATCAAAATCTTTGAGTTTGTATACAGGAGGAGATTGAGTAATCTGCTTGGTCACTGTAAACACATCATATGTAAAAATGTATTCATATTTAAAAACACCTCGCAGCTTAGATATTCTTACAAGATCTCCTTTTTTAAACCGTATCCTCGAGCCCTTGCACCGTTGACCGGAACTTGTTCCATATAGGTTTCGAAACACTTTAAGGGCATTTTCTGAAGTCACTTTCATAGGCATCATTTTGATGCTCGAGTGGTAACTGTGGTTGCAGCTTCTCACAAGATCCTGCAGGAGGTTGAGGTATCGACACATGTTATCATCAGTAAAATCATTCAATCACAGAAGCCTTTACTTCGCTCGGCGTTGCAAAATGTTAAATGCCGTGGTTCTCCAGAAATACCTTACATTTTTTGTTAAAAAATACTTTACCGGCATTAGTTTTAAACTTTTTAGGGGTCTCGCTTTCTCTTAAAACAGATTCAAAAGCCTTTACCGGCTCTGCAGCATCTTTTTCTCTCCACAGAGATCTGCTTGGAGATCTCTGTGTTCATCCCGACAATTCCGACAATTGGAGGCCAATGTCGGAATGGCGAGATGTCGGAATGGCAGCATGTAACCACTTGTAAAAACAAAACAGAATACAATACACGGCCTCTGTGGGAAATCCAGCCTTAGCGCCACCAGAAGCACCTGCAAGCAGATAAGCAGAGAAAAAAAAAGCAAACAAGCAAAAACAAGAAAAAGTAGCAGCAATCGCATACAACACAACTGTGGATATAAATTACCTCAAACCACAGGACAACAAATCAACTGCGTAGCGAGCATGCTACTGGGCTAATGAATGTCTGTGTGTGTGGGGGGGGGGGGCTTCATGCTTCATATTTCCTTCAGTATTTGAAATAGATACCCAACTCCTATTACACTATTATGTTGATGATAGTGCCTAATCTGTTCACTCTTGTTAAGGAAAGCCAGCTTTTGAACACATTTCTATTATAATCTTTGGCGACTTTGCGGTAAGACGTATTGCATCACTTCCTGTTGCTTTGTGTGTGCACTGACATTTCTTGCTCCTCTTGAACTACTAATAATCACCTTATTTCTCCCTATAATTTACACATCTTGCATACTTAACTCTATCGCATACTTGTTATATTCTAACGCTCACTCTTACAGATCTTTAGTCTTTATTTTTCACTTTTTAGCGGTGTGTCGGGTTCTCTAGCTTAGCATGGCTACCAGTTCTCTTACTCCATCTCCTACTTTCACCTGCTTCGTGTGTCAGATGTTTAGTTAATCCTCTGCCTCCTTTAGTGGTAATGGTACATGTAACAAATGTATCTGACTTGGAAGCTCGGCTCTGCACTGTCACTAAAATTAATGTTGCATCGGTGTGTAATTTTGCCAAAACAATGTCGGACTCCGTAGTTTTCTCTGGACCCCTGCCAAATCTGACCAGTGTCGACATGTGGTGTCGACAGTGATGACATGTTTAGCCATATGTCCTCATTCAATACCTGGTTGTCTAGATGGTTTCCAGCAAACAACGTGGGCTACATCGATAATTGGCAATCTTTCTGGAGAAAACCTGGTCTGATGAGGAGAGACGGCATCCATCCCACTTTGGAAGGAGCGGCTCTCATTTCTAGAAATATGGACGAATTTATTAGTCATCCAAAAACACGTCAACCCAGGGTTGAGACCAGGATGCAGAGTTGTAGTCTAACACACTTCTCTGCAAAAAAACACAAAAGGAGCAAATCCTCTTGTGCAAAAAAAATTTAAAACAAAAACTTTTAACTGAACAAAAACATCAAACTATTAAATGTGGTTTGTTGAATATTAGATCTCTCCTTTTGAAGTCTCAATCTGAAAACGTGATGATTTCATTTGTGACCATCACGTTGATATATTTTGTCTTACAGAAACCTGGCTGCAGCAGGAGGATCATGTTAGGAGTAATGAATCAACTCCCACTGACTATTTAAATGTTCACGTTCCTCAAACCACAGGCAGAGGAGGAGGAGTGGCAGCTATCTTCAGATCAGGGTTACTAATTAGTCCTAGACCCAAGATTAGTTTAAGCTCTTTTGAATCTCTGACTCTCAGTTTTTCCCATCCAAAGAGGAAATCACAAAAACCTCTTGTGTTTGTTGTTGTGTATCGTCCACCTGGCCCTTATTCTGAGTTTCTGTCTGAATTCTCAGAGTTTTTATTCCAGTTAGTGCTGAGTACAGATAAAGCCATTGTAGTGGGTGACTTTAATATTCATGTAGTTCTCAGTGTTCACAGACCTACTCACTGCCTTAATCATACCCTTGATCTTGTGCTGACTTATGGCATTGAGAGTGAACAGTTAACAGTGTCTTGTCTGACCATTTTTAAATAACTTTTGAATGTACATTACTTGACTATATGGCTTCTGAGAAGAATTTTACATTTAGAAGGAGTCTATCAGAGAATGCTGTAACCAGATTTAAAGAGTTGATTTAGTCATCCTTTTCTTCACTGCCATGTGCAGATATGACAGAGGACGGCTACCTAAATTTTACTCCAGTAGAACTTGACTCTCTTGTTGACAGCACTATAGTTTCAATGCGTACAACACTGGACAATGTTGCCCCTCTGAAAAGGAAGGTAATCAGTCAGAAGAGGTTGGCTCCTTGGTATAATTCACAGCTGTGTGCTTTAAAGCAGACAAGAAGGCAAGAAAGCTGGAGAGACAGTGGCGTTCCTCTAATTTAGAAGAGTCTCAATTAGTCTGGAAAGATAGTTGAATAACATATAAGAAAGCCCTTCATAAAGCTAGAACTGCTTATTATTCATCATTGATAGGAGAGAATAAGAACAATCCAAGGTTTCTTTTCAGCACTGTTGCGAGGCTGACAAAGAGTCTGAGCTCTTTTGAGCCATGTATTCCTTTAACTCTCAGCAGTAATGATTTCATGAGATTCTTTATCAATAAAATTGTTTATATCAGAGAGAAGATTAATGGAATCCTTCCCACAATTATCACTGATGTATCATCAAGACGAGCATCTATCTTTAGAACCTGATTTGTTTTTTGACGACTTCTGCCCAGTTGATCTCTCTGAGCTAACAACAGCAATAGTCTCTTCTAAACCATCAACTTGTATTTTAGACCCAATCCCATCCAGACTGTTCAAGGAGGTTTTCCCCTTAATTGACACTTCCATGTTGGATTTGATCAATCTGTCTTTGTTGACAGGATATGTACCTCAGACTTTTAAGGTTGCTGTAATTAAACCTTTACTTAAAAAACCTACTCTTGATTCAGAAGTGTTGGCTAATTATCGACCTATATCCAATCTCCCTTTTTTGTCTAATGTTCTTGAAAAAATAGTTGCAGTTCAACTTTGTGATCATTTACATAGAAATAATCTGTTTGAAGAGTTTCAGTCAGGATTCAGAGTGCATCAAAGCACAGAAACAGCACTGGTTAAAGTTACCAATGATCTCCTCTTAGCCTCTGATAGCGGACTTGTGTCTGTGCTTGTCCTGTTGGATCTCAGTGCTGCATTTGATTCGATCGATCACAGCATTCTGTTACAGAGACTTGAACATGTTATTGGGATTAAAGGAACTGCATTAGGCTGGTTTAAGTCATATTTATCTGATGGATTCCAGTTTGTTCTTGTAAATGAAGAATCTTCCTCACACATCATGGAGGGTCATGGAAGTCAGGGTTCTGTGCTTGGACCAATTATTTTTATTTTATACATGCTTCCATTAGGTAACAATATTAGACAGCATGGCATAAATTGCCATTGTTATGCTGATGATACTCAGCTATACTTATCTATGAAACCAGATGAAACCAATAGGTTGGTCAGACTACAAGCCTGTCTTAAAGACATAAAGACCTGGATGACTCAGAACTGTCTGCTTCTAAATTCAGAC
Organism: Leuresthes tenuis; assembly: GCF_036924035.1. Classification (NCBI taxonomy): domain Eukaryota; kingdom Metazoa; phylum Chordata; class Actinopteri; order Atheriniformes; family Atherinopsidae; genus Leuresthes; species Leuresthes tenuis. The sequence goes on from NW_027325358.1 coordinate 27,777,626, forward strand.
AAAACTGAAGTTGTTCTCTTTGGACCTGAGCGCTTCAGGGAGAAATTGTCTAGTTATATAGTTACTCTAGACTCTAGATTTCCTTGGCTTCTAGTTCTACAGTGAGGAACCTTGGAGTTATTTTTGACCAGAATTTATCATTTGACGCACATATAAAACTGTTTTCTGGGACTGCCTTCTTTCAACTTCGTAATATTGCTAAAATCAGGAACATCCTGTCTCAGGGTGATGCAGAGAAACTAGTCCATAACTAGTTTTTGGAGCTCCTCCGCATGTTGAAACTAGTCCATGCATTTGTTACTTCAAGACTACTATAATTCTTTATGGGCTGTCCCACTCTGAAAAGCCTCCAGCTGATCCAAAATGCTGCAGCCAGAGTTCTGATGAGAACTAACAGGAGAGATCATGTTTCTCCGGTTTTAGCTTCTCTTCTTTGGCTCCCTGTTAAATTCACAATAGAATTTAAGATTCTACTCCTCAAATATAAAGCTCCTAATGACGAGCTCCATCATATCTTAAAGATCTCATTGTAAGGTATTTTCCTAACAGAGCACTTCGCTTCCAAACTTCAGGTTTACTCAGGTTGTTCCCAGAGTTTCTAAAAGTGGAATGGGAGGCAGAGCCTTCAGTTATCAGGCCCCTTTCTTGTGGAATAAACTGCCAATAAATGTCTGGGAAGCAGACACCCTTTCCACTTTTAAGATTAGGCTTAAAACTTTCCTTTTTGATAAGCTTATAGTTAGGGATGGCTCAGGTAATCCTGAAACATCCCATAGTTAAGCTGCTATCGGCTTTGACTGCTGAGGGAACTAATTTCTCACATCTTTCCTCACTTTGCTCTCTTTCTCCACTTAATGTCCAGTAAGTCAGTAAGTCCCAGACCCAGGCCCAGTCATCACATAAATCAGTTAAGGAAAATAAAAGGAAAATAAATAAAATAAAATAAAATAATGACAAATAAATCAAATAAAATAAAATAAATAATAATAAGTAATAAATTAGATAAATAAACACACACCCACAGACACTTGCACATCACATAACCGCTCATGTACCCCCTCCCTCAATTCCTCTGGGGTGTGGTGCAACGGGCACATCCGGGCGCCAGCAGCCCCCCAGCCACCACAGACCCTGAACCAGCAGAACAACTCCTTCTCCTGGCCCCTCCTGCCCCAGGCAGCACCCAAGCAACAGGGGAGAAGGGATTCTCAAAGTTTTAATGACTGAGAGATGTTTTAGAGACTCAATATTAGATTGAAGGCCACCCTAGAAAAAAGTCATGTCAATTTTTTCTGAAAAAGTTTGTTTCCAGGTTAGTGTTTATATTACATACAGAGTATGTAACCACACTTGAAAACCCCTGTATTTACCCTATTTCTCCATGTATTTTTGTTCAGAACAAAAAAAAATTAATTATTAAACTTTGTTTTCCATTCAAACTGTTGTCTGTTGTCTCTTCTGTAACGGGTGGTGTATGGACCCAATTGCAGTACAAAGGAGTCAGAAGACAGTGGTAAAAAGTTCAAGGCTTTACTGAGACTCTGGCAGACAGACAAACGGTTTAGAAACCGGCAAACAGGAATCAGGAGAGGAGAGGCAAAGTTCTTGGTCAGGGACAGAAGGCTGGGTCAAATTACCAGGAGGCAGACAAAGCAGGGAATCAGGGACAGGCGAGGTCGGTACCGGTAAAGCTGGCAGGAGAACGCTGGAAAGACTTGCACGGCAAAGAACAATCTGGCAAAGGATAGAGTGTGGAGCTGATTGCATGTGATGAGAGGCAGCTGTGTGCACAGGTGAGTGGAGTGAACTGATGAGGTGTGTTTGGCTGACAGGCTGAGTGGATCAATGGAAAATTACTGATGGTAGGATGACTAAACTGTGACATCTTCGTTTCATTAATTTATCACTTTTGGTTCAGCTTAACATATCACGGCAATCGGTTTCCTGATATTTTGCTAGTAATATGAACGCTTACGCTTGTAAGGATAACTCATTTTTATGAGTACTGCTTAATTAAAGGGGAACTCCAGTATTTTTAAACCTAGTCCTTATTTCTGGCATGAAATACGTTTATCTACTCAACGAGAACAGTTTGGCGAAAGTCGGCGTCCTTCAGAAGCTATTAAGATAACTCGCAAGAAAGCTCATAGTGTGACTCAGGACTGAATTATTCAGAAATCCACAAGAATAGCTGTTGCTAACAGCACAAACATAAACGTGCCGAGCTCACATGAGATTCAAAGTGGGTATCCTCCGGGTCCGAGAAGCGGACAAGTGATCTACGAATGAATGAATGGAACCAAATTTTGGTGGTCTCATAAACCAGTGAGCGGGCATCTGTATATCTTCCGGAATGGAGTTTGTTTTGTAGGCTGTCCATAACTCTGAAGCGCCATCAGGAAATGTAACGAGTAAACACTTAGGGGGAAAGTAGATAACAGGACCGATTTCTTAATGTAGCCTACTGTATTAGCAATTACCTTTGGGACCACAGAACAGAAGTACAGTGAAAACTTCTAACCAAATTTTAGGATGTTTTCTGTCAATGTAAATTATCAGCATTACTCAATGACAAAGGTTTCTAAATATATTATGTTCATTAAAAAAAGTCAGTTTGCCCCAAAGTTGATCCAAGTCAAAGAATAAGTTGCAACATCTGAATATCTGCTTAAATCTGAAACTGAACATCTGATTAAATCCGAAATCTGAAAAAGTGAGGTTTTAAAGATAATTTACCAATTTGAAATGTTGATTGAGCGATAAATTTTTCCTTTTAAAATATTCATATTTATTTTCAATTGGGGTAACTTAACGACATAAAACTAAACCAAGAAGTTTAGATTTTAGCACCTTTCTTGAACACCAAAGTTGTAACCTTTCCAGAGAATTGACTAAAGCAAATAAACCAGTCCTTTTTTCATGCAAACCAGCCAACCTCCTATTCAACGTTCCCTTCAGCAGACAATTATGAGTTATTGCTCCTTCTTTGCAGTTCTTCCAACCTCAAGCCTGACAGCATTTTTCTCACTTTGCCAAAGCTGGTATGTTGGGGGAAAGGAGGAAGCTTACCAATTAAAGTTTGAATTTAACTAAATTATTTTCATAGCTTTATGCAGTGACACAATACTGACATGCAACATAAATAATTTCAGACTTGGATAAACTGGCGTTGGTATAGTAGCCATTACATCTGATATGTTAAAATTTTACTTTGATGAGCCATAAACAGATCTGAAAGAAGATTGATGCTTATTGCTCCTCACATTTGCTTTTCCTTTTTGCAGTCTGACATAAATGTCAGGAGTCAGTGCAATGTAGTTCTTAAATGAATGGTCACATGACAATAAAAGATGCATGGTTGCCAAGGTACAAGGGATGGGTCAACTTGCCCACTTACAGATCTTATCCCACGCTCCCCTAAAAGGGAAATACTCAAATATAAATAGATAATAGACGACTGCTAACTATTAGAAATAATATCACAAAACTAATTTTAGACAAAGGCCTGTATTTTTCTTAATAGTCGGACAGAAGCTCATCAGCCACGCAGTTGAAAATCATTTGCGTGTTTTAGATGAACATCCTGAGAAGCAAGAAGGCTTGGTTTAAGTGAAATAGCAGAAAACAGTTTTGACAAGCTAATTTTTCAAACTTTCGCAATTTTTTTTTCCAGTCCTGAAAACTCAGTTTCAAAGAAGTGGCCCGTAAAGTGTGCATTACTCTAGAATGTAGCATCCCTTTTGCTTGAAGCTTGACTGGATGGAATAATCTAAAACTACTTCTTGTGTAGACATTAATTTTTTCTGACATTTCTAAACATCAGTAACATCAATCTATGAGGTTATTAACCTCCATCCATCCATCCATTTTCTATACCCGCTTAAGCCGTCAGTCGGGTCACAGGGGGGGCTGGAGCCTATCCTAGTGGTCATCGGGCGAGGTCACCAGTCCATCACAGGGCCACAGAGAGACAAACAACCACACATACGCTCGCATTCATTCCTAAGGACAATTTTAGAGACACCCATTAACCATGCATGTTTTTGGACAGTGGGAGGAAGCCGGAGAACCTGGAGAGAACTCACGCATACACGGGGAGTACATGCAAACTCCACAAAGAGAGGCCGCAGCCGGGAGTTGAACCTGGAACCTTCCTGCTGTGAGGCGAGGGTGCTTAGTTACCTAAATTACCTGTTTTAATTTCCTTTTTTCCCAGCTTTGCTGTAGAAACACTCTATAAAGGAAATACACGCAGGCAACGGAGAAATAAGTTTGTTTTGGATGAACAACAGCGCACCCTGAAAGATCACTGCCCACTGACATCTTCTGCATCGAATCAGAGCGCCGAGGCCAATTGAGAGAGCCAAAATAATTATATTTACAGGAGGATGTATTCATGGACAGCTAATATATAAACAAACCATTCTTATGTGTCACACTACAAAAAAAATTTGTGTTTCACACATCCACCATTTGGAGATCAGTGCAGTTAATATCAACAATAAATAAGTAAACATGGATCAATAAATCAAAACAGATAAAAATGGTCAGGGATAAAAGAGAATAAAAATTATCATTAAATAGGTGCTCCAACAAATAAACAGCTACAGACACCACACACTCATAGCAGTTCTGTTTTGAGCTAAACTAACACAGTTTGGACAGGGTGGAGCGAATAAAATGGAACGAATAAAATAAGACCCAGGCTGACTGAATTTACTGCAAGATCGATATATTATGAAAAACTATAAGTGTAAGGAAAGCCTTTCATCATCTTCACATCATCGTTAATAAACAACATTTGTAAAGCCATGTATGCAAAAGTTAAAACTGTATATCCAGATATGTTTTAGTACTACTGAAGTCTTGGTCATCTAGGACCATCTTGTCAGCCTGGGGAAAGGGATACAGTAGGTATAATTGGTCATATAAGGTCATTAAAAAATATAATATGAAACTCACTGTAAATTATGGGGAAAACCAAGTCTATACTGGTCCCAATTTTAAAGTCTGACAGTGTATTAAGCAGACGTCAATATTTTGAACACATGTGGCCACTAACTACCCCTTAACACACATTTGAATTATTTCATCCAGCTTGGACTCAATAAGGGTATGAGAAAGTACACCTCAAAGGGCCTTGCCTTGGAGCGCGATGGAAATTAAACTTTGGTATAGGACAAGAGTGAAGACATCATTGGAAAGGTCTTGACCTAGGGAGTAACATATGTCAGTATGAAAATTGTGGGCTGCTCCTGCTCGTCAGAGGTGACCTTTGAATCTTGAACCTGAGACACTTTTGAAGGCTTTTACAGAGCAGCAACAAAATGGGCTACATAACAGTTGCAAACAGTTTTGGAAATCTCTTGACCTATACTACCATCACCTGTGGGACACCTCTAGGGGGCGCCACTATGTAGGCTCAAAACCCAGAAAAAAACGTGATTTCATCCCTTTAACTATAAGCAAGATCAAACCTGACTGAACATGTGCTTCCCAACCCCAAAACCAATATTAAGTCTGAAAGTTTCCTGGTCACAATTTCATGTATTAGATGAAACACAATCGAACTACAGAACATATGGTGTTGCCTGCCACTGTGTGCAGCAATTTGGTACAAGTTGTAGTTTTTATATCGTGCTTCCGGGTTAGGGTCAGGGTTGTGAAATTAGGGTTTAAAAAAACATATATCTGCGCATTCTTCAACTGAAAAAGTATACCCTAACAAGTAAGTTTATGTCGTGAGAAAAGCTATATTATGAAAACATAAAAAAAAATGCTTATTTAGACATTATTCCTGCAGTGTTGAACTTCCTACAATTTAGGAGAGAGTTGCATGGGTTGTCCAATTAGTTGACATGACACAATTAGGAGATTTTACTTTACCAGACCATTCAACACAGCATAAAACGGTCTTAGATTTCAATATAAGGCAGGGTATCAAACACATTTTTCCATTGTGAATAGAAACATATAAAAACTAACCAATAAGAATGTTTCAAGTGCAAGTGCAACTAAAATTGGAAAAAAAGAAAAGAAAAGAAAAACAGCTGATTGATCTGAAGCGGAGAGTAAAGTGGAAGTTCTGATTTCAAGCTTTCACAATAAAAGATTTCTACAAGGAACATTTATTTTCTACAGTAAGAGAAAGTAGGCTCCTTCACCGAAAGATAAAAAGATGATTTGCTTTCAGCAAAGAACGTCTCCACAGAATATTGTACTTCTTTAGTTTTCCCCAGTTTTGTTAGCTGTTTTATTCATTAGAAAATAGCTCAAAACTTAATTTTAGGCCTGACCAATTAACTAGCTTATGAGCAAACATGTTTGTAATTTACATTTCCTTAACTTCCTATGACACTGTTTTAATGTTGTGAAAATTAACACAACGTGTTCATTTTTCAGTCTAGAATATTTGGATGAGGGAAAGGGTAAATGTGTGACCAGTTAGTATTTTCTTTTCCAACGACTTTTTCCCATTAACATAACAGGAATTCATACATTTTGTGGCTACAGATAATTTTCCACATGTCTTTAAACACATTTTTTTTCCTTGTTAGTTAAGTTACTAGTCAACTAGTTAAGCTTGTAAACATGTGGTTAACATTCTTATCTGGTGAGAGGTATGTTGCAAAGTTTCACCCACTTCGTTTTATTATGAAGGTGTCACCGGATGTGACTACAGCTTACGACAAAGACTCTCTTCGTTGTGATATTAGAGCTCCTCAGAGACGAGACGAGTCCAACAGACTTGTTTTTCACCCGAAGTCTGCTGAGGTTTAAAAAACACTTCATCTACCGCTGGACATTTAGATATTTAAGTCACCGTTTATGCCAAAAGACGGCACCTTTTTTCTATTTCTTGTTTTAACACCGTCAGTTACAGAGCAAAGATTCACTGGACATGAAAATGCTTTACATTTGGTGAGTTTATTGTTCGATATGTAATATCACTTCATTTTTGTTGTCATTAACATTGTGTAAGTGTTTTCCTCACTGTTAACATTAGCACTCCGTCCGGTTACAAGTTTACTAATCGAGTTACTTACTGTTGTTTTCCCTACCGAAAAGCTTTCACCAGCTAACAGTTTGTTTTCTGGTTCCCAGGTTAGCTCAACTAGTCTGTATTTAGTCAGAGCGTTCGAGATGAGTTGAAAGTTGTAAGTTTGAATATTCTCAGAAATGAAACAACAATGAAAACCCTGAGTTAATGTCATGGGATTTTATTGTTACAGGCTTGCCTGGGTCTTGCGTGGTGCTGTGAATAAAACTTTATTTAATATCTTAATTGGTATATTTAGGTTTGATAAATGATGGTAGCACGCGTTAGCACCAAATCCTATTCCAACTTATTTTATAAGTTAAGTCCTTTAGTCTGCATTCCATTTAAGTCAGACTCTTAAGTTCTGCGTTTACCCAGTAAAAAAAATGTCTTAAATTAGATTCTTAGGCTGAATTTTTAAGCACCATAGGACTTTAAATTGTGGTGCATCTACTTCAGCTGTTGTTTCTATGTCTGTTATCCTTTGCAGGGCTTCCTGAGCAGTTTTGTTGACACCGCTTCTCTGTCTTGTCCATAGTACCCAGCTGGCCTCCTTTGTTCCATAACGCAAACTGATTACCCTACACCATCCTAACACAGCATCTGTCCCTGCAGACGGTGCTTTTGTTCTCCACTTTAAAACGTTGTAACAGTCATCTCAAAGACCTATAGAGACGTGGACCTCTCTCCACTTGCAAATGTTGACCTGAAAAAAGTTTTGTCTAAGTGGGTTTCATTGGAGCTGTAGCAGAGAGTAAAGGGAAGTGACTATCAGTGTTCAGCCTGCCAGTTCCTGAAAGATCACAGGCATTCTCCTTTGCACATTAAATATAACATTAAGCCATTGGTAAAAAGAGTAAAATCACAATTTTAACAAAAAAAGCTATATGTAGTCTACCCATCGTCTAGTGTGCCATGTGCCTAAGAAGTTAGAGTATGAGTGGCGAACATAAAGCGAGTCACATAAAGAATCCAACTGATCCTAAATGTAGATGACTCCTGTCATGTGCAAAACGTGGACATGAATGTCACTGACAGAGTAAAGTAAGTTTTTAATCTCATCTTGCAGATACAGTAGCTATCTAACGTTTTGAGATATTAATACGTTACTGATGAAGCAGTCAAATATTGTACATATTAAATAAGCATGTGTTTTCAGTTATTCAGCTGATTTATAGGGTGAAAAAAAACACAGGAGCATGGAAACTATTTGACGAGCCAGGAAGTCAGTAAGACTATAGCAAGTTGCAGAGCAAAGAAATACATAAAAAAATAATGACATTGACTGATCGTCTCACAGTGAGAACACTAAAGCGCACATAAACTGAACCACACCTCCACCACATGGGAGGTCAGTGGTTTATTTTATGTGAAAGTTTTGCTGATGGATCCCAGATAAATGTATGTTGAACAGACATGTACATGGGGAACAGAGAATAATTTGTAGACAACATTGTGAACTAATTTAACAGTCCTCACAGGCAGGGTTACAACCTCAGTAGTAACTCTGGCAGGGGGGTCCAGCTGGTTTTCTGAACAAATCCTCCCCCCAAAAAAACAATATGTCGCAGCTTCCTAATAATTGAACAACCAACTCTAAACGCTAACTTTGTCAACTAACTAGCACCAAGGAGCTTCCTTAATATGAATACATCAGCATGGAAGCTCAAGAGGTAGCATGGCAAGTCAACTTTCTTTTTCCAACACCCTTAATATTAAATAGTCTTTAAAAAAACAAAACATACACAGTATAACGTGCATCTCCACTCTGCCTAAAAATACTTGATTTTGGTGCATATCTTCCAGCCTCACTATCTACGTAGTATATTTAGACTCCATTGTAGAGGTTGGCGGAGATGCACTTTAGTAGAAGCAGTTCCCATAGAAGAACAACAATGTGCTTGTACATGTAGGTGTAAAGAGAGCAAGACTGTTTTGTCTATTTGTTTTGAGTGTGTATGAAGGACTTGGATTACCACAACTATTGTGTAACATTTGATTTCGATTGATTTATAAATAAATGTCTGCGCCAATGTAATAGGCATGCTATTTCTGTAAATTATGATAATATGATAACAAGATTAAAGATAATAAAGACAATAATGTGGCTCATCAATTCTACTTAATTTTATTGTCATTTCAGCTTCTTGCAGAGCCATCAGTTCATTCCTGCCATCAGCCTGCTCCTAGCAGATGTGCTCCAGTTTAATCTGCTCCTGCTTAGTTTATGCTGTTGTGCTGTACCCTTGTTTCATGTTTAAAGAATACGTCTACCACATTTCTGCCAATTCTGTCAGAAAAAGTCACTCTTATCTCTCTCCAACACAAAATCACCTGCACACTAATAAACTGTCTTGCCATCAGAAGGTTAGGACTCTGATGTCACTGGAGGCTTTGAATAATCTTATAATTTGAAAAAGAAAAATGACTCCAGGTCAAAAGGCCTTCCAGAGTGAGAGAGTGCGTGCCAGCTGCCTGCAGGTATATGACCGCCTACCCAACATTTTCCCAACCTTGTGTCGTTATGATGACAAAAGGCTTGTCTCTTCTCTCTTTCTTTTGTTCTTGTATAAGATATATGACGGCAGTTAAAATTAACAAACAAATATGAAGACATAGTAGTATTGGTGCGCCTAGTGTTTGAGTTTTGGCACACTGCCTCCAGAACTGTTTGAAAAATGCATTCAAAGGGCTGCAGGGTGTTCTGTCCATGGGGAAAAAATAAAAAATCAGTAAGTTGCTTATGATTGTTTATCTGTCCAATTGCATATGAGCCCCCTGAAGGGAGGGTATTATTGAGCCTTAATTGTTACATCTAGCCTTCACTTTGGATGTAAATCAACTGAAATTACAGCTCAGAATCCCGCACTTTAATTCCTGTATTTAATCCTGTGTAATCCTATATTGTAATATGCACCTTTAACCTATGTTTTGGTCCTCTTGCCCAACGACAGGTCGCCCATCCATCACACCCTGGACAGGTCGCCCATCCATCACAGGGCCACACAGAGAAAATGAGACAATCGACCATGCATGCTCACATTCACTTCTGGGGTCAATTCAGAATCTCTAAAAAAAAAAAAAAAAAAAAAAGCCTAAAACCTCAAACTTTCGTTGCACTTCATTATTTTTTCTTAATAATATAATATATAATTTTCTTAATGGCAAAACATCTGTGTTGTAGCACAGGCTGTGCTACACAAACTGTGGACCATTTTTGCAGACCCAGTCTGCGTAACTGTCAGTTGCAAAGTGCCATGCTGTCAAAATCTACAATGAAGTCTGCTTAAACTACTGTAATTTTATTTTTTTTTGTTTGGCAAAATGCTTTCTGAGCACTCTGACACTGACTACTCATGAGTATTTCACACAACCCCACTTTAGAAAATATGGGTTGTACACTTCCATCAAAATAAGATCAAGACCCAATTGTCACCATAGCGATGCTGCCAAATTGTAGTCGAAACTAGGTTGTGTGAAGAGCAGCCAGTTAATGTTTCTTTGTTCTCAGTGATGAGAAAGAATGAATCACAAGTGTGGGATAAAATTAGCTCTGAGGCGCAGTGTTAGCAGAGCAAGGTGAGATTCAGCTATAAATCAGACTGTCTCGTTTATATGGTGTCCACTTACAGGTGGTGAATGGGTCACTATTCACGATTAATGCTTAATGGCTGCATTTAAATCCACTGAAAGAAAATCTGCAGTCATGACATAGAGGCGAGAATGGCAAAGAGAACATCTCTTTTTATTATCTATTTTACAATAAATGCCTTAATCAAGGCTGTAGTGAAATGAGTTTTTTAGAAGTGATCTACAATAGTGCGGAACTATGGTATATTTTTGAATGACAATCATAATTTTAGGTAATTCACGGTAGGGTTTAGCTTCTACATGCTTTAGAGAATGAGTCGAAAATTGAGAACTGTGACTCAAATTGGAAATTACTTAAAAAAGAAATGAGTTCAGACCTGTAGAAGGGAAAATACAAGTCCCTGTGATCAATATCTTGCTTTAAACAAGCTGATGTTAAACTTGTTTTTGGGTTTTGGGTTGATGTGTCAACCTGATGACTATCAATGCTGTTCTCATCTTTGCCTGAGTTTTATCGAAATTGAGTTGTTGGGTTCTCGTTTTTGTGGGTTGCAAAGTTGAATCATAACCATTGACCAAGGAGAATATATTATTGGGATGTTTTGTCTGTTGGTTAGCCAGATGACTCAAAACCTACCAAGCTGGATTTCATGTTACTTGTTAAAAATACCTTTGTTAATTTGCCATGTTAAAGTTGTGGTAATCTCTGCGTGTTTATGTTCACCATTTGGTGTTTATCTTATGTCGGGAAAAATACTGATCACTCACTGATTTCCTGCACTGGAATACAAATAATCGTTTAGGACTGGGGCAGAAAGACACACCATTTTCTTCATTCTGTGGAGCAATATCTTGTGGTTTATTTGGCAAAATATTAAGATGGCAAGATGGGGGTTGATTAGTTCATTGGGTAAAATTTTATTATTGCATCAAATTTATTAAGAATTAAACCGGTAGCAGTAATGGAACAATTAACTGCTTGTCTGATGTTAATGTTAACCTTATCTTGTTGTCTTATGTGAATTTTCAAATAAATTGTGTATGAAAAGGATAGCGATGCTATTTTAGGCTTTAGTGGATAGAACAAGATTCATCAATAGAAGATGGGAAGTTAAAACTATAAACTATAAGACAGTAAATTATATGAAAAGCCTCTCAAATGGAAAACTCTCAGCGATTACGTACGAATAACTTTTTATTTGTTTTTCTCATTTCTTAATCTCAAGTGTTCAGCTGTATGACATCCTCTTTTTTTTATTGCCGAATGTGGTGTATTGAGATGATCTTCCCCTTGCTGGGTTCAATGGCAGAGTGTTTTTAAGTTTAGAATTGAAAAGTTCTAAAATTTCATTGAGGGTATTTATGTGGAAATGAAAGCCCGAATAAGTATGTCACTAATTCTTTCAGTAATATGCTTTTTTAAAATTCAGTTTTATTTGTGTGTGCGCAGATGGCACCATCAAAGAATGCACTGAAATGGTCAGAGAAGGCAGAATCAGTCACCACAACCTTGTAGATGTTTATGTCCTTGGAGATAATAAAATCTAGGGTCTGGCCTTTGTTCTGTATTTGCTCCGACACATGCTGAATCCCCTCATCGTTATCATGATTACAACAGAATTCTTGGTTCCTCTACTCTGAGTATTGTCAGCATGAATATTAAAATAATCACCATAGTTGAGACAGATTACTTCAAGAAGTTTTGCAGTTCTTTAAAAAAAAGTCCATGCCCCATTTCGTTTGCCAGTAGATGTTCAGCTCTGGCCTTTGTGGAGCTGCAGTCTTCTTCCTCATCCTTGGTTGATCTTTGTTCTTGGAGCAAAACTTCCCTCAGGATCAGTTGCTTTGTTGTAGGATTTCTTCTATTATTTGACTGTCATTAGTCATAATCGTGATGGCTTGCAAGGTGCATTGTGCTTAAAGGATTGTTTATACCTAGTTGTTGCACAGCTAGCTACGTAAGCTTGACTCGCTTTTTTGTTGATTTGTTACAACATGAATTAGTGTCATTTCTAGAAGCTGTGTTGTATCTTTCAGCACAGCAATAAGACTTACCCATTATGGAGAGTTCAACCAGACACCTATAGTTACAAGCACTATTACTTGGGTATATTTTTCTAGAATCATGGTAATCTGATAATTAGGTGCAGGACAAGACCAAACCATATATGATGAAATATCTGCAGACCCACACTATCTTCGAAAATAAGGAAGTTATTAATAATGACTTTTTTGGACAGTCTGAGAACCTCTTAAATTATAGAGTGCAGAATTTGTCATAACAGCCAGTTGTGTAACTCAGATTTATGCTGTTGTCTCACTTTAAGCAGATGTAGATTTTTAAATGAATTCCAAGCTTGTTTTCTTTCTTTTTTTTTTCTAAGATACAAAGCATTTTTACATCAATTCCAGTGTGTTGCTAAGTGAGTCATTCTTCCACGGACGCACATGGCCCATTTTACTCGTAACAACCCCACTCAGTGTACTGGAGTGAATATGTACATTGTTTGCCACTGTTGCCACCAGCTCCAAGTACAGAGATAGTGTGGGTGTATCGGGGTGTAGTGTAGCAATGAATAGTGTCATGCTGAAACCTCTGTGTGTGTTTGTATGAATGCACAAAGGCTTTTGAATTTTAAATGAAATATCTAAAGTGAGGTCCTAGCTGGTCAATTGCGGAAAATTATTTGTTATATGTGTAGTCATTGCTTTTCGGCCAACAGAATTATTGGAAATTGCTTATGCTAAGTTATAAATGTACTGATTTTGTCTGCAGATGATGTGTTGTGTACCTATACTCCTGGAGATGCACTGACGGTGATAGATTTTGCACACTGGGATAGTCCTCGTGCTTCCTCCCTCAGAAGGCTGCACAGATGTTTTCATTGGATCAGGAAAACATCTCCACCTCTCCTGCATCCACCAAAGGACCAGTCAGATATGGAGAGCTTATTGTGTTTGGGTAAGATATTTACTCTTGGATGTTGACAAGTTCCACCATTGGGACTTGTGCTCCTTGAGTTAGCCTCTTAAACAAACATATATGTTTACACAACTGTTAAAGAATCACATACATTTTGAGATGATACCTTCCATATAACCAAGAGAATACAGTCATTCACCACAAACGCATGAAACATGCTTCAGATAAGTAATCCATGATCATGAAAAAGCAGTAAAATATGCTTTGTTTACATAAGAAAATTTTGTTTTAATATATTATTGATTCAGTTGTGTGCAAGGACTGGATTGAAATATAGTCAATATGACATGACAAAGAAAATAGAATTAAAAAGATACTTTATTCATCCTCCATTGCGAAAATTCAAAATTAGTCAAGTAGCTCAAAATTAAAAGAAAAACAAAACAATTTTTTACAATGATTGTATATTATAATACTAATGATAATAATAAATGAATACATAAATAAATTTGAGAAAAACATGTCAACAGTCACTGTTAAAAAGCCTTATGGCTGTGGGGACAAAGGACCTCCTGAACCTTTCAGTCCTGCAGCGCAGTAAGATGAGTCTCTCACTGCAGCTGCTCCTCTGTCCTGCCAGGATGTGCAGGGGGTGTTTATTGTTCTCCAAAACAGAATATAACTTCCTCCTCCTCCGCTGCTCCACAACAGCACTGAGAGGGACAAGCCTTCTGCCTAATACAGAATTGGCCTGTTTCACCAGTTTGTCCAGACGTCTACAGTTCTTATCTGTAGTGCAACTCCCCCAACAGACAACAGCGTAGAACAGTGCACTCTCAATGACAGTGTGATAAAACATGCACACCATGTCACTGCTGACATTGAAGGACCTGAGCCGTCTCTTCTTCCTGACACCGCTCAGGTCCTTCAATGTCAGCAGTGACATGATGTCACTGGCCCCTCCTGTATACTGCTTTTATGTTGGCAGACCACTCCAGTTTATTATCCAGCAACATCCACAGGTATTTGAACGTCTGAACAGTCTCTATCAATGCAGACTGACTGGTATGGAGTTTTAGATCTCCTTAAGTCCACCACCAGCTATTTGGTTTTGGTAGTGTTCAGGAGCAGACAGTTCTTTTTGGTCCAGTCATTGAAAGACTCCACAAGATCCCTGTACTCCTTCTCCCATCCACCGTGCACACATGCTACAACAGCTGTATAATCAGAATACTTCTGTATGTGGCAAGACTTTCAGTTGTACCTGAAGTCCGATGTGTACAGGGTGAAAAGAAAAGGACTCAAAACATTACCCTGCAGAGCCCCAGTACTGTATTCCAGTGTTCCAGAAACACATCTCCCTATCCTGACATATGGTCTGGTAGTCAGATAGTCTATAATCCACAATGTCAGGGAGGGGGCCACACCCATACCTAGAAGCTTGTCTTTCAGTATGGGAGGCTGTACGGCATTTAAGGCACTGGAGAAGTCAAAGAGCATGATTCTCATATATGAACCAGACACGTCCAGATAAGCATATGCCCGATGCAGCATGTACAGAATTGCGTCTTCCACTCCTGTGTGTTTCTGGAAGGCCAATTGGAGGGGGTCAGATCCTCAGCAACCTGCAATCTCATGCGACGAGCAAGGAGTCTCTCCAAGGTCTTCATGATATGAGATGTCAAAACCATTGGTCTACTGTCATTCAGCTCCACCAGTTGCCCTAATTTCATGACAAGAAGTTTTCCACAGCACCGGGACTTTTTCCATCTGAAGGCTCATATTGAAGAGCCTCCGAAGAGAGACTGCTAGTTGACCAGCACAGTCCCTGAGAAGCCTTGGACAGACTCCATCTGGGCCTGCAGCCCTCCCTGACTGAAGTCTCCTGAGCTCAGCTCCAACCTCTTCTATTGTTGGAGACAGAGGGAGCGGAGGTTGTAGCGGAGGGATGGTGACAGGACATGGCATGGCAGTATTGGAAAAGTATTTTCGGCTGGGTGGCTCGTACCGCGTGTCAACAACTTTAAGCAGGCGTTTGAACCCCTCGTTTTCAACCGTCTTGAACGGTACCGTGTCTTTTGCCAGATAAAAGGTAACCGCTTCTGTTACGTCTTTCGACCGCTTGCTTGATTTGTCATAGGGGGTGCCTTTGTTAAATGCTTGTTTTATTGTTGTTTGTTTTGGTCTTACGCTAACTGCTGCCTCCGCCTGCGGTGCGCCGGGCTCCTCGCTGTTTGGCTCTCAGCATACTGTTTGAGATGCTTCCTTTTTAAATAGTTGAACAGGTTCGTCGTGTTGCCACCTGACGTACGAACCTGTTCTGTGCAGACTTTGCACAAAACATTTACCTGTGCTTCATCATTTGGGGAAAAGCCAAACCAATTCCATATAATGGAAGTGGAATTTTTTTTTGTTACCAACTCCTCCGTTTGGCTTTCAGCCATGTCTCTCCATGCGGCTAGCGCTATACACCTAAAGGGAGGCAAGTAAGAAAGCGCGTCACTGCCCGTAATTCGCTATGATTGGTCGGTCAGGTTGACGACGTAATACGTCTGATGCGTCGGTATATCAACAAACAACTGCAATTTATAAAATGTGCCCTAGACGATCCCACGATCTCTGCAGTTTGACAGATTGTTACGGAACGTCTTCACGTTGAAATCGCTCACGATTTAATATCGTCATATCGCCCACCCCTAACAGGAGTGATGTTAGTATCGATCATAGAGATGAGGGTGGGGTGCAGCTAGACAGAGGAGGCCAGGCGGGGGGAGCAGCCACAGCTTTCTTAGATCGGTTGGAATTGGATGTTTAATCCCGCGTCCTATCCTTAACAGTGCCAACAGTTCCTCTCTTGTGTACACTGCTCTACTGGTAGCAGTGTAGATTGTCAAAAAATAAAACAAAATGTGAATAAAAAGCAGATCACTAAAAATCAATAAAAATGTTTAGATTAAAACAAAATTTACATATAAATATATAAACGACGAACAAAAATTCTGAGCTACACAGACTTGTTGCCAATAAGGCCGGCGCATCGCAAACAAGGACATCTCAGACATGAGGTAGCTATACGTTGTTAATAAAACAGTGTGAATTTCTTACATTTACGGCTTGTTACACATTGATCTTAATTTGAACAATTTGATATTCATTTGTAAAATTCCCCAATTTTTAGATGTACGCCTTTTCCTGTGTGTGAAGCCTTGACCCTGTCGGTCTTATTAGATGTGGTGAGACCGCAGTTTAATTAACATGGTTAGAGATTCACTGCTGAAGATGCCGAAATCTGGATCCATTTTGGATGTAAACCTTTGTGTGAAGTGAGAAGTTGGACAAAAGCAAAGTCATCCCCAAATCATACAACATGGAGGTAAAATATTTTGGAAATATCACAATTGCTTAATTTTCCCAACATATTACTATGGCAAGCCCTGTGCTCAGAGAAGGTAAAAATTACTCCAAGTGCCTGGATATAATCTGTTCACTGATGGACTGTTACCTGATGGAACACAGTGCTAGCAATCCTGGAATGGTGCCTGGAGCAACAACCAAAGATCTCCTCAGCTCTGTATTCTGAATTGCGGAAAAATTAAGTTGACATGAAGGCAACGGAAGATGTTGCGGAAGCTGCCACCATGGTGATGTTTGAAGTAAAGCCCACAGCTACATCCATTATTGTACCTCTGCACACACAGCAGCTAGAGACGATTATCAGTGTTCTTCACAACCCCTCACTGCTGAAGATGCCGAAATCTGGATCCATTTTGGATGTAAACCTTTGTGTGAAGTGAGAAGTTGGACAAAAGCAATATGCTTACTTAACTCGTGTGTGATTACCTTAGTTATAATTGGCATTATATACATATAAAACACACAAAACAAACGTACAATGTATTCAATGGAATCATAAAAGTAAGAAGTGAATTTCACTATTTCAATTAAAATTGTTTTTGTAGATGAAATATAAATAATTGCAATAATTGCTTTGTGATAATTTATTCTTACCCGAAACTGCACATATTTACAGTACAAAGTTGGATTTCTTTCAAGTTGTTATGCAGAAGTTTTTATTTATATATTCTTCTTCTTTCTTCCTCTTTCTGCTTCTTTCTTCTTCTTCTTTATTATCATATGCAACTTTAGGATTGATTTTTAAAAGGAAAGAACAAACAAAAGAACAGACTTCATTCATTCATGTTTTCAGTAGGAGGGCACTTTAGAAGGATTTATATAGAAGCCTTTTGTCGTTTTGAAATATGTTTGACTCTGGCATGTTGGTACAGATTAAGTCAGTGCAACCCCCCAGGTAAAACACTGAGTGCCTTATATATTTTGATGTTACATGGAAAATATGTTAGAACATATTTTTTTCTGTTCTATAGGCTCTGTTAAAAACATGGGTAAACCCTGCTGTTCATTTTGGTATCATGTTGGCAAAAAGATATCGGTGACGATGTGAAAACAAATAATAATCTAATCGTAATTGGCAAGATCGACTCCACAGGGCTCAGTGTATTGGTTTTTGTTTGGTTGCTGCATAACTCGGCTTAAATCCAGTTGAATGTGTTGAGAAGCTCGACCACAACATAGAATGCAGCCAAATTCCTGACTGAAGGCCATTTACTGTGAACACAAGAGTGAGCCTTTGGTTCAAGGAAGTAGGATGTCAAAAAAGTTGTGGCTGTGGTGGTTTCAGACTTTTTGTTTGCTTATGTGTTCTTGCGTCCACATAAACAGTCTAGGAGACTCTGAAACTGGCAATTACACTGGTCATAAGGTTTTATTTTAACATAGCCATACTGTTAGTAAAAACAGAGCTTTTGTTCTGTGTCACACACTGGAGCCACAGTGGAAATGGGGTGGTCTGTGTTTGTCTAAACGAGGTGGGGGTTTCTTTGAGTAATGCAGGAAGTGTGTATGATCCAGAGAAAGAATGGCTCAACTTTTAACTGAACTCATGTTTACTTGACCTGTGGCTAGTGGCAGTCTGGCTCTGAAGATGACCTACAGATGAGTTTTATTTTTAACTAGGAAAAGCTGTTCCTGCAAAACAGCAGTGAGAATACTGAAAAGCTGAAAGGGGATTGCTGACCATGCTAAAAAAGCAAAAATAGTGAAAATTTAGCAGTCAAGTGAGTAATAGTTAAAATGGCTGCAGTGTAATATGTAGCAGAGGAGTGGAAGAGAGATGTCTTCACAGTGATACAAATGTGTGTAAACAGCTGCGGCTTAACAAGCTCACTCCCAGTAGAACAAGCAGAAATGTCTGAAGGGATACTATGACCTCCTGTGAGAAAACTATAAAAGTGAGGAAAATCAGCAGCAGAAGGGTGAGAGGATGTAATGTAGTTTTTATTTCAATGGAGTGAAAGGTTTTTAAACGGCAGCAAATTGAACACACTTGAAGTTGTCTGCTGTATCATACCAAACTTTCCATTGGAGTTAGTGAGAGAATTTGAAAGGTTTCTCTCACTTCCAGGCTGAGAGCTGTAATTCTGTAAATGTGAGCTCTTTAGTAGTTACATTGACTGAAAGAGGACAAATGTTCCTACATTTTAAGGTATAATTTGTTTCTGTAAATTTCTGTAATGAAAGTTAGAGGAATTTGTTTGAATATCAGAAAAAGCTGAAAGTTATCAGTGCTCACTTTGCTAGCTGCTCATTCATAAAAATCAAGAAGGAGCAAAAATGTTCACGTTTTTGAAACTGTCATATTTCAAAATTGGCTTAATATTTGAAAAAGCTGAACCATTTTGTAGTAGATTAATGTCTTGTGACCCGTTTAAAGTTTGAATGGTAATTCCAGCTGAAAGTATGTAGAAGTAGTTAGGTTGAACAGAGGGGGAAGAGTTGAAAGAATGTCCCATTCATTTGAATGACGGGAAAATTTTAATAAAAGTAATCTCCTGAAAGAGCTGAACGTTGTGAGACCAAAATTGTTTAAATCGGTGAAAGTATGCAGGAGACGTTAGACGACAAAAAAACGTACGGAAGAACTAAGATGTTGGAATAATGATAACAATAAAGACAAACAGGAAAAATATAGTGTTGTGAGAATGCATAATCGGCATAATAATTGAAGCTGCAAGCTGCGTTGATCAGGGCCCGAGCACGTGTTCACATTGGGGTAGGCGTTGGACGCCGGTCGACGCACATCGCACAGCACAGCTGTCTGGAAAGTGTGGAGCAGGCTGTGAGAATCACATGTATATGAAGACATCAACAGCAGGGTTTTTGAAAATTCATACAGGGCGCTACAGAGCCATTTTGCTCTGGCCACACACGATATTCTTTACATACGTATGACGTCCTCAGCCAGGACGTTTGTGCCAAGTTTCATGACCTTGAGATGATGACATGGCTATCAAACCACAAATGCCACAACAAAACCTTTGCCGCCCAGCCATGGACACAGCCATCGGACTTTGGAAAAGTTGATCACAACTTTTAATCACCCATGGCTGAAGAGTAATCACACTAAGTCTGAAGCCATCCATCCATCCAGCCATCATCTACCACTTATTCGGGGGTTGGGTCGCGGGGGCAGCAGCTTGAGCAGAGAAACCCAGACGTCCCTGTCCCCGGCGACTTCCTCCAGCTCTTCCGGGGGGACCCCGAGGCGTTCCCAGGCCAGCCGAGAGACATAGTCTCTCCAATGTGTCCTGGGTCTTCCCCGGGGTCTCCTCCCAATGGGACGTGCCCGGAACACATCACCAGGGAGGCGTCCAGGGGGCATCCTAACTAGATGCCCGAGCCACCTCATCTGACTCCTCTCAATGCGGAGGAGCAGCGGTTCTACTCCGAGCCCCTCCCAAATGACTGAGCTTCTCACCCTATCTCTAAGGGAGAGCCCAGACACCCCGCGGAGGAAACCCATTTCGGCCGCTTGTATTCGCGATCTTGTTCTTTCGGTCACTACCCACAACTCCTGACCATAGGTGAGGATGGGAACGTAGATTGACCAGTAAATAGAGAGCTTCGCCTTCTGGCTCAGCTCCTTCTTCACCACGACGGGTCGGTGCAGAGCCCGCAACACTGCAGACGCCGCACCGATCCGCCCGTCAATCTCACGCTCCATTCGTCCCTCACTCGTGAACAAGACCCCGAGATACTTGAACTCCTCCACTTGGGGAAGGATCTCATTCCCGACCCAGAGAAAGTTTGAAGCCGTTAACATTAAATCTGTAGGATGAGTTTGATCATATGCGAGGTGTAGAAAAAGGCAAAATGGCACCAATTTGCATGTTCAACTCAAATTGGCCAATTTCCTGTGAACCCGGCACTATGATGTCAAGAGGCTTTTTTGTGCGTCTGGGCTTGACGAAGGCGTGTACCAAATTTTGTCCGGCTACTCAAAACCCCCACGTCACAGATATTTATTCATTTTCTAGGGGGCGCTATAGAACAATTATGACGCAACTACAGTAAAACAAAATGGCGCACCAGGCCTGATGCGCATGCCAATATTGCTGAGTTTTCACGCACGGGAAAGCACTGAAAAATGCGATCAAAGTGCAAAGAATAATAATAATAACGCCAAGGGATACAATAGGGCTTTGCTGCCTTGCAGCTCGGGCCCTAATAATTAAAGCTGCAAGCAGCCATGAACGGGCCCTCGCAGGTGTGCACATCGGGGTATGCGCTGGACTCAGTCTGATGCACACCGCACAGCTGTCCGTCAAATGTAGAACAGGATGTGAGGATCCCAGCCAGGTGTAGTACTGCCAGGTACAAAAAAGTGATGTTTTTGGCCACCAATAGGTGGTGCTATAAACATGTGTAAGTTTGATCATATGCATGCGTTCTGGGTGGAGCCCAAGTGCAGCCTATGAAGTTTGGGAAAGATCAGACAATGTATGCAAAAGTTGTAAGTTACTGTGTTTTGTGGTGAGCAGTAGCGAGTCCTCAAAGTTTGAGGGTCTGCCACGGCCACAACCTTCAGACTTTGGAAGAAGTTCTCCTAACTTTTAATTCCCCATGGCAGATGAGTAATCTGACCAAGTTTGAAGCCGTTACCATTAAATATGTAGTTGGAGTTCGATCATATGTGAGGTGTGGAAACACAGTGACATTTCCAACCACCAGCAGGTGGCGCTATAGGTGAGTGTCAGTATGTGCATATGTATGCACTTAGGGCAGAGTCCCCTGCAAGCCTATGACGTTTGGTGAAGAACATACAATGTATGCAAAGGTTATGAGTGACTTTGTGTTTTGTGGCGAGCAGTGGCGAGTCGTCAAAGTTTGAGGGTCTGCCACGGACACACCTTTTGGAAATTGGAAAATCTGATCACAATTTTTAATCCCCCATGGCTGAAGAGTTAGGACACAATGTTTGAAGCCGGTAGCATTAAATCAGTAGGAAGAGTTCGATCAAATGCGAGGCATGGAAAAAGGCAAAATGGCACCAATATGCATTTTCAACTCAAAATGGCCGACTTCTTGCGGACCCGGCTCTATGATGTCAAGAGGCTGTGCGTCTGGCCTTGAAGAAGGCGTGTCGCGAATTTCTCCAGCCTGCACAAAACTAAGCCCAATGGCAGGGTTATTTTGAAAATTTGTAGGGGGCGCTACAGAGCCATTTTCCTCCAGCCACAAACAATATTATTTACATATGTATGAGGTTTTCAGCGTGGACACGTGTGCCAAGTTTCATGACATTGCGATGATGATATTGCTTTTAATCCACAAACGCCATAACACGATCTTCGCTGCCCCGCCACGGCCACACCCTTCAGACTTAAAAAAAAAAAAAAGATTTTCCTAACTTTTAATCCCCCATGGCTTAAGAGTAACCTGACCAAGTTTGAAGCCAGTAGCATTAAATCTCTAGTAGCAGTTCAGTCATATGCGAGGTGTGGATACAAGGGGACTTTCCAGCCACCAGCAGGTGGCGCTATAGGTGAGTGTCATTATGTATATATGTACACAGTCAGAGCAGAGTCCCCGGCAAGCCTATGAATAATAAACTCCATTATATTAAGAGGGAGTGACCCAGGAACAACACCTTTGGCTAATTAATTGAATTGCTATGTATTTGTCCATATATATGTAATACCATGATGCCCTGTTAACATCACATTTTTGTTCAGGTGCAATGGCTGTCTGCCAAGTGGTGACAAAGGGAGATGGAAAAGTCGGTTTGCTCTCTGTCACAGGAACAAGGCTAATGGGGTGAAACCCAGCACCATTCATACGTCCTGCACACCTCAGGCTGCTAAGGTGAGAGCTTATATTGGTAGAAGTACATTAAGCCAAGAAACACCCTATCCCTTATGTTTCTTAAGATCTGCTTCTGAAATTTACCAAGGCTGCTGTGAAATTTATATAAGGTGTGTAATCAAAATGAAGTTCTACTAAAACATGAGGTGATGTATGCTGTTAGCTTCCTCAATGCATTATTATAACACAGTGTATTGTTGAAGAAACAAATAATAAAAGTTGTGTTTTCATGTCTTAAACAAGTTGTTATGTCTTCTGTGTGTTTTTAAAAAATGTTTTAATTATTTTTGAAGGCTGTTAGCAACAAGGAACAGCACAGTATATCATACACTCTCTCCCGAGCGCAGACAGTCGTGGTGGAGTACACACATGACCGCGACACGGATATGTTCCAGGTGTGTGGCATCAAGTTCTAGATAGTGTCACATATGTTGAGAGTCAACCATTTCTGATTAGTTTATTTTTAACATTACATTTAGACGATATATAACATTTTCTTCCATCTGAGATTCAGTGTAGTCCAATTAATTCTGCCTTCAGCACCATCAGTTAACAATTGAGAAGGCTTATGTCCATTAAGGCATCCATTACTGTTGCATGAGACCTTTACTTTCAAAAAGTTATATTGTCTGTAAACTCTTAAAATGGAAAAAATAAATCAAACAAAAATTAATAAAGTTTGTGTCACAATATTTGTTCCAAATCAATTTCTGTCTGCAAGTGGCAGCAAACATACACACTGAAATACCAAAAAATGGAAACCTTTAACTTTTATCTTTCTAATCACAGATTGGGCGTTCCACAGAGTCTCCCATTGACTTTGTTGTGACAGACACTGTGCCCAGTGGACTGAGCTACACTGAGAGTCAGACCGCTCAGAGCACCATCTCCCGCTTTGCCTGCCGCATCATCTGCCAAAGAAACCCACCGTACTCTGCACAGATCTATGCTGCAGGCTTTGACTCCTCTAAAAACATCTTTCTTGGGGTAGCAAGCTACCATCAAAAATTTAGTCATTACTTGATTAACTGTCATGTTGTGTGGGGATGCTAAGAGTAAGTTTGTGACTTCTTCACAGGACAAGGCAGCTAAGTGGAGGATGCAGGATGGTCAAATGGATGGACTGACCACAAATGGTGTTCTGGTAATGCATCCTTGCCACGGCTTCAGCCACAACTCCAAACCTGGTCTTTGGAGGGAAATCTCAGTCTGTGGCAATGTTTTCACGCTCCGGGAGACCAGATCAGCTCAGCAGAGGGGCAACATGGTATGTGACTCCCACTATATAAGTATGGTAATAACTCCTTCGGATACAATAGGGCCTCCACTGTTTCACAGCTCGGGCCCTAATAACTCCTTCAGATACGATGAAGCTTTGCTGCCTATATATATATAGATGTGGATTGTACTATCGGCATGGACTGTACTATACGAGTACAGACCATTTACCATGTACATTTGTCATGTTTAGCATTCCTCAAGTTCCTCGAGTTGAGAAAACTGAAAAAATAAAGTGAGGATTGGTATATAATAAAATATAAGGATGGTTTGTAATAGACGCTGTTCGACTTTATTAGAACCAAGAAGGAACATGTTTTACTTTTTCAGAGGCTGATTAAAGAAATGTTAAATGAAAGCAACTGACATCAGCACATTAGCTTTCTAAATACTATTTTAAACATAAAGCATGTAAGAGTAATGTGACAGTGAAGTGATGTGGATGACCTGTGTTTTTTTCAGGTGGACTCTGAGTATAACGAGCTGGTGGACGGCTCCCTCATTGACCTTTGTGGTGCCACCCTTCTATGGCGGACAGCAGAGGGACTTGCGCGTACCCCCACCGTCAAGCACCTGGAGGCGATGCGACAGGAGCTGAATGCTGAGCGTCCACAGTGCCCCGTGGGCTTGAACACTTTGGCCTTTCCCAGTCTGCGACGCAAGGATGTCCTGGATGAGAAGCAGCCCTGGGCCTACCTGCGCTGTGGCCATGTGCACGGCTATCATGCCTGGGGAGGGCGTCGTGACCCCAGAGTTGAAGTGGAATGTCAGGAGAGAGAGTGTCCCATGTGCCGGGCAAGGGGCCCTTATGTGCCATTGTGGTTAGGCTGTGAACCGGGCTTTTACGTAGATGCTGAGCCTCCCACCCACGCCTTTGTCCCCTGTGGGCATATCTGCTCAGAGAAGACGATGGCCTACTGGAGTCAGATCCCGCTACCACATGGCACTCATGCCTTCCATGCTTCCTGCCCATTCTGCATCCAGCCGCTTAGCGGACAGACTGGCTACATTAGACTCATCTTCCAAAGTCCCCTTGACTAGAAACCATTTAGACTCTTTATTTTAAGCATTGATAAATGGACGAGGGTTAAAAGTATAGATTTAGGGCATTTTTCTTAATTTAATTTTTTACAATACAGGTGCATTTATCGGGTTGATTCCTGTCCATTTGCAAATATAATATTTGGCTCAGGCAATGTTGTCCTTTTGGTGAAAGTTCTTCCCTGGCATAGTTACAGAAAACCTTTTATATTTTTTTCTTACCTCCTCAGTAATGTTTGTAAGTAAGTGCTCAGTTTAACAGCAGTAACATTGTCCAGTTTTGTGCTGTCTCACCATCGTTGCTTTAAAGAGTTGGTAACTAGGTTCATCACTTCTGTACCAGTTCAGTGTTTGTGTCATGCTGTTGCCCAAATGCTGCTCTGGAAGTTTTACTATAGAAAAGACTGGATTCTTTTTTTACCACCCCACCACATACCTAAAAAAACAAACAAAAAAAAGGGAATCAAAGTCCAAACTCTGGGATAATTTTTATCTTTTTCATTTAAATAAAGTGCCTTTGTTTCTAATGTTTTTTTGCATAGAGAATAATTGTACTTTGTGTTTATGATTTTATGAGAGAATAAGTATCTCTGGGAAACTTAAAGCTGCTGTCCTGTGACTTGAAGCATATAGAGTTAATGGTTGTTGCTTTTGTTTCTTAACAAAATCAAAAGTATGCTACAGACTCTTAAAATGGGCAATATTCAGACATGTGAGCAATAAACATTTTACTAAACAACTGTTCAGTGTCAGCTGAATCTGTTTTTTTTTAGCACCACCACGAGGAAGATTCTGCTTCAAGGTTAACATACATCCCTTTACACTTTTCTAAACACTGGCACCTCAGCATTAATAATTTGCACGGTTTTCATCATCTGAGAAGACCTGCAGGTTGGACTGAAACTATCTAAAAAGACACAGTAGAGTAGTTCACTAAACCTATCATTTGTCATTCTCTGAGTTTATTAACCATAATTTTTCTTCCTCCCAAAATGGCTTTAAATTCACGCAGAGGAAATGCCAGAGCAGCATTTCGAGCAAGTCATTTAACCCAAATTTGCAACTCAACTGTGGCTGAAATATTTCACCACTCTAGCAGGATTAGGCATCTTGTTGAGAAATTAATAGATTAACCCCTAACCCTAATTTATTAGAATAGTAGGTTATAGATTCCTAAAACTGTAAATATGATTATTTTTAATAATAATGCTGTCATTAGTGGTATTTCTAAATAGTCTCAACTAAGTTGCGACCTAAGTCGTGACGATTTGTCGACCTGTTGTAAATATGGGGCAACTTTGACTTGAATAATGTATCAGCAGGTTAACTATGATATTAACCAGTTGGTCATGTTGCTTCCAAATATGAAACCATTCTGAAATACTGCTGACATACTGGAATGAACAATTTTTTTCTCAACTATTCTACTTGAGACACTGTCTTTTCTCTATTGCTGTCTTAATCTCATCTTTTTCCTCTTACCTAAATGGTTCAATAAACATACTGTTTCATATTTAGTTAAATGACTAAACATTTGCCATCTCACAATAACAGATTTACTGGAGGTTTTGTTATTCAAGTTCCACTATTCCCGTCCTTACAAAGTCTGTTATGTCAGTGTACCATATTCTGAAAAAAACAGTATGACTTATAACAGCATTACATACATTACAGTTATAATTACAGTGTTAGTTGTCCAGAAACATGCAATTCCCAAACTTCTCTGACAAGTCTTTCAGCTTCAAAAAAATACAGGACTAACAAACTGGTGTTAGTCTTAAAGCTGTTAGTGTTCTGAAACAGAGCCAGTGAAGAATTTGATTTCAAATTCGGGTAAACATTAAATAGCCAAAAGTATATGGACAGGGACAACGACAGCGGCGGACGTCATTTCCAAGCGACGGTTAGTTTGGTGGAGTGCGGTAAATTAAAAAAACGAGATTAAAAAGTGAATTCAGGAGTGTTTAACATCATCACTACAGTGTAGAAATTAGGTAAATAGGTAACTTGCAGAGAGTAGAGTGGTGGATATAGGCCAACGGCCTGTACAGGTACAGTAGCGATATATTAGCGCTACTTTCTGTAAGCGGGTGTAAAATGGAGGGAAGGGAGGGGGACAGAGATAGTTGCAACAGCACGGAGATTAGTGAAGAGGAGTTTGAGATGGATAAAGAGGGTGGTAAATGGGAGCAAGTAGGGAGAGGAGGAAGGTAGTGTTGGGAACTTCGACTCTTTTGGCTGAATCGGATCATTTACTCTCGAACAGTAAATTGAACGAATCTTTGAACGAATCATTTCGTTCATTTTTTCCAGCAGGTGGCGCTGTAGCCCTACTGTGGGCGTTGCACAAAACGGCCACGGTTCTAAACACTTAACACTGAAGGAACCATAGTTTGCTTCAGCTGAGCTCACAAAATACAATACACAAAATGCCACAAACAATTCAAACCGTGTGAAAACCTGGGAAAGCAAATACACAATAAGGTGACTTGTGTATGTATCCTCCCTGCCATTGTTGTTTAAAGCCTGACAATGACTCGGTAGCTGTCACATGACAAATTGACAAACGAGAACGATCTTCAGCCCTGTCACGTGACAGCTGGTAGAGAACAAGTAAATGTAAAACTCACATTCATTTTGACTCATTTGATTTTACATTATCATTTATCTATTTACACACTTCAGGCATTATATACACAACAACACTATACATATCTACAAGAACCGAAGACCACTAATTAATTATGGTTTCATGACAAATGAATGAACATCACAAATCAGACATCATTGATTTCCTCCTTCGTTTCTCAGTCTACAGTAGAGCCCTGCGGCACTGTTTTCTTCACCCTGTTTTGAATTTCTGACCATTACCTCCCGCAACGTGTGTTACACTCCCGCCCGCAGCTGCAAAACTTTAAGAATTTATGCCCGCACAATAAAAGAAATGCATTGATTTTGTGTCTTCTCCCGTCCCACAGGAGAAAACACGTCATTTTATAGGCTATTAATAAAGAGATTCACGGACAATTGAGAAACTTCTCCAAATATCACACTTGCCTTGCTTTGTCTTTGTGCTGTAAAGACCTTCTTTGAGCTTCCTTTCCACATCCTTTATTGACATCCTGTCGCTAGGCTACATCCCGATCTCACAGTGTTTTTAGCCGCCAGCAGTTGAGTCGTGAACAAATCAAAACTGTTTCCTGTGCGAGTAGCCATAGCCCGAGGAGTTGAGTCGTGAATGAATCAATACTGTTTCCTGTGCGAGGAGCCATAACCCGAGGAGTTGAGTCGTGAACGAATCAATACTGTTTCCTGTGCGAGGAGCCGTAACCGAGGAGTTGACTCGTGAACGAATCAAAACTGTTTCCTGTGCGAGGAGCAGTAACCCGAGGAGTTGACTCGTGAACGAATCAATACTGTTTCCTGTGCGAGGAGCCATAACCCGAGGAGTTGACTCGTGAATGAATCAAAACTGTTTCCGGTGCGAGGAACGAATCAAAACTGTTTCCTGTCCTGCTGACTGAGCTTATGCAGCTGCCGCCTGCCATGTGGCGAGAGAGGGTACTGCATAGAAATGAATCATTTCTGTTTCCTGTCGTGCTGACTGAGTTTATGCAGCAGCCGCCTGTCATATGGGGAGGAAGGGTGCTGCGTGAAAACGAACGAATCACTCACTGAGACTACTCGTTACTCCCGAGTCATATAAAAGATTAGTTAATATCGAACTAATCGTTCGCGAACCACACATCACTAGAGGAAGGGGAAAGTGTGAAAGAGAGAAAGAAAGAAGATAAAGATAGCTTAGAAGGCAATGAGAGTGAGGGACAGGGAGATGAGGGGAGGAATTGGAAGAAGGGAGACTTTAATGTAGTGGTGAGATTTGAAGGTGAAGGGGGAGTTAAAAAATGGATCCATTAAAAATTACAAAAATAATCAAAACACAAGTAGGAGAAATCAAATATGCTAAAGTGTTAGGAGATGGAAACTTGCTAATTGGATGTAACACAGAAACACAAGTAGAAAAAGCTCAGAAAATGGTGAGTGTAGGAAAAATTAAAGTTACAAAAACATTGAGAGTTGGAGAGCAGAGAAGTTTTGGATGTAAGGGAGTGATAACAGGGGTTCCCCTTGGAATAAACATGAAAGTTGTAATGGAAAACCTGAGAATGAGAAATACCACAGTTAAAGATGTTAAAAGAATGACAAGAGGACCTGAGAAAAATATTCAGAAACAGTGGTTATAGAATTTGATGCCAAAAACTATCCCAAAAGAAATATATTTTGGATTTGTAAAATGTAGTGTTAGAGAATTTGTTCCAAAACCAATGATGTGTTTTAATTGTCAAGAAGAAGGACATATTGCTTGCAGGTGCAAAGGCAAAAGAAGGTGTGCAAGGTGTGGAGGGGATCATGAATATGTGTGGAAGTGTGGAACGAGTGTGAAACCAAAATGCTGTATCTGTGGAGGAGAACATAGTGTAGCATACGGGGAATGTGAGGCTATGAAGAGAAGGAGAACAGTGCAGCAGATGAAAGTGAACGAGAAAATATCGTATGCCGAAGCTGCCAGGAGAGCGGGAAAGGAGAATGGCAGTGGTAAGCAACAGAATAGAGAGAAAGCAGTGGTGACGGATATTGGGCAAGAAATTGAAAAGTAAATGGTAGAGGAAAAAACAAAGATTGGTGACATTCGTAGCAGGGGTCATAAATGCGACTGCAGATGTTAAATCTAAAACAGAAAGAATACAGATCATAGTTAAAGCAGCAGTACATCATCTGGGTATGAGAGGGATAAGATGGGAAGAAGTGAGAGATGAGTTGAGTGTTCAGGCTAGTCAAGAATCATCATTGGATAGTATTAACAATATATATATATATATAACAATATTTTATTTTATTCTTCGTTGCAAGGGAAAAGATCAGTCCACACCATTCAGCGGCAATGGTATGAAAAGATACAAACAAAAGGAATACAGAGCATTTATACCTGACGAGGGGGCTTTGTTCTTTAGGTGCAGTCTTGATGATAATTAAGAAACAGGGGGTTAAAACAATTATCTTGTCTGAGTGTTAATTAAGAGGTAAATAGTTTAAAACAATTAGCGTGTCTGGGTGATACAAATGGTTAATGTGGATTGGAGAGTCTGTCAGTCCTGAGACATAAAATCCATCACAAACATCAAAGAAAGAAATAAAACAGCAGATCTAGTACAGGAATTTTATAACTATGTGGAGGAAAAATATGGAGAATATGTGTGTGTGTATATATATATATATATATATATATATATATATATATATATATATATATATATATATATATATATATATATATACAGATGGGTCCAAAGAGCAGGCAACAGGAGTAACAGCAACACACAATCGTGGTTCCCATTTGTAATAGACCAATTTCAAGAAGAACATTGGATCAATTAAGTATATATGCAGTGGAATTATGTGCAATATTGCAAGCAATAGAATGGAGGGAGGGGATGAGGATTAGGATAATAGTTATATGTAGCGATTCATTTTCATCACTCTTAAGTATTAAAAACGGAACAGCAAAAACACATCAGGAAATTTTGTATGAAATACAGTTAAAAAAAATATCCAGGTTAACGTTACAGGGGAGGGAAATAGTGTTTATGTGGGTACCAGCTCATGTAGGAATAAAAGGAAATGAAAAAGCAGACAAAGCTGCTAAGGAGGCAGTAAATAAAGAGGTGGTGGAAATGAAAGTATAATTATCAAAAACAGAGGGGAAAAGTTTATTATGGAAAGAAATAAACAAACAGTGGAATCAATATTGGAAGAATCAGGAAAAAGGAAGACATTTATATAAATTACAAAGTGTAGTAGGAGAGGCAGGGTGTTATGGGCAGAACAGAACAAGTTATTATGAGCAGGATAAGAATAGGACATTGTAAACTGAATAATACACTTAAGATAATGGGGAAACATCCAACTGGGCAGTGTAGCTGTGGGGCGAGACAGACAGTGGAACATGTGATAGTAGCATGTCCCAGATATGGAAGGGAGAGGGAAATAATGAAGATAGGGCTGCAGAAGGCAGGAATAAGATAATATAATCTGAAAAAAAGATAGTAGAATCTGGTAAATCTAAAGAAGGGGGAAAATAATTATAGGATTCCTGGTGTCAACTGGAATAATTAAAAGAATATAGAAAAGAAGAACTCGAAAGAAGTCTTGTCCAGTAGATGGCGGCATATGCAACATCAAGGATGCCAGCTGACATTAAAAATCAAAGAAGAAGACCACGAAGAAGAAGAAGAAGAAGAAGACGAAGACGACGACAGGGACAACGTCGGTCAGCAGGTGGAAACAGCGAGCTTTAGAGACAGAAACTGGAAGTAATGCTGAAGAAAACGCCTGTTTTGCCCTTCCCCTAGCAGTGCATGATGGTCGGAGTGCCGGTGCTACCTACCCCTGTGAGTCAAGTTGTTCCTCCAGTTCCTCCAGTGTTTATGAGATGGTGAAGAGGAGAAACACCGGCTGCTGTGTTTCACACGACAGGTACGAAAGTGACTGAAACTCCACTGTTGCTGAACTTGACGGGTTTTTTTTCTTGCTTCATCTCGTTTGTAAGATACATCTGTCTAGCTAACCTGCTAGCATTAGCTAGTCTACGTGTAACCGTCGCTGACAACATTAGCTTTAGCATGAGCATATGCATCAGTGTTTAGCTCAGGCCATGGATAACTTGCGTCTTAGCAGCCTCTGACAGCGAAACTACAAGTAGTTTTGTTTGTCCTGTATCGGCATTTCCCCTCGACTTCACTGTCAGTTTCAGGTTGTAATACTGACAAATCTAGACTACGAATACAGCGGAGCCAAGCTAAAGGTAGCTGGATAGCTCCTGTCACAGCAGTCTGCCCTCAGGGCAGATCTCACAGTCCACACTCGCAATGCAAAACCTCTTACAAAGTTAACGTAGAAGGTATTGTATGTCAGTATTTTCATTAAACCATTACGTTATCAATGTAGAACTAATTTAATAAGCATTTTGATTTTTAAATATTTTTAATATTTGCGGCAGTTATATAATGTATGTTTATTATATAAACTGATTATAGGCAATGCTACCAGACATTACGTTTCTGTTATTGTATCAACATTACATTAAAGCCATGTATATGTCTGACAGCTCCTCTCAGTTGCTAATAAGCAAACTGTACAAGTCAACATCCAGGTTAATTTGGATATTGATAATAGAAAAACAAAAAATGGACACATTATACCAGTCAGAATCTCTCTTTCAAGTCGACTACACTAATGTACGTGTGATGTTCCTGCAGCAAGAATAGAACTTAAATATAGCTGCAAGCAGCGATGGTGGGGTCTAGCAGAATAGCAGGTAAGCCTGTGGCTGCTCAGGAAGGCATCATGAGTCCATACACCAAGTTTGGTGTTTGAGATGAACTCGTCTTCATCCAGGGATTCCAACGGTACCTCATTTGTCCAATTTCAACCAACGGCTCCAAAGTTATGAACAAAATGCAGTTTTGCTATTTATAGCGCCCCCTAAAGGTCAAAGTTCACCAAATGTCAAAAGGGCAACCGGTTGCTGAGATATGGCCTCACGTCCTGTTTGGCGTTGTCGCCGCTAACTTTGATTGGTTGTAGTGGGTAAACAAAGTCGAAATTGAAGAAAGAAAAAAAAGCTTTTGTGCGGATTGGTCCAAAGATACTCTGTGCCAATTTTCATGAGACTTGATCAAAATTTGTGACCTGTGAAAATTTTTTAAGGTTTTCAACAAAATCCAAGATGGCGGAAAATCTAGTCAGACGGAAAATGACGTCATAGGGTGCGTTGGACTCGTCATGATCCAAGGATTCCAACGATACCTTGTTTTTAAAATTTGGACCAACGATTCAAAAGTTATTTAGCTGAATGTACTTCAAACATTGACGTGTTGGTGGCGCTAGAGAGTTTAGATTTTGGGCACGAAAATTCTTGAGTTTTCTAATGGGATGGTCCTAAAAACATGTGCCAAATTTCACCGCTTTTTACCATACGGTTCTACGGGCTGCCATAGACTTCAATTGCAGCGGAAAGTAGATCAATAATAATAGGAAAAACAGCTAAAACAATAGGTGTCTGCAGCTTCGCTGCTAGACCCCTAAATATTCACTTTAATCTATAACAGTCCATGTCCTACTGTGAAGCAGTTAACAATCCTCTAAAGTAGTCCAAAAATGTAGGTTGGCTAATTATTTCTATTTTAACCCTCAAATAAATCTCACAGTATGATGGAAACACACAGCCAAGCTGTGTGTGGGAGCTGCAGTTTGACATGTTTGAAGTGTTCAGCTTTTAAATGACTCTTCTGACTTTTGTGGTAACAGTGAGGTTGTAGTGTTTCCCCTGATTCTCTCATCTGTGTGATGGGATTAACAACAGAGGGTCTTACACCGCCACAGTGGTCGGATTGGAACTCACCGTCAGCATAACAACACATTAATGCCCCGCATCCCGCACAGCTCAGTCAGTTTGCACAATACAACCAACTTTCTCTGTTTAATTATGTCTTTTTATAGTATTTCCAGAAAAGAGGAATGAATGTATGACTGCACTTTATTGAAGACAACCACATAAAGTCAAACCTTTTTGATTTATAGACATGCCAAGCACTACAAATACTGAAAAGTTGAAATATGTTGCAATCAATATTTTACAATATTGAGCCATTCATTACATGTGACGCCTACAGTAATTGTTATAGAGTAGAATAGAATAGAGATCTTTATTGTCATTGCACAGAAGTACAATGAAATTAAGGTAATCTACCTTTTAAAGAAGTTTGGAACATACTCTAATGTCCCACTTTTGGTTAATGCTTTATTTGTCATATAGTTCAATGTCATTTATTTTATTTTTCTTCCCGGCAACAGACA
The DNA here is from genome assembly GCF_036924035.1 of Leuresthes tenuis. Taxonomy (NCBI): domain Eukaryota; kingdom Metazoa; phylum Chordata; class Actinopteri; order Atheriniformes; family Atherinopsidae; genus Leuresthes; species Leuresthes tenuis. Next base: position 27,811,636 of record NW_027325358.1, read on the forward strand.
TGTCTTACTTAACCCCACCTCACAGAAGATAGACAAGCAGATTAAGTAGTTAAACATTTTGCAGCTAGAATAAAAAGCAGGATTCTGATCCATCAGGTGGAAATCATAAGTTTTCAAAGTGGGATTTACTCATGTATGAAATTAAATAAGTTCTTTAAAAGGACATCCACAGTTCTGTACACACAGCTAACTGATGTGTTTAAGATTAAAACGGCATACCCTGCAAACACATCTACTCCATACAAGGAGACTGATAAGCAGATTTAGGGCCCTGAGTCAAGCATCATGACTTTTCATGCTAAAACGGAAGTACAGAGTTGGAAAAATATCAAATGGGGAGCTTGAACAATTCCCTCTGCAGATGAAACCTGTCTTTATTGACACACACATTTACTCATCTTAGAAATATGCTTTGTGTGGAATTAAGCCATATGTTGATGCTTATTTGTCAAAGGACTTGTAAGTTTCTACATTTCCTGCATCAAAGAAGTAAAAGCCCTCGAGTGTGAAGATGAACTCACGAACACGATGTTAAGTTTTTTTTTTTAAGGTGGATGCTTCTAGTTTCCTATAGATGTCAATGAGGGTCTGATGGATGCAGCTGCATCGGTGCTGAAGATGTGGCACATGGGCACATTTTTAAGATTTGCTTTGAGTTTGAAACAGTGAATTTGCTACTGAAAGCCACAGAGGGTGGGGAGGCCAATTAGTATTGAGCACGATTGAAACGTAGTTGGTCTGATTCTTTTCGTGATAGTACAGAAAAAAAAACAGATTTTGCTAGCCCAAATTTAGTTTTAATTAATTTTTTTTTCTGTTTGTGTTTCTAGCTAGCCTCCTGGGAGGCGAGTCCCAATGCCATGGCCTCTAGTCACAGCTCCTCCCCAGTGCCTCGCTCCACCAGTGGAGGCCGAGATGGGATCCATCACAAGGAACGGGGCCTCTCCCCCCCTCGATGCCGGACGATCCGCTCCTTGCCTGATGTCTGCCCCAAGGAGCCTACTGGTGGGGAAAATTGGAAGACTTTCCTCCATTAGCATGTGTAGACATTACTAAGCTGGTTAGAGGCTTGGGTGATCTCTTAATTTTTCTTGTTTTGTCCCACCAATTATCCAAAATTCAAAGATACAGGTTTATAAGTGTGAAATTTAATTGATCTCTGTGAGTCAAGTTTTTTGGCTGTTTTAGGGAAAAAAAGCAACCTTTCTATTGCAGTGCAGCAACTGTCTTTGCAATTGTTTTTAATGCAGGAATGCATAATACAGAATTTTGTGTAATCCATTGCTTATTTGACATGAGAAGTGATGGCATGAAAAAAAGTAACTTTTAAAATCATTATTAATCATCATCAGCCATCAATTTAGTGACTCAGAATTGTTTCAGCCTGAAAATACAGTGAAAGGGGTATCGTTGCTGATATAAGATCAATATGCTGAAAAACACCAGACATTATATACACAGATGGGTCCAAAGAGCAGGCAACAGGAGTAACAGCAGCAGCAATGGTGGTTCCCATTTGTAATAGACCAATTTCAAGAAGAACATTGGATCAATTAAGTATATATGCAGTGGAATTATGTGCAATATTGCTAGCAATAGAATGGAGGGAGGGGGTGAGGATTAGGATAATAGTTATATGTAGCGATTCATTTTCATCACTCTTAAGTATTAAAAACGGAACAGCAAAAACACATCAGGAAATTTTGTATGAAATACTGTTAAAAAAAATATCCAGGTTAACGTTACAGGGGAGGGAAATAGTGTTTATGTGGGTACCAGCTCATGTAGGAATAAAAGGAAATGAAAAAGCAGACAAAGCTTTAAAGCCATAAAATGACAAACAGACATTTTCCCTTCAGCTGTAATTTTTTCCCCATATTACCCTACCTAATGCTGACGGTACTTGTAAAAAAAATATATATAAAAAGAATAAAAATAAAAGGAGTTCCATATACACAGCTTATAAAATTAGATGAGTTAGACCTTTATTAGTCCTACAGCAGAGACATTTTTATGTCACAGCAGCAGCAGGATACAAGATTTCAGGTGACCAAAACAAAGATCACACATCCAGTTATAATAATGATAAAAAAAATGGGATAACATAAAATAGATAACTTATTTAGAAGAGAATAGCAATATGATAAAAAGTCAAATATTCAGTATAGGGCTATGTTATAGAACAAAGTAAGGTTGAGAATAAAAAATTGTGTTATGTAAGCAGTGGTTGTTGAGAACCCTGATGGCTGATGGGATAAAAGATCTGCGGAAGCAGCAGTCTGTTGCTGAAAGAGCTGCTTCAAACCCCGAGTGTCGTGCAGGGGATGAGAGGTGTGATAGATGTCAGCTTGGCCAACATCTTGCTCGCTCCCACCTCTTCCAGGGAACAGAGTTGGTCCCCCTGACCAGTTTGTTTAGTCTTTTCCTGTCTGTCCTTATTATTGAAAGACTATTGTTATGTCACAGAATAATCGAGCAATAAACTTAAATGTCACCTGCTTTATTCTTTGCCACTGTTGATGGCTTTGCAAAGTTGTGATTCATATCAGGGATGGGCGTTTATGCCACTTAATCTGTATATAGTTACAGAACCATCTCATCTTTTCAGTTGCCAATTAAAGTAGAATGGACTTTTAGTTAGGAGGACCTTGATGAGACCAGAGGGAGAAGAGCTTGTTTCTTAACCCTCTGAGATCTATGATCTGATCGCATGATGTCATTAGGGCTCAGACCCCAGAGGGTTAAAGGGTCAGGATAAAATTACCAAAAATTTGTTTTTCATCAATACATCATGCAGTTCTACCATAGTGGCTCTCCAGACTAAAGCTTGAAGTAAGCATATGTTCCATTTAAATGTCTAACAGTTAAAATGTATTAACCATCTTTTTACAATAACCAACTTTTAAAAAAAAAAGACTGCTTCTTTTTTTCACGTGCACCTGCAGTTGAGGCGCGGAGCCTGTGTAACGGTCCATCTGTGGTAGCAGAGCACGACCAATGGACGGTGTACAGCTCGAAAGTTAACCTCCCCGCTGCGCTAAATGACCCACGACTTGCCAAACGGGAGTCTGACTTTTTTACCAAAACATGGGGGCCGGACTTTACAGAGACAGAGGTGATGCCCTCTTTCTACCTCTCCAACATCACCAGGGAACACTTCGGTCCCTACCTGCAGGAGATGACTCAGGTAACACACATGTTGATTTAATCAGATAATTTCTGCTTGGTGGTGAACTGATGGGCTCAACATCTCTGTGACTCAGTTCCTCAGTTTTAATGATGCTGGTTAAATACATTGCTGCAAAAGTTTCAGATATTTTTATGACATTTTGATTTATGAAACAGTTTTTACATTGACAACAAAAAGAGAGCGGTCTTCATTTGTCTGGTTAGAATGGGTCGGATTCCTCTTTTTATTCTTAATCTGAAACTTCCCACTCAGCAGCTTTTTAATCCTTAGTGTGGTGTATTACTTGCATTCAGTTTCTTATTGCTGTAAAAGGAAGTGTGTTTAAACTTTTTGAACTAAAGTTCTATTGAGTTTCACTTCTACACGGAAGAGCTAAAGCTTTTTGTTCCTTTTGACTCTGTCACCTTGAGCAGCTTCTTTCTCTTCCTGTAAGAGATGTTTTTGTTTTTAGAGACGTCATCATCTGCTATCTGGGCAACATTATTTTAATTTCCTCCCTCAGGTTTCATAATGGTGATGAACACTGAAGAAAAACACTCAACATTCAACTGATATTTCCTCATCCCTGCAGTTTGCTGTTTTATTACTGTGACCTTTTTGAGTATTTTGTGCCACCCTCATGCTAAACCTTTTTGTTTTTTTACCCTCTCAGAACAAAAATGAGGAAAATTGCAACGATCCTCCTGTTTATGATCTGGGCAGCATGTTGGGGATACTCCAATAGCTTTAGCTTTGTTTAAAACTCTTAATCCATTTGTTTTTCTATGGTTTTATTTTTAGAGGGAACGAATTCATGAACGTTGCAAGACGATCTGTCCCAACAAAGACGACGTGGATGCTGTCTCCAGCATCACCACCAACCACGGTATGAATTATTAACTGGCTTCTGCTGTCTCAGGGCTCACCTTGTATGCATCCTCTGTAATTCCTAAAAGAATCGGAGAACATGCACATCACCTTGAAAACACGTATACGTTATGCACAACATATAGTATATACTGTACCTCCCCACTGGGAAATCTTCTGTTATTTTACAGATGAATCAGAAATTAGACATTGTAGTGCCTTGAAAAAGTAATCACCCCCATTGGCATTTGTTCTTTTTTATTACCTTACAACCTTGTAATAAATACATTTTTGGGAGGTTTGCAATGCTTAATCATCACATGAGTCTACTATTATGAAGGTGCAGAATATTTGTAATTGTGAAACAATTAAAATATGTGACAAAAAAATAAACTAAACATTTTAATGTGCCTAAGTGTTATTCCCCCTAAATTCATGACTTCATAGTACCTGCTCTTATAGCAATGATAGCTGAAAGTATTTTGGATTATATGCTGGTGTTGATAACTGAGTGGCTGGTGGTGGCAAAAAAAAAAGTTGACCACTCATTTGACTTGACTTGCATTTATTCCAGTGACCCATTTAATCATCTATTGCATAGCTGTCGATGAGCACACCAAAGCTTACACCCTACTAAATTGTCTGCTGCTTTCGCTACTAGCATGCTGAAGCTAACTAGAGTTGTGGCTGCCAGCATTTGGCTTTTCATTTTCTTTTCAATTTAGTGCAACCTTGTTCACTACTGACTCAGCTGAAAGCAAGTGCTTTGAGAACTCTCTTGCAAAATGCAAATCTTATCTGAATAAAAGTTCCCTGGGAAATGGAAAACTGGAAACTGGATTTTTTTATTTATTTATTTTTATTACTATGAAAAAATACAAGCGCACAGAAAAGCTGCTTAACTACAATATGGAAAGAAAATGTCAGTCATTTCCACCAACTTATTTCATCCACCCGACATAATGTAAGATGACAGAAACCACGCGTTTGGTCTTTCATCAGCCGAAAAGAGCACACGTCACCCCTCTGTTCATTGAACTCCACTGGCTACCCATAGCTGCCTGCATCAAATTCAAGTCGCTGATGTTAGCCTACAAAGTCCTTAATGGAACGGCTCCCATCTACTTGAAAGCCTTGCAAAGGCTTATGTCACAACTTGGTCACTCCGGTCATCACAGGATTATCGTCTGGCAGTGCCTGCACCATGCTTAAGACTATCCAGACTCTTTTCATGTGTTGTTCCACAATGGTGGAATGACCTTACTGAGTGCTACTAGAACAGGGTATAGTCTTTCTTCAAGAAACTCTTGAAGACCCAGCTCTTTCAAGAGTATCTCCTATCCTAGCACTTACCCTGTACTCCCCTACCCCCTCTACTGCACTTTATCTTTCTGTACTTCCCTCTCACCATTCTTTTATCCATCCATCCATCCACTTTCTATACCCACTCAATCCAATTCAGGGTCACAGCGAGGCTGTAGCCTGTCCCAGCTGCCACTGTGCAGGAGGTGTGGCACCCCCGGGACAGATTGCCAGTCGATCATAGGGCGAACACAGAGACAGACAAGATGAACAAACAATTTAGAATGAAGAATCAGGCTTACATGCGTCCTTTTGGAACCCTTCTATCTGTTCTTACCAATTTCCGAGGCCCTACTGATGGAAAAGCCTCCTCACAGTATGATGTTGTCACCATCACGCTTAATTGTGGGCATGGTCTTCAAAAAATAATGCGATGTGGGGTTTGTACCTTTGTTTCTTTTTTTATGGCTACCCTTCTGTAAGTTGTATACTCCACCTTTATGGTGTATACTGCTTGAATTGGTACTTTAGATGGGCACTACATTCTCTGGTGTTGAGCTTTGCAGCTCTTCTTAGTTTTCTTAGTCTGTCCTTTCTTGGCAGATTTGTAGTGGTGCCACAGTTTTTCCAGTTTCCGAATAATGGTCCTCTATGACATGTATGGTTTATGACATCTTTTCATAACTCAACCCTAATCTGTAGCTCTCCAGAACTTCCAGAATCTCAAGATTTTTGTAGAGCTCCTTGGTCTTCATTATTTTTGCTTGCTTGGTGGTTCCTAATTATTTGTGGTGTGTAGTCAGGGGCCTTTCACAACATGTACATACCTACATACTCAAATCATGGTTAGACTTTGATTCCACACAAGTGGACTAATTATTATGTGACTTCTGAAGAAAACTGTCAGCATCAGATCTCATTCTTGGGCTTCAAAGTAAAGAGCAGGTGAATACATGTGCATTCTCTTTACTCTTCAGTTTTTGTTTTTTCATGATAATAATAATAATAATAATAAAAAAGGTTTAACTTTGCACCACTTTGGAATATCTCTTCTAGATCCAGTGAAAAAAAAATGTCTATTTGAATTACTAGTTGTAATGCAACCAAACAGGAAAAACACCATAAGAGTTTAATACAGATTCTATTGTAACGATTCACAGTGAATTGAAAAAGACAAAATTAAAAAAACAGGGATTTATGTTCTACCTACTCGAAACAGTAAATTATATTCCTTTCTGATATTTCCAGTCTGAGTTTACTTGTAATCGTGGAAAAAAATGTTTATCCCATTGTTGTGAAATTGATATATCAGAAAATTAAAAAAGATTAGACTTTGAACTCTGAATAGAAAAGTGTCTCAAATGATAAAATGAAGGAAAAAAGGGATTTATAAACAAAGAGGCATAGGTAAATTCTTGACAAACACATTTTAAGTTCAACTTGACTGGTAGTTAAAGGAATACAATCCCAAAGTAGTAGTTTAGTTTTATCAACAGCCCATTTTCACCACATTAATTTAGATTTAAAATGATATGGAAACACGGGTGCAACTAAAGGATTTGTCTTTCATGGTTATGTTTTATTAACAACACTTATCTACTTTGCTAGTGTCTGCCTCAGTTTTTTTTTTGTGTAAAGCACTTTGTAGCATCAGTTTCTGCAGGTTCCTCTGTTAGTGAACTTAATAGTTCTCATTGCAAATGGAATGACTGATTACTAATCTAGAGCTTTTTTCATTTCCTGCAGACAAATCCAGAGCTGAGCTGGAACAGGTTCCGAAGGTAGCACATCTTTCTTATTCTCTACTTCTAATGAACATGTGTAAAAGTGTTCTTTACAGTTGACAGGCATTGGTCTTTTTTGCACCATTCTTTATGTACAGTACTTGCACTGTAGTGATCTCTTACTGTAAATCTGGACATGGTAGGTCCAGATTTCTCCTTTACACCAACTAGTTGGAAGTGTGGCTCATTTTAATCGAGTGATTCTTGCGTTTTTATGGAAATGGCATGGTCACGCTGAAGAAGAAAACAATATCTGCAATGGAATCAATCGTAAAAAAATTATGCTAAATTTCTGTCTTTCTTTTTTTTAATGTATTTATTTTACAACGATTGAAGGAAATGCAATCACTTTACAACATTTTTACAGTTGTTTGCATCTTAAATGCTTGAACAGAAGGCAGCTGGACCCCTTTTCTTAGACATTTATCTTTTATTCAGAAGGCTTCTTCACTTCTAACTGACTGGTTGGGAGTTTTGGGTTCATAAACTGTTGTTAGGACATTATAAGCTGCTGTTTGGACAATGACAGATTAACAGAATCGTTGAAGCTGTTGAAGTCACATGTTTGTTATTGATCCAGCCGCATGTCCTGTGGGTTGTTTTTGGTGATTGTTACATGTGACTTATTTAAACTTCTATGAGTTTCATAAGACTCCACTCTTCAGTTGAACTACTTTTGTTTCTCATTATTACATACTAAGTGATGAAAAGTTATTAGCCCAAGAACTTCTTCTGGGGTACTGACAAGCTGTTAGCAGTTTTCTATATAATTTTTCTGTGCACACAAGTGTTGTGAATAAATGGTTGCTCTTGCAACATACCATTTGAAAGCTAAGATTCTTGTGACTCAACTGAGTCTAAGTATTTTACTTATTGTTTACAAGTCTTGTTGGCATTTAAAGATTCTTGATACCATAATATAAAACATTAACCAGCGTCATTAGCTTTTGATTGACACCAGACTTGAGACCATCAGAACTTTACTCGCATCCACATAACCTACGTTACAGTAGCCTCTGAGGGTCTTAAGTTAAGATGGTGTTTTTAGACAGTAATTAAGTTCACAAATGGCAGTGAAGGCATGAGATTTTGTTAACACACTGTCACAATGATTTATTTTAATACTCATTTTCCCAAAATTTTGTGCTATGAAAGAGAAACTTGCATGTATATATCATATCAATAAAACAGTATTGTTCCCGGGGTTACAACAGGCCATCTTCACAATCGCCAATCAGTGCTGGGTGTCTGTTTTCTGTTTTGTCTGGTCTTGCAGATATTTATGAGACCTGACTTTGCTCTAGAGGACCCAGCTACCTTCAACTCTGTCTTGCCCTGGTCAAACTTTCACAGTGCCGGAGGGAAGAGCAGCAGAGATGTGGCGTCCTCCAAGCTGCTGCAGGAAAAGGTGTACTCTCAGCAAAACATACACAGAGCAGCCAAAACTTTCTCCCTGCCAATTCAGGTGTAATGTTTTCAAACATAACATGCATAACATGCATAACAGTGATGAGCCAAACTTTCAGTATTGTCACTCATCTTTAAGTTAAGTTAAGTCTTTATTGTCATGTAGATGCACAAAATTACTCCTCTGCATTTAACCCATCCAGGTTGGACAGGTTGAACACACACATGCACAGGGTCACACAGTCATGGAGACAGATGCCATATACACTGGAGCGGTGGACCGCCATTCACTAAGCACATTCACACCGCCCGGGGAGCAGGGCACCTTGACTGTAGCTCATGTAACGAGGTGGACTGCCACCTCAGCTGTCAGTTCACCAATCTTTGAGCAGTGAGAGTGGGAATCGAACCGCCAACCTTCAGGACAACCCACTCTCACCACTGAGCCACGGTTGCCTTAAGGAGACCCTTATCAATTAACGCATAGGAGCAGACAACTAACAAGTGATGCAATAATTTTTTGAGATGGTGTTTAAGGGACTTTAAATCATCTTCAGCCCAGTCTTTATTCAGTCTTATTTTTTTCTTTCTGTTGATGATTGGTTCAGTTTTGGGTTTGCAATATTTTATTTGATAAAATAGGAACATTTCTAAGCTAAAAAGAAATGGTAGTGTAACCCTAATCCTGATAAAACTTGGAGGTTGTTCATGAAAAATTAAGGAACGAACGAACAAACCAAAAAAAAAAAAAAAAATCCGATTTTGTGTCATCGTTGTGATTGTGGACTGGTGTGGTCGTTAGCACTATCGCCTCACAGCAACAGTGGTGCTAGTTTGAGTCCCGACTGGGGACTCTCTGGCTACGGTCACACTGCAGGTCTTAATGCACAATTCCGATTTACTGATCAAATCCGAATTTTTTTTTATTTATTTATTTTTTTTGGCTGTTCACATTACCTCTTTAAATGTGGTCTGTCTACGGATTTCTATGTGAACAGCTCATGTTTCTGAAGTGACCCGCATGCGCAGTTGATAATTGATGACGTCACGCCCATAGACCACGCCACAAAGGTGTTTACTGAAGCGACCATGGCAACGGCAACCGGTATTGCAGGACTGTATGGCTTAATGCTAAAAATCAGGGCTCTTCAAGTGTCACGAGACACACACATTTCAACAAGTTCTCATGCTCACACATGGTATTTCTCACGCTGAAAAAAAAAAGTAGCTATCGCTATGGAAACAGCAGGAAACAAGCACGTCTCCCATGAATCTGAGCAGACCAACGTTAACAACAGCACTAATAATAATCTAAGTAATAAAAGACCTGTCCAATCCCCTCACTGGGCGGGATTCTCACTCTTGCATTCATTCAAAACTTGAGAGCCCTGCTAAAAATTAGTGTGGTTACACGGAGTAGGAATTCTTCCAGAACTTTAGAATGTCGAGGAATGCCTTTCATCACATTTGTCAGCGCCTCTCCCCGAGACTTTCAAGAGGAGACACATCGTTCAGGAGATCCTTCTCCTTGAGAAAGCAAGTGGGAGTGGGGCTATATTGGGTAGCAATGGGGACGGGTTACCACGCCTTGGCCAACCTGTTTGGCATCGCAAAGTCCTCCATTTGCGCTATTGTGCATGACTTCTGCAAAGCTGTGCACCAAGTCCCCATGCCTGACTATATTAAACTACCCCAGGGAGACGATCTCCAGGAGGTGCTGCGAGGCTTCAGGCAGAGGTGGGGTTTCCCCCAGTGTACTGGGACGATCGACGGGAGCAGTGCAGCGCGGGTCAGAATGATGTCAAAGTCGAATTAAATACGACCTGGCTGTTCAGACTGCGGTCGCATTTAAAAAAAATCAGATACGTATCCGATTTAGTACCACATTTAGAAGTGGCCTGATTCCGATTCGAAAATGTCAGATTCAATGCGACTTGTGCTGTTCACACTGTCAAATCGGATATGGCTCACATATGAGCGAAAAAATCTGATTCAGGTCACTTGCAACTGCAGTGTGACCATATCTTCTGTGTGGACCTTGTGCATGCATAGATTATTTCCGGGTACTCTGTCTTCCCACAGTCCAAAGACATTTATGTTAAGTTAATTGTTGAATATAAACTGACCCTGGCAGTGAGTGTGAGCATGCATAGTTGTTCATCTCGTATGTCTCTGTGTTAGCCCTGGGATGTGTGTTAGCCCTCCAGCACCTTTGCAATCCTAAATTGAACTAAGCAGATGTAGGAGGCTAATGGATGGATGTTGTGATTGGCAACCAGTGGTGGAAAGTAGCTGAACAATCATTTCCTATGTGCTGATTTTATTGCATCCGCTCTTCCCTCTAGCTGAGTCACTACCTGGATGTTGTGGAGGTCAGCATTGCTCGACAGATATCGCTGCGATCTGAGGCTTTTTTCCATGCAATGTCCTCACAACACGAGCTGCAAGACAGGCTACAAGAGACGCAACGAGCAGTAGCCGTCCTGCGGGGCCGTACAGTAGCCATGGATCGGGTCATGTGCCAGGGGCCTCTCCAGGCCCTCCGTGCTGCTCTGACTCGCAACAACTGTGTGAAGCTGCACAACAAGCTGAAGTTGATGGCAGCAGTGCATCAGACGCAGCCTACGGTGCAGCTGCTGCTCTCCACCTCAGAGTTTGTTGGAGCGTTGGAGCTCATCGCCACCACCAAGGAAGTGCTGCAGCAGGAGCTTCAGGGAATTCACAGCTTCAGGTAAGGGCTAGCTTTTTAGGAATATCAGTGAGTATATTGGTGTGGAATTCTCTTGATTGTAATTTTTCTTAGTTTTCCCTTCACATCAGTTTGGTATGGTAACATGTAGTTTAGTATGCTGGGGCTTTATTTGTCTACTTGAGATTTTATACGTAAAAGAACCCATCACACCTTAAATGATAAATCATGTGATAAAACCTCAGTGCATGAAATGCAACTGAAACAGAGTGCAGTCTATGCTAGCTGCTGCTGTAACCACTGTAACACGTTAAAATTAAGATATTGATGTCTTCTGTCTTCTGTATGTGTCCCTCAGACATCTGGGCTCACAGCTGTGTGAACTGGAGAAACTGATCGATAAGATGATGGTGGAAGACTTCAGTATGTATGCCCGCAGTGACCTGAACCGCAATCTGAAGGAGGAGCCGCAAGTGTTGGAGAAGGTCTGAACTCATCTGCTCTGTACTAAGGCTCATGATAAGTACATTAACTAACTGTTTCCCACAGCCTTTAACCCTCTGGAGTCGAAGGATGCGCTGATCACATTATGATCACAAGCCTAATTTTGAGTATACTTGTCATGGCGCTAAAAGAGATCTGACCAGTCGGGGCGTGAGGAAATGACATATGACGGTGACCTGGAGTGTCTGCTAATGGGATGTTAGCGATAGATCCTTTCGGCTCTCCAGATTGTGGGGTGGTGCCTTTGTAAATTGGGTTTGCTTCATACAGTTCCCATTTTCCTGGTATTTGTGCTGTGATGTTACACAGCACATACCAACAAAACCATTTACTCTAATGTTATTTAACTATTGCATCTTTAAATCTATTTTGGCTTCACAATTCTTCTTTTTTTTTTTTTTTTTTTTTTTCCCAGCAGCATATTTTATGGTTGAAAAACCAGTTCCTTCCTTAAAATACATTTGAGGGCAATATTAATGTAACATGCCAGATCATGTATTTCACAGAATTTTTTTGGATGTCCCCCCATATAACCTGTTTTGAACCTTTAGCAAATAATTGGATGTTTTAGTCCATTTGAAAGCCAGCTTGTAGCCAACTGTAAAGGATGCTGATAGGTTCAAACTTTCGTGTTTTGACCACAAAGGGCTAGCTATGAGCCTAGTAAGAAGGATTCACTGCCATTTGTATAGAGACTCTCTATAACTGTAGTGAATTGTATATTTAACAGATGCAATGCTCATCACAGGTCAGCAATCCAAATGCTGCTTCGCCAAAGGTGGGCCACACACACTTGCAAACACACACATGGCTGACATACCTTAAACTTGCTTCAAATTCAGTGAATTATTGATTATGTCTGCTGCTGAAATTGGGCTCAACAACAGGATGTGGATCAGTCAAAATTTGCCTGGAAATAAAGTTTTGAACATTTGCTTTGATGTGCTTGCTGTATGTGGTTAACTGCTTATAGGAAAATCCAAAAGGTGTCAGAAAGTTTATGGATTTTCAGATAGACTAAAAACAACAAAGAATCATTTTTGTGTCTAAACCTAAATTAAATAAAAAAAAAAAAAAATTTTGCTTTAGTGTAACTGCAAGATGTTTAAAAAAAAAATTGAAATATTTAAAAAGTTGTGATTAAGTATTAGAAACAGTTTGTTACTCTACTCTCATGTGGGAATGCTGAACTTTTGGTTTTATTGTTAGACTTATTGGCCAGAAATACTCAGGCCTTACTAATGATACACTTGATTATCAGTGATCTGATGCTTTTACTCTTCGATCTCTGCATGTGTAACAAATCCTAATTTGTAATCTATGTGAAATTGACCTTCTGCATTTACAACCCTACTGTTTGTGGAGTTAAACAATCTCCTCAATCTGAGAATCAGTTCAGTGTTTAAGGACTCAATATTTCTCTTTTGTTGTTTTGTTTTGTGTCTATATGTGGGTGTGTGTATGTGAATATGGATAAGGAGCGTCTGGAGTCGCTGGTGTTTGGTCTGCTTCGGCAGAAAAAGCTTGGCTTTCTGGATATTTACAGCAATGAGATGATCATAGCTGCTAAGACCATTGTCACACAGGTATGACTCCTGATTTTTGTGCTTAAACTCGATAAAAATCAATTTTTTTTCACAGCAGCACATTATTACCCCCAGACTGATCATCAAAGATTCAGTTATTCTGAAAGGGAAACCTGTTTCTCTTTGCAGTGTGTGGCAGAGAGTGTTGTGCACATTGAAGAAATTGACACGGAAGTTGTCATCAAGTAAGTGTAATTGTTAATGTAATAAAGATTTGGAAGACTATAACCGGGCTTCTTCTCCAGCTTTTACTATTTATACCATGTTAGCTCTCCATTAAGTCAATGTTGAAAATGTTATTTTGATAGATTATCAGACTGTGTTGTGACAACTGCACAAGTATTCAACTTCACTGATGGTCTTACATCTGTTTAAACTAAGGGTGTAACGATCAGTCGACGTTGTCGACAAAAGTCGATAACATAATTAGTCGCTGATGTATTTAATTGTCGTTTATGTTCAGCTCAGCTGAACATAGTTTGCTTCAGCTGAGCTGATAAAGTACAATATACAAAATGCCACAAACAATTCAAACCATGTGAAAACCTGGGAAAGCAAATACACAATAAGGTGACTTGTTTCTGTATCCTCCCTGCCATTGTTGTTTAAAGCCCGACAGTGACTCAGTAGCTGACTCAGTAGCTGTGACAGCTGGTAGAAAACAAGTGAATGTAAAACTCACATTGATTTTGACAATTAGTAACACAATTAAGTGAGAAAAAAGTAACAATAAGGTCCCTAAAATGTTAAATAGTGCATTTATTGTGTCTTATTATTATTATTATTATTATTTTATGGTAGAGTATAACACAAAATCAATATGTTGATATAATTTTCAAAAGTATCTATTCACATTATTACATTATCATTTATCTATTTACACACAAAACTATACATATCTACAAGAACCGAAGACCACTAATTAATTATGATTTCATGACAAATGAATGAACATCACAAATCAGACATCATTCATTTCCTCCTTCGTTTCTCTGTCTACAGTAGAGCCCTATGCGGGACTGTTTTCTTCACCCCGCTCCCGCTGAATTTCTGACCATTACCACTGCAGCGTGTGTGTTGCTCCCGGCCGCAGCCGCAAAACTTTGAGAATTTATGCCCGCACAATAAAAGAAATGCATTGATTTTGTGTCTTCTCCCGTCCCGCAGGAGAAAACACGTAATTTTATAGGCTATTAATAAAGAGATTCACGGACAATTGAGAAACTTCTCCAAATATCACACTTGCCTTGCTTTGTCTTTGTGCTGTAAAGACCTTCTTTGAGCTTCCTTTCCACATCATTTATTGACATCCTGTCGCTAGGCTACATCCTGATCTCACAGTGTTTTTAGCCGTCAGCCGCCAGCAGTTGAGTTGTGAACGAATCAAAACTGTTTCCTGTGCGAGGAGCCATAACCCGAGGAGTTGACTCGTGAACGAATCAAAACTGTTTCCTGTGCGAGGAGCAGTAACCCGAGGAGTTGACTCGTGAACGAATCAATACTGTTTCCTGTGCGAGGAGCAGTAACCCGAGGAGTGGACTCGTGAACGAATCAATACTGTTTCCTGTGCGAGGAGCAGTAACCCGAGGAGTTGACTCGTGAATGAATCAAAACTGTTTCCGGTGCGAGGAACGAATCAAAACTGTTTCCTGTCCTGCTGACTGAGCTTATGCAGCTGCCGCCTGCCATGTGGCGAGAGAGGGTACTGCATGGAAATGAATCATTTCTGTTTCCTGTCGTGCTGACTGAGTTTATGCAGCAGCCGCCTGTCATATGGGGAGGAAGGGTGCTGCGTGAAAACGAACGAATCACTCACTGAGACTACTCGTTACTCCCGAGTCATATAAAAGATTAGTTAATATCGAACGAATCGTTCGCGACCGACACATCACTACTTCCTACCCATCTCTGCTTAGAGATTCATGCGCGTTACGGTAAATAATAGCAGGAGATGACATGTATAAAAACCTAGTGAAATGGCTGCTACTGAATGATCATCCTCTCGTCCAAAAATGTCGAGGGTCTGGGAGCATTTCACCCTCGAAACCCAGAAAAAAAAAGATTACCTGCAAGTTTTATAAAGCCGGGAAGCATGTCTGTCATGCATGAACATTTGAAGAGGAAGCACGTTTGAGCTCTGGGGGTCTCACCATGGTATTTAGATATTTAGCTTGTTAGCGTAGCCTGCTAGCTAAATAAGCAGAGTTGTCTTGGATTTTAACATTAAAGTGCAACATTAAAATTGTATTATTCCACTTCACAGTCCAAAGTTACAACCACGCTGTATTCTTTTTTACTTGTTTACTTTTTGGTGTTAATTTGACTGTTGGTGCATTACTTCTTCTTAGTATTTTCAGTTAATGTTAAAAGACAAGATATAATATGGCTTGAATGTATCCTTTTTCAGTTTTGGATTGTTTTAATTAGTAATTAACCAATTAATCGTTTCAATAATCGATGACTAGTCGACTATCAAAATAGTAGTTAGTTGCAGCCCTAGTTTAAACTTTTTGGTTTTTCAGAAAATGCCTTTTTTTCTCTCTGTATAATGTAGCTCAAAGCTTCACATCCTGTGTACAGAACAATGTAAAGGGAAAAAAAGAAACCATGAATCTGTTCACAAGAATGTATGGCATTAAAGCTGTAAGTTGTGTAGTTGAAATTCAAACTGTATATTTAACATTTTTGTTAAGGCCAGCTGACCAGATGCGCCTGATGACGTTCTCTCAGTGGTTTGAGCTGCTTAAAAATGTCTTTGAAAATTTCATTCTCTTCCTGCAGAGAATCAAGGTGAGTGAAAACTCTCTGTTACAGTTTCAAGAACCAATCAAACATCAGTCTGGACCAGATAGCCTTTTTTTATTTGGATTCAAGATAGCTGTTGAGGTAGACACTGTGCAAACCCATGCTTATTTTTTCAATGAAATATGTTCTGTTTTTCTTTTTACCTGCAAGGCCACTTTGAATGTAATCAGAAATGTGGCTGTAGAGGTTCTTCACTCAAATCAGAAGAACCGGCTCCTGGCAGAGGCCAACTTAGGGGCGTCAGGCCAACAGGCCTCCCAGGACCCATTGTTCCTGCAAGGGGAGGCTGAGTTAGCTTACCTCACCCACGAGGGTCTGTTCATCAGTGATGCATTGACTGAGGCCCAACAGCAACACCAGCAGCAGGCAGGACTGGTGTTCCAGGATCAAAATTCTACAGTGGGCTCCATGATCCTGCTGAACCTGGTGGAAAATGCAGCCAGCGACCCAGCCCCTGGGATCACAGTGATTTCTGCCAGCAGAGAGCAGAGCTTCATGTATGTCACTCAGAAATGTCCTCCTTTTTCTTTTCCCTCTTTTATTTTTCTATTAAAACAGGAAAAGGCGTAAGACTTTGAGGAAATCTAGACCAACTGTTTAATTGAGTTTCTGGTATGATACCACTGGCTGCTGTAGAGAATGTAAAATTGACGTTCAAACCATTTTAAAAATGCCATCCATCCATTATCTATCCGGGGGTCGGGTCGCGGGGGCAGCAGCTTTAAGAGAGAAACCCAGACGTCCTGTCCCTGGACACTTCCTCAAACTCTTCCGAGGGGACCCCGAGGCATTCCCAGGCCAGCCGAGAGACATAGCCTCTCCAACGTGTTCTGGGTCTTCCCCAGGGTCTCCTCCCAGTGGGACGTGCCTGGAACACCTCACCAGTGAGGCGTCCAGGGGACATCCTAACCCAGATGCCAGAGCCACCTCATCTGACTCCTCTCAATTCGGAGAAGCAGCGGTTCTACTCCGAGCCCCTCCCGGATGACTCGACCTTCTCATCCTATCTCTAAGGGAGAGCCCAGACACCCAGCGGAGGAAACCCATTTCGGCCGTTTGTATTCGCGATCTCGTTCTTTCGGTCACTACCCACAACTCCTGACCATAGGTGAGGATGGGAACATAGATTGACCAGTAAATAGAGAGCTTCGCCTTCTGGCTCAGTTCCTTTTTCACAATGACGGGTCGGTGCAGTGTCCGCAGTGTCGGTGCAGACGCTGCACCGATCCGCCCGTCAATCTCACGCTCCATTCGTCCCTCACTCGTGAACAAGACCCCGAGATACTTGAACTCCTCCACTTGGGGAAGGATCTTATTTCCGACTCGGAGAGAGCATTCCACCCTTTTCCAGCACCATAGTCTGAGATTTGAAGGTGCTGATTCTCATCCCAGCCCACACTCGACTGCGAATCGCTCCAGTGAGAGCTGAAGGTCACGACCCGACGATGTTAACAGAACCACATCATCTGCAAAAAGCAGAGACCCGATTCTGAGGTCGCCAAATAGGACACCCGCAACTGCGCCCAGAAATTCTGTCCATAAAAGTTACGAACAGAATCGGTGACAAAGGCCAGCCCTGACGGAGTCCAACCCTCATCGGAAACGTATTCGACTTACTGCCGGCAATGCGGACCAAACTCTGACACCGGTCATACAAAGACCAAACGGCCCCTATAAACGCTTTCTCCAAGTCCACAAAACACATGTAGACCGGTTGGGCGAACTCCCATGCACCCTCCAGGATCCTGCCGAGGGTATAGAGCTGTTCCACGGCCAGGACGAAAAACCACACTGCACCTCCTGAATCCGAGATTCGACTATCCGACGGATCCGCCTCTCCAGTACCCCCGAATAGACCTTACCAGGGAGGCTGATCTCCCAGTCAAGAGGCACTGTCCCTGATGTCCACGCGATGCTGCAGGGGCATGTCAGCCAAGACAGCCCTACAACATCCAGAGCCCGAGAAACTCAAGACGGACCTCATCCACCCCTGGGGCCCTGCCGCCGAGGAGCTTTTTGACCACCTCGGCAACCTCAGCCCCAGAAATGGGAGACCCCGTCTCCGAGCGCGCGTCGGTAAGATTGAGGAGGTCCTCAAAGTATTTCCCCCACCAACTCACAACGTCCCTAGTTGAGGTCAGCAAAGCTCCGTCCCCACCATACACAGTGTTGACTGTGAGCCCCCTCACCCCCGAGACCCCGGATGGTGGACCAGAATCTCCTCGAGGCCGTCCGGAAGTCGTTCTCCATGGTCTCACCTAACTCCTCCCAGGCGCGAGTTTTCGCCTCAGCAACAGCCGAGGCCGCAACCCGCTTGGCCTGTCGGTACCCATCAGCTGCTTCCAAAGTCTCACTGGCCAAGAAGGCCCGATAGGACTCCTTCTTCAGCTTGACGGCTTCCCTCACCACTGGTGTCCACCAGCGGGTTCGGGGGTTGCGCCACGACAGGCACCGACCACCTTACGACTGCAGCTCCGGTCAGCCGTCTCGACAATGGAGGCACGGAACATGGCCCATTCGGACTCAATGTCCCCCACCTCCCCCGGGATATGGTTGAAACTCAGCCGGAAGTGAGAGTTAAAGCTCCTCCTGACGGGGGATTCTGACAAACAAAAAGTCAGGACCGGTCCCCCCACCCAAAGGTGGAGGAAGGCTACCCTCTCGTCCACTGGGGTAAACCCCAATGTACAGGCACACAGCCGGGGGACAATAAGTATGCCCACACCTGCTCTGCGCCTCTCACCACGGGCAACTCCAGAGTGAAACGGAGTCCAAACCCTCTCAAGAGGACTGGTTCCAGAGCCTAAGCCGTGCGTCGAGGTGAGTCCGACTATGTCTAGCCGGAACCGCTCAGCCTCACGCACCAGCTTTGGCTCCTTCCCCAACAGAGAGGTGTGACATTCCACGTCCCGAGAGCTAGCTTCAGTTGCAGAGGATCAGACCGCCAAGGCCTCCGCCTTCAGCTGCTACCCAGCTCACATTGCACCCAACCCCCTTGGCCCCTCCCACGAGTGTTGAGCCCATCGGAAGGGGGACCCACATCATGTGTTCGTGTGCTCCATGGCCACAGACCCGGCCACCAGGCTCTTGCTGCCGGGCCCCACCCCCGGGCCTGGCTCCAGGGGGTTGCCCCGGTGACCCACATCCGGGCAAGGGATGACGCTGTCCAAATTTATTTTTCATCATAAGGGGTCTTTTGAGCTGTTCTTTGTCTGGTCCCTCATCTAGGATCTGTTTGCCTTGGGTGACCCTACCAGGGGCTTGAAGCCCCGGGCAACATAGCTCCAAGACTCATTGGGGCACGCAAACTCCCCCACCACGATAAGGTGACAGCTCATGGGCATTTTAATTTCAGGTCTGTAACAAATGTTTATGATGTCAAGTCCTCGCTGATCTCAAATTTTGAGTGAGGTCTAAAGTGTACTCCATCATCTTGAAATATGGGCTCCCTGTAAAACACATTACAACTGTTTTTCTTTTGACCTTATACAGAAGAAAACAATGTCTATCAAATATGTTATTCAATCATATATTATGTGCTGAAGATTCTGTGCACAAGGTTTTATGTTTAATTCTCTGTTAATATGTGTAGCAAAGTATTTAGAATATATAAAATGGAAAATTTAATTTATAAAGACCGATTTGTTTGCTGATAAATTCAAATACATTCTATAGGCTTCATTAACATTCAAACGAACTTATAACCTGTTTTTAGAAAAGTGCATATAATGTATATGAGGGCAGAATACAGTGGAATAAAGTGTAAGTTAAATAATTTTTATGAACGACATTTTTTTTGTTAAATGTCATACAATCTACAGTTAGGCCACCTGTTGCTGTGGTGCATTAGGATAAATCTAAAAGTAATTTTGGCTTTATAGTAGGGATGCTCTGTAAAATATTGAATCATTTGGTCCGCTATGCACAGGACAATACACCCTTATGGACCGCAGGTTTTCTGATTTGCAATTAATTTTGCGCTGGTGCTTTACAGGCCACTGTGTGCGCCTGTCCTGGCAGGTGAGAAGCCCTCCCTGCGAGACGCGACTTAAAGCCCAATCACTGTTGTGCCTCCACCCACACACCCCCTGTCAGTCACACTGTTGTAACTGGAGGCGAAAAAAAAAAAAAAAAAGAGGCATGGCCAGCACTAGCGAAGGAGTTGAGAGCAGTGGTGGACTAGCCATCAGGAGCACCAGGACATTTCCCAATGGCCTGGCTGCCGAACTGGCTCCCTCGGCGATTGTCGGTGGGACGTCTAGAGAGGGCGGAGTAATGTTCCGTTAGTTAGACTAATTTACATTGCAGCGCGCATTGAGAGGGCGGCTTTTGTGCAACTAATGTTGCGTTCAAGTTGTACACGAATGTTGGAATTTCTGAGCTCCGAGTCAGAATTTTAATTTTGCCATTTGAAAGTTGTGTTTATAAACTGTTAAATTGAATGAAAAGTGTTATATTATTCAGTACACCAATGATACTAGTATGTTTCCAGTTTTTGCTGAAAAAAAATTGTTTCATAACGCTCAAAACACATATCGAAAATTAACCGAAACCGATGTCCGGGCTGTGCTGTTGCACCCTTACTTGATAGCTATGTGACGCCTAGAATTCCTCATGTAAGATGAAGCTCTTTTCAGTCATTTCTGAACAGGGTGTGTTTCTGTTCAGGACTGGTGAGAACATGATGCCTACTGACATGGAGCTGAACCGTGTGATCAACAAAATCCAGGAGCTGCTCTACACGGCTTCTGATGTCAGCCACGACCGATGTGTCAAAGTCCTCACAGCCAGAGCCAAGGTGTTGTGGATACGACTGAGCTTTGACTTTCTTTTAAAAAATATAGAATTTTGTCGAAGGGAAGAGTGTTTATGTCATTTTAATGTACAAAGATGAGTGTCGAATGATGGTTTGATTTGATGCCGTTAAAACTTCCGTCAAGTCAAATTTATTTGTATAGCACATTTCATGTACATAACAATTCAAAGTGCTTTACATAAAATAAAAGCATTGCAGCGGGGAGTGGAAGAAGCATTAAAAATACATAAAAGAATATGAAAACAAAGGAAAAAAAATTAAAATGAAATTAGAATTATTACAAAAACAAGCAACAGTCTAGATAAGTTAAAAGATAACATGCAGATTTCATTCATAGACATATGAGAAAAGAAATTATTTTAACTTCGATTTAAAAAATGTCTACATTTGGTGAAAGCTTAATCTCCACTGGCAGTTTGTTCCACTTGTTTGCAGCATAACAGCTAAATGCTGCTTCTCCATGTTTAGTCTGGACTCTGGACTGGACTAATTGACCTGAGTCATTGGATCTAAGAGCTCTGCTAGGTGTATATTCTCTGAACATATCACAGATGTATTTTGGGTCTAAACCATTCTGGGATTTGTAAACCATCAGTAGGCTTTTAAAATCTATTCAGTGACTGACCGGAAGCCAGAATAAAAATCTTAAAACTGGTGTGATATGTTCAGATCTGGTTGAAACTCTAGCAGCAGTGTTCTTGATGAGCTGCAGATGTTTAATGCTGTTTTTGGGAAGTCCAGTTAAAAGACCATTACAATAATTGAGTCTACTGGAGATGAATGCATGGATGAGTTTCTCCTGGTCTTTTTGGGAGAGAAGACTTTTAATTCTGTTGATGTTTCTGAGTTTGTAAAAAGTTGCCTTGGTGACAGCTTTGATGTGGCTGCTGAAAGTCAGGTCTGAGTCTGTCAACACTCCAAGGTTACAAACTTGGTCAGTGATTGTAAGGGCCCAAGTCTCAAAATATTTACAAATGCTGACCCTCTTCTCTTTGCTACCAAACAGACTGATCTCAGTTTTATCTTCATTTAATTGTAAAAAATTCTCTCTCATCCAGGTGTTTATTTCCTCCAGACACTGACACAGTACGTCTGCTGGGCTGCAATCGTCTGGTGACAGAGACACATAAAGTTGTGTATAGTCTGCATGACTGTGATAATTTATGTTAAAGTTCTGTAATATCTCACTCAAAGGGAGCATATACAAGTTACACAGAAGAGGTCCAAGAATTGACCCCTGGGGGACTCCACAAGTCATGGCCACTCGCTCAGATTCATAGCTGCCAATTATAACAAAATAACTCCGGCCTTC
This sequence comes from Leuresthes tenuis, assembly GCF_036924035.1. NCBI lineage: Eukaryota > Metazoa > Chordata > Actinopteri > Atheriniformes > Atherinopsidae > Leuresthes > Leuresthes tenuis. The sequence goes on from NW_027325358.1 coordinate 27,833,877, forward strand.
TAAGTAAGACCTGACCCAGTTATGAACTGCTCCAGAAAGTCCAACCCAGTTTTCCAGCCTGTGGAACAGGATTCTGTGATCTACAGTATCAAACGCAGTGCTGAGATCCAACAGCACCAGGACTTAAACATAACCACAATCAGTATTCAACCTAATGCCATTTAACACTTTGACCAGAGCTGTTTCAGTGCTGTGATGACGTCGGAAGCCTGATTGAAAGTTATCAAGATTTCCACTTTCATTCAGAAAGTCGTTGAGCTGGTTAAATACAACCTTCTCAATAATCTTGGATATAAAACAGAGGTTAGAGACAGGTCTGTAGTTGTTTGTCATTGAGGTGTTGAGAGTTCTCTTCTTTAGGAGTGGCTTAATGCCAGCTGTCTCCGTCCGTGTTCACCTCTGACAGGATGGCTCTCTGGAGCGTCTGAACTCGGCGGAGTTCGTGTCTCTCTCGCAGGCAGTGGAGGGTTTTGTTCGGAACACACAGGATTTGTGCGGCAGGCGAAGTGTCTCCCTGAGGGGATCGCTGCAGACCCAGGCCAACCGCTTCGTCCATCGCTTCCACGAAGAACGAAAGACCAAACTCAGGTAGCCTCCTGCTCAGATGTGAAGTGCTGTAGTATACATGCCTGCATTTTCAGCTTTAAATAGTGCTCTAATATGTGTCTATTTTTGGCAACAGATGGTGGGTCAAAGGAATGAATATAGAAACAGCCTCAGGGTGCTCAGTAATATTAACCTGTTTCCCTTGGCTTTCATTTGTGATGAGATGCTGTGTTTATTGCATAAAAATTGTTTACTTACATCAATGATGTACTGTATATGATACTTGATTTAAAGCATTGTTTGTTAATGTTCATGTATGTCAAATGAGGAAAATGTTGAGTAAGAGAAACAAGCACCTCCTAAATCTTTTGTAATGTTGAATTTTACTGTAACTTCTTCAATATCTTTGCTTTTGACTAAACCAATGGCCAAATTGTGAAATGTGGCTACTGGTGGTGTTTGTGTGCCCTAAGGCTTTGGTTGGTTTGTGTTCCTGCAGCCTCCTCCTGGATAATGAGCGCTGGAAGCAGGCAGAGGTTCCAGCAGAATTTCAGGATCTGGTTAACTCCATCGCTGATGGCAGAATATCACTACCAGAGCGCAAAACCTCAGGTATTCCTGAGCAATAATTTATTGGCTTTTTTTTTCTTTTCAAGCATACATATTACATACTCTTCAACCTGTTGTATCAGGAAACATATTGTGAGAATGTTGTAAACAGGGTTTGTATGGTCATGAAACCTGGAAACCTGGAAAAGTTATGGAAATTTTCAATTTCCATAACTTTCTAAGTTAATGGAAATTTAACTTCCATTAACTTCCATTCAATTTATTGAAAAATAAAATCCTATGTAAAGTTTTGGAAAAGTCATTGAAATATTGTGCGGATAATATTTAGAATGTGTAAAATAGGCCTATTTAAAAAAATAAATATAGTGTGACTAAAATTGAAATTCACCCGCAAGTGCAACATCGCGCTATATCGGTGATGCGACGGTTCACGTGACGCAAAACAAGCAGAGTGTGTACTGCATTCCGCGCTCAACTTCTGTGACAAAATGACTGAAATGATAGAAGTGCCAACATGCCAGGGAAATGTTTTAACAATCAGTGGCTTTTTAAGAAGAAATTCCAACTGTGGCTACAGAAAGACCCATACCAGATACGGGCAAAATGCGGATTTTGCTTGAAGTTCTTCAATGTGAGCGACATGAGAGAAGCGGCCCTGCTGAGCCACATGCTTTAAGGCATACTCATTATTGTTTTCCTGTTTCTCTTTATTATTATTATTCCAACTTCTTAGTTCTTCCGTACGTTTTTTTTTTTTTTTTTAACCTGAACTAGTCCTGCATACTTTAACCGATTTCAACCATTTTGGTATTAAAACGTTCAGCTCCTTCAGGAGATTTATGCTATGACTTTTAGTGACTCCTCTTTCCAACCTAACAACTTCCTCAGATTTTCAGCTTGAGACACCATTCAAACTTTAAACGGGTCACAAGACATTCAGCTATTACAAAATGGTTCAGCCTTTTCAAATGTTTAGCCAGATTTATGCTATGACTTTTGGTGTTTATAACTTTTATACATTTTAAACTATTTAACTTTCATTCAAATTTTCCCGTCATTCAAATGAATGGGAAATGCTTTCAATTCTTCCTCCTCTTTCAAACTTAACTACTTCAGCATACGTTCAGCTAGAGAGACCATTCAAACTTCAAAATGTTCACAAGACATTCAGCTATTACCAGCTATTACCAAATGATTCAGCTTTTTTTAAATATTAAGCCAATTTTGAACTATGACAGTTTTAAAAACAGGAACATTTTTGCTCCTTCTTGATTTTTATGAATGATCAGCCAGCAGAGTGACACATTGATCATTTCCAGCTTTTTATGATATTCAAACAAATTCCTCTAACTTTCATACAGTTTAACTTACAGAAACAAATTATACCTTAAAATGTAGGAAACGTTGTCCTCTTTCAGCCAATGTAACTACTAAAGAGCTCATATTTACAGAATTTCAGCGATGAGCCTTGAAGCGAGAGAAACCTTTCAAATGATCTCACTAACTCCAATGGAAAGTTTGGTTTGACACCAGACAATTGTGTTCAACACGCTGCGAGCTCTAATATGAACTTTCTTCCCACAGGTCCAGATGACAGAAAACCTACAGAGTTTCTGCTTGTCAACGGGCATAAATATGCTGTTGTTGGGTAGGTTTCCTCCAACAAAGAGGAATGAAACACACAAATGCAAAAGGCTTTTTTAATCCAGTTGCTAGTTTTGTCATGTTTGGTAATTTGTTGTTAAAATTGGAATGTATATAATGCATAATGAAGTCGGTGTCCTGTGGAAAGATATTTTGTGATTTGTTTTGAGAGTCTCTTCTTTGTTTCTTCAGGACGGTTCTGTTGCTGATCCGGATCTTTCTGGAATACTGTCAGTGTGTGAACGACATCCCGTCCATTGCCACGGACATGCTGACACGTCTGTCAGACCTCCTCAAGGTAAGACACCCCATCAGATCTCTGTCAGCTTAGAAACACTGCTGCGCTTATTAAGTACCAGACATGAAACTCTTTAATTTGAAAAGTTGGTACTTGAAACTGAATGGAAAAACAGATTGTAGCCAAAAAAGCATGTTTCATAAGATTCAGTAATTCACACTTGATTACTTGTGATGCCTTTGTCAGGTCAGTGAATAATTTCTGCCGTGTCGCTACAGCACTTCAACTCTCGCAGCTGCCAGTTGGTTCTGGGAGCCGGAGCTCTGCAGGTCGTCGGCCTCAAGACCATCACTACTAAAAACCTGGGTACACACCAGCAGCTGCACTCAGCTTCTACTGAGGATGAGGGTGTCACTACACTTGTTGACTCATTCTGAATTGAAAGATAATTGACAGGCTTTTTCCCTTGTGCGTGTGTGTGTGTATAGCGTTAGCTTCCCGCTGTCTGCAGCTGGTGGTTCACTACATTCCCATCATTAGAGCTCATTTTGAGACCAAACTGCAGCCCAAACAGTTCAGCGTTCTCAGACACTTTGACCACATCACTAAGGTAACATGCATTAACACAAACTTAAATGATAAAGAAATAATTGAATAAATGACATGAATAAAAATGAACTTCACTAAAATAAATCTTTACCTCAACATTCTGTGTCATATGTCGCATTAAAAAATTCAATCAAAATTCCCAGCCAGTGTAAAGTTGTTTGGCTAAGGCTGTTTGTTGTTTTGCAGGATTACAACGATCACATAGCAGAGATTTCAGCTAAGCTGGTGGCCATCATGGACAGTTTGTTTGAGAAGGTTTTATCAAAGGTAAGATCAGAATTGGTACTTCTAAAACTTCTTGCTGACTGTTGCAACTCTAAATTTAAAAAAAAGGCATTATCTTACTAAATTACTTTGAATGACTGTGCTTAGATTTTTTTTATTAATGTGAAAAATCTAACTTCTGACAAAGTTGGGTCACTTGAGCCTCCCCAGCAGGAGGTTTGATACGATTTGTCCAAAAAGGCCACTAGATTTGATGCTTTTCATTGAAAATGTAAAAATATGCTAAAAGCCGTCAATAGGACTACGAGATTATGTTGGTATAAACAATATTGCTTGTAAATACCCTAACTTTATGTGAAGATACCGACAAGCTTTATTTTAAAGCCTATTTACATAATCTAGGTACAGATCACTTACAGCTTTGCAGCAGTTGTGCTTCAGGCCCTGCTTGTTAGAAAGAAGGTCATCAGTCGATTTCCGGTCTGGTTTTGTTTTCTGATTTTTTTATTTGTTTTTTTATTATTTTTTTTTTATATATACTGTTCCTAAAGTCGTCTGTCTTTCTTGTCACACATCACTGAGCGTGAAACACCCAGCACGTCCTCACCTCTTAAGTTTCTGTCCCTACTTGGACCGCTGTCTTCAGAAACCCACGACTAGGGACGAAGAGCAAACTGCAAACCTTCCTGTCCAAAAATGCTCTGTACTCCATAAAGACTGCCAGCAACACAGTTCTCCTTCTAATACATCCCAGACCTTGTTGTGCCTGTTACTGGATAACCAATGGGATATATATTTCATCTGAGTATTGATTTTGGCCCATGTGATGCAGTTGTGCAGTAGTCACTTGATGTAAACTATGATGTTTTTTCTTCAGTATGAAGTGAAGGCTCCAATGCCATCAGCCTGTTTCAGAAATGTCTGTAAGCAGATGGCAAAGATGCATGAAGCTATCTATGAGCTTTTACCTGAAGAACAGACGCAGGTGAGCCTCTGCACGCTCAGTCAGCATTCAACCAAAATGCTTGATAATTTAGTGTCTGTGAACTATCCTTCAGAAACAGTCCACACTTTGGTATTTACAGATTGAACTGTTTTCCTGCACAGATGCTGTTTCTGAGGATCAATGGCAGTTTTAAAATGCACCTCAAAAGGCAGCTGGCTCGACTTGGTGTCATTAATGATGGCGGACCGCAGCATGGGTAACTGCAAAGCACACACACATGCACACTCACACACACAAACTACTTGTCAGGACATAATGTAAGCTTACTTCTCACCTTCAAGTTCAACAAAAACCTCACCCGTCTGTGTCTTCCTGAGCTCCTTTACACTAACATGCCCAGCTGTACCCTTAGGTCCTCCTCCATCATCCATCTTACGCTCCTCTGGAACTCTCTGCCACAGGACATAAAATGTTCACAATCCTTCACCTCCTTCAAATCATTCCCTTTATCCTGACTTTACTGTTGCACTTTATTGATGTTTTATTTTATTATGTTTTTACTATTTTGACTCTTTACTGTTTATTGATTTTTATCTTGTCTTTTTGTAAGGTGGCCTCGAGTGTCCTGAGAGGCACCTATAAATAAAATTATTATTATTATTATTAAGCAGGTATCTGTGATGGACTTTGTTTTTCTTTTGTGAAGTCATTAAAAAAAAACATAAAAGAAAGGAAATCGATTTGTAAATGCTAGCAAAAGAAGCTTATTCTTTTGGCTCCATGATTAAAAAGTAGCCACACAGGGACAATCTGAACTCAGCATAAGAAACAGACATGATATACTGACAGAACCAAGCTCCCATTCACCAGTTTTTGAAGCATCTTCATGATTTAAAAGTGGAAACTGTTGCTGTTTGCAGACTGGTTGTTGTGGATGTTGCTTTCTACGTGGAGAACATCCAGGTGCTGAAGAGCCTCGAGCAACTCAACCTGAACATGGCTGAAATCTGGGAGCAGAAGAGGTGATGGACGACAAAGTCTGAACGTCCAGATTGACCAACTGACTCACCCTTGTGATCTGAAGTCGGGGGCGACAGTGGCTGGCTGAGGATGGAGGAGGACTGCAGGGACCAAAAACACAAAACTGGGAGAAGAGCAGCAGCATGCTGGAACTTCTGCTGTTTCAAAGACTTAAGAGATACACAAAGCCTCTTTAAACTTGCTGCCACCTAATCTCACTGTGTGCAATTCAACAGAAATACTAGTAAATTATTGGACAGTTTTAGTGGGATGATGAGGAACGGTGGGGTAATTTATTTTTCTGTCTTCTTGCAAACATTCTATACTGTGGTGGACTTTTCCTCCAGTAGGCTGTGATTTGAAGGGATTTTCTTACCTTTTTATATTTAAAATAAGCATCTTTTCTGGATTTGTTGTGTTGAAGGAATCCTCTTTCTTTACATCAAAATCCAGACTGAAGGCACCACATCCTCATTTACCAAAGTGAACTGGCTCCTATTTGGGGATTTCTGCTGTTTAATAATGCATCATGTCTAGCTGACTGATATTCACGCAGAGTTGTTGTGAGGATCAACAAGCGAAGGGGAAATATTATATTTTGAAGCTAATTTTGTTCCTGTTAAAGAGTGTGGGGAGTTTGGCAGCTGACTGTGGGGCATGAGAAGTAGCTGTCTACTACACTTCACCTTCTGCTGTAGTTGTATTAACTGTTGTTTTCTTCTGAGAAGGAAACCGAGCAGAAAGCAGAAAGATAGCTTCACTTCTATCTTGAAGTCATCACGTTGAGAATCAAACATCCCTGTTTCCCATAATTTCCACATATAAGCAGTCTTGTTTCAATGCATGATGATAAAAGAGGCAGGTGAAAACCAAGTCAGAAACATGCTCTGAGCTGTTTGTACCGTTTATCACCGGCAGATGATGAAATGGTTTATTTAACTTTTTTAAAATCCCAGGTTCTTGTTCATTGCAGTCAGTGTCCCAGAAGAGAAGTTTTAGCCCGAAAGCAATTTTTTTTTCAGACGAGCCTGAGAAAGTGCATCGAGTTACAGAAGCTGGTGTATTGATGTCGTGACTTGGCTCTGTGAGTGGGGTTGTAAACAGACTGCTGGTGCTAACTGCTCTCTGTGGATGTCTACAAATCAGACCATTTCTAAGACATGCCTCTCTTTTTCTGTGCTGCTTATATTAGTTCCCCTGCAGTTATAATCTAACAAATCATAATATTTCAGGCATCAGCCCAGTCTTGGGGAGTAAAGTATTTACAGCAATCAACTCACTGGGGCACCAGAATGCAGTTTCGAAGTTCTCATTTCTTCTAAAATCAGATGTCAGCTCTGAGTTCTGACAAAACAAAAGGAAACATCTGCCACTTACCGTGTGAAGCATTTGATTCCCAAAGACCTAAGATTACTGGATTTCCTCATAACACCCAGATTTTCTTGTGTACAATCAAAGTTTAAGAGGAAAAGGGCTGCTTGCTTTTGTCAAGATGTCCTGTTGCCATGAAAAAAAAATATTTGATCACTCTGAGATAATCATGTGAAACTTTGGGTAAGTTGATGACTGTATTGTCCATCTCTAATACAGAGCTGTAAGGGTGACCGTACGGTTGGACAGTTTAAAGTCAGTTGAACATGATGTGACAGCACCTGTCTACTGCAAGAGACTCCAGCTGAGAACAGAAAGTGTTAAGTCTCATCACTGTCTGCTTCAGAAGTGCCTACCTTTGATCTGCTGTCCGAGATGACAACATTCGAGTTCTCCACTGCAGTGTGCCTACCATACCACTGTGTGTGTGTCTGTGTACATGTGTGAACGAATGCGTGGGGCAGCATGGATGAGTGTACAAAAGATGTTGAATCCTACAAACCTGCTGTGAATAAAACTGGATAAAACACCTCGTCAATCTGGTGAACATTTTTAGCTTCCGGGTAACTATGACTGTTGGATTAGTGTATCAGAGATCAGTGTAGAGTGAATATCAGCAGCCACTCAGGTGACAAATGTCTAGCTCAGTTTTCTTCTGGTTTGACCTAAAAAAAACCTGGACTGCACATGCTGAAACTGTTGTCTAACCTGTTGTTTAACACTTAGTGCTGATTTTTAATGCAAAGTAAGAAATTACTTAAATTCCCAGTTCAGATCCAGATCAGAATAATCCAAAAGTTCCTGAAAACTCTCAAGTCCAACCTAAAGTCTCTTAATGGAAAACACTGTTTACGAGCCCAAAGTCCTGAAGTGTTTTTAAAATATGAGCATAAATTATTACTTTGTGTGAAAGAATTAGTTTTTGGGTGTATTTTTATTGCTAAAACACACAATCATCTCATAATCATTTGAAAAAATTAAATAAGCCATTAAGAGAATTTGAACTACTTCCCATTAGGGCATATTAATAAATTATTCCTTTACTGACAAACCACAGGATACTTGACCCAAAATGCACATTTTATTGATGAGAAAAAGAACCAGTGAGGCCTTAACAGTAATTGTGTGCAGTAACAGCAAATGTCCTCATGATAAGCTGTTGGTGTGCAGAATGACTTTACATTTAAATTACCGTTTGAAAAAAACTGATTGCACAGTAACAACACTGTCATTCAGAAATCTCAAATCTCAGTCTCTTCAAGGTGCATATGCCTACATGTCTTTTTCCCCCAAAGGCCCTTAGTGATCAAGGATCCGCAGGTTTCCTGAGACGATCTTGTTCTCCAGCATCGCTCCTGCTGGAATATCTATCCGGTCACCATGATTAGCAATGATGATGACAGTTCCCTATTGAAAGCAAATTATTTGATGAAGAAGCGATAATCTGGTATTGTGATATTCTTTAAAATGTCTTTTCACAAAAATTTGAGTATTTCAGTTTCCTTGTTGGGGTTGGATTAAAAGAGGAAAAAAAGCTTCTTTTTTTTTTTTTCTTCACTAACAGTTTCCTACACATTTTCTGTATGCAGTGATTAAATACTGGATATTCAGTGATATTGCATGGATGTAAAATGTCTCTAGGACCATTACAACATGCCCACAAAGATTCTTTTAAATTTACATGCGCATAGTGCAAGACCACTATTTAGCAAATTCTCCTAAACAATGACTCCCTGACAATTATGTTGACAGAGTTTTGATGATGACTGAGTTTCTACAAAGAGATGCTGCTGAATTTTTTTTTTTAACGCTATTAAATCCACTAAGTCAGACTTTGCTGACTGAAAATGAGCTTACCCGCACAACATGGCAGCACTCACGTGATATCTGAGTTCAGGTTAGAGTAAGAAGAAGTAAGAAGTATGGATTATGTCTGTTTGTATAACCACCAAGTAAAGTGACTTGGAGCACTGGCTCAGCTTCTTCATCTGTAAGACTGAAAATCTCTCATTTGTTCTTAGAAAATGTAAAGTCCTCTTTCACTGATACGTCTGATGTAAGATCAGATGTATGCATCTTTAAAAGGTGTTTACCTTCAGAGAGACGTTCTTTCCAAAGGTGACGTCTCCAGACACGGTGAGGTGATCAAGCTCCAACATGTCTGGGATGCTTTCAAACCGGGCCAGAAACTCCTGAACCTGTAGAACAAACAACACATGAAGCTGCAGGGATCTTGCAGCACTGATTCTGCAGCCACCTCTGCCATTCCAACACTGTAAACTGCAGCAGGAATAACAGGAGTACATACCAACAAGCTGCATCTTTTTTATTTTCTGAATTGGATATTCTGTCAGGTCGTGTAGTTGCAGAGCATCAAATAGTTCTACTGAACATTATTCTCCACTTTAACAACTACTGATACTTTAATTTTTCTCCTCCCTCAAGTTGGGTTGCATTTTCCTGTTCAGCTCAGATCTATAGTATGTAATTGTATAGATAAAAAATTAATCAACCCCTACACATTTAATTAGGCAAACCATGCAGTATTTTCAAATAAAGTTCAAGATAAATAAAAAAAAAACTAAATAGGAGTCTTAGACTATTCTGTTATCATCAGAAAATTAATTTGTTTTCTGTGCCAAAGACAGATCAATAAGTGACCGTGATGACAGAAGCAGTCTGTGGGTAGTTGCAGACCTTAGTGAAAGAGCTGCCCAGTTTAACGTGCGGCGTAGTTGGGAACTCTCTCTTCTTGCTCATGGTGAGTGAGCCAGCGTCCAGGCTGTACAGGTTCGACATCACAAGCAGCAGGTCAGACGATGTCTTCACTGGCAGGAAGCGGCTGCGGGGGACGTTCACACCCATGGCATTTTTGAAGCTCTTGATGGCAGCACCCACGGCTGTCTCCAGCTGTATTACATTTAGACCACCGTCCAATGTCTGCAAAAAGGTTGTGTGGTTTATTTAAGAGTGGAGAGGCTGCTACAGAAGGTCTTTAACCAAATCAACAAACGACTGAAACTGCTGCTTATGGAGTGTGACTTCAGGGTAATGTAAACTCCAAATTCAAATTAATTTCTGAGGACTCATAGTTGTGCCGTCAACTGACTGGAATTCATTTATCAGAAGTGTATTAAACAAGCACGGCCTATTTTTTCTGTAAGCTTTTTTAGTTTCATTAAAACAATCAGGAAATTATGGACATGGAAAATTAAATACAGTCACTTTTGCACAGAGAGCTCAAGGCCTTCTAGAGTAAAAAATTATGTGAAATATTCCGGAAGACAGCATTTGCTACCTTTGGGTTGACGATGATCTCCATTTCCATGTTGTTCTTCTCCTGCAGCCTCTTGATGGCGGGCAAAGAGATCCATAGATTGTTGGTGTTGAAGATCTTGAACTTGGTGACGGACTTGAACTCGTCGACATGGGCCTTAGGAACCTGAGCGATCTCCAACAGCCTCAGGTGGTCCTCATACTGGATCAGAGTTCCACCCTGCAGAGGAGAAGAAGGGAGCACTGAAAAAGGCTAAGCAGAACCTCCCCCCATCTGCATGACATCACCACACAGCTGCAGGGAAAGCAGGGTGAACTGCACTCACCTTTACGTCAGCTCTAGTCTTGTCAGTGACCTCCATGATGAACTCGCACCGCTTGTCTGCCGGCTGGCTCATCAGGTGCTGGAGGATGAAGAGGTCGACTGTGGCTCCCAAGTTGTCAATGTTGGATACAAAGATGTACTCTCTCCCTTCTGCAATGAGTTTGTCCAGCAGCCCAGAGTTGTCAAAGCTGGCATAGATGTCACCGTGACCTGGTGGGTACCAGGCCTCTGCATTCTCGCCACTTGTTCCCATGCTCTTGGCGATTGGCAGCAGAGACTCCTTGTTGATCCTCGGATACCTGCATGAAAACAAAAAACAGTCACTCATTTAGCATGCAAGTTTTTGGGTAAATAACCAAATTTGTTTTTCTTCCAGAAATGAAGAAAGATCAGATGGAGCATCAAACAGTTCACACTTGAGGATATTTAGGCACTTGAGTGGAAGCCTACTGACTCTGTTTGCAGGTCAGTGTACTTACATCTTAAATAACCTTTCTGCCTTGTAAAGTTGAAATGATTAAATTAAAGGTTAAAAAAAATAATAAAAAGATTGCAAAACATAAAAACATAAGCCGAGAGAAAACATTTAATATGATTGCTGAACCTGCTCTGGTTGAAGGTGTGGATGTTAACGCGGTGGTGTGTGTATTTCTGCAGGATCTTCTTTGTGTCTTCATCAGTGTTGAAGGAGTTCATGAGAACGAGAGGCACGTCTGCGTTAAATGTTTTGTTCAGATGCTGAAAAACAGTGGAGGAAACATTAAAACACTGTTCTTCAGAGGTACCACAGTGCAGAGCTCCATGTTTTTTTGTGCATTCGTACCTCAATCTGCTGCACAGTTAAGTCCAGGAAGGTATTCTCATTACGGACGCTGATCAGGCTCTTGGGGCCCTTGCAGCCCATGCTGGTTCCCAAACCTCCGTTCAGTTTGACCACTACAAGCTTATTGAGGCAGGCTGTGATGTTGTCAGGGAGACCCTTTGCCTTGATTTTCTCATAGGGCTGGATCTGATGTGACAGTAGAGCAAGGACACACCGCACATTACTCCAGGTTCTTCACTGTAAAGCTCATGTCCAATAGATATACCTCATATGCAAAGTGAACTAAATTGTGAGCAAAGACCACAGCAAAGACCACCTGACCACAAAGACTTCTTTATAGTATTTCTGCAACAACTGAATCAAGAATGACATAGTAGTGCTTGCACATAAGTGTGTTCGGTGGATATATGTTTAGACTATTTCAGAGATGATTTGTCAAATCTATGTGACTATGGGAAATTTGGAGTGCAGATGAGACCAAAGTAAAACTTTTCAGATCTGGTTTGGACTGTGCAGTGCTTCAGACAAAAACTGAAACACTCAACTGTGGACCCGAAGAACTACTGTTACTAATAATACCAAAATTAATACCCGTAATACATAATGTACTTTAAATTATACTAATCTCAAAGTGAAACAGACAAAAAGAAAAGAAAAAAAAGTGGAAGCAAAATATTTTAATCATACAAACAAATGAAGAGAAAAAACTAGGTGAGAGACAAAGAATTAAAAACTAAGAGCATATTGTCAAACAAGAGATACAGACTGAAATCACTGTTGCAGCCACAATCCTACTTCCAACATATTTATTGTGCAGCAGGTTTAAGACTTGATCTAATCCCAAATATAGAGAAGATGTTGTTGGTCGGTGGAAAGTGGAATGGTTTAGCTGTGAAATTTGATATTTCACACATCACCGTCTTTCCTATAGTTACATTGTACTTGTGATTTCTACCAGAGCTGAATCTGTTCCTGGATAAAAATATTTGAAAGCCTTTAGTTTCAGATAAAAAAAAATTAAAAATCAGAAATGTTGAAATCATAAAGAAAAGAGAAATAAGATAATCTCTGCGTTTAGCTCTGCATTGAGGAAATTACTAGATTGCAAAAGCAAATTGAAAAAAATCACATAAAAATTGAAAACAATAATATAAATACTATAAGACAAGAAGAGTAAAATAAATAACAGTATTGCCACAAAAAAACACTATGATTTATTAAGTAAAATGTGCATTTGCCGCAACATTGACTGATCATTGATATAGGTCTTTTTCTATTTCTATTATATAACAGGAGGCAAAGCAGTTGAAGTTAGTGTTTATATTATATTTAAATCAAATGAAGTTAGGGGAAGGGGCCAGTGTTTACTATAACACACTTGTTCAAATATGTGAATAAAGCAGATTTGGTTTTTAATGGTTTGAAAACAAACAAAAAAATACAGATGACGTGTTAAATGTTAACCAAGATGTCAGCTCAGGACTGACAGGGACAGTAAAACTGCAGGAAAACACATGCACGCACACACACACACAAAAGATAAAGAGTTAAAGTCAAACTGAGCAAAGTTGAGTTAAGTTTAATTTTCGGAGTAGAAAAGTAAGTCGAGTAAGTAAAGAGGAACGACTCCTGGTCAAAAAGAAATATAACATGAATGCAGAATGCAGCGACACATGGGTACTGTTGTTAAGTCAGTGTCAGGTTACATTTATTTTCTTTTATTTGAAGTTTGTGTTTCCACAATTTAACGGTGAATTTCACCAAAGACTGGAATCCTCAGTCAACTACACTGCACGAGAGTGCCCTGATTGGTCCATGAGAGCAGTTTTGGGACGGACGATCCTCTGGCCAGCAGCATATGACACACAGAAAGGCTGTGTATTTACGGACACTGTGTATGTCAGTATGTAAGTATCCCACAACAGCAGTGACTTTTTGTGTATATAAAATGTGTTCATCTACCTCCTGACCACACTGCAGCAGCAGTCTCTTTGTAATGGCTTTCCTTTTCATGTTTTCTGATATAATCTCTGACAGCATGTAAAACTAAATCAAACAAAGTTTGTGAAGACTTTTTAAATTCTTTAAAATTTAGAATCTCTGAAATTCCTTAGAGTGCTAAGAATAAAACCTCAGGAATCTGCACAATTACATGGCCCAGGATAGATCTTTTTCTGTCACATGAGTAAAATGACCTCTTAAGAAAAGTTATAGTTTATTATAGAAGAGTAAAACTAAGCTGTGAGATGGAGGAACAATAGCACACTTAATCTTTCTCTTATGGAAACACTTAATGTTGCCTGATGCCATTTAAGCAATGACTTCTTTGTTGGTCTCAACTTCACTGACACGCAGGAACCTGAGGGATAAATGTCACATGACAGCTAACAGCAAGTTTAGCAGCTGTGACTCAAGCTATCAATAATCACACTGTCAGCTGGAGCTTGACAGCAGGTCAGGGTCAAAATTAAATCAGTTCACGGTTCACAAACATCATGTAAACATGGAACACATAACCATGCTGGTTTTACCTGCATATTAAAGTAATGAGTTTTTCCATTCACACAAATTAATTCCTCAGGGAAATGCTCTGTGATAGTTTCATGAAGATAATACATTTAAAGAACCAGCCAACATATTTTGTCAACATGTGGCACCTGCCTAACACAGGAAGTGGTGTCACTGCTATTAAAATAGAAAATATATAAACAAAGGAGCTGATTTACTCTTTGATTGAGTCAAATGTAATATAGGTCGGTTCTGGGTTGTCACCCTTCTTGTTTTTTTGTTTTTTTTGTGAGAATAGTGGTGTGGCCACTTCTTTATGTTAACTCCATTTATAATAAAAGCTTATTACTTTTACCATACTGTTCTGTTTGATTTCCTTCATTCTTCCTGGCTATATACATTGTTGCTCCCCACCCTCTCCCCTAGACCTTAACATTGGGGAAATAACATCTTTGAAGAGCCTTCTTAAACATGGGAATGTCTTGCAGGGTCAAGTGACTATCAACAGCAGTTGGATGTGGAACAGGGTGGGTACGGTTGTAGTTTGAGATTGGGTGGATATGTACACAAACGGGTGCCCAGTAGTGTCCCACAAGAGACAAATGTCAGCGTCTGTCTGGCTTCACCAATCTTAAGCAAGGCTTTTGAATGCTATGGCGGTCAGACTATTCTTAGTTGCAACCTTCACTCAGCTGGGTATTTTGGGAGCAGTGGGGGAGGGAATGTGTGGGGAAGAAGTGTATGTGTGAGAAGTCACCATGCTGATAAATAATTGATGTTAGACAGTGTGTTCTCTGTCCACTTATCTGGTTACATTAGTTTGTTTTTGAAGCATGACCCTCATGCTCATCCTCTTGCTGTTGAATAATTTTAAGTAACAGTCACATTTTGGGAAATATACTGAAGCAAGACAAAAGGCTTTGCCTTGTTCAGTGCAGGTGGAACAAACTGTTAAACACACTCTACTGAAAGTTGACAAAAAGTTGATTTCCATGTTTTCTGATAGCTGGATTTTACTAACATAGCAACTCAAACCAAAAATCCATCATCACTTAATCTTTAACATCAGTATAACTATCACTAAATCTAATAAAAAACAAGATACAATGTGTCTGGGGTAAATAGAAGAGGCTTTTTTAAAATACTTTTTCAGTTTTTCTACACCTTTCTTAGACAGCAGACAGTAGAAATGCGACATGAAAGAGAGCTCTAAGCTCTCCTGACCCAAGTTCAGTTTCAAATAGAGCCAAAAACAATGCATTAAACACATGTATATAACAGAGTCATGTGATCTTATCTAAAAAAAATTAAATGGTTAACATGTACCTCTGATTTTAAGATTTAGTTTACATTAAAACCAAATGTGAGGTAATCTGCAGAAAAGCCATCTGAGGGGGCGGGGCGCAGGAGGTAGAGCAAATCATGGTCTAATCATGCAGTTAATTCTTCCTGTCTCGATGTGGAAGTGCCATTAGGTAAGTCCTCAAGCCCACTTTCCATCTTTGCTTGTGTTTCAGTGAGATGCAGATTGTTACACCTTCAGATGAGAGCTCCATTTAAATCCAGCCATTTACAGCAAACATATTTATCTGTGCTGTATCTAAGGCAGCATTTGTTTATTCCTGCATAATCTTGTGATGATACAGACTCGCCACAGAAGAGCTGACATAGAGTCTGCTTGGATTCACTAAAATACCAAATATGATGACACGGAAACCTGTGGACACCTCCAGCTATATAACAACCAAGAACTGCAAGCCCTCATAAGGCTGAAGAAAATTTGGACCTTACACAGCAAAAGTCTTAAGATTATAGCGACTGGGTGAATGCTTGAAGACTTTTATAAGTAAAAAGTATGCAATAACACATATGGAAGGACTATGGATAAATTATCATTTTCTTAATGTGCTCAACAACTAATGCAGGAAAAGAAAATATGGAGCTCTAGTCTCTATTCTGAGGTAGAATTAGTTTATTTCTGTCTACCTTCTCAGCAGCTGGTTATTAAAGCTTCTGTAGATCTACAACTGCCTTTAGAAAAAAATTACTTGTGTATAGCATAAATAAAAACAGAATCCCATGATTTGGTAATAATTTAAAGCGCACTGTCTATCTAGTTTGACCTGGGTAAAAGACAACATATTCAATGCTTAAAGGTTTCCTTTTCAACTTGATACCAGCTACACATTTAAAAAAGAAACCTGGCAATGGGCAACGAAAGTGACTGTAAAGTTGTGTAAATGTATTACATAATATCCCCAACACTCTCACGACATCTTTATAATATTTTCAATAAATGTAAGGTTTAAATAATTCTAAAATCATTACATTTTCCTATAATTTACATTTTTCACAAGGTCTCCACTTTTTGGGGAAAAGACTTGTTCAACACTGCAGCCTGTTGTTATGTGCAGTCAGTTAGACTTCTGTTGCTCTGATGCCTGAACCGGGCTTCAGTGACGTTTAATAGCAGCATAGAGCATAGCAAGATGAAACCCAGTCAGACTGCGGTATCTGGCCTTACCGAGTCCTCGGGTGGCCGGTTGATCTTGACCCAGTCAACTGCAGGACCTTTAACCTGCAGAAATCTATGGAAGAGCTTCTTGAATCCATCAAAATCCTTTCTGGTGATCTGAAATGGAACAAATTCAACATTACTGTGGGCTGCCAGAAAAATTAAGTAGTAAACCAAAGCAGTATGTATCAAAAACAATAACTCAGCCAAGCGATTAATAAACTCATAGACATATACACCATAAGTATCAGTGGTCAGACAGTGGTCAAATTATTCTATGACAGGTAAAATATCACTAATGGAGAATATTTGTATGTTGATATCTGGAAGGATCTCCCAGAGCTTAAAGGACGAAGTTGCTATATTCCGTGTGTTCTGTTTTGCATAACTGTGACCTCGCTTTTGACTGTCTGGCCTCGGTGCCATATCAATTGGTTCTAATGAAAACACAATCACTTCAAAACAAACACATTTTAAACATAAAGAAATTGTGTATTTATTTGGAGACTATTTTCCATGGTGAATTGAGCCACATCTGGTGCTCTCATGAGTATTTTGGCAGGGAAGACAGTGTATGTTGAGCAGAGTCTAAACAAACTACAATGTGCATGTGTGTGTGCTTATGATAATGATGAAGCATGTCATTCAGTGTGACACTGTGGCTAAATTATGTGTTTCAATAGTCATTGGACTTAAATAGAGTTTCTCAGCATTGAGAGTTAGCTTATACTATTTATGGGATGTATTTATTGTTGATGTTGGCTTTATTATGGGATTGTTGGCATTGTTAGAAAAAATTAAAGTATTTTCATCAATATGGCATAATGAATCATCATATTAAATTGGAGAGACTTTACTTTCTCTTTAATGTGCCTTTTATTGTGAACTGTCATTACATGAATAAACTGGATTAAAGTCAATGAAACACTCACAGACATCTAAATAAGTTTTTGATTTGTTGCATTCAGGCTTTAATTCAACTGTTTGCTGGAGCTAAAGTATATCTAAAAGAAATACTTTGCATTCACATTAACTGCAGCAGTCAGCAAGCATATGTGTACATGTGTGTTACTGTGCAGGACCTAAGGGTTGTTAACCCCAAAATGGCTAAAACTTTCCAAATTGAATCTGTGCTGTGTGTTCAGACGACCTAATGGACCCTCTTTATTAAATTCTGCAAATATTTGCTCAGAACACATAAGAGATAGATGAAACCATGACACTTATTGCACTGTGTGCCACATTGACTCATTGGCTTAAAAAAAAAATCAAAAAAGTCTCAGAATTTCCACTGTGAGTGGACAGATAATAGCTGCAGTATGTGGTGAGGGGGTTGTTACTGAGTTCAGAGACCACATTAGTCCAAGTGGAAGATTATTTCTAAGCCACATGGTAAAACAGCTGGATAAGGGATGCTTGCAGAGAGAGTGTTTTCTACTGAAGTAAACTTAACTGGTAAATTCTGTGTGCATTAGTGATACACTTTACACCACTCAGATCCTTCCAAACTGAATATAGAAAAGTCAATGAAATTTAAAAAAATTAAGCAGTTCTTACAAAAAGCTACTGACTTGTGTTACCAGAATAACAACCTGTCAATCACATATCCAAATGTTTCAATCTTGTGCCTGAAATATTATTAAGTGACAATTTTACAGAAGAGAAAAATAGAATAGCTGAATAAAGATGAAAAATGACCAATCCAACGAGAACTTATTTCCCCTTCATTTATTCTGTCCTGCAAATTTTCAGCTATGACCTGAGACTGTCAAAGAGTCCCTGGAGATGACTGGATATCATCTCACCTCTGCTTCTGCTTTGTTGGCTGTAGCAAGCAGGGTCTCCAGCTCCCGGTACATCGACTCTTCGTGCTGCTGACAGAGCTTCTCCTGGAACTCTGTCATCACTCCTCTGGTTAAATCTGCAAATAAACAGATCTTCATTATAATTTCTTCACAGACAGTCAAATGGCTGTGTTGTAATGAGTTTTAGGTCATAGAGACAACTGTGGAGGACATTAAGAGCCCTCTACTGACATATGTGCTTACATTCATGCTGCCAACATGACTTGGTATCTGGTTGCAATAATTTTGTCGTACTTTAAACAGAAATTAGAATGTCATGGCAGTTTTTCAAGTAAAGCCCAGGGTTAAAGCCCAGGTCTACTGTCAGTCTGTAAGTTATATATAAAAAAAATTAAATAAAAACCTTGTTTTTATTGTACGATAAAGATAATGTCTTAGGCATGACAGTTATAGGTGCATAAGACGAAGATTTATGCTTCTATTTTCTGCATCTCTCATAAGAGTTTCAATTCATACGGGATTAAGCAAGGACACCAGAAGGCTTCCAAAGCAATAGAATAGGTTCTCATATTAGTTTCTCACATCAAGTAAAAGTCTTTGTGACAGTGATGGAGTTTAGGATTGAGTCAAATAGGGACAGTCATACATGGAATACTCAGGAAATGGCTCAGTGACTACATACACTAACTAGAAAGGCACTTATTTAAAAAAGAAAAGAAAAGAAAGAAAAAAAGAAAAGCTGTTTTATTAAACACTTCTACCAAAAAGTAAACTTACCCGCTACAGTTAGAGACATTTTACCACAGTCTGTTTAAAGGACAAGATCGGTTTAAAAAAAAGAGAAAAGAAAGATTCAATTTGCAGAGGGGATGCAGCTGGCAGTTTTTGGTGGCAGGCGTGGAAGCTCACAGTGAGCATGAAATTGTTAAAAAGTAAAAAATGTTTCCAAAGAAAAACCCAGTCAGCTTCTGTCACAGAACAACACACGTACTCCTCATCCTCAGCACAGAGGAGGATCAGGAATCCGCAGCTCCGACCCTGAGCTCAACACAGGGCCAGCCCACAGAAACACACCAATCACACACAACTAGAGTGACATTATGTATAGGGTGGGACTGTCACTGCCCTGCCTAGCCTGCAACTCACATAGCTTTTAGCTGTTTATACTTCAAGATTGGATTTTTCAAAACACCACAAGAAACACTGGTCACTTACTAGTGAAACAAAAAAAAAAAAATCAAGTTTATTGATCAAAACCTTTTGTATATAAAACTTATAATTGACTAAGCCTGTTACAGTGTTTCTAGAAAATTTGGCAAATTAACTTCATTAAAGCTATCAATCACAACATTTAGGCGTATTTAATAAGTAACAATTTGACATTTGTATGGTTTGTAGTCGAGGGCTGCATTGGAATCATAGCGCCCGCTCCCGCGAGCGGTATGAACTTTGTAGTGGGCGGGAGCGGGCGGCTAAAAAGAAAACACAGCGGGATCGGGATGTAGCCTAGCGACAGAATGTCAAAAAATGATGTGGAAAGGAAGCTCAAATAAGATATTTACAGCACAAAGACAAAGCAAGGCAAGTCTGACATTTTGAGAAGTTTCTCAATTGTCCATGAGTCTCTTTATTAATAGCCTATAAAATTACGTGTTTTCTCCTGCGGGACGGGAGAAGACACCAAAATCAATACATTTTTATTATTGTGCGGGCATAAATTCCAAAGTTTTGCGGATGCGGGCGAGAGTGGACATACACATTGCGGGAGCGGGCGGGTGTGTAACATACACGTTGCGGGTGCAGGCGGTAATGGTCAGAAATTCAGCGGGAGCGGGATGAAGAAAACAGTCCCGGGCAGGGCGCTAGTTTTCAGTATGTGTTTGTCAGTATTGTCAAATATAGTGAGCAACAATTTACACTAAACTAAAGTAAAATAACTCATCTATTTGTTGATCACACAAACATCTGGTAGTTTGAGGTGAAAACATCTTCTTATCCAATGTTTAACTAGGAAGCAACTCCGTAAGGTTTAAATTCTTCTTATAAAAAAAAGCACCAGATTATCTCCGTTGCAAGGATTTGCTGCATTATTTTTTTTGGACCGGTTGACAGCAAACCACTTTTTTGTCGTCATTTAGAATGCCGTTGACAGAAATAATGAAAGTAATCAACTGCAACCTTAATTATAGAAGGTCCCGTCATCTTTTAATGTCGAAATATATGTTGTGTTGTGTGTTTGTGGGAAACTTGCAGATGTAGAACTGATTTACAAACTTTCAGATGTAGAACTGATTTACATGTAGAAACCAGCAGTTTTAATTGAATATTTTGTAAGTTCTACATGTTTCCCCCTCCATTATTTCAATCTAGATTAATCTCAAAATAGAGATTTTGCTCAGGTTAATTTCAGGATGACAGCATTTTGCTGCTTAAATAAAAAAAAAATGAATGGGGCACTGATATTGATTTAGGTATAAAAGAAAAATTGGAAAATTCTGCTTATGTGTGGAGACTGAGCCCAATATATTTAAAATGTACTTTGGTTTAGAAATGTGAACAGGATATCTCAAGATGGACCCTCAACAGGACACTTCAGAGTCAGCAAGAGTTGGAGATGAAGGTGTTTTAAAGACAGGTGAATCCACCTGGCTGTGAGCTAAAGACTGTACTGAGATTATATAAATTACTGGTTCCAAATCACCCAAACCGCACTTTAAATTAAGTTGTTAATAAGTTTTGCTTAATTACTTAATACATTTTACCCAATATAATCAGTTATATAATTTAGGTTACCTTTGTTTTTTAAGCGTGTCTAAACCGGCATTCAAGCTCATATAGGGAACTATTACATGCTTTGTTGTGATAAACAACCTACACACACACGAATTAGGTTGCAGCAGCCGCATGCCAGCAGATCAGACATGCTTCCGTGCTTTTGAATTTAAGTTACATTTCTCCAAAACGGCAAACGACAGTTGTTTATCAACGAACTTGCGTGCACATCCAACCACAACTTTGCCTCATGAAGCTCTTACCCACCTGAACAAACTGTCAAAGTAACGGAACAGCCTCGAAAATACACCGAGGACAACACGGAAACCCTAAGACGGGGCAGTGAACCTTTACACCCAAATGGCTCAATAATAACACGAAAATGTCTAGTTATAAAGCATAAACTCAATTTAACTTCATCCCGCTCCTCTCAGCGTCAGGACGACTGTCAACCTAGCCTGTTGCTTGCCGTTTTTGGTCCAACGGCTTTGTAGGGTAAGTGACGTAACGGCAGGAACTGTGTAGAGAAAGCGGTTATTGGTCGAGAATGCTCGTCAATCAGATGGAGTTGCCTTATTGTCCTTCCCACTAATGATGGGAATTTCGGCTCTTTTAAGTGAGCCGGTTCATTTGGCTCAGCTCATCTAGAAAAGCTCCCAAATGGCTCTCCATTTTACCACTTGTACTTTTTAGAATTCAGCCAAATTTAGCACTGTTTTGACTTGTGATTTGTATTTTAACACAAACATCACTTAAATTTCAATAAATTGCTGTAGCCAATTGCATTTACAGTTGTAAAATCCCTTCTAACTCTCTAACTTATGTATTTAGCAGACGCTTTTATCCAAAGCGATTTACAGGTAGGCTAAGGGGGTCTTGCCTAAGGACCCCTACTGGAGGTAATACCTTTCATGCAGGGGATCTGAACCCAGGTCTCCCACATGGAAGGTGGCAATCATACCACTGATACCACTACGCTATCCAACTAGCTTGAAAAACCACTCTGCTACACAAAGCAGATATAAAATGCCTATAAAAACCTAAACATAGAAAGCTATTGACACAACTGTCAAAATGCACCCAAATACTCCTTCTTTTTCTGTTGTTACCCATCTTTGCACCACACTCCTCTGTCTCTTTCAGCGTGTCTCTCAGCAATGTTACCCCCGCCCCTCCCTGCTTGAAGGTATGATCTTTGTCAATCCTCACATGAATGGTTGCACAGCATGCACGTGACAGCCGTAGCCAACG
This sequence comes from Leuresthes tenuis, assembly GCF_036924035.1. Classification (NCBI taxonomy): domain Eukaryota; kingdom Metazoa; phylum Chordata; class Actinopteri; order Atheriniformes; family Atherinopsidae; genus Leuresthes; species Leuresthes tenuis. The sequence goes on from NW_027325358.1 coordinate 27,856,321, forward strand.
TCCGCAGTGCCCGCAGGTACTTTTCTGAACGCAAAAAGTAAAAAAAAAAAAAACAAAAAAAAAAACAATGGGAGGCGACTCAAGAGCCGGTTCTTTGAACCGGATCGTTCGCAACTGAGCTGTTCAACCCGTCCCCCTTTTTCCCAGAGTGAAGCCTTTAATCTTCTCTGGAAGAAGCTCACAAACCCAGCCGTGACTGCAAGAGTGTTTTTTGTCTTTTTTTTTTGTCTTATACGAACATTAACTGGAGTAGGTTCAAATTTTTTAATTTAAGTGGCTGTCGTTGATTTTTGTCGCTGCATTTCACTTTAGTTGTGTTAACTGAGATGGACATGAGACTAAACTATTTATTGCTGACGCTGACGGTCTGACGGCTTTGCTTTGCGGTAAGACGTATTGCATCACTTCCTGTTGCTTTGTGTGTGTGCACTGTGACAGTTCTCGCTCTTCTTGAACTACTAATAATCACCTTATTTCTCCCTATAATTTACACATCTTGCATAGTTAACTCTATCCCATACTTGTTATATTCTAACGCTCACTCTTACAGATCTTTAGTTTTTATTTTTCACTTTTTAGCGTTGTGTCTGGTTCTCTAGCTTAGCATGGCTACCAGTTCTCTTCCTCTATCTCCTGCTTTCACCTGCTCCTTGTGTCAGATGTTTAGTTACTCCTCTGCCTCCTTTAGTGGTAATGGTACATGTAACAAATGTAGTCTTTTTGTAGTTTTGGAGGCAAGGTTATCTGAAATGGAAGCTCGGCTCTGCACTGTTGAAAACCACCCGATAGCGAGCCAGGCCCCTTTAGTCAGTGCGGAGCCACCTAGCGTAGCTAGCTCTGTTAGTCGTCCCCGAGCAGATCCCGAGCAGCCGGGACTTAAGAGTGGCTGGGTGACTGTCAGGAAGAGGAGTCATAGTCCTAAAGTCAAGCCCGTGGTTCACCATCAACCTGTCCACGTTTCTAATAGATTTTCTCCACTCAGCGACACACCCGCTGAGGACAAAACCCTGGTAATTGGCAGCTCTATAGTCAGAAACGTGGCATTAGAGACACCAGCGACCATAGTCAAATGCATTCCAGGGGCCAGAGCGGGCGACATAGAATCCTATTTAAAACTGCTGGCTAAGGATAAACGTAAATACGGTAAAATAGTTATTCACGTCGGCGGTAATGACACCCGGTTACGCCAATCGGAGGTCACTAAAATTAATGTTGCATCGGTGTGTAATTTTGCCAAAACAATGTCGGACTCCGTAGTTTTCTCTGGACCCCTGCCAAATCTGACCAGTGATGACATGTTTAGCCGCATGTCCTCATTCAATCGCTGGTTGTCTAGATGGTGTCCAGCAAACAACGTGGGCTACATAGATAATTGGCAATCTTTCTGGAGAAAACCTGGTCTGATGAGGAGAGACGGCATCCATCCCACTTTGGAAGGAGCGGCTCTCATTTCTAGAAATATGGACGAATTTATTAGTCATCCAAAAACATGACATCCCAGGGTTGAGACCAGGATGCAGAGTTGTAGTCTTACACACTTCTCTGCGGCTTCCCACCTGATGCTGCCCCCCCCTCAATCAAAAAACACAAAAGGAGCAAATCCTCTTGTGCAAAAAAAAATTAAAACAAAAACTTTAACTGAACAAAAACATCAAACTATTAAATGTGGTTTGCTGAATATTAGATCTCTCCCTTTGAAGTCTCTGTTAGTGAATGATTTGATTTGTGATCATCATATTGATATATTTTGTCTTACAGAAACCTGGCTGCAGCAGGAGGATCATGTTAGCATTAATGAATCAACTCCCTCTGACTATTTAAATGTTCATGTTCCTAGAACCACAGGCAGAGGAGGAGGAGTGGCAGCTATCTTCAGATCAGGGTTACTAATCAGTCCTAGACCCAAGATTAGTTTTAGCTCTTTTGAATCTCTGATTCTCAGTTTTTCCCACCCAAAGTGGAAATCACAAAAACCTCTTGTGTTTGTTGTTGTGTATCGTCCGCCTGGCCCTTATTCTGAGTTTCTGTCTGAATTCTCAGAGTTTTTATCCCAGTTAGTGGTGAGTACAGATAAAGTCATTGTAGTGGGTGACTTTAATATTCATGTAGATGTTGAAAATGACAGCCTAAATATTAACTTTAATTCTATATTAGACTCTATTGGATTTTCTCAAAGTGTTCACAGACCTACTCACTGCCTTAATCATACCCTTGACCTTGTGCTGACTTATGGCATTGAGAGTGAACAGTTAACAGTGTTCCCTCATAACCCTGTCTTGTCTGACCATTTTTTAATAACTTTTGAATTTACATTACTTGACTACACGGTTTCTGAGAAGAATTCTACATATAGAAGGTGTCTGTCAGAGAATGCTGTAACCAGATTTAAAGAGTTGATTTCATCATCCTTTTCTTCACTGCCATGTGCTGATATGACACAGGATGGCTACCTAAATTTTACTCCAGTAGAACTTGACTCTCTTGTTGACAACACTACAGCTTCAATGCGTACAACACTGGACAATGTTGCCCCTCTGAAAAGGAAGGTAATCAGTCAGAAGAGGTTGGCTCCTTGGTATAATTCACAGCTGCGTGCGTTAAAGCAGACTGCAAGAAAGCTGGAGAGACAGTGGCGTTCCTCTAATTTAGAAGAGTCTCAATTAGTCTGGAAAGATAGTTTAATAACGTATAAGAAAGCACTTCGTAAAGCTAGAACTGCGTATTATTCATTATTGATAGAAGAGAATAAGAATAATCCCAGGTTTCTTTTCAGCACTGTTGCCAGGCTGACAAAGAGTCCGAGCTCTGTTGAGCCATGTATTCCTTTAACTCTCAGCAGTGATGATTTCATGAGATTCTTCATCAATAAAATTGTTTCTATCAGAGAGAAGATTAATGGAATCCTTCCCATTATTATCACTGATGTATCATCAAGTAGAGCAGCTTTAGAAGTATCTTTCGAACCTGAATTGTATTTAGACAGCTTCTGTCCAGTTGATCTTTCTGAGCTAACAACAGCAATAGTCTCTTCTAAACCATCAACTTGTATGTTAGACCCAATCCCAACCAGACTGTTCAAGGAGGTTTTCCCCTTAATTGACACTTCCATATTGGATTTGATCAATCGGTCTTTGTTGACAGGATATGTACCTCAGACTTTTAAGGTTGCTGTAATTAAACCTTTACTTAAAAAACCTACTCTTGATTCAGAAGTGTTGGCTAATTATCGACCTATATCCAATCTCCCTTTTTTGTCCAAAGTTCTTGAAAAAATAGTTGCAGTTCAACTTTGTGATCATTTACATAGAAATAATCTGTTTGAAGAGTTTCAGTCAGGATTCAGAGTGCATCATAGCACAGAAACAGCACTGGTGAAAGTTACCAATGATCTCCTGTTAGCCTCTGATAGCGGACTTGTTTCTGTGCTTGTCCTGTTGGATCTCAGTGCTGCATTTGATACGATCGATCACAGCATTCTGTTACAGAGACTTGAACATGTTATTGGGATTAAAGGAACTGCATTAGGCTGGTTTAAGTCATATTTATCTGATAGATTCCAGTTTGTTCTTGTAAATGAGGAATCTTCCTCACACGTTGGAGTAAGTCATGGAGTTCCTCAGGGTTCTGTGCTTGGACCGATTCTTTTTACTTTATACATGCTTCCATTAGGTAACATTATCAGACAGCATGGCATAAATTTCCATTGTTATGCTGATGATACTCAGCTGTACTTATCTATGAAACCAGATGAAACCTACAGGTTGGTCAGGCTACAAGCCTGTCTTAAAGACATAAAGACCTGGATGACTCAGAACTGTCTGCTTTTAAATTCAGACAAAACTGAAGTTGTTCTCTTTGGACCTGAGCGCTTCAGGGAGAAATTGTCTAGTTATATAGTTACTCTAGATGGTATTTCCTTGGCTTCTAGTTCTACAGTGAGGAACCTTGGAGTTATTTTTGACCAGAATTTATCATTTGACGCACATATAAAACTGGTTTCTAGGACTGCCTTCTTTCACCTTCGTAATATTGCTAAAATCAGGAACATCCTGTCTCAGGGTGATGCAGAGAAACTAGTTCATGCATTTGTTACTTCAAGATTGGACTACTGTAATTCCTTATTATTGGGCTGTCCCACATATTCTCTGAAAAGCCTCCAGCTGATCCAAAATGCTGCAGCCAGAGTTCTGATGAGAACTAACAGGAGAGATCATGTTTCTCCAGTTTTAGCTTCTCTTCATTGGCTCCCTGTTAAATTCAGAATAGAATTTAAGATTCTTCTTCTCACATATAAAGTTCTTAATGACCGAGCTCCATCATATCTTAAAGATTTAATTGTAAGATATTTTCCTAACAGAGCACTTCGCTCCCAAACTGCAGGTTTACTTGTTGTTCCCAGAGTTTCTAAAAGTAGAATGGGAGGTAGAGCCTTCAGTTATCAGGCCCCTCTCTTGTGGAATAAGCTGCCAGTAAATGTCCGGGAAGCAGACACCCTTTCCACTTTTAAGATTAGGCTTAAAACTTTTCTTTTCGATAAAGCTTACAGTTAGGGATGGCTCAGGTAATCCTGAAACATCCCATAGTTAAGCTGCTATAGGCTTAGACTGCTGGGGGACCTCATCTGTCACACCTTTCCTCACTTTGCTCTCTTTTTCCCCCTGTTTAATTTCAAAATTGATTTTATGTACATGTGACATTATTGTGGTTATTAACCTATGTTTCCCTGTTCCAACAGATATCCTTTGAATGGCGTTATGGTGTTTTTCCCCCCTCTTTTCCCTCTTTTCTGTCTTCTCAAACCCCAGCTGGTCGAGGCGGATGGCCACCCTTCCTGAGTCTGGTTCTGCCAGAGGTTTCTTCCTGTTAAAAGGGAGTCGTTCCTTTCCACAGTTGCCACAGGCACGCTCAGGACGGGAGATTGGACTGAAGACACATTTCGGTGCAATCTGTTGGTTTCCTTAGCTAGGATATTAATTTTTTGAATTAGCTCTATATGAATTAATTGGATTATGATTACAATGAATTGAATTCCAATTGGCTTGAATTGGACTATATTACTTAAGTGCCTTGAGATGACAATTGTTGTAATCTGGCGCTATATAAATAAAATTGAATTGAATTGAACTGACAAATTACTACTGCCCACCACTGAATACTCTCCGGCAGAGCTATACTCTGCTGTCCTGTAATGAATCAACTCAGCTCACTCAATATCTGTTTTACTATCATCTTTTTCATCATCTACTTTTTTCTAACATGTTGTAGTTGCTAATTCATTAACTAAACAAATCAAACCTGGAATAGAGTAAATATTTTAAACCAACGTTTATGTGTCCTTCACTACATTTAGCTCACGTTTCACTCTTGACTATATTCTCATTCATATCGTTACAAAGTCTGTTGTTTGTGCAGTTAGTTTTTCTCCCCCTTACATCTGTTTTGTTCATAAAATATTAGTGTTGGTGCAATTTTAATTTGAGTTTTTCATTAACTCAACTAAGAGGTTAAATGTTTCATGTTTCAACTTTAGTTACATAAAAGGAATTTTAATAAAGTTTCATTCTGTCATACACTGGAATGATTAGAAATAGATAAACATTACTTCTAAGGTAGACTTAGAAGTAATATGGTTATATTTAAAGGACGAAATTAATTTTAAAAAACTGAATAGAATCTCACTTCACCTTTTTATATAACTTCCCTGCCAAGTTTGGACTGATGCTGCCCCCGTGTGGTTGTAGGTTGTAGTGGTTGTAATTTACTGCAAGTTACCGAGGAGCAAAATAATAAAGCAGTAGATCAAAACTGATCTTAACAAAAATAAATATATTTATTTTACAGCTGAAAGTGAGCATTGAATGCTTAAGTTCTGTAACCCGTTTTTTTTTTTTTTAAAAGCTTTCATAGTTTTACCTCAGGAGCAAATCAGTCATGTCAGAATATGAATATGTATTTTACTGTACTTTGGCAGTGATCGTGTGGTGTTGCAGTTGGGTGTGATCACATAGCTCAACTTATAAAGGAAAAAACAGGAGATAAAGAGATGCCAAAGACACGTGAAAGAGGCTTGAGCTAGTCGTCAGTTTCCTTATTTTACTGAAGATAATTTTTTGTTACAGTTTCCTCAAAGTTATCTACCAACAGAGACATTCTCTTGGTGTCGACAGAGGCCAGGTTGTAGAGATTAGAACAGGTTTTAGTAAACCTGAAGAGGTGGCGTAATTAAACACACTGGTGTGCACTCATGCTCACACACACAGACACAGGGGTGACACACGGACAACAGCTCGGACGGTTATTATTGTGGTGGTCATTGTCTTCAGAGACGAGAGCAGCGAGCCTTTACAGGATCTAAGAGCTGCTGTTGGCCAGCAGATGCTGACAGTCACTGAGAAATGAAATCCAGGGCAGTGTCCCGCTCCTCAACCAGCTCTGCCGCTGTGGCATCCATCTTTGCTCGGGAAAAGTCATTAATGGAGAGTCCATTGACCATTTTCCAGGTCTTGTTCTGTGAATGACATAAAAAGGGATAAGTCAGCTTTCAGGTATGTTCTCCATTTATGCATGCACTTAAGATTTTCTTATCACTAGTTTGTTTCTATATTTCATATTACAGACAAATGACTCCATGAATCCAAAGTAAAACATCTTGAAAAAAATTAGGAAACTCAAAGTGCTTCTGAGTTGATAAAAGCTATGAAGAACAGATTCTTGAATGGAAGAGAAAAAAATAATCAATGAATGAACCTATTTTTACTGCTGAAATCAACACCCCCAACAACTTGTCGAGTGTTCAGTTAATCCCAGATGTATTTCGTAAATTAGTGTGGAAAAACACATTTATGCGATACCCGGTGAATGCATACCATGACACAAATGTAGCAGGTGAGAGGGGATGCTATCAGATCAGATTGTCAGCAGAAGAAATACATGTACATGATCTTCATTTGAATATCCCCATTGTTTTGTTTTGTTTGTCTGTTTTTTAAAGGAATCCTTGCCCAACAACAATGTCTGTATCCATTACATTAGACACAAATTTTGGATTGGTTTTTAAAAATAATGTTGGCTCACCTTGATCTGAACAGGGAAGGAATAGATGAGGTCTTCTGGGATGCCGTAGGAGTTTCCACCAGCATACACCCCCATAGAGATAAACTCCCCCTGTCAGGAAAAATACAAATAAATCCCAATAAGTCTTTACTAAACAAATGTCATTTTTCTGCTGCTGCATTCTCACACTGAATTCAGAATGAAGTAGGACATTTCAAAGTTGTGACCATCTTCTGCTCAGATTTTTTTGTATTAAATGAGAAAAGCATGCGTATTTTAAAAGGGGCTTCTGTTGTTCAGCAGCAACACAAATTCACACCACAGTCCAAATCAAAGCCACTAAAATGTTACACTTTTTACAATCCCCATCTAGCACACTGAAATGCAACAATTTCCTTTTTGTCAGTGGCCTGTAGCGCTGTCAAACTGAAGAATTCAGATCTGGCATCCGCCCAGAGGTCCGCACTGACCTCCTTGGTGCCAAACCAGATGTCCCTCATATGGTCGCAGATGGCCTTGGCGGCAGACATGGCGCTGGACAGCTTCCTGGCCTTGATAACCGCAGCACCGCGTTGCTGCACTGTCTGGAGGAGTGAGAGGAGAAAGTTTAAATGAAGAGCGCTGTTGTATCTAATTTCATTCTCAATTTAGGTGAGAGGCCAGACACTCACAGAGATAAAGTCTCCTCTGAGCCAGGCGTCGTCCTTCACTATGTCGTAGGCAGCCGTCTCAGCGCCTTGGATGTTGACCTTGGCGTGGTGGACGTCAGGGTACTGAGTGGAAGAGTGGTTCCCCCAGATGATGACGTTCTTCACCTTGTCAGAGGACACACCACAGCGCATCGCCACCTGCAGATTAGAAACAAATACAAGTGTTCTCTTAATGCATCAAAAAATACCAATGTGATGATGTTGCCTATGATATGCTCACCAGTGTGTGAATATAGAGAAAAAGTGCAGCGCACATTACGGTAGATGTACAATAAAAAAGTGCTATACAATCATTAGTGACACTATGAAGCAGTTTATGTAGCACAGCTGCATTATATGTTCGAAAACATCAGGGCAGCCTCGATGACGTAAACACTCCAATCAGCCACAGCACTGACATGTAAAGTGAGTAGCACTGCTCATCCTACTACAATGCCTTGTTCTGCTAAAAAAAGTTCCATCCTGCCATTCACGTAGATTTGTACAGGGGGTACATTTTTTATAAGCTTATAAGCCTTTAAGTCTTTTATAAGCACTTTACCTTGACTTCACTGGAAAACATCATGGTGGTAGGGAAAGATAGAAGGAGAGACTCTTAAGAACTTAGGAAAGGACGACCGTGGAGTAAATCCATTAGACTGTGATGTGGGTCTAGAGTACTGAATTTACAGTTGCTCATAGAGCTGAACCATTGTTAAAAGTTGGCTTTTTAAAAAATGTTTTACACCATCTGGTTATATTTTAGAGGGTAAACATAAATACAATGCGACAATTCCAACACATTAGCCCACATTCATTTGCAGTTTTGCTGATATGTACTCAATAATATATTATGTTTGTCAAAACTCACAAAAGTAACATACATATTGTCAATAAGATGGCTCAAACTCACCCTCCTGCCTTTATACGTAATTACACTCTTACTTGCTTTATATTCCTGACAATGTGAAAACCAAAGTGAAAACTGGTGTGTACCTGTGAGCAGGCTCTGTTGTGGTCCAGTCGGGTCAGGCAGGAGAAGTTCTCCTTAGGGATAGATGGAGCGGACTTGGACGCAATCAGACAGTTTGTGTTTGCTGGGTTTCCAACCACCAAAACCTGACAGGATGAAAATCAAACATCTCTATTAGACAAACAGCGGGTTTGATTAATCTGTCAGTCACACAGCCACAAATATCACTAAAAACTGACATGACTTTCTGAGAAAATGCTTGTAACAGGACATTCTGATGCACCCATCCTAAAATGCCACACGTTACGAAACTTGTTAAGCCTAGTTTATGCTTCTGTCCACATCAACGGCGTGGGTCGACGTGGACCCCTATACCATAGCCTGACGTGCACCTCCAAAAAATCCTAACTACGCGTCGAGTTGACGCGAACCGCAATGGTTGCGATTGGTCCGCTCAGAATGTAATTTCCGGCAGTTGCTTTTTCCGGTCTTAATGGCTGTATACGGCGAAGAAGCTCGTCAAATCGGCCCGTTGACATTTGAAAGTGCATTTGTTCACTTGGTCTCTAGTAACTGTTCAGCAAAACAGCCAGATCCAACACATTTAGATGCTGTCAAATCTTCCTACAGGGGTAAAGCATTCTTTTATTACAAAAACCATGAGTTAGCTTGTAGGATAGAAAGTTTAGGCTCCAACTCTATATTTTGCACATATCCATTCAGGTCAGCAGTTTCAATCCACTCCATAAATCCCACTCATGGACTTTTTTGTTCACTCTGTCCACAAACTAGCAACATTTAACAATATATTGATCCAAACATAAATTATTACCAGCTATTAAACAATCATGAAAATCTAAACAGTATGTGGTTTTCTACAAATAAAATTAAGTAAAATATTTAGAATGAAATTTGGCTCTTACACTTTTACTTCTTTACCAAACAAGTACTGCAGGGACTGACTGTTCATAAGTTGAGTTGATGCTGGATTTATGTCCATGACAAAGCCAAAGAAAATTAGATCAGGTGTTATATCAGATGCAAACAGTGTATACATTGTTTGAGTAATTTTTCTTAGTTTTGGGCATTTTAGAGAAAACCGTCTTGTATTATTACATTTTTTTCATTATAACTACTTAAAAGCTCCCTCGTTGTTGATGTTAAGCTGTTTTACTTTCCCCACAGATTCTCTGCATGTGAAACTTTGACCTCAAGAGAAACTCAACCTCTTTCATCATTCTGATGTTGGGCCTCACAGAGGACTTTGGATCATCGAGGGCCCACTTCTAAATGACTGCTAACACATTTTAGTGCATACTACAAATAACCCAAGGCCTACTGTGGAACTTTGATCCAGTGGTTTTGGAGGCCCGATTTGAACTTTAACTGAAATTGAAATCGCAAGCAGCTACGTTAACAGCAGAGAAACTGCTGGCTTTGTGAAGCGAAATACTTATTCTGATGAGGGCTATGTAAGCACTTTTATTTCCTGTGCAGGACAGCTGCAACTAACTTCTTAAAAAACAAATCTTGATAATTGATTCCTGACTTAATTAAACTTGAGGGATCACCTTCACGGTCTTCTTGGCATACTTGTCCAGGGCGGCTCCCTGTGTCTTGAAGATGGCCACATTAGCCTTAAGGAGATCCTTTCTCTCCATCCCCTCTTTTCTAGGCATGGAGCCCACCAAGATGGCTGCATCAATGTCCTTGAAGCCCACCTCCACCTTGTCAGTAGGGATGACCTCTGTGGGGGAAAGACAGGGAGGAGGTAAACATGCTTTGCATCTCTTTAATTCCCGCAAAGCATACTGATATGGAGAAGGTAATGAACCCAAGACCTCTCTGTGTAAATTATGTTCATGACATCCTGTCAAATTGATCATGCTGTTTATTTTCATAAATTGTTCTGTATGTGGTCTTGAATTCACTCCTACTTTCACTTGTAACAGGAGGCTTACAACTGTGCCAACCTTCAAGATAGATTCCTGCCACCTCAGCTGATCCCAACGATAACATACTATTAGCTTCTTAGACATAAGCTGGCAGCAATCACTGTAGACTTTATTCTGGGTTGATATCTACTCTGTTCATTGTTGTCCCACAACTGCTCTGATTCGCTACTGTGGTGAAAACCACCAGCCAACCAGAAGCCATATTGTAGACACTCCTTCTCCCTGCACACAGCAGCAGAGGGGAGGTTACTGCACTAAACTTCTGAAGGACAAAAAACACACACAAACAGACAGTGTGTACTACATTCCAAATGAAACCCAATCTCTTCTGCTGGGATAAATTTCATTACAATGGTGTGGAAATGGCTAAATAGATGTTAGGACACAGACACAGTGTAGGCTCACCCCTGAGTAGAGGTAGCGCGCAGTCCTGCAGCTCCATGACGACTCCATCCAGCACCGGCAACATGGGGGGGATGTCCAGCAGGATCAAGATGACTGGCTAATAATGGAACAGAGAACAGAGACTCTAAATTGAACAGAACTATATCTCATTCAAAGAACTTTGCTCCTCTAAGGATCCAGAATATTTCCAGTGGGAGGGTTCCTCCAATTTTGTCATTAAGTAGTAGGTGAATACATTTGGAAAAACACTGGTCCAATTTTCAAGGACAATGGCAAAGCAGCTAAACATCTAAAGTGAAGCAAGCTCCTGATGAATACAAGTACAAATATTCAGATTTCTAACTGAACTTCATCATCATTTTATCCTTATAAGACTGTCAGCATGAGTGCGTCATTCAAATCTAACATTTTCCTTTTAATTTGAACCATAATCATGGTAATTGTCCTTTTCTTTTTTACCCCTCTGAATTACTGAGATATGTACATCCCAACAGTGAATATGTTCACCATTCATGGTAATTCCTTTGCATAACAGATACACACAGAGCTTTGCACAGCTGTTGGTGCTGTGATCTGGCAAAGGGGGTTTTGCAACTGCTCCTAAAAGATTATATAACCAAAGCTCAGAATGAGTCTTACCTGGTCCTTTCCGAACACATCTCCCTTTGCGATGCTGTACAGCAGGGAGTAGGCAATCTGGCCTGCAGCACCGGTCACAACAACACGGATTGGTTCTGCCTGAGGGCAAAGAAACAGGCTTTGTTCATTTGGATCACTGGTTTAAATATATCAAAGGAGGCAGGAAAAGATGCAGCAGTAGCAAGCAGGGTTGCTCTGTGGGTCAAGTCACTCGTGGAATAAACTTTACAAATGGATGTTCTTCCCTACCAAGTAAGGGGAGTTTATTTAAAAGATGGGAGGCCATGGGTTAAAAGGCCATTATTAGAGACTCCTACTGCTGTGGAAGTCTGTCCTCTGCATGAAGAAGACTTGCTACCAAATTCCAATGACCTTGCATACAAGCATGAATACATTAGTCACTCAGTTTAATTTTGGACCTCGGCAGACGTGGTCGATGTCCCTCTACAATTCGACATTCATGCAATGAATCAATCGGCAGATAAACTTCCTTCACCCACTTCTGTGACAGATTAATGGAAAACAAGTGGAACAAGTGCCAGTCATAATATTTCTTGAGTATTCAGAAATCTTCTAACGGTACATTCTAACGAAGAAAAACGAGTCAAGGTCCGTTAACTGTTCGGTTTGCGAGCCGGGATTCAACCTGCCGAAGCATTTAGCCTGATTGGTTAACACGACAGAGAGAGGAGAAAGAAGGATATGTCATCTGACGCCATGCCACCGCCTGTTCCTATTAAAATGGATTACATGAATGAACCGTCGGCAGGCGGGTGAAACTCCAGGTCCAACAAACCCGCATTGCCCGTTCATGATGCTATATTTCCGTGTTTTCATTCAACCCCCATTCCCATTTCCACGATGTAACTGCGCAACACACTACATATGAGAACTCTGCCCTTGAGCTTTGTAAGATGAACGCAGCACACAGATAACCTCAAGAAAAACACCGACAACAACATCAGCACTTTTACACGAAGTGAGATTTGATGAGGTTTCATTGTCAGCATTAACTATTAATGTATGACACTACACACAATTAATATAATTTCGAGAACATTACTGTAAAAGATGGCGCCAATAACATACTGAAAAGTTTGCAATCAGACACCACATGGGAAATAGTCTTTTTTTTTTTTTTTACCATATTTGCTAGCGGTTGAAGATGGATTTTTCCAGCGGCTGTTCTCCCTGCTCAGACACGGACAAGATCAGACGGAGGGGTCACCTCTATCCGTGGTTTGTAAAATCGGGCGGTGAATTAACTCCACCACTTAGCATGGGATTTGTAGTCATTTTGGCATAAGAAAGCAGTTTTTGAACCAAACCAAATCGACAATAAAAACACATCCTCCCATGATGCATCACTCCTCTCAAACCGCGCCCACCCGTGTCACAAATGGTAGACGATTTTCTGAAAAGTGTTCTTTTTTAGGAGAGCATCTGGAAGCTGTGCATTGGCGGCGTTCCGTGGCTGTTAGCGGAATTACACCACGTGTACTGCAGTACAAAACACGTTTGAGACTTGGGTATCAAAGTCAAACTGCAAATTGCTGAATGATTATACATTTATATTACACAAAAGAATGTCAGTGATGTGTTTGACATGTTGCTTCAGTGCTGCATTTTGAAACTATTAGTCAAATGTGGTGGAATCAATGGGGAAAACCACAATGGATGAAGCAAATTATTTTTTAAAAGATGGAGAAGTTCCAGATATGTGGTGAGCAGAGACAAAAAAAAGTTTGGAACAGAGTTGGGTTACAGATCTTCATTTATGTTCAGCTCTATTAAGGTCTCAACGTGGAATTTCAATGGGGTTGATGTTTGACTGGGTCACTAAAATAACTTTATTATTTTTCAGCCATGCTGTTGTAGATTAATTGTTGTCTTTAGGACCATTGTCATGTTGCTTGATCCAATATGGGCCATGTGTCACCTGTTGGGCTCATACTGCATGACGTTGAGATAATGTTGGAATCTCTGGTATAATGAGGAGCTTGTGGCTAAATGACTGCAAGGTGCTCAAATGCCTGTACTATAAACCAGGACTGGTGAGGTAACTTCAGGTTCAACCACGAAAGCAGTTCAATCTTTACCAGGGTGCATCACCATTGCAATTTATGCTCGAAATTTAATCTACTCCGAGCAGGATAAGAGATCAGAACATGGGAAGACTGCCTCTCATAATGTCTAATTCATTCAGCAAATGCTTTTATCCAAAGCGATATAAGTGATAAACACATACTAGAGGGCAATGCAGAGTTAAGGATTTCACCCAAGGATACTGTAAGACACTATCAATCCAAAGACAGTAATGCTGGAGTTTGCTCCTGATAAAAGAAAGTTTTCCTCTCCTGTCACTTTGTTTGTTGTCAGGATGAGGGATTGAGAAGATTGCAAGTGCAAATTGTTTCCATGGCAAGGCAGCTTTTTAGGAACTGGCATTATACAAATTAGACTTATTTGGGTTTTAATGATTTTGATTGAATTGGGTTATAATCTGATTGAGCAGGCCTGAATTTTTTGACATGCCTTGAGGTGACTTTTGTGAATTTGTTCTTTTTACATAACACTGGACTGAATAGAATTTTATGAAAGTGGAGCTATTTGGCCACAATGCACAAGGCTTGTTTTATAACTGCATAACCCGAGCACCCTGCAATCTCTCAGACAACAATGAACCAATAACATGTATATCAAATTATTCTAGAGTCAAATGTGAGACCATCTGTTTGACAGTTTGTTTGGCTGAAATTGGGTCATTTCACAGGACAATGATCCCAAGCAAACCAGCAAATCTACAACAAAAGAATCAAGGTGTTGCTGTGGCTCCACGTGAAATACTTGTATCACTTGGACCGTTATAAAGCTCTGCATAAAACAGTGCCTCCAAACTTTGTAAAAATTGGACCAAAAAAAGAAATAGAAAATACTATACCACTTTCCACCACTTCACTTCATGCATTATATTAAAGCAAATATTTTATCTTATCTCTTATTGATTTTTAATTCTGTGTCAGAATGCAAGAAAAGATTGTGGGTTAGTTGTTTTTTATTTTGTTTAGATACCATTGAGAAATGTTTATAGTAGTATCATAATGTAATGCTTTATTGAGCTGTGCAGGATTTGAATGTATAGTACAGTTGATTACAAAAGATTTACTCAAAATTAGTTTAACCACCCACCATGAGCTATCACCTTATCATGGTGGAGGGGTTTGTGTGTCCCAATGATTCTGGGAGCTATGTTTTCTGGGGCTTTTGACCCAGGTAGGGTCACCCAAGGCAAACAGATCCTAAATGAGGGACCAGGGATCATGAGACCCCCTATGAAGAAAAGGACACTTGGAAGACATTTTTTCCTTGCCCGGATGTGGGTCACCGGGGCCTCTCCCTGGAGCCAGGGCCCAGCGAGTGCCTGGTAGCCAGGCCTATACTCAAGAGGCTCACCACCCGTGGGAGGGGCCAAGGGGGTCGGGTGCACTGTGAGTTGGGCAGCAGCCAAAGGCGGACACTTTGGCGGTCTGGTCGTCAGAGGAGGCACTAGGGAGAGTGCTCCCTCGTTCTGCTGGGGGACTTCAAAGCTCACATGGGCAATGACAGTGAGACCTGGAAGGGCGTGATTGGGAGGCATGGCCCCCCGATCTGAATCACAGTGGTGTTCTGTTAAACACCTCTAGGACACCCTAGGCTGCAGTTCGATGATCGACTTTATGGTTGTATCATTGGACAGTATGGCAGTATGTTCTGAACACTAGGGGGAAGAGAGGGGCGGAACTGTCAACTGATCACCACCTGCTGGTGAGTTGGCTCCGCTGGTGTGGGAGGATGCCAATTGAAAAATAGTCCTTGCCACTGAAAACAATGTTCCTGTTTAGGGTCTACAGATCTCACTTAAAAAATAAAGGAAAATAATAGTGAGATCAGTTCACAACAAAATCTCCATTTCCTTGGGGAACATTTTCAACTCAGAGTTGGCCAAGTTAACACCCCAGACTACAGAAAGTTACTTTGGCTGGCAGCTTGTTAAAATGTCAATCAGCTTGTTAAGTGCTGACTGACAGGAGTTAAATCTGTTCAGAGCTTTTTGATCTGCTAGTGGAGATTAGTAATATAGTAGGACAACCCTAAGATTACAAACAACAGTCAGAAAATCAAGGGTCAAGTACAGAGTCTGTTTTTGTTGATACAATAAAATACATAATATTTCTACACTGTTTATACCTAGATTCTTCCGAGCATCACAAATCAAATTAAAACCTTTCATTTTTATTTGATCAAATTTGATAAATATATATTTGATACATCTTGTCAGGTTGGTCTTCCCGACCCCTTGGTTCCATTGAAAATAACTCTTAATACAATTAAATCAAAAGTTCCAACTTTGGGTTTGAGATTTTTTTCATGCCCTACTTATTTCAACCCTTTACGTGCACATATGAAGGTCAGTAAAGGCATTTTGTTAGATTTTGTTAATCTAGTCAACTGTACGTGCACTTCTGCTTTTGTAGTGAATGTCAAGTAACTAAACTGCGAGCTGAGGAAAAATAAGTGAATGTAATCGATATAGGGGATTTTTTTTTTCAAAGAGACTAGAGAAAGGGGGTCAGTTTCAGCCAGGTGAAGTTTTCAGTCACCATCATGTCTATATGCAAACCTATCAAGGACACCTATGGCCATATTGGATCTCCAAGCTGTTTGTTGGTTTCAGCATCCTTTAAGCCAAACAGAGCTAAAACAGCTCAGTGGCGCTGGAACCTGGACCATGGTGCTGATAATCTGCAGCCTGTTCTGCTGCAGCAAGGTAGCAGCAAAGACAAGTCACAGTGCAGGAAGTTTGGTTAATCAGATTTCAACATAAAAGCCGAATGACAGCTGCATAAAGCTATTTTTTTTCCATTTCTAAATCAGCAAAATAAAAATTGACACAACTATAAGATGCTTAATCAACATCCCTCTCTTAATCATTGTTCTTCCCAAACATTTAATATAGTAATTACTTTTATGGCTTCTCTCTGCTTTCAGAGGAATGTTACTTAATTCTAAAATCCAAGATTTCAATGGTTGGTTATTCATGCAAAGTTGTCATAGTAATGATGACTTCTTTTTATGTAGGCTGCATAAATGCAGAAATTTAAGAATCTATTGACATTATTGTTTCGACGTGTATTGTTATTTAGTAATGTATGCTTTACGACATTTTGAAAACATATTTAGAATATTTAGAAGATATAAAATCTATGACAATCATTTTTACAGATTCATCGTTAGTGTGATGTTCAACAAAAAAGTAACATTAGGGACTTTTACTATGACGACAACGAGCGGATATTTTTCTATTTACTTTGTTTGGCTTCACCATAACACTGAACATTTTGACAACGCTACGGAGACAGTCGCTGAAAGTTGCAACTTGCCGAGTTCCCCTACTCTTTCGAATAAAGTGTATGGTTTCTTGCGGCCATTTTGATAGCTGAAATCTAATGGGGGAACGCCAAGTTTAAAGTAAAAAAAAAAACAAACAACAACAACAAAAAACATTGGCTATAGCCTACATTAACTAAATTCCCCATCTGTTCATTACTGCAGCACGAATAAAAATGAAGACATACACTTAATAGCGGGACAAAGTGAGTCATAACGGCCTGAGGCTCAAGTTTAGCTCCAGAATTTGTCTATCATGGTGCGTCCAAGGAAGCGGGCTCCGCAGCGGTCAAGCAAGCAGACAGCTGTGCCGCTTTCAACTCACCTGTGGGGAAACCGCCCGCACCACCAGATACATGGACGTCATCAGCGTCAGCATGATCCCGTCGGAGTTCTGTTGGCTACAACTAATAATTAGCGTCTTCTTAGGCAGAAATGGTGGCGAGACACAGCACGGGACGGAGACAAGGAGATACAGAGAGAGACAGACAGGCAGATGCGACAGAATACTGCCGCGGAGGAAGAGACGACTGTACCGCGCTGCCTTCCCTTGCCTCCTATGGCCGCATCCAACTCACCTCAACCCCTACCTAGCCTACACACACGCACAAAGGCACACTGCTGCAGTCGGTCTAGTCCCTTAATACGATTTTGAAGACACAAATAGCCACTGGCCGGACTGCTAAAGCTTTTCGTGTGTAGCACATGTAAAAATCACTGCTAATGATGGAAGCAACTGTAAAATGCAAGCAAGCACTGAGTGAAATAGGAATTGGTTGACGTCACTGTGGGGGGGGGGGGGGGGGGGGGGGGGTGTTCTTGGTTGGATTATCCATATTTTAGGGTTACATGGGGACAGTAAGGAGTTGAGCAGAATCAACTCACCTGTAAGAAAAGCAGACTTATCTCAGAATTTTTATATAATTCAAAATCAGAAACAATAGCAAAGGACATGAGTATAAACTTGTGGGATTTTTTAATTTTCCTGCCTGTTTCTTGAGATTTTTTCTTGTTAAGCAGTGCTAGGTGATAGGATAAAAGTAATTTGTTTGGCAAAACAAACTATTTTGTTAATCCAGTTTTACTGGAGCCTTGCATTAAATGGATATACAATTGTCCAGTTTGTCCTGAGGATGGTGCTATAGGAAAGGTAGCAGAGGAGCAGAGTAGCTTAAGGACAGCCAGGCTTTTGGAGAGCAGCGTTGATCCCTGGAAACATTAGCATTAGCTGATCTAAAATTAGCATGTTAAATTATATTCCTTAAGGACGTGTAAAGACTTATGGTGTTACAGGAAAGGGCAAGAAGACTCCAAACCCATTAGAGTTAATCCTCATGGGAGAATAAGTTTCTACATCCCACATGTTATAAGCTTTACCCCACCTCCTCTTGTCCTGACTCTAATGCAGTGCCTTGTATTACTTTGTCCACCTATTGTGGATCAAAGTATGGAACAGCTACAACTTGAAGCAATATCAGATTCAAATGCAAGATGGCATGGTTAGATGAAATCTGCAGGATTTCTACAACATGGGTGGTCTTCAGGGGAATCAAGCCTGTAGACCTCTAGTGTTCAGTGCCTGGCACCACAATTTTCACGATTGAACTGGTGATTTAGTTTTAGATTTAGATTTAACATTATATAAACACACCTACAAGAAAAAAAACGAAGGTGAGATTAAGTTACGTTAAGTTAGTTAAATTAAGTCTTTATTTGTCATGTAGATAAATTAAATTTGTCCTCCACATTTAACCCATCCAGATCGGCACCTGTTGAACACACATATGCACATGCACAGGGTCACACACCCAGACAGATGCCATACACTGGAGCGGTGGGCAGCCAATTACAGCGCCTGGGGATTAGAAAGATGAGCTACAGTTGAAAAGAGCCTTGAGTAGTCATATCCCTCAGTGACCTGGCAGCCTGTCCCTGCTTGAATCCAAGTGACGACTCCCTTGACTGAGAGGTGAATTCTGGCGTTCCTTCATGCACCCTTTGCTGGCACAGAGACAATACATGATTAGGCAGCCTTGAGTGATTTGCAAAGCATGTCCTAACCCACCAAATAACAGTTCGTCAGTCAGTCGCTCAATTAGAGTATGCATCCCGGGCTGTGAAAATCGAACACGCAGGCAGACACACAAATAGAACAATGCATACAGCCTGAATACTGTATGCAACATCTGTCTCTCTGGAATCAGTTTAACAATGTAACAATCAACATCACAACACAGTTTACACACAGTTACACTCTTAATTATTAACTATTAACAATTAAAATAATTTCATATGTTCTTAACACAGTATCAGCAGTGAAAAAAAGTACATTGTTGTCTGCTAAAATCTGGGAACTGAGCATTCACTAAACTTTGAACTAACAACTTTGATGAGTGAATGTGGATCATTTCTTTTCTTATCTGATCTGTTGTTCCTGCTGTTTATGGTCCTTTCATCCTTTAGACAGTCTGTCCCAGATCTCTTTTTGAACTTGCATGTGACGTGAATCACGTCCTGTCACAGGCTGAGGAGGCGGGATGAGCTCAAGCACATCATCAAATGGATACCACAGTACATCCTCTAGTAGAGGCCAAAATAAGCTGTTTTTGGTTATTCCGGCATGGTGCAATCATTTGACTTGAACATTGTTTTCGTCTGTGGCAAGGATCTTTCCTGGATATAATGTTTTATCATATGTGAGCACACACCACGCCCCTATTACCCCTGGGTCATCCCAATTGATTTGTTTGTGCTCTTGTGGCACAGTAGCTGGGACTTTCCTGACAAAGCTGAAATGCTTTGTATTCTAGCATTCACATTCAAGCTTTTGATGGGTGGAGCACATGCAGCTGACATCTCGCAATGTTATCTCCCCTCGAGCAAGAGTGATGACTTGATGGATGCGCATGGTTCCTGGGACTGGTGGAATGGTGGACGGCATCCTTTGCAGTGTCTGCTCAACAACTTCATCTTCGATCAAATACAATATGATCAAAGTGTCAGTCTCAGAGAGGGCCTTGAAGAGCTCATAAGCACTGGTGACTCGAAAAAATTCCATGTCCCTCTCAGTCCTCTCTTATCAAGCTCTGTACTGAAGGGGAAAAAGTTTCCTTTCTGCCTGTACTGTGTACAGGGCCCATCACTAAAAAAAGTGCACAACGGACACTGCTGGGTATGTGGTCTACACATAGTCCAGTGCAAGTTTCAGATGTTCCCATATGGCAGCTGGACTCTTGTGCTTGGATGGTGAGATGGAGGTAAAGCAGGTTGGCTCTTGGGTTCCACCAACATAGATGACCCCTGTGTGAAGTGTGGCTTGTTGGTGGGATGATCCAAAGTGTACTGACTGAATTTCAGTGCTGTACTTACAAGAAAAGTTCTCAGAGAAGTCAATGTGGATAAGGCATTCATCATTGGCCATGCAGCTGCGCAGTCCACGGTAGTAGGCATACTGTTGCCTGATGTTGAAGAGATGCCTCTTAAACTTAGACCGAGCTCTGTTCATCATTTGATTTGCTTTGTCTTCTGTGGCCCACTGCATATAGGTCACCTTCTGTGCACCATTATATGAGCTTGAGAGGGGAATTATTCAGTTTTTGCAGTCTTCACATTCTCCATACATGCAGGCCTTGCTGCCAATGTCACAGCAGACAAGTTCTGTGAGGCTCTCTAAATTTGATATTACAATTAGCTTAAGCTGGCAAAGCTTGTCAGCCAGAAAGCCCAGGTTTTCATGTAACCTGCACTGGCATGTGTCGTGATCTGAAAGGGAGGGGTGGACAACCCAAAAGGGTTGCAGCCGGCAAAATGAGGCATAGGAGATGTGACTGGTGTTGTTCTCTACCAGAAACTTCCTATGAAGGTTTTTCATGGTGTCTACAAGGAATTGTTTTTGCATTTTAATTTTCTTCTTTGTTATTGTTTGCTTTTTCCCCGTCATCATCCGACTCACATCATCTCTTGTGAAGAATGTCTTGCTCACCAAGGATCTATCAGAGTACCTATTGTAAGCTTGTCTGGTGGAGTTATTATTCAGGTCTTCATTATCACACAAGCTCCTGCGTTTCTTTGAAAAGCCTAGTGCTTTCTCAGACCACCTCTGCAGCCTGTATTTCTTTACTATCTTCCCGACAACAACCTCAGCGACATTTTTTTTCCTTTTTCATTTCTGGCATTCTTGTACTTCCTCTTAATGTCCTGAATTAGGGCTTCATGGTGCAGTAATGTTTTCTGCACCTTGCATGGTGCAGTAATGTTTTCTGCACCTTGCTGTTCACTGTACAATTCTTCAGCAACTGACGGACTTTGGACCTGGGAGAGTCTTTATTATTGATTGATTGCTGGAGTCTTTTCTTGTTTTTTTTCTTTCTGATTCTTCTGATGTTTGAGTTTCCTTTTTAGTTATTCTATTTCTTTGCGCAATTTGTCTCTTGCTTTTCTGGATGCTTTCTTGCCTGCTGAATGACTAAAATGAAACCATACAACACATGGAAAGGGGATCGTTAGTTTTACAGATTAGTACTGACATAGCAATACCCTAGGATGCAATAATGACCACCATGGCTTTGTGTGTGTGTGTGTGATTGTGTAGGGGGGACGTCTGAATTCACTACTAAAAACAGTAAACCATGACTCCCTTCCTACAAATGTGCATTTCTTAGGAACTACTACAATAATGAGATTAATCATGTATATAGCAGTGTTTTTTAAACAACCTATCAATCACATATTTCCCTCATATTTCCCTCACCGTGAGGACCCTGGTCTGGCTTGCACTTTATCTTGACTCTCACTGTCAGGAGTATGTAGAGGGGTTAGAGAGGTAGGCCCACTGTTTTCAATCTCAGCTTTCCTTTTCTGTCTTTCTTTAGCCTTCCACCACTCCTCCCGCCTTACTTCTTTGAGCTCTCTTACTCAGGTCATTAATTGATTTCTTTTTCCCTGCTTCTGTATCTCTTTTCCATAGCTCACACTCTTTCCTGAGGTATTCCTCCCTTCTCTGTGGATCTGCATTTCTACTCCCCCTGTACTCTCTTAGATGCTCTGCATTTGATTTAGCCATCTGTTATGTGAAAGTAACGAACATGAAATAACAGTCCAACCTTCAACCCTGTAACAATGATACAACCCCGTAACAGTTTTTGTTACGGGTTTGAAGATTTTAGCTAAAAGTAGCCATACGTCCACATTAGCTAGGGTATGGAGCACCATATAGCATGAGGGAAACAAGAAATGAATATATTTTTCCAAGACAATTATTTGCTTTTTCCCAAACAATAGTAAATATAATTTAAGCATGTTGAAAGGTTGAGCTTGATGATGTGAATCTGACAATAAAAACAATGAAAGATAGGTAAGAAAGTTTGCCAACACTTGCCTCTCTTTACAGTTTGAGCGGGAAAATATTGAGTGATGTCACTTCCTGGGTGCTGAAGAAGTTGGAACTGAACCAATATTTTAAAAAACGGGGGTGGATTGGTATGCTGTTACGGGATTAAACAAAACTGAGCGACGTGATTAAATAGTGCTATTTTATAA
The DNA here is from genome assembly GCF_036924035.1 of Leuresthes tenuis. Taxonomy (NCBI): domain Eukaryota; kingdom Metazoa; phylum Chordata; class Actinopteri; order Atheriniformes; family Atherinopsidae; genus Leuresthes; species Leuresthes tenuis. The sequence continues at coordinate 27,879,000 of NW_027325358.1, forward strand.
ATAATTCCTGTATTTTTCTTATATTTCTTTTATTTAGGTGAAAGTAGACACACACATGATTAAATTAGCAGAAAAAAACTTGTGGTTACTGGCTATTTTTATTTGTTTAATATTCAATGAAAAAGTAACTTTGGTCAGTGGGGACATGCTCGTTCGGCTGATCTCAGCAGCCCATACATTTTTCATACCATAATTTTTAAAATTTTATAGCAATGGTAGAGGGGCAAACAGAATCGATCTCAGATCAACACTGAGTGTTTAGCACTTGCTTTTATTGTTGTCAGCAGTTCACAACAACATCACTGATCAACATCAGTAACTTTGCAAGCATCAGAACAAGTGGGCCTCACTTTCCGTCCCACCACTTTCAGTCATGGTGTACATTTACTTAAAATGTAAACATGAACAAAGAACTTGTACTACACTATCACTGCGTACTGAACATAACTGTAAACACATAAACTTCACTACAGCACTAAATACAGCTCATAAACGGAGAACAGAGAGCACCCACAATGCATTGCGGCAACACATTCACAGCAAGCCACAATATGTTTGTGTATTATGATGCAAAGACATATGGATCTTTCCATTTTGTGTTTTAAAATGCATTTTGTGGTTTACTTTTTATGAAAGTCTTTGAGGTAAACCTGTGGAATACTGTCAAGAACGGTGGTGAGGTAGGACCCAGATGCAGTTCTTTCAAATAATCCAAAAAAAGGTTTATTCCACAAAACACAAAAACAGGGAGCAAGGCAAAAACAGAGGGCGTTAACAGACGTTAACAAAAACAAGACTATGGATAAATAACATGACTATGGAAACGAGACTGAGACAAGACTTAACGAGACTTAACTGTGGCGAGTGAGGATTCCACAATGAACATGAGTAAACCAGGAAACTAAATACTGAGGAGGGTGATTAGTGAGTGCTTTACGTTGCGAGAGAGTCTTCCAACCCATATTTGACGTTTTATCATTTCCAATTTCTGTTTGAACGCTACCGTTCTTCCTCACAATGTATCATTTATCTCAGTAACATTCTCTGGCCATATATCACAAGCCTCACACACAATTAGCTGTCATTTTGCAGGGCTTCCAAATGTGATAGGATGCATAGATGGGACACATATTCCTATTATTGAGCCTGCACTAGATGAAGGGAACTATGTGAATAGAAAATCCTTTCACAGCATCAATGTCCAGATATGTGACCTCCCATCTTAAAAAATATGTACATTACAGTACAACTAACTCATGTAATTCTCTGCATTGTGAAGATCATATGTGATGCAGCTTACATTATCACAAATGTAGATGCCAAGTGACAATGATAAAAAGCCATCATCAATGGAGCACCGATACCACGAGTCACCATGAAAAATAAAAGGGCAACTTATTTCATTGCAATGGAGTTGGAGGTCCTTCTGCAGGCCTATGATGAGTATGAACATGTATTTCGCCGCAAATGCAATACAGATACAGCAGCGAAGGAGAGAAAAACTTCATGGGAAAAAATTGCTGCCCGAGTCAACGCGTAAGTTTGAATGTACTACTCCATTGACTTTACATTTAACCGTAAGATCGTAGCAGCCTATAGTTATGAATATAAGTAGGAATGTCATCTGATTTTTATTTAGGTGCAATCCAACAGGGGAAAAAAGGACCTGGAAGCAGCTAAAAATTAAATATAAAAACAAAATTCAAAAAAGGTAAGGCATTTATTGCTTGGCTATGATTGGGCCTCATTGTAATTTTAATTAAATTTTTGTAATTGACTTAGGCTATTAAACAAAGTAAATATCAATTCAGTGGCTACTTGAAATACTAAATTAAACCCCTAATAAAATGTTGTTTTTACACATCTTCTCACTTAATACCCCACTTAGGAGATACTTACAGACACATTTTTATTTTATACCTATTGAAGTCATTTAAAATGGGACGCTGTAGCCTACACCAACACTCGTTAAAATACTAATTAAAAAACAAAGAAACATTGAGTTCTGCTCAGCCAACAAAAAGAAGGCAGAGGCCCTCAGCCAAAACAGTGGTCGCCCGGTGGCTGAAGGTATCGCTGGGGGAAGCTCATCCGAGTCTGCTCCGACTGAAACAGTTGTAAACCCTGCAACTGTAAGTATTCCATACTCATATCTTGCCTCAGATGATAGTTAAAAATATACTGAAACAGTATATTTTCCTGCATCACAGGATGATGATGATGATGATGATGATGATGATGATGATGATGATGAGAAGGAGGAAACGCTGTCTGCTGCCACAGGGAGAGATCCGAAGGGGCCTACTGAACTGTGTCTTAATATTATCTACTGTCAGTGCTCTACCCATTCACATTCTAGAGTGGAATTTGGCATTTGACATGTACACTGAAGTGATGAGCATAGATAATGGCTAACTGGCACATTCTTATCCTTGAACAGAACATGGTTGGGCATCACCAGGAGGAGGGTCATCAACGTCCACAGCACAGCCTGAAACAGTGAGATTTTCGGTCAATACCATGTTAAATTTGTATGTGGCATTGTGTAGGCATTAAATGTTGTCAATATGTTTCCCAGTTACCGGTAAAGGAGTTGTACAGGGTGTATATGATAAAAACAATTTAAAAACGGAGAAAGAAATGCTGTACCCGGATCGGCAGATTCAAAAAGCCGACCTTGAAATTCTATTACTGGAACGCCAGTTGAGGAGTTTCTAACAGAAATTCCTCTGGAAACGATAAAACGTCTAATCTGGGTCGGAAGACTCTCTCGCGACGTAAAGCATTTCGAATCACTAAGGCTTCGATGTCAATCGGATTTGATAGGAATGGGCAATCTATGTCTACCAGCTTTCTTCATGTGGGAGGAGACAGGTAGAAACTCTGGGTTTCTTATAGTAAACCTGCCAGCAAGCAGGTTATGTTCACAGAGTCTGTTACCATGGTAATTGACTCAGAGTTTCAGTTACCTCTCTTTCTGGAACGGATAACTCAGAGTTTCCCTTATCTCAGGGTTAACTTACTCTGAGTTTTCACATAACCCACATTCTGGAATACCCCCCTGATCTTGTTCCATCAGTATAGGTTCCTCTACTGTGATCCTCGATTGCAGTCTGGCTTCTCCCGCTGGTGTTTATTTATTTTGTGTTGCATACACCTGGGCAAACCTACTGAAGTGGTCTATGCATACTAAGATTTAGTCGTACCCCCCTCTGCTCTGCTCCAAGTGTATGTAGTCTATAGACACAAGCTCAAGTGGTGCGTTGGTCATGTTGCTTCCCATCAGTGCTCTGTCATGGGTCACAGGTTTCTTTTGCTTTTTACAGGGGCATTTTTTTTTGTAACATAGGCCTCAGTGTCCTTATTGAAGGGGCAATAGAAATGATCTCTTGCTAACCTAATGACTCTCTCTTCCCCCAAATGACCCATGTCATCATGCAGGAGTTTAAGAACAATAGACCAATTTTCAGCAGGTAAAACAAGTTGTTTCCACTCTCCAGCTCATACAGCAAATCAGACTCTATGTACAGCTTTCCCCATTCACACATTAACCTTTTCAGAGGGATACTTCCTTTCTTCATGTCTTCTTCTGAGAGTACTACTTTTGCCTGTTTGAGATTTATGATCTCACTAATAGCCTCATCTTGCTCCTGAGCACTTATCAGTTCACTCTGTCTGACGTCAGGCAGTGTTGTGTTGTGTTACTTTGTGAGTCAGGATTTTGGGCAAGAATAAGAGCTGAGGCCAACCTCCCCACATCAGCTCACATTTTGTAGGCCGCAGTTAAACACCATGATGTTGCAGGGCTCTTGGTATACGACGTATTGCATTAACATGATCTCTGACAGACTTTTGGAGTAACAGAGAATGTCATCAAGGTAAGGAATACAGCATTCATCACGCAATGTAATGAGCATTTCCTCCAAGCTGTGCTGGAATGCAGCAGGAGCATTGCAGAGACCAAACGGTATTCTCACCCACTTATATAGGCCCCAAGGGGATATGAAAGCTGTCATGTGGCAGGAACCTTCAGCCATGTAGCCTTGGTGGTAGGCTTTTCCCTAGTCAAGAGTACTAAACCAGCTCTGACCTCCCAGAGTATCAGAGAGGTCCTGGATACGAGGCAGTGGGTGATGGTCAGGTACTGTCTTCTGGTTCAACAACCTGTAATCACTGCACAGAGAGTTCCATCTCGTTTTCTGACACAGACTACTGGTGCTGCAAGGGGTGACTTTGACCTAACAATCCAGCCTCTGGCAAGCAGGTCTTGGATGTACAGTTTGACAGTTTGAATGGAGGCATAGGACTTTTGGACGGTGTTAGAAAAATTATGGAGTTATACTATGAGAAAAGCTGCAAGAATAAAGGTTTATGTGAAAGGGGAGGCTTCCTCCTACCTTTTGGATCTCATAACACTGTGTAACTAGTGAAATAGTTTTTTACTGTCTGGACTCATTTTCCCATAACATTGAATGGCTAGTAATGTTAGTTTCCCATAACATTGTGTGGCCAGTAAACATAAATAATATAAATAGCAATAGTATCATTTTGTGAGTCAGACAACTCTGAGCCAGCTTCCTGATAGGTTGTGCAGACTTGTCTCTTTCTTGCAAGAAATAAATGTTTTGTGTTAATCGTATCCAGCGACTGAGCCTAATTTTGAGAGAATTTTTCTGACAACTTGGTCCTTTGAGCCGGATCCCAACATCCTTTCCACCACCCAGGATTGGAGCTGAAACCGTGCACAGGGGAGTCCAGGACTCCTAACAAAAGTCCTCTCAGCTGCCACTGGCTGGAGGAAAGGTGACGGTGATCTTTATTTTTTAGTGGCCACACTCGCTGGATTCTTGGTTGTTGGACTTACCAGTGGATTTATGGTAAGGGAACCCTTTGTGTCACTATTGTTGGTGAGAAATAGTGTGATTATTAAGGCAAAAATTTGTGATTATTTCACTAACAACTGTTAGACCAATGAGGTGAAATTTAACTTAATTTAAATAAGACGTTTTCAAATAATAGCGAGACAAATATAAACAGTGAAGTGAGTATGGAGCAGTATTATGTTTCACTGTAACCCACCCTTGCAGTGAAGTCCAGTATTAAAATTAATACCTGCAAGACTGGTTAAGTTTAACTAATAAATGTGTGATACTTAACTAAGACCTGAAAAAAATGTTGCTATTTTTGCAAGTGCAGCTAAGTACCCAAGTGGCCTCTAACTAAACTGTATAAGATTGCGATGAGGATATGATGATACATGTAAATAGGGGCATTGATATTTTTTAAAGGAAAAACGTTGCTATTTCAAGTGCAGCTAAGTATCAAAGGGAGTAGCCTTTAACTAAAGACTGTATAGTTGTTTAGGATTAACCCTGATAAGTAACATCAAAATCAGTCAAGTAAAGGTGAGTGAGTCCATAGTCTGTGAGAAGACTACAGGAATAAATAACTCTGCGCCGTGCGTTATAAGGGGAATCTTTCTTAAGAAAGTTTGCAATAGGAGATCGCAATAAGAAAATCCATCTTTGTTTGTTTGCTTGTTTGCTGCAGTGTTGTTGTTATGTTTGCTATGTATGTTTAAAACTGTGAAACAGCTGCTACTGGTGGTCTAGCTGTGTTGCTGTTGCTGGTAACGACAGGAGTAATGTTTCACTGACTAGTTCAGATTGAGTTGAAGTGGTGGTGAAACAGCTGCTGAAGGTGAGCAAGGCTTGTGGTTTAGTTGTACTGTTGTTACTGGTGATGTAATGACAGGAGTAATGTTTCACTGACTATTTCAGATTGAGTTGAAGTGGTGGTGAAACAGCTGCTGCAAACCTTGAAGTGTAGTTGTATTGTTGTTGCTGGTGACATAATGGCAGAAGTAGTGTTTCATTGACTAGTTGCTCAGATTAATTCCACTGAAAATTGATTAGCTGCTAAAGGAAAAAATATGGGGAATACCTGTTTCAAAGCTAACCGAGAGTTAAGTGGGAGTGCTAAAATCATATTTCAGAAAAACCCTGGTAATATTAGATACTTAGACAGATGGGAAAATAAATTTGGTTTTGAAGTAAGGTGACCAGAAGTCCCCGATTTCCAGGGACAGTCCCCGTTTTGGGTGACCTGTCCCCGGTCAAAGCTGTACCCTAAAATGTCCCCGATTTTCACACTGAATAGGGAGAAATGTGCGCAGACTCAAACACCAGTTATTACAGTAGCCATTTATACCACGCAATCATACCACTACACTATCCTTATTTATTTTGTGTAAACTGGCAGTAGACTTGGCTGTGAGTGTGTGTGTGTGAAGTGATGTAACGTTCAAATACGTATGATTGTTTATCTGAATTGAAGACCTAACATAACGTTATAAAAGTCGTTAACATTATGACACTGTTTTCATATCCGTCATTAGTGAAGCTGTAACGCTAACATTAGCATGAGATTACCAGGTGATGACATGTTTTTCTCATGTTCTCCTCTGCTCTTATTCTACCCAGGCTCCTGAGGTGGAGGTGGATGAATGAGGAGAAAACTATAATGTCACCCATTTTTTTGATTGCCACCTTTTGTGTCATAAATCCATTTTGTGTCATTACATGCAGGGTTCAAATCCCCTGCATGTAAGGTACTACCTCCTGTAGGGGTCCTTAGGCAAGACCCCCTTACCCCAACTGCCTGCCAGTGTAAGTCGCTTTGGATAAAAGCGTCTGCTAAATGCATAAAAACATAAACATAACACGTACAACATAAATATCAGTTCAGTATTCAGCTGTGAGTAGAAACTTCTGACCAAAAAAATTCATCCTAACTTATATTGATATTTTTGTCTTCCTCTGTCTGTGGATGGATGATTGGTGATGTCATCCATTTGTTTGATTGCAACCTTTTGTGTCATAAAAGCTGGTTAAAATTTGGGCTAGGCAAATATTAAATTCTTTAATCGCATTAATCGCATGATTTCCTGTGATTAATCACGATTAATCGCATTGTTATATGCAAAATCCAATAATGAATTAAAAAGTAGCAAATAACGCACTTTTATTGAAACTGTACATTTGAAGTACTCCAGTGATAAGACTGTTTCCTGTGAGCCACAGCAGTAAGCAACATACTAGGCTCGCTCACGATCGACTTTTTCAAAATAAAAGCCAGTGAGCAACAGACGTTTACAATAAAAATGATAAATAATAAAAACTGCGTTAATGGGAGACAAATAATTGTCGGCGATAATGAATTCATTAGTTAACGCAAAAATAATGCGTTAATGTTTCCAGCCCTAGTTAAAATACATGAAAAAATACTTGTCCCTGTTTTTTTATTTCATAATGATAATATTTAATGATTTTTCACCGCCGCATTGAAAATGTCCCCAATTTTCATTTCAGAACTGTGGTCACCTTATTTTGAAGGAAATTTGAACGTTGTAAAATTGCCCAATCCCAGAGAAGGGGAAGACAAAAGTAATAAATTGTACAAAGTAAATCAAGTTAAGAAAACAATGTTTTAAAACTAGACTAGTAAAATTTAACAGCTTTCATAAAGAATTAGTTTAAAATGTCTGAGCAAAAGATATTTTACAAACTGATTTCCATATCAAATCTGCCATTCTTAGGCAAAGTCCTAGAAATCCATCAATGTCACTCAGACTTCCATGAGAGCAGACCTCTGGTGGCTGTGTGGGGATATGAGACTGAGGCCTGTCCTTTTGCCTATCTGACAGGGCAGCTGCGCAAGAACCCAAATGCCTTTCCATCTGTTCCCTGTAAGGCACTTTAAGGCCTTGGGTGAGAAGCTGTCTCCAAAGAAGCTGCGATGTCTCAAGCGTTCAACTGTGCCTGGAGGTTCATTTGACAACAGAGTGTACCTGAATAGCATAGGGCTTCTGAGGAGTCCCAGATGAGTTTAAAGCTAGAAATCATGTAGCTTCAGGTTTTGAATCTTTTCTTTTCTGGAGGGAAACAATGAGTTAGAATGTTGATTGGATAAATGACATCTACAAGGCATGAACAAGCCCCAGGGCTATACACTTATACACTCATAACTAAGCACGGTTATCATGTGGGACCTGTGCCATGTGTATCGCAGTTTCATGCACACACATTCATTGGCCCAGTAGCATGCTCGTTAAGCAGTTGTTGTGTTATCCTGTGGTTTGAGGTCATCTATATTCATAGTTGTGTTGTATGTGATTGCTGCTACTTGTGTTTGTTTGTATGTTTCTTTTTTCTCTGCTTGTCTGCTTTCAGGTGCTCGTGGTGGCTCTAAGGCTGGATTCCCCACAGAGGCTGTGGATTGTCTTCCGTTTTGTTTTTACAGGTGTAGCAGCTGGTTGTCTGGTTTTTCATTGTTTGTCTCTTTCTATTTCTGTTCCATTTCTTTTTCTTTGCTCTTCCTCTTTACCTGTCCTCCCAGTCCAGTTCAGCACTATTACATGTAGTTGAACAAAAATAGATAAAGAAGCAGTTGATGGGAATCAAGGGGAGCTTTACATTCATAAAGCTTCCCTTGGCAAAGAAAATCTGTTTGGCATAAAATGTATTCAGATTACAATTCTGCTGCCATAATGCTGGACCGGACAAGGGGAAAAGTGGCTCTAGGGGGTTAAAGTTTGCTGGGACTCTGCACTTAAAGTGAGCTTCATGACCTGCTGAAATTGTGACTTCTTTAAAGCCTACTTTCACCGTAGCATGTTCCTCTTTTGGAATTTTCTGAGTGAATAAAATTGACTATGGTCTCTAAACTGCCATTATCAATCTGGCACCAGCAAGGAGGACAGACAGAATGGACATAAGCTTAGGTCAGCTCTCATTGTTCTGAACGAGTACTTGGATTACTTTAAACCAATTATCGGCCTATATAACTCTAGGCGACTCACCAAAAAGGGTACTCATATAGATAAGTGTGGGTCATCATTGCCTTGTAGGTTTACCACTACCTCCACCCATCCATCATATGGAATGTCATCACCAGTGACAGCGGACACATGCAGAGGATCATCCAGTAGTTCACCGAGGGGTCGAACATCTTGGCCAGCTAAATACTTGTTCTTCCAGGTGCGGTCGAGTAGGCTCACATTGGTTCCTGTGTCTAGAAGGACAGTCATGGCGTAACCAACTATACTACATTTTAAAAGAGATTAGCGGCCAATGAGAGGAGCTATTAACTTACATGGCTGTGCTGTGTCATTGACCTTAGTAATGTTGCCTTCACTAGATTTATCTGGTTTTGATGTTGAATCGTGGTGGGGTTAGGACATGTGTTTGAGACCAGTCAGGGGTTGTCCTTCTATCTTGACCGCTTCTAATTTCCCAACTGCTTTGGTCTCTTCAAAACAGCCAATAGCGCGATGGCCCTCTTCTCCACAAACAAAGCAGTGGCTTCAATGTGGATTAGCCAGTGTGACACATTTAGGACAACCATAGGGCTTTTGTGCCTTTCTTCGGGGGACTGAGTTAGTCAAGGTTACAGTAATGAGTGGGGGACAGTGCTGTTCCGGTATTTGAGCTTGTGCCACTAACTGTTTCAAGGCCACCATTGCCTGTTTCAGCTCTTCAACCTGTTTACTCAGTCTATGTATTGTATTATCTCCACTACTCACAGTTCTGCTAACTTGGGCTTCAACAAGTAGTCTCTGGTTAGTGTCAGCATGGGCACTGTGGGCTTGAGTTACTTTGCGTGTGATGCTGCGGCCTAACCTGTGCTTTCTCTTGCTTTCCTCTGTTTTAGTCTTGATCACTTGTTGCAGCAGAGCCTCATAGACCACGGCATGGTCAGCAAGAAGTGGCTTGAGCTTCTGTCTAACATCCTCATATTTCTCCCCAATGCCCTGACATACTGCATTCAGGAATATGCACTGTATTGTAGATGCATCGTATATGACAACGGAGGCTGTGTGTTTAACAGTGAACATTATTCTTTGTTTCAGCCCAATTTCTATATCAGAATTGCTGTGGTGTTTTATTTTCATGTTGCATGGCACACATCAGGTCTTGAAAGAGTTCTGTGCCACTCTTTTCATATTGGTGGGACTGAAGGAAACTTTTGAGTTCTGTGATAGCGAGGTCATCTTTATTCATCAACATATCTCTGAAGTTGCCAGGTTTGACTGCACAGAGCACCCCTCTGATGACCTCACCCTCAGTGTGTTTCTTTTTGAGTCCTTCATAGATTTGTTTACATATGCTGTTGTATGTGATGTCAGAGGTAGTGTCACTTACAGACATCTTGAACTCTTTCCTCTAGAGATAGGCAAGATCTTGAAGGGAGAAGAACCTCTCTGGGTTGTGGCGTGGTACAAGATTTACATGAGTCTGGTAATTTGGCAGGCCACTAGCCTGGGCCATGTTAATTACGAAAAGGTTTCATTTGAATTATGTTTGGGTTATTAAAGAACCCTCCAAACAACATCATTCAATGACAACAAATGGCCCATGCCCCCATCCTCAGATTTAGCTAAATCTTCAGATTGCATAAATGTAAGCATATGGCCAATGCAGCTTTCATTAGTCAAACTCAATTTTTCCGGCCCAGGCTGCTCTTTTCCTAGTGTCATCGCCACCTCATAGGCTTGAGGGCCAGACAACTGGGATAAGTTATTTTTGATGCCCTAGTTCAGCTCCTTGCGTGCTACCGTCATGATATGCATTGACGTGCTGCCCCAGATGAACTAAGTAGTTTGCTCCCTCGCAGGTCAAGACCCTCTTCCTCTGGTCTCCCTTCTTGGACACCAACTGGCCAGCTCCTTAGCTGCCATGAATCTGTTGCAGGTCCCAGTTAAAGGGATGAGCAGGCAGATTTCAATAACCTGTCTTAACAGGAGAAATGAGTGAACAGCATGACAACGATGTTGTTGCAGGTCAAGTGAGGATTTTGCCATTAGTGAGGGGAACCAGGAAACTATATGCTGTGGGGAAGTGATTGGTGATGATGTGCAGCTGTGAATAGAAACAGGTGACTTGAGTGAGACTAAGTGACAGGGGAAAAATCATGACAAGAAATTAATCTAAAACCATGACAAAACCTGAAAACATGACAAAGACCAGAAAACGTAACAAATGACCTGAAAACAAGAGAATTAAAACAAAACCATGACAGAGACCCCACCCCACCCCACCCCTTCAAGGATGGCTCCCAGACATCTACAAAGGGTGGGAGGGAAAAACGAGGGCAAACGTGAGCCAGCCTGAGCTCCCACTGGTGAAGGGCAGTGGTGCATCTGCCCAGGTTCCCACTGGCGATGGCGAGGATGAGCGTGAGCTCACCTGGACTTCCACTGGTGATGGCATGAGCTCACCCGAGTTTCCACTGTCGACGGCGAGGACAAAGATGAGTCCACCAGACCCCGAACCACTGTCTCGGTCGTGGCCGGAACCACTGTCTTGGTCGTGGTTGCAGCCGTCTGGGTTGTGGCTGAAACAGGCTTGATCTTGGCGGAGTCAGCGGTGTGCTGGGGCAGGACCTCGTCAGCGGCGTATTGGTGCAAGACCTCGTCAGTGGAGTGCTGGTGCAGGACCTCGGCTGTCGGCTCGGGTGGATGTGGGTGATGAGTGCTGACAAATCCGGCTGTTATGCACGACTCTACTCAGTAAGGTTAAACTTAGATTCAACCAGTCTACTGGTATGACGTCATCGACGCGCGCTGCTGCAGCAAAGCTTGTTTACTCCGTGCTCTGTGATAGTTGGCTAACCTCACACGTAGTTTGCTACTGATATATTTGAGCAACATGGCAGGATATTTATCGGATTTTGACTACGAGGACGACAGCTTTGAGTACGTTGGACGTCCTTACCGGAGTGAATGAGCTGTGCTGACATCGATGATGTCATTCCAGTAGACGAGTGTGTAGAAAGCCCTCTATAAGCCCCCCCGATAGCCGCCAGTAACAACAACATTGCAGCTATGAACTAACACTGCAATAGTAGCCAAGGCAAGGAAAGTTTATTTGTAGAGCACAATTTGTACACAGGCAATTCAAAGTGCGTGTTCATTCATTCATTCGTCTTAAAGTGTTGGTGAAATAAAGACAGATAATGCCTTATTTAGACGCTGCATCGTCTATGCCCCTTTTCACTCTATTTTATGGATCTTGAGGAATTTAAATATCTTCCGAAGGACGCCGACTTTCACCAAACTGCTCTCGGACAGTAGATGAACATATTTCATGCCAGAAATAAGGTCTATGTTTAAAAATACCGGAGTTCCGCTTTAAATGTTCTTTTAAAAACAAAATATTCAATCAGAAGTTGTCCCCTGCAGCCGATAATGTGTATTTTGCACATGAGTGTTAATCACAAGAATCAGACAGTTGAATGTTGGAAACAATAATCATCAGCTGGTGATAATGATAATTTTCCACTTCAGGCCCCTCTTTAGGTTTGACAGGTGACATGTAAACAAAGCGCTGCGGCGTGGATCTTACATGTCACGTTAGCTGTGTTGGTTACGATGGAGGCATGGCCAAGCCTGTTTGCTACATCTCTCGTTACCCTGTATTGTCTGCCCTCCCTGCCCTCCATTTTATCTGTCATTCACTCAGAGATACCTAAGGAAGGGGATGACTCCAACACATACCTGACACATGCATGTACAAACAAACACTCATGTTGAGAAGGTTATGAAAACTTTTTCCACCAATAGTCAGTTATATCTCACACAGGCTTCGCCCTCTACTGGACTCTATGGGTATAACCCTCCACCAATTAGGTACACGCGATGGCCCACTGAAAATTAACATGTACGTAGCCGGCCATTAGGGCGTACCTACCTTTCCTGTGCTTGAGCGGGTTATATAAGCAGGTGCATCGCCATCTGCCCTCATTCCTTCTACTTTCAGGGTCGGCGAGTGCCGACTGTCACAACATCTCCTATGATAGAGTCACCGCTACAAGAACAACGCATCTGTCTGGCCTGTTCCAGCGGTATCATCGCTCTGACAGACCTGCACCTACTTTGCTTTGAGTGTCTTGGGAAGGAGCACGCCATCGCCGGGCTCGAGCGGCGCCCGGCTTGCCCGCGCTGCAGAGAAATCCCCCGTGTCTGTCGTCAGCAGCGAGCTGACTTCTTCTCCAGCCAGTCCCTCTTCACCCTGTCCTCTGACGCCAGTGACGAAGAGAAGCAGGAGTATGAGGGGGATGCCATGGAGGAGGAGAACACCGTTCTGACGCACACCACCACCATGCCGAATGAAGTGTCGCCGGCCAGGCCCGCTTCAGCCTTCGGTGCCGGCCCGGACAAAGATGAGGAGTTCTGTCTCGACTCGACACCTCGACTGTCTTCGGTGCCGCCTCAATCAAGCTGGACTTGGTCATGACAAGAGCACCAGAGTGTGTCGGGCTCACCTTGCCCCCACTGCTGCCCCCGAAGCCAGTGAGCCGCCTCAGACAAGGCTTTTACGGGTCGGCTCACCCACCCCGGCCCATGTTCATCTCTCCTGCGCTTCATGACATCTGGCAATGTGTCAAGGCATTATGGCAGGAGCTGCATAAGACAGAGGCGGCAGTCATGGGTCTGGCTTCCTTCTTGCGTGTGCAGGGCGAAACAGAGACCGTGCTCCCTGGTGTGCCCCCACTCTTAGAGGCTCTTGCTGCGCTCATTATTCCGCATTCAGCTGGTTGGTCAGGGACTAGAAAACCACTACTGCTGCGACAGGATAAAGACAAAATATTCCAACTGGGTGCACAGCTGGCTGCAGCAGCAAACAAGTGTCCAGCACGACACAGCCCCTTCCCCTGACACGGTGGAATGTCTCGGCCGTGCCATCGGTCAGATTAACAACCTTATTCAGGGGGTCACCACCTCCGCTGGGTGCGTGATGTCCTTATCCACCATTGGCTCATGCCATGTCCGGTTGGGCCTCACCGCCCTCCCCAGAAGGGAACAAGAGGATCTTCTGGCAGCACCAGTCTCAACAGATGGCCTCTTTGGCTCCCTCACTATGGTGATGCAGCGACTAAAGAGGCTGGAGGAGGAAAAAGCGCAGCTGAACTGCCATTTGCCGCGAAGCAGAGGGCAGAGTGTAAACTGCCAGACCATAACACAACTACGAGGAGGAGAGAGCGCCACCAGCGGAAAAGCTTCCCCACTGCGACCTCCTCGGCAGAGCCGCAACAGGCCCCGCCGGGCACACCACAGCAATAGCCCCCACGGAACCCCAGTGCAGCTCGCCCTGCAATACCCAGCACCAGCAGACAGATGCTCAGGCCGAGGCTGTCTGGCTCCTGGGGCACAAAACCACCGACCAAATGACTGACAGAAGGGTCGACGCAGGCAAGCTGCCGTGTCACTCTCCCGTGTCACTCTCCCTCATTGTTCATATGGTATTGTGTGTAAATGTTCTGCTTGTGTCACTCAGTGTGGTTACATGCGGACAATCGGATCGGGTTAATGCCTAAATTACAATAAGACTGAGTTATTCAGCTCATGTAACAAGCTTAATCTGACAAAAAATTTAATCGGGTTACGTGCGATCGAATTAGGACCCCAAGATAACTCGATCTGATTGCCCACTTAACGTACCTGGAGACGACAGTGGATAGGACCGAGCGTTCTGCGCATGCTCAACATTTTTCCCTGCGATGGTCACCCGGAAGTTGAAGGAGACGATATTACTTTTGTTATCGCCGCCATCAGAAAGAAAGAACCAACGCGATGGAGAATGCACCGGTGTGCATCGCGTTTGTGCCATAACCATGCTCATCACAAATGTAGAGGGACGTAGCTTCATCTTGCTCTTCGTTCACCATCTTTCTCGAATGTCTGAGTTTGCTGTTGTTGGTGGTGAAGACGTCAACCGGAAGTGGCTCTATTAGCGATAGTTGAAATGGGTACAGCGCTACCTATCTACTGTGGTATTGCATGCTTTGTGCCAGTGATTCGATACATTCACCGTCATGTAACAAAGGATAATTACCCTTGCTCAGATAAGGAGCATAACTATAACTATAACTATAGCTATAATCGAGTTAATCTCATCATGTAAACCCACTGACTGAGGATTATTGTTCTGTGGATGTTAAAAATTTTTTTATTAAAACATGTTACTCTTCAATAAGAGCTTTATCCTACCCAGCCTCCTCCATGCCCCCGGCTAGTGTAGCCAGGGCTGGGCTGCCGATGAATTGTGTTCCATTGTCACACCCCCGTAGTGTGCCTCCCTACCCCACTGTCGCAGTTGCACAAGCGCACTCATACAACACACCCTCTGCCTCATTCATTGCGAGAGACTTGGCAGAGCGGAACTCTCTTTCAACCGACAAAAGTCTGCCGTTGTCCCCTCATATTAGCGTTAGAACCAGCGGCAATGCATGAGAAAGCATCGCTCCCCGCAGGTTGTAGCAACCACACAGTTAGCCTCACGCGTTGCTGCTCCCGCAGTCGGACTGGCAGAGCGTGCTCACGGGCTGATGAGTGATGAATGTCAACGTCCCCATGGCCATGGGTGCGAATACAATCATCGCTCATGCCGGTGTGACAGGGCTATGTCCCCGAACAATGAGATGGCTTTCTAAGCCTGAGGGCCGTTCTGTCGGAGTCCAGATGGAAGGCCCTACAGCAAGAGATTCTCAAGCTGCAACAGGGTGTACACGTCGGTGTTCACGGATGCCTCCCTGATGGGGTGGGGAGATACCTGCCTGGGGAGGGCAGTAGGTTGTGTGTGGCCTCAGGGGGAGGACCGTCACATCAACCTTCTGGAATTACAGGCAGTGTTTCTAGTTCTCCAACATTTCTGTCACCTGCTAAAGAGGAGACATGTGTTGGTGAGGACAGACAACCACAATATCGTCGCTTACATCAACAGACAGGGCGGTGTACTTTCCGCGGCCCTGCTGATGATGGCAAAGAACCTGTTGCTATGGTCTTCAGAGCACCTACAATCTCTGAGAGCCCTCCACATTCCGGAACTCGAGAACAGGGGAGCCGACCTCATAACGAGGGGCGGCCCACTGGAGGATGCAACCAGAAGTAGCACAGCAGATCTGGAGTCGTTTCGGGAAAGCAATGGTGGACCTGTTTGCCAGCAGGTCAAACACTCACTGCCCATGCTGGTTCTCCCTGAAGCCGCAGGACCATCCACCCTTTGGGGTGGACGCGTTTGCACACACGCCATGGCCAAGAGGGCTGCTTTACGCCTTCCCCCCCCCCTTCGCCTCATCCCCCAGTTACTGGAGAGAGTGAGAGTGGAGCGGTTGAGGTTCATTCTGGTGGCTCCCGACCAACGGTCGTCTGCTTTTTACGTTGACCCAAATGGTGGTGGCTCCACCATGGCCCATTCCCCAATTCCGGGGGCACTGTCACAGGAAGCAGGCCTGGGCCAGCCACTTCTGGCCTGGCTCCTGAAAGGGACAGGCTGATGCGGGCCGGGCTATCTGAGCAGGTGGTGCAAACCATCCAGGCAGCTAGGGCTGGATCCACCATTGTCTGTTACAGGGCCAAATGGTTGGGTTTCCAGCATTGGTGTGAGGAGAGGGGAGCTGACCCACTGACATGTCCAGTGGGGGACACGCTTTCCTTTTTGCAACTTTTGGTTGATAGAGGACTGTCCCACGCAACCATTAAGGTTTACGCTGCAGCCATCTCATCATGCCATGAAGGGTTGGGCGGAAGTCCAGTTGTCGCCCACCCTGTGGTAAAACAGTTCCTGCAGGGCGTCAGAAGACAGTGGCCACTGACTCGCACTTTTGTGCCACAGTGGGAATTACCTTTGGTGCTCGAGGCCCTCACGAGGGACCCCTATGAGCCTTTGGAATGCTCCTCCTGAAAAGCGTTGTCATTCAAGACAGCATTGCTGCTTGCTTTGACGTCAGCCAAGAGAGTGAGCGAATTGTGCGCCCTGAAGGTCCACCCAAGTTGTTTATTCGCGGGGACCGCAGTGGCGCCATTCTTAAACCGAACCCCTCCTTTTTTCCAAAGAACATACAGAGTTAATTTTGGTCTAGGGTTATCTAATTGGAGGCTTTTCACCCCCTGTGCTCACGATGGGGACACAGGACCTGTGAGAGGAGGGTTGTGTCAGGTGTTTATACTTGACCCCCATGGGGTGTCATGCACTTCCATTGGGCCGCAGTGTTAAACTAATTAGTTAGAACTAATATAGTAGGTTGAGTATAAGAAAGTTTCAAACAAATTTCTGAATAAAATGATGAAGCAAAGGCAGACTTAATTTAATTGCGACACCATAATGTTCTACAAAAGGACTTTCCCCATTACCATTACAACAATTAATACATTAATACATAAATAAATTGT
Organism: Leuresthes tenuis; assembly: GCF_036924035.1. Taxonomy (NCBI): domain Eukaryota; kingdom Metazoa; phylum Chordata; class Actinopteri; order Atheriniformes; family Atherinopsidae; genus Leuresthes; species Leuresthes tenuis. Next base: position 27,896,230 of record NW_027325358.1, read on the forward strand.
CTGGAAAGTAATCCAATTTTTTTGTAGTGTTCATGTTGAATGGTTGAAAGTCTTGGATATAATTCTATTCTTTTTCTTTTAAGTGAACCAAGACTTTTCAAATAATTTTTTATTCTTTTTACAACTTATCTGACGAGCCAGCAACTCCGTGTGCCTGGCCTACACACAGCTGAAGCCTGATTTACAGTGTCCAGGCACCTAGCACTCAGCTAAAGCTAAATAGCCTGGAAAGGTGCAAACCGTTAGGCTAACTAGCAACAAGATGCCTCCCTTCTCCACAGACGACTACTACAGCCTCCTGCAGAAGATTGCAGTACGGGAGACGAAAATTCATCGCTTAGATGTAAATGTGCAGGTAAATGGATTATGTGGAAATGAAACAATTCAATTCAATTCAATTCAATTTTATTTATATAGCGCCAGATTACAACAATTGTCATCTCAAGGCACTTAAGTAATATAGTCCAATTCAAGTCAATTGGAATTCAATTCATTGTAATCATAATCCAACTAATTCATATAGAGCCAATTAAAAAAATTAATATCCTAGCTAAGGAAACCAACAGATTGCACCGAAACTTGTCTTCTGTCCAATCTCCCGTCCTGAGCGTGCCTGAGGCAACTGTGGAAAGGAACGACTCCCTTTTAACAGGAAGAAACCTCTGGCAGAACCAGACTCAGGAAGGGTGGCCATCCGCCTCGACCAGCTGGGGTTTGAGAAGACAGAAAAGAGGGAAAAGAGGGGGGAAAAACACCATAACGCCATTCAAAGGATATCTGTTGGAACAGGGAAACATACGTTAATAACCACAATAATGTCACATGTACATAAAATCATTTGAGAAATTAAACAGGGGGAAAAAGAGAGCAAAGTGAGGAAAGGTGTGACAGATGAGGTCCCCCAGCAGTCTAAGCCTATAGCAGCTTAACTATGGGATGTTTCAGGATTACCTGAGCCATCCCTAACTATAAGCTTTATCGAAAAGGAAAGTTTTAAGCCTAATCTTAAAAGTGGAAAGGGTGTCTCCTTCCCGGACATTTACTGGCAGCTTATTCCACAAGAGAGGGGCCTGATAACTGAAGGCTCTACCTCCCATTCTACTTTTAGAAACTCTGGGAACAACAAGTAAACCTGCAGTTTGGGAGCGAAGTGCTCTGTTAGGAAAATACCTTACAATTACAATCTTTAAGATATGATGGAGCTCGGTCATTAAGAACTTTATATGTGAGAAGAAGAATCTTAAATTCTATTCTGAATTTAACAGGGAGCCAATGAAGAGAAGCTAAAACTGGAGAAACATGATCTCTCCTGTTAGTTCTCATCAGAACTCTGGCTGCAGCATTTTGGATCAGCTGGAGGATTTTCAGAGAATATGTGGGACAGCCCAATAATAAGGAATTACAGTAGTCCAATCTTGAAGTAACAAATGCATGAACTAGTTTCTCTGCATCACCCTGAGACAGGATGTTCCTGATTTTAGCAATATTACGAAGGTGAAAGAAGGCAGTCCTAGAAACCAGTTTTATATGTGCGTCAAATGATAAATTCTGGTCAAAAATAACTCCAAGGTTCCTCACTGTAGAACTAGAAGCCAAGGAAATACCATCTAGAGTAACTATATAACTAGACAATTTCTCCCTGAAGTGCTCAGGTCCAAAGAGAACAACTTCAGTTTTGTCTGAATTTAAAAGCAGACAGTTCTGAGTCATCCAGGTCTTTATGTCTTTAAGACAGGCTTGTAGTCTGACCAACCTGTTGGTTTCATCTGGTTTCATTGATAAGTACAGCTGAGTATCATCAGCATAACAATGGAAATTTATGCCATGCTGTCTGATAATGTTACCTAATGGAAGCATGTATAAAGTAAAAAGAATTGGTCCAAGCACAGAACCCTGAGGAACTCCATGACTTACTCCAACGTGTGAGGAAGATTCTTCATTTACAAGAACAAACTGGAATCTATCAGATAAATATGACTTAAACCAGCCTAATGCAGTTCCTTTAATCCCAATAACATGTTCAAGTCTCTGTAACAGAATGCTGTTATCGATCGTATCAAATGCAGCACTGAGATCCAACAGGACAAGCACAGAAACAAGTCCACTATCAGAGGCTAAGAGGAGATCATTGGTAACTTTCACCAGTGCTGTTTCTGTGCTATGATGCACTCTGAATCCTGACTGAAACTCTTCAAACAGATTATTTCTATGTAAATGATCACAAAGTTGAACTGCAACTATTTTTTCAAGAACTTTAGACAAAAAAGGGAGATTGGATATAGGTCGATAATTAGCCAACACTTCTGAATCAAGAGTAGGTTTTTTAAGTAAAGGTTTAATTACAGCAACCTTAAAAGTCTGAGGTACATATCCTATCAACAAAGACCGATTGATCAAATCCAATATGGAAGTGTCAATTAAGGGGAAAACCTCCTTGAACAGTCTGGTTGGGATTGGGTCTAACATACAAGTTGATGGTTTAGAAGAGACTATTGCTGTTGTTAGCTCAGAAAGATCAACGGGACAGAAGCTGTCTAAATACAATTCAGGTTCGAAAGATACTTCTAAAGCTGCTCTACTTGATGATACATCAGTGATAATAATGGGAAGGATTCCATTAATCTTCTCTCTGATAGAAACAATTTTATTGATGAAGAATCTCATGAAATCATCACTGCTGAGAGTTAAAGGAATACATGGCTCAACAGAGCTCGGACTCTTTGTCAGCCTGGCAACAGTGCTGAAAAGAAACCTGGGATTATTCTTATTCTCTTCTATCAATAATGAATAATAAGCAGTTCTAGCTTTACGAAGTGCTTTCTTATACGTTATTAAACTATCTTTCCAGACTAATTGAGACTCTTCTAAATTAGAGGAACGCCACTGTCTCTCTGCTTTAACGCACGCAGCTGTGAATTATACCAAGGAGCCAACCTCTTCTGACTGATTACCTTCCTTTTCAGAAGGGCAACATTGTCCAGTGTTGTACGCATTGAAGCTATAGTGCTGTCAACGAGAGAGTCAAGTTCTACTGGAGTAGAATGTAGGTAGCCGTCCTCTGTCATATCAGCACATGGCAGTGAAGAAGAGGATGATGAAATCAACTCTTTAAATCTGGTTACAGCATTCTCTGACAGACACCTTCTATATGTAGAATTCTTCTCAGAAACCGTGTAGTCAAGTAATGTAAATTCAAAAGTTATTAAAAAATGGTCAGACAAGACAGGGTTATGAGGGAACACTGTTAACTGTTCACTCTCAATGCCATAAGTCAGCACAAGGTCAAGGGTATGATTAAGGCAGTGAGTAGGTCTGTGAACTCTTTGAGAAAATCCAATAGAGTCTAATATAGAATTAAAGTTAATATTTAGGCTGTCATTTTCAACATCTACATGAATATTAAAGTCACCCACTACAATGACTTTATCTGTACTCAGCACTAACTGGGATAAAAACTCTGAGAATTCAGAGAGAAACTCAGAATAAGGGCCAGGTGGACGATACACAACAACAAACACAAGAGGTTTTTGTGATTTCCACTTTGGGTGGGAAAAACTGAGAATCAGAGATTCAAAAGAGCTAAAACTAATCTTGGGTCTAGGACTAATTAGTAACCCTGATCTGAAGATAGCTGCCACTCCTCCTCCTCTACCTGTGGTTCGAGGAACGTGAACATTTAAATAGTCAGATGGAGTTGATTCATTAATGCTAACATTATCCTCCTGCTGCAGCCAGGTTTCTGTAAGACAAAATATATCAATATGATGATCACAAATCAAATCATTCACTAACAGAGACTTCGAAGGGAGAGATCTAATATTCAGCAAACCACATTTAATAGTTTGATGTTTTTGTTCAGTTAAAGTTTTTGTTTTAAATTTTTTTTTTTGCACAAGAGGATTTGCTCCTTTTTGTTTTTTGATTGAGGGGTGGGCAGCATCAGGTGGGAAGCCGCAGAGAAGTGTGTAAGACTACAACTCTGCATCCTGGTCTCAACCCTGGGTTGTCATGTTTTTGGATGACTAATAAATTCGTCCATATTTCTAGAAATGAGAGCCGCTCCTTCCAAAGTGGGATGGATGCCGTCTCTCCTCATCAGACCAGGTTTTCTCCAGAAAGATTGCCAATTATCTATGTAGCCCACGTTGTTTGCTGGACACCATCTAGACAACCAGCGATTGAATGAGGACATGCGGCTAAACATGTCACCACTGGTCAGATTTGGCAGGGGACCAGAGAAAACTACGGAGTCCAACATTGTTTTGGCAAAATTACACACCGATGCAACATTAATTTTAGTGACCTCCGATTGGCGTAACCGGGTGTCATTACCGCCGACGTGAATAACTATTTTACCGTATTTACGTTTATCCTTAGCCAGCAGTTTTAAATAGGATTCTATGTCGCCCGCTCTGGCCCCTGGAATGCATTTGACTATGGTCGCCGGTGTCGCTAATGCCACGTTTCTGACTATAGAGCTGCCAATTACCAGGGTTTTCTCCTCAGCGGGTGTGTCGCTGAGTGGGGAAAATCTATTTGAAACATGGACAGGTTGATGGTGAACCGTGGTTGACTTTAGGACTATGACTCCTCTTCCTGACAGTCACCCAGCCACTCTTAAGTCCCGGCTGCTCGGGATCTGCTCGGGGACGACTAACAGAGCTAGCTACGCTAGGTGGCTCCGCACTGACTAAAGGGGCCTGGCTCGCTATCGGGTGGTTTTCAACAGTGCAGAGCCGAGCTTCCAATTCAGATAACCTTGCCTCCAAAACTACAAAAAGACTACATTTGTTACATGTACCATTACCACTAAAGGAGGCAGAGGAGTAACTAAACATCTGACACACGGAGCAGGTGAAAGCAGGAGATAGAGGAAGAGAACTGGTAGCCATGCTAAGCTAGAGAACCCGACACACTGCTAAAAAGTGAAAAATAAAAACTAAAGATCTGTAAGAGTGAGTGTTAGAATATAACAAGTATGGGATAGAGTTAACTATGCAAGATGCGAAAATTATAGGGAGAAATAACAGATTATTAGTAGTTCAAGAGGAGCGAGAACTGTCACAGTGCACACACACAAAGCAACAGGAAGTGATGCAATACCGCAAAGCAGTAACAACCTTGCCATTGATTCAAAACAGCGGAGATGAGCAAGCTAACACACAGCTAAGGAGCACAGATAACACAACCAAGAAAGTAGACTCTGTGCATTATAATAAATCAGCGAATAATAATCCTCCCTGGAACTATCTCGGTGCAATACCAAAGAGTAAATAATGTCTCCTGAAAGTGGGAAGACGAGAAACCGACTGGCCTTCACTCCCTACGAGGCAGAGGAGCTCTTCTACCCCTCTACATGGGAGGAAACAGGACTGGACATCTGTGAATGGGAAGGTTAACAACAAACCTCCAAAACAACCGAGTGTGAAACTGTAGAACAGATTTGCTCCACTATTGAAGGACTCTGGACCATCTGACCATCCATCCCAAAGCAGCAAGGCAAGGACTGAAAACCTGTTGGAAAGTAAAAGGCCACAGGCTGGGCCTCAAACTCTGATTATGAGTGACTCTGCCGTAAATGATGTTCAAAGGATGTGCGGTAAGAACACTAAAGTCCTCTGCTTTCCTCGGGATATGGTTAACGATCTGAAGGAGAGAATTCTTGGAATTGCAGATGAATATCCAACTGTGACAAACATCGTTCTACATACAGGGTCAAACGATGTGTCCAAGCAACAATCTGAAGTTCTGAAACGGGACTTCATTGGATTATTAAACACAGTGAGCTCGCTGAATGCAACTGTATTCATCAGTGGACCTGTACCACCAGTCCGAGGAGGAGAGGAAAGATTCAGCAGGTTACTGGCACTGAATAAATGGCTTTTATTGGCATGTGCTGCCCACTCGCAGGCATCTTTTTAAGGCAAATGGATTTAATTTTAACAAGTCAGGGGTGAAACTGTTCACCTCCAACATATTTTATTTCCTACGTCATCCATCTGTGCTCGGTGCCAAGGCTGAGATAAACAAGGAGTTATCTCATAGAGAGGAACAAACAAATCCCAGCAGAAACCTTGAGGAGGAACTCCATCTGCCCCCACCCAAGAGGAACTTTGGAAAGGAGAGACATCAGAGGCAACAGCATTAATGACCAGGACCAGGGACCAGGACCAGGACCTTCCCCAGCCCCCCCAAACCCCTGATATGTCATTGTGCTCCTCACCCTCCCTTTCTCCCTCCTCCTCCCCTCACCTGAAATTCACTGAGGAGATGATGGAGCGGGTCAATGCTGGGCTTAGATCTATCCCCCAGCCCAATCCCTTTTTGTCCCCCATAAACCCCCCACCAAAGCGGCCAAAGGTTCCCCGCCGAGCCCCGCCCCTACGAGAGCAGCCGAAGCGACGGAGCCCAGCTCCACCCCCTCCTGTCCCTCCACGCTGCCACCATGTACTGTCTCCACAGTCTGATGTGTGGAGGGTCCAGGCTGTGTGGATTCTGACAGTCGTGACTTTTCCCAGGACAAGCTGGAACCCTGTTTATTAGAAGATTTTAAAATTTCTGTACTTTTAGGTGACAGAAAGAGAAATGTGGTCCAGTCAAAACACAGAAAGTTGCACTCTAAAAGATCTTTAAACAAAGTAATCATACCTTGTGTGCCACAGACTGCTCCAAAACACGAGGGGGCAAATAATACCTCTAAAACACTTAAGTTGGCTTTATTAAATGTTAGGTCTTTAGCTGGGAAAACATTCTTAATGACTTTATCACTGAGCACACCCTGGATTTTATGTTTTTAACTGAAACTTGGTTGGAACAAAATAACAGTGCTGCTGTTCTCATTGAGTCAACCCCTCCTGGTTACAGTTTTATCAGTGAGGCCAGAGTGAGCAGGAGAGAAGGAGGGGTCGCAGTCTTATTCAATTAATCATTTCAATGTAAGCAGTTATCTCCTGGAAGTTTTCAGTCCTTTGAATATATGGCTATACAGCTGAAGGCCTCACCCAGAGTCCTGTTTCTGAACGTTTACAGGCCCCCTAAATACTGTGCAGATTTTTCTGATGACCTCAGTGAACTGGTGTCTATGATCTGTGTTGATTTTGACTGTATAATTATAGTTGGTGATTTTAACATCCATATGGACAACCCTCAGGACAGAGGGACTAAAGACCTGAGTAACACTCTGGACAACTTTGGGCTGACTCAGCATGTAACAGAGCCCACGCACAATAGGGGGCACACTCTAGACTTAGTGATCTCTAAGGGTCTCAGCATTTCAAAGATTACTGTGTCTGATGTGGGCCGTCTGACCATTCCTGTGTTTTCTTTGAGAGTACGATTTCAGTGCACACAACACAATGTCTCAACAGCAGTGATCTCAAAACGGTGTATAACTGAAAACAGTAGTGAGATCTTTAACCAGGTCTTCTCTTTAACACCTGCCTTGTCCGGGGGTTCAGTCAGTGAGCTCGTCAGTAGCTTCAATACTAAAATGTTAAATATTATGGATACTATTGCTCCCATTAAGGTGAAGGTTATCTCTGGAAGGAAGAAGTCTCCATGGCGAAATTCCACACTGGTGAAAAATGGGAAAAGAGAGTGTCGGAAAGCTGAGCGCAGATGGAGAAAAACAAATCTCTAGATTCATTATGACATCTATAAAGAGAAACTTCACTCTTATAATTTACAACTGAGGAATGCAAGGAAATCCTACTTCTCTGACATCATCACCAAAAACAGTCATAATGCTCGGGCCTTATTTGCTACAGTTGACAGGCTAACAAACCCTCCTGTGTCAGTGGCAACTGAACTGAAATGACTTTGCCAAATTCTTCATGGACAAAGTGCAAAATATTAGACAAGCAGTTGGTACATCAGCAGCAGGTTCAGCATATGTACCATGTCCCCTGAAAACCGGTTTAAACACCATGACACTGTTTCAACCCATTAACAGTAAAGACCTGGAGGGCATCTTACGTCACCTGAACTCCCCCTCTTGCTGTTTAGACATCCTGCCAACAGGTTTTTTCAAAGAGGTCTCAAAGACTATGGAGTCAGACCTGTTACTGATTGTGAACTTGTCCTTAACGTCAGGTGTGTTTCCAGAGCCACTAAAAACAGCTGTAATTAAACCTCTGCTGAAAAAGGACAATCTTGACAAGACGCAAATGAAAAACTACAGGCCCATCTCAAATCTCCCATTTTTAAGTAAGATAATTGAAAAAGCGGGTTTTCAACAGCTTAATTACTTTTTAACACAAAATAACTGCTATGATACCTTCCAGTCAGACTTTAGACAGCACCACAGCACTGAGACTGCTCTGACCAAAGTGTTTAATGACATGACATGTCTGAATACAGACGGTGGAAAAATGTCAGTCTTAGTTTTACTGGATCTCAGTGCTGCCTTTGATACAGTTGACCACAATATATTACTCAAACGACTGGAGAACTGGGCTGGTCTTTCCGGAACTGTACTAAACTGGTTTAAAACATACTTAGAGAACAGGAAGTACTTTGTGTCAATAGGCAACTTTACATCTGAGCAGACAAGAATCACATGTGGAGTTCCCCAAGGTTCCATGCTGGGACCTCTTCTGTTTAACAGCTACATGCTCCCACTGGCACAGATTATAAAAAACAACCAAATAAACTACCATAGCTATGCAGATGACACACAGATATATATATTACAATGTCACCAGGAGACCGAGGGCCTGTACAGGCCCTTGGTAAATGCATTGAGGAGATTAATGACTGGATGTGCCACAACTTCCTCCAGCTAAACAAAACCAAAACTGAGGTAATTGTCTTTGGAGCCAAAGATAAACAATTGAAAGTCACCACAGAGCTTCAATCTATAAATCTAAAAAACTACCAACCAGGCCAGAAATCTGGGTGTAGTGATGGACTCAGACTTAAATTTGGACAAACACATTAAGGCAATAACAAAGTCAGCCTACTATCACCTTAAGAATATATCAAGGCTAAAAGATCTGATGTCTCAACAGGACCTGGAAAAACTAGTCCATGCATTCATCTTTAGTAGGCTTGATTATTGTAACAGCATCTTTACAGGTCTACCTAAAAAAATCAGTTAGACAACTGCAGCTCATCCAGAACTCAGCTGCTCGAGTCCTCACTAAGACCAAAAAAGTGGAGCACATCAGTCCAGCTCTGAAGTCTTTACACTGGCTGCCTGTCCATCAGAGGATAGACTTTAAAGTTCTGATGCTGGTCTATAAAGCTCTAAATGGTCAAAGACCAAAATACATCAGTGACCTCCTGACCCACTATGAACCTTCCAGACCCCTCAGGTCATCTGGATCCGTTTTTTTTATCAGTTCCCAGAGTCAGAACCAGACATGGAGAAGCTGCATTCAGCTTCTATGCTCCACATGTCTGGAACAAACTCCCAGAAAGCCTCAGATCAGCTGAAACACTCAGTGTATTTAAGTCCAGGTTGAAGACACATCTACTTTCAACTGCATTTGAGTAAGCTTGAGTTTCAAAACGGAAACATATTTCAACTATTGATTTTAACTTTCATATATATAATTTTTTCTGATTTGATCTATTGTTCCTATTTCTTTCTTTTGCTTAAATTTTAAATCATGCTTTTTATTTTTTATTTCTTCTGTTTTAATGTCTCTGTAAAGCACTTTGAATCACCTCGTTGAATTGTGCGATACAAATAAACTTGCCTTGCCTTGCCTTGAATAGCACCTTTCATAGGCAGGAGTGAAAAGAATTTCTCTGGAACTTGTCACATGTCAACAAGTTGCAAAGAATGCCTGACCTCTTGTATTATGCTTCATGTCAGAATGAAACATGGATATATTTTGCACTTTTATAAAAACCTTACCAGAAAGAAGGCCATATTTTCACCCTATCCCTGTCAAAAAGAATTGCTGCATACACATACCTAATGGAGGGAGGTTGTCTGTTGACTATAATCTTTCCCATGACTGTGATTGTTAGAAGTAATTACACCCACTTGCGAAGCTGTCTTTCAGCAGCTCAGGTTGTCAGTACAACAGAGGAATGTAGGGAATGCTGTATATTGACTGTTGAACTGGATATAAGCTTCAGTTTTCATTGCTCCTCTTCTGAACAAATAAGGACAAACGAGTCCATTTGGACATCTGAGATAAAGGTGAGCATTTTAGGGTCCATCTGGCATCACCACTATATCTTGTCACCACCACTATATCTTGTCACCTGTTTGTTGTGTCTTGTGAACCAACAGTGTGGGGATTATGAATATTTACAGACCTCATACCGCCACAACAATGATACAGACAGGAGAGGGAAATGTGATTGCATCGGAGTGATGGTTTTTCTTGGTGTGGGGTTGGTGTTTGTGGAAAACAGTAGTATTGTGGGAGCTTCGCCTGATCTCAGATTGAAACCAGTGTTGATGATTTCACCTGCGATTACAAGTTATCTCCTCCCCTTTACATGACTCAGATAGCATGGGCAGGTGGCCTGGTGTCTCAAGACAGCCTCCCTCTTTCTCTTCACCCCAATGAATACAACACCCATCCACCATTTTGGTGCTTCTTTAGGCAGTTATGCTGCACCTGCAGTATCCAACCTGGCTTTGTTCATCAGCTCCATTCGGCTGCTCTGCTGAAGTGAATTGATTCATATCTTAGCGAGTGCAATGTCTGCATGGTCACATTCCAATGGGGATTTGCAGGGTGGATTGGAGAAACTCATCTCAACCGAGGATTAAAACTCTGAGCCTGTTCAGATTCTCCGATAGCAACTTCTGGCTACTTCCCATTATTCTTCTTTTGCACATTATGGAAAATACATGAGAAATACAATAAGATGGGATAATACCAATAAACAGAAAAAAAAAATTGTTAGATATCTTTTGTATTGGAGACCTTCTCACCACCTAAAATAAAAAAAATAAAATTATATTGAATAAAATTAGTGGAGCTGGAAACCCATTACTCAGCTCTGAAACCTCAGACTGCCAACACTTGGCAACCCTTTGGTATAATTAGGACTGGTCATGCCCTGCACCCTCCTATTCACCACACCCTACTCTACTCCCTTGGTGCTCCCTGGCAACTGTATACACTCTGGCTGCTTCTCTCCTGTTCTTCTGCCAATTACACTTATTTCACCATCTGCCTGGAATGGCACTGATAAAAAACACCCTAAAGCACTGGTGCTGGGCCAGTTCTCTTTGTGCAGATTAATGGTGTAAATTCAGAAGAGAAAGTGTTCAATATTCCTTTCTTTTCAGGCCACAACAGTGGTTCTTCTCCTGAAAATCTGACATAAAAAGCTTTTTGGCCTGTGATTAACACAATGCAAGGAATTCTTAGTCCGTCATCTCAGGTTACATCACTGTGTCAGTTAGGGTCAGAGCACAGCAGTAAATAAAGTAAGTAAAGCACATTTTTCACATTGCTATCTCTCTGACTGATGCTGATTATGTCATATACATAACAATAAATATTCATGAGTTTTCATGATCTGTGTTATTGGATCACCACAAAGACAATATTTTAGCCAGTTTTAGGTCTTTGTGTTACAAAAAGAAAATTTGCAATGTTTTTAAAAAAAAAAAAACAATCTAATTTTTAACAGTCCACGCTGAAATTGGTGCTTTTTTTTTAACCTTGTGATTTGTTGAAATCAGCATTGTGAGCCCTTTACTATAGTAGCGAATCTTGACCATAATTAAAATTAAAATGCATTTGCAGAAATGCTTTTTCATTTTAAGAATGTGGCTGCATTATTGGACTCATAAATAAAATTAGTAATCAATCATTCCATTTGCATTTTCTTCTTCAAGACTGCACATTATTGCTTTTTCGTTTTCATGGTCTGCCCGCAAAGTACTGCCCATGATTCGAAAACGATTGAATAATAGTTGTGGACGTAAACCCCCGTTCCGTGAATGAACAGCGGACGTAACCGCCCGCCCGGTTACTTAATGTCTGGGGGATTGAGGGTGCGTCAACCCGGTTGGGACATAGAAGGGAGTGCAGCTGATCGTTTAGTTTGGGAGCCGCTGATCTACGTTATAAAAGTTATTTTTAGTGACAGTCACATCAACAATGATCAGGTTATAACTTTGGCACAAAGCATCAATTGGCAACAATTAAGTTTAGTTGTGAACACGGTCCCTTCACAAATAATAGTAATAAGGAGTCTGTTACATCAATCCTTTGCTTTGCATCCTCTGACGGATTGTCTGGTGTCCTACGCCGAACAGCTCTGCTATTTCTTTTATTTTTAAACCATTTAATAAATAGCTTTCAATGGACTCGAACAGGATGTTGATGGTTGGTCGTCCTCGTCCCATTTGAGGTTCCACAGCATCCAGACGTTCCAGGACTGAATAGAGGTTTACTATGGCAACCTCATAAATGTGTAAATCTGTGACGGCAGAGTATGCAGCCAAGCTCTCTGACTTGTTCTACTCGGCCACGGGCATCAGACCCAGATATATTATTAGATTCTACCTGGTCAGATAATTCTAACAGTGTTTGCACAATTTGAGGGAGCACCATGATCTGTGATGCGTCCTCTAAAGACCCGGCAATTCGATCAATTTACCGGCACATTTGCAATGTAATGTAATGCAATGCAGATGTGCACACCACCCCCTGCCGAACAAGATAGGTAGCTCGGTCAGCAGGGAGCTGAAGAAGAGCCGACGTCACTCTGCTGCGCCACTCAATGCTTTTTCGTTTTCGAATCATGGGCAGTACTTTGCGGGCTAATTTCATTTATGAGTCAAATAATGCAGCCACATTCTTAAAATGAAAAAGCATTTCTGCAAATGCATTTTAATCTGAATTATGGTCAAGATTCACTTCCATACTTTTCTTTGTTTCTTTTGGTATTTGTTTTTTTGTACATTTTATAACTTCTTAAAAAATTTATAAATACCGACTGATCTATTGGCATAATGCAATGTAATAGCTCTTTTTTCTTTGATACCATGGCTAAGGATAAGCGTAAATGCGATAAAATAGTTATTCACGTCGGCTGTAATGACACCCGGTTACGCCAATCGGAGGCCACTAAAATTAATATTGTATCGTGGGTAATTTTGCCAAAACAATGTTTTGAAAACTATGGAGTTTTCTCTGGATCCCTGCCAAAATCTGACCAGTGATGACATGTTTAGACGTATGTCCTCATTCAATCGCTGGTTGTCTAGATGGTGTCCAGCAAACAACGTGGGCTACATAAATAATTGGCAATCTTTCTGGAGAAAACCTGGTCTGATGAGGAGAGATGGCATCATCCCACTTTGGAAGGAACGGCTCTCATTTCTAGAAATATGGACGAATTTATTAGTCATCCAAAAACATGACAACCCAGGGTTGAGACCAGGATGCAGAGTTGTAGTCTCACACACTTCTCTGTGGCTTCCCACCTGATGCTGCACCCCCCTCAATCAAAAAACACAAAAGGAGCAAATCCTCTTGTGCAAAAAAAAAAATTTAAAACAAAAACTTTAACTGAACAAAAACATCAAACTATTAAATGTGGTTTGCTGAATATTAGATCTCTCCCTTCGAAGTCTCTGATAGTGAATGATTTGATTTGTGATAATCACATTGATATATTTTGTCTTACAGGAACCTGGCTGCAGCAGGAGGATCATGTTAGCAGTAATGAATCAACTCCCTTTGACTATTTAAATGTTCACGTTCCTCAAAGCACAGCCAGAGGAGGAGGAGTTTGTTGTTGTGTATCGTCCACCTGGCCCTTATTCTGAGTTTCTGCCTGAATTCTCAGAGTTTTTATCCCAATTAGTGCTGAGTACAGATTAAGTCATTGTAGTGGGTGACTTTAATATTCATGTAGATGTTGAAAATGACAGCCTAAATATTAACTTTAATTCTTTATTAGACTCTATTGGATTGGAAGTTTTCACAGACCTACTCACTGCCTTAATCATACCATTGATCTTGTGCTGACTTATGGCATTGAGAGTGAACAGTTAACAGTGTTCCCTCATAACCCAGTCTTGTCTGACCTTTTTTAATAACTTTTGAATTTACATTACTTGACTATACGGCTTCTGAGAAGAATTCTACATATAGAAGGCGTCTATCAGAGAAGGCTGTAACTAGATTGAAAGAGTTGATTTTGTCATCCTTTTCAGCTTTTCCTTTTCAGGACAGCTACCTAAATTTTACTCCAGTAGAACTTGACTCTCTTGTTGACAGCACTATAGTTTCAATGCGTACAACACTGGACAATGTTGCCCCTCTGAAAAGGAATGTAATCAGTCCCAGGTAATTAATCCCAGGCTGACGTTTTGTGCTTGACAGAGACCCATTTGTCTGGTGCTTCTGTGTCCCCAGATTTACAGTTGGAAGGATACAGTTACTTTGGTCGGAATCGCCATGTCTCCTACTCAAACAGAGTGGACTTGGCTAAAAAAGAAGGGGGCGGAGTCGCCACTTACTGCCAAAGGTCTCTTCAGCCACAAGAGCACAGCTTCCTTCCAAATGTGACTGATCTGGAGTTCACGGTCATCAAAATTCAGATTCCGTTTACGGCCCTCATCACAACCGTTTACAGACCTCGACTTAACAACTTGGCATGTTTATTCAACGCATTAAAAGTCTCCTGGATGCCTTGGATCTTCTCGATTGTCAGCCCGTCGTCATCTGTGGAGATTTCAACGAGGACCCCCTGTCTCCTGGGAAAAAAGCCATCAACGAGTTGTTTCAGTCTCGAGGCTATACCCAGCTCATCTCCGCACCGACCACTGAGAAGCGGACGCCGATTGATCACATATATGTGTTTTTGCCGGAGTGCAACCTTCAATCAGGTGTTCTGCACACTTACTACAGTTATCACTTGTGTGTTGTATGTATTGTGTGTTAATGCTGTAGTTGCGAGTCGTTTTGAGGAGGTGGTTGTTTGTAGTGGAGCTTGTAGTTGCGAGTTATCGTTTTTGAGGAGGTGGTTGGTTGTTGTTTGTAGGTCTTTTTTTGGTTTTCCTTGCGGTTTTTGGTCTCTGGTGCACCTGTTATTTATTGTCATGCCGACTTTTGCACTTCACAAGCATGGTTACTGTTTGTAGTTACCCCCTCATGTGGTTGATCAAAGTGGAGCATGCACCTCATTGCTCTGAGAATTACTCAAGTCTGTCTACAGTGGAAAACCAAGGTAAGTACTGGAACTCCTTTTTATTCCTTTTTAAATTATTTTTTCTATTTATTATTTGCTGACTGTAAACCAAAAAAATTATTTCTCCTGATATTTCTCCAGAACGCTACACCTCAAAAGACTACCTCTCTTCCAGAATGGCAGATGATCCTTCTTTCCAGTCCAAAAGTAAGTTTCTGTTTGCATTTTTTTTAAAACAGTTATTGTAGTTCTAACACAAGAAATGTTAACAGCTCCTTTTTCATTTTTTCATACTATACCAAAAGAAAATTACATCAATAATATCAGACCATCTTCAACAACATAGAATTTAAAAATACAAAACACTTGCCCCATTAAAAAGTCTCCCATCCAACCAACGGCATCTGCTCCGGCATACCAAATCCTCACTCCTCAGCAACAGAGATTTGCCTAGGATTTCTGTGAGCCTTTAAGAGGAGGAAGACAGGAGGTATGAACAGACAGAGCAAGCGGAACAGGACGGGGACAAACTGGTCAATGTGTCCTAAAAATACTAGGCCTCACTCCCAACCCTTATCTAATGGGCCTAATGGGCATCTGCCACAACTTTCTCTGATCCCTTGATATACCTAATGTCTAGCTAGTAAGACTGTAACATTAGAGACCATCGTATAAGTCTCGGCTTCGGACACTGTAAAGAGTTCAGAAAGGTTAATGGATTGTGGTCCGTATAGACCACCACAGGTGCAGCACCTGAAACTACATAAACATCTAATTCTTTTAAAGCCCAAATCAAAGCCACTGCCTCTTTTTCGATAGTTGAATAATTTAGCTGGTAGGAGTTAAAATTTTTGGAGAAAAAAAGTCACTGGCTTATCAACACCTAGAGCGAGGGAGTGGGCCCACACAATCCACAATCAGGTGCTCAAAAGGCTGGTTAACTGCTGGAATTGGTGATAAAGGAGCAGGACTGAGAACCTGATTGGGCTTACTTGTTAGTTGGCATGTGTGGAAAGTTAGCATGTGCGTTGACACACCATGCTTCAGCCCGATCGTATGTTTTCCGAACACCAAGATGCCCCGACCCCTCATGACCTACCTTTAAAACAGACTCCTGAAACTTCTCGGGCAACACAATTTGTACAATTGGATCGCCTATAAAACTCTCACCATGCGGGACCCACTTCCTTACCAGCATGCCGTCATTAAGCCAATAACTACGACCACTGTTCTTTATCTGGGCATCAGTCACCACCTGCTCAAACAGGCTTTGCAGGGAGTGATCAGCCTTTTACGCCACCTTCAACTCAACCTGCGAAACTGACAAAGGAAAATCAGACAGGGAAAACATAAATGCCAATACCCTATTTTTATTTTTCTCACGGTCACAAACGCTGTAATCGGGCTCATCCCGTGTCATAGCACGTGTTATCGCACACGCTGTAAACACTTCCGGGAACGGTGGTTGACTGTCATCAGGCTGATGTAGTACCACAGGCACCATGACCACCTCCAGCTGTGGCGGCACACCAGCCCACACACGGGCACCAGCGAGGCCTAAAAGCACATTGACACTCTCCATTGGTAAAGCAGGATGCACACCCACAACTGCTTGTCCCTGGAAAAGATTAGAGTACAACATGATGTTATGTATGGGAACTTGAAGTACATTTAAACCCACACCCAACACAGGAACAGAAGACCTAGTATCGATCTCATTAGTGAATGGCAAAAACTGACGCTTCAATGAAAGTATCATAGGCAGCAGTGTCACGCAATATTTTTACTGGTACTTTTACAAAACCATCACTAAGAAAATGCCTGTGACTTTCAATTTCAGGACTTTGCCAGTGAGTTTCAAACTGCAAACCCCCATTTACAACCAAAGGCAGTGAACTTGGTACCGACATAGCCATAGACGCACCTTTAGCCATAGATTGAGAGACAGAAGGACTGGACATTGGAGTTCGACTTTGCTTTGAGAGCATAACAGTCAGCTTTTAAATGACCCTTTTTGTTACAGTAGTTGCAGGTTCTTTCTTCACAAAAGAGAGCACCATAATCATTTGTAGCCTCTCCAGCAACCCCTTTAACCGAACTGCTCCCCGAATATAAAGCCAAATGTGCACTGTCTCCCTGGCCATTACAAGTACGCAGGTATTGGCTAAACAAGTGCCGCTCGACAAAAGCACGTATGTGCCTCAGCACATATTCATCTGCCAATGCCAAAGCTTTGGCAGCTGTTTTCACCTTTTGATCGCTGATGTGATTAGCAATATGTTCAGGTAACGTGTTTTCAAATTGCTCGAGAACTATCAGTTCGTGCAAACCATCATAATCACTTATCCCTAACGCAGAACACCAGTGGTCAAAGTGCTTTGCCAGATCAGCGATCAGTCTTGCTGCATTTCAATCCTCTTCTCGAGCTGTGTTATCCTCAAAGAGAGTCGCTCACACTCTGTGCAGCTCACTGATATTGCAAGATTGGGAGACATTGTTCTGTCTCTTTGCAAACAGAAGGGTTAATACCATTTACAAATATACACTTAAAAGAAAAATAATAAAATGATATCCAAAACAATGGAAAAGGTAAAAAGATTTAAAAGCGAATAAACCAGTAATCAGCAGGAGGAAGCAGAAACGCATCTGCACTCTTCAGAAGCAGGAAGTAAAATCTATTGCATAGGACTGAAAGATTGCTGTCACTCTTTCTTCTTAGCCTGTGGTTCAGAGACTGAAAATCTAAATAGCTAGAGGGAGTTAGTTCATTAATACTGATATGATATTCCTGCTGAAGCCAGGTTTCTGTAAGACAAAATAAATCAATATGATTGTAAATTACTGACTACAACTACAGGTAAAATGATGAAATCACCACACTGTGAGGATATCAATTCAGCTTGTTTATTCGATTTAAAAAATAAATTAAATAGAGACATCACACTCAGTGATTTTATTTTCCTGTGATCTTGTAAAACATGCCTTTTGGTGTTTCTTGTTAAAATATCCATAAATTCCATATATTCCATACATGAGAGCTCAATATCAGAGTAGCAACGACTATAATTTTGATAAATTAATTGAACATGAGATATGCTGAGGTGTGGTGCATTGGCGTCTGCTAGCTGCTGTAATTGTATCAGTTAGCCTTACTGAAGCACAGGCGGAGCCAAAGAGAGAGAGGACTTCGAACAAAGTTATGATTGTTATGTTTAATGACAGTAACAATGAAAACAACTTTATTTGTATCTTTAGCAATAAAGCATAATCAAATATGAGACAGTTTCAGTGTTTCTTGGTTCTATTTATCCAGTTTCAATAGGTAATCACTAGCAGTTCAGGAGCTATGTGTGAGCTGGATGTGGGCAGGACATTCAGTACTTACTACTGCACAGGCTCCAAAAACACTTCATGGTAGCACTCACTGGGTCAAAATTTCAGCGAACTTTTGCCTCTCCATTAGAGAATTGCTTTTCCCCTTCCACCTGTCATCACTTCTAGCCGGCTGACACACTGGTGATCGGAGAAGGAGAGAACCTTTAAATTCTATGTCCTTATCTTATTTAGTTCAATATAGAGAGAAAAAGGAGAAGAGTATCAGTATTGATACAAGAGTCAATAAAATCCCAATGATACCCATCTGTAGAGAAGCACAAAGGACTGACAGTAGGGGTGAACAGAACATGTGGTATTTGTATTTTTTGAGGAAAAAAAACAAAACAATACCATATTGATATCCAAATTAAATTTTAAATAGCCATAACAATTCAGTTTTGTGGTGTATGTGCATTTCATTATAGTTTACTATAGTATAGTATTTCTGAACACTTAAATGTAATATTGTTTCTTCATAAACTCAGCCATAAACATGTTCAATTATGACACAAATTGATCTATCATCTGCAGTGTACATACAGCACACAACGCACAACACTGCTCGTAGATGGTGAACGAGCATTGTAACCTGGAGTGGACTGGGACAAAACAAAAAAAGCCCACTCTTTACTTGTTTATTGGTCATTAGGGAAACTTCAAATTTCAAAGTAACCTGCTGATTTCCTTAGATTTTTCTAGGTTGTCTTTTTCAAAGTTAATTTATTTTTGTTATTGAGATCTGTTGTTATTATAAATTCGACTAATTTGGATTTTAATTAGATTTTTTTTTGGAATATGATTTAATTCTAGTTAATTGGATTACAATTTGCTTGAATTAGACAATCTTTTAAATGCCTTGAGATAACATTTGTTGTTATTTGATGCTATGTGAATTAGATTGAATTGAACTAAATAACAAAATTAGAAAAATTAGAATCATCTGTTTAGCTCTTTTCAAGTAATGACCTCACCTTACTTACCTTGAGGGGGATAGATAAATTACAATTCAAATAGATGTGTATTGTAGCACCTTTATGAACCATGCATCTGTAATTAAAACTTAATAGATGATTGATCCAATTCAATTTGAATCCACACATTTTCTGAATTCTCTCATGGTATGAGATTATTTTATACTATATAGAGTGTAACAACAACACATTTCAGGCCATTTCAATACCAATTTTATTTGAAAGGAAAAAACATTTTCTATCTGTATCATTCTCATCCTAATTCAGTAATAAGAGTAAGGTTTACAACTCGATACCACTAGAACATAACACTTCAGCAAGGAAACACAATACTGGCATTTGATATTAGACTCTAGTTGATGCACCTGTCTCGAATGCACATTTAATTATTCCTCACATTTTTGGCATCATCTTTTAAGTTCCAATGTTTTTTTTTTTGTTTTTTTTTTCCCCATGGCTGTTTAATTTTTCTTGCTAAATCTCATATGGGCAAAAAAATTGAATGACTATGAGGTTGGGATATATGAAACTATTTGGTAAACCATACTGTCAGCACAAGCTTACCTACTGCGCTCATATGAGTGAAAAGTAGATATTTGATATGTACCTTTTTCCTCTTAAAAATAAGTATTTTTTTAAATATTGGAAGTAATTTGTATACCTAAAAACATAGTATTTGTGCCTTTACAAATGCCCTATTTGGATAAGGCTCCACCCCCTTACTGATAGATAGTAGTACTTACTGACACTGGAAGACATGGAATGAGGCATTTGTTAAGGCAGTATCAGTGTAATACCAGAAGGAATAGTAATTATGCTATCTATTTCAAAAGGACCAAGAAAGTGAGAAGAGTTTCTTGGACCTAGTCTTTTAAAAGAATAAATAGAAAAAAAGACAAACTTTTTGACCTGGTTGATATTGAGGGGCTTGGGTCAGATAACAGTCAACAGTTTAGTAGTACATTTATAACCATATCTGGATTTACAAAGCACATTAAAATGCATTTTTCATTCAACAATTCACATTTAATTAAACTTCAGTCAAACTTGTTTATTCTCTGTTAAACTCTGTTAAACTGCTCTGAGCAAGATGTGAAATGACACTATATAAATAACCTGAATTGAATTGAGAACCGAGATTCAGTTATAAAAATTAAATTCAAATATTGAAAAAATAATATATAGAAACGCATCTAAGACTACTTAAGAAAATATATTAAAGCTAGATAATAATAGCAGATTTGAACCCTGTGCCTCATTCAGTGGCAATGTGTAACAATCCATGTATTTTTGGTGTGTTTTTTCTGGTTAGTTTCTGTTTCATCTCTTTGTTTAGCGTTGCCATTTCCTCACCTTTCCTCAGTTCCCTCCTGCCAGCTCCACTCCCTTCACCTGTGCTCATTATCCTCAGTTGTACCGTCTCACTCTCCTCACAGAATTTAGTCTCCCAGTTCTATTTATTTTTTGCCAGATGCTCCCGTCAATATATCCATGGTTTTCCATGTCTGCCTTGTTCCTAGTTTAAGTTTTTGGTATTTCCAGCTTGGCTGTGATTTTCTTTTCTATTCTAAATAAACCGTTACCTCCTGGCTCCAGCTCCTTGTCTGCACCTGGGTCCTCCTTCCTCACCTCCACCTCCAAACCGTGACACAATGTATCCCTCAAAATCATGTTAATAGCCATGGTTACAGTATAATCGCTGCAATGATACAGGCTTGCAGAAACTAAGCTAGGAAATTACTATTGCAGGAGCGTGACCTCTGTTTATAAATTTAATGGAAAAGAGGTACAAGGAGAATCATTATCTACCCTTAAAATTGAGATTTTTTTAACTTTTGTGCTATAACGTGATAGTGACATACAGTATCACCAATGTATATATTTTTTCCACATTTTTAACATCTGTAAATAGTTGCACACAATCACACACTGATTGGCACTTTTATTGGAATGCTTTTATCACTTTTGGTGATCTGTTCAGCTACTTCATAATGTCCAAAGGCTCAAGTGCACCGAGTTTGTGCTTTTTGTTCAGCTTTTTCATTCCCTTTCTCTTCTTGGTTCCAAGGGCTTCAAGGTGCAACTCATGCTGCGACAATACAGCAACCACAAACCAGGATGGTGGGTACGCTCACTGTCCAGTCCAAATCTCAACCACAAAGTCTTTACATCCCATACCCTCAAGTCCCACAAACCTCCTCCATAAATCTTTGACAATGAAAATTAACCCTAATGGGTTTGGGTGAGATAGCACCCAGGCTTAAGCTATGCAAAAATATTCACAATTCTGAACTAGAAAATGAAGAGAAAAATAAGATATGAAAAGTAGGAGAGGAAAAAAAAAATTTGCTTTGCTGGCTGTATATCTAGGCTGTCTGGCGTGTACTGAGGATTTGTTACTGTCTATCACCTTTTCCTCCATCCCCTCCATCATCTTCCTCTAATTAAAGTGTTTGTTGTCACCCTCAGATTTGGGGTGTGAAATCAAGTTAGCAGTTTATGTAAGAACCATGGTGAAAATCAAACACTTTGTTCATCAAAAAGACAGGGACTTCAATCACTCCAGGCTGGGATATATGTTCCCATTGTTGACTTTGCTATCTGCATGCTAAGCCAATTTTCTACTTAAGTCTCCAAGCTTTTAAAAATGTTATTTGGTTCCCTATGTGGTCTTAATTCTTTACCCTAACTAAAAGCACAGCTGCAGCAGGCTGAGGAAATATAGGGACAATCACTGAAGACTTTAAATACCAAATCATTATAACCTAATATATATATATAAAAGATTGTTTAAATGAAGTAGAGGAGATACACTCTAAGGTCAGATAGTCCATTTTATGTGCTAACCTCCCATTCACCCTACCTCAGTTGCCCATGAAACACTTGCCATTTTCCATTTCTGGAAACACGAATAAGTACAATGTCTTTGTTTACTAAACTAAATTACCAAACTTGGTATTTTATATTTTTAAACACATGCACGCAATTTAGAGACTACATGACGTATGTACGTATTCATTTTCATACATTTGATACACATGCACAAATTACTTTGGGGCTTGATGGATGGTTCTAATACAGTGTTTCTCAATCCTGGTCCTCAAGGCACCCCACCCTGCATGTTTTCCATGTTTCCCTGCTCCAGCACACCTGATTCAAATGAATGGGTCAGGTCTTTAAGCTCTGCAGAAGGCTGAGGACGACCCAATTTTTCCTTGTCTGCAGTTCACTTGACACCAATTTCTCCTTCAGGGATAATCTCATCACAAGCAATTGATAGCCCAGGTGGTTAAAAGACAGCACCACTGAAAGGAGGGCTGGACCAATTCTTTTCACTTTATTCATGCTTCCATCAGGTAATCTTATTAGACAGCATTGTATAAATTTCCATTGCTATGCTAATGATACTCAGCTATCTATGAAACCAAATTAAATCAGTCAGTTGGTTAGACTACAAGCATGTCTTTAACGCATGCTGTATACTTACTCTAGATGGCATTTTCTTGGTTTCCAGTACTACAGTGAGGAACTTTGGAGATATTTTTGAAGAATTTATAATTTGCACATATGAAACAGGTTCCAGGACTGCCTTCTTTCACCATCGTGATATTGTCAAAATCAGGAACTTCCTGGCTCAGAGTAATTCAGAAAAACTGGTCTATGCATTTGTCCCGTCAAGATTGGACTACTGTGATTCTATAGGATTGGGTTGTCCCACAAATTCTCTGAAAAGCCTCCAGCTGATCCAAAATCCTGCAGCCAGAGTTCTGATGAGAACTAGCAAGAGAAATCATATTTCTCAAGTTTCAGCTTCTCTTCATTGGCTCCCTGTTAAATTCAGAATATAATTTAAAATTCTTCTCCCTACATATAAAGCTCTTAATGATCAAGGTCCATCATATATAAGATCTCATCGTTACACATTTTCCCAAAAGAGCACTTTGCTTTCAAACTGCAGGTTTACTTGTGATTCCTAGAGTCTCTGCAAATGTAGAATGGGAGGCAGGCTCTTGTGGAACCAGCTGCCAGTATATGTCTGCGAAGCAGACCCCCTCTCTAACTTTAAGATTCCTAACTGTCCTTTTTGATAAAGCTATTAGTTAGGGATGGCTCAGGTGACCCTGAAACATCCCATAGTTAAGCATAGACTGCTGGGAGACCTCCTATTACACACCTTTCCTCACTTTGCTATATTTTTTTCTTATCTTTTTATTTCCTCATGTGACATAATGTACATCTGGCATAATTGTTGTCATTAACTTGTGTTTCTCTTTCTCAGCAGGCATCCTTTGACAGGTGTTATGGTGTCTGTTGTCCCCTCTTTTCTGTCATTCAAAACCCAGCTGGTCGAGGCGGATAGGTCTTCCTTATTCTGGTTCTGCCAGAGGTGTCTTCTTGTTAAAAGGGAGTCGTTTTTCTCCACAGTTGCCTTATACACGCTCAGGACAGGAGATTGGACTGAAGAGAAGTTTACATCCAATCTGTTGGAAACTGTTTTTGAATTGGCTCTGTATGTATGAATTGGACAAATTTAGAATTTAGTAATTGGATTTGATAGGATTATGATTACAATGAATTGGACTCTATTGGTTTGACTTGGACTGTATCATTGAGGTGCCTAGAGATGACATTTGTTGTGATTTGACGCTATTTAAATAAACTGAATTGAGTTGAATTATTCATGTTTGAATTGTTTGATTTAGAATTTCAGTGATTTCCCAAACATTATGGAGAGCACTGTGGATGGACTTGACCTGGGTTCAAAACTGTGAAAAATCCCCGACCCTCATGCTGTGAGGAAAAATGCTCTTTTCAGGATGAATTATGGCAGGTAACTATAAAAAGAGTTATCTACAACATGCACTATCCATACAGGTATGTTTCAAAATGTGCATACCAGAGATAAAGAAGACCAGAGAGGAGCTTACAGGTGAGCACCTGGAAGCCAGACCTATCATGGGATCCAGCCAGGCCCCAGTTTAAAATGTTCAGATCATTTTTTTTTTTGTAAAACATGATTGTTCATTCACACTTTGCTTATTTCTGACTGTTAACTTCTAATCTTACTTTATTGCAGATATCATTTTTTTCCAAAACCTTAATTCCTTATCTATAATTTTGAATCCAAGGTTTTAAAATTTTAAAAATTTTAAAAATGATCAATACATTAATTTAAATCCATATCTCCATTAGCTTCTACATTGTGGTCGCTAGTTACCCTTGGGTTCATCAACAAAAAAGTTACACCATTGTTGTGTTTCTAAAATAATCCATATGTAATCAACAAAAGCATTATCCATACCAAAACTTCTATCAAAATATCAAACATTAATTACCAACTGACATTATACCATTATCTGCTGTGCTACAGATGGGCAACAACTTAGAAATGTGTTTGGCCACCCTGAGTCTCCAGAGCAACTTCAGAGAAGCTTGGCACTGAACTCTCTTTTCTCTCTTCTCAAACCCCAGCTGGTCGAGGCGGATGGCCACCCTTCCTGAGTCTGGTTCTGCCAGAGGTTTCTTCCTGTTAAAAGGGAGTCGTTCCTTTCCACAGTCGCCACAGGCACGCTCAGGACGGGAGATTGGACTGAAGACAAGTTTCGGTGCAATCTGTTGGTTTCCTTAGCTAGGATATTATTTTTTGAATTGGCTCTATATGAATTAATTGGATTATGATTACAATGAATTGAATTCCAATTGGCTTGAATTGGACTATATTATTTAAGTGCCTTGAGATGACATATATAAATAAAATTGAATCAAATTTAATTGAATTTGGCATTTATGACACAATTGTAATGTAATGTACACCAATTGTAATTTTTATGACTGTAAGTGTCAAAACCATCCATATATGATGGTTTAATGTTGCGCTAAGATATCAAGCTAAATGTTTTTCTTAAGTTTGACAGTTAGGACATGTTTATGACATGTTTATGGTTTTGTTGTCTTGGCTTATGTCAAGTTGTCATAACAAGGACATCTCAAACAATGTCACCTTTGCATCAAAAGTGACATAACTTACCGAATGATACTTAACGACAACTGTCATAAGTATTCATTGATGTTTATGATAGGTGTCATGTCATGGTTATGACAATGTTATGTCAGTCTTATGAACACCCATTCAAGTAAAGTGTTACCCTACATCCTATAAATTGCAAACAGATCAGTAAAAATTTGCACATCTATAATGGTATGCAAAAATGGGCCACCAGCTCACAAATACTTTACTGTTAATTATTGTGGTGATTACAAGTGTTTGTTGTTATTGCAAACTTTTAATTTGAATAAAATGATCTTAATAATAATGAAAGTTTTATTGGGAAGCAGAGGATGTGTTTAAACCTCACCAACTCAGACATTGAGAGGCGTGAAATTTGTTTAAATTTTCACATTTATTTCTGTCTCTATATTGAGCAAAGACTCACTTCCTCAGTCTATAAATCAAATCAAATTAATACTACAATCTAAATGTACAGGGAGACAGGGTGTAGTCACATTTATTTGTGATAACACTCATACATAAAGACTACATTTGAAAACTAAGTTACATAAATATTAAAATTCTGTTGACTTAATAAAATTTGAATGAAATTTTCTCCATGTTTTTTCTTAAAATAAATAATTAATTTCTCCAATTAAGTCAATTTTGGGACTTTTTACATCTTGTTTAGTGTGTTACACAATTAAATTATTATTATTATTCAATTAAATAATCTATTTAGGAAAACCAGTGCTTTTTCAAACATTGTATTATAATCACCATTATGAAATATTATGTACATAGGAATAAATATGAGTTCTGGTAAATGTTCCTTTAAACGACGTTTTGATCAATAATTTACATGATTTAGAATTTCAGAAATTTATTTGGCAACAAAGTATTTTAGTATGAATATCATAATAAGGAAAAAATGTGATTTCTCATTTCTACCTAGATTAACAAATCAAATTAAAACAGAAAAAATAAAGTATGACAAAAAAAGAGGCCCCGAAAGATAATGTTTTACAGATTTTCTATACACATATCCAAGCTTTCTCCAAAATGACTGCACATGGTCCATTTGTAACATTTTTCTGATGTATTACTTATATTTCCTCCCCAGGCTTATCATTTTCACGAAACCTGCATTTAATTTGTCTTTGTATTTGTCCAGAACACAATTTATGCCTCTGACTCATATGCTGCACAGAGATACTCGACTATGCAGGGGTTTCCTTGCTGAGCATTTAAAGTTACCCCATGCAAATAGAATATCCTTATTTCAAGAATTGTATAGTCTATTTGATATGTCAGTCCTCAGTAAGATCATTTACAACTGGCTCAATTTACACAGGGCAGAAGAGGGCCATGCACTTTCTTACAATACAGACTCTCTTGGCTATTTGTACCCTGTGGACGTAACATGAAAATTCCTATTATCTCAAGTGAAGTAGAAATCAAAAGTTAAGAAATCTATCTATATTACGATATTACTACATATCAAACTTGTTTATGTACGAAGTAGACTTATAACAGGGAACACATCAAAGAAGAAGTACAGCTGCGGGCTTGTTGGAAATTAGGGAAAAGCTATTTCAGTTTTACTTAACCTAATCATTTTTCTTGATAAAAAATATTGATCAGACGATTACATGAACTACTACCCTGTCTGTCATCCAATTAAATGACATAAGTCATCAGTGAATTACAGATTCCCAATAATTAACGGGTCAGATTATTTACGAATGTGCACATTTTCAGCTCTTTGTAGATTAATTTTGGTCATAACTGTAGATCATTGCAGCTTTAGGATGTCACTAGCAGAGTTGAACACACCTATCAATGCTACTTCAGATTTATAGGCTTCCTTATATAATTATTTTTTACATGTGGATTTGAAAATTTGATAACGTTTTACTCGTCATATAAAAGATATCTGTAAATAATTTTTACATATTCCAATTAATGTTTTCACATAGAAATTACATTTGTCCCTGTGATTGACAGACAATCCGTCGAGGGTGTACCCGACCACTCACCCTATGGCAGCTGGGATAGGCTCCAGTCCTCGGCGACCCTGAATTAGATTAAGTGGGTATAGAAAATGGATGGATGGATGGACTTTGAATGGAAATGAATGGAAATTATATTTTAACTCGTCATAAATTATTTAAGGCTGCAGGGTGATGTGGTGGTTATCAGCATTGCCTCAAAGCAAAAGGTTTCCTGGTTCCAATCCTAGCTGTGGCCTTTCTATGTGGAGTTTGCATGTTCTCCTGTATGTGTGGGTTCTCTTTTGGTACTCCAGCTTCCTCCCACCGTCCAAAAACATGCATGTTAGGTTCGTTGGTGACTCTAAAATTTACCCCAGGAGTGAATGTGAGTGTGGAATGTTGTTTGTCTCTGTGTGGCCCTGTGATGGACTGGCAAACTGTCGAGGATGTACCCTGCCTCTAGCCCAATGGCAGCTGGGATAGGCTCCAGCCGCCCCGCGACCCTGAGTTGGATTAAGCGGGCATAGAAAATAGATGGATGGATGGATGGATGGATGGATAAATAACTGATTTACATAGCAATGGATACATCCACCTATCCATCCATTACATCCATTCTCTGTTTCCACTATGTCCTGCTCAAAGTTTGCAGGAGATGGAGACTATACTGCATAGCCTGAATTAGAGGAAGAGTACATTTTAGGACTAATGCAGAGACCATCATAAATTGCATGTCTTTGGACTATGGAAGGTTATGAGGAAAACCCAGACAGGCACAGGGAGAACATACAAAATAAACACAGAAAGGTCACTAGTTATAAACCAGAAAATTTCTTCTTTCTCCTCATTGAAATAGTACTCATTATTATTGAAAAATGCTACTGTCATTTAATTACAGCTAAGATATGACATACACATGTTGCACATTGTTACCTTATTGTTTACTTTGGTAAACTTTTTTGTTTGTTTGTTTTTACGTTCTGTGTAAAGCACCTTGAGTCACCTTGCTGTTGAATTGTGGTGTATGAAGAAATTTGCCTTGCCTTACCTTTTATTTTTTAGGCTATCAATGATGGCAAGCTACTGTTTTTTCAATTAATTTTTATTAAACTTTTCTTTAACCAGCAAAGTCATTTAGAACAAATTCCTATTTACAAAGATAACAAGGCAGTGCTGATCCTTTGATGCCTATCAGATGTCAAATAATCACTAGTATCAGATCATTAATGACAGTGAAACATAATGTATGATTAAGTCTGTATCAAAGTAAACAAAGTACTGGACTTAATATTCTGAAGCTGTTACCCTACAATATGATCTGCAGAACAAGACTTTTTCTGACTTGCCTTTTCCCAGGATGCAGTGCAAACTGAGCATTATGTTCACACAGCAAGTTCTCTGTGTTTACTTCATCATGATGCCAGCTGAGGTTGCTAGGAGATGTGTGATGAATCTCCAAAGCCTCTAATGATAAAAGTCAGCAGTGTTACCATCCAGCTGAGTAAAGTCCTGGCCAGGTGCTGCATCCTGTGAAGATATATAACCCGCTGTGGCATGGAGACGATCTTCGCTGATCTAGAGAGTCAGGCCCCTGACTGATTGCAGCTGCTGCCCAGATGTGTAGTGTGGGTTTAAGGGGCAATTGTGGACTGATGTGGGCCCAATGAGGTGATAGCAACCTGGCAGAGATCTAACCCCCTTTGTCTCACTTGCGCATCCCCCAACCATACTCCATCACCACCAATCCAAACCCCTTTCCCCACAGCTCTCGTGGTGGAAACAGGATATTTTCCAGAGGGATAAGAAGAAAAGGAAAAGAAACCAATTTTTTATGCTGCCTGCCATCTGATTTAATGGCATTTTTGGCAGCCAGCAACCAGACTGCTGCTGCCGCCTGTAGCCCCTCAAAACTGAAAAAAAATATTGGAACCGAGGAACAGAAAGAAACGTAAGACGAAAAACAATCAAAGCAAAGTTGTAGTGTAAGCTGCATGCACCAAAGGTAAAAAGAAATAACAGAAAAACTGAAGGAAATATGATCAAATAAACAATAGATATAAATATATAATTTGTAGTCAAGCATTAACAAGAGTTTTTAGGCAGTAGTGTTGAGAAGTTCGACTCTTTTTACTGACTCTGATTTTTACTCTCGAACAGTAAATTGAACGAATCTTTGAATGAGTCATTTCGTTCATTTCTCCAGCAAGTGGCGCTGTAGCCCTACTGTGGGCTTTTCACAAAAAGGCCACAGTTCTAAACACTTAACACTGAAGGCAACAAAGTTTGCTTCAGCTGAGCTGACAAAGTACAATATCCAAAATGCCACAAACAATTCAAACCATGTGAAAACCCGGGAAAGCAAATACACTACACAATAAGGTGACTTGTGTCTGTATCCTCCCTACAATTGTTGTTTAAAGCACGACAGTCCAGTCAAATGAACGAATGAGAACGATCCATTCAGCCCTGTCAACATGACAGCTGGTAGAGGACAAGTGAATGTAAAACTCACATTCATTTTGACGATTTGTAACACAATTAAGTGAGAAAAAAAGTAACAATAAGTTCCATAAAATGTTACAAGGTGCATTTATTGTGTCCTATTACTAT
Source organism: Leuresthes tenuis (assembly GCF_036924035.1). Lineage (NCBI taxonomy): Eukaryota > Metazoa > Chordata > Actinopteri > Atheriniformes > Atherinopsidae > Leuresthes > Leuresthes tenuis. The sequence goes on from NW_027325358.1 coordinate 27,926,292, forward strand.
TATTAGTAGTAGTAGTATCATCATTATTATGTTATTATTATTGTCATTATTATTATTATTATTATATTATATTATTTTATGGTAGAGTATAACACAAAATCAATATGTTGATATAATTTTCAAAAGTATTTATGCACATTATTAAATTATCATTTATTTATTTACACACTTCACGCAAAACTATACACGTCTACAAGAACCGAGGACCACTAATTAATTATGATTTCAAGACAAATGAATGAACATCACAAATCAGACATCATTCATTTCCTCCTTCGTTTCTCAGTGCACAGTAGAGCCCTGCGTGGGACTGTGTTCTTCACCACGCTCCAGCCCGCTCCTGCTGAATTTGTGACCATTACCGCCTGCAACCGCAATGTGTATGTTCACTCCCGCCCGCACCCGCAAAACTTTTAGAATTTATGCCCGCACAATGATAGAAATGCATTAATTGTGTAAGAAAACACGTAATTTTATAGGCTATTAATAAAGAGATTCATGGACAATTGAGAAACTTCTCCAAATGTTAGAATTGCCTTGCTTTGTCTTTGTGCTGTAAAGACCTTCTTTGAGCTTCTTTTCCACATCATTTATTGACATCCTGTCGCTAGACTACATCCCGATCTCGTAGTGTTTTTTTTAGCCGCCCGCTCCCGCCCGCAGCATAGTTCACACCGCCCGCTCCCACGAGATTTGAGAGACCCAATCCCAATGCAGCCTGTAGTCCACAGCCCCGTAGCTGAACTGCAGTCACATGACAAATGAACGAAAGAACGATCAGTATGAATGATCCGGTTTGTGAACGAACTGTTGTTCCTGCTGCTCTTCATTTGATATACGTGACAAATGAACGAGGACCCGAGGAGTTGAGTCGTAAATAAATCATTTCTGTTTCCTGTCCTGCTGACTGAGCTTATGCAGCTGTCGCCTGCCATGTGGCAAGGGAGGGTACTGCATGAAAATGAACAAATCATTCACTGAGACGACTTATTACTCCTGAGTCATATAAAAGATTAGTTCATAATGAACAAAATGTTCGCGAATGACACATAGGCAGCAGATATCTCTGTTTTTGTGGACTGTGGTTTTTGTTTTGTTTTGTTTTCATATAAGGTATGGCTGTGGTTCTATTTGGGTTGTTTTCCTTTTTTCTTGTCTTCCCTGCAGGGAGATAATAGCAATGGCTCAGGGGCGTTGTTATGACCTCTTTTTCCTGAGCACAGCAGAGCACAGCAGAGCACAGCAGAGCACAGCAGAGCACAGCAGAGCACAGCAGAGCACAGCAGAGCACAGCAGAGCACAGCAGAGCACAGCAGAGCACAGCAGAGCACAGCAGAGCACAGCAGAGCACAGCAGAGCACAGCAGAGCACAGCAGAGCACAGCAGAGCACAGCTTGGTTCAATCCAGCAATCACCACTCCACTCCAGAAAAGCCTGGTTCACCTCCACACCACTTCCAGATGATTCCGTTGCCATGCCTGTTTCCTTGCTGTCGGTCAGCTTCCAGCCACCGCGGTCGTTTTGAGTTGTTTTTTGTTCCCCTGTGAGGAAATAAACCTCTCTTTGTGAAACTGCCACCTGGTGTCCTGCCATTTTGGATCCACCCTGCACACAAACCGCCACAGAATCATCTGGCCAAGATGGACCCAGTGGACACAGACCTCCTCAAGCGAGCACTTGCTTCACAGGGTGCTCTGGTGAGCTAGCCTGAATCCATTCTCCAGCAAGTAATGGACGACCTGCAGCATTTAGCCACGGGAAATACAGATCTTGGAGAAAGGATTAATGCCATCACTGGTCAACTCGCTGCTCTCTCTCACGCCTCCCCTCCTCCTCCTCCTCCTCCTCCTCTTCCACCTGCTCCAGCCCAAGAACCCACCATGGCACCGGTGCTTGCGCCCTGGGAACCTTACATCCCCACACCTGCCAGGTATTCCGGTCACTTGGGGACTTGTTTTCAATTTCTGCACCAATGCTCACTAGTTTTTTTTATTTATTTATTTTTTTTTACCAACAACCAGGTACTTACGCTACAGATTAGGCTAAAATAGCTTTTATCATGAGCCTCCTGTCCGACCAAGCCTCAGCTTGGGCTCTAGCCATCTCTACTCACTCCCAAGAACTCACCCAGGAGTATTATGAATTCACCCAGGAAATGAAAAAGGTTTTTGACCATCCTGTTACCACTAGAAATCACAGAGATTTCCACTTCTGCTTTATGCCCCCTCCTCTCTGCAAAATTGTGTATTCCTCTCAAGGTGTTAACTGTCTCCATTGTATTGTAAAAAGCCCCTCCACCCCCCACTGAGGTTGCCAAACTGCTGTTTAAGGGCCCGTCCACATGAGTACGCAGCCTCACCCAGTACGCTGTCATTTTGAAAAAAAGTCTCTGTAAACACGGCGTCATTTCCAGAAATATCTGTGTCAACACGGATTCACTGGAAACGACCCAAAACGCTGTAGTACATATGCCAGGCCCGAATGTGGCACCACACCAATACAATAAAACCGGAAGAGAAGCCACAGAGCATGCATATAAAGGGATAGACATATAAAGAATCTTCATAATGTCTGTATATAAAGGTACAAGTACAAGCTTGTAGTCCGCCATTGTTGTTGTTATGACCATAGACATTATAAAGTTTGGAAAAATACAAGTACAATGGACTTGTTAAAGTTTTATTCTTTATATGTCTATGGTTATGAGGTTAATGGTTAGAGAGTTGGGGCTTATACGTCATAGATTCTGAAAAAAAAATCCACATTCGCAGTCCACACGACTCCAGGCTATCCAGCGTTTTAGGATTTTCCGACTCTGGGACCCGTTTTCAAAAAATACCGGTTTCACACCTTGAAAAAGCCGGATCAGTCTGGACGCGAGGCCTAAACAATAAAGTATTTATGCGGCTTCGACAAAAATGTGATCAGCCCAACATACTGTGTGTTAAGTTGTGTGTTGTAGTAAGTGTAACCATTTTTAATTTTATATTGTATTTAGTCAACAGATTCACATTCATCTTATTTTGTCAGTTGATCCGAGAAATGCTTTCTATTTGTCATAAAAACACTTATTTTAATAATGGCCTGTCATTTTAGGAAGGGACATACTAAATCCTTCATGAAGGGTAATTTGATTGTAGGTTACACCCCAATTCCAATGACAATTTGGAAGGCAAGACCCCCTTACCCTATCTGCCTACCTGTAAGTCGCTTTGGATAAAAGCATCTGCCACATGTATAAACATAAACAATTTACTCTGCCAAGCTCACAATGTCAGAGGACTGGAATTAGTGCCCCAAAAACTACAATTTCCGCTTGGAAAAGCTACAAACAAACGGTATAACTTCAGGAAGAAGAGAAATGTTTACTTCTCACTAAGAAAAGCAGGCTCACTACATATGGAGGCCAAACAAAGTACAGAACTGTAGCATACAGTTGTCCCATCTAGCAGTTTCCACATTGCCATGGTGAGTCTTTCCTACATTTGCCACAGGTATATTTGCGGCAGCGTACACAAAGTTCGGAGCTTCTGTTATTATTGAAGGGTATGCGCACCTGGCACTGTGTCTTTTTCTTCTGAGAAACTCTCATCTCACGACGCTGTTGTTTGTGTTCTTCCCCTTGTCTTTTCCTGCAAGAGCCTGTTTTGAAGTTCCTCTGCAAGCTTCAGCATGAACAATTGGCGACTTTCTTTGGATCCTGTACATGCTGTGTACAAGACGTGCATTTGTGACAGCCATGTCAAGCAGGTTGTAAAACACAGCCACAAACACAGTACAACTGGTGCCCCGAGGTTTCCTTTGCAGTTGCTGGTAGCTCCAGACGATTTATGTTGATGGTGCCAAGCAGAGTTTTTTTTCATTGAAGAAGCCAAAGACAGAAAGGTGAAGAAATTGTCCATAGTTACAGTCCTTCCATAAATGGGTCCATCAGTTTCAAAACAACATTCTCTGACAGCCTCTCTCCCTTTGGACGAGTGTGATCTTTTCCCAAGTAAGGGGTGGCATTACACATGTATTTTGTGTCCAGATCAGCTGCAATCCAAAACTTGATTCCAAACTTGTCAGGCTTGGATGCACTGCAGAAAGGGAAAATGAACCTTTGAAGGAAATAGCTTTTCATCTACGGTAACATGTTGCCCTGGACTGTAGGACAACACACCATTCTGAACAAACTGCTACCAGATGTCTGAAATTGCTACAAATTGAAGGTACTGCTTTATTTCAAGAAAGTGGTTACAGGACATTATGGTTTGATATCTGGGTTGCTGAATCTATTGGGCCACATGAGTACCAATGTAGCACCAATGTAGCCCTTGGCAGCCCTTCGAAAAAGGATTGCGAGGAACGCCATCAGCTTGAAGACATTCATCTGCCAGCTGGGATTTGTTCTACGGCCCTGCTGGACTGTGCAGTCTCTGATGGTCAACAATTTGCTGTAATCCAACAAATGCAGGGAGCTTTGAAGGCGACTTGTGATTCTGCATGTTGCAAACTCTGTTGGCCCTCCAGATCCATTGAATGCTGTCTGTGGAGTTTCATGAGCACAAAAGTCTCCAACTTTGTGGTGGACCCACACAGTGCCATCTTTCGCCTTCTCTGTGGATCCAGGTGTTATACCCACATCTGCACATCTCCACATCTGTTTTTTATTGGAAGGGGGGTTGAGATGCGTTGTGTCTTCCTCCTCATTTGACGTGGCCTCTGTGTCTGAACTGTCTTGCTCAATCACATACTTGAGTGCGTCTTTAGATGGAAGGATTTACTGGTGCAAGAGCAGTCGCATCCTCATCACTTGACGAATCGGTGACATAATTTTCATTCTGAAATGCGAGGTCCACATCTCCACCATCAGATTCACAGTCCGACATGCTCTGTAGAATTCCTACAGCCTCCTGAGCACTGCTCCTTCTTGGTTGCCTTCGTTGTGACAGTCAGTGCGGTTACATTCGGGCGATCGGATTAATGGCTAAATTACAATAAGATTGAGTTATTCAGCTCATGTAACAAGCCTAATCTGACAAGAAATAGAATCGGATCAGGTTACTTGCGATCGAATTAACACCCCGAGATAACTCGATCCGATTGCCCACTTAACGTGCCTGCAGACGACAGTGGATCAGATCGAGCTTTCTGCGCATGCTCGAGATTTTTTCCCACGACCGTCACCCGGAAGTCGAAGGAGACGGTATTACTATTCTTGCCGCCGCCGTCAGAAAGAAACAAACAACGCAATGGAGAATGCACCGTTTGTGCCATAACCATGCTCATCACAAATATAAGATGGATGTAGCTTCATCTTGCTCTTCGTTCGCCATCTTTCTCGAATGCCTTAGTTTTGTTGTTGTTGATGGTGAAGACGTCAACCGGTAAGTGGCTTTATTAGTGATAGTTGAAATGGGTACAGCGCTGCCTATGTACTGCGGTATTGCATGCTTTGTGCCAGTGATTCGATTCATTCACCGCCATGTAACAAAGGATAATTCCCCTTGCTCAGATAAGGAGCATAACCCAACTATCGCTATAATTGAGTTAATCTCATCATGTAAACCCACTGATTGTGAAGTCTGGATCTGCGTGCCAGGCATTCCCTATTTATGGTCGTTTCTCGCTCACAATATTCACACATTTTACAACACTCCCTTCCCCTCCCTTACTTCATCGAATCTAAATTGAATGATGCCCATTGAGTCTTACAAAAGGGCACATCAGCTATAATCGAACCCACGTAGTCCTCTTGAAAGAGGCCTATTTCGTCAGGTAACACAATTTTTCTTATGCCCTTGTCAAATGCCAGCACAGTTTTTGTTACAAATGTTGTAGTGGAAAAATAAAAATATATCAAGTAAAATACTTTGGTTATGTGCCTTTTATGGCCAGTGATTCTTACAGAATGTCACATCAGAGTTGCTGGCCTGCAGAATAGCCTCTGTGTGGGGGTAGGGTGCTGGCAGGGACACAGCTCAAGAATTAGGCTTTTTTTACACAACAATGGGAGGCAGTTGGTGGTATGTTAGACTTTTTCACACATTTGGGGGGGATTTCACAGCAGACTTTAGTCTGCACTTTGGGTCTTCTAGTGTTAAAGGGAAGGAGGCAGTTGGCCAAATGCTTATGTTGAGACAGGGCACCCAGTCAGTATGCACTTGAGTTTTGCATTTTAGCTGCCGAAAGTGGATGGAATGACATCGCCCTGCAGGGAATTTTCCTCAAGGGAGTATCAGAGAAGTTAAAAGATGAGTTGGCCACCAGAGATAAGCCTGATAGCTTAGAGGCCTTCATAGATTTAACCAACAGATTAGACAACAGGATAAGAGAGAGGCAGAGGGAAAAATCCCAGGGACAGAGGTCTCGGTTCCTCACCTCAGCTCCAGCCAACCAAGTGGCTTTTTTCCCTTCCACCTTTTCCTCACCATCTCGCAGCTCTAGAGTTGACACCGGCCATCCTGCTCCCACGGCGGGGGAACCCATGCAGTTGGGGCGTGCTAAGTTGTCTCCAGAAGAGAGACAGCATCGTTTCATGAACCGGCTCTGTATCTACTGTGGCCAGATGGGGCATTATTGAGCACAGTGTCCCAAAGCGCCAAAAGGACAGGCTCATCAACAGCAGGACGCTGGTGAGCCGAACCTCCACGACTTCCTCCACTAACCGCATTTGATTACCAGGTATGATACACTGGACACATCGTACTCTCCCTGTTGACATTTTAATTGACTCTGGGGTGGATGACAATTTCATAGACATTGACTTGGTTCGGAAACATAGTCTTCCAGTTTATCAACTAGACCAACCCAAAAGAACACTAGCTATTGACGGCCAACCCATCAACAGCGTCATGCACAAGACCCAGCCTCTTAAACTCACCCTGTCATTAAACCATCATGAGTAGGCAGAGCTATTTGTTATATCATCCACTTTAACCCCGATCATTCTTGGGTTACCTTGGCTACAAACCCACAACCCACACATAGACTGGGTGACAACCTCGATTTGCAATTGGAGTGATCATTGTCACCGACACTCTTCTTTCGGTCACCCCCAAACTCTCTGAAAATTTTCCTGCACCCCCCAAAGACAGACTTGACTAATGTGCCCCGTGAATATCATGAGCTGAAGGAAGCATTCAGTAAAAATCGAGCTCTCACCCTTCCACCACACCGACCATACGACTGCGCTATCGACCTGCTCCCTGGTTAATCTCTTCCCACACAACGACTATACAACCTTTCCAAACCTGAAAAAGAAACCATGGAAACATACATCAATGACTCGTTAGTCCAGGTCTCATTCGTCCCTCCTCTTCTCCGGTTGGAGCTGGTTTATTTTTTTCTAGAGAAAAAGGACAAAACTCTGCGGCCCTGCATCGACTGGTCTAAATGCTATCACAGTCAAAAACAAGTATCCTCTTCCGTTGCTAGATTTGGCCTTCACACCACTTCACGACTCAGTAATTTTTACTAAGTTGGACTTGGGAAATGCCTACCATCAAGTCAGAATTGAATAGGGGAATGGATGGAAGACAGCATTCAATACACAGTTGAGACACTTTGAATATTTGGTTATGCCTATTAGTTTAACAAATGCTCCTGCTGTTTTCCAGGCTTTAGTTTACGACGTGCTCAGGGACATGCTGAACAAGTTTGTTTTCGTATACCTTGATGATATTTAGATTTTTTTTTCTCAAAGTTATGCAGAACATATGGACCACGTAAAATAACTGTTGAAAAGATTACTTGAGAACAAGTTATATGTGAAGGCAGAAAAATTCAACTTTCATGCCACCTCAATGAACTTTTTGGGGCACATAGTCGAGAAGGGGCAACTCAAACCAGACCCTGAGAAAATCAGGGCGGTAGAAAAGAGGCCTGCCCCACCCACTCGTAAACAATTACAAAGGTTTCTGGGATTTGCCCATTTTTATAGACATTTTATTCATGACTACAGTCGCCTTGCTGCCCCTCTCACCCAGTTAACCTCAGTCAAGAAAACCTTTGTATGTGTCATGACCCGTCGACACATTTTGTTTTGAACCATGCCTTGTCTTGTCATTTCCTGTTTTATTTTGAAAAATGAACTTTCCTCTCGTTTCAGGTATCTTGCCCTTCCTCTTGTGTTAAGTGTCTGATTGTCTTCCCTGATTCCAAAGTGTTTCCACCTGTTCCCCATGGTGTTCAAATAGTCTGCGTTTTCCAGGCTTTAGTTTACGACGTGCTCAGGGACATGCTGAACAAGTTTGTTTTCGTATACCTTGATGATATTTAGATTTTTTTTTCTCAAAGTTATGCAGAACATATGGACCATGTAAAATAACTGTTGAAAAAATTACTTGAGAACAAGTTATATGTGAAGGCAGAAAAATTCAACTTTCATGCCACCTCAATGAACTTTTTGGGGCACATAGTCGAGAAGGGGCAACTCAAACCAGACCCTGAGAAAATCAGGGCGGTAGAAAAGAGGCCTGCCCCACCCACTCGTAAACAATTACAAAGGTTTCTGGGATTTGCCAATTTTTATAGACATTTTATTCATGACTACAGTCGCCTTGCTGCCCCTCTCACCCAGTTAACCTCAGTCAAGAAAACCTTTGTATGTGTCATGACCCGTCGACACATTTTGTTTTGAACCATGCCTTGTCTCGTCATTTCCTGTTTTATTTTGAAAAATGAACTTCCCTCTCGTTTCAGGTATCTTGCTCTTCCTCTTGTGTTAAGTGTCTGATTGTCTTCCCTGATTCCAAAGTGTTTCCACCTGTTCCCCATGGTCCCTCATGTGTTCAAATAGTCTGCGTCTCCCTCTGTCCTGTGCCAGTGTGTCGCAACCTTTCCAAGTGTTCTTCACCCTAGCGTTATAGTGTTCCACAGCCTTGAATCCACGTCCCTGTAGTCGAGCGTTCCTCCTACAGAGTAATCTTTGTTTGTTAAAGTTTTGATCCATAGCCATACTTTAGATCTCGTTAAGTTTCATAGTCTGTGTGGTTGCCTCCGTTAAGGAGTGATTTTCTGTTCTCACTAAAGTTTCATAGTACCTTTAGAGAAGTGTTTGCATTTTGATTTCTTGTTAAAGTTTCATAGTGCCTCCGATAGAGGAGTGTTTGTGTTTTGGTTATTTGTTAGAGTTTCATAGTGCCTCCGATAGAAGGAGTGAGTTTTATTTTGATAACGTTCATAGTGCCGCCATTAAAGGAGAGCTTAGTGCTTAGTGTAAAGTTTCATAGTGCCTCCCGTAGTGGAGAGATTTTGTGTTCTTAGTGTTCGTGCCTCTGTTTACCGGGTGAGCGTCTTTTGTTAATTCCACTTCATTAGGAGTGCGTGTAGAGTTTAATTGTTACCTTTTACATCCCTTTCTGTTTTCCTCCTGGAGTGGAGTGAGTTTTGTTTTGATTAAGTTTTATAGTTACACTAGCCTCAAGTCTAGTTATTGAGGTTAGTGTAATAGGATTTCACAGCCTCATTGTTTGCTCTGCTCAGGAGATCCATAAGTTGTTTATTATTAATAAACTGACTTATTTTGAAACCCGGCATCTGTGTCCTGTGTCCTGCCGGTTTCTGACAGTATGGTCACCAGATGTACAAGCAGCTTTTGATAGGCTGAAAACAAAGTTCACTGCAGCCCCTGTGTTAATTCATCCTGATCCGGGCCTCCAGTTCATAGTGGAGGTTGGCGCTTCAGATTCTGGTGTCAGTGCTGTCATCTCCCAGCGCTCGCCTGCAGACCACAGACTGCACCCATGTGCCTTTTTCTCCAGACGCCTGACTCCTGCAGAGAGAAACTACGATGTGGGGACTCGAGAGTCGTTTGCGGTGGTCTCGGCCCTTCAGGAGTGGCGGCGCTAGTTGGAGGGGACAGCCCCGCCGTTCATTGTCTGGACAAACCATAAAAACCTGGCCTATCTCCGTTCTGCTCGCCGACTGAGCTCACGCCAAGCTAGATGTGCCCTCATCTTGGTAAGGTTTGACTTCACCCTCTCCTACCGCCCAGGCTTGAGAAACACCAAGCCTGATGCCCTCTCCAGGCATTTCACACCGGATGGGAGGCTTTGGAGGAAACCATCCTATCGTCGTCCTGTGTGGTCGGACCAGCCAGGTGGGAAATTGAACAGTGTCCAGGAGGCTCAATATGGGGAAATGGAACCTAATGGGTGTCCACCTGGACGACTATATGTTCCCCAGTCAATGAGAAGCCCAGGCTTCAGTAGGGGCATGCATCCAAGATAGCCTGTCACCCTGGAATTCACCACACCCTTTTCCTGCTCCAGCAGCGTTTCTGGAGGCCGACCATGACCACAGACACAAGGGAGTTTGTCACAGCCTGTTCCGTCTGCGCCAGAAATAAGTCCTCTCACCGTGTACCAGTGGATCTCCTCCAACCCTTACCCATCCCACATTGGTCACGTATAGCTGTGAATTTTATTACCTCCCTCCGAAGGTAATATCACTATTCTAACCATAATTGACCGTTTCTCAAAATCTGTTCACTTTGTTCCACTTCCCAAGCGCCCCTCAGCATTGGAAACCTCTGATCTTCTGGTCCAGCATGTCTTTCGCCTACACGGTATCCCACAGGACATTGTCTTGGACAGGGAACCGCAGTTCACTTCCTGGATGTGGAGGGGTTTCTGCCAAGCCCTGGGGGTGACAACCAGCTTAACATCCGGATATCATCCCCAATCAAATGGTCAGACAGAGCAGGCAAATGAGAGCCTGGAATCGTCACTGCAGTGTGTGGCGGAACGTCTCCCAACCTCCCGGTCCACGTACTTACCATAGGTGGAATACTCCCACAACTAGGTAGGTCAGTTGGTCTGGCTTTGCTCCAAGGACCTTCTTCTCCAGACAGAGTCCCGAAATATGGCTCCCAGGTACATCGGCCCCTATATCATTGAGCGCATCATCAACCCGAGCGCTGTCTGGCTGAGACTCCCTGCCTTGAGTGCCTCAAGGTACGTCCCGTTTTTTATGTGTCCCTGTTGAGACCTATGTTTGACAGTCCCCTGCATCCCACGTCCGACCCACCTCCTCCTCCCCGTCTTATCGACGATAGCCTGATATACCGTAGCTTATATAGTCTGATATCCTTAAAACTTATGTTAGATATTTGATATAATTTCATATGTGCATGACTTGACAAGAGTGTGAATTTGTACAGAAGAATCAAATTTTTGACTACAAAAACAAACTTCTCACCACATTTCACAAACTTAACATTGTAGAATAAGAAGATAGATAAAAAGAAAATGAAAGAATGGGAGGGGAAAAAAGAAAGAAGACATTCTCATCCACACATGAGAGAGAGCAACAAGAGTTCCATGCTGTTTGTCCTATAAGACTGGACTGCTTAGCTGAGCAGATTGAAAAGGAGGAGCTGAGCCCACAGAGCATAAAAGAGGATAGACGAATACCATAGGACAAGAGAGAATGAGAAAAGGAGATAGGAAGAAGAGAGGCACAAGTGACAAGTAAGTAGGGTCAGTCTTTAAACAATCCCCCACCTCCCCATCACTTAACACTTTTGGTGTGTGTGTGTGTGTGTGTGTGTGCGTGCGTGTGTGTGCGTGTGTGTGTGTGACCACTTTAAAGATGATAAAATGAATGAATGATAAAAGAGGAGATTTGAGTGAAGGGGCAATTCTTTGGCTTGTACCTCTGACAACAAACAAACTCTGAACAATGTGGTTCAGTATGTGTAGACAGTTGGAAGATAAAATATTACTGCTTGTTGCTTTGATAATTGTTTGCTCTCCTATCCCACTATTGCTGAATTGTCTTATTGGAGGATTATCTAAATCAGTGTTGTATAAACAGAACCAGTTAAATGTTCAGTTAATGACTTCATCCTATTCTCACTGTAAAAAATACAATTTTGTTGTAAAGACCGGATAAAAATTTTTAGGTTCGGTTTTTAAATAGATATATATGAAATAAATTAAATCTTAAAAATCAAACGTTGCATACCTTTGCCTTGTTCCTTTGATCTAAATGTGTTAATTTAACAGCACAGATAATTCTTTCTTTTATGTAAGCATTTTACATATAGTACACTAATAAACTAATAATCTTGCTGTGCAAGATTAATTGTACATGAGTGAGTTTTACTTTCATATGAGCAGGAGCCACTTTATGCTTTCTATGTTTTTTTTAATGCTATTTCTTCTTCCAGTTTACATTAAGAAAGCAAGAATGACTTGTGCTCACACATTTAAGATGTGTTTCTATCGTGTAATTTTACAAGTTCAGAACTCCTATGAAAGAGACTGAAAAAAGTGAATTAGCCTGAAATTTTGAACCCATTATATTTGCATTATTTATATGATAAATTAGTTTGCTTCACTAAGTAAGATCTTGTTGTTTTCACTTAAAATTGAACTGTTTGAACTGGAAGTTCACTTCTCAAATCTCCTCTGAATCATGCATTAAAGAATCTATAGACATAAAACATTTCAAACCATCATAAAGGTTAACGTCAATCTGATCTCTATCCCCATGTGCTCTTTTAAGCTGTTCTCCCATGAATTTACTGTAGCAAACAGAGCTTTGATTGTCAACTTACTAATATGGAAATGAAATATAATTGTAATTTATCAGCTGATACAACTCTATATCTTCATAGTACTGGCTTTGAAATTCGTTTAACTCAGCAAGCTTTACATTTAAACATATAAGAAGACTTTCAACTAGATATAAACTCTACAATCAAAGTTCAGTCAACTCACCTTTTTTCATATTTTAATACAAATTGAGCCAGATTGAAGTGCTTTCGAGTGCAGTTGCCACTTGCAGATATTGCTCTACTTTTTAAGAAAAGTAATTAAGGATCATCAGAGGAATGGTAAATCAGATGGGAAAAGGCCCAAAACAGCTATTGCAGGAAGGGGTTAAATACGTTGTCATTTGTAGCCTGAGAGAAAAGTGTGTGTTTTTTTTCTGTCTCACTCTTAACATTTACCTCTTAGTTAGGTCCAGAAGTCACCACACTTCAAAATTGATTCCATTGAATCGAGATCTTATCTAGACTGGCTCTCAGAAGTTAAATCTTTGTTTTGTAATTTACTCCTAATCGCTTTCCTTCTCCACAAATGATAAGGCTGAAACTTTGCTTAGAATAAAGCCTTTCATTGTGAGCTCTTAAAGCTAATAAATGAATAAGATTAGTGCATATCCCTTTTCACAACTGAGAAGAAGAAGAGTGCTATCAGATCTGCCACCAACCTGCATTATCCCTATTATGCCTGTCTGCTTTTCTTCTGCCATCAGTCCATCCATCCATCCATATCAACCAACACATACTTAATAGCAGCTGTTATTTTTGGTGCCTAATAAGAATGCTTTCACTTTGGCACCTGCAAACTGATGCTCATCTAACTTTGATCTGTTTGTCATTAATTTTGCTGCTGACAAAAATGGAGATACTTGATAATATGGTGATTTTTGGCCTCACAGATTTGTGAATACTCACTCAGTGATCTCCCGCTCTTGCAACCATCTCATCAGATACTTTTGTTTTGTTAAAGCCTGCAGTATCTCTGACAGACTCACAATGTCTCTCTTGGATTCAGTGTCCTAATGCACCAGCAGTGGCATTGTTAGCAAACAGCAAAAGCAGTTAATCTCATTCTGGATCGGCATGCATAAGCAACAAGTGTCCTAATTTGGCAAGTGGAGAGGAGGAAGTTGAGAATTAGTGGGATTTAAGATTTTGAGAAGCAAATATGACACTATTTTGGAACAGCGACATTATCCTCTGTTTTCACACTGTTTATTTCTGAAGTTTGGTCAGGTTTAAACCTAACTAACTACCTCAGTTAGGTTTGGGAATTCCTGATTAAGTTTTGGCACCAAAACTAATTGATTAGGGTTTGGAAAATATTTTGGTGATGTTTAATGTTAAATAGAAACTAGAAAAAAAGCTGTTCCTGCGAAACAGCTGTGAGAAAGCTTTTTAAGTTGAATGGGATTAGTTGAACATGCTCAAAAAGCTTAATCTAGTGAAAATTTAGCAGAAATCAAGTGAGTAATAGTTAAAATGGTGTTATAATTGGCTTTGATCTTAGACATTATAAGTTCATATTCTGTATTTTACTAAATAACCTATGTTCCTAGCTGGTACTTTTCCACTCTGCTCATACTGCACAATCGATGACCTTAAAAGGGTCCAAGACCTTAGAATGACATAAACAACTGGGTCAGACAAAACATCTCTTTTAGGGCAGATAGGTCTGGTACATTAGATCCACGCCTAAAAACAGCACACACACACACATTGTTTATCACATCAAGAGAACACAACAAGGACAGCGGTTGGCCTGATCATGCCACTGAAGACTGGCCAATTATACTCTGACAAGTGTGAAAACAACTTCTGTGAGATAAAGCTGAATATAAATATGACATGTTTCCGGATATCGGGGCTCGGCCTGACGGATTTCCTGCGGGAGCTCTGGCACTCCGAGTCCAGCGCTGCAATATACTTTACTTGTGACCACTAATAAATACTTTTTTAATAAACGATTTCTCCAGCTTATTCTTGAGCTTCCAGTGAAAAAAAATCGGGCTAACAATGGCTTCAGTGTAATATACAGCAGGGAGTGGAAGAGTGATGTCATCCGTGATAGCAATGTTTGTCAACAGCTGCAGCTTAACGAGCTCTCTCCCTGTATAACCTGCAGAAATTGCTTTTTTGGATACTATGACCTCCTGTGAGAAAACTGGAAGAGCGAGGAAAATAATTGGAAGACCATAAGAAGCAGAAGGCTTGGAGGAACACGGCAATGTAGTTTCAATGGAGTGAAAAAAATTTAAACGGCAGCGAGTTGAACACAGTTGAACCTCTCTCTGGCGTCAGACCAAATTTCCATTGGAGTTAGTGAGAGAAACTGAAAGGTTTCTCTCGCTTCAAGGCTCACAGCTGTAATTCTGTAAATGTGAGCTCTTTAGTAGTTACATCAGCTGAAAGAGGACAAGTGTACCTACATTTTAAAGTATAATTTGTTTATCTGAGTTAAACAGTATTAAAGTTAGAGGAATTTGTTTGAATATCAGAAAAAGTTAAAATGATCTGTGTGCCACTCTAATCTTCTCATTCATAAAAATCAAGAAGGAGCAAAAATGTTCATGTTTTTTTAACTGTCATATTTCAAAATTGGCTTAATATTTGAAAAAGCTGAATGATTTGGTAATAGCCGAATGTCTTGTGAACATTTTAAAGTTTGAATGGTGTCTCCAGCTGAATGTATGTTGAACTAGTTAGGTTGGAAAGAGGAGGAAGTTTTTGAAGAGTTGAAAGAAATTTCCATTCATTTGAATGACAGGAATTAAAAGTTAAATAGTTTAAAAAGTATAAAAGATATCAACACCAAAAGTCATAGCATAAATTTCCAGAAGGAGCTGAACGTTTCGATACCAAAATTGTTGAAATCTGTGAAAGATTGTAGGAGTAGTTAAGTGCCAAAAAAAGAGAAACAGGAAAACAATAGTGAGAATGCCTTAAAGCATTCTCACAATAAAGAAATTTAAGAATATATCACTGAAGTCACTGAACCACTTTCAGTCACTGAACCAAGTGGACAAGACTGTGCCTTAAAACACATTTTCTCGGGGCTGTGAAACACTTATTAATCATAGCAATATATATCATGTATTACTTAACTATCATTGCGTGTTATTTGCATGCATTCAATGACCCACCTTAAATATGATTTATTCTGCAAGCCAGTGTGACAGCAAAATGAGAAATAGTCACTTAACTTGATTCATGTCCTTGTAATCTTTTTTCATTCTGCTGCACTCAGAAATAACCATTCAGGAACACACTGTCAAAGTATTTCATCATGTAGTCACAAATCAATTAAATTAAATTAAATTTTATTTATATAGCGCCAAATTACAACAATTGTCATCTCAAGACAGTTAAATAATATAGTCCAATTCGAGCCAATTGGAATTCAATTCATTGTAATCATAATCCAATTAAATCCAATTAATTAATTTCAAAATAATCCAATTAATTCATATAGAGCCAATTCAAAAAACAATATCCTAGCTAAGGAAACCAACAGATTGCACCGAAACTTGTCTTCAGTCCAATCTCCCGTCCGTAGCGACTGTGAAAAGGAACGACTCCCTTTAAGCAAGAAGAAACCTCTAGCAGAACCAGACTCAGGAAGGGTGGCCATCCGCCTCGACAAGCTGGGGTTTGAGAAGACAGAAAAGAGGAGGGAAAAACACCATAACACCATTCAAAGGATACCTGTTGGAACAGGGAAACACAAGTTAATAGCCACCATAATGTCACATGTACATAATTAAACAGGGGGAAAAAGAGCAAAGTGAGGAAAGGTGTGACGGATGAGGTCCCCCAGCAGTCTAAGCCTATAGCAGCTTAACTATGGGATGTTTCAGGATTACCTGAGCCATTACCTGATGTATCAGATTACCTGAGCCAACTGTTGTATCAAATTAAAGGATGGAAAAAGTCCACATTTGAAGGCTGAAAAGTGACACTACAATGACAACTGCCAAGAAGAAGTTTCATCCTTACTACTTACGTTTTCAAGTTACGCTTTACATTTTACTAAATACTTAATAAGGTAAGTTATGGAATTAAAATAAAATTGAAGCTGCAAGCAGCTTACTCAAGCTAAACTCAAAACTAAGCCCCACGTCACAGATATTTATTCATTTTCTAGGGGGCGCTATTGAGCAATTAAGACGCAAATACAGTAAAAGAAAATGGCGCACCAGGCCTGATGCACATGCCAAAATTGGTGAGTTTTCACGCATGGGAAAACAATGAAAAATGCGATTTAAAGTGCAAATGATAATAAAAATAATAATAATTCAAGCTGCAAGCAGTGTTGATCGGGCCTGAACACATGCGCACGTCGGAGTAGGTGTTGGACGGCATAGCTATCCGTCAACTGTGGAGCAGGCGGTGAGAATCCCATGTATATGAAGACATCATTAGCAGGGTTTTTGAAAATTCATATGGGGTGCTAGAGAGCTATTTTGCTCCGGCCACACACGATATTCTTTACATACGTACGAGGTTCTCAGCGTGGACGTGTGTGCCAAGTTTCATGAAATTGAGATGATGATATGGCTATCAAACCACAAACGCCATAACTCAGCCTTTGCGGCCCTGCCTCGCCCACAACCTTTAGACTAAGTAATAGTTGATCACAACTGTTAATCCCTCATGGCAGAAGAGTAATTTGAATAAGTTTGAAGCTGTTATCATTAAATCTGTAGTTGGGAGTTTGATCATATGCCAGGTGTGGAAACACAGTGACATTTCCAACCACCAGCAGGTGGCGCTAAAGGTGAGTGTCAGTATGTGCATATGTATGCACTCAGGGCAGAGTCCCCAGCAAGCCTATGACATTTGGTGAAGATCATACAATGTATGCAAAAGTTATGAGTGACTTTGTGTTTTGTGGCGAGCAGTGGCGAGTCATCAAAGTTTGAGGGTCTGCCACGGACACACCTTTTAGAATTTGGAAAATCTGATCACAGCTTTTAATCACCCATGGCTGAAGAAGCACACCAAGATTGAAACCGTTAACATTAAATCTGTAGGAGGAGTTGGATCAAATGCGAGGTGTGGAAAAAGGCAAAATGGCACCGATTTGCATGTTCAACTGAAGATGGCCGACTTCCTGTGGACCCGGCGCCATGACATCAAGAGGCTTTTTTTTTTAGCCTGGGCATGACAAAGGCGTGCACCGAATTTCGCCAACTTACGCAAAACGAAGCCCAATGGCAGGTGTATTTAGAACATTTGTAGGGGGCGCTACAGAGCCCTTTTCCTCCGGCCACATACAATATTATTTACATACGTATGAGGTCGTCAGCGTGGACATGTGCGCCAAATTTCATGACCTTGCGATGATGATATCGCTTTTAATCCACAAACGCCGTAACACAATCTTCGCTGCCCCACCACGGCCACACCCTTCAGACTTTTGAAAAGATTCTCCTAACTTTTAATCCCCCCATGCTTTAAGAGTAACATGACCAAGTTAGAAGCCAGTAGCATTAAATCTCTAGTAGCAGTTCGATCATATGTTAGGTGTGGATACAGAGTGACTTTCCAGTCATGTATGCAGTCAGAGGAGAGTCCCCGGCAAGCCTATGAAGTTTGGTGAAGATCGGATAATGTATGCAAAAGTTATGAGTGACTTTGTGTTCGCTGTTTCACAGCTCAGGCCCTAATAAAACTAAAGAAAGAAAGAAACAAACAGAAAACAGCTCTTTTTCTGAATTATTGACTGCTGTGTCCTACCCCTTCTCCTAAAGTGATCCTGGGTGTCATAAAAGAAAAAAATACAGATTTTGTGTTCATCAGCACAAATACAGTTTTCTGTTTCGTAACAATGTCATGTTTTTCCGTAGTCAATGTGGAGCTGTAGTTAGTAACCCAGAAATGAACTGTGTTTACTGAATGAAAGTGTATGTGTATTTATGTGAGAGCTAAAATCTAAATGTGATCTAAAAATATCAGCCTCTTTTTCTTCTCTCATAACCTTAAAGATGAATGCAAGTCTTTCACCCAATCTAAAACACTTGTCTATACTAAAAATGTCTCTCTTTAGTTTGTAAGATAAATTCATGCCAGCTTTTGTGTAATGACTCCTTCAAACATCTTAAAAAGACATGAAGAGACAAACAGTGTTCTTGTTTAATAACTATAACTTCATGTTTGTCCTTCACAGTCAGCCATATGTCTTTGTTCTTTTCCAAGCTTGTTTTGGGAGGAAAGCATCCATATATTAGTTTTCCAGTGGTCATATTTGCATACAGTCTCAATGGTGTATATGTCTTTGCTAAAATCCAATGAAACATTAAGGCTTATTTAAACAGGTTTTAGTCTTGAATTCTCACGTAGTCCAGCAGTAAAGAAGCATTCCTGCTATCAAAAATGGGTAAGAAGTCTATACCTTCTTCTTTGTCATTCTTTTAAAAGTCAGTGTTTGTTTACGCTTGGCCAGCTTTAATCCATGACTTCTTCTGTTGCACAGTGCTGTCAATCAAAGCAATGACAACAGTACCGAAGGGCACCTCAAGCTGCCATTCACATGCTCTGACTCGTTACCAAAGAACAAGAAACAAAGTTTGCTGCAAACAAAAAGAGAAATCCTTTGATGGGTGAAACTCAATTAGCAAAACACTGTCAACATGATCAAATAACTATGTCGTCATTTGTGACCAAGAAACTGAAGGTTACATAATCTTTGTGACTGCTTTTGAATTAAGTAACTGACAATGCAAGGTTAGCACAGAAGGATAGTGAAGCAATATGAGGAATCACACACCTGCTGTAGTATTGAAAAATAAGCCTAGCAGATTACGCATACTTTTATTCCTCTATTGATATATTGCTCCACAAATCACTGTTACTGTTTAGTGATGATTCTTGACTCGCCTGTATTCCATCTTTCCTTGATTGCCCCATTAGTTTAAATACCTGATCTTCTCTGCCATTCTTCACTAGTGTGTTAATGTTTTTGTTATGCCTGTTTGGTTAATAACCTGGATCTTGACCTTTAGTGTTTTTATGGATTATTTCAGTTCTTGGAGTACCTTGGTTTTTTGTTCCGATTCTGCTGGCCAACTTCTCTGCTCACCAGACCAGGTTTTTCTCTGTGTGAGAATTTTCTGTTCTCAAATAAACTTTTGTTTGAACTGAGAGTTTTGTTTCACTTGACTCTGTGGCCGCACCGGGGTCCGCACTTCATTAGGGTGTGACATAGTGTTCAGATCTTCTGTATATATCAGTGCTACAAATATAATTTTATTAGCATCATCTATGGTATATAAATGCCTGGTCTTTAATACTTCATAATCTTAATGATTTTAAAACATTTATCCATTATTTGGTCATATTTAGTGGATGGTCATAGAGATCAAATTCTCATCCAACATGTTGTGTTGTCTTTGTCTTGTCTCATAATTTTCTTTCTGTCTGTATTTCTTTCTTTCTTTCCTTCAAAATATGCTTTACAATTTTGCAAGTCCTTTAAATTACAGTAAGAAATGGGCGGTTTTGAATATGCATTTTATCAGATAATTTGTAAAGAATTTGACAATCAATAAAAGTGATGGTTACATCCTGAGGCATAAAAGGGTCAGTTCTTAAGAAATATTTACATGATATAAAGTGCCAGGACTTTTGTTGAACCAGATGTTCTCATTATAAAGTGAGTTTCCAGGGACTCATCTCACTGAATTTGGCAAGAATGAGTAAATCAGATTAGTCAGCTAATAAATCAAAGAGTGCTTTCCCTATTTCATTTTGTTCTATACAATAAGCTCTAAGGGAACTTTTAAGACCCTCTCATTAACATTGTTGCTTTAAACTCCTTCTGGATGTCTTCCTCTGTATTTAAAACAAGGCCTGGACTTTAATGTTGACCCATCTATCAAAAGATTTCTTCTGTTGCTCTTTGCGACTGAAGTACATAAAAGACTTGATCGATTTGACTGCAGCAGCAGATTTTATAAAATGGAGGTTATAAAATAGCACACTTTCAATATAGCAAGTTTTTTCTTTAACAGACCTGGATCAGCAGAAAGACATTCCACTCTGGCACAACATTTTGGGGATTCCTGGGATGCAACAACTCTTTTTTCTTCCTCTCCGTGTTGCTTCTTTAAGTGTTAATCCTTAGGAAACTTCCACCCATAGCGGCTTGTTTGAAGTGAGCCAGTGGCTATCCACTAAGTATGGTCCCCGTTCATCTGAGTCATTAGATTAAGCTTAGGCACAGCCCGGACAAAGAGATACCCTATCGCCATTTATTTCAAGGAGAGGACCCAGTATGGCCAGTATGGCCACAGAAAGGAGAGGCACTTTTGGAAAACAAATTCATTAAAAGTAGAAAGCAGAACACAAGATGCACTCTACTTGTGCAGAGTCCAATTTATAGTACACACGTCGGCCTTTAGAAAAGCCTGAAACTCTACAAGCGTCTGCTGTTTACATGATACTAAAGCACAGATTATTGTCCTGAGAGTGTATTTTGAATAAGCAGGGAAACTGTTCTTTTACTGATATCAGATATCAGTTAATTATAGTCATTCATGTCTAGCAATCATCGTATGTTTTAACATTAAAATAAAGACGACAAATACAATAACATTAAGGGAATATATATATATATATATATATATATGTGTGTGTGTGTAGTACTTATCATACCGTTATATTCACCAATCAAAAAAATGAAAATAATGAAATAAGTACATTATATTCATTGTGTACTCTGGCTTCCTCCCACCATCCAAAAACATGCATGTTAGGTTAATTGGTAACTCTAAATTGTCCCTAGGAGTGAATGTGAGCGTGTGTGTGGTTATTTGTCTCGTTTGTCTCTGTGTGGCCCTGTGATGGACTGGCAACCTGTCCAGGGTATACTCTGCCTCTCTCCCAATGACAACTGGGATAGGCTCCAGCACCCCTGCAACCCCACAGTTGAATTAAGCTGTTATAGAAAATGGATGGATGGATGGATATTCATTGTGTGTCTGCTGATCTTAATTTAGATTAACTTCTTGTACTAGTCTGTTAATAACAATAACATTTCTAAACAAATCTAATACTATTTTCTTGACAGATATTTTGATTCTATACAGATAGAAAATAAACATTTAATAAAACATTTGAACAGTGGTAAGATTTGATCCTTATTATTAATACTTGGGTCACGACCTTAAAACTTCATGATTATTCATTCTCACTTCGTATGCATTATACATCAGTAAAAGGCTCTGCATACCTACAGCACAGCTGAAAGATTGTGAGTTAAAAACAGAACTCTATGTTAGGTCACATCCATCACAGATTTAAAGTTTGTCATGTTTTTCTCCCGCTTTAATGTTACTATGCATGTACTGTGCATGTTTCAAATAATGTTCAGTTTTGTTAAATTGTGTTTTACATGAAAAGAGAAACACTGTCAGAAATAAATCACAGAAGATACATGCCTAAAAGTGTGCAACAGAGTACTGTACAAAATCATTTTACAGACATCTATTTTAAAACCAACAAAATTATTCATACACGTGAAACTTTTTCTGATAATCACAAAATTGGTCATCTAAAAGTCTGAGAGAAGCTTCAAAAACTCACAAAATTTTATTCTTGTATGATTGCTGGAATGTAAACTACAATCACTTCAAAGAATCGCTTTTGTGTCATGCAGCATCTAATCTTCCCCCTTTGAAGACGAATGTCATTGTCTCTCGTTACTGACGAGTCTGATAGGAATATTCATGCTTGTGGAGGAGGGGGTAGTCAGTGTGAGTGTGTGCCGCAAGATTGGCTTCTTAAACAGCCGAGGAGCCATTTTGTGCAAAAAAAAGTCCTGGACATGTCAAGGCTTTTGACAGTCTGTGTTCAGGATTAGTGGGCCAGCGGCAAGGCAATCCCTAATCCCTCACTGTATCCTAAACTATTTACCCGTCGTACTAAAGCAATTTCCCTGAGAAACTATACACACAAGAGATGCTGGAAGTATTCATTATCATAACTCACAATTTAGCTTTTTATTTATTTTTGCTTCCATTTTTAAAAAATAATTTCTACCAACTTTCTTTATCCTAGTAAGGAAAGTGGAAGATCCACATACTGTAAAATAGATCTACGACAGTAAAATTCTCAATAGCTAGGAAATTATTCTTAAAAATACATTTTTTATGTTGTATTC
The DNA here is from genome assembly GCF_036924035.1 of Leuresthes tenuis. NCBI lineage: Eukaryota > Metazoa > Chordata > Actinopteri > Atheriniformes > Atherinopsidae > Leuresthes > Leuresthes tenuis. The sequence goes on from NW_027325358.1 coordinate 27,948,992, forward strand.
TATGTTCGTTTTTCAAAAATACTTTAAACTAATTAAATTTTTCTTTTAAACTGAAGCAGTATAAAGGGATTTCCAGTGTTACCAAGTGCAACAGCAAAAAAAAAGTGGAATCACCTTTCTTGCTCATTCAGCTGTTTTATAATGCAGTGAGCAAAACAAAGACAAACAAAAAGAAATCATAAATTAAATTAAACAATTGCATTTACCAGCTTAATCCACTGGCTTTGTAAAACACACCTAACAAATAAATAAAATTTTTTAAATGAGTATGACAATGGAATTTATTTTGTCCTGTTTCATGGCCACCAAAGATTTTCAACTAGAGCTGAGATCCAAACTGTTTTTGGACTACGAAACGTTTTAATGATGTTTTCTCTGTGGTAAGATACAATATCATTATGAAAATTGTTCATCTGTCCATTTACTGTAGAGGTAATGACTGACATTTTTACTTGTCCTTTTACCAGACACGCAACCCCTCATTGTCAATGGATATGGTTTCTTTTCTTTTCTTCTCGGAGATACACCAAACAAAAGTTCTGGCATCATCCCCTGTCCCAGCGCAGACTTGTAAACCATCTCTGAATATTACAATCATCCAACCCCCCATGGTCCCGGACTGCTTCTCTTCAGCGCACCATTACCTTGTTTTCTTCCGTTCAGGTGTTAATAATATATTTATTTGGCTTGTCTGGATGTTAATCCCATTTCCTTCAGCCAATCTCTTACAGTTTTATTAAGGTCTATTGCTGGGAGTTTGCTATCCTGACTCTTTTTCCTCCTTGGGCTACTTGTATATTTTAGAACCTTTTAGAACCTTGCATTTTGATTTTACTTACTCCAAATTTAAGACAGCTTGGTGTCGTCTTACACTCCATGAATTGTGTAATCAGGGATGAAGTAGGTCCTGCAGAGTACTCTGCAGGTAGTCGTCTGAGCATGCCCCATCACTTCTGATATCCATGGTGGAAGGTGTAATTAGGGTGCCTACTAGAATGAAGAGGGACAAGGAAGGAAAATGAGAGGAGATGTAATGGATGGCTGAAAGTATGCAGTGGCAGGATGAGTCAGAACTAAAAGGAAGTGCTCACCAGATATACCCAATTAAAGCTTATAACCTAATATAAAGCTTGTTAAAGGGGAACTCCGATAGATTCCTCGAGCAGCAGCAGGCGTCAATGATGTCATCCCAGTAGACGAGTGTGTAGAAAGCCCTCTATAAGCCCCCCGATAGCCGCCAATAACAACAACATTGCAGTTATAAACTAACAGTGCAATAGCACGCATTGATTCATTCATTCGTCTTAAAGTATTGGTGAAATAAAGACAGATAATGCCTTATTTAGAGGCTGCATCGTTTATGGGGGCATAAACGATCATTCCGTTATATGGATCTCAAGGAATCTAAAAATCTTCCGAAGGAAGCTGACTTTGACCAAACTGCTCTCGGTCAGTAGATGAACATATTTCATGCCAGAAATAAGGTCTAGGTTTAAAAATACCGGAACTCCCTTTTAAATTAAGCTTTTTTGTTATTTATATTACTAAAATGAAGGAGAAATGCTTGTTAAAAAAGGCCTCATGGTGGCACTATCATAGCCATCTTCTGCCTGGAAATGCAACAATAAAAGCATTTTATGCTGAGCCTATAGGGGGTGCTAGAAATACTTATGTGTACCTCAAAAACTGCTGGAAGAAATTTCTCTAACTTTGGTGCACAAGGTCTAGAAGTCTAGAAGCAAGTATTATATAAAACCCGAAAGACCACAATGATTAATGCGTGTGGATTTGGTCTATTACTTACATCTTTATAACTTTATATATTATGTATCTTTTATATCTTGAAAAATATCCCAAAATGTCCAGTATAGTTCTGACTTTAGAACCTATAAACTGCCAGTTGCTGCAATATATTTATTTGGTATTGGTTTTTGAAAGGACATTTATTTTAAATTGTGTTCTACAGAAGACATAAGAAGACACAGTTGTGACTTTGACTGGAACTTTCATTCAAGTGCTCAGTCTGAAAGCGTTAAGATAAAATCCTGTTCATCGCTACAGAGAAAATCTTAGCGGTCATAAAGGGTTAAAAGTGAGCACTGGGATTTTTTGTATGTGATTAAGTTCATTCCTAATCCATTTACAAAATTAAATAACGCTAGGCAAACTTCTAACTTAATTATTTTTGTGCTTGAGTCCTGCCCAAAATAAAATGTACAAGTTGCCATATATATTACCTTCACTCCTGTTATAGATGTAAACAGGATGACACAAAATCTGCTCGCATCTGTCTGTGCCAGATTCTATACTGGTACAGTGGCATAGAGGATGTACATCTTAACAATCATGGTGCAATAAATTAAACATTAAAGCTATTTAATACATAGGATACATTAAATTTGAAATTTAACCTGTATTGTAACTGCTGATCTGTGGCTTGATCCTACTGTGAATGCAACTGATGTCAGAATGATCAGAATTCATGTGTCTGATTTAGGCCTTCTGAATTTAAATGCCTTAATATTGTGTTTGTTATAACTAGCTGTAAGATAGGGCAGACTCAGAAAGGAGCAGAGACAGCAGGTCAAATAAAAACTGAAGTTTATTGTGGAGAACTGATGATCCTTCAAAATAATCGTCTGTGGCTGTAAGTGTCTGTGAAGGGACAGTAGGTGTTAAAACATGGCAGGAAATCCAGAATATCCAAGAATCCAAAATAAGTAGAGTACTGGACGAAAACTTAGATGGGACTTCCATCAATCCTTCCAGAACAGACTTAAATTGCAACTGAGGCAGAAGCGGTGCAGTGGCAAAAATAGGCTTAGCGTGATCAGGTGCATGTACAGTTTGCTGCAGTATTAATGGGGCTTTCTCTGAAAAAAAGATTCACAAAGAACAAAAGACTTGAGAAGACTAAACAAGACTTCTTAGAACTAGACAAAAAGTATGATTTGCTTTACCTGAGTTGTATTACATCAATCTAGCAATGATGAAACTGCAGACTGGAGCTTTAGAAGGCAGAGGTAGGTGATCTGCAGCAGGTGAGTCGAATCCTAAATCAGCACCACCACGCCCAGCAGGACGTCCTGGAGCCACATCAGAGGAAGCAAAAGGAGATGTAACAAAAGTTCTCAGTTAGATTTTGGAGTGATGAGTAAACATCCCCCCTACATTGTTTTTGAAATTTATTTTGCCCCAGAGCTTACAGGTGGATGCTAGGGTGGTGGAGGGGCTATAAAGCAGCCAGTGTGCTGTGTTTAAAGGCAGCAGCAGCAGCAGCAGGTGCAAGCTCAAGGCTGAGAGCTTTGCAGCTTAAATAGATCGCCCAGATTGGAGGGCTGCGCTTTATAAGTGGTATGTTGTGTGTGACACAGATCACATGGGAGGCAGTAGAGCATATCGAGTTCCTGTCTGAACTAGCTTGCGGGCATCACTCCATTTATGCAAATGCTAGCTCCATACTCAATGTAATCATACATTTTATGTGAAACATATTGAATTTTCCTATTAGAGGTGAGTTCAAAAAGGAAACTATTTAAATGGAGCAATCCAACACTGCATAATGCCATAAAGACAAAATATATATTCTGACGTTGCCTGATGCCACTACGGGTTCTTCAGCAAGATTTCAGAGACTGAGGACGGTTTGACATGTGTTGGTTTTGTACTTTTTTGAAAATCTGATCAAGTGGAGTACATAGGCCTTTGCACTCCCGATTCGTGCTGCCGACTCCAGTTCTCTCTTGTCTCTGTTCCACTGTGTTTTTAAAAGAGGAGAGTGATTGGACAAGTGAATGCCGGTGTACTAATCACTCACCTAGTCCTGCTCCCCTGAGCTCTCTCCACACCTCTCTCCTGCAGCTGATGCACCACGCCCCCTCCACATATATCCACCGCCCGACTTAGACCGGGGAGCCGTCTGGCCTAACCCACTCCCCCCGACCTCACCATGCAAGAGAGGAAGTCGGCCACCGCCATCTGCGCCCCCGGCCTATGGACCACCTTGAATTTAAACGGCTACAGTGCCAGATACCAACGGGTGATCCGTGCACTGGCATCTTTCATTTGGTGGAGCCACTGGAGGGGAACATGGTCAGAACAGAGGGTGAATGGGCGCCTCAGTAAGTAATGCCGCAGAGCGCCAACCGCCCACCGGATGGCCAGGCACTCCCTCTCCCCGTGCTGTACCTGGTCTCCTGGTCGGATAGTTTCCGGCTGATGTAGAGCACTGGGCGGTCAACACCCTGCACCTGCTAGGACAGAACAGTCCCCAAACCCCTTCCCGACGCATCAGTCTGCAGGACAAATGGGAGAGAAAAGTTAGGTGTGCGGAGAAGAGGCTCCCCACAGAGGGTCTGCTTTACGGAGCAGTGCCAGGTGTGCCTTGAGAGGGTAACTCTCAAGGCACACCTGGCACTGCTCCGTCCACCGGACTGGCTCAGAGGCACCTTTTAGGATAAGGTTGGCCAAGGGGCTGGTCAGCTCCGCGAAGTTGGGAATAAATCGCCAGTAATATCTGGCCAGCCCCAAAAACCGCCTCACCTCTTTTTTGATCTTGGGACTTGGACAGGCTGCAATCGCTGCTATCTTGTCTACCTGTGGATACACCTGCCCGCCGCCAAAGTGGTACCCCAGATACCGTACCTCCCTCCATCCAACTGCACACTTCTACGGGTTTGCCGTGAGCCCCGCCTGCCTCAGTGACTCCAGCACCGCCGCCACGTGCTGCACATGCTCCGCCCAGTTATTGCTATCATCCAGGTATCATCCAGGTAAGCGGCAGCATATGCAGCATGCGGGCGCAGTACCTAATCCATGAGGCGTTGAAATGTGGCTGGGCCCCCCGAACAACCTGAACGGAAGTGTGACAAATTGGTACAACCCATACAGAGTGGAGAAGGCTGTTTTTTCCTTAGACTCTGGAGACAAGGTAATCTGCCAGTAGCCCTTGGTCAAATCCAGTGTTGTAAAAAAATGAGCAGTGCCCAGGCGATCCAGGAGCTCGTTGACCCGGGGCACAGGATAGGCATCAAATCGTGAAACATCATTCACCTTGCAATAGTCCACACAGAACCGGATAGACCCATCTTTCTTGACTACAAGAACGATGGGGCTACCCCAGGTGCTGTGGGATCCTTCAATTACACCCATCTCCAACATAGCTTCCAATTCTGCCTGAACCACTTTTCTCTTGTGCTCAGGTAACCGATAGAGTCATGAATGCACCGTCACAACCGGGTGCATCTCAACATGGTGTTAAATAAGGCTTGTGCGTCCTGGCAGGGGGAGAACACATTGTAATGGCGAGTCATTTTGAGCTGGAAGATTGGACCGATACAAGCACTTTATCTCTCGGTGAAAATTGTCTTAACCTAGATCCTCTGTTGTACAGCCGTTGCTGACGTTCCTGGGCACAGAGCAAATTCTCATGTGACAACTGCCCTAGTGTGTGGAGCTTTACGCTGAGGTCCAGGATATACTGAACTTCATTTTTAATGGGGCTTGGACCTTCCTCCCAGTTTTCCTTAACCAAGTCCACGTGGTTTTCTGCCAAAAAGCAGTTCCAAGGGAGAAAATCACATTGAGGCCTGGGGTACCTCACGCACTGCAAACAGCAGAGGATCTAGCCACCTATCCCACTTACTACTATTATCGTGCACAAACTTATGGATCATGGACTTCAAAGTCTTATTCAGGCGCTCAACGAGGCCTTCAGTTTGAGGGTGGTAAACACTGGTTTGAATCAACTTGATGCCCAATAATCCGTACAGTTCTCTCAGTGTTCTTGACATAAATTGGGTGCCTTGATCAGTCAGGATCTCTTTCAGGATCCTGACTCGGGAGATAACTTGAAGTAGTGCCTGCACTACACTCTTTGCAGAGATGGTGCGCAGTGGCACTGCCTTTGGATAAAGTGTTGCATAATCCACCAGAACTAACACAAAGCGATATCCACGTGTGAAATGGTCCAATGAGGTCCATTTCTTTTTTTTATTTTTCCCCTTGTCCTGTTCAGCATTGTGGCAGCAGAATTGTAGTCTGAATACCTTTGATGCCAAACAGATTTGCTTTGCCAAGGGAAGTTTTATAAATGTAAAGCTACCCTTGATGCCCATTTATTTATTTCTGTTTACAATATATGACATGTAATAGAACTGAACCGGACCGGGGGACAAGGAAAGAAGAAGAGGAAAGAAGAGGAAACAGAACAAAAATAGAAACAAAAACCAGACAACCAGCTGCTACACCTGTAAAAAACAAAACAGACAACAATCCATGGCCTCTGAGGGGAATCCAGCCTTAGCGCCACCAGGAGCACCTGAAAGCAGACAAGCAGAGAAAAAACAAACACACAAACAAACAAAAACAAGCACAAGAGGCGGCAATCGCATACAACACAACTGTGGATATAGATGACCTGAGACGACATGATAATACATCAACTGCTTAGCGACCATGCTACTGGACTAATGAATGTGTGTGTGTGTGTGAGAACATGCAACATCTATGGCACAGGACCTACATGATAACCGTGCTTATAAGCGAGTGTATAAGCGTACAGGGCCACAATCCACAGCCCCCCCAAGCAATCAGAAGCAGGCAGAGAGGGCCACAAGACTCAGGCCACCAGCAGACCCCACAGAGCACAGAACCCAGGAAGCCCACCGCAGGGGCAACCACGCATCCACCCAGAAGACTGCAGAGGAAGCCCCCGGACAGAGCCCCCATAAGCATAGGGCAGAGGCCTTCCGGGAGCCAGGGGCAACAGCACACCGACCCTGCCAGGCCCCAGCCACCCAGACACGGCCGTGCACTGGACCCGGGCCCCAGGAGCCCGAGCGCCCCCAAACCCCCCGGCAGAGGCCCCACCCAATACCCAGGAGGGCCAATCTCCCCAGACAGCCACACAGTGGGTCAGCGCCTGCCCCAGCGCCCCTGGCCAAGTGCCCTGGGAGTCAAGACGTGCCCACAGGTGGGTGAAGTCGCAAGCAGCGGGGAGAGGCAACGCCGCCCCCCCATCGGGAGAAGCACAGGCAGGCCAGGCGACAGCAAGTCCCAGATCCAGGCCCAATCATTACCACACACACTTTCACGTCCCATACATCCACACATCCACACGTCCTCCCTCCCTCGACTCCGCTGGGGTGTAGTGCAGCGGGCACACCAGGGGGCCAGCAGCCCCCCAGCCACCACAGACCCCGAACCAGCAGAACAATTAATCAATCCTCTTGGCCCCTCCCGCCCCGAGCAGCAACCAGGAAGCAGGGGTGTGGGAAGAAGACCCCTCCCCTCACCCTTCTGGCTCTTCAATATTTTCTAATAGTGAGCAATTAAAATTGAGGGGCAGCTAAACTTGTAGAACTGGGAGCGTGGCCCTCTGGGCAGCCTACATACTCAAAGAGCCCCGCCCACCAGATGCCACTCAGTGTAACCACCCCCCAAGACCTAAGGTGTGTGTGTGAGTGTGTTTGATAAGTAGTAATGTCTAAGGTGTAATTAAAACAGGGGCGGTGAACTGAGTGCAACCAAAGGGGACCACCTACGTGGCCCCATCCACTACACCCCACCGAACACACACGCCCCCAAAACCCTTCATGTGTGAGTGTGTGCTGTGTACAGGAGCCAGAAGGGAGAGGGGTATGGGGCTGATGTCCACCAGGCTCGGGGCCTGCAGCGACCATATTCCGGGAGCTACTGTACCCCCAGAAGGTACCCACCCCGCCCCACCCCACTCAACCCAACCCCACCCCGGAGGACCTCTACAAAAAACAAACAAACAACAACAAAAAACAAACAAACAAACCACCCGGTCACACCAGTCGCAGCAGCCCGGGCTCGAGACCCACCATCACCCAGGCCCCCCCAGGCCCCCCCCAACAGGGGAAAAGCACCGCCCCCCCCCCCCCCCCCCCCACCGCACGCCCCAACACCCTGAAAAAAAAAACAACCATCTGCGGACACCTTGGAGGTCCCAGAGCAACAAGCCCGGCACCAGGACCTGCACCAACCCACCCATACTGTGGCGCGTCCAGGGCAACCCAGCCCCCCCAGGCACAGGCAGGGCCCCCCCCCCCGGGCGCAAGGCAGCGCCCAGCCACCAGGGCCCAGGCCCAGCACCACCACCCACGCCAGAGCGGCCCAGCCACCCGGCATAGAGCCAGCAGCCACCACCCCAAGGCCCCTAAGGGACCCCGCCCCACGCCGCAAGACAGCCCCACCCGCAAGCCCCCAAAACTGCCCTCCAAGCCCGACACACAGTCACACACCCGGTCCCCACGACCCGAGAGACCACCAGACGCCCGAAGCCACACAGCCCCCCCCAGCACATACCCAACCGCCCAGAGCGACGGGACAGCAACCAACCACCACCACTATGTGATAAAGCTAATCAGAGGGGACCAGAGAGAATGAAATTCAGCCAATTGATGTTTTGAGGAGGCAGACATTGTTTCCATGCTAATATAATCTAAAAGAAAATTTCTAAACTGGTTAATACACAGATTGTTCTTCGCTTTCCAGTTCATGAGAATAGTTTTCTTTGCGATACATAACACTGTGAGAACCATGTGTGCTGAGTTAATTTCCATGTTGATGTTGTCTAAGTCACCCAGTATGCACAGTGTGGGGCATGCAGGGATGCTACACTTTAGCCATGTTGATAGGTCCTCACAGACCTCAAACCAGAACTTCTGGACAGGCGCACAGAACCACAAAGCGTGTGCATAATCATCAGGTGTGTTATCTGTGCAATGTGAGCAGATGTTTGAGTGTGTTAGACCCATCCTGAACATCCTTTGTCCTGTATAGTGTGTTCTATGAAGGATTTTGTATTGTATGAGCTGTAAATTAGGATTCCGAGTCATTCTGAAGGTGTTCAAACATATTTGTGGCCAGAAGCTATGACTAGAACTGATGGATAAATCTGCCTCCCATTTTTAGGATGGAAGAGACATTGTGTCATCTGTCTTAGACCATAATTTATATATTTTTGATAGTAGTTTTGGGGTGCAGATGCTTAGAAATTCTGTTACCCTAGTCGGGAGTTGTAAGTTTGGTTGGTGGAGGATATATTTCTTTGTTATTATAGACTTAAGTTGTTAATATTCTAGGAATTTATTGCTGCCTATCTCGTGTTGTGATATGAGCTCATCAAATTAAATAAAATTTCCATTTTGGATTATATGTTCCAGATGTTTGATTCCTTTGATCTTCCACAGAGTAAAGTTGGGGAAGAAAGACAGAATAGAAAAACAGTGCAAAAGAGTGGAAGTGTGAGATAGAAAAAACAAAAACAAAAAAACATACCCAAATAAACAAATATGAACTGCATATATCCTGTGCTGGTGAGACTGGCAGTGAGCTATATATTTTGCCTTGATAGATAACTGTGAATTGGATAGATTATTTCATCTTGCTTATATGTCATCTACAGTGAAATGATTCATACAAGTTAACGAATACAGATCACCTGGAGTTTAGAAGAGCCAAGGAGTGGTTTCCTGGTCGCGGTAAAGCTGCCCGTTGATGAATAATTTATCCACCGCGATGACAGCTCGGGAGCCTCCTTCCATGAACTTTCTCCGGATGGGGAACAGAACCCTGCGTCTTTCCAGGATTTCTTTGGGAAACTGGCCGTTGACGCTGAAGTCCGTTCCTCTCAGCTCCCTGCCGCGGCCCCTCACCTGGACCTTCTGTTGGAAATGCTCGAACTTGGCCACAATCGGTCTCGGTCGGCGGGCATCAGGTCTCTTCCTACCCAGGCGGTGGACTCAGTGAAAAGTAATGTTTTTCACTACATCTACTGGAAGTTTCAGTTGATTTTGGATGAAGTTTTTCACTGCGAGTTCAGGATCCTCGTCTGCCTGCTCCGGGATTCCAGAAAACACCAGATTGTCCCTCATACTACGAACCTGGAGATCAATAATTGATTCTTTTATCCTCTTGTTCTCATCAGAGATCCGGCTCATTCCTTTGGTGAGTGATTTCACCGATCCTCTGAGGGCTGCGTTTTCTGCAGCCAGCGTCTGCACCTGTTGCTAGCTGAACTCCAACGACTCCCGTAATGCCTGGAATTCTCTGTGTAGAATTTCTAACAGAGACATACGGGCGTCGAAGCTGGATAATTTGTTATCGATCGATGTTAAAATGTCCGTCGAATCATTACCAGCTGGAGACGTCGCTCCGGGTGACTCTTCATTACGACTTCTCTTTGAGGTTCAAGCCTTGCTGCTAGCAGATGGGGTTTGGTTAGTTTTCCCCATGACATCCTGTCAAAACACTCGTCGATGAAATCTGTGAGGCTCTCCAGGCTTTCTTCGCTGTACTCCAGTGTTTTGTTTTTGTTTCACCCGATAATATATTTATTTAAACAGTAGTTATTGGCGTAATTATAATCTTACTATATTGTTTGCTCTATTTGAGGCGCGCCTTGTTTGAATCTGCCGATAGTCTCACACAATCTCGCGACACTACAGCATCACTCTCTCTGCAATCCTCCCACTTTCAGGTTCACCTCTTTCAACAAACACAAGTCCCCTGAGGTCCATCTCAATACGCTCAAATGGGACCTCAATCAGCGGTAATGGGCGCAAAGGTGCTCTCGGGATGGCCGGTTGGTTAACCAGCTGGTATTCTGAGTAGGACGCACACCAGCGGCGCACGTCTGTCCCAATGCCTGGCCAGTAGAACCGGGCCATTACATGATTCAATGTTTTTTCATACCCCATATGCCCCGCCATCGGGTTATAATGAGCCGCCTGGAAAACAATTTCCTGACGGCTTTTCTGAACCAACAGCTGTGTTATTATTTCCTCTGTCTGAGTGTCACGACTCACTCTGTACAATCTGTCCCTGCACAATGAAAAGTGCGGATATGTTAATACTGCATCAGGGCACACCATATGACCATCAATTTCTATCACTTGGTCCAAGGCATAGCGTAGAGTATCATCGCGAGACTGCTCAAGTGGAAAATCTTCCATGGAGTCGAACATGAGAACCTGCGGAGCCTCTTATGAGAGTACCGTCGGCTCCCCCTCCTCGTCTGTAGTGTTGGACAACCGCGCACTGCTGAGCACAGCGCACGTATCCCATGTCCCTGACGGTCGTGGGCTCACCCCCACACACTGTCCCACAAATCTATCAAACCCGGGCCAATCGGTACCCAAAATCAGGGGGTGCGCCAGGCGGGAGCTAACCGCGGCCTTCACACTATGCTTTTTCCACTTATAATGAATTTCAACTGGAACCACGGGGTATCTGTGAATATCCCCATGTACACACCTAACATCCACCCATCCTGCCTCTATCAAAGCCCCACGTCGAATCAGGTTCTAGTGAACTATGGACTGCGTGAAGCCTGAGTCCACCATTGCCTTATGTGTACTCCCCTGAAACCTTACCGGAATGCTGTATGTCCCTCCTGGACCGGGGGAGGGTGCCGGAGGGCCAACAACCCGAATCACCTGTCCGACCTCCGTTAGCGGGCACTCGCGGCGAAAATGACTGGGCTGCCCGCAACTCCAACACTCCTGCCCTGCCACCTGAGGGAGCCTCTGTGGGTCAGGAGCAGCACCTGTCGCGGCTGGAACCTGGGGTGGAAAGAGAGGACAGGAAATGTTAGTGCAGTGAAGAGGAGATGGTCGTGCTGTTGTGTGATGAGAGTCAGCTGTTGACAGCCTCCTCCGAGGTGCTGGGGTGGGATGGCTTAGAGATGCTGGCCGATCCTCTGGTGTCTGGCCCCGGGAAAAAACGGCCAGATGGTCCTCTGCGAGAGTGATTGCAGTATCCAGGTCAGCGGGTTGGTGTCAGCGCTACTCTGCCGTACCAGTCGGCAGCCCCTCCATGAACTGCTCCAGGACGATTTGTCCCAGCATTCTTTGCTCACTGTTCGAGTCCCCTGACTGCAGCCATCGTGTCGCCACGTCTTTTATTTGCTGCGCATAGATGAAGGGACGGTCAGTGGGGCCCAGTTTTGTCCTTCTGAACCGGTGGCGATGGTCCTCCGCCGAGTACCGTAGGCGATCCAGAACAGCCCTCCTGACGTCTGCGTACTGTCCCCGAGAGCGAGTAGGAAGGCTCAGCGCTGCTGTTTGGGCGTCCTCTGACAGGAGGGGAGGCAGGCGCACGGCCCACTCCACCTCCGGCCACCTGCATGCCACTGACGTTGCCTGGAACATCCCCAGGAATGATTGAGGGTCATCTTCCGGTGTCATCTTATGTAGGCCGACTCCCTCGAGCAAGGGAGCCGGTGCCGCTGCTCCGGCTCGATTCACCATTGTCTCCAGTAGTTTTGTCTGCTGTTCCACCTGGTCCTGAAGTGTGGGCAGCTGCTGCCTGCTGAGAGCCGCCTGATCTCGGGTTCATCTCCGCGACCTCCGCTAGCATTTGGGCCAGTACTGTTATGGGCACCTTGGGTGCCAATGTGACCACTACGGGCTCTTCAGCAAGATTCCAGAGACTGAGGACAGTTTTACATGTGTTTATTTTGTACTTTTTTGACAATCTGATCAAGTGGAGTCGTTCACAGGCCTTCCCTCTCCCGGTTGGTGCTGCCGACTCCAGTTCTCTCTTGTCTCTGTTCCACTGTGTTTTTAAAAGAGGAGAGTGATTAGACAAGTGAATGCTGGTGTACTAATCACTCATCTAGTCCTGCTCCCCTGAGCTCTCTCCACACCTTTCTCCTGCAGCTGATGCACCATGCCCCCTCCACATATATATATACATATATATATATCCCAAATCACATCTATATTGGGTCATGCCAACACGTAGTAAAATTTTACTGCAGTCTGTCCATAACCTTTTGCGTAATCTTGCTAAGAAACACATAAATCATACCAACCACAAAAATTCCTTGGCATAGGTATAAAGATTTTCATAGGACCATCACTGCTGTGTCTCCACCTTGGGTGTGACTCATCTGAGACAAACCACTAAATGAAATCATATTTCACCCCATCAGCAGGTCAAGGAAGATCCTTTCGTTTACTGCCACCCTCTCTTCTGTGAATTGTATATTTTAAGGCCAAAGAGCTCCTATAGCAGGAGCACTTCAGAGGAGGCTTAAATTTATTGTGATGTGTCATTAAGTCAGGAAAAGAACTCTCCTGAAAGGTGAGCTCTTGAAGTATTTGTATCTTTACAGCCTACTTGAAAACTAAGAAACCAAAAAACCAAGTCACTTTGTTACTAGAAAAAAGAGGAGTAAATGTGTCCCAGAGGAGAGGTGGGCATTCAGGATAAGAAGAAAACTGCAATAGCTGTTCAGGAACTGGTGTCCCTTCTTTAAAATAAGTATCAGATACTGCTTGAGCATGACCTAAAGTTTAGCTTGTCCTAATGAGATAAATTTAGGCTTGTGTTTACAGAAGGCAGCAGTACACAGTGTTAAAGCCCAGCAGGACGCAGAGGATGCCTTGTTTACTGAAACCTGTTTGTCCAGCTGTGGAAGGGATGCAGCAAGGACGTGGGGTGGCGGTTAATTAAAGTCGTGATTCATCCCTTTTTCCCTTGGATCAAATAAGTTGCATATTACTTTCGACACTGTTAAACAAATAGCAGGGATGCCAATATACATGTTTGCTAACCTGGCTGTGAGTCCACCACATATTCTCGTGGGGGGTTGATTTCCTCTGGGAGCCATAACATTTAATCTGCCTTCACATTGTGGATAGGATGCTAATAAACCTATTTTTAGCCACTTTCTTAACCTACTTTTCAGCTTCCAGAAAGAGTTATCATAGAATTTCACAATTTAAAAGTAATATAATGTAGACAAGAATGCACTAAAATGTAAAGCCACTCCTTTAACTTGTGGCTTTCTGGTGGTCCTTGTAAATCTAGACCACAGATTGTGGCTGTAATTTTAAAATTTTCTGTAATTATCCTAAAAATCTTGAGAAAAATGTTTTGCTCTGATATTTAGACACAGCCTTTTATTTTAAGTTCTAAAGTTGTTGCCTTTTTCTGAATAGATCCAGCACTCATGTGACTGATGTTTGCACTAACTAGAACAATACCTTGAAAGACAGGTCAGTCAAATCCAAGTTAAAGCTCTGCAGAACCACTACAGTTAACACACACTACAGCCGTGGTTTTTATTTTTCATTTGTTCAGAAAGCATTCAGAAATAACGTACGTAATGATCAAAAAGATTGTTATGAAAGCCAAAAAATGTTCTGTAGTAGGCTACAGTTTCCAAAGATATGAAACAGAAAATCCTCAAGCAACAAGTTTGATCTTTTCTTCAATGTATTTTCATTCTTTGTATGATATGATAGTTTTAAATGTTCTGGTGACTATATTTATGATTTTAGCCACATTTTCACAAAAATGTCAATCTAAACCTATTTTCACACAAAGATCAACTTTAACTCTGAAAAGAAGACAACATGTTATCTTGTTCTGCTGCCACTCTGCTAGTTCACAATGACCAAACAGTATTGTGGTGTTAACAAATATAGATAAGTAAAGATAGAGACAGATGGATTTAAGAAAATGTACACGAAACAGCAACACATTTTCCTGCTCTGGCTCTCTCTCACTAATGGAGATTAACAAAGCACTTTTTTGTGCTGCCTGTTCACTGCCAAGACTGTATCACAGCACTTCTGGAAATTATCTGTAATTCTCTTTTTTAATTTTTAATTGTTTTTCATGTGGACCTGAACACTTTGAAGCCAGTAAAATAAGATAGTATTATTAGATTACCCATAGTTATTCTCTGATATTGGAAGTTGCCCTGTTGGCAAGCAAGACTTAATTCTGTCTTTAGAAATTATTTTTAAAAAGGCCTCTTTGGACTGGCCATGTTTTAAAGAGACTTTATTATAAAGACAGGCATGTACATGTTTCAAATTTCAAAGGAATAGTGACATTACGTATCTACTTCCCATTTGGATATTCTTTCCTCAGCAAAGAACAAATAACAAAGTCTGTCATTTGCCGCAATGCAGTCTCCAAAATTCACACCTGGAGGCTGGAAGATTAGCTTCTGAGCAAGTTTTAATCTGAAAATCAAATATAAATGGACATCAGCAACCTGAAAATCATAGCAGTATTCTATCTTCATTTAAAAAAAATATTTTAGGAAAGCCCACTCAAGAGTCCAAAGTAAGCTGTTTTTAAATCTTGTGTCTTTCAATTTTTTCAATTTCAACTGAGATGATCCCACATCGCATGACCTGAAAATCTACTTTCTGAAAACCTTATAAATGGGTCAGTTTCTCTTGAAGTCAAGAGTCCTTGAGTAGAAAAATAATCCTAGATTATCTGCTGACAACCACATAGGCAAGCTTGTTCCCTGCTACTCAGGTTTCAGTTCTCTGTGCACGATTTAAATTCATTCACAAAAAAAACTTTTAAAACATGTCTCTACTATTAGATTGAAACATCTTCAAAAATAAACCATCAACAAAAGGAAACCCTCTTGTGACCCTCTAAGTCACAACACTTGGAAACGCCATGAGTCTTTGTAGTCCAAACAGTCGGAGGCATTGAAGCTAAGTTTCCAGGCCGAAGCTGCCGTCTGCTCTTTGTAATCCAGACAGTCTGTGGAGTTAAAGGCAAGGCTGGGTGCGCTGTACGCCTGGTGATGATGTGTTGGGTGGTGGTGATGGTGGCCTGAAGTTTGGCCAATATGATGGTGTGGGTGTCCTGACATAGAGTTGCCTGTCATGGGGCTGAGCTGATGTGCATGATGTGGGTGGTGGTGAGAGTGCATGGGTGCCAGGTAGGAGCCACACTCCACACCACCAAAGTAGGAGCCTGATGCTGAGGTGGGGTAACCTTGACTGTACGCTGCTGCTGTTTGGCTGTAGGACACTGGATAGGAAGGTGTTCTTCCAGTGGAAGATGACACTGAGCGTTGCATGCAGGAGGCGCTGGTGGGAGCGGCAGGGTCGGGCAGGTTGGCTGGTGCTGGGGCGGGGGAGATGGGTGCCGGGCTCCAGATAGATGACACTGGAGCAGTTACTGAGGTAGAAGTGCTAATCAGACCAGGTCCACCAAGACTGGAGGAGACGGAAGAAGATGAAGAGGAAGAAGATGAAGAGATGGAGGAGCTTGACACTGCTGGTGGAGTGAACTGGCTACTGCTCTCTGAACTGATGCTCTCTCGGGTTGGAGATGACTTCTTCTTCATTGGTTTTACCTTGGCGCTGTTGGTGTTCTGCTGCTGCTGCCGACACTTTGCTCGTCTGTTTTTAAACCAGACCTGAGGAAGAAGGGGTGGTTAAAAAGTCATTATCACTGATTGGCCAGATGATAGAAGTCCTGACTGAGCGAACAAGACTGTAACACCTTCTGCTGTTGTTGAACACTCTTCTCTCTTACGTGATCCTACCGAGGAGGTGTTGCTCTTTATTTTAGTTTTATTCATCACAGTTTCCAATAAAAACACACTCTGGGAATTTTTGGATTCCTTTGTGTACCAAAACAAACAAACAAAAGTTTCCACTTCACTTTAAATTTGTAGAAGTTCAACTTTTATATTTGGTTGACTTTGTTTTTTAAGTCTTAGTATCTATGCTAGCTTTAACAGTTTGTTTTGGACTGTTTGTTTATTTTTAGGCCTCTGAGAATGTGAGGAAGAAGCAGTAAGTTTATCTCAATGCAATGAAAGTTCTAAGTTATATGATGGTCAATAGTTCATGAATGGGCCAACACAGAGGAAAAACTAAACCACCAGGCATGGTCAAAGCCACTCCGGTGTTAAATTTGGAATAACCAATTAACCTGACATGCATGTTTTTGGATTGTGTGAGAAAGCTGGAGTCCCTTGAGAGCCCACACATGCAGGGATTTGAACCAGGATCCTTCTTGCTGTGAGGTGACAGTGCTAACCACCACACCACCATAAAGCTGACACTATTGTTTTTCTGTTAAAATAAATAGATGAACAAATAAATAATGAAGATACTTGCATGGAAAGCAGCACTTCAGGGATAGCTATTTTACAAAGTAAAGCAAGCAGGAAATTATGACCAATGACTGCAATACATTTTTTTATTTATTTGAATAAAAATTGAACAAAAAATTGAACAAAAAGTCCTGGAATTTTCTATTATATAGGCCACATGTACATGAGCCATGTAATGCACAAGAGTTAATTGCCATGACTTAACTCAGAGTAGTGTATTTACAATTTCATAAATTTCAAACATGATAATGCTGATTCATTAATAAGTTTAATGAATTGTGAATAAGTTTAAATAATTGTGTAGGCAAACTAACAGCCATCGCTCTTCTAATAATAATAATGATGCGTGTTGACCTGGCATGGATTAAACAGCAGAAAGAAGAGAGGCAGCTGCTATAACTGCGACTTTCAGCAAAGCAGAGGGCTGCTAAAGCCGTCCACGGAAAACCTCTTAACCGGCTCTCCACATTAAACCAAGCCTACGACTCGTCTCTTCTCGATCAATAACAGCTGAAACATTTTTTGCTCACTCCGAGGATAATCAGGCAGAACCCTCGGGTGAAACAGATAGGTCTACTCAGGAAATGTCACCAAATCTAGAATCACTAAACAAGTGTATACATTTCTGGAGAAGTTACTGTCGGCTTACTTTAAAGCTGCCACTCATACATTCAGAATAATCAGCCCCGATGCACGTGGAACGTAATGTTAAACATAAACGAAAACGAACGAACGAAACACCACATAACTGAAAGGTGTATTTTTTAAACTTGCACATTTAATATTTATGATACGTGAACAGTGCTTGTCTTCCGGACGTCCTGACCTGCACTCTGGACTCCGGCAGGTTGATTTTCAGCGCCACCTCCTCCCTCATGAAGATGTCCGGATAGCGCGTCTTGGCGAAAAGAGACTCTAGAATGTCCAGCTGCGTCCTAGAGAAGGTGGTCCGCTCTCTGCGCTGCTTCCGTGGGTTGGCTGGGACAAGAATATGAAGAAGAAAAAAATCAGTCTTAACATTAATAATTCGAGCCAAGACCGTTGAACAAAGAAACTGAATTGATGTGCGCGGTTATGCTATAATTTGATCGTTTCACGTCTAAAAGTTGTCAGGGGCCTGGATGGTTGGTTTCCTCACGCAGAAGTCAATGTTTTGTTTTTTCATTCTCCAGCAAAAACAAAACAAAACAAAAAACAAACAACAGCACTTTACTAATAATAAGTCTGATAATTAGTAGATTATTACAACCCGACAAGCCCGAAACTCAGAGAAACTCAGCTCAGAAAAAACTTGCAAAAGCTGTATTCTAAACCCCGATTTTCTTCGAACTTATTGAGGTTTTAAGTCACGTTAAGACTTTGAAATAATTTCTTTCGTCGGGAGCATTTAACTTCGCGACAGCAATGGACTTTTGACATTTCAACTAAAACCAGAGCAAGGACATCAACAGACAACATTACGACAGGATAACATAAAACTACTGAACTGCACATACACAATGTAGCCCGCTTTTCATTTTCATAAGAAAAATGAAAATATTGTGGAAAACTCCCACGAACATAGTAGAGCCTAAAATAAGTAATTTACCGGGGTAACCCACAGACGGATGCAGCAGTTCCATGGCAGCTCCGCTTAGGCCCAGTCCGTTCATCCCGTAAGGGGCCTGTTTGAGATAAGACATCATGCTCGAAGCAGAGAGGGGAGACCGGAGTCAGTACAGGTGGAACAGGTTTAAAGACACAGATGCAAGAAAATAACCGAAGAATTCTAAAAGTTATGGAGTAAAATGTAAATCAGTTAGTGAATGTCTATGGCACAACGAGTGTGACTATAAAGGCCTCGTATCAAAGTGTCAAATTTACAAGAACTTTTGAAATACAAACCTATACTGTATGTAGCTTTTACACTTTACGCCGTTATTCTGGAGGCCCACTTCTCACCCCGCAAAGCCTCTATTTTAACACAGATGGCTGATGTGTAATCAGAACGTCTAAACTAAGCCCGACTGTAAATCAAACACAACATTTTGAGCTTTTAAATTAACTCTTTCGCCACAATCATTTACACACATAATCAATCAAATGGATCAATTATACTATTTAAAACACAAACGGAGGAAACAAAGAAGACTTTTAGGAAAATTGTTCTCAGAAGTAGAGATAAATTATTTTTTTGCATGGAGACTAATCTGCAGTTTTGTAACATTAAATGTGCAAATGAAGGGAAAATCCCTAAAAATGGAAATTCAGCACGAGGATATGAACATATCTGTTAAATCAATTTATGGGAAAAGACACTAGGCCTGTCTGTGAGACGGGGCAGCGTGATAATTAATGAATAAGTAAAGCTCAGCGTGTTGGAGAATAACTGCTTTAATTCAGACAAAATAACAGCGCACCACACTTCTGTAGGTGACCTGTCGTCACAGTGTTTGACTTTTCTCTGAGTAGGAAACATTTATCAGGATGCCTCCTGCCATAAGCAGCCGTGCTATCACACAGATGCTCATTATGCTTTAATTAATTCAATAGCTCACAATTAAATTGACCTGTGGAGACGCGTTTAAACAACATGCTACTTGAGACTTTACCTAACTTTGGTTAGGGTATGGTTTCCAAAGCTAATTTCTAACGCTGTCAGTCCACACATGTTTAGATCTTGCGCTACTCATGTTTAGCTACTTTGTTTGTGTTTTGTTTTTACTTTTTTAATTGGTGAACGCCAGTGTATTTAGATACGAATTTCTATAAACCAATGAAGGCCGTTTAACAGTACGTTTACTCCTTGAAGCGTGCCCCGGGCCTCATGATGGATCTCAACTGAGGCGTTAACGCTCCAAATAAAGCTCGTCTTATTTCTATAACCGCAGGAAGGAGGTGATTTACGCAATGTAAATCCTCCAAAACTGTGTGCAAATGAACTCCATTAGAATTTAGATTAGATCTACAGGGTGACAATTAGCAGACGGCTCTTATCAGCAGAAAAGCGAGGTGGGAGGTTACGGGCTCTGGGGAAAAAATAAGATAAAAATAATAATATATATATATAAAGAGAAAATAAACCTGAAAAAATGACAATAGGAAATTTTTGCACCAGTCATTTAAAAAAGAAAAAGACAGGATCGGGTTGCCAACAAACCGATTCCTTTGTTTCTTTTTGTTTTTTTTATTCTATTTACAATAAACTTAGCAAATTAATGGAATTCTTTCATTTTTATCCTTATTTTCACATTCTTTACATTTTACATTCTTTTTTGTAGCAGTATTAATCATAAAGTTGTGGACTGACTGCATGAAAATGCTTTACCAAGTGTGGGCCACCACGACCACCTTAGAAGTGAAGGGTGGGGTGCAATCGCAGACAGCTTTTCTTTTCATATAATTTTTTTTATTATTTGAGCAATATAAGTTGATCTGCTAAGAATTTATCAAAAAAAATTCAAACAAACTTGTAAGATTTTTTCGTTTTCCATATTTAAACGCTAGCAGCCTGTGATTGTAAAAGCTGTCCAAGAAAGAAGGAAAGAAAGAAAGAAAGAGAGCGGCATAGAAAATACAGATAAAAATAAATATATATACAGATATAGAATTCTCACCTTGTTAGATCTCCTTTTTAAAATATTCCCGTTAAATGTCAAACCAATGAGATTAGAGATGACGAACAATATCCACATGAGGGAAAGTTTATTCACGTATTTGGTCTATCTAAAGCAGGTTTGAGAGCTTCACGTGGAACTCACACCTGTGTGTGATTAATAAAATGAACATGTCATGGCAGAAAATTAAAAAAAATAATCACGCTATTTGAGTCCTCCGCTCTCCTTCTCTCTACAGATGGTGTTGGTGGATGGAAATTGATGCTTCCCCCTAAAACAAGTGCTTCTATGTGTCAAGGAAGCGCGAGGCTCCTCACCCTCCGAGCCTATCACAGCGCTCAGCGGCTTTATATTTATGCAAGGCGGCCATTCAGCTCACGAGTTCGTCCCCGAAACGCCCGCCCATTTCGCATGGAGGGGGCCCACCTGACTCGAAAGTTGAAAAGTTTGGGTCGGAAAGTTGGAGGAGACCCGGGTGGCCTGCACTAAGGAGATAAATAAATTATTCATATAACTATAACGCAAAACATTTATCTAATATTGTGGGGTAATCATATATGAAGGCAGTTGAACTTTTGTTGAGATATATTTATTTGAGACAGATGTTAAAGTAAACATTGTTTTTTTTCGCAGTGTGAAACAAATGACAAATGTTGAATAAAAATGTAAAAATCCAGCTACCCAAGTCTGCGAAAAACACTGTGCATAAAACAGATAGCATCACATGGTAATGGTTAACAGACAGACAAACTCCTGTCGGCCGTTTCTGGTTTTGTTTTCACTGTGTCTAATGACTAAGGAAGGAGTTGCAGAATAAAGAGTTGCCGTTAAAGACAGCCAGGTCGAAAGTAAAGTATTGAGTATTGAGTTTTAATAAAGCCTAGTTCAGGAAACCTGCTGTGGAAGCATTTGGACAGCCTCAAACAACTGATTTAGGTCAGAAAATAAAAATAAAAATATTTCTGTAAGTAAACCTATTTGATGTGGAATAGCCGCAATGAAAACTTCTGAGTGGAGTTGGGCTGCTTATGTTATAAATTACAATAACCAAATGACATTTGATTGAGATCAACACATTGCAATTGGTCATGGTATGAGCAATAAGATGTGGTAGACAGCATTTGTATATATTGATCTTTAATTGTACACATGCTTTTTTATTTTCACTAAATACATGTATATGCACTCTTTGCAAATGCAAAGTATGTATAACTACATTATTAAAAAAAAGTTTTATTGATCATTAAAATATAGGTCAATTCATCCATTAACAATAATAATATATTTAGATATGCGCAAGGGCCAGCTGAGAAGTTTTGTGGCCTGCAGGCACTAAAAGAATATTTCAATCAAACGAGAGCAACAGGGTGTTCAGGGATATTAATATGAAAAAGGGAAAAATCTTTGGTGTGTGATTTCTGGTTAAATTAGTTGTGGCCAACAGCAATAAAAACAGTAATTGATGACAAGTATCAAGATATTAAATGGACTGAGTCATTATTGTTGGGAGAGGTTTTAGAGGGTTTAATCCCAAATTGCGGAAGTATTTTGTTAATACAAAGCCTGTAAATCCAGGGATCAGGCTGCCTGATGAGCTGTGTATGAGTGTTTTGCGTGCATTTTGGAGAAGGTGGGGGTTAAGTTCAAAGAGGGTTCTTGTCTGTGTTATTGGTGGTTATTAAGAACATAATGCATAAAATCCCAGATAGTCAGAATGCACGCAGAAGGCTCAAGCTGGGCTGCGGCATACTTCCCATCTTTTAAAGAACGACACAAAACCTCCTGCACTGAAAAACTTATAGAACCAGCTGACAGCAATGAGTTTCTCCACAGGCTGAAGCGCAACTGCAGCTTAGCAGGCAGGTAAATAGCTGGCACATGGGAAACCGTGCAACTGGGGCCATGAAAACTGCTACACTGCTGACTCGGACCACTCGGGTAAGAGAAACAAAAACTTTATGTTTTACTGAGATAACTAAGTTTCTTGTTTGTCAGTTTTTAAAAAATAATTCTTGCTTCTTTATTTTTTTTTTGCATCAAAGTTTTTTGAAAAGTCAGGACCAAATATGAACGACTTTATATCCACTATATATATCCCCCCCAGCTACCTCTCATTTGCTCGTACAGTCATTTTAATGTTTCTGTGAATGTGAATGAAATAGTTCTGATTGGGTCCATCGATAGGGGCATTTGAGATAATTTTTTTGAGGGAGGTGTGCTGGTGAATGTAAAATCGATATTTTCCTAGTGGGCCAGTGTAAACAACTGCATAAGGATCCTAAACCCTTTTCTGTGACTTCAAAGATGACAAGCTGATGATGAAATATTTGATATGAATAATTGGTATTCATTTCAATAAGTAGTCAGAAATAAGCCTACTTGTAACACCTCTCTTCACCACATGAAAGTGATTTTTAGGTTAAAATGACACACTATACCCACAGTGAAAACATACAGTTAATTTTTACACTGCAACACATCCAAAAGGAACAGTGTCTTGAGAAAGTCATGGTTTTACATATTAAAATTTGCCAGTTTACATATCTACAAATATATCTGTCTAAAATATAACTAGAATATCATATGTACATAAATTCAATCACATTTTCTATTTTGAGTTTGTAAATCATTGTAGAAATTGGATTCAACCCTTAGATGTTTATGTTTATGCATTTAGCAGACGCTTTTATCCAAAGCGACTTACAAATGAAGATATAACAAGCTATATAAAAAGCTAACAATAAACTACATAGAAGGAACCCACTAGTCCGACTCTGTCAGAGGTGACAGAGTAGAGATAGAGTGCAGGCATAGAAGGAAGTGCAGAACGATAAAGTGCAAAGATAGAGGGGGTAGGTAAGTACAAGGTAAGTGCTAGGATAGGAGATGCTCTCTGAAGAGCTGGATTTTCAAGAATTTCTTGAAGATAGACAGGAACGCCCCTGTTCTGGTAGCGCTCGGTAGGTCATTCCACCATCGTGGGACGACACATGAAAAGAGTTTGGATTGTCTTAGGCATGGTGTAGGCACTGCTAGACGACAATCCTGGGACGAACGGAGGGACCGAGTTGTGACATAAGATGCACGAGTTACAGGACCCTACACTCTGGTACACTCCATAAGTGGGTCAAAAATTACCCGTGTTGGAATCAATATGTTTTTATGCTATTTTTGTCATTTTGGTTAAGAATAGTCATATTTAATATTTTGTATCATAATTTTGGTTCACACAAGAATGATTTCATATTTGAAATATATTTTTTTTACATTTCTAAAACGCGTGAAACATTTTGAAAATTGTAAAAGAAAATTGCGCAACATGAATTTATACACCTGTGGCCATGGATGTGATTGGAACACCTGAATTTAATTATTTGCATGGGTGAGTGAATACTTTTGGCAATATGTTGTACCAAAGCACCATGGGCCGTCTCTGTGTTTGATGCGTGCAGGTGTAGGTGCCGACCATCTGGTCCATGGTGTCTACACCTCCTTTGGTCTCTAGTATATGATGAGTTCAGTTTTTCTCTTTCTGCAACTTTGCTGTGATGAATTGTGCACAACAGCCATTCATTTTTTCCTGACATAGCTGACCGTGGCGAGGCTGCCATTAAATACGAATTCTGTGCTGTGAACCTCCCTGGATTTGGAAGCCTTCATCAGAGGAGGGATGTCTGACTTGTTCTGCCCTAGAGTCCCCACAATAGTGAGATCCTTCTCCAGGAGGTGCTACGCAAGAGGCACACTGGGGAAGAAGTTGTCCATGGTGATGTTGCACCTCGTGTCTCTGAATACACTGCACAACTGCAAGATCATGTTTTCTCCCAGATTCTTTTGAATTTCTTCCCCTGGTACACCTCCCCATGTAAGCTGTTTCGTCTATTGCATAGAGGATATGTGTGATACACGGACTGATACTTTCCAGTTCTTGTATTACATTCTTCATGTATTAGATCTTGTTGTGTACAATAATCTTTAGATGTGACACTTGTGATATAGTCAGTGTGGTCCACAAAATATATATTGCTATCAGTCACAGTTGATCAGAATCAAATGTTCCCATGAAATTCCATAGGAAATTAATGTTGACCCAATTATTTTCACCCAGTATTGTTAATTTACTTTATTTTTATAACCAATGTAAAGTAGCCAATCGCATTTGAGGTCAAGGTACAGGAAGTGGGTGTGGTTAGCGAGTTCGAGCACGACGGACACGGTCGATGCAGGAGAGAAACGTATCGACAGTTGAAAAGTCAAGTTTACTCTTTATTGCCTCTTTATTGATTTGCATCATTTCTGGTGAAAGACTTCGGTCAGGACTCTTTTGTGAAACTGGAATAGTGTTGAAGTGCATCAGTGTGAGTGGACAACACTAGACAAAGTTACCAGAGTTAGCTGCTAATTCAGTGGCTAATGTGTTTTCCATGGCCTTAGCTGAAGGCTAGCGACCAGCAAACCGGAGCTGCAAAGCCTGCAAAACGACGGCGGAGACCCGACGGAGCCGGACAGTGTTGCCGTGTGAGGGACTGTTTCTTTGTTGTCGGCTGCGGGAATCGTCGCTTCATCCTGCGAATCTTCTCTCCTTTCTTCCTGCCGCTTGTGACTGCGTGCGAGCAGTGACATCAGTAAAGGTACCGTTTTTATTTATTTATTTGGCCTTTGAGGTGAAACAGTCGTGGCTTTAATGTACCCAAACAGCGCCCAGGCCTGCAACGTCCTGAACTGAGCATTAGTTTGTTACAGTATACTGCTGGTTTTAGGTTATTTGGGCCCAAAGGTAATCTTTTGAGTAAACCAACATCAATGCATGCAAAATGGCGTATTTATGAAAGCATAAACGTAATGACTTAAAAAGTTAGATAAACATGTTTTTCTGGTTTTATACAGAAAAAGTTTCAGTAACTTGAAGCACCAAAAACAACCATCTTTTCCCAATATTGACTAAACTGTTTTTCAAAACACTATATGGATGAGCACCTGCATTGAGGTGTGACAGATCTGTGCATTTTACAACTACCATCCACCCTGACTACCTCATATTGACTCTAAAACACTGGATGCATCATTGCATGAAAAAAATAAGAAAATAAATAAAGATAGAATAATCCAATCAACTTTTACACAAAAAGTACAATATAGTGGAAAAAAGCATTAAAACCCTAAAAAAAAAATCTAAGGCATTCACATCAGCAATATTTTGTTTGGACTGAACCAAAAACTCTCTCACTACTTGTTTGGAAACTGCTTACTATATCTGAATAATTTCTTTGGAAGTTGGACTACATTTAAATTATTACAAATCATCATGATGGTGATAGATGATCATGAAATAATAGAATTCATATCTCAAATACATGAAAGCATTTTTAACCTGTTTAATTTTTAAGTTTTGAATACATAAATTGATCCTTTTGTGTTTTCAGTTGTGTGACCCAGAGCAGCTGGTGTATATTTACAGTACTGTTATGGAGCACTCTTGCTTCAGCCTTCAGCTGTAATAGCTGCACTGCCTGACAGACTATAAGATTCCTGAGGAGCCACAACAGAAACAGGACATGAGAAATGATTTGTCATTTATCATCAAATACAGTACGTACAGCAACAAGTCCTGCTGGAAAAACTGTGAAGAGTACTGAGAGAGGAGTATGTAGCTGTCAGTCAAATATCCTGTGGTCCTGCCCCTCTCATTAAGAAGGCAAACAGGGAAGGGAGGTTGGGGGGGGTAGACAAGGATGGAGAAATCAGACACCAGCGTCATAAAACCATCTAACCCCATCTTGTACCCATCACCCCCTGAAGCACTGAGGTGGTGTGGGGAGGGAATTACTTAGACGTGTCTCTGTGTGCATGTCTGGGTGTGTGTGGGTGTTTATGTATGGGGGGTGGACTGTCAATCCCTTTAGGATTATGCCCCTTCCCCTTCTCTCCTTCCTGGCTCTGTTCTTTACTCTTTCACTCTGCTACCCCTCGGGCAATCATCTTACAACTTGCATGGCCAGCACTCATTCAGATATCCCTAACAATGCGTAGCAATGGTAACCATGTGAGTGCTGGCCAGGCATGGAGGAATGCATAGATTTAGTTTCACAGCATCGTCCCTGTTGAAATAAAGAAAGGGGAAAAAAAAAAAAGGAAAATTCCACAATATCTTAAAAGAAAATGCTGTTTCTAAAGACTGATTATAGGAAAACAAATATTTGTTGTTAATAAATATAAAATTAAAATTATTTTGACATAAAATGTGTTTTCAGATCTGAATAAAGGTATGAGCTATCGTATGTGAAAAGGTTCTAACTGAATACTTTTTTATTACCACTTTTAGAGTTTTTATGGACTTCATTGTCAGCCAGCAATGATTATAACACCAGGCTTCAATAAATGAGACTGTCTTCCTCTCCAAAATGCGCCCATGTGGCCTATGTGCATGCAGTCAGATAAGGTCTATTATTAAAATCCTCCTCAACTTCTAGTGATTCTGACAGCATCTGCATGTTAAATCCAAACTGGAAACGTTGTTTAATCCCTACCTAGGAAAGAGAAAAGTTTTAGTAAAATGTTGTGGCAGAGCATATGTTGGTCTCAATCTCCTATCTCTAAGGCCCATGGTTAAAAGAACAGCATGAAGATGCTTCATCCAATCAACCCTCCTTCCTCCTTATGCAGAGTTTGTGCCTTATTCATTAACAGAATTGACAGTGATATTAGCTCCATTGTGGGAAAGCTTAGATGAGATCTACTATCCTGATGCCATCAAACTGCCATGAGAATTATGAGCCAAACACGTGACTTGTGATCATATTGCCCTGAAGAAATAGTGCAAAAAGTTTAAACTATCATCGGAGCCAGCCATTTGATAGGATTCTGGTACTGCGGCTAATCAAATGGCCCAGTGCTGGGGATAATCTCCTGCACAGGATTACATATTGATTTGGAATGTCTACAAAAAGCTTATAATATAAAACTGCAGCAAAAGTAACAGAGTATGTGAATCTTTCAGAGAGGAGCATCAACTTCCAAATAAAGAGACCCAGTGAACAAACCAAACAAGAAATAAATGGAGAAATCAATGTCGGGGTACAGTCGCACATTGTTAACTGAAGAATAACATCTCTACCCTGTTTTTTCGTGGTGGTGGTGGGATGACTGCAAGTTTGCTTCAGCTTTATTGTGTTTATTTACATCCTTAAAACTCCTTCACAAAGCTTTACTTTTTATAGAAATGGGGTGTTCCAGTCTGTCCTTTCTAAGTTGAGTAACAATGTTTTTTTCTAAGTGTTCATAGACCTACTCATTGCCTTAATCATACCTTTGATCTTGTGCTGATTTATGGCACTGAGAGTGAACAGTTAACAGTGTTCCTCATAATCCTGTCTTGCCTGACCATTTTTTGATAACTTTTGAATTTACGTGACTTGACTATACAGCTTCTGAGAAGAATTTTAATTATTTTAATTAACAGACAACGGCTACCTAAATTTTACTCTAGCAATGCTTGACTCTCTTGTTGACAGCACTATAGTTTCAATGCGTACAACACTGGACAATGTTGCCCCTCTGAAAAGGAAGGTAATCAGTCAGAAGAGGCTGGTATAATTCACAACTATGTGCTTTAAAGTAGACTACAAGAAAGCTAGAGAGACAGTGGCGTTCCTCTAATTTAGGAGAGTCTCAATTAGTCTGGAAAGATAGTTTGATAACGTATAAGAAAGCCCTTCGTAAAGCTAGAACTGCTTATTATTCATTATTGATAGAAGAGAATAAGAATAATCCCAGGTGTTTTTTCAGTACTGTAGCCAGGTTGACAAAGAGTCCAAGCTCTGTTGAGCCAGGTATTCCTTTAACTCTCAGCAGTGATGATTTCATTCTTTATCAATAAAATAATTTCTATCAGAGAGAAGATTAATGGAATCCTTCCCGCTATTATTACCGATGTATCATCAAGTACAGCAGCTTTAGAAATATCTTTAAAACCGGACTTATATTTAGATGACTTCTGTCCCTTTGATCTCTCTGAGCTAACAACAGCAATAGTCTCTTCTAAACCATCAACTTGTATTTCATTAACAAACAAACAATAAACCAGACAGCACAGCTCTTACAAAGTTACATAATGATAATAATAATAACAATAATACACATGGGTTACATGAAAAAACACATTTGGGTCATAATTATGTTCTTTACAATGTGGTCAAGGGATTTACCAATCGTTGTTTTATTTGTAAAGACAGCAGTGGTTGACCTTTCTTCATTAATTGAATCAGATCACTGGGAAGATAATCAAGAAAGGAATACCATATATCATAGTTGGCATTGTTGTTACCTTTTAAAATGACATTAAGATGTTCCATAGGAAAAACCTTAAATGTTTCTCTGTACCACTTTGTGACTGAAGGAGGCTTCTCCTGAATTCACTAGAACAGAACACATTACCTTGCTAAGAGCAGGAGTACACACATCAAAGTGAGCTGTCCTGCAGATAATCATAGTTATGATCGTTGATCGTAGTTATGCTTAGAAGAAACAATGTAAATGTAATTTATTTATACAGCCCTTTACAACAATCCATTTCGGTGTACCAAAGTGCTTTACAGCAGATAATAGATAAAGAAAAGAATAAGTACAAAACAATAAAATTACCGTAAACTCAATAAAATACAGCAAAATTGAATAAGATAATATAAAAGAGTCACCATTCTACTGGGTATTAAAAGCCATCTGAAATAAGTATGTTTTAAGCCTAGATTTAAAGAGGATCTATACTGGATCTAATGTTACTGTTTTGTGAAATATAGAGCTAAGCTATTTAGCAACATATTTATTATTGTAAAATAATAAATTATTATTATTTATTTTCCAACTTCTATTTTACACTTTTTTCATAAGGGGAGATTTGAGGATCTATTTTGTGTAGAAAGTGAGGGGTGCGCTGCATTCTATATTGACTCTCCCGGATTTTATTGCATATAAATACCTTCTTTGCAGATATGAAAGCATCTGACCATGCCTTTTCAATAAGTTTAACCTCCCAATTCTTTTCCCAAAGCTCCCTTGTCCTGTCAGCATTAGCAGAATTGAAAGAGATTATTGTTCTTAATTAAAATTAAGAAGGAAGCTTTCAATAAAACTTAAAATTGGTTGGTTATGTGGGAATGTTATATGATTTTACAAAATGCCTCACTTGAAGAAAACCAAAAAAATTATTACGTGAAATTTTATACTTATTCTGAATTTCTTTGACTGACATGAAGGTACCATTTTCAAATAAATCAGAAACTAATCGCAATTCCTTTGAGTACTAGTCATCGAAAATACTCTTTCCTATGCCTGGAAAGAAAGCTTTATTATTAATCAAAGGTTGCAATGCTGAATAATCTCTCCGGCCAGTGTGCCGCCAAATCCTAAGTGTGCTTTGCATGACAGTTGTTCTTAACCTCTACTGGGAGTTCAGCTATATCAGTTGAAATAAGGCAGAAAAAAGACAGAGGGGCAAAACACCAAGCATCCACAGGGTTCTCCTCGTGGTGCAGAAAATGTTTAAGCCAATTTGATATTATCCGGGCAAGACAAGCCCAATTATAATAAAGAAAGTTAGGGAGTGCTTGCTTCTCAGGATTAGTAATAAATAGTAATATATTGTCAGCATAGAGCAATATTCTACATTCATTATTTCCTAACTTGACAGAAGAAAATCCCTGGTGGGTCCTAATAGCCTCTGCAAGTGGCTCGAGTGCAAATAATAAAGGTGAGAGGGGACAGCCCTGACGTGAGCCTCTACTCAAGGGGACAACATCAGACACAGAACCATTCACCAGTATTCTTGCAGCCTATACCAAAATCCAGTCAATGAAATTGGAACCCAAACCATACCTGCCCACAACACCAAATAGATACTCCCTCTGTACCCGATCAAATGCCTTTTCAGCATCCAACGAAACCACAAGAACTGGCTTCCTTGTATTTTGAGAAATCTGTATAAGATTTAAAAGCCGTTGGACATTGGAGTGGGAGTACCTTCCTCCGATAAATCCTTTCTGGCCGATCAAGATAGGCAACACCTCCTCCAATCTCCGAACCAGAAGCTTGGATAATATTTTACAATTACCCCCAAGTAAACTTAATAGTATGTAAGATGCACACAAATCAGACGGGTTGTCTTTCTTTAGAATCAGAGAGATATGGGCAAGGTTTAAAGTTGGAGGAAGTGTGCCCCTTTCAAAAGACTCCATAAATATGTTAGGTTACGGACCCACCACATATTTGGCCATCTTTTTAAAAAATTCAGGCCCAAACCCATCGGGGACTGGAGCCTTCACACTCTGTAGGGATTTAATGGTCTCCAGAACTTCATTGGCTGTGATCGTCCCGTATAGATCCTTACTGCTTTCTACAGTTAAGGTAAGGAGATTCATTCTGTCCAAAAAGCTATGTTTTAAAATTGATGTATTTTGATACCCGGATGAATATAATTCCTGGTAATATATAATATAATTCCTCTTTTATAATTTTACTGATCATTTTGATTTCAAAATGTTGCTCACCCTTCCTGTCTCTCAGCGAAAGTATTGCATATAACCCTGTCTTGCCCTGGGATAATCGAGCAAGTAGTTGGCCTGATTTGTTACTGGATTCAAACAATCTATGCCTGGCGTAAAATATTGCTGATTCAGCTTTTTGAGTTGGCAACTGATCGAATGCAGATTTGGCTGCCCCCAAGCTCCTTAAAGCAGTGGTGGAAAAATATTCTTTAAAGTCTCTTTCTAAGGTAGCAATATCTAGTTCAAGTTCTAATTGTTTAGTTAATGTACTCTTCTTTTTTGCGGCTGTGTAAGGACCCTCTGAGAAAGGCTTTTCTCGCCTCCATCAAGGTAGAAGCAAAAACGTCAGGTGAATCGTTTGTGGACATAATGAGTTCCCATTGATTTATTTATTTATTTTTAAATTGCCAACAATGCAGGGTTGCTAAAAAGAGATGGATTTAAACGCCAATGTCTAGAAAAGGGTCATAGTAAGGTGGCAAGAGTTCTACAGAGACTGATGAGTTGTCTGAAAGAAGACGTGCTGATGGAGCATGCACCAATCCTGTGAAGGACTGATCTGGAAACAAAAATATAATCAATTCTAGATAAAGAGTTATGCGGATGAGAGAAAAATTAAATCTTTATCTTTAGGATTAGTGATTCTCCATGCGTCAAATAGACCAAGGTCCGAACAAAGCTCTGTTGTGGCTTTTGTCATTTTTTTAAGGAAATTGGGTTTTAGGTGGCCTGTAAGCCATGTCAGAGAACAGGCAGTTAAAGTTCAATTCAATTCAATTCAATTTTATTTATATAGCGCCAGATTACAACAATTGTCATCTCAAGGCACTTAAGTAATATAGTCCAATTCAAGCCAATTGGAATTCAATTCATTGTAATCATAATCCAATTAATTCATATAGAGCCAATTCAAAGATTAATATCCTAGCTAAGGAAACCAACAGATTGCACCGAAATGTGTCTTCAGTCCAATCTCCCGTCCTGAGCGTGCCTGTGGCAACTGTGGAAAGGAACGACCCCCTTTTAACAGGAAGAAACCTCTGGCAGAACCAGACTCAGGAAGGGTGGCCATCCGCCTCGACCAGCTGGGGTTTGAGAAGACAGAAAAGAGGGGGGAAAAACACCATAACGCCATTCAAAGGATATCTGTTGGAACAGGGAAACATAGGTTAATAACCACAATAATGTCACATGTACATAAAATCAATTTTGAAATTAAACAGGGGGAAAAAGAGAGCAAAGTGAGGAAAGGTGTGACAGATGAGGTCCCCCAGCAGTCTAAGCCTATAGCAGCTTAACTATGGGATGTTTCAGGATTACCTGAGCCATCCCTAACTATAAGCTTTATCGAAAAGAAAAGTTTTAAGCCTAATCTTAAAAGTGGAAAGGGTGTCTGCTTCCCGGACATTTACTGGCAGCTTATTCCACAAGAGAGGGGCCTGATAACTGAAGGCTCTACCTCCCATTCTACTTTTAGAAACTCTGGGAACAACAAGTAAACCTGCAGTTTGGGGGCGAAGTGCTCTGTTAGGAAAATATCTTACAATTAAATCTTTAAGATATGATGGAGCTCGGTCATTAAGAACTTTATATGTGAGAAGAAGAATCTTAAATTCTATTCTGAATTTAACAGGGAGCCAATGAAGAGAAGCTAAAACTGGAGAAACATGATCTCTCCTGTTAGTTCTCATCAGAACTCTGGCTGCAGCATTTTGGATCAGCTGGAGGCTTTTCAGAGAATATGTGGGACAGCCCAATAATAAGGAATTACAGTAGTCCAATCTTGAAGTAACAAATGCATGAACTAGTTTCTCTGCATCACCTTGAGACAGGATGTTCCTGATTTTGGCAATATTACGAAGGTGAAAGAAGGCAGTCCTAGAAACCAGTTTTATATGTGCGTCAAATGATAAATTCTGGTCAAAAATAACTCCAAGGTTCCTCACTGTAGAACTAGAAGCCAAGGAAATACCATCTAGAGTAACTATATAACTAGACAATTTCTCCCTGAAGCGCTCAGGTCCAAAGAGAACAACTTCAGTTTTGTCTGAATTTAAAAGCAGACAGTTCTGAGTCATCCAGGTCTTTATGTCTTTAAGACAGGCTTGTAGTCTGACCAACCTGTAGGTTTCATCTGGTTTCATAGATAAGTACAGCTGAGTATCATCAGCATAACAATGGAAATTTATGCCATGCTGTCTGATAATGTTACCTAATGGGAGCATGTATAAAGTAAGAAGAATCGGTCCAAGCACAGAACCCTGAGGAACTCCATGACTTACTCCAACGTGTGAGGAAGATTCTTCATTTACAAGAACAAACTGGAATCTATCAGATAAATATGACTTAAACCAGCCTAATGCAGTTCCTTTAATCCCAATAACATGTTCAAGTCTCTGTAACAGAATGCTGTGATCGATCGTATCAAATGCAGCACTGAGATCCAACAGGACAAGCACAGAAACAAGTCCGCTATCAGAAGCTAACAGGAGATCATTGGTAACTTTCACCAGTGCCGTTTCTGTGCTATGATGTACTCTGAATCCTGACTGAAACTCTTCAAACAGATTATTTCTATGTAAATGATCACAAAGTTGAACTGCAACTATTTTTTCAAGAACTTTGGACAAAAAAGGGAGATTGGATATAGGTCGATAATTAGCCAACACTTCTGAATCAAGAAGAAGAAAAGTTGCCTCTAAGTATCACATATGGTGGGTAGACGGAGGAGATATTAGCCAGTAACTTAGAATAAAATGAGCTGTCAAAAGTGTTGGGTGCATAGACACTTCCCATAGGAATCTTTTCACCATACAGAACCCCTGTAACCATAACAAATCTCCCTTCTGTATCTCAGATGACGTGTGAAGGCAATACATTTGTGAATAAGTATTGCTACCCATCTACCTTTGGTTGAAAGAGGAGTAATACATTTGGCCCACCCAATCACGCTTTAATTTGAAATGTTCAAGATCTGTGAGGTGGGTTTCCTGTGACTTTGCCACTTGCACCTTATCTTTTTTTAAACATGGAAAGTATTTTGCGCCTCTTCCAACATGGTTCATTCCCTTGACATTCAATGTTATGACTTTTGTGTTACTCATGAGGTAGCTGATTATTTGAACAAAAAATAAAAATTATCCTGATGAAGATCAAACCGAAAGATGATGACCGATTATGACAGATATAGTACAATAAAATAGTATTTGGCATATTAATTGGATGGGCTGTGCTGGTATGAACATTTCCATCTTCTAATGATGGGAAAATAACTGGAATCTTCTCCATACTGAAAAAAACAATGTAAAGATGAAGACAATGAAAATTATGAACAATCAAAACAAGAAGATACCCACTGGGTAGTGCAATAGGTGCACATGCTGCTAGGAGTTTCCACTTCTGGAGCAAGGCAGAAGGAAGAAAAAAACCAAAAAAAAACCAACTCCATGTCCCACCCCAACCCCCACAACAGAACGGTAACACTTGCCTGTTACCACTCTTGGCATCAATCAACAAAAAACATCTATAGCTGTAATTATGAGCCACAAAAGGGCCCCTCATTAAATGTTAACATATCAAAGTAAACATTATGAAGAGGTAACTACACCACATGGCAAATAATAAAAAGGGAATAAATAAATAAAAACAATTTAGTAGTACCAGGACCATTTACGCTTGTCTGAGACTTACATTGACATTCCCACAAAGTGCTGTCCTAAAGAAACAGACTTGATAAACCTGAGCTGTGTTGTGTAGTCCCAGATTAAACAGGAAGCAAGTCACAGTTGGAAAGTGGCTCCTGTCCAACTTTACCCCAGTGTGTTGAGAAATTCTTCTGCATTACCTCTTGTTTCAAACTTGAGCTCAGTGCCATTGTGGTTCACAGTCAGTCAGTGGGGTTACATGAGTGCCATTGAATCGGATTAATGGCTAAATTACAATAAGATTGAGTTACTGAGTTCATGTAGACACCTTATTCTGACAAAAAAAAATGGATCGGATCAGGTTACTCGCGATCGAATTAAGACCCCAAGATTACTCGATCCAAATGTACACTGAACATGGATGTAGACGGTAGTGGACGGATTGAGCGTTCTGCGCATGCTCGAGATTTTTTTCCCGGGATTATCACCCGGAAGTCGAAGGAGATTATATTACTGCCGTTGTTGCCGCCGTCGGAAAGACATAAACAACGCGATGGTGAATGCGCCGTTGTGCCATAACCCTGCTCATCACAAAGAAATGTAGAGGGACATAGTTTCATCTTGCTCTTCATTCACCATCTTTCTCGAATGTCTTAGTTTTGTTGTTGTTGGTGGTGAAGACGTCAACCGGAAGTGGCTCTATTAGCGATAGTTAAGATGGGTACAGCGTCACCTATCGTACTGGGGTATGACATGCTTTGTGCCAGTGATTTGATTCATTCAGCGCCATATATCCAAGGATAATTACCCTTGCTCAGATAAGGAGCATAACCCAACTATAGCTATAATCAAGTAAATCCCATCATGTAGACCCACTGACTGTAGCCGGGAAGCGCATCCCGAAGCGGATACCCTTATCTATCGGTGTCTGGCACACATCGTTGAAAGACCGCCAGCTCTTTCAAACCGCAGATGACAAGTATTTATGTGTGAAGATCCGTTGGCCCTCATATTCCAAATTAGGCGTCACCCTCACTGCTGCCATTATCCTCAGTGTATACCAGGAGTTGTGAAGTTTAATAATCACCAGGCAGGGGGCCCGCGGCCCCAAGCTATGATGTGCCCGGTCAATTTTAATACGGCTTTTTGCACTGGGGCTCACCTCCAACCCAAGCACAGTTGGCAGCCAAGACTAAAAAAAGTTGGTTGGGCCTTTTCCTTCCGTGCCCAGGTTGAGAACTCAAATGTTATCTCGTCTGCTCTGGTTCTTCATATCATCCGTGCATTCGGCCATTAGCTTAATTTTCCTCTTGGCCTTAGAAACTCTCCCGTCAAGACAGGTCACTATGTCCTGCACATCTGATACTCTTTGCTCTGCCTCGGTAATGCGTTTCCACTGGCTTTCCAAGGTTCTCGATATCCTAGATAAAGTTTCTGTGAACTTACAGAATTTCTCTTCCATTTTTAACGCTGAAGTTTTGAGTCACCTCGCGAATCAAAGCCGTGGTGTTCATCGCTGGCAAGGGCTTCTCACATGTTGATGGCGACGCTGTTGTTTGTCTTGCAGTTGTTGCAGTCGTCATTCTTCGTGGGTTAATTTTCGTCTGTTTCAACATCTCTTGTTGTCTAAAAATGAGCTGTTTCTTCTTGTCACTAAATAGTATGCCAATAACTGAACATAAAATGCCAAATGGCAACAATAACTTGCACTAAATGTGATTAGAGATAAGTGGGAGCGGGAGCTCTGTGCAAACACTTCCTCCAGCCAACCATCGTCACGTGACCGATCTTCTCTTAGCTTCTGATTGCGGGTTTGTGTCTGAGCTTGTCCTGTTGGATCTCAGTGCTGCATTTGATACAGTCGATCACAGCATTCTATTACAGAGACTTGAGCATGTTATTGGGATTAAAGGAACTGCATTAGGCTGGTTTAAGTAATATTTATCTGGTAGATTCCAGTTTGTTCTTGTAAATTAATAATCTTCCTCACACCAGAGTAAGTCATTGAGTTCCTCAAGGTTCTTTGCTTGGACCGATTCTTTTTACTTTACACATGCTTTCATTAGGTAACATTATTCGACAGCATGGCATAAATTTCTTATTGCTATGCTGATGATACTCAGCTGTACTTATCTATAAAACCAGATGAACCCAAAAGGTTGGTCAGACTACAAACAAGACTTAAAGACTTGGATGACTGATGAATTTAAGAACAAAACTGAAGTTGTTCTCTTTGAACCTGAGCGCTTCAGGGAGAAATTGTCCAGCTATACAGTTACTCTAGATGGTATTTCCTTGGCTTCTCGTACTACAGTGAGGAACCTTGGAGTTATTTTAGACCAGAATTTATCATTTGGTTCTAGGGGTGGTGTCACAAGGACATTGGCCCCAGCTGAAATCTGATAGGCCCCCTAAAGTGCCCCTGTCCTCATCTGTCCTTTGTCCGAGAGCGACGATCAGATTATGGTGGATGCAATTTCATGCCAAAACACTAGTGGTGCTAATGAGCCAAATAGGAATATCCAGCGTGAATAAAGCTTACAGAAGTAGAAGATCTGAACGATCTTGAACGATGTTTGACAAATACTTGGCCCCTTTATGAATATTGTGGCCCCTTGATGAGCCCCTTACCTAGAAAAATCCTGGATCTGCCACTGTTTGACACACATATAAAACAGATTTCTAGGACTGCCTTCTTTCACCTTCGTAATATTGCCAAAATCAGGAACATCCTGTCTCAGCGCGATGCAGAGAAACTAGTCCATGCACTTAAAGATCGGACAACTGTAATTCTTTTTTATTGGGCTGTCCCACATAATAGCTTCCACCTGATCCAAACTGCTGCAGCCAGAGTTCTGATGAGATCCTGTTTAATTTGTCTCATTAGAATTGACCTGCCTCCTCCTTCCTGGAGGGTGTGGTGATGAGAGGAGGTCAGGAGATCACCAGTTCAAGACACATTCAATTAAATTTTTATTTGTATAGCGCCAGATTACAACAATTGTCATCTCAAGGCACTTAAGTAATATAGTCCAATTCAAGCCAATTGGAATTCAATTAATTGTAATCATAATCCAATTAATTAATATAGAGCCAATTCAAAAACAATATCCAAGCTAAGGAAACCAACAGATTGCCCCGAAACTTGTCTTCAGTCCAATCTCCCGTCCTGAGCGTTCCTATGGCGACTGTGGAAAGGAACAACTCCCTTTTAACAGGAAGAAACCTCTGGCAGAACCAGACTCAGGAAGGGTTGCCATCCGCCTCAACCAGCTGGGGTTTGAGAAGACAGAAAAGAGGGGGGAAAAACACCATAACGCCATTCAAAGGATATCTGTTGGAACAGGGAAACACAAGTTAATAACCACAATAACGTCACATGTACATAAAATCAATTGAGAAATTAAACAGGGGGAAAAAGACAGCAAAGTGAGGAAAGGTGTGACAGATGAGGTCCCCCAGCAGTCTAAGCCTATAGCAGCTTAACTATGTAATTTTTCAGGACATCCAGCACAATATTTGCAACAGTCTTTGTATTTTTCTATTTTCCTTCTACTCGTGACTCCTAATGTTTCTGCTGTGCTCTCACCTACAAATGGTTGGGATTAAAAGTAAATGGTAAGAATCAGAATTAATGAACACGGTTAGCTCTTCATGCTACAAAATACATTCCAAGACGAAATCTAAACTGTTATGGTCCTGCATATTTTGCTCTTCAGGGTCACACGCAGGCTGCCCTATGACAGCCAAAGTATATGTTACCATGTTACCATCTTACAGTTTACATCTATGGATTGTGAAACTATCATGTGTTACATGTTTTATGGTGAGATTGGGATGCTTATTTTTATTCACTGGGTGAGAGGCAGGTTACATCATACATCATAGTCTGTGATAGGGCCAGCACAAAGAGAAGCTCTTTGCAACCGTCCATTGGAAAATTGTTTGGAACATTGGAACTAAAATATGGAAAGAAATGTAAGACTTCTGTCAGATGATTCCTAACAGCTTTGCTAAGCCTCTGACCTGACATCTATAACACAACCAGCAGCATCCAAAATGTCAGTTTCATTAGTTGTTTTAGTACAAATATTTAAGTTTTTGATTAATCGATCAAAAGCTCTTGCAGAACCTCTCTACCAGAAAACCATGGCCATTTTCACCATAAAACTTTAAACATGTTTCATGGAGGTGTATATGCGAGATGGCAGATGTTAAAATATTTAGGTCAGTACTTAAAGCTTTAGTCTAGCAGTGAGTTACCTCCTAAAAATGTATCTGTACCTGAATATCTTTAATTATTTTTCTCCTATCAAAACTCCTTGAAATTGTCTTGGGATGTGACTCAGCTTGTTACTTATTCAGTAAATGGGATCAATGAATATATTAATCTCGCCCAGTCTATATCTCTCCCCACCAGCAGTTCTGCAAAGTCAGCTCCAACTCTGCAAACTCACTGTGCAATACTTGGATTGTAAAGAACGTACAGCCATAAAATAATGATCAGGTCTGCTTTTACTCACTGAGCACAGGCCACACAGACAGTGTGACAAGTGGCACCTGTTTGTACTCAACTTGCTTTCAGAAAAATGCTGGCAGAGCTGCTCTACTCTCTGCCACTCTCCTCCCCAGACTGACTGGGGCAGAGAGGCTGGGGAGTGGGTCTCTCAAGCAGAAATGCCCAGGGAAGATATGGTCTCATGCAGTGACACGAGAGACTACGTAGCCTCATTCCCATATACCAGTGTTTCTCAATTCCGGTCCTCATGACCCACTGCCCTGCATGTTTTCGATGTTTCCCTCCTCCACCACACCTGATTCAAATGAATGGCTCCTTATCAGGCCACTGCAGAGCTTGATGACGAGCTGATAATTTGAATCAGGTTTGGTGGAGGAGGGATTATAAAACATTAACTGCCATATACTGAAGGTGACTTCCATCACATGATACATGGCTCGCTTTTTTTTTTTTTTGATAATACCTCTTACTTTCTTTGGTGCTACTTCAGCGAGTTTCCAAGAAAGCCGAGCAGATACTATGCTGCAACATGGAAACACTGCAAAGCGTTGATTGGTCAGAGAGAATCATCACCTGTGGGTGGAAACAACTCTCCGCTTCACTGCGCACACAAAGACACACTTCCTTGTTCTATGAAGCTGTTTGAAAGTCAAGCAGACAATTTACAACAAATCAGGAACAACTCTCCAAATCAGGAGAAGAGAGGACCCAAATGCAGGCACAGAAAAAGGCAGGAGATTGTACAAGAACTTAAGCTGATCTATTTTAAACTGTAACAAAAAGCAAAGCCAAGCCAACAACAAAAATCTGAGAAACAAACTAAACTTGACTGAAACTATAAACAAGAACATGAACTGACCAGAGCAACATGAGGTAACAACAGCAAGGATCAGACAATGACTGAGAGAAAGAAGGGAGCCTAAATACTGTGGGAGAACTGATGAGTGAATGATTGCAGCTGAGAAGATTGAACACAAGCGAGTCAGTGAAGCTAATGACTGAACTGAGAAACTAAGGACAACTGTTGCTGTGAAAGTAGAAACAGAAACTGAACTGAGACAAGACAAGACTAAGAGACAAAAGCAATCGTAACAGACAAACCATGAGAGAGAGTGCTTGCAGATGTTAGCAAGCTGTTGCACCTGGCTGATTGGCAGGACTCATGGTCCCAACAAATGAGCTGTCAGTTGAAATGATAGAAAAGCTTATAAAACTTCCTCAATAAGGTTATCCAACTCAGTGTGGTTAGCTGTGTCTAAAATTTGGAGCATGTATAGACAAATTGGGAAGGTTCTAAAAAGGAAACCTACAGGACATTAAAGTATCAGGACAATGTCAAACTCAAAGCAGAATGTCTTGAAAAAAGCAAATACACAGTAAAAGAAATCAAAAACAATCGAGCAGAAACAGGACTCAATGATTATGCTTGACCTGCCAGGAAGCGGATGAAAGAAATGAGATATACATCCCAAAAAGCCAAACATAAAACATTGCTAACACTTAAACAGAAGAAAACAAGATTATGGTGAACTAAGGAGAAGCATGATGGACTGTGGACGATTGGGTGAAAGTGAAATTCAGGAATGAATCACAAATATGCATTGGGCAAAGAAATGGTGCCAGAACTTTAGTTGGTGCAGGTCCATTGAAACATGTAAATATCATTACCTGAAGAAAATAAATAAATTTCCACAATCATTGATGATATGGGGTTGATGTCAGAAAAAAAGAGTAAACTTTTTTTCCCCCAGAAAATGACATATCAGCTCAATATTGTGGCCTCCGAACAGTATGAATCTCAGTCTGACTCAAAAATGTACTATGATCATTTAAAAGAAAATAATGTGTATTTGGCGCTTTGCAGAACACACAAAAAACATCTTATGGGCATGTTAAAAAGGTGAAAATTTTTATCTTTAGTGGAGGCGTACTTTAAAATTTTGTCAGTAATCTTGTCTGAAATCTGGATATTGTTTGATAGAGCCCATTTGTAAGCACTGTAAGACAGTCTACATATTGATGGTGATTCAAGACACCAATGAAAATGTTAATTTTGCAGAGACCGGTAGATTTCTTCTTCCAAATGAAAAAGTACATATTAGTCTAATCAGCAGTGGGCTTTATCAGAACAGAGGCTGTAGCTCTTCTCTGCCAGACTGTTATCACTGTTAAGTTGAACTTAGGCTACTTTCCAAGTACAGCTGAGGTTTTTGAGAACCTGTCGTCAATGAGCCTGTTTTGCTTTTTTTCAGAGTTCCTGCTCCGCTGAGATTCTGTCTGTGTACCCTATTGTTCTGCAAGAGTTCTGATTGCGTCATTCCATTTTGAATAAGAAGAATCTTCCTCACACACCAGAGTAAGTCATGGAGTTCCTCAGGGTTCTGTGCTTGGACCGATTCTTTTTACTTTATACATGCTTCCATTAGGTAACATTATTAGACAGCATAGCATAAATTTCCATTGCTATGCTGATGATACTCAGCTGTACTTATCTATGAAACCAGATGAAATCAACAGGTTGGTCAGACTACAAGCATGTCTTAAAGACATAAAGACCTGGATGACTCAGAACTGTCTGCTTCTAAATTCAGACAAAACTGAAGTTCTCTTTAGACTGGAGCGCTTCAAGGAGAAATTGTCTAGTTATATAGTTACTCTAGATGGTATTTCCTTGACTTCTAGTACTAAAGTGAGGAGCCTTGCAGTTATTTTAGACCAGAATTTATCATTTGATACGCACACAAAACTGGTTTCTAGGACTGCCTTCTTTCACCCTCGTAATATTGCCAAAATCAGGAACTTCCTGTCTCAGGGTGATGCAGAGAAACTAGTCCATGCATTTGTTACTTCAAGATTGGACTACTGTAATTCTTTATTATTGGGCTGTCCCACATATTCTCTGAATAGCCTCCAGCTGATCCAAAATACTGCAGCCAGTGTTCTGATGAGAACTAACAGGAGAGATCATATTTCTCCAGTTTTAGCTTCTCTTCATTGACTCCCTGTTAAATTCGGAATAGAATTTAAGATTCTTCTCCTCACATATAAAGCTCTTAATGACCGAGCTCCATCATATCTTAAAGATTTAATTGTAAGATATTTTCTTAACAGAGCACTTCGCTTCCAAACTGCAGGTTTACTTGTTTCCCAGAGTTTCTAAAAGTAGAATGGGAGGCAGAGCCTTCAGTTATCAGGCCCCTCTCTTGTGGAATAAACTGCCAGTAAATGTCCGGGAAGCAGACACCCTTTCCACTTTTAAGATTAGGCTTAAAATTATTTTCCTTTTTGATAAAGCTTATAGTTAGGGATGGCTCAGGTAATCCTGAAACATCCCATAGTTAAGCTGCTATATGCTTTGACTGCTGGGGGACCTCATCTGTCACACCTTTCCTCACTTTGCTCTTTTTTTCCCCCTGTTTAATTTCTCAAATGATATTATGTACATGTGACATTATTGTGGTTATTAACTTGTGTTTCCCTGTTCCAACAGTTATCCTTTGACTGGTGTTTTTTCCCCCTCTTTTCTGTCTTCTCAAACCCGAGCTGGTCAAGGTGGATGGCCACCCTTCCTGAGTCTGGTTCTGCCAGAGGTTTCTTTTTGTTAAAAGGGAGTCATTCCTTTCCACAGTCGCCACAGGCACGCCATCAGGACGAGAGATTGGACTGAAAACAAGTTTCGGTGCAATCTGTTGGTTTCCTTAGCTTGGATATTGTTTTTGAATTGGCTCTATATTAATTAATTGGATTATTTTGAAATTAATTAATTGGTTTTCATTGGATTATGATTACAATGAATTGAATTCCAATAGGCTTGAATTGGACTATATTATTTAAGTGATTTGAGATGACAGTTGTTATAATTTGGCACTATATAAATAAAACTCAATTGAATTGAATTGAATTGAATAAAACACTCATCTGGAAGGACTCACCTGGACTCTGTCACTTCTGCTGTTTCAGATTCCACCTGCCTGCCCACTCTCCACCCTCTCTCAAACACATTTTCTGGAAATCTGGTTTCTAGAAACCAACCCTGTTTTGGACCTCCCTCTTGGATTTCAGAGCTACTGACAAAAGTAGGACACAATTCTCTCCTCTGTTCATTCTTCATACCACTCCAAATTAATCTCTTACTAATCTCTCCTCTCCAACAGAAAGCTGTGAACCTGCACATAGATGGACTGTCAGTCCGTACTCACCTGATGCCTCTCTGCTCATTCACTGTAAATGAGTCACTATACACTCTTTTGCCCGCTGAGTTAATCTGTTCTAGTCCTGAATCATGACACAAATCTGCTAAACACACAGGACCTGTTGGATGTTATAGAG
The DNA here is from genome assembly GCF_036924035.1 of Leuresthes tenuis. NCBI lineage: Eukaryota > Metazoa > Chordata > Actinopteri > Atheriniformes > Atherinopsidae > Leuresthes > Leuresthes tenuis. The sequence goes on from NW_027325358.1 coordinate 27,992,539, forward strand.
AAATGCATTATTTTAAAACTCGAGAAAGAAACTAGAAAGTCCAAAACAGATCTTTTTACACTCCCTTCCAATCAGCTTGTTTTCTTTATCATGACTATTCCACATTTTGTTGTGAGACTGAACAGATCAGCTGAAACACTCAGTGTATTTAAATCCAGGTTGAAGACACATCTATTTTCATCTGCATTTGAATAAGCTTGAGTTTCAAAACGGAATCATGTTTTAACTATTGATTTTATCTTTCATATATATCATTTTTTCTGATTTTATCTATTGTTCTTATTTCCTTCTTTTGTTTAAATTTTAAATCATGCTTTTTATTTCTTCTGTTTTAATGTCTCTGTAAAGCACTTTGAATCACCTTGTTGTTGAATTGTGCTATACAATTCAGTGCTTGCCTTGCCTTGCCTTGAACTGGATGTTCAGATATTGCACAATACCTTTACATTGAATGTTGACAAATAAAATGTCAGCTCTTACTGCTCCTAAAAAGGAGGATTAGGAAAAAACTCAAGAGTTTTTAAATTTTTTAAATTCAATCTTCTTTTTTTTCTTTACACTTTAAATTAGCAGGGAACCTTTGAGGAGAATGAGGACACATGCATACACACTCGTATAAAAAAAAAAAAAACAGATTAGAGAAAACAATACCCACATGACTTCGATGCAAGGCAAATACAGCAAACTCCCTTCAATCAATAGTCCGCACCTAATAGTCACGAAATTAACTGATATCAGGTGCACATATGACTGATGGTTGGAAACAACTAAGAATGATGGGTAAAGGGAGGAGGAACTGCACAGAGTCTCCTTAGCAACCCACAGCAATCCCTCCTCTTTGTTCCCTCCAAACATAAAACTAATTGGAATTGATTTATTATGGATTAGGTACTTTATCAGGTGAGAGAAGGAATTACCATGGTGAGCAAAAGGGCTGCGATAGGTCATTGCTGAATGGTAAAATCAATTTGAGATGACTGTGCCGCATCGTAAGGAGAACGTAGTTCAAATCAAAATTCATGTCAAAAGTCAGATCTTTTTCAATTTTATTGTAAATATGAAAAAAACCTATATGGAAAAAAGTGATAAAGTCTAATTTAATTTTGTCTGAAAGTATTTAATTTTCTTTTTAAAAGATGAAAGTTTGTGTCGCTTATCAGCTGACACTTGCAGGAAATCCACAGTTCTTTTTCTTTTTTTCTGTTCTGTTCTGATTCTTTTTATCTGTTTATTCTTCCTCATGTTTTCAGGTGTCTGGTGTCAGTTTAGCACCTTGTCAAATCCTCTCCAGCTCTGGCTCCTTTTCTCATCCTGAGCAACTTGAAACTTCATCAGTATGTTAATTACATAATCTTTAAACACTAAAAGAAACCATTAATAAACATTGATTTGAACACTTGCCACCGGTGACTCACATTAATCCAGTGCAAATTGCTGATATACAAACTGCAACAGAGGGTTATTTGTGGAGGATTACCTAAAGAAAATGGACAGAAGAGACACCAATCGCACTCAGTGGCATAGACGAAATTAGAGATATTCAAAAAGTGAGAAGAGGACTCCCCCTTTTCTTATTCTGTTGTTATGGTCAAGAAGCTTTTTAAAAGGAAAAGACTTTCTAACATAGAAATAATTTTATTCAAAGATACTTCCCATGTCCCACTGATTATGAAACCACCCATAGTCACTATAGAGTCAAGACCGGGATTGCCTTGACAAGCCACAGTGAATAAAATTGTGATTTAATGCTATATCATGCCATCCAACATGGCATTTTTTCAAAGTTTCAGGTGAGGCTCAGCTCAGCTGAATTAAAATAGATGTTTTATTAATTATTGAATTACTTATCAAAAGGACATAAAAACCATCACAAACAAGATACATAAAACAAACAGAGTCACGAAGAGAACCACGAAGAAAACAAAATGATCACAATAAAACACAGCATGACAACAAAAAAACATTCCAAAAATGCGCAAAGGAACTATAAAGAGATTAAACAAACAAAATATGGAAATTATAAAACAACAACAATTACATAACACCCAACAGAAGACTCAAAAGAACCACTATAATATGTGGCCACTAAGACATTCTAAATTACCACAAAGGCCAACCTGTAAGACACTTAAAACGATCGCTTTTCATGACTTTGAAACTAATGAATATCTTTGGACAGACTTATTTTTAAAATGTTAGTGTAGGGTATTCTGAACAAATGTCAAACAGCAAAATCTGGTTTTGGCTCACTTGGTAAGTGTGTATGAGATCAACAAAAATAATTACAAGCATCCCCTAAGTGGTTAAGAATTTAACTAAAATGAGGGGAGCATCTTAGTTGTAATTTGTCAAACAGCAGGTCCACTGTCCCTGAGTTTGAATGCCTCTATTCTAATTAACACTTAAAACAACACGAGAAGTTTGTGAACATTAAAACTATCTCTTTCTGACTCATTTTGAAGTACAGTGACTTTGGTGATGCACATTCCTTCAGCAGTTCACGACGTAAGGGTTTCTAGTCCCGTTTGCTTTACAGTTGCCTGGCATTTTTTTTGCCCTCTTCAGCATAACAACATCATGTATATGACTGTACATTTGCAGGGCTCACATGTTAAATTTTTTTTTTTACAAATGTGCAAATCATAAACAAATTTATATTTTACTAACAAAAATTTACTCTCAATCTAAAAAATGTGGTCATCCTCATCCTAAGAGATTTAAAAATACTGGATGTTTTATGCTGCAGCAGTCGAGTTCAGAAAGCATCGATATTCTCAGATGATTCTGTCCATTGTTAAATGCATGCATGGTCTGACATACCAGGCCAAGTTACATTTGTGCATAGATTTAGGGTTCTACTTGCCAGTGAATGGGGACTTTTAGACCATTTTAAAACTCTGTTCTGTTGACCCAGTTTTTTTTTTTTCATATTGGTGAACATCTGCTCATTTTTACTTCTGAGAGACTCTGCCTCTATCTGGTGTTCTTTTTATAGCCAACCATGTTACTGACCTGTTGCCAGTTAACTTAATTAGTTGCAAAAACATTTTCTCCAGCTCTTTCTACTAAAAAGTACCACTTACTTTTTGTAGCCGTTTTTGTCCCCGTTCCAACATTTTTGAGAAGTGTTGCTGTCATCAACGATGAGATTTATCATGAAATAGTAAAATGTCGACCGCTGGGATAGGCTCCAGCCCCCCTGCGACCCGACCGACGGATTAAGCGGGTATAGAAAATGGATGGATGGATGGATAGTAAAATGTCTTACTTTCAATATTTGATCTTCTGTGATATGTTTTGACACCCTCACTTACTGACAGGTATTAGTGTCAGGATCTGACATAAAAGGAGCACGCATTAAAGGTTTAGTCCAAAAAAGGATGGGTTGTGGTTTACATCTTTTTGCCAAGTTTGGTCTGTGAATCATGTAAGTTCCATCCAATTTTTCTCAATGCAAGATGTCAAAGAATGTTTGTTCTCAGTGCATGATATAACAATGAGCCTGGAGAAAGGAGCAAAAGATTATCCAGCCTGTTAGCACTGCGCTGATGAGCTGTCTCCACTATTCACAGACATTTTCAACACCTCACTGGAGACAGGTCATGTGCCAGCCTGTTTCAAGATCTCAACTATCATTCCTGTTTCCAAGAAGCCAAGGTCCACAGGGCTTTATGACTTTAGATCCATCACACCCTGACCTCATTGGTTGTGATGTCTGTGGTAAGTTCAGCTGGAGAAGAACAACTCGAAAATGTCTTGGCCGTATTTGCACTTTACATAATGGCAAAATAAACATTACATCTAGAACTCTGTAGACATCTCTGTCGCCTGGAGGTCAAGCATAGGACTACAAATGGGGTGGGGGAGTCCTTCAAAATAAATGCAACGTCAACCCCAAGTGGGCGCATGGCTCTTGTGCTCTTATTCTGAAAAAGAGTAACTTAATAATGTTCACATCACAAGAAAGTCCTTTGAGCGCCTTGTTCTTTCACACCTCAAAGAGATCACCGTCCCCTTCCTGGACCCTCTGCAATTTGCCTACAGAGCCAACGGGTCTGTAGACGACTCAGTCAACTTGGCCCTCCACTACATTCTCCAGCACCTGGTACCTACACCAGGATCCTGTGGATTTCATCAGCATCCGCTCTCTCATCAAGAAAGCCCAGCAGAGGATGTACTTCCTGCGGCAGCTGAAGAAATTCAACCTGCCAAGGACAATGATGGTGCACTTCTACTCATCCATCATTGAGTCCTTCCTCACCGCTTCCATCACCATCTCGACTGCCACTGCCAAGGACAAGGGCAGACTGCAACATGTCATTTGGTCTGCAGAGAGGGTGACTAGCTGCAATCTTCCATCTCTCCAGGACCTGTACGCCTCCAGGACGCAAGCAGGGAAGATTGTGGCTGATCCCTCTGTAAGAGACACTTCCCTCTGGCAGGCGGCTGTGGTCCATCAGGACCAAAACCTCAAACCACAAGAACAGTTTCTTCCCATCCGCCACTAGACTTATCAACAAGGCCCTAAGCCCTCCTTGATAATGACCCTCTCCCCTTCCAGACTTACAAGCCACATTAACGTAGCATTTCTGCGTTACATTAATAATAATAATAATAATGATAATACGTTTTATTTGGAGGCTCTTTTCAAGTCACCCAAGGTCCCCTTACAATAAATAAATACAGGATAAAAGCATGAAAGATAGAAACAACATTTAAACAGAACGTGAACATAAAAACAAGTGAAGTGCACAGGGTCCAGTTATAGAGAGTATGCCAGTTTGAACAGGTGAGTTTTGAGTTGAGACTTGAATGATGTGATGGAGTCTGATTGTCTTATGTGTGGGGGTAGGGAGTTCCAGTGTCTGGGTGCAGAGCAGCTGAAGGCTCGGGTTCCCATGGTACTGAGGCGTGACGTGGGGATGGTTAGCAGTCCAGAAGAGGATGAGCGGAGAGTGGGGGAGGGAGTTTGTTCGTTAAGGAGGTTGCAGAAGTAAGTGGGGGCTAGATTGTGGAGATCTTTATAGGTGAGGAGAAGGTTTTTGTGGTCGATGCGATATTGTACAGAGAGCCAGTGAGGTTGGATGAGTACAGGGGTGACGTGGTCCGACGATGTGGTACAGGTGATGATCCGGGTGGCCGAGTTCTGAATGATTTGCAGTCTGTCGATGAGTTTGGCGGGGAGTCCGGTGAGGAGGACATTGCAGTAGTCGATGCGGGATGTGACAAATGAGTGGACCAGGATTTCAGTGCTGGACTGGAGAAGGGTACAGGGAATCCGTTGACGATGATGGGTGGAGCTGGGATGTGTTGGGATTTGGTGATGATGGATTTGGAGCCGATGAGCAGGGCCTCGGTTTTATTGCCTTTTAGCTTTTTTTCTTACAGTACAGTACCAGTGGTGAGGGAGGAGTTAATTATGTTGGTGATCGTGGGGGAAATGCATGGCAGACAGGCTTTGACAAGGGAGGTGGGACGAGGATCGAGCTCACAGATGGTGGTTTTGGCTTTATGGATGAGTTCCAAGATGGTGTGTTCTGATATTGGGGTGAAGTCGGAGAGGGAGCTGATGAGAGGTTGGCCAGTGGTGATCATCCAGGGTGGATCGTTTGGTCACTCTATTTATTTGGGACCACTTCATCCTGTTGTATATCTGAACATTTATAGTATTTATAGCATTTAGCTTGCACTACAGCTTCTTATTTTTTTAGTGCAAACCTACTTGGCAATAAACTTGATTATGAGCTAGAGGAGTAAATACTGTAATAAATCTGTGATTAGGGTGCATCAGTGTCCATGGCATGGATGAATTGCAAATATGTGAAGGTATCTCTGCTCAAGTGTATATATTAACTTACAATTAAGAAGTCTTTTCCTAAATGGTTATTTTAGCAGACAATATGCCTGACGTTGTTTTGCACAAACTATTTCATTCGAAGTAAACACAAGAAAAAAAAAAATGCACCCGTCTCAGTGAATAATTCCCTATTATCCCTATATAGACCAGTGAGCAGTGCTGACCAACATGTCATTGGGACCATCAGGTGGAAACCTCCTTTCATCAGTGTTTCATCTAGTTGGGCCCACGACACCTCAAGGAGGCTAGACAATGATCACTGGCGTCCCAGAGTCACTCCCCTAATGCCAGCCATCACTGCTCCTCACACCACAGCAACCATATTTTCTTCCACAACCACAAGCTACCCCAACCTCTCACCATTCACCAGTCATAGCGGGATGGAGAGACAAACCCCGGTTCGGGTAGGGGGTAGAATTAGAAGAGGTAAAGATAAGTAGGAATGGGATTCAAACCCTGGTTCGGGAAGGGAGTAATGAAAGTATAGAAGTTGCCAAAGGTGGAGGCAGGACAAGACAAACTAGGAGATTCAGCAGACAAACTCACCTAAACAGTCCTACAATCACTAAAAATGCCTGCAAAAACAAGGCCATACAGGACAACTCACCTAAAATGGCTGCCTGGTTTCAAAAGGCTCACATGGGCCACACCCTCCACTTAAATATATCCTGGATTTCTTCCTTGCTTCTTCCAAGAGTCTGTTTACCCTAAGCGCTCTCCCTGCTGGGCCCCCAGTTACTATTGCTTCTTCCAATCCAAATCCACTGACTGGACTTTACTGCCTCATCTGACATTTCCTTCACTATTTTCTTCACACTCTGTCCACTTATACCCAACTCCCTCAACAATGAGACAACAGACCTTTCAACAAATCCTCCATATCCTACTTCCACTGGACTTATCCCAACTTTCCATCCTCGTTGCTCTGCTTCTGCCCCCAACTCCACATATCTAAGCTTTTTCCTTTCATATGCTTCTACCACAAATTCCTCACAAGGGACAGTCAGCTCAATGAAACAGACACTCATTCTACTCCTAGACCACAAGACTATGTCAGGATATGCTTTAGATTTATAGAAGCTATTTCCTAGGAAACAAGAAGCTTTCCTCCTAAATCTCCCTGCATCTCCCAATCACAAGCATCCTCTAAGCTGCCTTGCCTCCTTATTGTCTTATTAACTTTCTCCCCCTCTTGAACAAACTGAATTCCCACTCTCTTCACCTTAGACCCTCCTAAATTTACCTGCCTTCGTTTATCTTCAATACCTGCAGCTAAGCTTCTTAATACTTGGTTATGTCGTCATGTATATCGGCCTTGTGACAGGCTAACCTTACAACTTGACAAGTTGCAGTACCTGAACATAACGAACATAGCGGGTCTCCATTTACCCAGAGTTTTGGGGAGTTGGCAATACATCATATGTTGCCCCTATTAAAAATCTAATACTCCTTTCTCCTTTCCTCCATACTCTACATCTCTTTTCAACGAAGCTTTTTCTTCTCTATACTTTCCCAATTCAAACACTGTCCCTGCTTAGCCTGAGCCACTGCCTTCATAGATACAGAGTGTTGTATAAATGTGTGCATGTGCAAAAAACAATAACCACAGACTGCTGGTCAACTGAAATTTTGTAATTGACACAAATGGTTATAATCTCTTGCAACATTCCAAAAATATGTGTGCTAAGTTACCAAATCATTATATAGCATAATTAAAAGACAGGGTGATGTAATACAAGGGTAAACTTAGATTTTAAGAAAGTTGATTTGATTATGACTGGCTTGAATTGGACTGTATTTTTGGAAGTGCCTTCAGATGATAGTTGCTATGATTTTGCACTATATGTGGTATTTGATTTAATGTAAGGTAACTATCAACATTTTTTTTTTTTTTTTTTATTATAATGAAATGGTCAGTGGATCCACTGAAAATAATTTATTTGAACTGGTCTGGACTTTTTTTATGCATCAATTTTGCTATCAAGATTACATGTGCAAACTGTGTAAATATATCCAGTATATACAACTACAGCATCTTGTGTAATCATCATATTTACCCATTTTCACTGTCTTAGTTGGGTTTTCTTTTCCTTGCCAAAAAATGTCTCGGGAGTAACAACTTTCATATGAAGGTAAATTCTCCCAGAAGCCTCACAGATAGAGCTTTAAAACCCTTGCTGTGTTTTTGTTCTACATTTTTTTTTTCTGTTTGCTTTAGATAACAAATCTTTGGTTGACCCCGAGCGTTTGGGAGAGCATTACAAATTAATCCCACTTTTAATAAATCTGTCTAAAGCCTGAGATTCTTACTCGAAAAGGAGGAAAGAAAGAAAAAGGGGAAGAAGAGAATAAAGGGATCTGAGCGGAAAAGAAATATATTAAACCCTGTGATCACAGGCAGCTTTTCTTGTTTGTTATCCCTCCATTTTACCTTTAATCCAATACTTACTAATCCAATTTGTCTTTCAGGCTTTGACCCTAACTTCTCCTCATCTTACAGCTTTTGTAGAAATATGCCTATGCCTCAAGCATTGTGACCACTCCTTACACAGTTCTGCTCAAACATACTGTCGATTCGGGGACAAAAGTGATCATTTAGAGAAAAGCAAAGAAAAGTTTAGGGCATTATGAAAAAAGAGAAAATTGTAAGCTGGACTGCTCATGAAGCACGTTTAAAGAGTGGGAGATTGTTCCAGACAAGTTGTAGCTTCAGTCTGAATATGCATTAAGAGCCTTAATCAGATCTTGGGCAGTCACCCACTGAAGGAGAATATTGGACAACACAAAGGGATTGATTTAATTACTTGGAGTGGGTCTTTGCTGTGGAGCTGCCTTGTTAGGGGGAGTGAAAAGGCTGGTGGTATCCTTGTGATATTTTGTGAGGGTGTCTGGAGGAGGTGGTGGGGGTATGGAGGTAGTCTAGCTTCTTAAGTCATCAACACTAATCCTGAGTATAAAGCTCTCCTGATTGAAAAGGCCTGCATTGACTGCAGAAAATGGACAGAGCATTTTCTGTTTAACGTCAATCTGGCCAACGTTCATTCTTTTCAGTCACCTTCTCTTAGTGGTAAATTGTGACAATCGTATATCACGCCATCTTCCTTTTATTCAAATAGAAAAATAACTAATTCACTGTATTTTTACTGATACTTTGACAGGATCATGCTAAAACTGATAAATATTTTCAATTCACTGAGTCTGTTGCATCAACAAATGGTCTTCTCAGTGAGCAATTTAGGCTTGTAAACCTCTTGTTAAAAATTATGTTTCCTTTACATGATACCTAAACGGTTGTCAGAACTATAAAATGAGGCGTTCTAGCTGAATTCTATTGGCTGAATGGAGGAAAGATGCAAAATAAATATATATATATATATATATATATGTGTGTGTATATGTTTGGATAGCTCTCATTTCAGTATTCGTTTTTGTCAGAAGATGAGACATTCAAATGCCTTTAGGGGAAAACAAAGCTCTTGAGATATTCTAAAGGGGGTATAGATGTGAGACTCCAAAGAAGAGCTCACCTGATAGATTCCTGAGAGGTGTTTCCCCCCTAGGACACCTTTCTACCTCATAGATAGACAATAAGCCAGTCAGAGTGTACCCTAGTGCCTTGTTTTCTATAGGCACCAGTGACAACGAAGCCCTTAATCATCTCATGACAAAAGCCAAAAGGCATCATCCTATTAAGCTTCACTGCTAATATGAGCTACTGCCCAGGAACCTTTCATTGGATGCTGTGCTATTAAAGTGCTTCTGAACCAGCCAGCGGGAACCTAGGCTCATTCACCTTTCATCTGGGGGCCTGTTGTTTGGTAACTATAGTGGAGGCCGACTCAAGATGTTAGTGATCTCATTACAGCAGTTGTGAGAAACAGACTCAAGATTCGAGCATCTCTCTTCTCCTTTTCTCACCTCCCTTCTAGTTTTCCCAACCAACAATTCTTCCCACGTCCTTGCATGGCCACACATTGATTATTACTTAGGTTCATAGTTATGTAATTTTCCTGAAAGAAATATACTCATCCCAACCCCTGTAGCACTCTTAGCTTCTCTTTTTTTAGGGCACACACTGAATGAACAGCCAGGTTGAAAAGCGAAGAGGCCCCCGGCATTACAAAAAAAACATTCAGATTTCTCATTTAGTTGTCTTTATGCTGGTTGAGCCATGTGGCCCTTGAAGGTGTTGAAAACCTGGGAAGCACCAGAGGGATCAGAGCAATCTCATTAGCATTTGCTCAGAATTGGAGTGGACCGGCTGTATGACAAGCTGGAGCTCTCTGCCGGGCCTGAGACAACCGCCTCTGCCACTGTGCCCTCCTTTGTGCTCTTGAAGAATTTTCTATCTTGACAGCCCGCTTTTCCTAATGGGATATTGCCAAGTTGATCATGGGAAAAGACTATATCATAGGTGGACTCGTAAAAAAATATATATATTTCAGTTACACAATCAAAACTGAGAAGGACATGTTATTGTTTTTGTGTCTTATAGTAATACCTCTCTCAAATCAATAACCATGCTTTACTTACTTACCAAGTGAGAAAGCAAGATAGTTACGGCAGTTTGGAGATTTGCAGTTGATGTGAAGATATCTAATTGCAGAATTGTCAATGTTTATCAGCAGCAAACCAAGATAACCAACTGGTTCTTAATCACAGGATGTCATACTCCTGAACTGTCAAAACTGAAGTGTGTGTGGAGAACATGGTGTGCTATCACATCAATCGCGAGATAGACCAGTGCAAGAGGAGGAGTAGGTTGTAAAATAAGTAGACTTTCAGAACCCATATGCTTCGGAATCAAGTTAAGGTCTGGGACTGTTATTCCCATTCATTTATTTTATCATTATCGCTTAATTTTCATTTCTTTCTTTCATTTGCTCTAGTACTGCTTTGTTATGTATTAAAAATACTTGTCTGAGGTCGGGTATTAAATTTAAAGTTTAAAAGGCATTTAAAGTGCAACTGCAGAGTTAGGACCAAGAGGTCTCTAAATTTTGAGGTGTCCTTTAGTGAGGAACTGAACCCCATCATGACCCCTAATATACTCAACAGTCTATGTCTGTAGAGACTAAAGCTCCACATATATATAAAAAATGTATAATTTATGTACATATACTAAACAGTGCAAATATATACAGTATAATATATACTAATTTGAAGCACTGCATTTACAGCTCTGTTCCTGTCCCTGTGAATGAGTAAATGAGAAATGCATTTGAAAGCACTCTGTAGAACCAAGATAAGGTTAGGAAGTGCTACAGAAGTGCGTGCCATTCACCTTTTAAAAACAATTGACGAAAGTTAGTACTTTGTCAGGGCTCTGAAAACATAGCTGGGCATAGAAATGAAACATGACACCATTGAGCTTCATTATTATTGTCAATATTAGGCTACTATGTTAACATATGCCCTTACATTTAGGTCACACCCTTGTAAATACTCTCCAGGGGGAAAAAAGTAAACTTTACATTTAGAACCAACACAAATGGTCCCTGACCAAGCATGAGTATTTAAAAAGTTGGGAGAGAGGTTGATTTGGGTACACAGTTGGGCACGCATATTTAGAAAGCATGGTTTTTGCATGTCATGTATCAACCTTGTTCATGTCTGTCATTTTGGCTTAAAAAACATGTCTAAATTAAAATGATAGGGTACTTGCATAGTCAATTTTATTGCTTACACTTGATGTCAGTATTTTAATTGTTATTTCTTTATAATTTTCAATTATTTTTTAAAAATACATAGATTTCCTTTTCCTAAAACTGATATCTGTATTTTATTTATGAATTAACAGGAAATCATTAAATATCTTAAAGAAATGTGCCATCATTATTATTTTTGAGAATATAAATGGATTCAGACACATTATTTAAATTATGGATACGTTTATGTTTCTTGAAACAGAAAATTTGAAATGTTATATACTGTTTGTCTTGGCACACAAGAAGCTAAATAACTACCAGTACATAATTTGTAATCAAGGGTATTATGGATGGATTTCTTGTTGAAGTTGTGTTCTTTGCATTTGTTATAGTGTGTTGATGCTTGTTTTTGCTTTTGTGGGGTGCCAAAAGTGAGGTTTACTTAAGACTAAACATGAGTTTTGGAAACCTATGAGTGAAGAATGTCTCTTTAGGTCTAAAACTTAAGTCCACCTTATGAAAAAGTAACAAATTTTCTGTTGCACCATGTTTTGACATTTTATTTAACTAACATTCCCTGTGACTGTAAGAGCTAATCTCTGGCTACTCATTATAAAAGCTAAACCAGCCTACCTGCAATGACCAAAGTTTTTTTTGTCTCTTAAGCTTTACATTTTCCTTTGATCTAACAATGGGATTTAACTGAAACACAGAATATTTCCCTTATGCTTGATTTATTGGCAATCTGTAATTGATCTTGCAATAAGTTGGCATGTGTTTGTGGTATTTGCAATTAAATGCCACTATTGTTAAGGTGTATTTAATCTTTTTTCCTCCCCCGAGGGAAGGTGAACTGTGTGCTCTATGTCTGCTTTTGAGCTTAATGACACCTTGGGCATGCCTGGCACATCAACCCCTCAAGGTCACCCTAGTAAAAGATTGTCCTCATTCCTGTTTTTTTTCTATTTCTCCTCCCAGTCACAGAGCTTTTCATGTGAAATTCAGCAGCAATTACGTCCATGCTTGAATTAATGCAAGCCCTCCACATTTGACCAAATATTTTCTCGTAGAATGTGGAATTAAATTGGGCAATAGCAACTGTCTTACTGATGTAGTGAAATGTGTAATATGTGTAAGTGTCACTGAAGGGGGTTTATCTGCTAAACCCCAGCAATTGGCCCCACTATCATGGACAATGAACCAAAATAATGTCAACAACTCATTTCCAGACCTGGGTTTATAAATGTGAGTTTGCATGTGTGAGTGGGCGGATGAGTGGTTGTGTGTGTATTGGGGATAGAGAGTTTGAGCTTTTTAAATATATGTATATATATACAAAAAAGCTTATGGTAGTGGTGTAGTTCAACAGCAAATTCGACAACAAATTGATGTGACTGATGAATAAAGCAGTCATTGGAGATGCGATTTGATCTAATCTCAAGCTTCAGCATTTGCAAACATTACTTTTGTTTAGGGATTTGAGATTGCTGATCCTCAGTTTTGATAAAATAGAATCTGTAATAAATGGGTAATTTGAATCATGAATGATAGAGAACCAGCCTAATTTACTGCATCAATGTGGATACATTGATTTAATTCAAGCTTCTTCTCATTCCAACTATATGAAAAATAACATTTTTGGCAGGTAATTTACAAAAGCATGTCTTAATATTTTAAGCAATAAATACTAAAGAAGTGATGGTTTGAGCTTCCCGGGAACAAGAATTTGGTGCTTTTGCTTGTCTTATTTTCTTTGTTGAAAACAAAGCCACTTTACAATTTTATCAGACCAATCCTTACAGCAATTACTTGAGAAAAAGATTATTGGTTGGTAGCAGCCTTAAATTTGTATTGTTATGTTGGACCAGCATTTTTGTTTCTTGTGTCATTTGCCAGCCATGCTGAACCTATAACACTTCTAGATTTTAATATTCAGCTGCCGTCCTTGTTGATGTATTACTTTTATTTATTTTTTTTAACTGACAAATAACTAGTTCTCCAAGAAAATAGGTTGTGTCTTCATACTGAAAAATATAATCCACATCAGTGGGTTCTTCCACACCAGAGCTGTTTGGTCGGCTTTAAACGAACCAGATTTGTTTCCACGGATAGTGCGCTTCATTTTGGCAGGTGTGAAAGCTCATCCAAACTTTGCTCCGGATCAAACAAGAAAATTCTGGTTTGCCTGAAAGCGTGGGTATTGGTTCGCTTGCAAGTGAACTCTGGTATGGTTGGCTTACAACTATCCAGCAAACCACAAAGAGGAAGCAACGTAGAGCACAGCAGCACACTGTAGTCTCTTGCTGTTTGCTGTCATTCTCGGCACAGCTGCATTTGTCTCATGTCCCCAAACTATCCTGGTGTGAAAGCGCTCTTATATTCTGTCACAGCACAGCAGGAAGGAAATACTCATATAGGTGTTTTCCCATTGGAATGAAGCTGATGCTTGAGTACTGTTTTTATTATTAGTTTATTGCCAAAATTATATATCAATGCTGAACTTGACATGGGGAAGAAAGGAAGGGGCAGAGTGAAAAAAATGGAGAAACAAAATAGAGAAATAACACCACATGACAACACATTAACTGTTTAATATGCATGTGAGTGAATGCGTGTGAGTGCGTGTGTGAAATATATGGCATAGGTCTTATATGAATTGTATTTAATAATGGGTGCAGAGCGTAATTTCCATCAGTTGTTTTTTCCGGTCTTAATGGCTGTATATGGCAAAGAAGCTCGTTGACATTTGAAATTATCCAAAGTGCATTTGTTTATCCAGGTTGTAAATTCACACCAGTAAATTCACAACCTGTGTTGTAAATTCACCCATTCCCAGCCTCGGCCGGTCGTACAGACCACCTCCGCAAACGTCTTCTCTGTCGCCTGCGCTTCAACATTTGCAATATAAGCATTTGTTCTTCAATATTAATGAGCTCCAACTGCAAATACAGCTGCTCCACCTCGGTTGCCATTGTTTACTGTGGTTCACTCTGACCGGAAGAAAAAGCAAGGATTCGGCTATAACCACAAAAACACACAGCCACAACTCTCTACCGTCATGGTGGATTGCAAAGCAACATGTTCCCTCGACGCAGAATTTCGAATGCTCAATGACGATATCATGTCGATACCGTCAACGTTATGGAGGAGTATAAACTAGGACTTAGACAGATCCCCCACTGCCATGGAGCAAAGGCCTAAGGGAACCAGGGACAATAGCATGCAAGAGCGGGAACCAGCCCGAGAACCACCCAGCCCATCACCTAAGTTATAATAAATTTAGTAAAACACATAAAAATGCTGACCTTATGGTGTAAAAGCTAAGAGTTGCTTGGTAGTTTGTAAAAATGTATGCATTCTTTAAAAAGTAAATGAGTTTAATCTGCAGTGTTAAAAGTATGTATTTTTAAAAATTTGTGAATCTGTCAGAGGTTTTTTTTATTTTGCAGTTTTGCCTGTATTTTTAAAATAAGCAAAAATATCAGTACAATTACAGAAATTGAGTGGGATTTTACATGTCTAATGTAAAATAGCAAGAAGAATTTTATCTTACAGTATCTTATCTTATAAAGACAATTACAGTACATTAATAGTACTATATTTTTTACAGTGTAATAATATGTTGTTTATGGCTGCTTGAATAAACAACCATAGGTTGTTTTTGGAAGAAAGACAGTTTGAAAAATAAGTTTTATCAGTTAATTCTACAATATTTTTTTAAGCATTTCTTTGTGGCTCTTGTTCCCCAGCACCTACTTAAAAAGGAGTTATTCAAAATTCAAGAGTCAGCAATAGCTGAGAACAGGAGGTAGAGCAAAACACTTAACAGATTTTAAAAATGTATCATTAGTGTGGTGCTACATACTTTCATTACCAAGTTTATCAGAGCGACCAGCAATAAGGCAAAGGTTCATGCACCCTTGAGCACAAAGACTCAAGTTGTTCTACATTTACAAAATCATTTAACTTCTTTAATTATTCCTTAAATTACAATTGCAAATAAAGGCCCTGTCGTGGAGGATATGCATGCCCTGCAAAAAGAGCAACATTTTTAATGATTACTTTTAAAACCGTACCAAACTAATCTCCCATGGACAAAAAATGAATAAAAAAGGGAAGATTTTCTCTGCCATTCTATTATAATGGAGGCGTATCCGCCACCAGGCACGGTGGCTGTTCTGGACCAGATGTTTCAGAACTAACCAACAATTGGACTAAGAATAGAAAAGGTACAGCGAGAGTAAGGCTGGAATAAATTAATTGCTAATTTCTCAGTCTTTGAAGGAATTAGGCTCACTACTTTTCCCTTATGTTCTGTGAGAATGTCCATGCGTTAAATGTTTTTCTTCTCTTGCCAGCCCCTCTCCCCTCTCTGTTTTCCTGACAGTTAAGGGCCACCCAGAGGAGAGTGAGTGATGCAAAACCAAGGAGTAATCCCTCTGTTTATCTCGGCTTCGAGGCTCAGCCCCAACCTCTGCCTCTATTATCTTGAGGATTTAAGGCAAACTTTCATTTATTGGCTGGCCTCCCTTTTCAATCCTGGCTCCTGAGCTCAGGATACCCCCTCCCCAAGCCTATATCCCAGTGTGAGCAGATTTGCATAGAGCAACAATGCATGTTGCCAAGGCAGTGACCAGTCGGTAGTGGGACAAGCCTACTTAGAAGCACGGTTTGATCAGGGAGCACATGGATATAGAATGATGTGGAATTCAGAGGGGAGGGAGCAGCACCTGCATGGCAGCCTAGCTTAACTACGCCATCGAAAACAGCAGATGTACAACAATATGGTCACTGACTCCCCTCTTCTTTTTTTTCACTCCTCATCAACACAAATTAAAAAGGCAAAGTTTTAAAAATTGACTTATAGGAGGGTGGAGCGCTTTGCCTGCTAAAGTGGTTTGACTACTGGTTTGAAGATTGTTTCCTCAGATTTCCCTGAATTCCCACGCTAAAACATATTGTGTAACGGCTTCAGTAATTTCAATCAGCACGGTTACATTCATAGTTGAGTTGAGCAACAGTTACAACTTAACTTAACAATTTGATTAGACCACTGTCCTTATTCGGATATATATGCACAGGAGGGCACTTAAGTTATTAAATCAAGTGTGTCCAACGAGGTGATCTTGTGGACTTTGTGAAAAAACATTGAAGAGATTCTGCTGCTTTTAACATTGTCTGTTGGAGAAAATACTTGCAAGTCTTTTTCTTCTGAAAATTCTTTGTGTATATGTTGTCTTCAACTGTCTGGTGATTTTGTCTGTTTTTGTACTGGTTTTAGTTATAAAATGCCCAGAATGCAGAATACCCAGTCTCATTTGAGTCCAGTGGAGCATATACACAAGAGTAATTCAAGCTCGTACTCGTACAAACAATTGGACTGGTACTGAATATATTCAGTAAAACAGTGATGTCCTCCTAAAATCATGATGGAGGCAATTTGTTGTGCTGCTCATTTTGATATTGGAATTTGATTCTGGCTAGAACACGTAGAGCTGGGTCATGTTGTCATGGTAAATAAGATAGTGTTTCTCAAAGTTTTTTCTTGTCTATGTGCTGTCGTAGCTTCCTCACCAGCAACTGTAGCAGTATGCGTTCATGAGTCACTATAGTGCCCTTTCCCTCCAGCTATACAAACCTCCAGAAATTTGACCAATCAGAAATTAAATTAAATTAGATTTTAGATTTTTTTTCATCCCAAAGAAACATTGTGAGGTTGCTGTATTCTTAACATTTTTTCTTAAATAATCATCATAAGCTTTCATTAAGAGGGTTAAGAGCGTTATTGCTGTTGTATCTCTGTTACAGCGGAGCTTAAGAAGCCTAGCACTGATCACACTCAGTTTTGACACAATGCAATGACGAACAGGACCGGTCTTCTTTTTTTTTTAAATGTAAATAACTTAAAAGGATTATTCTTTTTACAAATAGATCCAGGGGCTCCAGAGCAGTCAACAGCACAGAAGTAGCCTTCTTTTTCAGTTTCTTTGTCAGATGTAGACATTGAAAGACGATTGCTTCCTCAAGAAATATGATTTCTTATGTCCTTTTTTTCAAGACAGCCTCTGTGTTGGATTTCCAGTCCAGTCTACTGTTCAGGTAGATTCCAAAGTATCTTTATTCCTCAACCACCTCCGCCTCTTCACCTGGCGTGGGAACAGTGTTTTACTTATTCCTGATCTTCCCAAAATTCAATCATCAATTCAATCATCTCTTTTGTTTGTATCCAAGATTAATTTTTTATTTTCCCTATGGGGGATGAATAAAGTATTTTCTATTATAATCTATGAGGTGATTGTTGCCACAGCATGCCACAAAGTAATTGACAAGTTGCTCCTGTCCTGCTGACCATCTTCCCAGACACACGATTAATTTAATTATCCCAAATTGCCCATCAGGTAGTCAACAATTTAGGTTACTGTCCCACCTGCACTCTCTTGAGCTTCCCAAACAACAGTGCACTAAGAGCACTGGAGAAATCAAAGAACACAGTTCCCAACGCGTCGTATGTCCAATCAAGATGAGAGTGGGCACGCTGAAGTAGGCAGATGATGGTAACCTTAACGTCAACCCGAGGTCGACAAGCAAACTATAGTGGGTCCTAAAAGTTGTTTACCCCCTTATTAGGTTAGCCAATACCAGTGTATCCATGACTTTCACGACGCAGAATGCCAGGGAAGATGAATGAGTCTTTCCAGGTACTGTCTTCCACAGCACCAGGACCCACCTTTGACTAAAGCTAAAGTTGAAGAGGTGCTGTAGAGCTGCTAAACACAGGCCCTAGAGACCCTGCGGCAGATACCATCTGGACCTGCAGCCTTGTTCTGGTACAGTCTCTCCAGCTGCCTCTTCACCTGACTACTTGAGACACACAGGCTTGAGGTGTTGGCAGAGTAGGTCGCGTTGTGTCCCGAAGTGGGGATAGATTTTGGTGAGATCTGCGTTCTGTCACAACTGAACTAGGTCTTGAACCCAAAAGCACAACTCAGAAGACAAAGTACAAATATACAATTATTTAATGCAAAAATGTAAACAAAAATCACTCTTACGAGGAAGGCAACTACAACAAAATATAAACTAAATCACTCTTTCGAGGAAGGCAACTATGACGAAGCAGCAAAATAACAAAGAATACAAAACCTGAATGATCAAGAAACTCGACATGGACTGGCATATGTTCTCTGGCTAAAAGACAAGAAGAACTGGCACAGGACATAGGGAGATGCAGACTATTTAAACACAGAGTTAATGGGGAACAGGTGGAAACAATCAAGAATCAGCTCTATGGCTCCATCCAGGCTATCATTTCGATCCTTCCTCGCCCCAAAGCACTGCACCACACATCTCCCACATTACTCTGCTGGATCCCACACCCCAGCCCTATTCTGTACACCTTGCTGCTCTCTACCTTCCTCCCCTTCAACTGTTTTTTTTAACAGTCCCCAACAACGGTCCTGTTACGTTGGCAAGGGTCCAGTTAATGTACTCCAGTAAAATAGTCTACAATAAGTCTTATGCCCATAAAGATACATAGTCTGCTGCAGCAAACTTTAAAAATTTACCTCAGATGCATATTTTTCCACATATTCTTGATCATAACTTCAGTTAGCATGCATGTATTAGCCACACCGTCATACCAAAACAGCTCTGGTCTTTAAACTTTTGATTGACATCTGACTTTTTCAATTAGATGTTTACCCTGTCTGCTGGGGCACCATAGTCAATTACTCACTGATAGGCCAAAAGTATCTGCACCTATTCTTATGTGTGAGGCTCAAACCAGTTGAATTGAATTGAATTACATTGAATAGCTAATGAAATTCTGAAAACAACAATATGCAAGTTGAAGGAGGGACTCTTTTTCCATATATGGCAAACGTAACGTGTAAAAAGTGTCACAGAGAAGTAGTCTAGCGTCTTCAGTTCAAATTATTCATCATCGTGCGCAATTTCAGATTCTGCAGTTTATTTGTTTATTTTTCTACAACATGGCTAAACAGACATCAAAAACAAAATACAGTAAGGAGGGAGCCTTAGAGGTTTGTTTACGATGGGACAGTGATGCTTCTGAGGTCAGAGGGGGACAGTGATAATGACTGGACTAAGCATCTGAAGAGGGAAACATGGCTCTCTACAAGTATTATTTATATTCCATTGTTATTTTACTTAACATTATTATACTTATAGATAGATACTTTCTTGTTCCCGAAGGAAAATGTGGACTCAACATTATCATTTGGTCTAGGTTGAGTTTTGATTGCCAGTGGGATTATTTCAATAAACTTTTTTTTTTTTAAATTTAAACCTACTCTCTCTGCCTCCTCGGCCCAGAACTGTGTCCTTGCCCACCCACTCTTTGCCACAAGCACATTAAGATTTCCAATTCGAGGTTGGTGAAAAACGTAGCCCTCCTCTTCCCCGTTGCCATGTTGACTCGTGGAATCGGGGCTCCATTGATGCTGGCTTTTTATAATTGTGGCACACGCACTAACTGGAATCAGCGTTTTTGGAAATGTAAATTTCCTGTGGGTTGAGTTTTCTATTTCAGAGTAGATCGACTCAGAGTTTAGGATTAGATTCAGAGTTTGATGAAACTGCTTTGTGAAACGGACCCCAGGTCTGACTGCACACACCCTGCACAAGGTCTTTTTTGACACCCTCCCCTCTGGCTGGCTCAAGGTCATGAGGGCATGGACAGAAGGACTGAAAAACAGTTTCTTCCCCAGAGCTATGAAAGCTCTATGTAAAGCCTGAGCTGGATTTTTTTTTTCATTTTCTTTTTTGCCCTTATCCTTTTTATTCCATGCTGTTTACCACTGCAATATTTATTAAAATATTTTTTACATATGCTGCAGTGCATAGGACTACTGTTAAAGAGAATTTTGTTGTGTAGAAATGTGCAATGACAATAAAGATTTCTATTCTTTGATAATTTAACACAGATGTGTATAAAAAGAGGAAGCCTGTCTAATATTTAAAGACAACTTTTTGCAAAGTTTGGGAGCCTCGACTGCAAAAGCCCGATCCCCTTCGAGCTTCAGCCTAGTTACCGGAAAAACCAAGATCGGCTGATCAGCACACCAAGAAGGGCCATAAGGCTGAATAAAGTCCGAGAGGCAGGGTGAAGCAAGGTCATTTCGACATTTATATGCTAGAGGGAGAATTTTAAAATAAATTCTTAATAACACAGGGAGACAGTGAAGGGAGGACAGAATCAGGGATGTCATTTGTACATACAAACAAGTTGATTAATGATTTAGATTTTGTAATATTTGACCTAATTGTATTTTTTAGTAGCAGTTGCAGTTCCGTACCATTTTGTGGAGTGCTTACTTAATGTTGTTAATTACTGCAGTTCTCTCATTGGTTAATACAGATAACGTGACGTAGTATGTGTATTTTGCTTAGTGAAGCTATGGGACCGAGAGTGCACACTAGTTTTTGACCGTGCATGCACGTGAATATTATTTTGTTTCACAGTTTTGTTTTTTGTAACGGAAAGAAAGGTTTTTCAGTAAACCCTTGAAGAAAAACACAGACAGCTGAGTTTTAATTGAAGCACACATCAGCTACATGTTCGGGATCTATAGTTTAGTGCGCTCAGCAGAAAACAGACGGAGCCACACTTACAAGGGAAATGTGCTCACATTGTTACACTCTAGTTAATAGACGAGCAGCGGCATCTTGGATAAGCTGAATGTGTGAAATGGAACCCTGGCTAACCCCAAAATAGTTAGCGTTGCAGTAATCCAGACGAGTTTTGATAAAAGCATTAATCATTCAGTGGTGCCATCAGATCGGATTAATGGCTAAATTACAATAAGATTGAGTTATTCAGTTCATGTAGACGCCTTAATCTGACAAAAAAAACGGATCGGGTTACTCGCTATCGAATTAAGACCCCGAGATAACTTGATCCAAATGTACACTGAACGTGCATGTATACAGCAGTGGATCGGATTGAGCGTTCTGCGCATGCTTGAGATTTTTTCCCGGGATCGTCACCCAGAAGACAAAGGAGACGATTTTACTGTTGTTGTCGCCGCCGTCTGAAAGAAATAAACACGATGGAGAATGCGCCATTGTGCATTGCGTTTGTGCCATAACCATGCTCATCATAAATGAAATGTAGAGGGATGTAGTTTCATCTTGCTCTTTGTTCGTCATCTTTCTCGAATGCCTTAGTTTTGTTGTTGTTGGTGGTGAAGATGTGACCGGAAGTGACTCTATTAGCGATAGTTAAGATGGGTACAGCGCCACCTATCATACTGGGGTATGATATGCTTTGTGCCAGTGATTCGATTCATTCAGCGCCATATATCCAAGGATAATTACCCTTGCTCAGATAAGGATCATAACCCAACTATAGCTATAATCGAGGTAATCTCATCATGTAGACCCACTGAGTGTTTCAAAGTCTTGCCAATTCAGAACAGGTTTTAACTTAGCTATCTGCCTTAACCAAAGGATCACTGAGCTGAAAATAACTTCTGTTTTGGTTTCATTAAAACTAAAAAGATTTTGCAACCTCAACAGTTCAATGTCATTAAGGCACTCTAAATTTTATATACATATACATACATATGCGTATATATATATATATATATACAATTCTATTCATAGATATGTACATAGATATATAGACTGCCAGGCTGACAAAGAGCCCGAGCTCTGTTGAGCCATGTATTCCTTTAACTCTCAGCAGTGATGATTTCATGAGATTCTTCATCAATAAAATTGTTTCTATCAGAGAGAAGATTAATGGAATCCTTCCCATTATTATCACTGATGTATCATCAAGTAGAGCAGCTTTAGAAGTATCTTTCGAACCTGAATTGTATTTAGACAGCTTCTGTCCAGTTGATCTTTCTGAGCTAACAACAGCAATAGTCTCTTCTAAACCATCAACTTGTATGTTAGACCCAACCCCAACCAGACTGTTCAAGGAGGTTTTCCCCTTAATTGACACTTCCATATTGGATTTGATCAATCGGTCTTTGTTGATAGGATATGTACCTCAGACTTTTAAGGTTGCTGTAATTAAACCTTTACTTAAAAAACCTACTCTTGATTCAGAAGTGTTGGCTAATTATCGACCTATATCCAATCTCCCTTTTTTGTCCAAAGTTCTTGAAAAAATAGTTGCAGTTCAACTTTGTGATCATTTACATAGAAATAATCTGTTTGAAGAGTTTCAGTCAGGATTCAGAGTGCATCATAGCACAGAAACAGCACTGGTGAAAGTTACCAATGATCTCCTGTTAGCTTCTGATAGCGGACTTGTTTCTGTGCTTGTCCTGTTGGATCTCAGTGCTGCATTTGATACGATCGATCACAGCATTCTGTTACAGAGACTTGAACATGTTATTGGGATTAAAGGAACTGCATTAGGCTGGTTTAAGTCATATTTATCTGATAGATTCCAGTTTGTTCTTGTAAATGAGGAATCTTCCTCACACGTTGGAGTAAGTCATGGAGTTCCTCAGGGTTCTGTGCTTGGACTGTGCTTGGAAGCATGTACTTTATACATGCTTCCATTAGGTAACATTATCAGACAGCATGGCATAAATTTCCATTGTTATGCTGATGATACTCAGCTGTACTTATCTATGAAACCAGATGAAACCTACAGGTTGGTCAGGCTACAAGCCTGTCTTAAAGACATAAAGACCTGGATGACTCAGAACTGTCTGCTTTTAAATTCAGACAAAACTGAAGTTGTTCTCTTTGGACCTGAGCGCTTCAGGGAGAAATTGTCTAGTTATATAGTTACTCTAGATGGTATTTCCTTGGCTTCTAGTTCTACAGTGAGGAACCTTGGAGTTATTTTTGACCAGAATTTATCATTTGACGCACATATAAAACTGGTTTCTAGGACTGCCTTCTTTCACCTTCGTAATATTGCCAAAATCAGGAACATCCTGTCTCAGGGTGATGCAGAGAAACTAGTTCATGCATTTGTTACTTCAAGATTGGACTACTGTAATTCCTTATTATTGGGCTGTCCCACATATTCTCTGAAAAGCCTCCAGCTGATCCAAAATGCTGCAGCCAGAGTTCTGATGAGAACTAACAGGAGAGATCATGTTTCTCCAGTTTTAGCTT
Source organism: Leuresthes tenuis (assembly GCF_036924035.1). Classification (NCBI taxonomy): domain Eukaryota; kingdom Metazoa; phylum Chordata; class Actinopteri; order Atheriniformes; family Atherinopsidae; genus Leuresthes; species Leuresthes tenuis. The sequence goes on from NW_027325358.1 coordinate 28,016,149, forward strand.
CTCTTCATTGGCTCCCTGTTAAATTCAGAATAGAATTTAAGATTCTTCTTCTGACATATAAAGTTCTTAATGACCGAGCTCCATCATATCTTAAAGATTTAATTGTAAGATATTTTCCTAACAGAGCACTTCGCTCCCAAACTGCAGGTTTACTTGTTGTTCCCAGAGTTTCTAAAAGTAGAATGGGAGGTAGAGCCTTCAGTTATCAGGCCCCTCTCTTGTGGAATAAGCTGCCAGTAAATGTCCGGGAAGCAGACACCCTTTCCACTTTTAAGATTAGGCTTAAAACTTTTCTTTTCGATAAAACTTACAGTTAGGGATGGCTCAGGTAATCCTGAAACATCCCATAGTTAAGCTGCTATAGGCTTAGACTGCTGGGGGACCTCATCTGTCACACCTTTCCTCACTTTGCTCTCTTTTTCCCTCTGTTTAATTTCAAAATTGATTTTATGTACATGTGACATTATTGTGGTTATTAACCTATGTTTCCCTGTTCCAACAGATATCCTTTGAATGGCGTTATGGTGTTTTTCCCCCCTCTTTTCCCTCTTTTCTGTCTTCTCAAACCCCAGCTGGTCGAGGCGGATGGCCACCCTTCCTGAGTCTGGTTCTGCCAGAGGTTTCTTCCTGTTAAAAGGGAGTCGTTCCTTTCCACAGTTGCCACAGGCACGCTCAGGACGGGAGATTGGACTGAAGACACATTTCGGTGCAATCTGTTGGTTTCCTTAGCTAGGATATTAATTTTTTGAATTAGCTCTATATGAATTAATTGGATTATGATTACAATAAATTGAATTCCAATTGGCTTGAATTGGACTATATTACTTAAGTGCCTTGAGATGACAATTGTTGTAATCTGGCGCTATATAAATAAAATTGAATTGAATTGAATTGAATATATTTGTATACACAATTTAATTCTGTTGAATTAATGTACCACAATTTAGATAATTTCCTTCAAACAGAGTGGTGTTTCCTGAGAGCCACAATAAACTGATTATTAACTAAACCCTTAAAGAGTATACTGTGTATTAGTAGCATGTTTTTATCAGAATACAGAATATTTTAAAGGTAATCATATATATCCAGTGGAGGTCATAGCTACAACTCATAATCTGTACACCGAACTGTGAGCTCACTGGGCCACATTGTGATTACTGTTAATGTTTTGTGAGAGCCTGCATGAGCAGGTAGCTTTATGTTCTTCAGGCTTTTTTAGAAGCGTTTAAGCTGAGTGACAGAACAGTAGGAAGACACAATGTATAGTGATGGCCTGCAGAGAGCTACATCCCCCCAACAAGTACAAGTAAATAAGGACTGCCCACCCCCAAATTCAGACGAACATACCGTATCTCCACCCACCAAAGACATTACCCACCTCCTGTGTGCACATCAGTTAACCCACAGAAGATAAAGCCAGTAAAGGACGAATATATAGAGAGCAATCTGTGTTTTGCTTAAACAAAGTTAATTTCAACACTTAATATCAGTCCTCTCTTCACAAAGGAACCATATTATACTATGTCGTTGAAGTTGAAATGCTGTAGTGTACGTTTAAATATTTACCCTCTTATCTCTTTTCTAGTCACTCTGTGGGAAGTCACTACTGGGGTCCAGCTAAATACTTTTGTCTACTCTCTTTGCTAATCCTTTTCAGGGAGTGAAGAGCATACTGCAGTGCGAATTCAGACTATTTGCATTTTTTACATACATTTTGATAAAATTCCAGATTTTCCTTAACTTTTGATATGAATGGATAGTTTATTACAAAATGGTCTTGTTTATTACAAAATGGTCATGCTACAACTTTTAACAGTTAAAGTTGTAACTGAGACAAAAATATAGGCAATCAGGTCATCAGACAAGTTTTAACAACACTTTGTGAGAGTAAAAAAAAAAAAGTATGTTGGTGGCTGAAGAATATTGAATATTGATGCTTCAATTAGCATTAGCAAATATTTTTCCCAAAAGGATATAAGAATTTAGGATTTAGATGTATTCCATCAGATAAAGCTTTTCATCTTTGACAGATTTTCTACCCTCTTCTCCAGTCACTTTTTTTTGTTTTGTTACCAGAATGAGGAAAGAGGTTTTCGGAAAAGCTTTGGGTTTATTGTGTTTGTGGAGGCTGGACAGACTGATGGCCGTAGAACAGATATCATCTCAATATCTATTGACAGTTTGAAAGTCAGCTCTTCTCTGCATAATTGGCCCCACCTCTCCCATTAGCAATGGCTGTATTTAGCTCCCTAGGGCATGTATTAGAACAAATTTGAGGAGTGTCATGTTGCATGCATTTCAACAGGGCCAACAGGGTTAGACTCACATTGGCGTAATTAATCTATCTGCTTGACTAATGGCTGAACCAACTCCATAAGGACAAGGAATCTGAAGCAATATTTCCATCAAGGAGAAAGTATTCCAGCCCCTCAGCCAATTAATTAAAGCTGCAATTCACATAAAATAAAACAAATAAATAAAAAAAACAGAATCTCATCCATTTCAGTTTTGACCACAATAATCTGCAACAGACTCACAGGAACAAAAAAAAAAAGACTAAATGATAGCAGATTTCACAATTAAAGGCTTTGTTTCATATTTCGGAAGAATCTCAATCCATTTCAAGAATATTGTGTGTCAGCAAAGGAGAGCTGATCAAAATAAAACATAAATATGGAGGAAGATTCAACTGAAGCATAATTTCTTTTTCACTTCAAAATATAGAAATAACTAACAAATTAGCTGAGGTCATTAAAAAAAAAAGTGATGATATGTGACAAACGATATCAAAGTCTAACTAAGCATACATTTAGTTGCAAAACGAAATCCCTCTCCTTTTTAATCCAACCAGCAGTTTGTCAGCTGCATCTCTATTCCTGGAGTGTAGATGTGACAACAACCAAGAGGCATTCAAGACAAAAGGAATTAACAACTGAAGCATGTTTAGCACATGAATAGTGGGATAAATTGAATTGGTGCAAATTAACTGAAGCAAGCTTTTGGATTGGAGACTGTAGAATCCATCTGATAAACAGCTGATAATCACCTGCTGATACACTGGGACAGAAAAACAGTGATTAATCAGTAAAGTCACTCATCAGCTTTTACTAGGAATCATGTTCTGTGTTAAAACACAGCTCTTGTTTTTGCTTTACCGTTTATGTATTTGGATGCTTTTATCCTAAGTGACTTACCAAAGGACCCCTACTAGAGGTTTTGAACTCCAGGTCACCCACATGAAAGGTAGCAATCTTCACACTACACTATCCAGCTAGCGTACTGTACTGTCACGCTAATGTCTGCAATGCAGAAAGGGATGTCGGGAGCATCCTGTAGTTAAAAAGCTAAAGGGAAAAATCAAAAAACATTCCACACGCATATTTATACAATGACAGAACAGACACTAGGGTGATGTAACAAAAGAATAAAGACATATCAGAAGCATTATTTGGTTTATTTCCATAATTTTTTCAAAGATGAAAGGGACTTTAAACTGATTTCTTGAGGAAAAAAAACAAGAAACTGACTGCATGTCTTTATTATGATTCTATGTTGGTGTGGTGTCTAGCTGTGTTTTCGTTTTTTTTCCTTTCAGCCGTGTGATAGGCTGAACAGGTCTGGAATCCTTCCTTCTGGGTGGAGCTTGGGCTTCGGTTCTCCTGCTGCTGCACCTGCTGCTGATTGGCCCTGACAATTTCTGCTTCTTACGCAGAGGACACATAAGGGCTCACAAGAGTCATTCATTTACACAACAAAATCAAAAGTGTTAGATTTCCAGTGTTGTATGTTAAAAATACTGTGTTAACTTGTGTACACTTGTTTAGTCTAATTTAACTATGTGAGAGTTAGTTCCTAAAAAGAGCTGGTGTTAGTCCGAGGATTATAAAATCAACACTTAAAAGAGTTGTTCCCACAATTCCAATGTATCTGTGATGTGTTTGCCTAAAGAGCGGGATAGCAGACAACTACTTTGTTTCGCGCTTTCAACTTGACCAAGTCCGTTTGTGTCAGCTCAGTAAATGAAAGGCTTAGCAATTTAACAATACTTTCTATGCAGTAGTATTACATATGTGTTGATAATAAGTCTCACAAAGTCATGTCTGCAGCTGACATCGTGATATGGTAAGTCCCATGCTAAGGTTAGCATAATTGTTGTATGCAATGTTTGATGAGTGCATTCATTTTGCACAAGACTGTTGATTAATATACACAAGTCAGTTCAGATAGGCAGCATCCCAAACAACATAATCACATATGTTTACCTTCTTGTTTGCTTCTTCTTGTCCTGGCTTTGCACCGATGTCTTTGCACATTATCTTGTCTTGTTGTGTTCTTTTTTTTAAGATTTCATTATTTTTTTCTATTTGCATTACAAAACTGCTACACTGTGGACCCTGAGCTTCACAATTTCATCTCTCTGTATACTTGTATGCGGTTGAGATGACAATAAAGTTCACTTTGACTTCAGAATCAGAAATACTTTATTGATCCACAGGGGGGAATTATTTTGTTGCAAATGCACCCATTTAAAGAATATGAAAAGATTATACAAACAATAGTAATAAAACTAACTAAGCAAAAAACAGAGAATATATATATATAGCAAATAGAAATAAAAAGTCCAATTTTAAAATAAGTAGACACTCTTATGTAAATATTTACAGTTATTGCACATATTCACCATAAAGGTTTCAAACTTACAAATTGGAGTTGTGGAGTCCAATTGCCACAGGAAGGAATGACTTCCTGTGTCTCTCTGTGGTACATTTTGGTAGATGTGTCTTCTACTAAAAGTGCTCCTGTGTTTAACAAGTGTGTCGTAGAGTCGGTGGGAGACCACTGATGTCCAGGATGTTGTGCAGCTTCGACAGCATCCTCCTCTCTGTCACTGCAATCGGAGAATTCAACTCCACTCCCACCATGTCACTGGCCTTGCGGATCAGTTGTTGAGTCTTTTGGCATCCGCTACCCTCAGCCTGATGCCCCAGCATGCAACAGCAAAGAAGATCGCAGACTTGACTTTGACTTTAATTGAATATGGACAGGAATGTAGACCAACATGTTGGAAAATAATAAAAATCAAGAACATCTTTGGTCTTTATACAAAGAGACAGCCAATCACAATAAAAAGGGGAATTAGAGCATCTGTGAAAATGATCTGGGTCAGGGATTTTGAATTTGAAAATCCTACCGTCAAACAAAGTCAAAAAGAGGAAGCTGTTGAGATTTCTTCCAAGTAGCCACATAATTTCCATCCATCCATTATCTGCCGCTTCTCTGGGGGTTGGGTCGCGGGGGCAGCAGCTTGAGCAGAGAAACCCAGGCGCCCCTGTCCTCGGCCACTTCTTCCAGCTCTTCCGGGGGGAACCCTGAGGCATTCCCAAGCCAGCCGAGAGACCTAATCTCTCTGAGTCTTCCCCGGGGGTCTCCTCCCAGTGGGACGTGCCCAGAACACCTCACCAGGTGTCATGGGAGCATCTTATCCAGATGCCTGAGCCACTTCATCTGACTGAGCCACTTCATCTAACTGAGCCACTTCATCTGACTCCTCTCAATGTGGAGGAGCAGCAGCTCTACTCCGAGCCCCTCACAGATGACCGAGCTTCTCACCCTATCTCTAAGGGAGAGCCCAGACACCCTGAGGAGGAAGCCCATTTTGGCCGCTTGTATTCGCAATCTCGTGGGTCGTGACCGAAAGATGAGAGTAGGAATAGATGAGGGTAGGAACGTAGATTGACCGGTAAATCGAGAGCTTCACCTTCTGGCTCAGCTCCTTCTTCACCACGATGGACCGGTACAGAGCCCACATCATTGCGGACGCCTGTCAATCTCCTGCTCCATTCATCCCTCACTCGTGAACATGATCCCGAGATACTTGAACTCCTCCACTTGGAGAAGGATCTCATTCCGAAACCTGGTCCCAATTCTCATCCCAGCTGCTTCACACTCGGCTGCAAACCTCTCCAGTGAGAGCTGAGGGTCATGGCCCGATGACGCTAACAGAACCACATCATCCGCAAAAAGCAGAGACCCGGTTCTGAACCCCCTCAACGCCCTGGCTGCAACAAGAAATTATCTCCATAAAAATTATGAACAGAATTGGTGACAAAGGGCAGCCCTGACCCTCCAACCCTCACCGGAAACACGTCCAACTTACTGCCGGCAATGCGGACCAAACTCTGACAGACCTGCAAGGTGAATCGCTTTGACGACGCTCAGAAGGAACTTCTGTCTATGAAAATTCAAACGATGTGAAGTAACTAACTGAAATAACTAGAAAAGATAAGTTACGATCATCTTGAGCAACAAGCTTATACTTAATTTTGTTAACCCAGATTTCCCAGAACTCTAATTCTAATTTACAGTTACCTGCCCATACACATAATCAGGATTTGGTTAGATAGCAATGAAATATTTTTATACTAATGACTAGAGTACACAATTTTTAAATAAATTAAAAAAAAAAAAAAAACCTTTGTTTACACATTGTTCTATTGATTTTGACTCAGTACATCCCCAAAATGGTTGTGTAAAATGTAAATGCTCTTTCCATTCAGCTACATTTTTCTGAAGACAACTGGCAAACCTAAGTTTTTCTCTTGCTATTACTGTTATCTTAATCTGTGCAAGCTGACATCCCAAAAAGTTGTAAATGCTGTACTTTGGTTACTATCATATTGAAATCAGGGCACCAGAGCATCAGTTTCTTCCATCTAGTCTAACCTGACTTACAATGAAAATGAAACAAGGATTTACATCATTATGGTGGTAATAGGAATTATTAAAATTTTGACTGCAACATTTATCATACATTTGAGCAAGTAGACATGGGACTATAACATTCTTAAAAATCTAAAAAAGATTATTTATCATACAACAGGAATGTAGTAATTAAGAAAAAGAGATTGGGGAATTCACACAACACCAACACAAATTTGACTACTCCCTATCATTTGTGTTCTTACTTAACGTATACAATTGAGAAACCACACAAACAATAATCCAAACAATACTTAAGGCCTGCATAATTATATATAGAAGGAGCAACTAATCCTTTAAAAGTACAGGAAAAGTTTGTTTGGTTTCATATGTCAAGAATGTAATGAATGCTACATTAACCCCACCAATGCTAAGCATCACGGAGAATGGGCATATTTTTCCAGCAGGTCTGGCCCCCAGCACTGATCAAACCCACCCCCATAAATCAATTTTACTCTTACCTGAAACCCTGTGCCCTCTCAGCCTTGGTCCCTCCTATTTGTCAAGTACTATGGAAGAAGGGAGGACCCAGATGCAGACTTCTCAAAATTACCAGGTTTATTCCAAAAAAAGACAAGGAGCAAGAACAAAAGGAGCAGCAGAGCCGGTTATCAGAAATACTAATGTTGTGAAAACAAAACAAAACTAGACTATGACTAAGGTGCTAGAAACCAAGACTATGATTAATAAACAAGATTATGATTAACATTGGTTGTGAAAAAACAAGACTATGAAAACTATGGCTATTAGGCAAAACCAGACTTAGCTTTGTGGTGTAAACGTGGAAGGGAAAGTGAGGATTTTGCCATGAGTGTTGGTGATGATGTGCAGCTGTGAGCAGAAACAGGTGACTTGAGTGAGACTAAGTGACAGGGGGAAAAACATGACAAGAAATTAGTCTAAAAACCTGACAAAACCTGAAAACATGATAAAGACCAGAAAACGTAACAAATGACCTGAAAAACAAAACCGTGACACTCTTAGATTACGCATGTACAATGTATATATGTGTGTGTATTAAATATGCATATGACACCAGTCATAAACATCCATTGGCTGTTAATTCACAAACACCAAACATTGTCCCTGTCCCTGCAGTACAGAGGCAAGTAAGGAAATTCCCCAATTCTCTCCCAGGGGAAGTAGTAGGAAGGCAGAGTCGATGAAAAGCTTTGATGATCATGAAAGACTTGTGATGGAGCAAGTGATGAGATCTCACTCTTGAAAGCTGTGTTAGCTGTCTATGAGTGTGTGCGCGTGTTTGTGTGTGTTTTGAAGCAGGAAAATGTCAAAATATAAATCAACACAAATTTTTGAGGAATATTTATAAGGAATAAGCAGATTAATGCTAAAATAAAGAAATTAAGTTGGGGAAGTGGATTTTAGTAATGTTATCTCATATAACGAAAAAAGAAATTTGGGGAAAAATAAATATAATTTTGAAACTGTCACATAACAGGGGACAGCTCTAATTGTGGGAAAATGGATAAAGGTGTCCAAACTTTAAATTAAGGGTGTCCAATGCTGTTAAAAGTTTGGATAATGATTACAGGTGAGATATTATGCCCTTTTATAACATTTTGACACAATTTTCTGAGGTCTTTTTTAGATGAATTAAATTAATAAATTATGCTTTTTTTTGTACAGCAATTGTCACGGTTTATGTTTTGACATTCTTGTTTTCAGGTTATTTGTTATGTTTTCAGGTTCCTCATGTTTCCAGGTTAATTTCTTGTCATGTTTTCCCCCTGTCACTTAGTTTCACTCTGGTCACCTGTTTTCTGTTTCACAGCTACACATCATCACCAATCACGTCCTTACAGCATATAGTTTCCTGGTTCCCCTCTCTCGTTGCAGAATCCTCACTTTCCCTTCCACGCTCACGCCACGAAAGCTAAGTCTGGTTTTGCCTCATAGTTACAATGCCTTAGTCTTTTTAACTCATAGCCATAGTTTTCACAGTCTTGTTTTCCATAGTGTTGTTTATTTATTATTCACAGTCTTGCTTTATTTTCACAGTCAAGTATTTTTGAGATCCGGCTGTGCAGCGGCCTTGGTTCATGCTTTTGTGTTCTGGGAAATAAACTGCATCTGGGTCCTCCCTTTCTGCATCATTCTTGACAACAAGAATTGCACACAGCATCTCTGGCTTTAGTTACCTACACATCTAGTTACCTACACATTTTGTATCTTAATGTCATTAAATGATTGTACTTAGAGACTTCCATATTTATGAGAAACATGTCAGAAATGTGATTTTGATATTTTGAGAACAGTGTACAGCATTCAATGTAGTAACGAGTGAGGACTGGTGCTGTGCATTGTCGTTTAATTTGAAAGTATTAAACCTCCAAGAACCAGTTTCAGAAGATACTAGTTTTTGTAGTCTAGCACTCAAAGTGCTTTTATACTACAAGCCACATTAATTCATTCACACATATAGTCATAATGTTACAGGCAACATAGTGCTTTTTTACCTCACACACATTCACACACCAATGGACACATTGGCAACGTGGATGTTGTGCTTGAGGGTTTTGTTGTGTCTCCTGTGCATTTACTTTTGTTTCCTTCTCTCGCTCAATATTTTATTTCTACCAAGGAGGTGGTTGAGGGGTGGCTCCTCGCTGACACACCTGCGGACAATCAGACGTCTCTATAAAAGGCTGCGGGGGACTCAACTACGCTGCCAGATAATTCCGCATGTTCGGTCTGAGCCTGTGATGGTAAATTTTATGTCTCAGGACTGACAGACTCTCCAATCCACATTAACCATTTGTATCACCCAGACACGCTAATTGTTTTAAACTATTTACCTCTTAATTAACACTCAGACAAGATAACTGTTTTAACCTCCTGTTTCTTAATTATCATCAAGACTGCATCCTGCCCCCCACTGGAGATGTTGTTACACATCTAAAGAACAAAGCCCCCACCTAAATGCTCTGTATTTCTTTTGTTTGCATCTTTTCATACCATTGCAGCTGAATGGTGTGGACTGATCTTTTTCCTTGCAACGAAGAATAAAAACTTAGCTGGCCGGCAGAAAAAGTAAGTTTCTCTATTTCATTGCTCATCAGAGGTATTAGGAAGGAAGCGATTGAAAACTTCCATAACAAGCCACTTAGTCTTACGAAGATTCTTGTACACGATCCTTGTTGTTGTTAAATTTATAATACTTTGCCTTCTTCTGCTTTTTTCTTTCAGTCCGCAGAGTGTTGTTAGTGTTGCCCCCGGCCACCTGCAGCCTGTGGGGGTTTTAATCGTAACCGTTATTGGCTCTCTCCAGCCATCGGCTGAGTGTTTTCAGTTCACATTTTCCCAAACTGAGTTTGAGTCTACTTTTCCTTTTTTTGTGGATTTCAATCTCCTCTTGGTTTTTTCGTCTCCAGCTCATGGGTCCAGCCTCCTGAGGAGTCGTAATAGTGGATATGGCAAAGTCGAGGCCAAACGTCAAACCACCAACTTTCTAATTGGAAGACGACTGCTCTTCCTCCTGAGCTATAGCCACCCCACTGTAGCTTTCCCTCATTTTGAAATTAGAAAGTTTATTGCAATTTGTTGAAAATCAAATGCTAATTTGTTTTACTTTGTAATCTGTTGCAGTTTTACCCAGATGGTACATTTCCCTTTCAGAGACTTTCATTTTAAGAGGGTGGCTTTGCTGGTAACCCTATTGTTTTTTTTTTTTGTTTTTTTTTTATTAAACCTTTATTTAACCAGATAAAAGGTTCCAGTGAGATTAAAAATCAATTTTTTAAGGAAGTCCTGGCCAAGACAGAACAGCAGCACAAACAAAGAACCATCAATCAAAACAGACACAAGACACTTAAATAATATTACAACAAATAGTGGCAAAAAAATTATAAAAGTACAAAGGTACAATACAAATCATGAAATCAACATCAGCTAAAACAACAACACCTTCACAATTCCTTTTCTAGATCTTTCAATTTGGAATTTAAAAGCATTCAAAGAGATCAGATCTTTGACTTTTAAAACATTCTGTAAAAAATTCCAATCAGATGATGCCAAGTACCCAAATGCCCTTTTCCCATGCTCCGTACAAACATTTAGTTATTGATAAGGTATAAAACTCCCTAGAACGCAGTGAGTATTGAACATCACGTTTTAAATAAATAAAAGAACTGAGGTAAGTTGGGAGCAACCTGAGAATTGCCTTGCCTATTACCTATCTGAAAGTATACCAGTGTGTATGTCTACGAGCTTGTAAACAAAGCCATCCCACCTGAGCATAGAGCTCACAGTGGTGAGTCAGGGCTTTACATTTTGTGATAAACCTGAGTGACGCATGATGAACTGTGTCAATCAGTTTCAATGTCTGTGCAGGGGCACACATGTACATAAGATCTCCATAATCTAAAACAGGCAAAATGTTGCAGCAACAAGTCTCTTCCTTACATTAAAAAAAAAACACAAATTGTTTCTAAAATAGAAACTTAGCTTCAGTCTCAGTTTTTTAACCAGGCTTTGTACATGTGGCTTAAAAGTCAGGCAATCATCAATTAGGATGCTTAGGAGTTAACTAACTATCTGTAGGAGTTAACCCTTTCAATTATTCTTCCTTCAAGAGTGACAAGTGAAGGAATATTCAGTGGCCTACTTCTGACATTTGAAAATAACATTGAAAATAACAGTTTTTTTCTGCATTAAGAACAAGTTTCAAATTAGACAGACTTTTCTGTACAACATTAAATGCACAGGTAGAAGATCAGAGCACTGACCACCAAAACTCACACGTTGGGATCTATCAGTAAGTAAGTAATTTCAAAAGCCTGTATCAAAAGCCTTGGCTAGATCAATAAAAAGAGATGCACAATGCTGTTTTTTATCAAGTGCTAAGGAAATATCATTTACCACCTTTAGAGCTGTCGTAATGGTATTGTGATAGTTCCTAAAACCTGACTGAAAAGGGGATAAGATATTATTTGAATATAAGAAATCTTTGAGTTGTTCACTAATTAAACTCAAGAATCTTTGATAGTACAGACAACTTTCTTAATACAGGTTGGTAAAGTATGAGAGACATTACTCAATGTCAAAGGGATTTAATGACTTTCTAGAACCTCCTTGGGTCATTTAAACTATCAGTGGTACCTGATAAATAAAACTTAGATTTTGTCTTTTTGATTAAAGAAGAGCATTTGTTTCTCTACTGTCTAAAAACAATTCAGTCAGTGCTCAATCCTGTAGACCTCGCCTTAGTCCAGGCTAAATTACCTTCTCGAAAGATAACAGAAATATCAGGGGAAAACCAAGGATTACCCTGCCCTTTAACTCTATACGTTCTAAAAGGAGCATGTTTATACACAATTTTGGTAAAATCATCTTTAAAAAATGACCATGCTGACTCAACATCTGCCATCAGCTCATTCGTATTCCATTTGAAATTGAACAAATCTTGATTAAAAACCCTGATAATTAAAATTTTGAAGGTTTCTCTTGTAAACCAAGCGTGGTTTTGTTTTAGGAATCTTAGTATTACTGACAGCAGCAATTATACAAGGATCTCTTATATCATTGCAAAAGACACCTACTGCAGAGAATTTATATTGAACATTTGTTAAAATTAGATTAAATAAGGTGGCCTTCTCTGGGAATTTAGGATTCAGTCGAGTAGGAGAGTTAATCAACTGTACAAGGTTTAAGGAATCACAAAGAGATTTAAAATAATCAGATACGGGAGTGAGCCAATCCTAGTTAAAATCACCAGCTAAAATAATATCACTGTATTGAGTCTAGATAGAAAGTCTAAAACACTGCAGCACAGTAGCTGTGGCCATGGGAGGCCTATAGCAACAGTTATACCAAGAATCTTAGCAACATCCGATTTGAGAGCTAGGAATTCAAATTGTATGCTAATAGATTCAAAAAGTACCACAGTAACACAAAATGTCGATTTGGTGCAATCCCACCTCCTTTCTTTGCTCTATCTGCACGATGAACAATGAACTAGTCTAAAAATGATAAACGATAAACTAGTCTCCATGACAACCGTTAAGGCCCTAAAGGAGTTTTAACGTGATGCACCTTTGCACGTTGGCATGCTACGCACGTAGAAGCCCAAGTCTGAAAGTCCTTCCTGAGGTCGGTCCGCACAAACTTGGCATCCACCAACTTAACTGAAGCTTTAATCCCAGGGAGTGACAGGGAGTGAACAGCATCAAAAACACGGCGGCCATTGACAATGATTGAAACGTCACAAAGGAGTGTCACACCACCATTCTGAAAAGTGACATTTTCCATACGCAAACAAGACTCAGCTGTGCGCAATGCCTGCACCTCCGAGTCCGTCAGCTGGTCCGCAGCCATCTCAGCATAGTACATTCCCAAAGCACAGTGGCAACTTGGGCATGCGAGAGGCAGTCAGCAACCAAGTTGTCCTTCCTGGCAACATGCTGAATGTCAGTTGTAAATTCGGAAATAGCAGAAAGTTGTCGCTGCTGCCGCCCTGACCACGTTTCAGAGGTTTTGGCCATAGCACGTAAGGGGCTTGTGGTCAAGAAAAGCGGTGAACTCTTGGCCTGAAATGGCGTGTGTGCGAGGAAAAGGGCCAAGAGCTCTCTGTCAAATGTGCTGTACTTTTTCTCTGATTCTCGCAACTTCCTGCTGAAAAAGGTTAGGGGCTTCCAGGCAAACTGCCCCAACTGCGTAATCAGAAGTATCAGAGGTCAGGGTGATAGGCGCTGCAGGGTTGGGATGGGTCAACAAGGCGGCAAGCGCTGTCTTAGCTTTGTCAAATACATGTAACCTCTCCGTGGTCCACTCAATGTCCTGGTTACCCTTCTTCCCCTCATTAACTCAAAGGCACCAATCCCCATAGCAACCGCTGTGTTGCGGAAATAGACACGCATGCGCACTCACATACTACTGAGTGAAATCTGCGGTCGTTAGCCCATAAGCAATTTCTTTTCCGAACTGTTCTGTATCGTTAAAATTTAAGAAAATAGTGACGTTGGTACACGTTTCAGAGGCTATCATTGTCACAGTTTAGTCATCCTACCATCAGTAATTTTCCATTGATCCTGCTTCTGCCCCACTCAGCCTGTCAGTCACACACACCTCATCAGTTCACTCCACTCACCTGTGCACACAGCTGCCTCTCATCACATGCAATCAGCCCAGGATATAGTCACCAGCTCCACACTCTATCCTTTGCCAGATTGTTCTTTGCCATGCAAGTCTTTCCACCGTTCTCCTGCCAGCTTTACCGGTACCGACCTCGCCTGTCCCTGATTCCCTGCTTCGTCTGCCTCCTGGTAATTCGACCCAGCCTTCTGTCCCTGACCAAGAACTTTGCCTCTCCTCTCCTCTCCTCTCCTGATTCCTGTTTGCCGGTTTCTAAACCGTTTGTCTGTCTGCTAGAGTCTCAGTAAAGCCTTGAACTTTTTACCACTGTCTTCTGACTCCTTTGCACTGCAATTAGGTCCATGCACCACCCATTGCAATCATTATCGTTATCAGTCACATAACATGCAAAGGTTGAACAGGAATATATCATGTGGCCCCCACGATTGCCCTAATACAAGCATTTTTATATGTGTTTTTGGTTCTTATTTGTTTCAGAGTTGATAGAAAGAAAGGCTTGAAGATAGGAGAGACATACACAAATGACTATCAGGCAAAAGAGTTCATTCAGTACATCGCGGAGGATGTGAGGAGAAAGATGAGGGCAAGATTGTCAGATGTCAAGTTCATCTCTGTCATGTCAGATGGATCCCTGGACAGTGCAGTGATTGAGGAAGAGATGGTCTATGTCAGGAGTGCCAGTAAGGGGAAGATCAAAGTTGATTTTGTCGGGATAAAAGCTGTTTCAAAGCCAGATGCTACAAGCATAACTGAAGCTGTGTGCAATATAATCGACAGCGAAGTCCGATGCAGTGACGAAAACTGTGATGGCCAAGAAGGTTGAGGACCTATTGAGAGGACTCTACACCTTGTATCGCAAGAGTGGAGTAAACAGAGCCAGCCTAAAGCAACACTTCGGGGAGCTCCACATGAAGGCTTTGATGCCAACCAGAGTAGGTGGAACCAGGTGGCTGCCACATCTCCTCAAAGCACTAGACCATTTCCTCAGGGACTATGTTGCTGTTGTACGCCATTTACAGGAAAAGGTATGATAATTTATAGCATACTAAAACCAGCAGTGTAGGTGGATAATTTAATATTTGTACCTTGCTTAATAATGTGGAACAACCTCCTTACACATGTCTGTTAAAACAGGTAGGAGACACAATACCAGCCAACAATTGCATTGTTTATGTTTATGTGTTTATGTATTTAGCAGACGCTTTTATCCAAAGCGACTTACAAATGAAGATATAACAAGCTATATAAAAAGCTAACAATAAACTACATAGAAGGAACCCACTAGTCCGACTCTGTCAGAGGTGACAGAGTAGAGATAGGGTGCAGGCATAGAAGGAACTGCAGAAAGATAAAGTGCAAAGATAGAGGGGGTAGGTAAGGGGTAGAGGTAGAGGGGGCATTGGAAAAACAAAATGAATATGAGACTAAAATCATATTTGCATAATAATTTGGAATTCAGTGTAAATGTTCTCTGTGATTTAATGCTGTTGTTTTGTTTGTAGTCCCAAGAGGAGACCACTCCTAACAAAGATGGTCAGAGGCAAAAGGCCAAGGGCTTCCTTAACATAGCCAAGGATAGTGGAGACATGAAAAGAACAAAATGCGGAACTGAGAACTGAGGTCTCGGTATAATGATAAATAAAAACACAACAAAAACTAATCAAAATCAGCATCTAAAATATGGTGATTATGTATATGTATGATGTATAAGGTATGTATCATATGTCATACCATTCATTATTTGATTTTAGGTTGTGTTTTTTCACAATATGTATGTAAAGATAAATAATTAATCAAATAATTAATTAATCCATTGATTTGTGCACAACTGTAGACTTGAGCCTAAGCTGAGAGCAGCACTGGAGACGGACATCTATGAGGGAGTTGTCCTGAAACCGACTAAGCCTGACCAGCATGACAAGTCCAAGAATGATCTCATAAATGCCCTGTGCCAGTGCATCACTTCTGGGTTTGCCGATGTAAACAGTGGTCCTGAAGGCAATGCGACTGATAAATTTCCAGTGCTGGCCAGAGACAGACACAAGTGCAGGTCAGTAATTAAAATGTAATGAACAAATATATGCCCATTTATGTTTTAAGACAACTCCTTAAAGCTACAGTCTGTAGTTATGAGAAAAAAGTGGACTTAGCCTCTAGGTCCCTCCTCCTTCCTCTCTGCTGCGCTGCAGCTCTGCCTTCTAAGCTCCTCCCCACAGATATAAATATAACACAAAAATAGTTAGAGACTGCAGCTTTAACTTCGTATCAACGTTTTCCCCTTTGTTCTCAGATTTTGGTGATGATGACGTAGACCAGGTTATTAGTCACTTCCGACCTCTTCTACTGAGAGCTGGAGTGGATATCGACTTTATTCCAGATCAATGGACCATTCCGAAAACACAACTATACACTGCAGGGTTCAGCCAAAGTACTGTTGATTAAAGTAACTAAGGATAAGCGTAAACACAGTAAAATAGTTATTCACCTCGGCGGTAATGACACCTGGTTACGCCAATCGGAGGTCACTAAAATCAATGTTGCATCGGTGTGTAATTTTGCCAAAACAATGTCGGACTCCGTAGTTTTCTCTGCACCCCTGCCAAATCTGACCAGTGATGACATGTTTAGTCGCATGTTCTCATTCAATCGATGGTTGTCTAGATGGTGTCCAGTAAACAACGTGGGCTACATAGATAATTCACAATCTTTCTGGAGAGAACCTGGTCAGATGAGGAGAGAAGGCATCCATCCCACTTGGGAAGGAGCGGCTCTCATTTCTAGAAATATGGACAAATTTATTACTCATCCAAAAATATGACAACCCAAGGTTGAGACCAGGATGCAGAGTTGTAGACTAAAACACACTTCTCTGCAGCTTCCCACCTGCTGCTACCCCCCACAATCAAAAAACACAAAAGGAGCAAATCTTCTTGTGCAAAAAAAAATGTAAACAAAAACTTTAACTGAACAAAAACATCAAACTATTAAATGTGGTTTGCTGAATATTAGATATCTCCTTTCAAAGTCACTGTTAGTGACTTATGGCATTGAGAGTGAACAGTTAACAGTGCTCCCTCAAAATCCTGTCTTGTCTGACTATTTTTTAATAACTTTTGAATTTACATTACTTGACTATACGGCTTCTGTGAATAATTTTACATATAGAAGGTGACTATCAGAGAATGCTGTAACCAGTTTTAAAGAGCTGATTTCATCATGCTTTTCTTCACTGCCATGTGCAGATATGACAGAGGACGGCTACTTAAATTTTACTCCAGTAGAACTTGACTCTCTTGTTGGCAGCACTATAGTTTTAATGCGTACAACACTGGACAATGTTGCCCCTCTGAAAAGCAAGGTAATCAGTCAGAAGAGTTTGGCTCCTTGGTATAATGGTATAAAGCAGACTGCAAGAAAGCTGGAGAGACAGTGGCGTTCCTCTAATTTAGAAGAGTCTCAATTAGTCTGGAAAGATAGTTTAATAACGTTTAAGAAAGCCCTTCGTTAACCTAGAACTGCTTATTATTCATCATTGATAGGAGAGAATAAGAATAATTCCAGGTTTCTTTTCAGTACTGTTGCCAGGCTGACAAAGAGTCCAACCTCTGTTAAGCCAGGTATTCCTTTAACTCTCAGCAGTGATGATTTCATGAGATTCTTTATCAATAAAATTGTTTCTATCAGAGAGAAGATTAATGGAATCCTTCCCACTATTGTCACTGATGTATCATCAAGTGTAGCAGATTTAGAAAGTATCTGCAGAACCTGATTTGTATTTAGATGGCTTCTGCCCAGTTGATCTCTCTGAGCTAACAACAGTGATAGTCTCTTCTAAACCATCAACTTGTATTTTAGACCCAATCCCAGCCAGACTTTTCAAGGAGGTTTTCCCCTTAATTGACACTTCCATATTGGATTTGATCAATCTGTCTTTGTTGACTGGATATGTACCCCAGACTTTTAAGATTGCTGTAATTAAACCTTTACTTAAAAAACCTACTCTTGATTCAGAAGTGTTGGCTAATTATCGACCTATATCCAATCTCCCTTTTTTGTCTAAAGTTCTTGAAAAAATAGTTGCAGTTCAACTTTGTGATCATTTTCATAGAAATAATCTGTTTGAAGAGTTTCAGTCAGGATTCAGAGTGCATTATAGCACAGAAACAGTACTGATGAAAGTTACCAATGATCTCCTCTTAGCCTCTGATAGCGGACTTGTTTCTGTGCTTGTCCTGTTGGATCTCAGAGCAGCATTTGATATGATCGATCACAGAATTCTGTTACAGAGACTTGAACATGTTATTGGGATTAAAGGAACTGCATTAGGCTGGTTTAAGTCATATTTATCTGATAGATACACTGAGTTCCTCAGTGTTCTGTGCTTGGAACAATTATTTTTACTTTATACATGCATTAGATAGCATGGCATACATTTCCATTGTTATGCTGATGATACTCAGCAGTACTTATCTATGAAACCAGATGAAACCAATAGGTTGGTCAGACTACAAGCTTAAGACTACAAGTCTTAAAGACATAAAGACCTGGATGACTCAGAACTGTCTGCTTCTAAATTCAGACAAAACTGAAGTTGTTCTCTTTGGACCTGAGTGCTTCAGGGAGAAATTGTCTAGTTATATAGTATAAGAATTTATCATTTGACGCACATATAAAACTGGTTTCTAGGACTGCCTTCTTTCACCTTTGTAATATTGCCAAAATCAGGAACATCCTGTCTCAGGGTGATGCAGAGAAACTAGTCCACACATTTGTTACTTGAAGACTGGACTACTTTAATTCTTTATTATTGGGCTGTCCCACATATTCTCTGAAAAGCTTCCAGCTGATCCAAAATACTGCAGCCAGAGTTCTGATGAAAACTAACTGGAGAGATCACGTTTCTCCAGTTTTAGCTTCTCTTCATTGGCTCCCAGTTAAATTACTTGTTGTTCCCAGAGTTTCTAAAAGTAGAATGGGAGGCCTTCACTTATCAGACCCCTCTCTTGTGGAATAAGCTGCCAGTAAATGTCCGGGAAGCAGACACCCTTTCCACTTTTAAGATTAGGCTAAAAACTTTCCTTTTTGATAAAGCTTATAGTTAGGGATGGCTAAGGTGATCCTGAAACATCCAATAATTAAGATGCTATAGGCTTAGACTGCTGGGGGACCTCATCTGTCACACCTTTCCTCACGTTGCTCTCTTTTTCCCCCTGTTTAATTTCTCAAATGATATTATGTACATGTGACATTATTGTGGTTTTTAACTTTCCCTGTTCCAACCGGTATCCTTTGAATGGTGTTATGGTGTTTTCCCCCCCTCTTTTCTGGCCAGTTTCCTGAGTCTGGTTCTGCCAGAGGTTTCTTCCTGTTAAAAGGGAGTCGTTCCTTTCCACAGTCGCCACATGCACGCTCAGGACGGGAGATTGGACTGAAGACAAGTTTCGGTGCAATCTGTTGGTTTCCTTAGCTAGGATATTATTTTTTTAATTGGCTCTATATGAATTGGATTATTTTGAAATGAATTCATTGGATTTCATGGGATTATGATTACAATGAATTGAATTCCAATTGGCTTGAATTGGACTATATTATTTAAGTGCCTTGAGATGAGAATTGTTGTAATTTGGCACTATATAAATAAAACTGAATTGAATTGAATTGAATAAAACACTCATCTGGAAGGACTCACCTGGACTCTAAATAAAACTGAACTGAATTTAATTGAAAGAAAAACATCTGATGTACCTTGTGATGACCTTGAACAGTAGGGCTATGGGTCAATTTACAGCGGAATTACTCTTGAGTCTTGAGTAGGTCATTTGTGAAAGGTACAATCCAAATGTGATGCCATCTTTTACTAACTAAAGTTGCATTTGAAAATTTGTTTTCCATGTGCTTGAAAGTTATTGAAAGTGCATACCATAACATCTAATTTTGTATTGTCTGTCTGACCCTGCAACAGGGACCTGGCCTACAGTCAACAGAATGCTGCGCTATGAGTGTCCTGACATCCTAGATCTGTTTGATGCCCTCCTCACCATTCCAACAAGTATAGCTGACTGTGAGAGGGGATTTAGTGTTATGAAGCAGGTAAAGAGTGACTGGTGCTCAAGCCTGCAAGGGGAGACACTTGCTGACCTCTTGAAAACACAAGTGTGCTCACCAGACATCAAAGACTTCGACCCCCGCAAAGCTGTAGAAATCTGGCATGGTGACAGTGCACATGTCGGCCACACTTTGTGAGAAAAGGGAAAAATGGAACTGATTTAGATGGGGGCTCTGAGTCAGAGTCCAAAGTCAGTTCAGAGAGCTCTGACGATGTTTTACTGTTCATATTCAAGCATTTCCCAGTATCCCCCTTGTAAATTAGTCTCTCTGTACATAATTTTGTGTGTAATTGTGTGCATTATCTGCACTAAAACATGTTTAGAAAGTTATTTCAAATAAAAGTATTTAAAATTTTGTACATTCGGGGTAACATTAAAAGAAATCGTCACATTTCTATTTTTTTTTTTAATAAAACATTTGTCAAATTAGACCCCTGAATAGTATGCAAGGGTTCATGAATAATGAAATGTTAGGATAATTTTTGTATGTACTTAAGTTTCATTTTATTGTAATTATTTTAATTGGATATACATTCCCAACTTCAATGCAATACACATTTTTAAGATCATGTAAGGCACCTCATGTGTCACTCTCCAAACCCACAGACGAACACTGGAGGCGTTTAGGTGTGTTTGTGACTGCATGTGAAGAAGCCTCAGATTGGGAGAAGGTGGAGCCAGGAATAGAGTATTCTGAGAAACTGGATGCATATACTAGTCCATTAAATTGGACATGCAAAACCACATGTACACTTACAAGGACAGATCTGGAAGAATAAAGGTGCCATTTACTATGAACTGTAGAACTTATCCTGCCAAAGAGTTTAAATATGTTTAAATATGCTGCAGTATTGAGCCATGGAGCATGTAATGTCGCTACAGGAGGGATAGTAGCAATAATGAACAAGGTTTTTACAGCATATGGTTTTATTAATAATAAAATCATAACATGATAATAAATAATTTTTGTCTAACGTGTCAAATATGTGCAAAATATGATCCATACATATGGCCTAGGACCGGGGCGAGGACAGTTCCCGAGGCTGGAGTACCCTTTTCAACACGTTTGTATGGATTTCATTGAATTAAATAAAGGGGTCTCCCTGGTGATTAGTGATGTTTTACCAAATAAGTTGAAGTATTTCCATATGCACAGGCAGATGCACTCTCAACACTGGTGAATTAGATATTTCCTAGATTTGGAATTCCTGAAAAAATCTACAGTGATAATGGGACGCACTTTGTAAACAATATTATCTTGCTGATGGCAAAGAACTTGAAAATAGATCTCAGAAACCACTGTGCATATCATCCACAATCAGCAGGTTTGCTGGAGAGACAATGAAATAATTAGGTCAAGACTGAAGAAACTGGGAAGAATTGGGTTTACTGTTTACCACTAGTAGTCCTAGACATGCATATTACTCTTAACTAGCACAGGATTAACTCCATTTGAGATAATGTATAATGTATGACCATTTTTACTACCACAGAACTATTCACCGGACATGATGAAGAAAGAGAAGAAACCTTAGCAGGATACATGGTTAAAATGTTAACAAGTAGAGAGATCTCTTCTGTCTAGTCTGTTCTAGGGACAGACAGACAGCAGCCGTGGCATCCATTTAGATTACCAGGGTTTTGTAGGTTAAAAGGAACCAGCTGTGTCTTGTTAATCATTTTTCTTATTATCGTATTCCTAATTCTATGGGATTAAGCACAGATTGATAAAAAACTGAAAGATAATGCATTACAATGAATCACCCTCAGACCCTTGACACAGACCAAAAAGCCCATGTGTATTCTGAAAAGTACATATGTGAAACGTATGTTAATACAAGATTTCTGAAGAATCGCCGGTGTATCAGTTGGAATTTTGCTATAACGAATAGTAGTCCATAACAGGTTATAGTGATCGGAATAAATGACTGGAATGTATACAGCATGACAAAATAATAATTATCATTGTTTGACTATTCCTGATTTTCATTTATTATTATTTTTCATTTTATAAAATGTTCTATTTAATATCCATTTCATATTAATCATATTTTCATTTATTATTCATTATTCTTATTTTTATTTCATACATTTTTTGTTTGTGTATTCATTTTGTGTTTGCTAATCACACATATGTCCATTGCCATTCATTAGAATCAACTGTTCGGAGTGCGACCTTTGATACTGAGTGAGTGATTAAGCGGTCGGTTGCCAGGTAGAAATGGGGCCATAGGAGAATTTTCCCGTAAATACAGCAAATGGGGTTTTCGCTCCTATGCACTGCGAACAGTGGAAAGTTTTCAATGTTAATGATTTAAAATTATTCAATGTTAATTGTACAAGATGCAGAGTTTTTTGGTGTTTAATCCCTTTTTCCTCATAGCATAAACAGGAGGGAATGTTAAAAAAATTATATAGTTATACTATGAGAAAAGCTGCAAGAATAAGAGTTTCTGTGATGGGGGGAGGCCTCCTCCTGTCTTTTGGTTCTCATAATACTATGTAGCAAGCAAAAGTGTTTTGACGGTCTGAACTCATCTTCCCATAACATTAAATGGCTAGTAATGCCTTTTCCCATAACAATGAATGTCCCTTTCCCATAACATTGTGTGGCCAGCAAGCACAAACAATATAAATAGCAATAGTACCATTTTGTTAGTCAGACAACTCTGAGCCAGCTTCCTGACAGGTTGTGCGGACTTGTCTCTTTCTTGCAAGAAATAAATGTTTTGTGTTAATCGTATCCAGTGACTCTGAGCCTAATTTTGAGAGAATTTTTCTAACAGGGTTCCAATGCCTTTTGTCATCTTTCGGCCTGGTACAGTCAGTAAATGTTGCCACACACCAACATGGGCACACACAAGACCTTATTATCTCCCATGGACTCCCACTATCCATCACAGAAATAGGTGGCATTTGTATATCAGATCACCTCCCCATTATATTTGAATTCATAACCCCTTCCCCTCCAGCCAAATCTCACATTTCAGCCTCATATCATATCATATTGAGCATATCACCTCAACTACAGCTGAAGAGTTTGCTGCTGTTTTCATGACCAGTAGTTCCTGCCAGGCGACACTGACTGATCGAATGGCATACGTGGCCTATCATCAGAGGGTCCCAGCCAGCCCAACCGTGGGAATAGCGCGACGGGTTTCTCCAGCTCGCAGGCTCGTCAGACGAGGTCTGAATGCTTTTAATGGGCAGGATTTTGTAAATCCACTCTCCCTATCGGCACCAACCCATGGGTAGTGAGACCGAGACGCCCCATCTGCCCCAGCACAGTGAACACGGAGCCCACCACCGGGTATGCGCTTCATGCCGGGCGGGGTTTCGCGCTCCCTCTCACATGGCGGTGTGACCGGAAAGCATAGAGTTTCTCACAACCTGATCCAAGCAGATGACTTATGGCGGTCCTGCCCGGCAAAAAGCCTAGGGCACCCCGTTCAGCCAGCTGGCAGACCCGCCCCATCCACAGCAAGGTCCACCCCTGCGGAGGGGCTACCTGGTTGATCCTGTCAGTAGCATATGCTTGTCTCAAAGATTAAGCCATGCAAATCTAAGTACACACGGCTGGTACAGTGAAACTGCAAATGGCAATGGAATCAGTTATGCTTCCTTTGATCGCTCTACCGTTAACCTCTTTTTCAGAGAAACTTGAAAATGTGGCAATTCTAGAGCCAATACATGCAAATGTGCGCTGATCTCCGGGGATGCGTGCATTTTACCCATGCGGGGTGCCTCTCGGTGCAACTTTCGATGTTACTTTCTGTGCCTACCATGGTGACCACAGGTAACGGGGAATCAGGGTTTGATTCTGGAGAGGGAGCATGAGAAGCGGCTCCCACATCCAAGGATGGCAGCAGGCGTGCAAATTACCCACTGATAACAATACAGGACTCTTTCGAGGCCCAGAAATTGGAATGAGTATACTTTAAATCCTTTAACAAGGATCAACTGGAGGGCAAGTCTGGTGCCAGCAGCCACAGTAATTCCAGTTCCAACAGTGTATCTTAAAGTGGCTGCATTTAAAAAGCTCGTAGTTGGATCTCAGGATCGAGCTGACAGTTCGCCGCGAGGCGAGCTACCATCTGTCCCAGCCCCTGCCTCTCCTGCTCTTCCTCGATGCTCTTAGCTGAGTGTCCCGTGGGGTCTGAAGCGTTTTTATTTTGAAAAGATTAGAGTGTTCAAAGCAGGCCCGGTTGCCTGAATAGAATCGAATAGAATAGAATAGAATAATACTTTATTCATCTCCCACTGAGGTAAATTCAAATTTGTCAAGTAGCTCATGTCACGACCTGGCAAGACACAAGCGCAAGGATATTTGCAGACAGTAGATCTTTATTTAGGTCACTTAATAATCTCCAAGTCAGAGAGAAAATAACCGGCTATGAAAATCACACTTCTCCCAATATCTATGAAGTGAGAAGTGTGGCTATAAAATTTATCAAAATAATAATCACTCCACTCCACTTAAATAAACATGAAGGGAAATTGGGAACAGGTGAAAACACTTGGGGATCAGGGGAGCCAATCAGCCTGGTGACACAAGAGGAAGGGCAAGTGACCTGAAACGAGAGGAGAGTTAATCCTTCAAAATAAAACAGGAAATGACGAGACAAGACCAACTAAAAATCAAAAGACCTCACCTGTGTGACCCCTCAAAAAAATTATAGAAAAATTATAAATATTTACAATGATTGTATTTTAGACAACAACAATACTACTACTACTACTACTACTACTATCATTATTATAATAATAATCATTGACTACATAAATAAATAACTTTGAGAAGAACATGTCAGCAGCCACTGTTAAAAAGCCGTACGGCTGTGGGGACAAAGAACCTCCTGAATCTCTCAGTTCTGCAGTGCATTGAGATGAGCCTCTCACTGCAGCTGCTCCTCTATCCTGCCAGGATGCTGTGGAGAGGATGTTTATTATTCTCCAAAACAGAATATGATTTCCTCCTTATCCATTGCTCCACTACAGCACTGAGAGGGTCTAGCTTTCTGCCTGCAACACAACTAGCCTTTTTCACTAGTTTGTCCAGGTGCCTACAGTTTTTGTCTGAAGTGCAACTCCACCAGCAGACAACAGCATAGAACAGTGCGCTCTCAATGATAGTGTGACAAAACATGCATATCATATCACTACAGACATTGAAGGACCTGGGCCGTCTCAGGAAGAAGAGACGACTCTGGCCCCTCCTGTACACTGTTTCTATGTTGGCAGACCACTCCAGTTTATTATCCAGCACCACCCCCAGGTATCTGCAGGTCTGAACAGTCTTTTTTTCCCCTCCATCAATGCAGACTGACTGGTATGGAGTTTTAGATTTCCTGAAGTCCACCACCAGCTCTTTGGTCTTGGTAGTGTTCAGGAGCAAACAGTTCTTTTTGGTTCAGTCATGGACTCCACAAGGTCCCTGTACTCCTTTTCCTGTCCACCGCACACACATGCCACAAAACATCAAAACAGCCGTATCATCAGAATACTTCTGTATGTGGCAGAACTCTGAATTGTACCTGAAGTCCAATGCGTACAGGGTGAAAAGAAAAGGAGCCAAAACAGTACTCTGCAGAGCCCCAATACTGCACTCCAGTGACTTTTTTTTGTAACTATTCTTCCTCAATACTCCACCCACTCCTTAAAACCTGTGCTTCCTGGCTCCGCTTGACTTTTTCCCCATTGACAAACTGTCTGTAGGTATAGTGATAATGGAAACTTTGGCCATCGTGCCTTTTGGGGAAAGAAAAGTTCTCCTTAATAGGCAGTGTCCCTCTGATCACCTGCTCAGTCTTCTCTAAATCTGAGAGGAAAGACGACCGCTCAGCTGGGTCAACTGGTGGAGCTGATGATGATCCATGGTACGAAGGGGATGTTGTGGTGGAAGTTGCTGAGGAAGTGACCAATAAAAGACAATGATAAAAAAAGAGGGACCTATAAGGACATTAAATTACAGTTTTGTATATAATTATTAATCTTGAATGTTCTACAGTACAATGAGCAATTTTAAAGGGTGTTTTGCTGTTAACTTACGAGGTAGATCAGCTGTGGTTGCAGACACGGAGGGGACAGTGGGCACAGAGGATGGGGGTGTGAGACAGAGCTCTGTAGAGGATGGAGATGGACCTAAGATAAAATACATACATACAAATACACACATATTAATTAAACACTTTGACCAAATTAATTTCCCAGTAGGTGCAATTCTTATACTTAGAAATTTGACAGTCTTTCCCTCACCTGATGCATTACCCACAGTTGAGCCTGAGGATGTTGACTGGCACTGGGCTGATTCTCTGCCTCCAAAGTACTTTAACAGTGCTCCTGGGGAGGTTTCACATAACTTATGAGTTGATGTAAAATAGAATATGTTTATTTTATTCACATAAATTACCATGCTCTGCAGCAAACAATTTGTGCCAACAACATATCGCAAACTATAACTGGTAGCCTGATGCTAATTCAAGTTTGATATCAAAGGCAAAAATTTTGTTTTGTAGCCCCCCCCCAAAAAAAAATCTAAATCAACTCAAAGTTAAATCTCAGTATTACACAAATACAAACATGTTAGCAATATTAAGCTAGTTAAAAGATACATTTTTAAACTAGCTAGCTAGCTAATTTGCTATTAATGGACATTATACTACTAAGACATGCAAACATACCTTCATCTTGGCGTTTTTCTCCTCTTCCTCTGTCTTTTCTCTGCCCCTGAAGGATATGTCCTTTTTTGTGACATTGTTTTGCATTCACCTGTGCTTTTCAATGAGCAGGAGGCACACATTACCGGTGTAGTGGAGCTTTGACAAGAGACAGTAAGAATCACTTGACATAAAATTGTGTTTTTGTACAATAATATATATTTGATCATATAGAAATCATCACTCATTCATGCAAAAAATAAAATTTTGTCAATTGCTCTTGGGGGCCTCCTCGTAGCCATGGGGCCCTAAGCAGACATTTAGTTTGCTTATGCCTTGGGCCGGCTCTGCACTCACCCAGAAACACTCGCCCAAACCATAAGATTGTGACCATTCTTGTCAATGCAGAGGAGTGTAGGGCTGAATGATATGGTCGGGAGATTGGACTGAAGACAAGTTCAGTGCAATCTGTTGGTAATAGCTAGGATATATATTTTTTAATTGGCTCTATATGAATGAATTGGGTTATTTTGAAATTAATTAATTGGATTTCATTGGATTATGATTACAATTAATTTAATTCCAATTGGCTTGAATTGGACTATATTATTTAAGTGCCTTGAGATGACAATTGTTGTAATTTGGCGCTATATAAATAAAACTGAATTGAATTTAATTGAATTTAAAATGTAATTGCGATTTCTTTCTAAATATTGCGATTGCGATTTAATAAGCGATTATTTTTTAAGTCACTTGTCTTTTGTATTTTTCAACAAATATAGGGATTATATTTTTTATATATCTATTATATATCTATTTTTTTTTATATTTGTGTCATAGTAGACAAACTCAGTTGTTTTCAGCTCTGAAGTCACTCTTTGCTTGCATTTTTTATACAGCTCCGGTATAGCAACCTGGCTCAAATATGTTCGGGATGGCACGGTGTACTGCTTATCCAGTGTATTAATTAAGGCTGTAAACCCAGGCTTGGTCACCATGGTGATGGGCATGCCCCTTGCCAAAAACTCGTTATTGCTTGAGTAATTTCTCCATGCTGTTTTGACGAAATTTCATATGGAGTCACGCTTTCCAACATTTTCGGTGCTGATGTTTCTGCTGGTGGGTGCGCACCATGCTTTCACGACTCGTTGCTATTTTGACACGCACACGCTCTCTTTCACAAACACACATGCGAGATGCATGCGAGAAGTTAATGTCAATGTAACCTAAAGCAAAAGGCTTCAATGAAGATAAAGGAAAAACAAAATCCACAATCCAACAGTGCAAACCCAACAAAATACTTAGTAGTCTATCCATGGGTATTTATCTTTCCAGCTAGCTTGAAAAGTCTGACCTTTTTTCTGCCTAACATCTGCACTGCTACTTTATATTTTTGGTATTTTCTGTAACAAATTTGTCCATTTTGTTGGCTAAATCAACCAGCCCCGAAGCACCCACGGAATCGGCACCTATGCTGTCGGGTGTTGTATTGATGATGTGATACGCTGCTAATCGCCATTTGAGCCATGTAATTACCATATAAGGCTTTATAGTGTTTTTTTAATGTTGAAACAAGTTATTCGTGTTGCCTTGCGAGGTAGCAACAGTAGCAAGACATGTTTTGCACAATACCTGGTACTGTGCAGCATCCTTTTTTTTTAAAACTAAATAATTCACCACAACTGAAGTACTATTCCTCTGAGACTGTCACGGTTTATTTTCCATTTTACGTCTTGTCTCGTCATTTCCTGTTTATTTTGAAAGATCACTAATCTTGTCCTCTCGTTTCAGGTGACTTGCCCTTCCTCCCGTGTCAAGAGTCTGATTGTCTTCCCTGATTCCAAGTGTTTTCACCTGTTCCCCTTGGTCCCTCGTGTGTTCAAATAGTCTGCGTTTCCCTTGTCTTGTGCCAGTATGTTGTCTCTTTTCGAGCGTCATTACCAGCCACCTTGTCTTGCCTCCACAGTTTCCACGAGCCTGCAGCGAGCGACTCTCCTGAAGTGCGGTCTTGTGTTGTAATTTATCCTTGTACCATAGCCTTAGTTATTTATTGAACGGTAAGTTTCATAGCTTTGTTTTTCCTCCATTTTCACAGAGTGATTTTTCGTTCTTACTTGTTATAGTCGCCTCCGTTAAAGGAGAGCTTCAAGTTAAAGATAAAGTTTCATAGAGCCTCTGTTTTGAAAGAGTGCGCCTTTGTTTTATTCCGCCTCACTTTGAGAGCGTGACTTTGTTTTGTTAAGAGTTCATAGCTTTTGGTTTTCCTCCCGTTGTGGAGAGATTTTAAGTTTGTTAACTTTCATAGCCGGGCTCCTCCTCCCTCGTAGATACGGAGGAGAGCGCTTAGGCGTTTATAGCCCTTTTCGTTTGCGCTGCGGGAGATCGCCCTGCAGTGCCATGTTCTGTCTTGTGTTTGGTTATTTAAATAAACCACCTTGAAACCACGACCCTGCACCTGCGTCCTGAATCCCTCTCCGGTACTGACACAAAGTTTGGTAGACTTCCTCCCAGTCTGAGTCAAGGAATACTATCATTTTTACCCAAACCTTAAAAAGACTTATTAATCATTGAAAATGGATGCCCAATCTTTGTCCTTAATAACGATTACAAAATTTGTGATTTGATATTTGTGAAAAGACTCAGATCTGTTCTAGACTCAATAATTTGAGAAACACAATCTGGTTTCATGCAGAAAAGACAGATCTCAAGCAACATTTGTCAAGTTTTAGATCCTGGACAACTCGTATATTATCGCTGATGATATCTTTATTTTTTTCCTTGATTTCTATAAGGCCTTTGATTCTATAAATCTATATAATACTATTTCATACTCAGTTGTTTTGAGAAGTTTTTTTTTTTTTTTTCATGAAAATCTTGTACAATTACGTCAACTGTTCAATCAAATTCTACAATGGAACCGCATCAAGATTTGACCTTAAAAAAGGAATCAGACAGAGCTGTCCAATTCACCCTATTTATTTCTGTTAGCCACACAGGTTCTTGCTGATCATATCCTTAATAACAACATAAAAGGCATTTCTGTCAAGGACGGTGGTGAAGGTAGGACCCAGATGCAGTTTTTTTCAAAAGTAACAAGGTTTATTAATAAAAGGGGAGCAAGAACAAAAGGCACGGCAGTGCCGGATCTCAAAAATACCAAACTGTGAATTAACAAGACTATGAGGCCAAACCAGACTTAACTTCACCGTGACTGTGGCATGAAGGGTTAGTGAGGATTCTGCAATGAACGAAAGGAAACCAGGAGATTAAATGCTGTGGAGGGAGTGATTAGTGATGACGTGCAGCTGGTGACAATGAAACAGGTGACATGAATGAGACTAACGTGGCAGGGGAGAAACATGACAAGAACCTGAAAACATGAGAAAGAAAACTATTAAAACTGACAATTTCAGTTGCAGGATGAGAAATAATAATGAGCTAGTTAGCTGATGATACCACACTCTTTCTAAAAGATAGCAGTCAAATCTCTTCAGTTACTTAAAATCTTTTCCAGGGCTTCTGTCTTAATATCAACAAATGTGAGCTTTAACCAATCAAAGACCTGTGCTTCTACAGCCATCTGTAAATTGGATTACACTTGAGTGTAATCATTGCCAAAAATCAAATCGAAAGATGTTCACAAAATTTTGAGCCTATAGCTGATAAAACTAAAGATACTCTTCAATCAATTCAAGCATTACAGCTATTTTTGGTGCAGTCCTACAGGAAATAATACTGTGTTGTAATCTATCGTCCATCTAAGCAAAATAAGGAATTTATAATAGAGCTCTCAGACCTACTTGCTGATCTAATGTCAAAACATGACAGTCTGTTGATCTGTGGTGATTTTAATGTTCATGTCTGCTATCCTTCTAACCAACTCGGGATTGAGTTCCAAAGCCTTTTGTCATCTTTCGACCTGGTACAGTCAGTAAATGTTGCCACACACCAACATGGGCACACACTAGGGAGATAATTGACCTTATTATCTCCCATGGACTCCCACTATCCATCACAGAAATAGGTGGCATTTGTATATCAGATCACCTCCCCATTATATTTGAATTCATAACCCCTTCCCCTACAGCCAAATATCACATTTCAGCCTCACTACACTACATATCACCTCAACTACAGCTGAAGAGTTTGCTGCTGTTTTCATGACCAGTAGTTTTAACACCCATCATGAACTTTCCCTTCTCTGTGTACAGAGACATTTATTTCCTCCTTTCACTCCGCATGCTCAGGAATCTTGGACACTATTGCTCCATATCGGTCTATCTCTGCTAAACCTAAGCCTGACCCGTGGCTCAATGATGCCACCTTCGGTGTCGCTGCAGACAAACCGAACACAGGTGGAAGAAAGATAGGCTACATGTTTCACTTGGCATTCTGAGGGACAGTCTTAATGACTACCAAAAAACTGTTTAAGAGGCCAAATGTCAATATTTGTGAACTGTCATTTCCACCAGCTGTAATCACCCTCAGGTGTTATTTAATACTATTCAATCTATTACAAACTCATCCAATAATGTTCTGAAAAATGTGTCAGCGGCAACCTGCAATGAGTTTTTGCATTACTTTGTTGAAAAAGTAGCCTCTGTTAGACAGACTATTGGTAATGCAGCTATTGCTAGTGATGTGTGTCTTTCTGCCATCACTTCTGCTGTGTTTAATGTGTTTGAGCCAGTGTCTCTGTCCCTTCTGCTTGAGAAGTGGTCCAGGGAATAAGATCCACCAACTGCCCACTGTCCAAGTCTTCTCATATTTATCTGTAGTTGCCTCAGTTCAGGGTCTGTTCCAGAAGTATTCAAACATGCTGTGGTCAGACCTCGCCTAAAAAAAGCCAACCTCAATCCTGCAGTTCTGTCACACGTTTTAGAAAAAGTTGTTTACCTCCAGCTCCAATCATTTGTGGATGATAATAACATTCTTGAAAAGCATAAATCCAGTTTCAGAACTCGCCACAGTACTGAATCAGCACTACTTAAGGTGCATAATGACATTCTCACTTCCTTCGATGCCAAGAAACCTGTGATGCTTGTGTTGTTGGACCTAACCACAGCATTTTATACGTCTGGCCCAACATGTAGGGCTGCAAGGTTCGGTGCTGCAGTGGTTTAGGTCCTACCCCACAGGAAGAACATTCTCTGTGATGATTGGTGACCTCTCCTCCTCATCAGCTGCTCTGTTTTCTGGCGTTCCACAAGAGTCCATTTTGGGCCCTGTTTTGTTCTCATTATATCGCCTGCCATTAGGCTCAATATTCTAAAGCACAACATCTCCTTTCATCTGTATACAGATGATCTACCACTCTATCTGCCCATCATGTCAAACTCTCCAGATGCCATGGAGTCCATCCACAAATGTCTGAGACATTAAACTCTGGCTATCACAAAATTTTCTCTCCCTAAACGAAAACAAGACAGAATGTATGTTGTTTGGCTCATCAAACCCGCCTAGTACTACACCTGGTCTTGGTCCACTGGTACCCTACTGTAATAATGTTGTTAAAAATCTGGAAGTGATATTTGACTCCAGTCTTAAATTTGAACCACAAATTAATGCAGTAGTGAAGGCAAGCTTCTTTCAGCTTTGCCTCTTGCAAAAGTTAAGCCGTTTCTGAGCCGCTGTAACCTGGAAACAGTCATCCATGCCTTTATTAGCTCAAGGTTAGATCACTGTACATTGGACTTAGCCAACCATCTCTCCACCGCCTACAACTGGTACAAAATGCTGCTGCCAGGCTCCTAACTAACACTCGTAAACACGACCACATCACACCTGTACCTTACTCCCTCCACTGGCTACCTGTAAAATTTAGGATCCAGTTTAAAACCTTGTTATTTGTTTTCAACGCAGTTAATGGCCTTGCACCCCCCATCTTGTGTTATATGTAATCTACTTTTAAATCTACTTTTGGAATTGTGAAGCACTTTGGTCAATCTCTGGTTGTTGTAAGATGCTATATAAATAAATGTTGATTGATTGATTGATTTAAAGGGTTGGTCTTGATCTCAAACGCAGAAGGTATATCCCAATTAACTTATGCCGCTTAATCGTAATCTGAATAATCAGACACTTAAAACAATTGATTGCCTTTTGTTTGATTTTATTTGGAAGAATCATATTCACTATACAAAAAAAATTTGTTCAAAATTTGGAGGCCTAAACTTTTACTCTGTAATCATAGTGTTGATAAAATCCTGAAAAAACTCTTTGCATTTCATAAACAGGCATTACTGTCTTGGTCATTGATCTATAAGCACTATTTTTCCCCTTAGATTTTATATAATGGAACAACAAGTACATTCTTTATAAGAACAAATCTCTGTTCCTTCAAAACTGATTCAATGACCACATACTGCTGGTGGGTCAGCTCTTTAAGAATGACAGACTTCTGTTAAGATACGATGAGTTTAATGCAAAGATCAATGTTGCTGTTTCACCTAAAGAATATTCTATGGTCTTTGATGCTATTCGTGTCCACTTTGATGTGGTCGTCCTTTTCAGAACTGTGGGAAGAACGCTGAGATTCCTCTTTTATTGAATGTAACTGACACTCCAGTGGCTAAAATATGTTTCACTACTGGCCATAAGAACAATAACAGAGCGATTTGCGTTCCGTTTCAACTAGAAACAGTGTCTAGATCTTATATTCATTCTCATTGGAGTCAAATTTTTCTAAACAACAAAGTAAAAGAGTGTACTATAAAATGTTACATAAATTTTACCTCACTAATCAGTATCTAACCAGGTTTATTGAAAACAAGAATGCTAATTGCACATTTTGCAACACTCACCTTGAAACTGTCACTCACCTGTTGTTGTGCCTGGGTTTTTGGTTGTTTTTCTCCTGTGCATTTTCTTTTCATTTGTATCTCTCTCTCAGTGTTTAGTTTCACCTGGAGGTGGTCGAAGGGTGGCTCCACTGTTGTGTCCAGTAACACGCGGACAATGACTGTGTGCTCATGGCATCTTTATTGTTTGTGTCTTACCGCCACACCTACACACATACACACACATCTTTATAAGCTACACTTTCTGGCAGCCGTAATGCTGTCGTGACCACTCTGTTTACGGCATCACTGTACACTACATTTATCCCACAACCTTCTAAAGACCCCATATAAGTGCCAGTTGGCTTATAACAGGTTAGTGGAACAGAACATTGTTAAAGGCCTGAATGTGGCTAACCTGACTAGATAAACTGGGTAGACTGCCAGTTTACCCACATATGTACTAGTCTAGAGTTTCAAAAGTTCGTAACATATTCGCTGAGATAAGAGGGTCTCTGGTGGGCCCGAGCAGGACGAGCCTCAGGCTGAAAAGGCTCAACTGGTGCTTCTGGTTCAGGTGGACGTGCAGCTGGGACCTTTGGCTATGTAATAGGGAAGTCCCCGTTGCCTGGTCAGTGGCGGATGGTGGGGACCTGTCTAAGGCGGTTGGCATGCCAATATGAACCGTCGGTCAAACAAAAGGTGGCTGGTCCCAACTATTCCATGATCTGCTGTGGGGCAGACCAGAATGAGAGCAGCTTGTGGGACCAATGGGGCTGACGGATCCGGAGCCAGTCTGACACTATGAATGCGGGCGTTTCGCGCAATGTTTCCTGTTAAACTTGCTGCTCTGCCACTCTATCGCAACGCTACTGGAGGATCACCTGTTGGAGGGCGTAGGCGATCCAGGGGAAGCTGCAGTTCACGTCCGTCCCATCAGGACCACACAGACATTGTTCCAGCAGGAGAGGTCGTCCTTGACACGTTGGAAGGTGCTATCTGGAACTCTGGCGGGCCAGCCCTCTTGAATGAAGGCATAGAGCTGAGTGAACACAGGGTCCTGTGCAGATGCTGCTTGGAGCTCTTGGAGGAAAACAGCTGTCTGGAGCACCGTGTGCAGCATGAGAACCAGTTCTGGCACAGAAGGTTCTTGGGCGGTGTCTGGCTCAGAGCTGGGAGTAGCTCTGGAGAGCATGTCTGCCATAACGTTCTCCCTGCCAGGCGTAAACTGTGTGGTTTACACTGTGTGAGCCTGCAGTCTCTCTGACCACCGGTAAAGACGCAGCGGCTTGTGTCCTGATCTGGTTGTGACCAGCAAGGCTGTGAGGGCCTGGTGGTCTATCCGCAGAGGGAAGTGCTGCCCATACATGTGCCATTGTTCACAACATGCTAGCGCCTCTTTCTCCCCCACCGAGTACTTCTGCTCAGCAGAGGTAAGTGACCTTGAAGCAAATGCCACTGGGCGCTCTGTCCCTTGCTGAAGTTGGGACAGGACGGCGCTGGCTGCAGTCTTGGTGGCATCACAAGTCACGAATGTGGGGCTCCGCAGGTCAAAGTGGGCGAGCACAGGTGGAGAGGTAAGCTGGGATTTAAGCCGACGGACTGCGATGGAGCATGCAGGGGTCCAAGACCAGGGTGCGTCCTGCTTGAGGAGGATGTGTAGCGGTGCCGTGATTTCAGAGTAGTTTGGAAGGAAGTGCAGGTAAAAAGCGGTCATCCGTAGGAATGACGACAGCTGCACGGGGCAGGAGGGCTCAGGCAGGCGCAGGATGGTGTCGACATTTGAGTGGAGTGGGCTCAGGCCATTGGTGGTCAGAAGGAACCTCACAAACTCAATGACAGGGGCTGCAAAGATGCACTTCTCTCCATTTAACGTGAGGTTGTGACGAGCGAGAACATCGAGCACCCTGGACGTCGTGCAGGGTGGACGTTGCTCCATGCACTACAATGTCATCCAGATATATAACCACACCTGGGATGCAGGCCAAGATGGTGTTCATGATCTTCTGGGAGCAGCTGGGGGCGGAGCTGAGGCCGAAGGGCATGCGGGTGTAACGAAAAACCCCCATGTGGGTCACAAAGGCAGTGAGATTATGGCTGTCTGGGTGTAGAGGAACCTGCAGGTAGCCTTGGCGAAGGTCGAGCTTGGAGAAGACCGTTGAGCCGTGGGACTTTGCAGAGAGCTCCTCCACCAGGGGCAGTGGATATTTATTTGGAATAAATATGCTTGACCTCCCCGAGATCGACACAGGGACACAGGCCACCCGACTTCTTCTTCACCACCTCCAGGTTGGAGATCCAGGACGAGGCGTCAATGCGCTAAATGATGCGAGCATCCAGCTCACAGCTCGGCTGTGACGCTGTCGCATAGAATGAGGGGAGACGACGCAATTTGAGAGGGACCCCCTCAGTATAGTCATAATGTTATGGCTGATGGATTTATAAACAATCAGCCAACACTTTGACCCTGGATGTGAAGCAATGAAAGAGGGGTCCATCCTGACCTCAGGCTTCCAGGAGATGAAGGAAGCTGAGCCTGGTGGGTGAATCTACCATAAAAACCTCCTCTCCCTACCCTGTAGACAGCTGCCCGGTGATGCTGTCCTTGGTGATTCTACCTGCAATACATGAGGAGTATTCAGACAATTATCAACTCACAACAGAGCAGTCTTTTCAACAAGGTTTGCCACTCAGCAGCAGAATGAATGCTTAGAGGACAAAGGCATCAGGACCAGAGGAGAGAAGTGATTTTCTAACAAATGCACATGCAAACGGTACATGCACACACATCCAATGCACACACACACACATGCCTGGCATTATATTGAAAAAAGGTTGGAAGTATGTTATGTAATGATACTCATCTTGTCTGCGTTCAAATACTTAATATCTCATATGAAGTGCAAATTTTAATGTTCAAGTAGCAGAAAAAAATGGACACTGGCCACCAATCTATTTACAGCAGTGTTTTATTATCCACTTAGAGACTCCTAGGCGATTAAGCTTTAAATGTAGTTACAAATTCCTTCATTAATTCCACACAGAAATGCCAACACTGTATGTGGTAGTGATAATACATGCACAGCCAGCATCGTATCATGGAAAGCTTTAAAAACAGACCATATTAACATATTACGACAAACATCAGACAGACACACTATTATCATCCTAACAGAGTCGTGTTTGCTTTCACATCATGAAATTAAGGTAAATATTCACTGTCCTCAAAAGTATCTTTATCATGAACCCAATGAATGGATACACGAAGAAACTATAAACAATAGAAACAACTATTTTGAGCAGAGAGGGGCCAAGGGAATGAGCACCCTGTTGAAGCATATCTCAGCAGACTCCATATGACAGCACAATGCTTTGGATTAGCTGCTGTAAGCCTATTAAAGTGGTTTAGACTGGGTAGGCTAGTGCACAGTGATATAAGGTGGGCAGATGGAGGCTGGTTACAGGACACCAACAGGCCATTATACTTTTGCACTATCCTTGTGCATGATATTCAGGACAGTACACTACCCATGAAGGAAACTGCTGTATTTCAAAGTTTAAAACATAGTTATGAATTATGAATACAAACAAATAAAACTGCTGCAATGCACATTTATTTCTTCCCATTTCTCAATGGTCCCTTTTACGGTCAGATTAGGATAACTTTTTTTAAATCTTAGTGTTTTCTGCAAAGGCTCCAGCATTGATTGTAAAAAAAGTCATGTTTGTCTTTGATCAACTGAATATAAGTCCATGAGTGAGCACTGATTTAGCTTCAGTTCAGTATTTTGATAGTTTTTACTTTATATATGTGCATTGTTAACATTCTGTAATCTAAGGCAGAAATATACTCTGCGGTATTACTTTAATTACAGGACAACACTTGCAGGCAGGAGCAATACACCAGACAATAAAAACTTGACTCTGTTTCATCTAGATTTTTTTATGGTATGCACTATTCATAAATCAGTTAAATAAGAAAGTAATTTATCTTTATACCATATACTATTCTCCTTGTGGAGTGAGTGCAGACTCAGGGAACTCCCCGAAGGTATTAAACAGGTTTTCCAAGCAAATGCTCACTCAACAATACACCTTGTTGTCTTGGATATATCAAAGATGACATTTTGTTTTAGTTTTAAACTGTGTTCAACACTGATTCAACTTACACTTACACTAAGAGCTATGGCTATGGAATATGTTCAGCTTCTTTTATATTAGGCTCAGTAAATATGATCCTTTATCCCCTGATGTTGAAAATGGCAATAAATGCCAGAATAACACGGAAATGCTGTTTTCTTGTGACTTTAATTGAGGTGGTTACACAGTGTACAACAGTATTACTGAGTTTCAAAAAGAAAAAAAAAAACTAATTAATGAATATAGCTAATATATTTTGTCACTGTGTCTTCACATCTTTCCAGCATCCTGTGGATCAATGTAGCCATCTGGTGGCAACAGTGAGCTGAAACGCAGCAGCGGCAGATCCACAGGCGGGCAGCGTTCCTTTACCGGGGCCCAGCCCTCTCTGGCGCCCCTTGCAGGTGGAGGTGGTGGGGGGAGGTCAGAGTCAGTAGGGCTGGAGTAGCTGTCATCAGGATGGAGGTGGTTGTTGTTTGGGTCAGGAGGGGAGATGCTTCTACTGCTTTGGCAGTGAACAAGGAATGCCCCCCGGTGGTGACGGTGATATAGTGTGCCAGCCACTGCCAGCAGTGTCAGAATAAGGGAGCTGAGCAGGAAGAAAAGCACGTAGACGCCTTTAGTCTCAGAGGACAGGCCTGAGCTACAACCTGTAGGCAAACAACAGGAAGTCAGTAACCAACATACAGAATTCGGTGGGGCAGTCTAATCATGGTCAGTCAGAACATTTGTACCTGTGGCCTTTGCATCCACACAAATGGTTCCTCCTGCTCCCAGGCGAGACTCATCCTGAAAGCCTGGCCTGCAGTGGCAGGAGTATGAACCAAAATGATTTACACAGTCTGCATTAATGTCGCACAAAACCAGCTGGGTTCCACACTCATTTACATCTGAAATACAAATGCATGCTGGTGAGATCACTCAGTTTCAAGTGTTTTTTTTTTTTTATTAAACCATGTTATTTTTCTGTGGGAATTGAGGCACCTTGGTAAGAAATTAAGCTGGAGAAATACAAAGTAATTTTTGAAGTGGATAGCACTTGGACAATCTGAATTGAATTTTCTCTCCCAAACTGAAGTACATTAGTTAACCGCCGCACTATTGCACAGAGTCAGTACTCAGAACAGATATGCCTACTGAATGCTGACAGTACAGATCAGTGCCTAGTAACACTTCAAAGCCATGTGGACTCAATACTCAAGCCCTACTGTACCTGCGGTGGACACAGACATGATGACAGCATTCATGCCATTGACTCTGAGGTTAACACCTGCGGCGAGTAGGCCTTGCATGGCAGAGTGGACAGCCCTGTGAATCTGCACACCTCCAGGCCCTTGTCCAATCTGCAGCCAGAGGATGTACAGCGCTCCTGCATTCAACCTGCAACCAAAACCCAAGATGTATCACATGTATTTTAACAGCTTCTATTCTGTTGATGAGCTGTTAAGGGGGTTGTTTTGATAAACGTCTTTGAGATGAGCCACTAATTTACAACACTGTTGTTTACTTTTCTTCATCCAAAAATATTTAGGCTAAAAACTATTCTCAGGACTGGTGTGTAAGAGAAGTAGTATGTAACAAGTTCAGTGTGAGTATGCGTTAACATCTTTTTTTCCTTTTGCGTTCTTCTGCCTTTTGCAACATTCCTGATTTATATAGAATTTGTTTACCCAACTAAAACTTAGAATTCAGTGTGTACTACAGGACTTTTGTGGGGCCGTTCTGAACAAACCTTTTAATTCTTTTTGAAGACAGGGATAGTTGTTTGTGCAGAGCATCCAGCTGCTTGCTGATCTAAAGAAAAATATGAAGTGGTGCAGTGAGCCTCTTCACATAGAGGTTATGTCCCGTTTGTCATGCTCCTTTCAAATATTATCCTTTTTGTTTTGCTTTCTTCGTCAACATACCAAAGCCTTTATTGACAGTAGCAGTAACCTGGCTAGATTGTCCCAGGACTCCTCCAAATCCTGACTGAAATTTACCTCAACAGCTACTTCAAACAGGTAATCTGATCAAGAGAAAAACTTTTGTTAATTTTGTTATATTCATCCATTTTCTATACCCGCTTAATCCAATGTATGGTTGGGGGAGGGTGGTGTTGGAGCTGGAGTTTATCCCAACTGTCATTGGGTGATAGGCAGGGTACACCCTGGACAGGTTGATAGTCCATAACAGAACCACGCAGAAACAAAAGAGACATAACCATCCACGCTCACACTCATTTCCATGAGAACATGCAAACTCCACACAGAAAGGCCCCAGCCAAGATTCGAACCTGGAATCCTCTCGCTGTGCAGCCCATAATCGTTAGTCAAATACTCACCACCAGGAAGATGTGGAACTTCAGAGTTATTCTTAATGTTCTCTATGAGAGAAAAGGAAAAACAAATTAAAGAAAAAAAGATTACCTGGATGTATAACATGTACTTTGAAGTTTGAGTCCTTCCTACAGCCTGAAAGACGACACAGGTTGTTTGATTTAGCCACAAAAATGACTGTTGGGTTAATGCAACATAGAGTTTTGATTGAATGAGTGACTAAATAAATAAGACTGATCTTAGACGTTGGTGACATGGTTACAGTTGCACGAAAAGAAGCAAAAGTTATGGAACTTTTAAGTTTAACCATGCAAGTTAAACTGTTCAAATGCCATAAGTTTAACGTAAGTTAAAGTAATGCATTTTTGCAACCCATCCATAAAGCCCAATCACTCATCTGGATTTTATTGATCTATAACCAATGCCATGGCCACTATCACAGTTAAATACAACTAAACAAATTTTTCCTCTTGATAATAGTGAAATATTTACAATAATGTTGACCACTGAATAACAGTCTAGGTTTTTATATCAATTATAGGTTTCTTAAATCCCCATTTCATCTTCAAGTGTTTAGAGCGTAACAGAAAATACACCTGATCTTATGACTTACAACTCCTATTCAACCATACATTTTCTATACCTACTTTACGAGGGGGCCAGAGTCTATCCCAGATGCAATTGGGCGAGAGACAGGGTACACACCATGGACAAGTCACCAGTCTATTGCAGGGCCAACACAAACCTTCTTGCTGTGAGGTGACAGTGCTAACCACTTAGAATTCCTATTTAAATGGATTTTTATTAGTTCAAACTCCTGAAAGTAATCTGCACAAGGACACTCAAATATCTAGTATGTATCAGTAGTTCATGTAAACAAGTTAAACTGGAGGAAAAAAAAATATGCAACGTTATTGAGGAGACGGCATTTTCCAGCTCAAATTTACTCACGATTGTCTCTGTAGTCTGATCGCTGCTCCACCATGTTGGAGCGAGGATGGTTCTGGTCATTGTGCTGTGCTTTGGGTCTAACAGAGGAGGAAGGACTCTGGTCTGAGGCCTCCCTGACCTTCAGTCTGTTCTGATCATCTGTGGCTTGCTCTGAACCATGACCAGTCTTCCACCCCTCTGTCTTGCTCTGTGGCCTGCTCTCACCATCTGCAGTAGAAGCTTCAAACACATTCCTTTGTGCTGCTGAGGCATTTGTGTTGGGTTTGAGCCCATTATGTTGACTGTCATGTTGTTGCTGTGGAGATGGAGGGAGAACCGCTGAGTCAGACTGGCTTGAATGGCTATGTGCGACACCTCTTCCTGACCGAAATGTCCTTTGGATGGATGCTGGCACTGTAGGTGAAGCCATGAACTGATGATAGACATGGCTGTAGTTTTCAGAAGAGGGGTAATGGTTTTTACCCTCCTGAGAGAAGACAGGGTGAATGGTATTTCAAAATTGTCTTGCAAGATTGGCCTCACAAAAGCTATAATACTAGAAAATAAACATGTGTACTTCCTTTCTAGAGGAGAAACTGTGGGCATGCATGACATGTTGAGAATGTTTACAGGAACATCCCTTTAGTCTGTGTGATAATGTAGTGGTGTAAGCTTCAGCAGACAAGATGAGGTCAAACATTTTAAATTACTTCAAGCCGGACACTATTTTTGAGTGTACCAAAACAGTTTATGACTGTAATTATGGATTTGTAAAACCATCCATTGATTCCAGCAACATCCTCTGCAGTGTAGTTTATGACACATTGTTTGCACACGAAATACTGACTTCTGCATTTTTACAACCGGTCAATAAATCTATGCTTTTTCTATGCTTAATTTAGTTGCTAAAACTTTACCACTTCCAATGTTAAGAATGTAGTCGTTAATCCAGCAAGTTTGTGCACCCACCTCTACATCTCCATCTGTACCCTCAGATTCCCACGGCATCCCAGCAGTCATGGCTACATGTTGATCATAATAATCATACATCATTTCAGAATTTGCCAGCTCCATCTGTTCACTGTTCAAAACCGATCCAAAATCACCTAGGTCTGTCAGACCAGGTTCAGGCACTTTCCTTCTCCCTGTAAAGCCTTCCTGTGGATTGTAAACCACTGGTGGTCCAAATGCCTGGTAGCGACCATAGAAGCCCCTGAAAGAAGAGCTTGGCCAGCCACCAATCAGTTGCACCACATACAGAGTGTTGGAGGAGGATGTGTACTTGGCCTCTTGCCAGCACTTCTGCAGCACCTTCTGCCCCCCAACTGGCTCATCCACATGAATCTGGTCCTGTTTGAATTGGCAGGTCTTGTCAGGGGTTAAGTCCTCCAGGTGGAGATGAATCCTCTTCTTAGGATCAACCTGGATGGTCCAGTTGCACCACAGAGGTGGGTTGGAGCACAGATAGTCGGGGGAGAAAAACTCACCACTGTCACTATGCAGCAGCTGGTGGCAACTCCGTAAGGCGAAAAAAGCACTTCCATCACCTCCATGTCCATCTGAATGGGAGACCAATCAATTTTACATAAACAAACCAGTTTTATATTTCAGCTCAATGAATGATTATAAGTGGTTGGGGCAATTGTGCCATTGATTGCAGATCATTGCAGTACTGTAGGATAACCAACATATAGTCAAAATGTGAATGTTATTCAAGAACAGCTGCAAGCAATTTGTTGAAATTACAAAGCTCAGATACCAAGTTTGAATTATCTATGGTACAATGCTATCGGTTCATGTTTTCAGCTCTCAGTATATACAAAATCCCATACAGTAAACCACTCTGCCCACTCAAAATGCTTTGGCTGTACGCATTGAATTGAGACACACATCTATGTTGAAGAAAACGTTTTTGTCTCACCTTGAGGCCTGGTGGCTCCTTCTGTGCTCCCCTACACATTTAAAATAGCAACAGAGACAGAATTATTGTTACTGTTAACTAAAAACAAGTTGATTTCAGTGGACAGAAAAATACCTGTGCATCACAGCGTTTCCAAAATTTGCTGAATGTCAGCAGAAATACGAGCAATGCACTTATAAAATTCAAATTGCTCTTTGGTGTCATTTTAATATCCAAACCTTTTCAGCTAAACCTTTTCAGCTAAACCTTTTAATTAAGTGTCAAAATTAAGTCAAGGCAACCATCTCAGGGTCACTTCAACTCCTATCGTCATTTCCTGTCTGAGCAGGTGAACTTCATCAATTAGTTGATTGAATTTCCTACTGACCATTAGGATAACTTCTGTCCAGCAGATGCCACTGTAGTAATACACATTTGGTCATTGTTCTCTTGTGTATACCACATCCATCCATCCATCCATTTTCTACACCAGCTTAATCCAATTTAGGGTCGCAAAAAAGATATATAGTTATATACTGTAGGAAAATTTATTAAGCCAATTATTAGGATGAGAAATTTAACATTATTTTAATATCCAAACCTTTTCAGCTAAACCTTTTCAGCTAAACCTTTTAATTAAGTGTCAAAATTAAGTCACGGCAACCATCTCAGGGTCACTTCAACTCCTATCGTCATTTCCTGTCTGAGCAGGTGAACTTCATCAATTAGTTGATTGAATTTCCTACTGACCATTAGGATAACTTCTGTCCAGCAGATGCCACTGTAGTAATACACATTTGGTCATTGTTCTCTTGTGTATACCACATCCATCCATCTATCCATTTTCTACACCAGCTTAATCCAATTTAGGGTCGCAAAAAAGATATATAGTTATATACTGTAGGAAAATTTATTAAGCCAATTATTAGGATGAGAAATTTAACATTAAACATTTAATATTAAAACTTGTTTTTTGTATTGATAGCAAACAAAATCACAAATAGATTCTATTATTGACCAACACTTTATTCATAAAAGCACATACAAGACAAACAAAAAGGCATGGGTGTGTCAAGGTGTCAATGAAGACTAAACATTATGATGCAAAAAAAGACAGGACCTTTACTTTAAATGTCAATTGAAAAGGGGATGTGAACCAAACTATTCTCACTGCGTCTCTAAATTCTCATAAAAAATACACATTATAGATACTCAGTAACAGCTAAGATATCGCAGTTAAGTCGTTAAATATTACCGTTCCATTGTACGTAAGTGTAAGCTAAATTAGGCTTTAGATGCCCCAATTGTAAGTGCTCCAATTTTAAAAGTTACTGTTGTTGTAAAATGACATTGTTGCAAATTCTCTACAGCTTTCCCTGACCAAAGCTTGTCAAAGTGTTTTGAACTTTCTCTGCATTACATCAGAAACCAAACAAGCAAACCAAGTTCAAGGATTAACTATAAAAAATTCTTGAACGTTAAAAAAAAACCTGACACACTCCAGAGCCAAATGTTAGAAAAAGCAAATAAAATTATGTTTTCCTGATCTCACACTTTGATGCTGCCTTGCAATTTACTTGACCCGTCCTGGGACTGGCTTGAACCTGGCAACCTTATCTATTTTTTTCATTCATACAAATAACTTCTGGTAACAACAACAGCCTCTAAACATTTCCTGCACTTCCATCCATCCATCCATTTTCTACATCCGCTTAATCTGTCAGCCGGGTCGTG
Source organism: Leuresthes tenuis (assembly GCF_036924035.1). Classification (NCBI taxonomy): domain Eukaryota; kingdom Metazoa; phylum Chordata; class Actinopteri; order Atheriniformes; family Atherinopsidae; genus Leuresthes; species Leuresthes tenuis. Next base: position 28,060,582 of record NW_027325358.1, read on the forward strand.
GGGGGGGGCTGGGCTATCCCAGCAGTCATCGGGCTGGAAGCGGGGTACACCCTGTACAAGTCTGTGACGGACGGGCAATCTCAGAATGAGATAAATGAGACAAACAACCACACACGTTCAAAATCACTCCAAAGGACAAGAAAGTAGAATAACTGTGACAAGGTTTAATTTTTTTAAAAAGTATGGATTTACTACTGAAGTAAATCACTTTTAAGTTGGGCCAGAATGTCATATCTCTGTCAAATACTTCAATGGAAACTGTCCATCACGTTTTTCAATTCACTTCAGTTTTATTTGTATTGCTCCAAATCACAACAAATATCATCTCAAGGCCTCTCAAATATACAATCCAATTCAAGCCAATTAGAAATTGGCTTGAATTGGTGGCAGGGGTTCTACCCAATTCGTTGTAACACATTCATAATCAAATCCAATTCCTTACATTCATACATACAAAGCCAGTTTTTAAAAAGTAGCATAGCAAAGGAAACCAACAGATTGTACCAAAGCATCTCTTTGATCCAATCTCCCATCCTGCACAACCATAAAAAGAAAAAACTCCCTTTTAACAGGAAGAAGCCTCTGGCAAAGTCAAGAAGCTGGTGGTCATTTGCCTTGACATTTTAAATATCTCCCAAACAAACACAACAATAAACCATACCAAAAAATGCATGGTTTGTTTCACTCTCACCAGAGAACACAAAAGTTAATTTGAAAACAAATTAGACATGCCGAACATACAGGACAAGTCAAAATTCAATTTAAAATGAAAAAGCAATAATGTGCAGTCTTGAAGAAGAAAATGCAAATGCAATTGGAATGATTGATTACTAATTTTATTTATGAGTCCAATAATGCAGCCACATTCTTAAAATGAAAAAGTATTTCTGCAAATGCATTTTAATTTGAATTATGGTCAAGATTCGCTTCCATATACATACAGTAGAATTGCCATTCAAACTATTCTTAAATGAGCTAATCAATTCATGCAAATAGTTGATCTTGTGTTCCATCATAAAGGATTTCACTAACCTTCCCAAATGGAGCCCAAAACACATTTTAAAAAAGATGGTTATGTCTACCTTGTTGACAAAATTGAAATATAAAAAACAAGCAATGGCTTGGGTGAAGTATCACTTATTTTGTTAAATGTCACAGTGTACACGTACATTATGCAATGCTAATCACACAGCAATGGTAAATATGTGGGGTGACATAGTGGTAGAATGATTAGCACCGTTGCATCACACCAAAAAAATGGAGCCTATCCCAGCGGTCATCGGGCGAGAAGCGGGGTACACCCTGGACAGATCACCAGTCCACCGTCATAACATTGTAAACATAAATAGTATAATTTTTTTTTACTCAGACAACTCTGGGTCAGCTTCCTGTTAGGTTATGCGGACTTGTCTCCTTGCTGCAAGAATAAATGTTTTGTGTTAATTGTCTCCAGCGACTCTGAGGCTATTATTGAATTTGTGAATACACTAACCAATAATATTTAACTGTAAATAGAGTAATGAAGAGCAATTTGTTTTTGTTTTGTTTTTTAATATTCATCCAAGTTTAATTTGCCGACAACATATGTGTTCAGGCAGGAAATTTTGTTCGGTTGGATGTTTCATCTTAACCCGTCTTAGACCAATTTCATCCTTTCATATCCATATATGTAGACTATTAGTAATTGATGGACTGCTTCACCTTCAGCTCTCTTTGTTTGTTTTAGGTATTGCACAAAAGTAGAACAAATAAATCCAGGATAATTGAGCAAGCCAGGTGTTGTGTCAAAAAGAGACTGCTTGCCAAAAAACGCCTGCCCCCCACGGGAACGTCCATCAGTTCAGAGGAAGTGGGCGTAGGTTTACTCGTAGATATAATATACGGTCAGCTGGCAGACGCAGCACCGAGAGAGATCTGTTTTAAATAGTAGTATTGAAGTAGATGTAAATCGTTATTACCCACCTGATATCTCAATATGTGTTATATGATTGCTGTCTAATATGACGTTAAAACTTTCTACATTCTTTTCTGCATTTCTGCACCTGGTTAAACCAGGTGAACATAGTTGGGATAAGTGCGTGTTCACTGCATACTTAAATAGACCTAGCAATCGCACACAGAAGATCGCTAAAAGTCGCGCTTCATACTTCAGCGCCGCTGAACAGCTCCTGATGGAGTTTTATGAAGAGGTGAAAAACTCCATTAGAAAAAAAGGCAATACCAATGCCATAATTAAAAAACGGGAGAAATCCTGTTACAGTCAAAAACTGTACACTCCACTGCAACTGTCATTATTAGGCTACACTTAAAGGACGAGGGGAGTTACTTTTCAAGTCCACTAATCAACTGTTGTATACTTTACTTTAAAAGTGGCAAGTAGAGGTACATCTTACTCAGGAAATGTAGAGTATGATTAAGCGCAAAGAATTAGCCACAATGTGTGTTATTTAATCTCTTTTTTTCTGGTTACCTTTTGAGCTATTTTATCTTTCTGTCCTTCATAAAGAACAATAGCTTGTCTGGCCATAAAAGGACCTGGCAGCAAGTTAAAGTTAAATCTAATCCCAGAGGGGAAATTGTTTTGCAACAAGCAGCGGCTTCACGCACATGCGCCCTTTTAAAGAGTTGCAACGGGGGTGGGGGGACAAGAGGAAAGGAGAGGGAAAAAACACAGCATACTATGTTCCTGGGGGAGTACAATGTGGGGCCGGGGAAAAAACCTCAGCAACATTAAGAACAGCAAACATAAGCTCACCATCCAACATAGAACTCAAAAACATAAGCAAATATTTGCTCGCTTCACACATAAAAACGCAAAACAACTTGAAGGCGTGGGATGGGGTAAACCCAGAGATTTGCTACGTCTAAATGTAATTTATTTATACAGCCCTTTACAACAATCCATTTCGGTGTACCAAAGTACTTTACAGCAGATAATAAATAAAGAAAAGAATAAGTACAAAACAATAAAATAATAGTAAACGCAATAAAATACAGCAAAATTGAATAAGATAATATAAAAGAGTCACCATACTACTGGGTATTAAAAGCCATCTGAAATAAGTATGTTTTTAGCCTAGATTTAAAGAGGCCCAGGTCAGAAATAAGACGCATCTCGGGGGGGAGCTTATTCCAGAGCCTGGGGGCAGCAACGGAAAAGGCTCGGTCACCCCAGTGCTTGTATTTTGACCTGGTCACTTCCAACAAAAGTTGATTTGTTGACCTCAGAGCTCTACCAGGATTACGGACAGTTAAAAGCTCAGATAAATATGATGAGGTGAGGCCATTAAGAGCTTTAAAAACAAACATTAAAAGTTTAAAATCAATTCTATAAAGGACAGGAAGCCAATGAAGGGAGTTAAGAACAGGAGTGATATGCATACGTCTGTTAGTGTTGGTTAAAAGACGGGCAGCAGCATTTTGCAAAAGTTGAAGGCGACTGAGAGAAGTCTGGGAGACGCCGACATAAAGTCCATTACAGTAGTCTAACCTTGAACTTATTAGGGCATGGATGGCTTTCTTGAGATCGTGACGGCTTAAAAACATTTTAACTTTGGCCAGGAGACGCAACTGGAAAAAACTAGTCCTGACAACATTGTTAATTTGTTTGTCAAACTTCAGATGACTGTCAAAGGTTACTCCCAGATTTCTGACGGTTGAACTGAGCTTTGAAGACAAGGTGCTAAAGTCAGCCGTCACAGTATCCCCAAACACAATACATTCAGTTTTGTCATCATTTAAATGTAGAAAATTTTGGGCCAACTATTGCTTAATGTCAGCAATACAATCAAACAAAGAACACTGTGCACTGTTACTATTTGGCTTCACTGGCAGATAGATTTGTAAATCGTCTGCATAACAGTGAAAAGAAAGGTTGTGCCTGGCTATAATTGACCCAAGTGGTAACATGTATAATGAGAAGAGGATAGGGCCAAGAATAGATCCTTGTGGGACTCCACAGGAGAGAGGAGCAATGGAAGAGGACAGGTCACCAACCATAACGGAGAAGGTTCTACTGGATAAGTAAGATGTAAACCACTTCAATGCAGTGCCATGGATGCCAACATAATTACTTAGACGTAATAGGAGGACTGCATGGTCCACCGTGTCAAAGGCTGCAGTGACATCAAGCAGCACTAAGGCAACAGGGCATTTGGCATCCACAGACAGAGCAATATCATTGTGCACCTTTAACAGTACAGACTCAGTGCTGTGACGAGACCTAAATCCAGATTGGAACTTCTCAAGAACAGAGTTATCCTCAAGAAAGGACTGTATTTGTATAAAAACAACTTTTTCTAAAACCTTAGAAAGAAAGGGCAGATTGGAAACAGGTCTAAAATTTGATAACATTGAGGGGTCAAGATTAGGCCTTTTAAGAAGGGGCCTGACCACAGCATGTTTAAAGGCAGCTGGGACAGTTCCTAATCTAAGGCAGGAGTTAATAAGAACCAGGAGATTGGGCCCCACAGTATTAAAAACTATTTTCAACACTTTGGAAGGGACAATATCTAATAGGCAATTTGTAGGTTTCAGAGATTTCCCTACATCACAGAGACAAGAGAGGGAAACCAGCTCAAACTGATCAAACACAGCAGAATGAGTTGGGACAACAGGCAGATCCTTATTTGTACTCAAAATAACATTAGTGTTTCTTCTGACAGAATCAACTTTGTCAACAAAATAAAGAAGAAAATTCTCACAAGTGGCTATCGATACATCAGTCACAGCAGAAGTACATGGGTTAATAACAGCATTAATTGTATCGAATAACACCTTAGGACAATGACTGCTGCTAGAAATAATATTAGAGGTATTGAGATTTTGCTTCACGTACGGCTCTCTGATAATCAGTGAGACAGTCCCTTAACATTTCCAGAGACACATGCAGTTTGTCCTTCTTCAATCTGCGTTCCGCCTGCCTGCTACGCTGCCTGATAGCACGGGTGGTGTCGTTCAACCAGGGGTCTGTTCTTGGCTTGACAGATTTTTGCCTAAAAGGAGCAACAGAGTCCAGAATCACAGTACAGGTGGAGTGAAAGGAGGAGAGAAAATGATCAGGACAGATAGGGGAAGCCAAGCCATTCAAGGGAAAAAATTGTGAGTCATTGAAAGCAGCAGTAAATTCATCGAGGGAGTGATGATACGCCGCTGATGTGATGGAGCAAGAGGTTTGTTCACTGGTTGGGGGGCTATCCATTCAAAAACAATAGGGAGATGATCTGAGATTGCAGTCTCAGAAATGTCTTTAAGGGAAACTGAAAGTCCAGAAGAAATAACAAGGTCCAATGTGTGTCCCAGATGGTGTGTTGGTTTATCCACGAATTGAATCAAATTAAAAGTTTCCAAAAGGCTTTTGAAGTCTGTGGCGAATTGGTCAGATGGGCAACAAACGTGAACATTGAAGTCCCCACAGATCAAGATCTTGTCATATTTTGGGAGAATGTCAGCCAGAAACTCAGAGAACTCATGAATAAAGTCCTTATTATATTTTGAAGGGCGATAGACAACTGCACACAACACGGGACTTGCCAACTCTACCGCAAACAATTGCAGTTCAAATGAGGAGTATGCACCTGTGGGAAGAAGCCGACATTTAAAATTGGTATTGAACACAGCAGCAACTCCCCCTCCTCGCCCCGACACTCTCGGGGAGCTGAAGAAAGAACAGCTGGATGGAAGAAGCTCAGAGAACGCACTGTTATCACCTGATTTAAGCCAGGTTTCAGTCAACAGGAGGAAATCCAAGGAATAAGAAATGTGTGTCTCAGTTCACAGGATGTCATCGTGATATCACAACAAGCTGCCATGGAGAAGTCCTTGATTGGGTCCCAGACGGAGTCAACAATCACCAGGTGTCCGTCAAGGAAGGAAGGGAGGGAGGAAAAGTAGTTCATCTCACAGCAGCGATCTCGGGGGGGTTGTTACAGCAGCGGCCTTGGCCAAGGTGCCACAGGAGATCCGGAATGCAGATTAGACTATGATTGTTGGGTTAGGGCGAGTAGTCCTATTTCAATGGACACGACTTACTCTGTTTGTCCATCCTGGTCACAAAAACGATCTATACGCCTTTGCAAAGCCACCAGCTTCTCCAAGATGTTTTCCATATTGCTGTTATTGACGACATTCTGAGCGCCAACAGCTCTGCCCACTGCTACAATCATGTCGGGCAGCTTGGGGCCTTTCACCGCTGTCTCCGCCCGTTATCATGGTTCCGAATATGTAAAGATCCTCGATGTCCTAAACAGAAAGAATCGCCAAGCACACGACCCTCCACTTCTCCCAGGAGTCCCTCATGTAACCAGCGGCGAACGTTCCATCAGAGCAGGCAGGTTCCGCCGAACCCGAGCTCGAGAAAATTTTGTCAATTGCGTTGAGAGACCAGCTGACCAATTCCATGATTTTAATTTTTAGACCAATGCGGAGAGAGGCACCAAAGTTTGAGACAGGACACAACTTGAAGAGAAGCAGGGAAGATGAGGGAGGGGGAAGATAAAGAAGAGAAATGTGACCGCCCTTCGTTGAGAGCCGGAAGAAGGAGAAATGCACATCTTTAATGATTCAAGCAGGTATTTACACTGATACCATACACTGTATGGTATCTTTTAAAAGTTTAGATAAATTTATCAAACTTGTTAGTGCAGTGATAACATTGTCATCTGTCCTGTGAGTGACCTGTGCTCAAATCCCATGCATGACAGGCATTACCTCTCACAGGGTTTCTTAGACAAGATCCCCTTATCCTACCTGTGTAAGTTGGATAAAAGAGTCTGTCAAATGCATAAATATAAGTAGCATGCTACAAGTAATATGCTGAGTAAGTTTTAGTAATTTTAAGTTCATAAATGTATACTTAAAGTATACTTCAACAAACTAAAATGTGGACTGAAAGTATATAACTAGTACACTAGAAGTATATAGATTAGTGTACTTGTTGTATACTTGAAAGTGTACTTTTGTAAACTTAAAATGTTCCAATTTAGTCCAAAGAAGTATCAAATTAGTATACTTTCTAGTACACTACAAGTACATGGTCTGTAGTATACTTGCTATAGTTATACTCAAGCATACTTAATAAAATGAACTTCAAGTATACTACTTTTTGCTAAGGGCTGATTATATTTTGAAATTAAAAAAGTTAAATATTTTAGAAAACTGTCCTAATTGGAGAATTTTATGTCACTATTATTTTAGTTTAAAAATGTCAATTAGATATCAGTAAAACTGCGGTCATCAGGTAACAAAATGTTTAGGGTAAACCGAAATCCCCCCACCCGAGGTGCATCCTGTCAATATTATTATTCATGTTGTGTACAAATTTGTGCCGGCCCAATGGGTGTCACATTGTTAAATATGCTAACTACTCTGTTATTGTGTCTTTGGACTGCAGTGAGGACCCCAAACACGGCCCGTTAGAGGGAGAGTTCACCGACTGGTGTGAGAATTTCTCAGACAATGTGGCGGAACACTACAAATACCCTGGTACAACTACTAACAATAAATTGACCTTGAGCATCATGACATGTTGATACTTTGTGCCGTAAAGCTTACCAGAGGATGCATTTTAATGTTAAGCATATAGGGTTTAACATCGCTACAACCTTCATGAAACTGTTTTACTGTTGTTTTATTTAATCTTGTTTTTAACTTTTCTTTAATCTGCTGGTTTGGATCACTTTCTCTTCAAAGCAAAAACAGACTACAGAGCATTTTAAAGGTGTGCAGAAAAATTGCGAGAACATCCTTAAATGACCTTTTCCTTCCATACAAGGCTCATGAACTAAAGAAAGCTTTTTATCTGACCCTAGTCACCCCTTTCTCAAAGGGCCTCATATAAGCGTCTTGTTTGTCCCTCCAGTCATTGGCTTCCTTCATAGTCAGTATGTATTTATTCTTACATTTATATTTGATTATTCTCATCTTGTTGTTATTACCATTGCAGTTTATTCACAATTTTTTTTTCTACTTTTAATCACACACCTGTATTTATTTATTTATTTAAAAATGTATATTTTATCTGATGTACAGATTTATACATATGGAATGGCTGTGTGTCACTACTGCTGCACACTAAATGACTACATTGACCTTGATATGTCAGAAAAGTTACTTTGATAACAAAATGAGAAAAAAATATTGACAATGCCAAAAAACCTGCGTGAGCATGAAAAAAATTGCATCAACTCCCGCCTCAGTAGCTGCAGGATGTTTCACAGAGGGAAAGTAACACATTTATCTCTGGAGAGAAATTTTGAAAATGTTCTTTAATCTTTTGTCTTTGATGGCACTTCAAATAAACTATATTGGAAAGATTAAAATCTACTTTTCTAACTTTTACTAACTTTTACTAACACCTAGTTTATGCCTCTGCGTCACTTTGTCTTGAGCATTCGAAGTTCTGCGTGAGGGAACACGTTGCTCTGCAATTCACCACCATGACGCTAGGGTGGTGTGGCTGTGTGTTTGTATGGTTACAGGGGTTATAGTCGAATCCTTGCTTTTTCTTCCGGTCACAGTAAACAATGGCAACCGAGGTGGAGCAGCTGTATTTGCAGTTCGAGCTCTTTCTTCTGCTTGGTCTATTGTTTACCTACAATTTACGGTCCACAAGAACTTTAAAAAGGGCGATGTAGGAAGAAAGACAAGAAAGAGCAACTGCCGGAAATTACGTTCTGGGCGGACCAATCACAGTCGTTACACCTGTGAGACTTAAGGTTGACAATACCACCATCGCTAAGTGTAAACTTGGCATTTTTCTTTTTCCTGTTTACTTAGAGTTTTTCTAACTAGAGATTAAAAACTTAGAGTACCATTAAATGGTAGTGGGACAGACTTCAGAAATCAGATAAATTATTTCTTTCACCGTGATTAAATTTTTATGAGAAAAATTCTTTATGTGAAAATCCCCTTTCTGTGAACTGAACATCACTGTTTTTATCTGGACAGCCATTTAAACTGATAAACAGTTAATCTTCAAACTCATGCTGTCAGTGGCTGGTGTCTACACACCCTCTATTCATTTCTATCTCCATCATAAATCACCACAGACTTATGTGGTTAGTGAACTGTTAACAGACACAAATAAACTTTACACTTTGGATGATAAGTGGTGAAATGATGAAATAACTGCTTTCTGATGAGGTTTATTGGAAAACGTTAAGAAGGATGATGAAGTTTTTTCATTTAACACTTTCCATTCTTCCACTTTATCAAACCCAAATAAGAAATTACAAATAATTTTAAAAAAGCACTGCTGCAAAAATCATTGGATTTTTGGTTGTGAGTGAAGTCCTGCAGCTGAAACCAAAACTGATCTTTTCATGCCTTAAAACCTTAAGTCAAATGTTATTGTGAATAGTGAGTCACCCTTTTATTGCCAATCAGATATAGCTGATACTTCTCCTTGAATACCGCCCCTCAAATAACAAGCCAAAACTGTTCATGTTCGGCTTGATGTTCACATTTTTTTTCCCATAAATGAAGAAATCCATCTTAAATGTATATGTTTGAAGGAATTAGAGAAGTTAGTTTATAAAATAAATGTAAACATTTACAGCACAACCAAAACTCAACATATTCTTTCCAGGAGCGGATGTGAAGCAGGATTTTTACACCACTGTCTTAAATCTAATAAACGTTCTAAATCAATTTTATCTGCTTGACCATTTTTTAGGGGAAAGCAGTATCATGGGGCCTCATTTAAAGCCATTATGTGCACATTTGGGCATGTGTGAAGCATACTTCTGCTAAATTTGGCATTTATGAAAAAAAAAAAAACTTGATTGAAGAATGTGTATATGGAACCCATGCACATGAAAAATCTGGGAACAGTGGGACTTGGTGATGAAGGTGGTAAGATGACAAACTAGAGTCAAATAGAGAGGAGATATCACAAAGGTAAGGCAAAGAGGACAGCCTTTCTCCTAAGGCATGGCACAACTGTTGAAATGCTGGATGATGCCAGAATATAGCAGTATCGTAACTTAGATTAGCATATGTTTCTATGGGTATCTCAAAGTTCTGATGTGCTAACTTTTAACACATTCACCCTACGTTAACATTGGTCAAACACTTTCGTTCAACCATTCCAACTGTAATAATCATTACCTTGAACTTTTTTGGAATTTGCATTCCAAAAGGATAATAGAACAATAAAAGCCTAATGAGGAATACATTTTCAGTTAAATGCTAACATTATTACATGTATGTAAACATACAATCCCTAACTAATGTTATAAAAGAGGAAGTTCTTATATGTTCCCAGGATTATATGTTCTAGACTTCAATATTTTGTTAGAAACCTTTCATGTCCCAGTCAAAGAATGTAGTGTTTTTTTTTAATGGTTCTAAAAAGAAAAGGCAACTAAACTAATTGCTATCATTTTTTTGTCAAATCCAATCTGCCAGAGACTGTTATAGAATCTAATGGCACAGTGCAAAACCCTAAATATAGATATCATAGGTATGTCTAAAAACAACTCAATGTAAAATACAGCAATTCACACATATGGGTTTACAAGTGGCAGGGCACATAGATTTGTTTTATGACAGCAGTGTAACATCCCACAAGGAGAGACAAAGATCAAAATAAATTAGCAAATTCTCTAGTACTACTTTAATGTTATCACATGCCAATGTTGGCAAATCTTGCCATCTTAGAGAGTAATTCACTTCCATTAGGACATGAGTTTGGTGTTAAGTAATCGTGAAAGCTCAGATTTCACACAGCTAATTTCTGACTTGCATTAAATTAAGTCTTATTAAGTTTTACTTCATTCAATAATTCAAAATGCCTGCCAGGATACGATACTCTCACCACTTCTTTCTTTCAGTGCTGCAAGTTTTGCTGGTGGTCAAAGAGGAACCTTCATCTATCAGAGAGGGACAAATCCCAGGGACAAATATTTTTATCATGGTTGATTAAGAAAGAAGTAAAAAAAACTTTTAGTCTATCAACAGGTCTGACTCTTCAGAGTGATCTGTGGATATCTTTAAAGGTACCTTATGATTTGATAGTGTGTATATCGTACATTGTATAGTATAGTACAGTATACCTTCTGGCCAAAACAGATCTGAAAAACTCCCATTTCTGTGAGATGTTCTTCAAGGAGATGAAACAGAACCAACAGAGCATTCGTTTGTCAGTCAAAAATCTGACAAACTCGCTTTCAGAGTTTCAGGTACGGTGTACAATTCTGTCGATGCTCTCCTGGGTGTTTGCCATCTTCTTCAGCATCTGGTCCACTTTGGTTTCATCAAACTCGAGACATACAAACTCTGAATTCTGAGAGAGATGGAAGAAGAAGACATCTTATTAAATAAAACACATTGTTGCTCCTGTTTGATGTGCATGCATTGGGATATCTGTTAATCAGCTCTGGAAAAAAATAACACTGGTTCATGATGAAACACCACAGACACATGACCACATTATTTCGGTTAGCGACTGTCTGATAGGGCATAGATATCTGGCGTTGTCAGAGGCTGTATTAAAGTCTAACATAGCAGTACAAGTTGGTTACATACCACTTAAAAATCTATAAAGTTGTTTGTCACATCACATACAAATGTATCCCTGACAAAACAATCAAGTAAATAAAACTGGGTCACAAAATCGGAAGGAATTTAACAGTCCTCTGCTCTGAGATACTAGGAGCATCTCTGCTTAAGATCCCTTATTGGCAGTATTGGATGTAAAATGACAAACACGCACAGCAGATATCAATCATTTTAGTCAGCTGGCCGGGAGGTAACAGTAAAATTCAATCAACACTCCTTATTCAAAAAAAAAAAAAGTCCTTAAGCAGCTGTATCTATCAATTAAACCTGGCGATATTAACCAGTTATTTAAACTGCAGACTTGTCTTTCAGACAAAAACCTGGATGACCATCAATTTCCTGCTTTCAAATTCAAGGTAATTGTTTTTTGTCCAAAAAAAACTTCAGACAATCACTGTTTAGCTGCGATTACAGTTACAATATAGATAGTATTGCTTTGGCTTCTAGCTCTACTGTGAGAAACAGTAATTTTTGACAAAGATTTGTCCTTTACAAACAGGTCACCAGAGTTGTTGTTCATCTGAGAAACATAACAAAAATAGGAAGTATCTTGTCCCAAACCGACGCTCATTATTTGTAGGCTTGACTACTGCAACTTTAGCTGGCTGTCCAAGAAGCTTCAGTTGATCCAAAATGCTGCAGGCAGAGTACTGGTTGTTACTGCCAAGAGAGATCACACCTATCTCCAGCCTTGGCCTCTTTGCACTGGCTTCCTTTAAAGTCTAGGATAGACTTTAAAATCCTTCTCACAACATACAAAGCCCTTAATCATAATCATCTCAAATATCTCATTATTCACTATCGCCGAACAAGATCACTCCGTTCTCAGCATTCTGGTCTACTTGTTCTTCCCAGAATTCTTAGGACTAGAATGGGAGGCAGAGCTTTTGGTTTCTGGGCTCCCCTCTTGTGAAACCAACTACCTGCTTGGGTGCGGAACACTGGTAATTTAAACTGAAGCTCAAAAGTTGTTCTTAAATATTGATTTGTTTTAATGTGTATGTGATTTATTTGTTTTCATATACCTCTGTGTTTTTCTTTATCCACTCTATTCAGTAATTAATTAATTTATTTATTTATTCTTTACCTCTTGCTTTTATTGCCATTTCCTGTCATGAATGATCTTGAGTTTTCTTAAATTCTATTTTTACCATGGTTGCTTTGTCTTGATTTTGTTTTACCTTTGTTTTACCAACAAATGAAACAAACTGTGTGTTTATGGATTTTGAAAAAGTCTGCTGGTAATTGCCATTAGTATATCTATTTTACCTGGAAGTGAAATCAACATATGCTAGACATACAATAAATTCAGTAATACATTAAATGTCAGAATCAGAATTTCTTTATTCGTCAAATGTACAAAGTACACAGGAATTTGACCTGGTGTAACAGCGCCACAGAACATTAAATAAAAGTTAACATAACACGACAAGCAAAACATTTTTTTAATTTTTTAAAAAGTTGTGCTTTGAAAGAAATTAAAATGTCTTGTGCACAAAAAATATTTAGAACCTACATAAGAAAAAAACATGCATGATATAAAGAGTAAACTGTATGCCTTCAAATGTTGATTCAGTGACATCTTTCTAGCAATTAATATATAAAATAATTGGCGCACCAAGGAGGTTTTTTTCTTAAGATAATTGGCAATCTTTCTGGAGAAAACCTGGTCTGATGAGGAGAGATGGCATCCATCCCACTTTGGAAGGAGTGGCTCTCATTTCTAGAAATATGCACAAATTTATTAGTTATCCAAAAACATGACAAGGAGCAAATCCTCTTATGCAAACAAAATTTAAAACAAAGACTTCAACTGAACAAAAACAAACTATTAAATGTGGTTTGCTGAATATTAGAGCTCTGCTTTCGAAGTCTCTGTTAGTGAATGATTTGAGATCATCATATTGATATATTTTGTCTTACAGAAACCTGGCTACAGCAGGAGGATCATGTTAGCATAAATGAATCAACTCCCTCTGACTATTTAAAGGGGAACTCTGTATTTATAAAACTAGACCTTATTTCTACTCCTAGTAGAAATAAGGTAACGGAGGGATTTCTACACAAGTACTCTACTGGGACGACTTCACCCACACGCTCCCCTGGAGCACAGTAGATTTACTCCTTGCTTTGTGACAGTCGTCTAACTTCACACGGAGTGTGATACTGCTAGTTTTGTGCAACATGGCAGGATATTTATAAAATTTTGACAATGTGAATGACGACTTTGCGTAAGATGGACGTTCTTACCGGAGTGAATGAGCTGTGCTGCAGCCATGTGTGTCGATGAAGTCGTCCTAGTAGAGGTGCGTGTAGTCCTATAGCTGTAAGTAGCCACATAACATTAGCTATGTGCTAACAGAGCAATAGTACACGTTCGTTCATTCATTCGTCTTAAAGTATTGGTGAAATACAGACAGATAATGCCTTATTTAGAGGCTGCATCGTCTTTGCCCCGTTCATTCCATTATATGGATATATGCCGATCATGAGTTATCTAAATAGCTTCCGAAGGACGCCGACTTGCGCCAAACTGTTCTCAGTGAGTAGATAAACGGAGTTCAGCTATGTCAGTTGAAATAAGGCAGAAAAGAGACAGAGGGGCACCACACCAAGCATCCACAGGGGCCTCCCCCTGGTGCAAAAAATGTTTAAGCCAATTTGATATTATCCGGGCATGACAAGCCCAATTATAATAAAGAAAGTTAGGGAGTGCTTGCTTCTCAGGATTAGTAATAAATAGTAATATATCGTCAGCATAGAGCGATATTCTACATTCATTATCTCCTAACTTGAAACAAGAAAATCCCTGATGGGTCCTAATAGCCTCTACAAGTGGCTCGAGTGCAAATAATAAAGGGGAGAGGGGACAGCCCTGACGCAAGCCTCTACTCAAGGGGAAAACATCAGACACAGAACCATTCACCAGTATTCTTGCAGCCGGAGACCTATACCTTAATCCAGTCAACAAAATTGGAAACCAAACCAAACCTGCCCAGAACATCAAATAGATACTCCCTCTGTACCCGATCAAATGTCTTTTCAGCATACAATGAAACCACAAGAACTGGCTTCCTTGTATTTTGAGAAAACTGTATAAGATTTAAAAGCCGTTGGACATTGGAGTGGGAGTACCTTCCTCCGATAAATCCTGTCTGGCCGATCAAGATAGGCAACACCTCCTCCAATCTCCGAACCAGAAGCTTGGATAATATTTTACAATTAACCCCAAGTAAAGTTATTGGTATGTAAGATGCACACAAATCAGACGGTTTGTCTTTCTTTAGAATCAGAGAAGTTGAAGGAAGTGTGCCCCTTTCAAAAGAGTTTATATGTTACGTTTACGGACCCACCACATATTTGGCCATCTTTTTATAAAATTCAGGCCCAAACCCATCAGGGCTAGGAGCCTTCACACTCTGTAGGGATTTAATGGTCTCCAGAACTTCATTGGCTGTGATCGTCTGTCAGAAAAGTTTGCTTATCATCATTAAATGAAAGTCACAGCCAGAGAGGCCATTTCATATCAAAACTTCACAAGGAGAAGTTGGGAGACAAAGAGAACTGTGTTTTAAGAAGGAATGTTGTCTCCCCACTGATCGTTATCTTTAGAGATCGTTCTCTTTGGAGAACTCTTGTGAATCTGCAGAGAGAAGGTTCGTGTGTTGTTCTCCCCTTGCAAGTAAAATTCTGAGGCCTCTGAGGGATTTCTTACCGTTGTCTGTTAGTTAATTTTTCTAACATCGTCCGACATAGATTCTTACAGTTTCTACAGTAAGAAGATTAATTCTGTCCAAAAAGCTATGTCTTAAAATTTATGTATTTTGACACTGATGAATATAATTCCTGGTAGAACTCTTTTATAATTTTACTGATAATTTTGATTTCAAAATGTTGCTCACCCTTCTTGTCTCTAAGCGAAGGTATTGCATTGACCCTGTCTTGCCCTGGGCTAATCGAGCAAGTCGTTGGCCTGATTTGTTACTGGATTCAAACAATCTATGCCTGGCGTAAAATATTGCCGATTCAGCTTTTTGAGTTGGCAACTGATCGAATGCAGATTTGGCTGCCCCCAACCTCCTTATAGCAGTGGTGGAAAAAGATTATCTTTCTAAGGTAGCAATATCTAGTTCAAGTTCTAATTGTTTAGTTGATGTACTCTTCTTTTTTGCGGCTGTGTAAGAAAGGATGGACCCTCTGAGAAAGGCTTTTCCCGCCTCCCACAAAGTAGAAGCAAAAACGTCAGGTGAATCGTTTGTGGACAAGAGTTCCCATTGATTTTTTTTTTTTTTTAATTTTCCAACAATGCAGGGTTGCTAAAAAGAGATGGATTTAAACGCCAATGTCTAGAAAAGGGTCATAGTAAGGTGGCAAGAGTTCTACAGAGACTGATGAGTGGTCTGAAAGAATACGGGCTGATGGAGCATGCACCAATCCTGTCAAGGACTCATCTGGAAACAAAAATATAATAAATTCTAGATAAAGAGGTATGCAGATGAGAGAAAAATGTGAAACCTTTCTCTTTAGTGCATAGGTGTCAAACTCTGGCCCGCAGTGTAATTATATTTGGCCCGCGAGGCAATTTCAAATTAATATTAGAGCTGGCCTGTCAGTATTATACGGTGGCAGCGCTGTAACACCGCATTCACCACTTATACTACAAATCCCATAATGCTCTGCTATTGTTTTGGCGCGTCAATTAGAACAGAGGCAGATACGCCCCCTCCTCTGTGTCAGTAGCGTCTATGCTAGTGGTCTTTTTGCGCACTCCTTCGGCTGAAAGCCCCGTGCACCCCGTATTCCTGTGCTTCTCCTCCAGACCACACTTCGACCTCAAACCACAGCTGTCACTGTTACCCTACCAAAAAATGGCCAAAAGAAAGGGAGAAAATAGAACTTTTCTGGACAGGTGGGAGACAGAATATCTGTTTACATATGTAAAAGACAGACCTGTTTGTCTTGTTTGTGGAGCCAACGCGTCAGTAACTAAGGAGTACAATATTAGACGACACTATGAAACGAAACACCAGGACAAATATAAGGACCTGGACACAGCTCAAAAGAGCCAGAAAGTAACAGAGATGAAAATAGGTTTATATTATTTTATTTTCAAATTTATTAGCCTGTGTAAGAAGCTAATTTTGACATAAATCAGAAGGCTGCAAACAGAAAGGAGGCATTCAATTTTTATTTAAATTTAATTTAATATGCCATTGATATGTTTTTATTATTGTTATTAGCAATTTTGCACCCCTGGACTTTAAAGTTATATAAGCCTTGCTTGTTCAGTATTCATTGTTAAATCAAAACTTGTTGGGTTCCATATTAAAAAGTTAATTTGTTCAACCTTGGCCCAAATTGATGGGTGCATAGACACTTCCTATAGGAATCTTTTCACCATACAGAACCCCTGTAACCATAACAAATCTTCCTTCTGTATCTCAGATGACATGTAAAGGCAATACTTTTGTGAATAAGTATTGCTACCCATCTACCTTTGGAGTTGAAAGAGGAGTAATAAATTTGGCCCACCCAATCACGCTTTAATTTGAAATGTTCAAGATCTGTGAGGTGAATTTCCTGTGACTTTGCCACTTGCACCTTATCTTTTTTAAACATGGAAAGTATTTTGCGCCTCTTCCAACATGGTTAATTCCCTTGACATTCAATGTCATGACTTTTGTGTTACTCATGAGGTAGCTGATTATTTGAACAAAAAATAAAAATTATCCTGATGAAGATCAAACAGAAAGATGATGACCGATTATGACAGATATAGTACAATAAAATAGTATTTGGCATATTAATTGGATGGGCTGTGCTGGTATGAACATTTCCATCTTCTAATGATGGGAAAATAACTGGAATCTTCTCCATACTGAAAAACAATGTAAAGATGAAGACAATGAAAATTATGAACAATCAAAACAATAAAACACCCACTGGGTAGTTCTCATGCTGCTAGGAGTTCCACTTCTGGAGCAAGGCAGAAGGAAGGAAAAAAAAAAAAAAACAACTCCATATCCCACCCCAGCCCCCACAACAAAATGTTAACACTTGCCTGTTACCACTCTTGGCATCAATCAACAAAAAACATCTATAGCTGTAATTATGAGCCACAAATGGGCCCTCATTAAATGTTAACATATCAAAGTAAACATTATGGAGAGGTAACTACACCACACAGCAAATAATAAAAAGGGAATAAATAAATATATATAAACAATATAGTAGCGCCAGGACCATTTACGCTTGTCTGAGATTTACATTGACGTTACCACACAGTGCTGTCCTAAAGAAACAGGCTTGCTCAACCTGAGCTGTGTTGTGTAATTCCAGATTAAACAGGCAGCAAGTCATAGTTGGAAAATGGCCAACTTTACTCCAGTGTCTTGACAAATTTTTCTGCATTACCTCGTTTCAAACTTGAGCTCAGTGCCATTGTGGTTCACAGTCAGTCACTGGGGTTACATGAGTGCGATCAGATCGGATTATTGGCTAAATTACAATAAGATTGAGTTCTTGAGTTCATGTAGACACCTTAATCTGACAAAAAATGGATCGGATCGGGTTACTCGAGATCAAATTAAGACTGCGAGATAACTCTGTCACGGGCCTCAGGACACAGGACACAGCACATCAAGAACAGTAACATAGGTCACCATCCAACATAAAAACTCAAAACATAAACAAACATTTGCTCGTTTCACACATATAAAACGTGTGAAACGAGTTTTATATGTACACCCATCCCATACGAAGGTGTGGGATGGGGGTAAGCCCAGAGAGCTGCTATGTCTGGCTCTCAACCAATGTTACAGTTCACAAGATGTCATCGTGATACCACAGCAGGTTGCCATGGAGAAGTCCTTGATTGGGTCCCAGTCGGAGTCAACAATCACCAGGTGTTCAAGAAGAAGGTAGGGGGAGAGGTAGTTCAGAGCGTCTCACAGCAGTGATTTCAGGAGAGTTGTTTCAGCAGCGGCCTTGGCCAAGGCCGTTGCCAGGAGAGCAGGAATGCAGATTAGATTATGATTGTTGGTTAGGGCGAGTAGTCATTTTCAATGGACACGTCTCTCACTCTGTTTGTCCATTCTGGCCACAAAAACGATCCATACGACTTTGCAAAGCCACCAGCTTCACCAAGATGTTTTCCATATTGCGGTTAATGACCACAGTCTGAGCGCCAATAGCTCTGGCCACCGATTCAAAAATGCCGGACAGCTTGGGGCCTGTGACTGCTGTCTCCGACTTCCAAATTTTGCGTTACACCAGGGCAATGCCTAATCCAATCAGCAGAAAGCACGTTGTCATGGTTCCGAATATGTATAGATCCTCCACGTCTTCAACGGAAAGAATCGACAGGCACACGACTCTCCACTTAACCCAGGAGTCCCTCGTGTACCCAGCAACAAACGTTCCGTCGGGACAGGCGGGTTCCCCTGGACCCGAGCTTCTTGTAGCAATGTTTAGAGACCAGCCGATCAATTCCATGATTTAGTTTGAAAGCAATGCAGAGAGAGGCACTGAAGTTGAGACAGGACCGGACAAGACAAGAGAAGCAGAAGAGATATGGGAGAGGGCAGAATCAGGAGAGAGTAGAAATGCGACCGCCTTCATTGAGAGCCGGAAGAAGCCTATGACTGCGATTCAGGAGATGGCTGGTAATGAAGCTCATGGACAGAGACAAGATACTGGCACAAGACAAGGGAAACGCAGACTACTTGAACACACGAGGAGCCATGGGAACAGGTGGACACACTTGGGAATCAGGGAAGACAATCAGACACTTGACACGGGAAGAAGAGCAGTTAGGGAGTTAGGGATTTCAAAATAAAACAGGAAATGACGAGACAAGACATGAAACAGAACGTAAATCGTGACAAACTCGATCCAAATGTACACTGAACGTGCATGTCGACGGCAGTGGATCGGATTGAGCGTTCTGCGCATGCTGGAGATTTTTTCCCGGGATCGTCACCTGGAAGTCGAAGCAGACTATATTACTGCTATTGTCGCCGCCGTCGGAAAGACAAACAACGCGATGGTGAATGCGCCGTTATGACATAACCATGCTCATCATAAACGAAATGTAGAGGGATGCAGTTTCATCTTGCTCTTCATTCACCATCTTTCTCGAATGCCTTAGTTTTGTTGTTGTTGGTGGTGGCGGTGAAGACGTCAACCGGAAGTGGCTCTATTAGCGATAGTTAAGATGGGTACAGCGTCACCTATCGTACTGGGGTATGACATGCTTTGATTCGATTCATTCGCCATTATATATCCAAGGATACCCTTGGATACCCGGTCAATTTTAATACGGCTTATAGCACTGGGGCTCGCCTCCAACCCAAGCATAGTTGGCAGCCAAGACTCAAAAAAAGTTGGTAGGGCCTTTTCTTTCCGTGCCCTCTTTCAGGTTGAGAACACAAATGTTATCTCGTCTGCTCCGGTTCTCCATATCGTCCACGCATTCGGCCATTAGCTTAATTTTCCTCTCGGCCTCAGCAACTCTCCCGTCAAGACAGGTCACTATGTCCTGCACATCTGATACTTTTTGTTCTGCCTCGGTAATGCGTTTCCACTGGCTTACCAGTACGACACAATTTATATATATATATATATATTAGCTAGGATATTGTTTTTGAATTGGCTCTATATTAATTAATTGGATTATTTTTAAATTAACTAATTGGATTTCCCTGGATTATGATTACAATGAACTGAATTCCAATTGGCTTGAATTAGACTATATTATTTAAGTGCCTTGAGATGACAGTTGTTGTAATTTGGCACTATTTAATAAAACTGAATTGAAGGGGGTGTTTCTTTGTTTACATGTCAGTTGAGAGTAGGTCAAGGTTTGAACCATAAAAGAAGAACAGTAGCAGTAGGAAATGTTTCTAAACAACAGTTTGTTTTATGTCCAAATAGTCAACGTTTTAATGTACTCTGACAGTGTATTTCCGTCAGTAAAAAACCTGAACAGACACCGAGAAGTCCTGCTTCGTTTTTCATAGAAGCTGCAGCTAAGTTTCCACACCATGGCCTCACTGAATTCCTCCCACGCCCAAGTTTTACCTTCCACAACAACCAACGCTGCAGGTATTTTAGCCACTCGGGACCCACCAGCTGTTTTAAGTGAACCCAAGGATACTCCACAGTCGGATAAACAAGCCTGAAAGGCCTACTTCTTCAGCTTGACAGCTTCCCTCACCATGGCATCCATCAGCAGGCACCAACAACCTACTGGCCACATTTCCTGGGAGCCACAACCACAATAGAACCCGAGTCATTTGAATTCAATGTCCCTAGAGATGCTTTGCACTGCCTGGATTAACTACAAGAAAGACTACGACTCCATGCTGTCCGCACACATGTATAATGGAATGCTTGAAACTCTACAACATCTAAGAGGCTTCATCAGGAACTCAGTGGGACTGTGGAAGACAACCCTGGAGGTCAATTCCAAGCCAACTGCACAAGCTAACATCATTTACCAACGAGATGCTCTGTCCCCACTGCTATTCTGTATAGACCTAAACCCCCTCAGCCATATTATAACAAAGAGTGGCTATGGACACAGATTCCAAAGTGGAGCAACCATCAGCCACATCCTCTACATGGACGACATTAAGCTGTATGCCAGGACTGAGCGTGACATCAGCTCACCAATACGCTTCACTAGGATATATAGCAAGGATATTAGGATGTCATTCGGACAAGATAAATTTGTATATTATATATGTAAGCAAAAGTGTTTGTATTTGGGTGTCAACAATTTTCTTTAAAATGATTTAACCATATTTTGTCCATAAAGTAGCTAAATGTAAGGGTGGTAGCTTTTTTCTGAAATATGAGGCCTATAAGTTGGCAACAAAAAGAGGTTTCAGGTCTAACTCATTGTATTACTGAGGAACACAGAGAAAAAGTAGCCTTTTTTCAGCCAGAGATAACTTAAATATTTGCTGCTATTGTCACTTTGTGCTTGATTAAAACTGAATCAGTATCAGAATGAGTACTGAATGGTATTCTTACATGTCCAGCTCTGCCAAGCTCCAGCGCTATGAGGGCAACAGGGCCGCTGTGGTCCGTGTCCCTGCAGCTGTCAGCTACTTGGAGGTCGACTCTCCAGGAGAGCGCCTTCAGACTGGGCTCCCAGCGGCTCTGAGCCAGCAAGCTCTCCCTCACACGAATTCGCTGGTTCTTCCAGAACCGAGAGAGGGCAGCAGTCTGTTCAGCACTTACCCCACTGCCACCCTGCTTCTTGGTCTGAGCTGTGAGGAAGGCCTCCAGCTGGGCATGGTCCATGTCTGCTGTGACAATTGACTGAGAGATGAAGGAAGAGAGAAAAAGGAGGATTAAGTAGGGTACAATACAAAATTTGAGTTCTGAAATTCCACTGGTGAGATTTATTTTGTCCCTAAAATATATCATTTTAAAACCTAGTTTATGCTTCAACGTGGACCCCTACGCCGTAGCCTGACGTGCATCTCCAAAAACTCCTAACTATGCGTCAAGTTTACGCGGACCGCAAGGGCTGTGATTAGTCCACTCAGAAAGTAATTTCCAGCAGCTGCTTTTTCTGGTCTTAATGGCTGTATATGGCGAAGAAACTTGTCAAATCGGCCCGTTGACATTCAAAAGTATCGAAAATGCATTTGTTCATCCTCAGTGGGTGAACCAGTGTTGTGAATTCACCCGTTCAGTCTCGACCGGATTAGTGGTCATACAGACCACCTCCGCAAGCGTCTTTTCTGTCGCCTGCGATTCAACATTTGCAACATAAGCATTTGTTCTTCAATATTGATGAGCTCCAACTGCAAATACAGCTGCTCCACCACAGTTGCCATTGTTTACTGTTGTTAACTGTGACCGGAAGAAAAATCAAGGATTCGGCTATAACCCCTGAAACCACACAAACACACAGCCACACCCTACTAGTGGCATGGTGAATTCCAGAGCAACGCGTTCCCTCGATGCAGAAATTCGAATGCTCAATGACGGTGTCATGTCCTACAACGTCGAGGTGACGCAGAAGCATAAACTAGGCTTTAGTCATTTACATGTTTTAAGACATATTTTAAAAATATATATATAAATGTAGAAAATATTAAATAAAAAAATAACAAAAGTCAAAAGGTATAATTCTATAACTTCCTTTATAATATAATAAAAAATAAAAAGTAAAAAGATGCACCAGTCACAGGCTAGGGGTCGCGGTACTGCTGTAACATTTTTATCCAAAACCACTGTGAACGCTGTCATTTCTACAATGAAGTGGCTAATTCGGGAGACCATTGCAAAATAAGTTGCTGAAAGTGTGATATTCTCTGTGCAGATAGATACAACCCAGGACATTATCTCTCATGAGCAGTGCTCTGTAATTCTGAGATATGTTACAGATGCAATTCAGGAAAGGCTTCTTGCAGTGGTTAAGTGTGAGGCATCCACAATATTTTGTCCAGATGCTGATAGATGTGATGGAACACTCTGGACATCAGTGTCAGTAATGCTACAGATGGTGCATCAAACATGTAAGGTCAGTACAGAGGCTTCTCCACACTCCTAACATCCAAAGCCCCAAACCAGGTTCATGTTTGGTGTTATGCACATGTGCTGAACCTAGTTCTGGCTGACACAACTGAAGTGGCCATATCCAGTGGGTCCCTTTTCTCCCTCATGAATGAGATTGCTGTGTTCATTCGTGAATTGTATCAAAGGATGAACGTGTGGGAACAAAGATGCCAGGACACTCGACACAGACGTCTCTCTACTATCGGGGAGACAAGTTGGTGGGCCAAAGATGAAACCTTGAAGAGGATCTTTGGGTCATTTAGAAAACCAGACCTTGCTTTATACATTAATGTCCTCATGACACTCAGTGTCTTTCAAGGTCAGGCCAATTTAAAAACTGCAGTGCGTGTCAAAGCTAGAAGATTCTTAGAGGCGCTGATGAGGTATGGCACAGTGTTAACTGCTCAGCTTTTCTTGCGGATTTTTGAGGTTACAACACCGCTGTAAAAACACCTACAGTCAAGTTGACTAGATCTCTTAAGTGCACACAGGATGGTAATGGCAACTCAAGATTCCATGAAGAACATGACAAGAGATTTTAAGTCAGTTAAGCAAACTGCTGATACCTTCGTCCAGTGGGCAAATGCACAACTCATGGTGGACGTAGACTGTGAGCTTGAGTTGGAGGCAGAACTTCCACAGAAAAGGAAAAGGAAGATGATGGCTGGAGAAGCGACAACAAGTAATGATGTACAGATGCAAACAGAGCCTATGAAGTTGAGGTCCATAACCAGATTATGGATACAATCACAGAGAGCATCCACGGGCTTTTTCTGATCCATGGTACACTCTATGCAGATTTGGCACTTCTTGATCCGAGAAACTTTTCTTAAGTGTCATCAGATGCTCTGCCTGATTCTGCATTTCAAGAACTTAGCAAATATTTGCTCAGGTTTGACAGTCTGAGTTAAAGTGTCTGGCAGCTCAGTGGCCACGGCTTAAAATGTCTGCACTTGAAGAGTACAAAGTCAGGATGGTAGAGAGTGGCTGTGATGATGACGAAGAAGATACAGATGTACTAAACAAACAATGCAAATTTTGTAAGGAATGCCCAGTCTGCTGCTATCAAATTCTAAAACGCTTCAACCTCTTCACAGATGCCCATCATATCCTTGGCTGGGGATACAGATTCCTCCTTACTCTGCCTGTGACACAGGTAGCCTGTGAGAAAAATTTGTTCTGTTCTCAAACATATCAAAAGTCGAATAAGGAGCACACAGTCACAAGAACACCTGGAAGCATTCATGCTCATGACCACAGATAAAGACATCCTCATGTCCCTTGACAATTGTAACACCTGGTTAAATAACAGAACCAGTTATTAATGTAAAATAAATAAAATTTAAATTTAGATGTGGACCAGTTATTCAGAAGATTAGAGTCACTCGGGAGAAATGGGTGTGAGTAGGAAAATACAACAAACAAGAGATCATAGTTGTGTTATACAATAACACATAAGACAAAATCAAAAATACACAAACTATTTCCTCTTTTCCTTTACAAATCCACCTGTCAGGTAAGTATCTAAATTTGATGTCTAATTCTTAGTTTAGTGCTAATTTAGTTATTATCCTAATTGTCTAGTTTAATTCTAATTCTGTATTTTTAATCCTATTTTAGTGTGTATCTTACTGACAGGTGGTTTCCTTAACTTATGCCTCTCTCAATCAAAACAATAAACAAATATAAATAAAAATAGTTACAACAGCAAAAGTAGGCTATACTTTTTTTAAAATCAACTTCTCTGACAGTCCAGGTTCAGTGGGGTTTGGCTCGCCACTTCAGTTCAGACTGTAATGTCTGACCAGCTGAACTGAAGAATTTGAATGTTGTCCATAAAGAAGCACAAGCCAGGAAAATAATCAATATAAATCTAAAACACACCTTCAAAATTATGCTATGTTATCATTTATATTATTAATATAGAGTAAAAACCAAACAAAACACACCTATCTATAATTACAAACTGGATCAGCTGATTCTAACACTGTAGCCGTTAACATTTAAAATTAGCTGTTGGTAGCTAAAACACATCTTATAAATTATGTTATCATTGTAATATTTTTTATCTTATTAATATTATGAAGAAAAAAAAACACCGATCTATAATTACATATTTAGAAACTGGCCACCACCGGCAACAATGCTAACGCTGTAGCCGTTAACGTTTAACATTAGCCGTTGGAAGCTTGCCAACGTTTTTTTTTTTTTTCTTAACGTCACTGAGCTACTATTTTTTCTTTTTAGTTCCAGGGCTACTTTTTGACGGAGTATTGTTTCCCTCACCAAGGGTCTTTGATTTAAAACAGCAGGATTATTACTGTTCCAGGACGGGTTTCTTCTTCCTCTTTCTTCCTTTTTATTTTCTGTTGGTCTGTCTCTGACTCCATCTGTCTGGGTGTCTCTCAAGGTACAGCTCTGAGAGTGAGGGCACTTTGGTCTACACAGCCTTTTATATCAGGGGACTGTTGTTATGGTTACATTAGAAATATATCAATGTATTTATTTCGTTAATTAATAATTATTTATTCATTTAAATCATGTAACCGAAATATAAATCAAGTAATGTAAATAAAATTATTATTTATTTATTTAATATGTCCAGTAACCAGGGGCTACACAATGACTTGGTCATAGACAGAGTTAAAGAAAAAAGCGACCTGATGAAGAAACTCCTTATCCCCCAACACTGAGTAAAATGCCACTGCTGGTTTGTTTTTTTCAGGTTAGTATTCAACATTCATTTCTATGTGAGTATTCAAGTTAAACTGTATATTTACAGCCTCTTTACATTGTGATTTATCATAACTCATACAGTACTATGTGTTGTGTGTTTCAGATACCTGTTTTGTATAGGTTCAGCCAGAGGGACTGCAGTGTGATAATACCTTCCTTTCTATGTGAGTATTCAAGTTAAACTAGAAACCTATGCTCCTAACACAACATCTAGTCAACATCAGTGCTATTGCTATAATTTGGCCGGTATTGTATCATGATCCACAATCAAAGTATTGTGACACTCGTGCCAGGTGTTATTGTTGTTGAGTTTCCACACACCGATTGCTTCCAGCCAGGCCTAGTCAAAGTTCAGGGCCGTTTTTCAGTCCCAGTCCATCCTTGTTTAAGACCCAATCCCAACTAGACTGTTCAAGGAGGTTTTCCCCTTAATTGACACTCACTTCCATATTGGATTTGATCAATCCGTCTTTGTTGACAGGATATGTACCTCAGACTTTTAAGGTTATTGTAATTATTTTTTTTATTTTTTTTTTATTTATTTATTTTTTCCCCCTTGTCCTGTTCAGCATTATGGCAACAGAATTGTAGTCTGAATACCTTTGATGCCAAACAGATTTGCTTTGCCAAGGGAAGTTTTATAAATGTAAAGCTCCCCTTGATGCCCATTTATTTATTTCTGTTTACAATATATAAGATGTAATAGAACTGAACCGGACCGGGGGACAAGGAAAGAAGAAGAGGAAAGAAGGGGAAACAGAACAAAAATAGAAACAAAAACCAGACAACGAGCTGCTACACCTGTAAAAAACAAAACAGACAACAATCCATGGCCTCTGAGGGGAATCCAGCCATAGCGCCACCAGGAGCACCTGAAAGCAGACAAGCAGAGAAAAAACAAACACACAAACAAACAAAAACAAGCACAAGAAGCGGCAATCGCATACAACACAGCTGTGGATATAGATGACCTGAGACGACATGATAACACATCAACTGCTTAGCGAGCATGCTACTGGGCTAATAAATATGTGTGTGTGTGAGAACATGCAACACCCACGGCACAGGACCTACATGCTAACCATGCTTAGTTATGAGTGTATAAGTGTACAGAGCCACAATCCACAGCCCCCCCTAGCAATCAGAAGGAGGTAGAGAGGGCCACAAGACCAAGGCCACCAGCAGCCCCCACGGAGCACAGAAGCACAGGCATGCCAGGCGACAGCAAGTCCCAGATCCAGGCCCAATCATTACCACACACACTTTCACGTGCCACACATCCACACGTCCTCCCTCCCTCGACTACGCTGGGGTGTAGTGCAGCGGGCACACCAGGGGGCCAGCAGCCCCCCAGCCACCACAGACCCCGAACCAGCAGAACAATTAATTAATCCTCTTGGCCCCTCCCGCCCCGAGCAGCAACCAGGAAGCAGGGGTGTGGGAAGAAGACCCCTCCCCTCACCCTTCTGGCTCTTCAATATTTTCTAATAGTGAGCGATTAAAATTGAGGGGCAGCCAAACTTATAGAACTGGGAGCGCGGCCCTCTGGGCAGCCTACATACCCAAAGAGCCCCACCCACCACATGCCAC
This sequence comes from Leuresthes tenuis, assembly GCF_036924035.1. Lineage (NCBI taxonomy): Eukaryota > Metazoa > Chordata > Actinopteri > Atheriniformes > Atherinopsidae > Leuresthes > Leuresthes tenuis. The sequence continues at coordinate 28,088,044 of NW_027325358.1, forward strand.
TCAGTGTAACCACCCCCCAAGACCTAATGTGTGTGTGTGAGTGTGTTTGATAAGTAGTAATGTCTAAGGTGTAATTAAAACAGGGGCGGGGAACTGCAGAGTGCAACCAAAGGGGACCACCTACGTGGCCCCATCCACTACACCCCACAGAACACACACGCCCCCAAAACCCTTCATGTGTGAGTGTGTGCTGTGTACAGGAGCCAGAAGGGAGAGGGGTATGGGGATATACACCGGGGGAGCTACTCTCCCCTGGAGAGGGCAGCCAGGGACTGGCTGCAATAGGCATCCCCGCTACTTGGGAGCCAACCCAGGGCAGGAGGGGCTGATGTCCACCAGGCTTGGGGCCTGCAGCGACCATATTCCGGGAGCCCCTGTACCCCCAGAAGGTACCCATCCCGCCCCACCCCGGAGGACCTCTACAAAAAAAACAAACAAACAAACCACCCGGTCACACCAGTCGCAGCAGCCCGGGCCTGAGACCCACCATCACCCAGGCCCCCCCAGGCCCCCCCCAACAGGGGAAAAGCACCGCCCCCCCCCCCCCCCCCCACCCCCCACCGCACGCCCCCAACACCCTGAAAAAAAAAAAAAAAAACAACCATCTGCGGACACCTTGGAGGTCCCAGAGCAACAAGCCTGGCACCAGGACCTGCACCAACCCACCCATACTGTGGTGCGTCCAGGGCAACCCAGCCCCCCCAGGCACAGGCAGGCCCCCCCCCCCGGGCGCAAGGCAGCGCCCAGCCACCAGGGCCCAGGCCCAGCACCACCACCCACGCCAGAGCGGCCCAGCCACCCGGCATAGAGCCAGCAGCCACCACCCCAAGGCCCCTAAGGGACCCCGCCCCACGCCGCAAGACAGCCCCACCCGCAAGCCCCCAAAACTGCCCTCCAAGCCCGACACACAGTCACACACCCGGTCCCCACGACCCGAGAGACCACCAGACGCCCGAAGCCACACAGCCCCCCCCAGCACATACCCAACCGCCCAGAGCGACGGGACAGCAACCAACCACCACCACTATGTGATAAAGCTAATCAGAGGGGACCAGAGAGAATGAAATTCAGCCAATTGATGTTTTGAGGAGGCAGACATTGTTTCCATGCTAATATAATCTAAAAGAAAATTTCTAAACTGGTTAATACACAGATTGTTCTTCGCTTTCCAGTTCATGAGAATAGTTTTCTTTGTGATACATAACACTGTGAGAACCATGTGTGCTGAGTTCATTTCCATGTTGATGTTGTCTGTGTCACCCAGTATGCACAGTGTGGGGCATGCAGAGATGCTAAACTTTAGCCATGTTGATAGGTCCTCACAGACTTCAAGCCAGAACTTCTGGACAGGCGCACAGAACCACAAAGCGTGTGCATAATCATCAGGTGTGTTATCTGTGCAATGTAAGCAGATGTTTGAGTGTGTTAGACCATCCTGAACATCCTTTGTCCTGTATAGTGTGTTCTATGAAGGATTTTGTATTGTATGAGCTGTAAATTAGAATTCTGAGTCATTCTGAAGGTGTTCAGAAGCTATGACTAGAACTAATGGATAAATCTGCCTCCCATTTTGAGGATGGAAGAGACATTGTGTCATCTATTTTAGACAATTTATATATTTTTGATAGTAGTTTTGGGGTGCAGATGCTTAGAAATTCTGCTACCCTAGTCGGGAGTTGTAAGTCTGGTTGGTGGAGGATATATTTCTTTGTTATTATAGACTTAAGTTGTTGATATTCTAGGAATTTATTGCTGCCTATCTCGTGTTGTGATATGAGCTCATCAAATTAAATAAAATGTCCATTTTGGATTATATGTTCCAGATGTTTGATTCTTTTGATCTTCCACAGAGTAAAGTTTAGCATTTCTTTGTTTTGCAGTATGTCAGGATTGTTCCAGATGGGTGTAAGCTTACATGGGACAATTGAAGACTTTGTTATTTTAAGAAATTCCCACCAGGCTGTCAGAGAGGTGCTGATGTTAATGCTTTTTAAACATTTGTGATTTTTTACGCTTTGACTAATAAGTGGCAGGTCAGAGATTTCCAGATTATCACACAATGCTTGTTCTATATTTATCCATGGTTCATCTATTGGGCTAGGTTTAAACCATTTTGATATATACTGTAACCTATTGGCTAAGGAATAGTGCTGAAAATTAGGTAAATCTAATCCACCACAGTCCTTGGTCTTCTGTAGGGTTTTTAAACTAATACGTGGTGGTTTGTTTTTCCACAGAAATTTGGAGATGCATGAATCTAGTGACTTAAACCAAGTAGCAGATGGTTTTATGGGGATCATTGAGAACAAATAATTAACTTTTGGTAGTAACATCATTTTAATGGTTGTAACTCTCCCTATAAGTGATATAGGTAAGGATTTCCAACAAGAGAGATCGTCCTTGACTGTCTTTAATAATTGCACATAATTTAGCTTTGTTAGCTCTGAGAGCCTGGAGGAAATGTTTATGCCTAAATATCTAATATCTCCTGACTGTAAAGTGATCGCAGGTATATTCTGGACCCTGCAGTTAATGGGCAGAACTGTGGTCTTAGACCAATTGATAGAGTAGTCAGAAAGTGCTGAGAATTTATTTATGAGTGTGATCGTGTGAGTGAGAGACGTTTGAGAGTTCTGAAGGAAAAGTAAAACATCAGCATAAAGACTTATTTTATGCTCAATATTTTGGGGTTGGATGCCTTTAATATTTCTATCTTGTCTGATAGCAGCTGCTAAAGGTTCTATAAAAATAGCAAAAAGTGAGGGAGAAAGTGGGCAACCCTGTCTTGTACCTCTCTGCAGACTGAAGCTTGGAGAGGTTTGATCATTTGTCCTGACACACGCATTTGGGGAGCTATATAATATCCTTATCCAGTTGATGAAGTGTGATCCAAACCCAAATTTGTTTAATGCTGCGAATAAAAATTTCCAGTTCACTCGATCAAATGCTTTTTCTGCATCTAGAGAGACTATTGTGGTTTCCAGGTTGTTGATGTTAGAATAGTCTATGAGATTAATTAGCCTGCTAGTGTTAGTGGATGAATGTCTACCCTTTATAAAACCTGTCTGGTCAGGATGTATTATAAGTGGAGTTATTTTTTCTATTCTTTTGGAAAGGGCTTTACAAATTATTTTGAGGTCTGCATTTATTAGAGATATTGGGCGGTAGCTGGATGGAAATATGGGGTCTTTTCCTGGTTTCTGTAGCAAGATAATGTTAGCAGAGTTCATGTGTGGGGACAATCTGCCATTCTGCTTAACTTGTAATACCATTTTGTGAAATGCAGGTGCCAAAACAGTCCAAAATTTTTTGTAGAACTCTGCTGGAAAACACGGGACTTTGTTACTAGGCATATGTTGAAGGGCTTCATGGAGTTCTCCTATTGAAAGAGGTGAATACAGAGCCATTGCCTGTTCGGTTTGTAATTTTGGAAGGTTGATATTACTAAGAAACTGATCTATGTTACTGTTTGATGGATCATTTTGAGATGAATATAAGGTTTTATAGAAGTCCCTAAAAGCATTGTTGATTACATCGGGGTCATGGGTGACATTTCCTTTTGAGTCTTTAACCGAAGTGATTGTTGTTTTCCCTTTGTTTCTCTTTAGTTGGTTAGCTAGGAACCTTCCAGATTTATTGCCGTGCTCAAAGTTCTCCAAGCAAAGTCTTTGTATTAGAAACTGTGTTTGTTTATCAATAATTTTGTTTAATTCAAGTTTAGCTTTTCTTAGTTCATTCAGTGTGTCCATAAATGATGAAGAAACGGTGCCTGTAACCTGTGACATGGCGACAGTGAGTTGTGCGTGATATCACCTGTGATTCAAATGTTCCTCAAAGAGTTCAATCATATTTGTCCAGCTCCGTGATGTCGCGAACAACCAGAACCTTCGCCTCCTCCGGTGTTCCGTTCAGCTTAATGAAGACTTATGTTTTCCTTGTTAAGAAGCCGCAAAGCCTTCACTTCTTCTACCAAGTCCAAAATGGACTTCTACTGGAGTCGGATAGCCGAGGTTTCCCCAGAAAGAAAATCCAACGATTTCCTGATTTCTTCAAAATCTTCCAAGGCTGGATTCTTCTTTGGTCCCATACTGGCAACAGGAACTTGCTGGGCCTAGTTATTACGATGGCCAGTTAAACTAACGCGCTGATGTTGCTATCAGAAAGCATGCCTGGTGTGTGCGTAAGGGCCGTTCACATCGCTTTACATCACAGGTGTCAAACTGATCTGTGAATGGGTTGGTGTGGCTGCAGGTTTCGTTCAATCGACTGAACAGTCTGCACTGAAGGTCTTAACCAGTTCAGTCGAAACATGTAACAAGTCAGCAGTGCTGCTGCATGGTTGAAACAAAAATCTGCTAACGTTAGGCTGACTGACTGAAAACAACACAAAGGTGGCTGAAATAAAACTAAAACTACCAACAAACACTATCCATACATGTTATCACATCCAACTGACGCGTCCATGCCGTTACTGCTAATCAGCGATCTTCTTTCTTCGTCGCCTTAAGCCGAGCCATAGATACATCAGTGAACAACAGTGCCATCTACTGCATGGTGCTTTGTGAATATATATATATATATATATATATATATATATATATATATATATGTAGATCACCTCTGTGCATTTGCAGTTATTTTTTGAGACAAAGTCAAGCCCATAGCACATTACTTCCAGAATTAAGCGTTTCATTACCTTTAAGAGCCCTTTCATTTTCTCGTGTAAAGCCTTGAACTCCTCTTGTGCCAATTCGGGGAAAAGTTCATTTTTCAGAAGGTCCTCTGTGATTTCGCTGTTGTTATAATACACTTTTTGAGCTATTCCATTCAACAGGCCGCACAAAGACTTCGTTGCTTCCACATCCGACATGTTCGCTTGAAGCCAGTCAGATAAAGCAGATGGGTTATATCACGTGAAAACTTGCTCAACATGGCATTATGGGAATTACGGTTTAAGGTGACTTTTCTACGGTGGCCGACACGTGCAAACGCGTTGCAAACGGCAAAATAAATCCAACAGTTTCATCCAACAGTTCCATCTCCCTCGTGGATTGCCTACTAGACACGGGGAAGCGACTGATTATCTTCGGTCCGCTTCCCCCACCTCGCTACGGTGACATGACCACCAGAGCCACTACAAACTTCGCCCCCAACTGGCTGTAGAAGCCCATGACGCTTAGAAGGTAAACAAAAGGGAAACAAAGCAATGAGAGCAATTTTAACAACTTTAACGGTTGATTCACAACATTAAATGTCTTTCAATGCAAACAATGCATTTGAGACAATAAATTTATACAAAAATAGAAAGTAATGTAATAAAAAAGATCATATGGGACTGCAGATTTATTAGTATATTTATTTATATAAGAGACTAATGTATGCGCACAAGTTTATCTTAAACTCAGTAAAATATTTACAATAATAATAATAATTAGGAGTAGTTATTTAAACTAAAATAGGTTGTTTCCACCATCTGTTTTTCTAAGAGCCACACTGTCACAGAGCTTGGCCTACTACATCAAATGCCATAAATATCACTAAACACTCTGAGCTGAATTAAGAGAGGACAGACAATATTTATCCCAAAAATGTTAATCAGTTACTCATTGAAAAGAAATGGCTGCTTTCTTGATGCTGTGCTGCTCCCAAAATTAAATCTAACCACAAACATTTCTGTTTTCTCGTCAGGGGGGTGGAGATACAACAATTAATCATAGTTTACTAACACTTCTCAAGTTTTTCCCAAAAGTCTGTGAGTCTTTGTCTTTCTTTTGTCTTTTGTTCTATGTTGTCTTGTGTTTTGTCTTTGTCTTGCTGTGTTCTCTAAATGGTTTGAAGTCTTTTCCACAGAAAAAGTTGATGGTACTGGATTTCACATTAATGCTGTACAGCAGGTTGGTGAGTATTATGGTACTGTCCTAAAACATGGTTTCTATCAACTGGCCAGTTGTTTTGTTTTTCATTTCATTTCATTTATTTTTATCTTTGTTTGTTTATTTGTTTTTGTTTGGGGTTCATATGAAAACTTAATTGGTCGACCAATGAAAACCTGTTAAAAGGGAATTCCTGAATATAGAACATTGTGAAAATGACATGTTGTGCTGCTCGTTTCTCTCTCCTGCTAACATTCATCCACAGCTTAAATGAACTGCATCGGCAGCAGAACTTCTACAGGACTCACAGCCAAGTGACAAGACGTTGGTCTGAAATTCCGGGAGGCATGATCATCATGCCAAGATAATGGTTGAACAACCACACAACCTTCAACCACTGTCAACAAAATAATCTGAATGCTCTCCTGAATTGTCCCAAAGAAAAAGATTAGTGTGAGAAAACAGGTGGTAAAGACCCCTTTGTGGAAGTGAAGTGCTGGTAACCTCTCCTTCCTAGTTAGCTCAGACTGCTGAACTGAGGTTCAGCCAGAAGGACAACCAAACACCAAGCAGTGACAGGATTGGACCAGAAGACACTGAGCTGCACTACACCACTCTGCACAATGTTATCATGAAATTTTCACTCAAAAGAAATTGTCAGTTTTTACACTACGTCTATCATTACTCATCATTTCTCAACAGGGTCATATCTTCATATTCACGTCATGTTTCAATGTCTGTATTGTTTTGTGTTTTGTGATGTTCCTCTTTAGTTTAATGATTTTACGTAGACCAATTACTAATCATAGGAATTCAGACATATGTCCACTGCCATTGGTGTGAATCGGCTGTTCGGAGCGGGACCTTAGGCACTGAAAGGTAATTAAGTGGTCGGTCGCCAAGGGGGAATGGCGCCATAGGAGAATTTTCCCGGATATCAGCCATCGGGTTTTTCGCTCCTATTCGCTGCGAACAGTGGACGATCTTGATGGTAATGTTAATTGCCTTAAGCACTTTTTGAGTTTCAGTATTTTATAAATTGTTGTAGCTTAGTTAATGATTGTTATGTGTTGTGATGGTACTTATGGGTTAGCAGGTCCTCGACACTGCTCAAACCACATATAGTTTTGGGCCAAAATTAACTAAGATTCTACACAGAGATTGGGTTTGGTGCCACATACACACAATCATTTTAAGAAATATTAAAACATTTATTAATTTATTCCTTGCATACACGTACAGGCGTGATACTTATAGCTTTTAAGAAATGTGCTCATTGCAGAGTTATGATCAGTTGAGTAATGAAGGTTGAACTATTCTGGGAAAGAGGTTCTGTTCCCAGCATCATGATAAACACTCCTGATACAGACAGGTTTAGCTAACGCATTACAATTGTTTTACACATGCATATGCAATGAAAACTTGCTTGCTGTTGATAATTGCAAAGAAGAACAGCTTACACATAACAGCTCACATAACGAAGTTATATCAAAAGGGGGATAACAAGAATCTCCTATCTGGTTGTGCTGCACCTCAAGGTAGTTGGCCACTTGCAGTTTGGGGACCTGCTAAGTTGGCTGCCGCTAACAGGTGTTACACAATACAGAATATAACAGTCCTACCTCAATTAGTTGACATGATTAAATCATGTCAAAAGGGGGAGTTGTTATAATTGGCTTTGATCTTAGACATTATAAATTCATATTCTGTATTTTACTAAATAACCTATGTTCCTAGCTGGTACTTTTCCACTCTGCTCATACTGCACAATCGATGACCTTAAAATAGGTCCAAGACCTTAGAATGACATAAACAAAACATCTCTATTAGAGCAGATAGGTCTGGTACATTAGACGCCTAAAACAGCACTCACACATACACACATTGTTTATCACATCCAAAGAACACAACAAGGACAGCGGCTGGCCTGATCATGCCACTAAAAAGTGGCCAATTATACTCTGACAAGTGTGAATACAACTTCTGTGAGATAAAGCTGAATATAAATATGAAATGTTTCCAGATATCGGGGCTCGGCCTGACGGATTTCCTGCGGGAGCTCTGGCACTCCGAGTCCAGCGCTGCAATATACTTTACTTGTGACCACTAATAAATACTTTAACAAACGATTTCTCCAGCTTGTTCTTGGGCTTCCAATGAAAGAATCGGGCTAACAATTGGTGCCGTGACCCGGATTGGCTGACTCTGAGACCGTGTCCGATCGAGGACTTCCGGAGCTGATTGGACGAGACCCTTCTTCAGACAATTCAAGGCGCCTAAAGCACAAGGTGAGCAGAAAACCTCTTGTATCAGGATATGTGAAATTTCTGCACATTGGTCATTCTAAATTAAATTGTCTGAATTAGGATGTCCTCCGATCACTAAATCAAAAGCACAAAATTACTGTCTGTAGGTTTACTGAGTGGTCACATGTAAAGCATAAACACATAGTCTCACATAGGGAGAGTCATATGTGTCCTAGTTTAGTACAATTTGGTCAAATAAAAGACATAAAATTAATTTTGTCTTCTAAACTGGATAGGAAGTAGATGAGCCAATGGGCGGCATGAGTAATGTCTGTGCAATCGGCACTTGGACCGTAAAATCCGCAATCGGCGGTGGGTCTGTATTACAGCACAACAGGCGACGTGAGTAATGTCTGTGCAAGTGGCGCTTGGACCTTTATCTGCAATCGGCGGTGGGTCTGTATTACTTCACAACAGGCGGCGTAAGTAATCTCTGTGCAATCGGCACTTGGACTGTAAAACACTCGGGCATAGCGCCATTCACCCATTCTGATTAACACATGTAAAACATCTGAATATGTCACAAACCTTTGTTGATAAGTGGAAAACATGTAAACCCGGCTCATTGGGATCGGTATTATTTGACACGTTGACGAGATGGCAGAAAAAAGTTCCAAGAGAAGACGAAAAAAGAGGGACAGATAGATTTGTAGACTGGACGAGAGAAATGCAAGGGAAAGGAATGTTTGGAGGGTGTGAAAGTGCTCCACCGCAACTGAGTGATTTCTTTATGTTTTCAAAACAAGCAACAGGCAGTAGGAATCAAGCAACAGCAAAGCTAAAGGAGGCAGGTTTATTGCAGAGAGCGAGGGCAGATAAAGACGAAAAAAGAAACAAACAAAAAAAAAAACAGTAACATTTCTTGCAGACTCTCAGTATTTTTTGGAGAAGTTAAATTCTCTATTCAGACGCAGTCCTCTGCACAACTAACACAGCATGTGCCAGACACAACGTCATCTTTTCCAGGGACACATCCTACTACACTAGAAGATAAGACACATCTTCCCAACATCACGCATGCTCAATAACAGAAGCATGCCATTTAGCTAAAGAAAAAAAAAACTGACCATTTTACAGATTCAGCATAAACAGCTTAGGCTGTATATGTGGACATGTGTAATTGGAAAAGAAAAGGTTAGATATCCTTAGCTTTGTCATAAATGCTCTCACCCTAAGATTATCTCATCCCAACCCTGCTTCCTTCTTCCCTCATTCAGCCCTGAGAGTGAGGACAGATTCTGATTGATCATTGGCCTGTACTTAAAGAGTACCAGAGTTACAAATAGTTATTTAGTCGAAAAATTTACAATGATAATGGAAGTTTTTACTAGAGCATTTATCATCAATTCAACTATCTGAAATCCGCTTTTCAATGCAAGTATCACAGTGAAGAGATAAGAAGCAATAAAATGTCCCAAATAAATCCAAATGTGTAAAAAATCCTAAATAAATCCAGGAAGAACAGACTGTTTAAAACTAAAAATTAGAACAAGTTTGTTGTTGAATTAAGATTTAACAGCTCTCTTAAAAAGTTAAAGTCAGAAAAACAAACATAGCATTTAAATCTTTGATCCTTTAATTGAAAACCTGCCTGAACAAAAGATGTTCTACAAATTGAGACTTTATGATTTCCAGCTGAAGCAGGTCTGAGACCAGACAGTCAGACCATATGACATATCTGAAAATATCAGGATTTAACAGCAAGGTCAGGCAGATAGGTGTCAGACAGTTTCTTACCATCTTAAAGCATTAAAGGTTAGCCTTTATTGTGTTAGAGATCACAGTAACAAGACTTTTAAAATTTAGCTGATCTAAATACTTCTCCTCTGCTTCTTTTCACCAATTCTGAGTTAATATTTATCATCAGTATTTATATTTGATCTCATTAAACCATTTAACTATTTAACTGCAGCAGATCTATGAATCAATTGATCTGTTCTCTTAACAGAGCAGCAAAGTGCTTTATATAAAGGTTTAAAGTGAGTTAGATTATTAGGAAATTAACAAAAACACAGCAATAAAAGGCACAACGAGAGTCAGATATCACCAATGAGTTTCTTGAAGAAGAAAACTCTAAAAGAAATTTAAAGACAGCTGCGCTGCAGTAAGTCTGAGTCATAACAAGTCAAGTCAAGGTTTGTTTTCATGGCACATTTAAAAAACAGCCACAGCCACCAGAGAGCTGTACAGCTGAACACTATATTAATACTATTAGCAAATTCTAACCCTGCAGATAAATATTAATTAATCTAACAATAAACATTGAATAAATTAGTGAAATAAAAATAAAAACAGTGTTTACTGTTATAGACATGCCTCTAAACCAGACATGTGTCACTGGAAAAGGAAAGGCTTTGTGACCTCAGAAGGCACCCCGGTTAAACACTTAAATCAATTACTCAAACTATATTATGCCATACTTGAACCAAAACAAGTTGCTATAGTCAAGTGTAGAGGACATCAAAAGGGAGATGGGAGAGTAGCGAGAGGCAACAATGCGGCAGATAAGGCAGCAAAAACAAAAGCAAGGTATACTGTATTTAACCAGATGTCTCAGAAAACATTGGAGGAAAAATCACAACGAGAATTATGTATACAAAACATTAAAGAACTTCACGAAGCAGCGGCACCATCTGAAAAGCAAGCATGGAACGGAAAAAAAAAAAAAAGATTCCACAAGACTCTGCTGGAATCATGAAGGGAAAATAGTAGCTCCAACTGGACTACTAAATTTGCTATGTCAAGAAGCACACAGTAGAGCTCACTGTGCTAGCTCAAAAGTAACAGCGCTCATTTCACAACACTGGTGGTACCCCCACCTAAAAGACACAATAAAATATTTTGTGCAATCGTGTGAAATTTGCAACCTGTTCAATCCAAGGTATCTCTCAAAGCAGGACTAGACAAGTTTCCCAGTACCTGATGCACCTTGGGAACAGATAGTAATTGATTTTACTGACATGGGAGCAGCAAACAGGACTGAAGGTAAACGATATCTTCTAGTGGGTGTGGATCCCTTTTCTAGATGGGTAGAAGCCACACCTACTAAAACCGAAAAAGGAAAAGAAGTCATTAAATGGCTTACAAGAGAAATTATTCCAAGATTTGGGGTACCAGAAGTGATAAGATCAGACAATGGTACTCACTCACTTTTCTAATGAAGAACTAAGAGAAGTGGAAAAGATGTTTGGAATTACACATAAGCTCGGTGCAGTCTCTCACCCAGCTTTACAAGGACTAGTGAAAAGAGCAAATAGAACCATCAAAAAGGCCGAACAGAAGTCTGTGCAGACACACAGTTAAACTGGGCTGAAGCTCTACGTATTGTGTTAGCCTAAGATTTACTCTAAATGCCACCATGAATGTTGAGGTCATGACAGGGAGAAAACACCCTGTCCATTTACAACTGCACCAACAGGCTCACCCCTTGTTGTACTACAGTATGGAAACTTGTGTGAATGTGAAACAACTGAATAACACGGTGATGAGTATATCTCAACAGGTTACAGAAATACTCACCAAAGAACAGGACCAGGAAAGTGAACAAACTTAACTGGTCCTCTCCTATATGGACAGGACGCAGAAGCTACAACACATTGTGTAAAGGTATGGTTGACCGAGAATAGACTGAGTAACTGGATCCACAAGGATCACTGTACTCAGGCTCAAGATCCTGCCGAAAGAACATTAACTGAGGTCCGGACTGACTTAGGAACCTCACCTACTGACAAAGACTAGACCACAGGGACTAAAACTCTATCAGAGACTGAACGGACCACTGACAATGAAACCAAAGGAAAACACTACTGAGGAGACTAGACTGTAGAACCGCAGTAGCAGAAACTATAATGGTTACAATAACTAATTGTAACACCTCTCCGGTGTGCAAGTCAGACATTAAAAGCTCAAGTGACAAAGAACTACAACAATAATCTGGACACACCCTCTCTTCCCACCACGCCACACCAGGTGACTAAAAGATCTCTGAAAAATGGCAACAACCCACTTCAATTGCAATTTATTGAGAAACAAGATGGTATGGTACAATCCGATCTGTGCTCAGTCATGACATGTTGGTCAAACGACAAAGGATATGAATGGGATGAATAAAATGTTCTGGGAGAACAGTTTTAATCATGTGTTCTGGTTCATTCGAGAAATTACACGGTAGATGGCCCAAGTTGTTTAATCTGGTGCACTTAATCAGTCAATCAATCAATCAATCAATCAAACTTTATTTTTATAACACTTTTCATACAAGAAAATGTAACACAAAGTGCTTCACAAGATGGAAGAAAATAAAACAAAACAGTGAAACCCACACACACACATCTATACGTACACATACACCCACATACATCCACACATACTGGAAGAAAGAAGTAAAGATTAAGTAAAACATAATAAACTGAGGCAGAGCTGCGCGAAGTAAGGTAAAGCACAGAGCTTTGAACTGCACGATTAAAGGCCTAATTCATGTCAAGGAAAAACAAGAAGGATCCTGAACAATTTAGCTAACATTCCTAAACTGCTACGAGCAAAGAAAAATATTACAAAATAATATCAAGAATCTGGGCCCTTAGGTCAAAGCATGCATGCAAGGTAACATTGATCAATAACCAACCAAAGATCTGATGTCTGACAACACAAGCGCGATGCTGTGGCACTGCTAAGGAAAAAGTTAGCAGCACAAGGCCACAAGGCTCATCTAAAAAATAAATAAATGAGGAATTAAGACAAATAGAAAAATAGAATAAACCTTTGTCTTTGATTCTAATTTGTATGGAAATATGTTATGTTATGTTATTGTATCATGTGATGTTATAAGAAACTCTGATGTCACACTGTTGGTACCACATGAAGTGTTACTAATTCAAATGGAGCAGAAAAAAATACTTAATGCTGATCTGTGGATGGCTCAGCAACACGAAACACAGCCACTGGTAAGAATTAAATAGAATTTAGTATTAAGTAACAAGTGAGAATTAAGCAGATCATGCTGAAATTTTATCAAAAACACTCTGAGCTGAATTAAGAGAGGACAGATGATATTTATCCCAAAAAGGTTCATCAGTTACTCATTGAAAAGAAATGGCTGCTTTCTTGATGCTGTGCTGCTCCCAAAATTAAATCTAACCACAAACATTTCTGTCCTGCAGCAGCAACACAGGAGCAGAAACTGCAGTGGAAGAGTTCGGCAGAACTAACATACGGCTGAGACTAAGTCTCGTCAGGGGGTGGAGATACAACAATTAATCATAGTTTACTAACACTTCTCAAGTTTTTCCCAAAAGTCTGTGAGTCTTTGTCTTTCTTTTGTCTTTTGTTCTATGTTGTCTTGTGTTTTGTCTTTGTCTTGCTGTGTTCTCTAAATGGTTTGAAGTTTTTTCCACAGAAAAAGTTGATGGTACTGGATTTCACATTAATGCTGTACAGCAGGTTGGTGAGTATTATGGTACTGTCCTAAAACATGGTTTCTATCAACTGGCCAGATGTTTTTGTTTGGGGTTCATATGAAAACTTAATTGGTCGACCAATGAATACTGGGATTGAACCTGTTAAAAGGGAATTCCTGAATATAGAACATTGTGAAAATGACATGTTGTGCTGCTCGTTTCTCTCTCCTGCTAACATTCATCCACAGCTTAAGTTAACTGCATCGGCAGCAGAACCTCTACAGGACTCACAGCCAAGTGACAAGACGTCGGTCTGAAATTCCGGGAGGCATGATCATCATGCCAAGATAATGGTTGAACAACCACACAACCTTCAACCACTGTCAACAAAATAATCTGAATGCTCTCCTGAATTGTCCCAAAGAAAAAGATTAGTTTGAGAAAACAGGTGGTAAAGACCCCTTTGTGGACGTGAAGTGCTGGTAACCTCTCCTTCCTAGTTAGCTCAGACTGCTGAACTGAGGTTCAGCCAGAAGGACAACCAAACATCAAGCAGTGACAGGATTGGACCAGAAGACACTGAGCTGCACTACACCACTCTGCACAATGTTATCATGAAATTTTCACTCAAAAGAAATTGTCAGTTTTTACACTACGTCTATCATTACTCATCATTTCTCAACAGGGTCATATCTTCATATTCACGTCATGTTTCAATGTCTGTATTGTTTTGTGTTTTGTGATGTCCCTCTTTAGTTTAATGATTTTAAGTAGACCAATTACTAATCATAGGAATTCAGACATATGTCCATTGCCATTGGTGTGAATCGGCTGTTCGGAGCGGGACCTTAGGCACTGAAAGATAATTAAGTGGTCGGTCGCCAAGGGGGAATGGGGCCGTAGGAGAATTTTCCCGGATATCAGCCATCAGGTTTTTCGCTCCTATTCGCTGCGAACAGTGGACGATCCTGATGGTAATGTTAATTGCCTTAAGCACTTTTTGAGTTTCAGTATTTTATAAATTGTTGTGGTTTAGTTAATGATTGTTATGTGTTGTAATGGTACTTATGGGTTAGCAGGTCCTCGACACTGCTCAAACACGTGGATACACGTTTATTGCTCACAACGGACGAGGTTATGATAGCTATCTAATCCTTAACGTCATGGTGCAACTAGGTATGAAGCCCTCTCTCATCACACAGGGGAGTAAAATTCTCTGTTTTACAGACTGTGATTATGGTTTGAGATTCATCGATAGTCTGTCATTCCTGGCTATGAAACTGAGTATGATGCCAAAAGCATTAGGTTTCAGTGATCATACCAAAGGTTCATTTCCCCACAGATTCTCTTCAGAACAGAATTTGAAATATGTGGGGCCTTTTCCTTCACTGAGTTACTACTCAGTAGAACTCATGAGCCCCAGTGAGCAGGGAGAGTTCTACAGATGGTACGGGGGAGTGTGTAAAGGTACCTTAAATTTCGTGAACCCTTTACTGCAAAAATTATGTTGACATACTCTTCAGGGGGTGTGTCAAATTCCGCGAGCAATTCTTTAACGAGACGCGCGTGGACCCCCTGAAATGCATCACGATCGTATCGACCTGTATGAAGGTTTTTACCGCCAACTTTCTGCAGCCTAAAAACCTGGCTATACCTTCACCCGTTGATTACAGTCAGCAGAGTAAGACCTTCTCAAACACATCCATCCAGTGGCTGGAGTGGTTAGCATTTAGCAGAGGGATTGAGATTAGCCACGCGTTAAACACAGGGGAAAAGGGAATCGGCCCTTATCACGTAGATGGGTATGCGGAAATTGATGGTGTGAGGGTAGCTTTTGAGTTTTACGGCTGTTTCTTTACCAGTTGCCCCATCTGCTATCTGCCTCAGGACACATGTCCGCTGAGGAAGGCGCCATTTGAACAGTTCTATGCAGAGACCCGTGAGAGAGAGACAGTGCTTCAGTCAGTGTATGGTCTTCGTTTGCAAGTCATGTGGGAGCACGAGTGGACTGAGATGAAAAAGTCCCATTCGGAGGTGATTGAATTTCTCAAGAGCTTTAACGCCCCTTAACCTCTCTCTCCCAGACAAGCACTGTATGGTGGTCGGACCTGCGCACTCAGGTTGAGGTACACTGCGGGGGTAGGTGAAACTGTGCACTATGCTGACTTTACATCTCTTTACCCCTATGTAAATTGCAGCTTTCCTTACCCCCTCGGCCATCCCAGAATTATTTGCAAAGATTTTGATGACCCTGACAGCTACTTTGGTTTCATAAGAACTGTTGTTTACCCTCCACGCAGGCTGTTTTTCCCAGTTTTACCTTACAAGTCATCTCACGGAAAACTTGTATTCACTCTCTGTCGCACCTGTGCTGAAATGAATAACCAGGCAGGTCCATGCAACCACAGCGATGAGGAGAGAGCACTAACAGGTGTGTGGGTGAGTGTGGAGTTTAGCAAGGCATTAAAGCTTGGTTATCGTCTTGCTAAAATCACAGAGGTGTGGCATTTTGACAGGAGCAGTAGCTCAATCTTTGAAGACTAAATACACACATTTCTTAAGGGTAAACGAGAGGCTTCAGGATATCCCGCAGATGCACTTGATGAGGAGAGTAAGTTGAGGTACGTCAGAGATTACAAGCTCCATCAAGGTATTCAGTTGGATACCAGCAAAATAGAGGTGAACCCCGCTAAAAGACAGGTGGCTAAACTGTGTCTGAACAGTTTCTGGGGGAAATTTGCGCAGAGGAACGACCTCCAGACCACCATCATCACAGACCCGAATGAATTTTTTAATTTCATGTTCTCGGGTAAATACAAGATCGTCTACTTCCACTTTCTAAACCCTGACATGTGCATGGTGCAGTGGACTTACAACAAACGGTGCATCGCTCCTCCCAACAAGGTAAACAATGTATTCATTGCAGCATTTACCACCGCATATGCACGTTTAAAACTGTATAGCTGTCTGGAAGTAATGCAGTACAAAATTCTCTACATAGACACAGACAGTCTGATCTATGTGGTGAAAAAAGGTGAGACTCCTCTGAAACTGGGAAACTATCTGGGGGATTTGACCGATGAGCTGGGGGGGTGACACAATTCAGGAATTGGCTCTCCAGTTGATGGTTATTCATGCTTACTCTTTTAATAATAGTCCACCAGCACCTGTCTTCTCGAGTTGATCTCCAAAATGGAATCATGACATGTTACAGACATTTCAGAAATGACACAAAAGCCTCCTGACACAATGAGGGTAGTGGTATGAGGTAGCGGTACTCTAAACCTCCTCTCCAATCTTAAATTCCCATTAGAAACAGGTGACAAGGTGTCGGTATCCTCACCAGGATTGAGATTAAAGACAAACAGTGAGTAACCGTTGTTAAATTCTTCACGTGTGATACTCAGAGGGAGATCTTTTAAATGACGACCGGTAGCTGTAAACAAATTGTAAAATTCCCGGACTGAAATGCCTTGGTTGAACTGAGGCTGGAACGCCTTGGCGGGAACTTGTTTACCATCCTGACAAAGAGCTAGATACTCTATATCCATATGTTTAAAGTTGAAGGGTGACAAGTCCCTTCTTCCTGTGAATGCCTCGTGGTGCACCATACCTAAAACAATATATTTAGGCATCGCTCCCAAAAAGAGATTCTCCTGATTACATATCCTCGAATTTTCAGGGAAGGAGTATGTTTTTACATTCACGTGACAGTGGGTAGAGAGTGTTTCCTCTCATTAAGGCCGATGTGTGGCCTAAACGAACAGCGGGGGAGACGGAAACTTTTTTGATAAAAAGAGAGGCACCTAATATCATTAATCGGAAAGTCGAGTCTCTGGTTCCCATGAGATAGAAAGCCTCACTGGCTCTGGTTAGTTTAACTCTCATATCCACAGAGTTCAGCAGGAGCCTTTCGCAGAAAAAAATATCCCCATGGAGGGGGCCCATTAGGTGTACTTCTCTGGAATTAGCTGTACAGAGAGCCCTCTGGTTTAGCCCTCTGTTTGGCCCATTATTAGTTACTATAGAGCCTATGGCACCGGCTGTATCTTTATAATAAAGACCAGCGCTAAACTGACTCTTTAACGTGTCTTCAGAAAAGTTTAGCAGAGTCTCGATCATAGCTCTATATGGGTGGGTGGCACTAGACTGTGAAATTAATCTATCACCCAGAGTAACATCGCATTGACTGAATAGTGTATTGAGAGGATAATTGATGAGACCCACAGGTGCGTCGTTCGCCAAGTTTGTGTCCTCTGCATTGATCTTCATGTGTAGATGTAACAAGGTATCATTGAGATCCAGATACTTTTCACCATCTCCCGGTATAAAAAACTCAATCGGACCATTCTCAGTAATAGCGGATAGAGGCATAATTTCCGTGTAGATATTATCCTCGATAGAAAGCTGGGTCATAGGGACTGAAAATAAGTCCAGTTCTGCTGGAAAATAAGTCCAGTTCTGTCTCTGCAGGACCAGAGATCCTTCTCATAGTTTTGCCTATGACATCTGAGGCAAAGTTTGTAGCTGCTGTTTTCAGATGAGGCTTAGCTATATAAAATCCTTTTTTAACTAGGGGGGCTACGAAGCGAAATAATTTTGAAAATATAGAGCCTATTCCGCGACCGTACATTACAGGTGCTCCATAAAAACCAGGCAGGGTACCTCCTACCTGGTTTTGGTAATAGTTTACAAAGCGATGAGGGTCATCCCTCATGTTTATCTGAACCATGTTGCTTTGTTTTGTTATCCTCCTCCTGACACAGACAGACACTGAGGTGACCTCTGACTGAATGTTTGCTTGACAGTGACTAATGAGCCTGTGATCAACCCGTTTATATATATATATTTACTTCTGATCAGAGCTTATCGGGAGAGATAGAATCACAATTCCCTCTTACTCTCTCTGTGATTTCAGAGTGAATGACCATCATTTCATTATGCGTTGTGATATCACGAGTCGGAAGTGTAGTCTCACAACGGTTTTCCCATAAGTAAAATTTACCGGAGTGTTTTGATCCGTTTTAATCTCTATGTGGATGTTTTCAATATGCCTCTTTGCTACAGGTAGATAGTTGACTGGGTTAAAAGTATGCGTAATTATATCGCCAAACTTACCCTCTACTCTAACTGTTCGCAAGAGTGGAGCATAAGCATCGCCGACTATCTGAGGAGCAACCACATCGCTGTAACAGTAAAGCTGGTAGAAACCTGCTTTTAAATCCATCGGGTAAGGGGCACTCCTTTTATCAAATACGATCCATTTGCCAGGATCCACACCTAGCATGTAGCTCAGTGGTGGATAAAAACGCAGGTGGTACTGGGCCCCTGACTGATACACGAGTCTATTTTCCACCGTGTTCACGACTAAATAAATATCAGAACCTATTTTTCTGAGGTGACCCTCGATCTCGGCTTTGAGCTGATTCAAATCCTTGAAATGTCCGCATCCTACATTCTGACGGTAGAACTTTTCCAGCCCCGCTTTCCTCCATTCAAAAAAAGCCTGGTCCCTAGAAGCATTATGCCATGTGTATGGATAAGAAATCTCTGTCAAGGCAACCTGCCACGAACCTTCCAAATCGATATGCTGGGCTAAATCCTGATCTTCATATATCGTTACTGGAGACTCACAAATGAAAGACCTAGGTGTACACATCCTCTCTGGTGCCTGCGTAGATTTCTCCTCTACTCTCACTCTGCTTCTTGTCCTGGTCATCTCGAATCAGCTATCTTTCACGCCAAAGTCGTTCTCTACACACGGACTGTCTCAGGGTTTTATCCTTTACCCGAAACCCCTCCCCTGTCCACCCATTGGCCCTCAAACCTGGGGTCGAACAATACCCGCCTCACATCTAATAATTTTCTCATCTTTACCTTAAAAAAAAAGGAGGACTTTCCGGCACCCTGAGCCATACTCATACGAGACTTAAAATGTTGACAGCTTTTACAACTTAACCTTTCCTATTAACCCTAACCCTTTCTCTTATTTAAACATTCAACTAATATATTTCTCACAACCTCTTGACCTTAGCTGTAATCATTCTTAACCCTACCCATAAACTCCCCCTTCCTTAGATGTCAAAGGCCACCTGAACAGATGCCTGATCTATGTCAAACAAAGGTCACCAGTCAAATTAGCTTGATTGATCGATAAGAGGTCAAAAGTCACATGCCCAGATGTCAGCAAACAGATGTAGGTCAAAGGTCACCTGTCAAACTACTTTGATCGATCGATAAGAGGTCAAAGGTCACCTGTTAAACTAGTTTAATCGAAGGGAGTCTTTATTTTCTCTCACATTGTTTATCACATCCAAAGAACACAACAAGGACAGCGGATGGCCTTATCATGCCACTAAAAAGTGGCCAATTATACTCTGACAAGTGTGAATACAACTTCTGTGAGATAAAGCTGAATATAAATATGAAATGTTTCCAGATATCGGGGCTCGGCCTGACGGATTTCCTGCGGGAGCTCTGGCACTCCGAGTCCAGCGCTGCAATATACTTTACTTGTGACCACTAATAAATACTTTTTTAATAAACGATTTCTCCAGCTTGTTCTTGGGCTTCCAATGAAAGAATCGGGCTAACAATTGGTGCCGTGACCCGGATTGGCTGACTCTGAGACCGTGTCCGATCGAGGACTTCCGGAGCTGATTGGACGAGACCCTTCTTCAGACAATTCAAGGCGCCTAAAGCACAAGGTGAGCAGAAAACCTCTTGTATCAGGATATGTGAAATTTCTGCACATTGGTCATTCTAAATTAAATTGTCTGAATTAGGATGTCCTCCGATCACTAAATCAAAAGCACAAAATTGTCTACTGTCTGTAGGTTTACTGAGTGGTCACATGTAAAGTATAAACACATAGTCTCACATAGGGAGAGTCATATGTGTCCTAGTTTAGTACAATTTGGTCAAATGAAAGACATAAAATTAATTTTGTCTTCTAAACTGGATAGGAAGTAGATGAGCCAATGGGCGGGGGTCTGTTAGTCCGCAATCGGCGGCATGAGTAATGTCTGTGCAATTGGCACTTGGACCGTAAAATCCGCAATCGGCGGTGGGTCTGTATTCCAGCTATTTCTTGGGCTTCCAATGAAAGAATCGGGCTAACAAAAAGAAGCTTATTCTCGGATTCCAGAAGCTTTAGTGGTGCTCTTTCCTATATTGCAAAGTAAAACGTTGTTTTTAGTTGAAATCTCTTTAGTAATGGATAAATAAGAAGGACAAAGCAGTTTTAACTGTGTTTGAGTGAAGGAATTCATTTTATAGAAAAATCCGAAATTGAGCAGAACTCTCCAAAAGGAGCGTTTCGCTCAAACCAAAAGTTTGGTGCTTTTTCTTACAGGGTAATATGAAGAAGTTAATGCTTGAAACTTGTTTAGACATGGATAAATATGAAGGACAAAGCAGTTTTAACTTGGTTTGAGTGAAGGAATTCATTTTATAGAAAAATCTGAAATTGTGCAGAACACATGAAAAGAAGCTTATTCTCGGATTCCTGAAGCTTTAGTGGTGCTCTTTCCTATATTGCAAAGTAAAACGTTGTTTTTAGTTGAAATCTCTTTACTAATGGATAAATAAGAAGGACAAAGCCGTTTTAACTGTGTTTGAGTGAAGGAATTCATTTTATAGAAAAATCCGAAATTGAGCAGAACTCTCCAAAAGGAGTGTTTTGCTCAAACCACAAGTTTAGTGCTTTTTCTTACAGGGTAATTTGAAGAGGTTTATGCTTGAAACCTGTTTAGACATGGATAAATATGAAGGACAAAGCAGTTTTAACTTGGTTTGAGTGAAGGAATTAATTTTATAGAAAAATCTGAAATTTTGCAGAACACATGAAAAGAAGCTTATTCTCGGATTCCTGAAGCTTTAGTGGTGCTCTTTCCTATATTGCAAAGTAAAAATATGTTTTTAGTAGAAATCTCTTTAGTAATGGATAAATAAGAAGGACAAAGCAGTTTTAACTGTGTTTGAGTGAAGGAATTCATTTTATAGAAAAATCCGAAATTGAGCAGAAACCAAAAGTTTGGTACTTTTTCTTACAGGGTAATTTGAAGAAGTTTATGCTTGAAACCTGTTTAGACATGGATAAATATGAAGGACAAAGCAGTTTTAACTTGGTTTGAGTGAAGGAATTAAGTTTATAGAAAAATTCGAAATTGTGCAGAACACATGAAAAGAAGCTTATTCTCGGATTCCTGAAGCTTTAGTGGTGCTCTTTCCTATATTGCAAATTGAAAATATGTTTTAGTAGAAATCTCTTTAGTAATGGATACATAAGATGGACAAAGCCGTTTTAACTGTGTTTGAGTGAAGGAATTCATTTTATAGAAAAATCCGAAATTGAGCAGAAACCAAAAGTTTGGTACTTTTTCTTACAGGGTAATTTGAAGAAGTGTATGCTTGAAACCTGTTTAGACATGGATAAATATGAAGGACAACGCAGTTTTAACTGTGTTTGAGTGAAGGAATTCATTTTATATGTGGAAGGGAGGAACAGGAAGTCCAGAACTTAGAGCAGGCAAATGGGGTGGAGTTAATAAAAGGGGCTGGAAGGCTCATTTGGGCCTTTCTTCCTGCACTGACACACCTGGGAGCAGCTGAGCTGAGGCCTTTGTTTGAAGCTGAGTTGGTAGGCTCTACTTTTTAGATGTTTGAAAGCATGATTTTAATATTACTTGATCACTAGAGAATAACCATTTGGCTGTTTATTTGTGGTATGAATTGTTTGTAGGCATTCTGGGTTGGGAGGGGACTGATCTATTGAATGGTTGTTTAAAGACATCAGCCAAGTGTGTTTGTGATGTTTTATCTTGCTGTGCATAATATCAGAAGCCTCCCCCCGATCGTGCAGTCTAGTCCCAGGGTTGTTTTCTTTTTAACCATCTCATGTTTGGTTTGATTGTATTTTTTTGTCTCTTATAATTTACTCACTCTAGAGGTTGGATTTTATCAAAAAATATATTGTTAATAAAATTTATATTTTTTGTATAGCAGTCTCTGGTTCCAGTTTATTCTGGGTCTGTGCAGTTAATATCACTTGGTCACATATAGAAAAATCTGAAATTGTGCAGAACACATGAAAAGAAGCTTGGTCTCGGATTCCTGAAGTTTTAGTTGTGCTCTTTCCTATATTGCAAAGTAAAACGTTGTTTTTAGTTGAAATCTCTTTACTAATGGATAAATAAGAAGGACAAAGCAGTTTAAACTGTGTTTGAGTGAAGGAATTCATTTTATAGAAAAATCCGAAATTGAGCAGAACTCTCCAAAAGGAGCGTTTTGCTCAAACCAAAAGTTTGGTGCTTTTTCTTACAGGGTAATATGAAGAAGTTTATCCTTGAAACCTGTTTAGACATGGATAATATGAAGGACAAAGCAGTTTTAACTTGGTTTGAGTGAAGGAATTAAGTTTATAGAAAAATCCGAAATTGTGCAGAACACATAAAAAGAAGCTTTGTCTTGGATTCCTGAAGCTTTAGTGGTGCTCTTTCCTATATTGCAAAGTAAAACGTTGATTTTAGTTGAAATCTCTTTACTAATGGATAAATAAGAAGGACCAAGCAGTTTTAACTGTGTTTGAGTGAAGGAATTAATTTTATAGAAGAGAGATAATAGGATACCTTCGATCAAACTCATTTTGACAGGTGACCTCTGACCTCTTATCGATCAATCAAATTAATATGACAGGTGACCTTTGTTTGACATCCGTTTGCTGACATCTGTTCAGTGTCACAGTATGGTGCATTCTTGCATCCCCAGAGGATGGGGTGTTTATAGCAAATAGGGGTAGGTTTAAATTACACAAAAAGGTTTCCCTCTTAGTTTGCACACATGGTGTATATGATATCAAGGGTTAATCTACAGAGAATTCACTAATAGACCAGGTTGCCCATAAAGTTTACATCTGGTTCTCTCTGACTGATCAACTCATACTATGAGAGTCAACTGCATGCATACTGGCACTAAGCAGTAGGAACAAATGGCCGGGGGGGGGGTCATAAGAATGCAAAGTACAGTGTGGTAAACAGTCTGTGTCGTTGTCTTAGTTCGCAAGTAAACAAATGAACATATATGATGTTCACTAGAATGCATCATGCTGTGCGGGAAACATCCTATGTCTTACTTCACAAGTAAACAGAATCAATACATCTGTTACTAACCGTAGGATGGATGTAGACTAGGTGTGAAGAGCAAATGGGTTGAAATTAGCACTTCAAGAAATTTTTAAAACACTCCCTTATTTCTATGGAGGGGGGTGTAAGACTATATAAAATGGTTCAGGCATTTACGTCGGGGGCTCAACCGAGGCAGGACAGGAATCATGGACTCTGGTAACTGGTAAAACTTTAAATCTCTTAGGTCAGTACTTGTAATAGTAAAAAAAAAAAAAAATACACTTTTTTTTTAGGACGGAAAACAAGAGCTGACCTCTATACACAGCGAACTGGCGGTTCTTTGGCCCTCTTAGGAGTATTCAACGGTGAGTAAAAAGATGTGATGATAAACATATGAATGCGTGTATCATTATATTACCACACCATGACAGAGTGCTAATTTCCAGAGTTGGATGCGGAGGATTTGGATGACTTCATATTGACGCAAGCCGATTATGGTAATGTTTCTTTAACTTTAATAACCTTTTAACAAGTGAAATGTTTCAATGAAATAACATCAGATGTAACTGTTTAAAGATTTATTAAACAGCATGGAGCAAGGGCCTCCCCGAAAGAAGAACCCAGCCGTGTTTGAGGGAGATTTGACTTTCATCGCACCGAGTGGGGGAAACGGGCTTTCCCTGAATAAATCCCGGCTACGACGAAGACTGCTCCCTGTTCAGGACAATCAGTTTTCAACGGAGTGTCCGAGTGTTACTACAGAGGACGGGCAGCTGGAATCATCGGTGTTAGACACACCACCAAGCATACGTTTCTCCCCTCGAATAATACCGCCTGTGAGCGGCCTCAACACCGATACGGTTGAGGGCGAGGGGGCACGGGCTGTCGGTTTACTAGGCTGCATATCGGTGCAGCTATTAGAGGCGCCGGGCATTGTTCGCGGGGAGGAAGGACCCCTCGCTAAACAGCCTGATCTGCGGGGTAAGTTTAAAAAAAAAAAAAAAAAAAACTCATCACTCTTTGTTTTTGTTTTCTCACGTGAGCGCGTAAGCGTCATACGTCATCAACACGGATGTGACGCATAGGGAGAGAGTGAGGGTGGGAGGGGTTAAAAGAGCGCAGCCTTTTTCAGTAGAACTCATGTGAAGTGCCTGTAGAATAAGCACGTTGATATATTATTACTGCTCTGTCCACTTATCCGTGCTGCATTCAACGGGAGCATTACATGGTAACATCTATGCAAATTTCACATAGTGTATACTTAAGCAAGGTTTTTTATTTATCTATTTTTATGCTATTAAACTCTGTTTCAATTTGACAGAATCTGATGTTATAGTTCCTGTGAGGTCCGTGGTAAAGAATCGACGGTGCAATAGAGTGCGCAACAGACTGTCGCTTGTCCGAGGATTAATGAAAGGTACAGTTTCTTTCTCTTCATTTTTTTTCTCTTTTTTAATTTATTAGTATTATTATTATTATCATTATTATTATTATTATTATTATTTTAATTATTATTTATTTTTAAAACATTCACAATCACTGAACCAGGTATATTTAAGATACTTTTATGGTTATTTCTCCTTCATCCACAGAGGCCGATCTGTCGATAGAACGAATAAGTCCTACAATTCGGCCCGACCCTCGTCTGTGGAGGAAAAGAAACGCTACCATCCGACGTGAAAAATCAAGAGCTCGGGCATTCATGAGAAGTAGCGAGATTCTTATACAGAAAATTAACCGTGACTTGAAGGTGATTTCGAAGTAAAGTAAATGTGTGTGTATATATATAAGTAGATATCTTAACCCATCTTAGCCATTCTCAATTCTGTGTAAAGATGGATAATCAAGCAGGCAGAGCTGTGCCGGCTGTAATATCCGAGGCTGTGGGAAATTTGGAAAACATTCCCATACCGGTTCATGTGTGGAATTACTTTACACCACTGGAGTATGCGCTCCTTAATGTCGATTATCAGTCATCTCCTATAAATATTGAAGACGATGAAAATGATGAAATTGATGTGTTACACGAATTAGAATCATCAATCCTGAATTTAAACGGACCTCCGCCACCCGCCCTGAGTCACCGAATATTGTCTCACCAAATCCAGCTCCTTGTGTCACATCAATAGATACAGCCTCAGCGAATAGTGCTTCTCAAACTTCAGCATCAGATCTTGTCTCACCAAATCCAGCTCCTTCTGTCACATCACTAGATACAGCCTCAGCGAATAGTGCTTCTCAAACTTCAGCATCAGATATTGTCTCACCAAATCCAGCTCCTTGTGTCACATCACTAGATACAGCCTCAGCGAATAGTGCTTCTCAAACCTCAGCATCAGATACTGTCTCACCAAATCTTATTTCTTTATCTTCTCCAGCTGCAGCAGAACAAACTCGGCAGCATGGTAGGGGGTTGAATCAGGAGAATGTAGCCGTCCCTGAACAGAATCAGAGAGATACACCTACACCGATTGAGCGTGAACGTTTCAATTGTCTTGAAATAAGACGCCCCGTCACAATACCGCGTCCGTGCCCTGATATAATGCCCAACATCGCTGAGTTCACTTCAGCTGTTATGAGCAATCTTATTGAAGTGGCAGAAACAGCGCGATCACTTGCCAGATGTAATGATGTCGTCCAGCTAGAATTAGTAGGTGAGAGTATTTCTCAACACATTACCGTTTCTGTCACAGACGAGTCTGATGTAATCCTGAAAGCCTTTCTGGACTTTTTAGACGAGTTAACTCAATCAAACGCTGAGATTGCCTCTGATACTAACATGGAGTTAGTCCTCCAGGTAGTAAGAAACCCTACATGGGCGCCAAACGGAAGGCTTCAAAAACCTTAGAATGCGAATTAATCCATAAGAAAAGACGTCACTTGTACATTACAGATAACTGTGACAATCAGCTCTGCTTCGCCATCAGTCTCCCGCACGTCTCCGGCTCTAAATTTACCGATAGTCTGTGCAAAAACGCTGAAAGGTGTCGAGTGGTCTGCCTACGGATTGGATTGTGTCAGGAAATTCCTCCTCCATTTCAGGAGACCACGCTACCGTGGATACACGTTTATTGCTCACAACGGACGAGGTTATGATAGCTATCTAATCCTTAACGTCATGGTGCAACTAGGTATGAAGCCCTCTCTCATCACACAGGGGAGTAAAATTCTCTGTTTTACAGACTGTGATTATGGTTTGAAATTCATCGATAGTCTGTCATTCCTGGCTATGAAACTGAGTATTATGCCGAAAGCATTAGGTTTCAGTGATCATACCAAAGGTTTCTTTCTCCACAGATTCTCTTCAGAACAGAATTTGAAATATGTGGGGCCTTTTCCTTCACCGAGTTACTACTCTGTAGAACTCATGAGCCCCAGTGAGCAGGGAGAGTTCTACAGATGGTACGATGGAGTGTGTAAAGGCACCTTTAACTTTCGTGAACAGAGCATGCTTTACTGCAAAAATTATGTAGACATACTCTTCAAGGGGTGTGTCAAATTCCGCGAGCAATTCTTTAACGAGACGCGCGTGGACCCCCTGAAATGCATCACGATCGCGTCGGCCTGTATGAAGGTTTTTACCGCCAACTTTCTGCAGCCTAAAACCCTGGCCATACCTTCACCCGTTGATTACAGTCAGCAGAGTAAGACCTTCTCAAACACATCCATCCAGTGGCTGGAGTGGTTAGCGTTTAGCAGAGGGATTGAGATTAGCCACGCGTTAAACACAGGGGAAAAGGGAATCTGTCCTTATCACGTAGATGGGTATGCGGAAATTGACAGTGTGAGGGTAGCTTTTGAGTTTTACGGCTGTTTCTTTCATGGCTGCCCCGTCTACCATCTGCCTCAGGACGCATGTCAGCTGAGGAAGGCGCCGTTTGAACAGTTTTATGCAGAGACCCGTGAGAGAGAGACAGTGCTTCAGTCAGTGTATGGTCTTCGTCTGCATATCATGTGGGAGCACGAGTGGACTGAGATGAAAAAGTCCCATCCGGAAGAGCTTTAACGCCCCTGCCCCTGAACCTCTCTCTCTCTCAGACAAGCACTGTACGGTCGTCGGACCTGCGCACTCAGGTTGAGGTACAGTGCGGGGGTAGATGAAACTGTGCACTACGCTGACTTTACATCTCTTTACCCCTATGTAAATTGCAGCTTTCCTTACCCTCTCGACCATCCCAGAATTATTTGCAAAGATTTTGATGACCCTGACAGCTACTTTGGTTTCATAAGAGCTGTTGTTTATCCTCCGCGTGGGCTTTTTTTCCCAGTTTTACCTTACAAGTCATCTCACGGAAAACTTGTATTCACTCTCTGTCGCACCTGTGCTGAAATGAATAACCAGGCAGGTGCGTGCAACCACAGCGATGAGGAGAGAGCACTAACAGGTGTGTGGGTGAGTGTGGAGTTTAGCAAGGCGTTAAAGCTTGGTTATCGTCTTGCTAAAATCACTGAGGTGTGGCACTTTGACAGGACCAGTAGCTCAATCTTTGTAGACTACATAGACACATTTCTTAAGGATAAACAAGAGGCTTCAGGATATCCCGCAGACGCACTTGATGAGGAGAGTAAGCTGAGGTACGTCAGAGATTACAAACTCCATCAAGGTATTCAGCTGGATACCAGCAAAATAGAGGTGAACCCCGCTAAAAGACAGGTGGCTACACTGTGTCTGAACAGTTTCTGGGGGAGATTTGCGCAGAGGAACGACCTCCATCAGACCACCATCGTCACAGACCCGAATGAATTTTTTAATTTCATGTTCTCGGGTAAATACAAGATAGCCTACTTCCACTTTCTAAACCCTGACATGTGCATGTTGCAGTGGACTTACAACAAACGGTGCATCGCACCTCCCAACAAGGTAAACATGTATTCATTGCAGCATTTACCACCACATATGCACGTTTAAAGCTGTACAGCTGTCTGGAAGTAATGCAGGACAAGATGCTCTACATAGACGGTCTGATCTATGTGGTGAAACAAGGTAGAAATCAGAATAAAAAAATGTCGCAATTTTCTCATATGAAGGAGATTGATTTTGACCCCAGACTAAAGACTCCTTTTTCATGTCTGATTGTGGGGCCCAGCGGATGTGGGAAATCGTTTTTTGTCAAGTGTTTTAAAAAAGTGTAACCATGTGATGGATGATGTACCTGATAATATTGTTTGGATTTAAATATTTAACAATACAGACTGAGAACGGGTTTACTTCCTAGTCAGTGGCCAGTTGTCTATGTTCCGAAAGCATAGTGATTTATCATGTCAGCCCGTATAAAAAGGAATGCTCCGTTACTCAGAGCTCTGTACCACGCCACACCTCAGAAACGTAAGGACATTCTCGGCCATTGTTCACCCGACTTTCTTAAAGCTTTGTGTGAGATTGCTCTGAATATTTTAAAGGGTAACATTAAGCTATCCCCTCCCCAGTATCGGAGTTTGAAAAAGCAAAAGAAAGTTATCAGACTGCTGGCTGATAAGAGAACCAGTTTAAAACGTAAGCAGCTGGCTCTCAAAAGTCAAGGAGGTGGGTTTATTCTCCCCATCCTAACGGCTCTTGCACCCATAATTGGGGATCTAGTGGCCGGAATCGTTAGAAGATAAGATGTCGCTCAGGACGGCACAAATGATGTTTCTCATCTCACTTCATCAGTTCAAACACTTGAGTCAGTCAGAGACTTCTATCAGACAGACGGCGGAGGATGATTTGGATAATAAAATGAGAGCGATACTCGACGAGTCAGGAATGACCTCCTTATGGAAAAAATTGAGAAATACGACGCCCTGCTGCAAAGCTATCTCACCCTAATCAAGCAAGGTCAGATGGAGGAGCCACGGATGACTGTGACTCTTCAGCGAAACAGTCTTAATGATCCAATACCTGAATCAGATTCCCGTGAGACGGATCGTGTTCACGAGCCCGATCAGCTAGAATTGGATGCAACGGCGAGTGAGGTATTAAAAATCCTTCCAAAGCGCGATCGCAGAAATGGTGAATACATCTTGAGGAAATTATCTAAGAGAAATGGCTGGACCACCAGAGGAGAATTTGTTTATCAGGGGCAGGTTGTGAGAGGATCACATTTGGTTGATTTACTTAAAAGCCTTCTGCTCCCTTTTAAAAGAAAAGCCCAAACCATGCAACCAACAGGCTGGACAAGTTTTCTCAATGTCCTGAATGAACTGAACATAGCTTTATCCTCTGTGAATAATCCGCAAGCCCGTGAACAATACCGTCGTCTCAAAATAGAGCCGAGCGGAATGGAGAAAATACCAACTGTAAAACCGGAGAAGAAGATAACCCTCTCCCCACATTTTTTAAGATCTGGACATGGTGAGCGAGACGAGGGTGCAGATGAACATAGTCTGCATAAAAAGATAAAACCTCCACGCTGGGTTACCTTTTCACCATAAATTTCTGTAAGAAATGAATAAAATGATACCGTCATTTGTTCTCAATAAAAAATTTTATTGATTCCAATTTTCAGAGTCTACAGAGTCATCACTTTCATGCATTCACAATTTGTAGCACTCTTTGAACATCTGTAAAGAACAGGCTCCGTGATGAAATGAGGTAGCACTGTGCTTTCTGATGCATCTCTGATATTTTTTCACAAAGTTAGATACCATCACATCATTTTTAAGAACATCATCACTGTAGGAGGATAATACTTGTTGCAGAGACATTCCGCACGCCCGGTGGCAGAGGTAATAAACGCACTGCTGACCACACACGGTGGACAAGGTGTTCTGAAGTTGGCGATTATGGTACGTTATCTTCAGGGATCGGTCTTTCAGAAATGACACAATGTCTGAGGGGTAGTGAGAAAAATCTGGCGGTAGCCCGTAAGAGTCGAAAAAGGTGGCTTGACCGTTCTCCTCCAGAGTCAGAGCTAGCCAGTGCTCCCCAGGCATGTGAGAAGGATGTGTGTTCACAATAAAGTAAGCCGGCTTTGTAAACGTTTGTGTGAGCAAAGGGAGTTGGTCACTAGCCCACATGCCACAAAATAGGTCTCCCAGTAGATGGTGCAACAGGCTCTCCAGTTAGTGGTTATTCATGCTTACTCTTTTAATAATAGTCCACCAGCCCCTGTCTTCTCGAGTTGATCTCCAAAATGGAATCGTAACATGCGCAGACAATGAGGGTTGTGGTGTGAGGTAACAGAACTCTCAACCTCATTTCCAGTCTTAAATTCCCATTAGAAACAGGTGACAAGGCGTCGCTATCCTCACCAGGATTGAGATTAAAGATAAACAGCGAGTCACCGTTGTTAAATTCTTCAAGTGTGATAACCAGAGGGAGATCTTTTAAATGACGACCGGTCGCTGTAAACAAATTGTAAAATTCCCGGACTGAAATGCCTTGGTTGAACTGAGGCTGGAACGCCTTGGCGGGAACTTGTTTACCATCCTGACAAAGAGCTAGATACTCTATATCCATATGTTTAAAGTTGAAGGGTGACAAGTCCCTTCTTCCCGTAAATGCCTCGTGGTGAACCATACCTAAAACAATATATTTAGGCATCGCTCCCAAAAAGAGATTCTCCTGATTACATATCCTCGAATTTTCAGGGATGGAGTATGTTTTTACATTCACTCGTGACAGTGGGTAGAGAGCGTTTCCTCTCATTAAGGCCGATGTGTGGCCTAAACAAACAGCGGGGGAGACGGAAACTTTTTTGATAAAAAGAGAGGCTCCTAATATCATTAATCGGTAAGTCGAGTCTCTGGTTCCCATGAGATAGAAAGCCTCGCTGGCTCTGGTTAGTTTAACTCTCATATCCACAGAGTTCAGCAGGAGCCTTTCACAGAAAAAAATATCCCCATGGAGGGGGCCCATTAGGTGTACTTCTCTGGAATTAGCTGTACAGAGAGCCCTCTGGTTTAGCCCTCTGTTTGGCCCATTATTAGTTACTATAGAGTCTATGGCGCCGGCTGTGTCTTTATAATAAAGACCAGCGCTAAACTGACTCTTTAACGTGTCTTCAGAAAAGTTTAGCAGAGTCTCTATCATAGCTCTATATGGGTGGGTGGCACTAGACTGTGAAATTAATCTATCACCCAGAGTAACATCGCATTGACTGAATAGTGTATTGAGAGGATAATTGATGAGACCCACAGGTGCGTCGTTCGCCAAGTTTGTGCCGTCTGCATTGGTGATCTTCACGCGTACATGTAACAAGGTATCGTTGAGATCCAGATACTTTTCACCATCTCCCGGTATAAAAAAACTCAATCGGACCATTCTCAGTAATAGCGGATATAGACATAATTTCCGTGTAGATCTTATCCTTGATAGAAAGCTGGGTCATAGGGACTGAAAATAAGTCCAGTTCTGCCAGAGTGCACTCAGGGGATTTGTGATGCAAAAGAGCCATGTTTTACTCTCTTTCTCTCTCTATTTATGATTCAGTGAAATATATCCCTGCTCCGTGAAGACGTCCTCCCTTTAGGCTTGATCCTTCCAACTGACTTCTTTCTTTTGAGCGGCCTCACTATTTGTGACCTCCTCACACGTTCACCCGGCGGCCGCTTTCTTGATCTTCGTGACAGAACCATAATATCCGATCCTTCTTGTCCTCCTGTCTCTGCAGGACCAGAGATCCTTCTCATGGTTTTGCCTATGACATCTGAGGCAATGTTTGTAGCTGCTGTTTTCAGATGAGGCTTAGCTATAGCAAAACCTTTGCTACGAAGCGAAATCATTTTGAAAATATAGTGCCGATTCCGCGACCGTACATTACAGGTGCTCCATAAAAACCAGGCAGGGTACCTCCGACCTGGTTCTGGTAATAGTTTACAAAGCGGTGAGGATCATCCCTCATGTTGTCTGAACCATGTTGCTTTGTTTTGTTGTCCTCCTCCTGACACAGACACAGACACTGAGGTGACCTCTGACTGAACGTTTGCTTGATAGTGACTGAGTCTGTGATCAACCCGTTTTTATATACATATATATATTTACTTCTGATCAGAGCTTATCGGGAGAGATAGAATCACAATTCCCTCTTACTCTCTCTGTGATATCAGAGTGAATGACCATCATTTCATTACGCGTTGTGATATCACGGGTCGGAAGTGTAGTCTCACAACGGTTTTCCCATAAGTAAAATTTTGATCCGTTTTAATCTCTATGTGGATGTTTTCAATATGCCTCTTTGCTACAGGTAGATAGTTGACCGGGTTAAAAGTATGCATAATTATATCGCCAAATTACCCTCTACTCTAACTGTTCGCAAGAGCGGGGCATAAGTATCGCCGACTATCTGAGGAGCAACCACATCGCTGTAACAGTAAAGCTGGTAGAAACCTGCTTTTAAATCCATCGGGTAAGGGGCACTCCTTTTATCAAATACGATCCATTTGCCAGGATCCACACCTAGCATGTAGCTCAGTGGTGGATAAAAACGCAGGTGGTACTGGGCACCGGCCTGATACATGAGTCTATTTTCCACCCTGTTCACGACTAAATAAATATCAGAACCTATTTTTCTAAGGTGACCCTCAATCTCGGCTTTGAGCTGATTCAAATCCTTGAAATGTCCGCATCCTATATTCTGGCGGTAGAACTTTTCCAGCCCTGCTTTCCTCCATTCAAAAAAAGCCTGGTCCCTGGGGGCGTTATGCCATGTGTATGGATAAGAAATCTCCGTCAAGGCAACCTGCCACAAACCTTCCAAATCGATATGCTGGGCTAAATCCACACGAAGCTGGAACTGGTATTATTCTTAAAGACGTTGACACTAGCGTTGGAGGGCAGGGTGATATAAAACCCCTCATCCTCTACCGTTCGGTTCATGGTGTAATGTAGCGGGCTAGGAGTAGCGATGGCCCCCTTTATACCTCGTGAAGGTCACTGGCTCTGACCCAGCTGTTGAATTTCTCAGGCCAGTTTTTCCAACGGACAAAAACCTGTTTTACACCCCTGATGCTGTGTCGTTTTAATATCTTCTCCACTTGATACATCTTGTCTTTATTCAGTTTAACTTTTTGAAGCTCCTCCACGTAAAAGGAACCTTCAATAGCTTCTCCATCAAAATCTTTGAGTTTGTACACAGGGGGAGATCGTGCAAGCTGCTTGGTCACTGTAAACACTTCATCTGTAAAACTTTGTTCATATTTCTTGTCAAACATGCCTCGCAGTTTAGATATTCTTACAAGATCTCCTTTTTTAAACTTTATCCTTGAGTCCTTGCAGCGTCGATCGCGTGCAGAGCCGTACAGGTTCTGAAAAACTTTAAAGGTGTTTTCTAGAGTCACCTCTACAGGCTTCATTTTGACGCTCGTGTGGTAACTGTGGTTGTAACTTTCCACGAGATCCTGCAGGACGTCGAGGTATCGACGTGTGTTATTAGGAGTAAAATATCTCCACATCCTGGTTTTTAACGTGTGGTTAAACCTCTCAATCACAGATGCCTTTACCTCGCTCGGCGTAGCAAAATGCACAACTCTGTGGTTCTCTAATAATGCCTTAAATTTTTTGTTAAAAAATTATTTCCCCGCATCAGTTTTTTAGGGGTCTCGCTTTCTCTAAAAACGGATTCAAAAGCCTTTACCACCTCTGCGGCGGTTTTTCTCTTCATAGTACGAACGTAAGCCTTTTTTGAAAACACGTCAATGACGGTTAATAGATAATTATACCCGTCATTGTACTCAGCCAAGGCCTGCATGTCGCAGAGATCTGCTTGGAATTGTTTTAAGGGGCTGGTGACAAAAACTCTGTTTCTCGGAAAATGTATTCTTGCAGGTTTATGTAGAGTATATGTATCTTGCTCTGATAAGAAGTCTTGCACTTTTTCGCACGCGACTTTCTTACCCGTTTCGTCCTGTTCAGCTTTACGCAACCTCTCTACTCCCCCAAAACTACCTGGTGGATAGGATCGTAGAAAACCTTTTTCATTAATCTCGTTTCAGCCATCTCACCTTGTACAAACTCTGGCTTGTAATGACAGAAAACCCAAAATGCAAGTATATTTCAACCTTTTATTTTTTCTCTAAGGTGTGATAATACACACACACACACACACATACAAATGATCACAAAAAGCAGGAATGCTAGTAATATAGGATTTAAGAAAAGTTAAATGTTATAACAACATCACATGATTACAATATTAGTCTAAACACATCCGGCTGATGGAAAGAAGGAATGTTACACCCTTCTTTTAACCCTCCCAGAACTTTGTCATGGTTTGAAGCTGCTGCAATTTCTTTACATCTTCTCCAATCAACTGCTTGTACATATCGTGTATAGAAGTGTTGATTTGTTTCACCAGAGTTAGTTCGTACAAGTAAGCTTCTGCCACAGCCCTGACTCTGGCATCATCTTCACAAATGTTACGCGCAGTTAGAAGATCTTGAATTGAAGCAATGAATCGTTGATTATAAAGTCTCCGCATCAGAGTGTAGTAATGTTCATGAAAAAAGTCGTCCTCGAGGACTTCCTTGCACTGATGTTGGCGTAAACTAGGGTGATCGACACTACACCCGTAGCATGATTCAATCATAAATTTTTTGATGGTCTCATTCAAGAGGTGTATCACTGCAGTTTTCACAACTTTGATAAAACCTGAGGGGACTCATCCATAAAATTCGTCCTCGCCCTCTCCTCCCCCATCCTGAGTGTCTGCAGGGGACCCCTGGCCTGGTGGAAGCTGAGAGTCCTCCATTTCGTTAGATAGCTTCCTCCGTTGTTACGGCCACGGTGGATCCTATCGGGTAGAGCGTTAAGCAGCAGTCATCAGGCGCCGAATTTGAGAACTCGATCTCGGGAGAAGAGGAGGAGTTGGAGGAGAAGAAAGACTCAGACGAAGTCGCTGGTGAAGGAGGCTGATACGGCTCCAGGTAGTATCTGTCGCTGTCTGGTGATCCAAACTGCGGTGATGTGGATGTTGCAGAAGGGCTCCCTGTATGCATCAATAACGATGGAGAAGCATTCGCCAGATCGCGGTCAGTGATCTCCTCGCACAATGTCTTCTGGACGCTAGTTCTCATCCTGTTCCTCGTGTTGATCGGTGTATGACCTGTGCTGGAGTGTGTCCTTATAAACCTGAAGGGGGTGTGGTTATTGAGGTTGAGGAGGAGGGTGCTCAGTGGAGGGAGGTCTACACACAGCCAGGGTTTTCTTGACTGCTAGAATCTCGCCCTAGTTCTGGCAACTGCGGAACAGCATTGAAACTCGATCCGCTATATCAGTCATCTTCTCCACCCAGGCTGCATGAGGTATTGCTAACAGCGTCCTAAACACACCACAGTCAGAGTTATAACACTCAAGAACAAAAAGATCCCCCTCTTCATTCTCATTAGATTTCCGGTGGCTTGCACGGAAGAACCAACGGCCTGTAACGCCTGTTTTCGATTGCCCCACAGCAGTGAAAACCATCCTTGTTTTGGCCAGCTCAGCATCATCCAGAGGATTCTTCAGTCTCGGACTCTCCTGTCTCGGTCGTTTGGCTGCAAACGCTGCTGGGATTTCTTCGGGTTCTTCTTTCACTGTTAACACCTCCTCAGCCGAGCCCTTGCCTCCTTCTATATGACGCGGTATCGCTAGTTTCAACACTCCCCAGTCGTTGGAAGTTAGCATACCCACAGTGGTCAGAGGTCCCGGCTTCTTACCACCCGTCAAGCTGATACAGACAGAGGTCACCTGTTTCATACATGAACACATAGCCCCATCTTTCCCGCAGTCCATAAGGCTCCAGTGACCATTCTTCCTGTAGAGACACGTGCTGCGTTCTGCACAGAAACACCATCCTTTTCTTGGGAGCATTTGGTATCAAGGGCTGATCTTCAAATATCGTTACCGGAGTCTCACAAATGAGAGACCGCAGAGCACACGTCCTCTCCGGTGCCTGCGTAGATTTCTCCTCTACACTCACTCTGCTTCTTGTCCTGGGCATCTTGAATCAGCTATCTTTCACCCCAAAGTCGTTCTCTACACACTGTCATTCTCAGGGTTTTTATCCTTTACTCGAAACCCCTCCCTGTCCACCCATTGGCCCTCAAACTTGGGGTCGAACAATACCCCCCACACATCTAATTATTTTCCCATCTTTACCTTACAGGGACCGGTCTTTGAAGCTGTTAAAATGTTGACCGCTTCTACAACTTTTCTATTAACCCTAACCCTTTCTCTTATTTAAACATTCAACTAATATATTTCTCACAACCTCCTGACTTTAGCTGTAATCATTCTTAATCCTAGCCATAAACTCCCCCTTCCTTAGATGTCAAAGACCTCTTCAACAGATGGCTAATCTATGTCAAACAAAGGTCACACGTCAAAATAGCTTGATCGATAGATAAGAGGTCAAAAGTCATATCCCCAGATGTCAGCAAACGGATGTCAAACAAAGGTCACCTGTCATATTAATTTGATTGATCGATAAGAGGTCAGAGGTCACCTGTCAAAATGAGTTTGATCGAAGGTATCCTATTATCTCTTTTATAGAAAAATCCGAAATTGAGCAGAACTCTCCAAAAGGAGCGTTTCGCTCAAACCAAAAGTTTGGTGCTGTTTCTTACAGGGTAATATGAAGAAGTTTATGCTTGAAACCTGTTTAGACATGGATACATATGAAGGACAAAGCAGTTTTAACTTGGTTTGAGTGAAGGAATTCATTTTATAGAAAAATCTGAAATCGTGCAGAACACATGAAAAGTAGCTTATTCTCAGATTTCTGAAGATTTAGTGTTGCTCTTTCTAATACTCCAAACTAAAACGTTGTTTTTAGTTGAAATCTCTTTAGACTAGGATAAATAAGAAGGACAAAGCAGTTTTAACTGTGTTTGAGTGAAGGAATTCATTTTATAGAAAAATCTGAAATCGTGCAGAACTCTCCAAAAGGAGCGTATTGCTCAAACCAAAAGTTTGGTGCTTTTTCTTACAGGGTAATTTGAATAGGTTTATGCTTGAAACCTGTTTAGACATGGATAAATATGAATGATGAAGAAGTTTTAACTTTAATGAGTGAAGAAATTAATTTTATTGTAAATTTCCGAAATCGTGCATATCTCGTTACAATAAATTGAATTTTGGATTCCTAAAGAACAAGTGAGGTTCTTTCTCATGCAAGGTAATATAAAGAAATGTGTGCTTGAAATGAGCTTAAACGTGGATAAATATGAAACATAAAGCAGTTTTAAATCGGTTTGAGTGAAGAAATTAATTTTAAAGCAAAATCCGGAATCTCGTCTAAAGGAACTTATTGCTGAAGCACAAGTTTGGTTCTTTCTCATGCAAGGTAATATAAAGAAGTTTGTGCTTGAAACCAGCCTAGACATGGATAAATATGATGGATAAAGCAGTTTTAACTTAGTTTGAGTGAAGCATTTAATTAAATTTTATAGGGACAGCATAGTGTAATAGTATGATTGCCACCTTTCGTGTGGGAGACATGAGTTCTAATCCGCTTCATGAAAGGTACAACTTCCAGTAGGGGTCCTTAGGCAAGACACCCTTACCTTATCTGCCTACATAGTAAATTTCGCAGTGTTAAATATGCAGTGTCAATGTTCATTGACTTTTTCAGGGTTTTTACAAAAAACGATTTAGACCGATTTACAAAAACCAAAGTAGAATGCCCCCTCGTGTTGGTGAAAATTTCCAGAGTTATACGACGCCGTGAAGTTTTGACTCTGGAAAGCCCCGCCCACCTCTTGTTTTCACATACTAACCCAATTTTATGTCGACATTTCCACAGTGTTGAACATTGTGTTGTTGGTCCCCGTATTTGAGTGGGTTTTGTATCTTAAGACCAAATTAAAGACGGCTAACGTTACCGAGTAAATACCTAGCTTAAAATGCGCGCGTGTCCAACTTGACCATGCCCGCAAAAGGTAACAACCAATATAATGTGGGAAAAATAGTTTTGTTTTCTTAAACAGGACTTAAATTCTGTTGAAAATTGCCGTGGTGTGAGGAAAATCCCACAGTGGCTGTTCAAATCAACATTGAGCATGTGCGTTTTTTTTTAACCTGTGCTAGTGTGGGGAATTGCTGAACTAGATAACGTTTGTGTTATTTAACCTTGATATTAGTCTGAAATTACTTTGCTGCATAACTTTATACATTATATTCTATCTACGGCAAAGGATGTGATTTAACGCAAATATATTCGGGTTTTGGGAAGCAGTTTGCACATGTTTGAAAAACATGTTTGAAAAAATTGACCGCATGTCTCGCTTTCGGCTTGGTTTGACATCTGATGGCTCTCAATATTGTTTCAGCAAAACGTAACGTGGGACCATATTTGTTGGAATGATTTTTCGTCTAGCCTTCGGTAACGTTAACACCACAGATTCGGGTGTTTTATTTTGAAGCAGAAAGGGAAGTTGTCTGTGTGAAATGCTACTAACTGTCGCAGTGCGTGGTGTACCGTCAGCTGTAGCAGCTGGTGTCTCCCACTGTTTTCTCATTTTTTTGCTCTGAGGCACGTTGCTGAAATCGGAAGTATTGTCTGTTTGAATTATTACAGTGGATGCAGGTGACATGAGCCCCAAGCCAAGCTTTTATAATGTGATTTGACTAACGTTAGTTCATAGCTCACGTGATTAAACAAAAGTGGAACTGATTCCTGCTTGTCATTTGTGCAAAGAGTTTTTCCTCAGTCGAGGTGAGAGTCTAAGGGCAGAGGATGTTATAAATTAATGTTGCCTTGCAAAGCAAAATCCGCCTATGTTGCCTGGTCATTTGTCTGGTGGCCTGAAGAAATCAACTCAGCTTTTTTTTAAAATTTATGTATGACTTATAATTTAACATTATCCATAAAAGTTGGTCTTGGAGGCTACTCTGTTGAAAACTTTCTTCTATATTTGTGTTTTTTGTTGTAATAAGCTTACTCTGTTGTGAATTATTCTCTGCAGGAACCATGTTGATTAAGGCCAGACTTGGAGATATCCAAAAATTTGTGCGAGTACCAGAGCCGCACCTGAAGGAGTTTTTGATTGCAGGTAAGAAATTGTCATTGGAATTAGGTTTTCCACCAGAAGCTTTAAGGTGCTGAGAGTAGCCTAACTGTAACTTTTGAGTACAAATATCATCATCTCACATTAAATTACTCTAAATGCATGCTTTTCTTAAGACGTAGTAATGAGTAGTTTTATTTCACACTAATTTATTGATGTTTATTCAAAAGCAATGTTAAAGATCCATTGGATATGTGAGTATTAGACCAACATGAACTAGGGATACACACGATTATCATAATTGGCATAATAACTGGTTAATGAGCATTCTTTATCGGTCAGAAAAAAATTCAAATTGTGCATCTCTAACATGAACTCATGAGTCTGGTTTACACAAGCATTTGTCTTTTCCTCTAGCATTTGCAAAGTTTGGTGTGCCAGCTGTGACAGAAGGTGTGAAGATTCTTGACAGTACAGGAACTGAGTTGGATGATGATGTATTTGAGGACGTTGTTAAGGATCCTTCAGTGGCAGTACTTGCCATCAAATATGACACTGGTTGGTCTCAGTTATAGTTGTAATTTATAGTACAGTATTTAATGGACATACTAGTGTCTGAAAAGTTTGCTTATTATCATTATGTAAATGTCACAGCCAGAGAGGCCATTTCATATCAAAACTTCACAAGGAGAAGTTGGGAGACAAAGAGAACTGTGTTTTAAGAGGGAACGTTGTCTCCCCACTGTTCGTTATCTTAATAGCTCCCCAAATAAGGAGATGCCTCCAAACTCAGGAGATATACCAGACCTGGGCACATAGAGGATTGTATGTATGTGTGTGTGTGTCACCAAATAAAAGAGCAAAGGAGGCAACCACTCATTGGAGAACTCTTGTGAATCTGAGAAGGTTCGTGTGTTGTTCTTCCCTTGCAAGTAAAATACTGAGGACTCTGAGGGATTTCTTGGTTTCATACCGTTGTCTGCGAGTTGATTTTTCTAACATTTTGGTCCTTCGAGCCGGATGCCAACATTTTGTACAAGGGTTTCTACCGGGAGGGCCGAAACTCTGTAAACTGTGCACAGCCCGACTAGGTCGGAGGAAAGACGCACGGAGGCTAAAATTCTCCGTTCGCCAGAGAAGGCCCTTCCCGGCAAAACTCTTCGCGAATGACGGCATCCAAGCACAGTTTTACAACGGACAGTGGATGGGACCAAGAAAAAGAAAAAACAGCTGAATCGTGAGTAACATTTTAAAGGGTGTTTAGAAAATAAAAAAAGACAAAAAAATAAAAGAAGTGATCAGGGGGGTTAAAGTCCCTACCTAAAAAAAAGGGGGGTTTGCGTCCCTACCTTATGGGAAAAGGAGGGTTAAAGTCCCTACCTAAGGAAAAGGGGGGTTTGCGTCCCTACCAAAGGGTAATTATTGTCTGTATGTCTTTTGTATTTTGTGTTTTTTTTGTGTGTTTTAAGTGTGTCAGTATTTGTACTGTGCAATTGCACTGTTTTGAGTGTGCACGTGAAAGCGTGAGAGGCACTGGTTTGAGTGTGCGCGGGAGAGGGTGCAACTCACTGTTTTGAGTGTGTGTGTGTGGAGGAGCCTTATTGAGCGTGTGTATGAGAGAAAGGAACGAGTGATTGGAACGGAGTTTTGTTGAAGCAGCAGAGTAACTGGGAACCTAACGGTGTCAACAAAGGTTACTGACTGTTGAAGTAGACAAACTCGGACGTTCATTAAGGACAAATATATTAATAAAATGGGAAATGTGAACGGTACAATGGACGGGAAGGGGGATCGTAAATTTATGGAGCAGCAACGCCCTGGTTCATGTCTGTACCTAAATCACTGGAAAAGAAAATGTTTTTTTGGGAAAATTGGCTGTCCCTCAGTGCCAAATGCTGGTGAACAAATGAAAAGATAAAGATAAAAATAAAGGTCGAAAACAGGACGGACTCACAACCACCACTGCTAAAGCGTGGTTGGCTGACGCTCATAACAGGAAATCAGGGGAGGAGAAAAGGAGAAAGGAAAAAGGCACAATATGTGCTGTTGTCCGTCCTGAAGACAATGAAACAACCCCACGAGCCCGGTGGGCAGATGAACCTGTCCCAGCGCTGGAACATGCTCCCCCCGTTTCTGGCGCTTTTGCCCTGCCATATTCTTTGTACCCAGACCTGAGAGGCGCGGGAGCAGTGGGAGGGGAGTCACCGTTTCCTGTGACGCCCACCCCATCCATACCTCGTGGAGGTTATTCTCTCCGCTCATTAAGTTGTACACAGTATGTGTGGAGCAAACGAATGGGAGGTAATTTAAGTCCTTTTAATTTTACAATTACAGACGGTCCCAGTTTGAGCCCCCAGCAGGGCCACTTTCTCCCAATGGTGGAAGTTGCAAATCCAAATGCCCAGAATGATAATGATCGTACATGGACACAAGCAGACGTGGTGGCCGCAGTGGCTGGAATCACATCACACAAAGATGATGCGCCAAGATGTGTGCAAGAAATTAGTCTTATTCAACGATCTTATCATTTTAATGGAGCAGATTTAACGGATTATGATGGCCCTATTAAAGGGTGATTGGGTGAGAGTTAGAGGGGATTGGGACCCCATGGGCCGAAGGGTGGGGAATGCCCCGCCATTGCCATTGGCACATAATAGCGCTGAGCTCACACAGCGGTGGGAGGCCCTATGTGAAAGAATCACTCGCACATTCGTGCGAAGGGCTGACTATGCTAAAATAGGCCAAACCACACAAAAAGAGGAGAAACTGTGGCAGAGTTTAGAACTCACTTTGAACAGGTGTTCATGACAAATAGTGGGATACCACAGGATGCAGCGGAGGATGGCCCTTATCAACAGCAACTAAAAAATGCTTTGAGACCTGAAATTAAAGAGTGGGTGATTAAACATTTTGTGCACCTCCCCACATCTACTCTTCCTCAATTTATGGATCAGGTCATACATGCAGAACAAGTGGTACAGAACAAAAAGAAGATCAGAGAAAAGAAAGCTTATGCGTTTGTGGCAGACAGCTGTGATGATTATGGGGGAGAAGATGCAGATGTGCTTTATATGGAAGGTCCAAGCTGGGACGGCAGAGGACGAGGAAGAGGTCGAGGTTTCACCAGAGGGAGAGGTAGAGGCTTCCCCAGAGGAAGGGTAAAGCTTTTAGATATAAAATGTTGGTTTTGTGGCAAGTCAGGACATCTTAGTAGAAACTGTCCTGAAAAAAGAGAAATGGCAATGACTAGACAGAGAGCAGCTGAGTGCAGAAAATGGAGAGGAAAAGCCAAAAGTGGTGGATGAGATGTTAGATTTATTGGATATCTGCACAATGGCTGACAGCATGCCCCAAATTACTTTACTGGTCCAAGGGAGACCATATGTGTTTTTATGTGAATCAGGAGCGTGCCGCACTGTGATGAGAGATGATTGCCACAAGTTCCCCACATCTAAAGATATCATTTTTGTAAGAACAGTAGGTGGAGAGGTGCAAAAGAAACCTATGTCCACCAAAATAAAGATAGAATTTCCAGAACGAGGTGAAAGTTCCTGGAGACAGGTGGTTCTCTCTCCAGCTTGCCCCTTTAATCTTTTGGGACAAGATTTTATGGGAAAAAGCAGAAAATGGGGGCATAGTGGCACGTCAATATGCATGTTATACAAGGCTCAGGGGAACCACACTATCACTGGTCCTTCGACATACCAACTATCGATGTAGCAGTCACTGCAAAGCAGCTGGCTGATCTAACAACTGAAGTCACTCGTT
The DNA here is from genome assembly GCF_036924035.1 of Leuresthes tenuis. Classification (NCBI taxonomy): domain Eukaryota; kingdom Metazoa; phylum Chordata; class Actinopteri; order Atheriniformes; family Atherinopsidae; genus Leuresthes; species Leuresthes tenuis. The sequence continues at coordinate 28,131,414 of NW_027325358.1, forward strand.
ACCCAAAGAGCACCTCTTCCCCAGGTGGTTATCATGTCACAGTGAGGTTTAAGCAAACCACTGGTCCAGATTATGCATTTGACAAGGCTTTCTGTCGATTAGGCCCACAAAGAGTTGTTCTTACTGCATGTTATTGGAAAGAAGACAACTGTTTTTGTTTATGTACCCCGGAAATGAACAAATTGGTGCAACATGGGAAGACACCACATGTGTCCATGGCCATAAATGGCTGGACAGACTGGAAACAATTGAACCAATCAGCATTATATGTTAAAGATGTCACTGACTGGAGACCTGATGAGCAGAAAGGCTGGCAGTTCAGCCCCTCAACACAGTGTTATAGGAAACTGTTAAACTGGGTAGTAACATGTTCCCCACAAACACATTTGGAGGAACAGTCTGCGTGAACTATGACCCTCACTGCAGAACAAGATCAGGTTTTAGAATCACTGCCATCCACACTATGGTCCCAAGGCAACGCTAATGTGGGACTGATAAAAGGTGTGGAGCTTGTTATTATTTGGCCAAGGAGAGAACACAGGCCTAAAGCACGACAATATCCCCTGAATTACAGGGTTTAGAAGACATGTAACAACAAGCACCAGACAGCAAAAGAACTATGTGGTGCAATAAAGGAGCAATTTTGAAAGATGACATCTACACCTGACCGTTTGGAAAACCAATCTTGCTAAAATCCATGTATAAATGGGCAGCAATTGTGGCACATGAGCCTTGCCATGTGTCAACAGGAGGGACTAACAGAATAATAGAACATTATATATATTATATTACCACTTATTAAAAAAAAATTGTACACAATGTCAGATTTGCATAAAACATAATCCACAGGGAAACATGAGACCACGAAGAGGTCAGTTTCCTACGAGTATCCTTTCCAAGAAATATACATGGATTTTATGGAACTAAACAAATGTAACAACCAGAAGTACTGTTTGGTAATAACTGATGCATTTTCTAAATGTGTAGAGATATTTCCATGTCATTCAGCAGGTGCCCTGACAGTAGAAAAGCCTTATGCAAAAGAATAACACCTACCTTTGGTATTCCACAGATTATCAGGAGTGATAATGGAAGTCATTTTGTGAATGAAGTGATACAAAAGATAGGAGACCACTTCTGCATAAACTTGAAAAAACATTGTGGTTATCACCCCCAGAGTGCAGGGCTAGTGGAAAGAACTAATGGAACAATTAAGCTGAAACTGAGGAAAGCAATGGAAGAAACAGGGAGAAACTGGACTGATTGCACAGACTTAGTTCAGCTGAGGATAACTCCCACACAAGGTACATTTTTAACTTCATTCGAAATAATGTATGGAAGACCATATTCTATCCCAGACCTAGCTAAACTGCATGCCACCAGTATGAGGATGACGGCACTGTAATGGAAAATTAATTCTTTTATACATTGTATTGAGTGTTACTGTGCATGAACTGCAAATGACCGATCTGCAAGGTACCACCCTGCCCTGTTTTTCTTAAATTCCTCTTTACAATGGTGGGCTTGTTATAATGAGATAGCTGCACTTTAAGGGGGACAGGGTTAGGCTGGTATTTACGACTGGGTCTGGGTAACCTCAACTGATGGTTGGGGAGGGAAGATAGAAGAACAATCAACTATACCCAAAGAGAGATGATCTGACAAGTGGGCAATATAACTGTGTTTTTGCCTCAGTAATCAGAGCAACTCTGTATTTTGTACTGTGTTGTTCTCTTTTGCAAGATATCATTATAAAAGCCTCTTATCTCCTCAGAAGAATATAACTGACTTTGTGCATTAATAAATTTCCCCAACAACACTCTAGCAAGTTATATGAAAAGGATGTTTGAAACCGAAGATATAAGTCAATATAATAATGTTCCGAATGAGACTTTGCCATTACAGGTTGGAGCAGAGCTTAATATCGGAGACTGGGTCTTCACGAAGGTGATAAAGAGGAAGGCGTGGAACAAACCGAGCTGGGAAGGCCGTTCCAGATCCTGATAACCACCTTAACCGCTGTCAAGGTCGAGAGACGTGATACTTGGATACACAAGAGCCATTGTAAGAGGTACTCTTTGCCTTCCCCTGACTGCTAGAGAGGGAAATCCAGCTACAAAGTGGACCAGGTGTATAGATCCTGGTAAACTCAATGCTGGTGAAGCAGGGATATCTCTCTAGCACTTAGCAGGGTAAGGGGCAGAGAGCACCAGAGAAGAGAGGAAAAGAAGAGAAAAAGAAAGGTTCAAAGTGGTTGTTGGTAGCAGGACTGGTCATAAGTCTATCTGTGGTTCTGCCTATTTCAGGTTGGGAAACCTACGAGAGATTGAAAAAACAAAACAGGTCCATCAGGGCCCTGTTAAGCAGCAAAGGAAGTTGTGAAGCAGGGAAGGTGCATACCTTTGGAACTAAATGGAATGTGTGTCATCAGGAGAATCTATAACTTTTCAACTGTCTGTGTCCTTCTTTCCTGGCTGAAAAAGGAGGAGCGTGTTCTATGTCTCTATGTACCAGGTTGGTGGTCCACACCATAGAGGGATGCCCTTCTGAGTTCAGAGCATTGCTTCTCCAGGAGGACGAACTAGATGAAGAATATCATCCGGACCTATATCCAATGTCGCACATTGTCCAAGAAGCTGACAATAGTTGTGTTTAGATGAAATAAAATGAAGAACCATTTGAGTGTAAATTCATAAGGTTGTCATAAAAACGATGTTCTTACAGAAAGCTAAAAAGACTTGTAAGATACTGAAGTGAAAGTTGACATTTATTAATGATAAACAGGGGGGAAATGTCTGAAAAGTTTGCTTATTATCATTATGTAAATGTCACAGCCAGATAGGCCATTTCATATCAAAACTTCACAAGGAGAAGTTGGGAGACAAAGAGAACTGTGTTTTAACAAGGAATGTTGTCTCCCCACTGATCGTTATCTTTATAGCTCCCCAAATAAGAAGATGCCTCCAAACTCAGGAGATATACCAGACCTGGGCACATAGAGGATTGTATGTATGTGTGTGTGTGTCACCAAATAAAAGAGCAAGGGAGGCAACCACTCATTGCAGAACTCTTGTGAATCTGAGAAGGTTCGTGTGTTGTTCTCCCCTTGCAAGTAAAATACTGGAGGCCTCTGAGGGATTTCTTGGTTTCATACCGTTGTCTGTGAGTTAATTTTTCTAACAACTAGTTCTTTGTAAAGAATATAATGTGAATGTTTTTCCTTTCATCTGCTTCCCCTATCATGATCAGAAGAATCTGTCTCCATGGCACGATCTCCTGAGCAGTCGGACCAACCATCCCTTGATTCGTCAGATTTTCAAGACACAGACATCCTTTCAGAGAGTCCTTCTGCTAAACAGCAGAGGCTGGACACAGAAGCCAAGAATGTAAGAATTAACACACAAACACCAGAGCACAACAGGAATTAATTAAGGCCACCAAGGCTGTAAAAAAAAATAAAGGGATGTTTTAAAGGGACTCCGAGGAGTTTTGGAAAGTGAAATTTTGTCACACTACGTTTCCCATGAGCCTTCGCACACACGGTCAGTGAATTTTTTTTAAAATTTCCACTGCACCTGATGCCTTACTTTTTGAGTGATAATGCCGTTGTGCATCACGTTTGTGTCATAACCATGCTCATCTCAAATATAGAGGGACGTAGCTTCATCTTGCTCTTCGTTCGCCATCTTTCTCAAATGCCTTAGTTTTGCTGTTGTTGGTGGTGAAGACGTCAACCGGAAGTGGCTCTATTCGCGATAGTTGAAATGGGTACAGCGCTACTTATCTACTGCGGTATTGCATGCTTTGTGCCAGTGATTCGATTCATTCACCACCATGTAACAAAGGATAATTATCCTTGCTCAGATAAGGAGCATAACCCAACTATAACCATTATCAAGTCTGATTGATTCACAATCTATTGAGAGCACACTAACAGCACACTTGAATCCTTGGTTCTCTCCCCAATGAACAGCCAACACAGTCAAACCCTTGAAACATCTGACTGAAACTGGTAACAAAGCCAGCTTGTCTAAACTTCAATTTGTCCAGGGAAAAGTTGTCTTCTTTGGTCATGTCATCACTTCTGAAAGGAAGACTCTTTCACCAAAAGGAGTTGATGCAATTCAGAACCTTCCAAAACCCATCCCAATTTTCTTGGTATGTGCTCTTACTGTAGACAGTTAATTTATAATTATGCCATTCTTGAAGCTCCGCTTGCCTCCCTCATTCATGGCAAAGATCCACAAGCAAAACATAAGATCACATGGACTCTTGAAGTGGAACAGTCTTTCACTGAACTAAAACTTGCCTTACAAAGCACTCCAACTTTGGGCCTGCCTGACCCTACCAGACCATTCACTCAATCAGTAGATGAAAAAAGATGGATGTATGACTTCTTTTTTGTGGCAGGATCACAGAAATAAACTGTGCCCTGGAGCTTATTTTTCTTTAAAACTGGACCCCGTGACTGCAGGTCTCCCAAGATATATTCAGATCTGTGGCTGCAGCTAAAAAGGTAGTTATGGCCTCCAGAGATATTGTGGCTTATTCTGATGTAACTCTCCTGGTCCTGGTCTCCTGGTCATGCTGTGTCCTTGATTTTACTTGAACAAAAGACTTCTCACCTCTCTACAGCACAAAAGCTAAGATACAACAGGTTTGCTTGCCAATACCGGACCTTCAAGAAACACCATTAACAAACCATGATTTGGTTCTCTTTGCAGATGGAGCAGCTTCACATGACCCACAAACGGGTCACAACAGAATTGGTTTTTGCTGTCACTAATCATGAAACTCTTCTCTTCAGTTTACCCCCCCCTCACTATTTGGCACAGGCGGCAGAACTGATAGCCTTGACAGAGGTATGCAGACTAGCTAACAACAAAGCAGTAACCATCTACACTGATTCCAGATACGCTTTTGGCTTGTCCAGGATTTTGACACTCTGTGGAAACACCGACAATTCCTAAAATCAAACGACAAACCCATTTTCCAACAAGGATAAAGTCGCAGCTCCTCTCGATGCCATTTTACTCCCAAAAGTCAATTTCTGTTTGTAAATGTTTTGCTCACACTAACAACACAGATCCTGTCTCTCTAATTCAAATCAATTCAATTCAATTTTATTTATATAGCGCCAGATTACAACAATTGTCATCTCAAGGCACTTAAGTAATATGTCCAATTCAAGCCAATTGGAATTCAATTCATTGTAATCATAATCCAATTAATTCATATAGAGCCAATTCAAAAAATTAATATCCTAGCTAAGGAAACCAACAGATTGCACCGAAACTTGTCTTCAGTCCAATCTCCCGTCCTGAGCGTGCCTGAGGCAACTGTGGAAAGGAATGACTCCCTTTTAACAGGAAGAAACCTCTGGCAGAACCAGACTCAGGAAGGGTGGCCATCCGCCTCGACCAGCTGGGGTTTGAGAAGACAGAAAAGAGGGAAAAGAGGGGGGAAAAACACCATAACGCCATTCAAAGGATATCTGTTGGAACAGGGAAACATACGTTAATAACCACAATAATGTCACATGTACATAAAATCAATTGTGAAATTAAACAGGGGGAAAAAGAGAGCAAAGTGAGGAAAGGTGTGACAGATGAGGTCCCCCAGCAGTCTAAGCCTATAGCAGCTTAACTATGGGATGTTTCAGGATTACCTGAGCCATCCCTAACTATAAGCTTTATCGAAAAGGAAAGTTTTAAGCCTAATCTTAAAAGTGGAAAGGGTGTCTGCTTCCCGGACATTTACTGGCAGCTTATTCCACAAGAGAGGGGGCTGATAACTGAAGGCTCTACCTCCCATTCTACTTTTAGAAACTCTGGGAACAACAAGTAAACCTGCAGTTTGGGAGCGAAGTGCTCTGTTAGGAAAATACCTTACAATTACAATCTTTAAGATATGATGGAGCTCGGTCATTAAGAACTTTATATGTGAGAAGAAGAATCTTAAATTCTATTCTGAATTTAACAGGGAGCCAATGAAGAGAAGCTAAAACTGGAGAAACATGATCTCTCCTGTTAGTTCTCATCAGAACTCTGGCTGCAGCATTTTGGATCAGCTGGAGGCTTTTCAGAGAATATGTGGGACAGCCCAATAATAAGGAATTACAGTAGTCCAATCTTGAAGTAACAAATGCATGAACTAGTTTCTCTGCATCACCCTGAGACAGGATGTTCCTGATTTTAGCAATATTACGAAGGTGAAAGAAGGCAGTCCTAGAAACCAGTTTTATATGTGCGTCAAATGATAAATTCTGGTCAAAAATAACTCCAAGGTTCCTCACTGTAGAACTAGAAGCCAAGGAAATACCATCTAGAGTAACTATATAACTAGACAATTTCTCCCTGAAGCGCTCAGGTCCAAAGAGAACAACTTCAGTTTTGTCTGAATTTAAAAGCAGACAGTTCTGAGTCATCCAGGTCATTATGTCTTTAAGACAGGCTTGTAGTCTGACCAACCTGTTGGTTTCATCTGGTTTCATAGATAAGTACAGCTGAGTATCATCAGCATAACAATGGAAATTTATGCCATGCTGTCTGATAATGTTACCTAATGGAAGCATGTATAAAGTAAAAAGAATCGGTCCAAGCACAGAACCCTGAGGAACTCCATGACTTACTCCAACGTGTGAGGAAGATTCTTCATTTACAAGAACAAACTGGAATCTATCAGATAAATATGACTTAAACCAGCCTAATGCAGTTCCTTTAATCCCAATAACATGTTCAAGTCTCTGTAACAGAATGGTGTGATCGATCGTATCAAATGCAGCACTGAGATCCAACAGGACAAGCACAGAAACAAGTCCGCTATCAGAAGCTAACAGGAGATCATTGGTAACTTTCACCAGTGCTGTTTCTGTGCTATGATGCACTCTGAATCCTGACTGAAACTCTTCAAACAGATTATTTCTATGTAAATGATCACAAAGTTGAACTGCAACTATTTTTTCAAGAACTTTAGACAAAAAAGGGAGATTGGATATAGGTCGATAATTAGCCAACACTTCTGAATCAAGAGTAGGTTTTTTAAGTAAAGGTTTAATTACAGCAACCTTAAAAGTCTGAGGTACATATCCTATCAACAAAGACCGATTGATCAAATCCAATATGGAAGTGTCAATTAAGGGGAAAACCTCCTTGAACAGTCTGGTTGGGATTGGGTCTAACATACAAGTTGATGGTTTAGAAGAGACTATTGCTGTTGTTAGCTCAGAAAGATCAACTGGACAGAAGCTGTCTAAATACAATTCAGGTTCGAAAGATACTTCTAAAGCTACTCTACTTGATGATACATCAGTGATAATAATCCATTAATCTTCTCTCTGATAGAAACAATTTTATTGATGAAGAATCTCATGAAATCATCACTGCTGAGAGTTAAAGGAATACATGGCTCAACAGAGCTCGGACTCTTTGTCAGCCTGGCAACAGTGCTGAAAAGAAACCTGGGATTATTCTTATTCTCTTCTATCAATAATGAATAATAAGCAGTTCTAGCTTTACGAAGTACTTTCTTATACGTTATTAAACTATCTTTCCAGACTAATTGAGACTCTTCTAAATTAGAGGAACGCCACTGTCTCTCCAGCTTTCTTGCAGTCTGCTTTAACGCACGCAGCTGTGAATTATACCAAGGAGCCAACCTCTTCTGACTGATTACCTTCCTTTTCAGAGGGGCAACATTGTCCAGTGTTGTACGCATTGAAGCTATAGTGCTGTCAACAAGAGAGTCAAGTTCTACTGGAGTAAAATTTAGGTAGCCGTCCTCTGTCATATCAGCACATGGCAGTGAAGAAAAGGATGATGAAATCAACTCTTTAAATCTGGTTACAGCATTCTCTGACAGACACCTTCTATATGTAGAATTCTTCTCAGAAACCGTGTAGTCAAGTAATGTAAATTCAAAAGTTATTAAAAAATGGTCAGACAACACAGGGTTATGAGGGAACACTGTTAACTGTTCACTCTCAATGCCATAAGTCAGCACAAGGTCAAGGGTGTGATTAAAGCAGTGAGTAGGTCTGTGAACACTTTGAGAAAATCCAATAGAGTCTAATATAGAATTAAAGTTAATATTTAGGCTGTCATTTTCAACATCTACATGAATATTAAAGTCACCCACTACAATGACTTTATCTGTACTCAGCACTAACTGGGATAAAAACTCTGAGAATTCAGAGAGAAACTCAGAATAAGGGCCAGGTGGACGATACACAATAACAAACACAAGAGGTTTTTGTGATTTCAACTTTGGGTGGGAAAAACTGAGAATCAGAGATTCAAAAGAGCTAAAACTAATCTTGGGTCTAGGACTGATTAGTAACCCTGATCTGAAGATAGCTGCCACTCCTCCTCTACCTGTGGTTCGAGGAACGTGAACATTTAAATAGTCAGAGGGAGTTGATTCAGTAATGCTAACATTATCCTCCTGCTGCAGGCAGGTTTCTGTAAAACAAAATATATCAATATGATGATCACAAATCAAATCATTCACTAACAGAGACTTCGAAGGGAGAGATCTAATATTCAGCAAACCACATTTAATAGTTTGATGTTTTTGTTCAGTTAAAGTTTTTGTTTTAATTTTTTTTTTTTGCACAAGAGGATTTGCTCCTTTTGTGTTTTTTTATTGAGGGGGGGGGGGGGGGGGGGGGGGCAGCATCAGGTGGGAAGCCGCAGAGAAGTGTGTAAGACTACAACTCTGCATCCTGGTCTCAACCCTGGGTTGTCATGTTTTTGGATGACTAATAAATTCGTCCATATTTCTAGAAATGAGAAGAGCTCCTTCCAAAGTGGGATGGATGCCGTCTCTCCTCATCAGACCAGGTTTTCTCCAGAAAGATTATCTATGTAGCCCACGTTGTTTGCTGGACACCATCTAGACAACCAGCGATTGAATGAGGACATGCGGCTAAACATGTCATCACTGGTCAGATTTGGCAGGGGTCCAGGGAAAACTACGGAGTCCGACATTGTTTTGGCAAAATTACACACCGATGCAACATTAATTTTAGTGACCTCCGATTGGCGTAACCGGGTGTCATTACCGCCGACGTGAATAACTATTTTACTGTATTTACGTTTATCCTTAGCCAGCAGTTTTAAATAGGATTCTATGTCGCCCGCTCTGGCCCCTGGAATGCATTTGACTATGGTCGCTGGTGTCGCTAATGCCACGTTTCTGACTATAGAGCTGCCAATTACCAGGGTTTTCTCCTCAGCGGGTGTGTCACTGAGTGGGGAAAATCTATTTGAAACGTGGACAGGTTGATGGTGAACCACGGGCTTGACTTTAGGACTATGACTCCTCTTCCTGACAGTCACCCAGCCACTCTTAAGTCCCGGCTGCTCGGGATCTGCTCGGGGACGACTAACAGAGCTAGCTACGCTAGGTGGCTCCAACAGAAGGAAAGAAATACTGCTCAGTAATAGTTGACATGTGGTCAAAATGGATTTAAGTATTTCCAGCAAAACACCAGAGTGGCCAAGTAGTAGCAAAGGCTCTGCTAACAGAGACTACTCCCCTTCTGGAAACTACAACTAAACTAAAACTGAGCAGCGATAATGGCTCTCACTTTGTCAATTCTGCGATAAACCAAATTAGTGAATTACTTACCATTAACCTCAGACAAAATTGTGTATGACACCCGCCAGCAGAGATGCTGTTGAACAAGAAAATGGCACTCTAAAATCAAAATTCATTTTGGCAGACCTCCATCTCTGGGAGTAAAACCTGTAACCAGGCCACTCCCCTCCACTGGCCCATGTGAGGATAAAATGCTACAATATTGCAAAAACTTACTCTCTCTCTCTCTCTGCAGACTTCCAACCTGGGTGATGAGAAATTACTTCAGAAGGAAGCACTGGATTTTCAAACAGTGACGAGGTCCATTCTGACGACGCATACCATTGCGAAGACAGCTGAGAGGGCAACATGGGTTCACGCCATCCACTGCAGGAAGATCCCCGAGCCAACAGAGGAGCCACGCTGCCAACCTGATCGACACGAGGCCAGACGGTGTGAAGACGAACAGAGGCCAAGGAAGGATGGTGCAAGAACGCACAGATGCCAAAGAGGACGACACGTGGAATTAGCCCTGTGGATTCAACGAACACTAACTAGACGTGTTCCACCAAACTCAACCATGCATCACCTGACTCTGATGCTGTCATGTTTAGCGCAGCTGATGGAGGGTTACACCTACAAACCTGCCGGGACTGTCACTGTATGACAGAAGGACAAAGTGCAACATTCACCTCCCTCGTTTACCCTGAAATTTGGCGACCAGAACGGGTCAGGTATGGAAGTAAATCTGTGTCATCAGATTTTGAAAGAAAATAGTGATTGAATGTCTAGCACAGAGTATTTATGCATTGAATTTATGTATCTGAATGTTTTTCAACGTTAAAATATTCAACTGCAAAAATTTCAACCTCAAAAAATTCAACCGCAAAAAAAAATTCAACCTTAAAGAATTCAACCTCAAAAAATTCAACAGCAAAAAAATCAGCGAGCACGAGTCACCCCAAACTTCGGCTTGTCGGCTAGCATGGTGACCGGATTTTAGCCATGTCCAGTAATGGGGCTTCGATGGGCGTTTTAACTCTTCTTTATGCCATCAGTGTAGTTTTTGTCTGTAAGATTCAGTAATAGACAGCTGACATTTGTACATTAACAGACAGTTTTAACTCTTCTTTATGCCATCAGTGTGGTTTGTGTCTGTAAGATTCAGTAATAGACAGCTGTCATTTGTACATTAACAGACTGTATTGGACATGAATTAAGCGGAAGTTAAACGAGAGCGTACAGCTGCTCAGAATACGCCTTTTCTTCTAGTTTTGAATTAATTTAATGATCCTGAGATCCTTCAATAAGCTATTAGGGGTGATTGGCGGAAACCAGGAACGCGCTTGAAGAGCACATATAAGCCGCTGCAGGGTAGTGGCGAGTGAGGCAGCGGCTTTAGCGGAGCATGCAGACGCATAACCCCGACAGTACGCCGGCTATGCTGTTTACATGCACGACGATGCATGTCCAACAATGATGAGGCTTCAGTGTGTTTTAACTCTATTAAATGTCATCTGTGTGGACGACGCTGAAGTTGGCTTCCGATTCGCCAGCCCCCGATTCGGCACTTAAGGGGAAATAAACTTATCGTGCAGTGCGACTGTTTGTCCACCGTTTGACTGTTTTTCTGTTTAACGTCTTGATGTGAAAACCTTTTAGACATTTTAGGTAAGACATCAGCTTTGCCTGACACCAACTATTGTATCTGTATCTATATTCTATTTGTGAAAATACGAAAGGGGAGATTTCACCGTTTTTATTTTATACAAAGACCACATTAGACTAGGTACAGATCCAAAACACTGTACCCAGACTTCTCAAATCTGGACTAGATTATCATACAGAGGCTAAACATTCTTTAAAACACAGTCTGTGATTTGTGAAACCTTCATTCTATTTGTGAAAATGCAATAAAGACACATTTCACACAATTTTCAGCATATAGGCCACATTAGACCAGGTCCAGATAAAAAACCACATAAATATTCAGTGCTAGAAATTCAATCACTATTTTCTTTCAAAATCCGATGACACAGATTTACTTCCATAGTCACGCATATTAAGGCAATTGTGACAAATTTCCTGCGGCCCACACAATTGGCACTTGATCGTCAAAACCATTGCTCCAAACAGAAATCCCCGCTTCAGAATAAAAAAACTTCCAAATTCCAACAGAGCCCAGATCACCATCTCTGATGTCAAACCCACTGATAAATATACGTACAGACAACTCACAGTCATAGTCAATGGGCCACCAGACCCCCATGACACCCTACTTAACATGCTGTCAGATGTTAACACTGTCACGTTGACCTCTGGAATTGAAGACAACCACTCCGAATATGAAAACATTACCAACATTATCAAACATATGAAACATATGCCATATTATGCATATTACTTGCCTCCTGTATGTAATAAATGACTCATGGTTCTCTTGGCTAAAATCTTTGGGCCAAGGATGGCCGGCATGGTTTTTAACAATAATAATCCCATATGTAATGATTTTCTTTTTGCTCTGCACCTTCATTCCATGTGTATTGAAATGGCTGTCTAATGTACTAATGAAAAAGATGATTCATTCCTCCAAATATGTTCAGGTGAACGCCAATATTGCTGATCAAAATTAAACTTCTCTCCACATTCCTGACCCTGATCATTACCCCAGCTCAGACTCTGATGACGTTTTGTTTAGTTTTTTCTTGTTTTTCATTAGTATTTCTCTCCTCTAAACAACTGCCACAATGATATATTTTGAAATTTGGGTGAAATAGTGTACCGGATACTTAAGTTGTGACTACTTTTTTTTTTTCTTCCTCCCTTTCATTTTGTTTTCTTCATTTATTTTATTTTTCTTGTTTGTTTTCTTTTAGTGATTAATTAATATTCAAAAGGGAGAATTGTGACAGTAAATTGTATGTCTGAGAGCTAACAAACTCTCCAATCCACATTAACCACATCACCCAGACACACTAACGATTTTAAACCATGTCTCTTGAATAACACCCAGACAAGATAATTGTTTTAACTATCTGTCTCTTAATTATCAACAAGATAAGATCCTGGATCTTGCTCCAAGGTGTGAGACATTCCCCCGGGGGGGCAGTTATACCTGATACCAAAGAACAGGGTATCAGGTATAACTGCTCTGATTTCCTTTTGTGTGTGTCTTTCCATACCATAACTGCTGAATGGTGCACTGAAAGAAATAACTCATAAGATTTACTTAAAAAATATATTGTAAGTATTTGCATGCAAATGATTTAAGTAAAATTTAATCCTGCAATATTAAGTAACACTCACTTGCCAGTATCAAGTAAATGTTACTTTCCATAAAACATTACAGTTGTGAAGATATTAAGTATCATTTAAGTTTTTAGGTATATTTATTTAAACAAATTAAATCTACTTGCTTTTCATAGGCAGGATCATAATTTTATTTAAAATTTTAAGTACCTGTAAATTTGACATTGTAGTATTTGCCGTTATGAAATAATTAAGTAGACATTATTTTTTTGCGCTTGACATTTTAATTTACTTGGTTGCATTACATTACACTACTACCTAAAATGAGGTAATCATTACCAGTTTTTTTTTATGTTACCAAATAAATTTAACCAATACTCTTGCAATGCAATTAAACTGTTTATTTTTCATTTTAAAGTTTAACATTCAGACATAATTATCACCCTTCTGGTGTTAAAAAACACTACGCACAGAACAGTGCAATTTCAACATTTAAATTAGTCCTCTAGACTAGTGCACTCTTAAGAATGCAATTAAAACATTAAATGGGATAAAATCCACAGAATCAATTACAAATTACTACAAAACAGCTTAAGATGTTTAACCATTCTATGATAAAGAATACCATCTTTACTGTGAACACTGTAATTAACAGATACCTTATCTGACAAAAAATTAATAACATTTAAAACAGGCTTTCAAAAAAAATTATTTAAAAACACTGGACTTAAAAAACACAAGACGTTTCGGTGTTCATCATTCACCTTCCTCAGTTGTTGGAAGGTGTTTGAGGAACAGGATAGTAACCGGCCTTGGCCAGTGTGTGGATGCTTCAACCTATAATGTTTTATGAGCTCTAAACGTTTTAATGACCTAAAATTGCATCTTTTGCACAATCATCTCATACCACAAGAGGCCTACTCTTTCTCCCTGATGAATTTTTCTTGACCTCCTCTCCCTAGACTTCAACTACAACTGTCCACTGGCTCCTCCAAAGGGCACACTGAAAATAAAGAGACATAATTTGTGGTATTAAAACAGTGGTGTAAAATAGTCAGCCACAATTTTAACATTATGCTGTGATGAAAACATAAGGAAAAATAACTAAACAATATTATATCATGCATATAATATTTTAAACTTGCCCGAATAATGAAAATGAGTTGATTTGCTTCCTGTTGATAAATAGAAACATATTTTAATAAGACTTAATAAGAAATTTTGTTTTGTCTCACTAAATGAAACAGCACAGACGTCCCCCCCCCAACCCCCCCCCCCCCCCCCCCACACATTCTAAATGCAATGTTGATTCACTAACGTAACGTTACTTCAGTGTTGCCGCCAAAAGTGAACAAAACCACGTTCTACTGTGTTGAAATGAGTTGATAAACGTTATACTGTTACATTGGTGCTTTTTTAATATCCTAACTTTAGTTATATTAGGAAAACTGCAGCCCTCTCAACAAACAGTTACCATCTTTACTGTGAACACTGTAATTAACAGATACCTTATCTGACAAAAAATTAATAACATTTAAAACAGGCTTTCAAAAAAAATTATTTAAAAACACTGGACTTAAAAAACACAAGACGTTTCGGTGTTCATCATTCACCTTCCTCAGTTGTTGGAAGGTGTTTGAGGAACAGGATAGTAACCGGCCTTGGCCAGTGTGTGGATGCTTCAACCTATAATGTTTTATGAGCTCTAAACGTTTTAATGACCTAAAATTGCATCTTTTGCACAATCATCTCATACCACAAGAAGCCTACTCTTTCTCCCTGATGAATTTTTCTTGACCTCCTCTCCCTAGACTTCAACTACAACTGTCCACTGGCTCCTCCAAAGGGCACACTGAAAATAAAGAGACATAATTTGTGGTATTAAAACAGTGGTGTAAAATAGTCAGCCACAATTTTAACATTATGCTGTGATGAAAACATAAGGAAAAATAACTAAACAATATTATATCATGCATATAATATTTTAAACTTGCCCGAATAATGAAAATGAGTTGATTTGCTTCCTGTTGATAAATAGAAACATATTTTAATAAGACTTAATAAGAAATTTTGTTTTGTCTCACTAAATGAAACAGCACAGACGTCCCCCCCCCCCCCCCATTCTAAATGCAATGTTGATTCACTAACGTAACGTTACTTCAGTGTTGCCGCCAAAAGTGAACAAAACCACGTTCTACTGTGTTGAAATGAGTTGATAAACGTTATACTGTTACATTGGTGCTTTTTAAATATCCTAACTTTAGTTATATTAGGAAAACTGCAGCCCTCTCAACAAACAGTTACCTTCAGGCAACGTTTCATGAATGTTACCTTAACGTCTCCTAAAGGATTCAATAGGCTATATAACCTTTGGGGAAGTTCAGAGAACGTTCCGCAAACGTTCCTTAAAAGTTGCTGCAAGGTTGTAGTGCGACCTTCCGCAAACAGTTCCAGAACGCTGCTGGAACGTCAGCTCAAGGAGGGCTGCGAATGTTGCCAAGTCGATGTCTACACATCCTAACGTTCCTCTGTTGGCTGGGCTCCCACTACAGACCACCACGGACCAATGTGGCGTTATGCAAATTTTAAATTGACTTTTGAACAGTTAAATATCTTGAGTCACACTACATGCAGAAATATATATTATCACAAATTTAAAACAGAGCGGTAAAAACTTAACTGCCAGCGGTCGTACGTGTCACACCTTGCTGAGTGTGATGCTGCTTTAACGTCCGGAGCAGTGTCACTTCCTGTGCGCATGCATCGTGCATGCGTTTTGAAACCCTACACTTTCAGAGTAATGTTTATGTGATTTTTTTAGGTTTAAGGACATGCATCTATTAAACATTTAAATAATATGAGGAAACCGAAGTAAAACTTACTTTTCCCCTATAATTCATGTGTTACGTTAGTAAAATGTTTATTTTAACTTAAGAAACTGTAGTTCTTACTGAATCTTAAAAATACAAGGTAGAAATGAGGACAGTTACTCTAATAGAGTTTATCGCAACAAAAAGTCACTTTTTTCAGTGAAGGAACCGTGAAAAACTTCCATAACAATATTAACCTATAAGCTTGTATCAATATGTGACATTGTAAGGCTACAATATCATGTGCAACTTCACTTTACGAGCCCACAATATTTAGCTCTAATTCAGTTATAATTCAGTTAATTTAAAAACTAAATTAGGATTGTGGTTTTTGGGAATAAAAAGTCTTTCCTGCCTAATATATGTACAATTCTTATCTGAGCAGCCTCCCAATTGGCCCTTTTGTTGGTTAAACTCCTTCAACCTCTTTTTTTTTTACCGTCAACCACAATTACTAACACAATTTTACAGATTTTTTTTTTCAGATGTTAGAATGGATTAAGCTTCTCATCTTCTGCTCTGGCCTTAGTTTCAAAACTGCATCTTGTCTTTTCCTTCTTTGAGATCTCTCTCATGCTGCTCTCTTATTTTAGTCATCATGGCCATCATTTCCCATTCTCTCTCTTCTCCCTCTTTCTCTCTTCATCCACATCCTTCTTCTCCCTCTTCCTTATCTACTTTTTGTCCTCCCTCTCCTTCTCTCTCTCAGCCTAGAGTTGCTCATTGATTTTCTGTGTCAGTTTTTGATATTTTTCTCTTAATTTCTTCTTTCTCTGTGTAATGTCTCCTCTTTCTTCTCTTCGATTTCCCTATTGGGCTCATAGAACATATTGCTGGTGTAGTGACTTCAAATATTCCTCAGAACGATATTTCTGATCTCCTGGAGCAGCTCAGTGACCTGCTGGTTCTTGTCCTTCAGCTTCTCATTGAAGACATGATATTCACTATTACATCACAATTTTGTGCAGTTTGGAGCTTTCAGACAATAATTCATATATAGTGGTATCTTCAAGGAAGCTCTCATGAATAAAGAGAACTTGTAAAGAAGGAGAAGAACTATTTTGATCTGTTGGTTTCCTTTGCACCTAACCAGTGCATATTTTCAGTATTTTCTTCAAAGGGAATATACTGTTAGGTTAGCACGTTAAAATGTATGCATCTTCTGTGAAGAAATTACTTCTCTGCCAGACCTAAATCTTGCCATAGTGCATAACTATGAGCCTTCTGTGATATCACAACACATCTGCTCTATCACACTCACTCTTCTCTCTACCCTGTACAAGAAATGGCAGCACTTCTTATAAATTGCAAAATATCCTGCACAAAACTGTTGTCCCTGTACAGTGAAGCTGCAACTCAGTTTATTTGAAATATTATGATGTCCTGTAAACAAAGCACTGTTGTGTTCCGTTAGTAAGTAAACATAGTGATCAAATATTATAAATGTGCTCTAAATCAGTTAAAAAATTAGCACAGGGTATTCAAAACCATATTTGTTTATTAATCAGATGACTGCAAATTTCTAGCTTTACATCAGAAAAGAACATGGAAATAAAGCCACAAATGGTTTAAAATCAGAAGAGATGGAGTGAGTTATCCTGTGAGTATCCATCACTCTACCTTTAGCTCAAAAGCACATACACACACAGTGTGTGGAATGATCTTTACAATAAATATTCAAACTTGCCTCAGATGCCACTTTTGAAGTTACAACAGTGTAATCAAAATGCACACATAAATATACACAAAATACATGTGACAAAAAGTAGATGTCTTAGGATTAAAAGTGTGTTGTTTGTTGAGCAGGAACTGACCAAACACACACACACATACACAAAAAACAGTAGCACAGACTTAAATAAAGCACCATCTAGTAAATGCCTGGTGTCTTGTCACAAAGTGCTGAAAACTCAAGTGCAAAAATAAATTTAGATGAAAAGCCCAGAAAGCTCATTCCCTTAAATACCCTAAAACCAACAGATATCCGTCTGTCACTTTTTCACTGCTCTCTCTCTCCCTCTGACACACACACAGTTCAACTGCTATAAAAATGTACAAATAAAATGTATTTACTTATAAATAATTCTACTGCAGCTACTGTTTATCAGTTAAATAGAATAAAAAACCTGCAGCCACATCTATCAGCTTCACTTCTTACTATAGAATGTGGTGCAGGGAACCAGTATTGAGCTAGAAAAGTGCCATTGACAAAGCTGCCATGCATTTTTTTCCTTCCAAACTTCTTCTATAAAGGGAGGTAAAATGAGGTACAAAGTAAAGCTTGTCCCCACCACTACTTCCACATCCAAGACAATTGTACAAGTTAATCACTATCCTGGGATATTTCAAGTTTTGTCATTTAGGACATCATTTCTGTTACAATGATGTTTCACTTACAGCTACAGTCAAGTAAAGAAAATAGGCATTATGTATCAAAACATAACAAAAAAAATGAACTAGTCCTTTCCAGGTCTTAAAATTAGGTAAGATAAATAATAAGATTATTTAGGTAATAATTAGCAAGTGTGAGCACCTCTATAAAAGCTGAAGTTTGGGCAGTTTGCTGGTTTTTTGAGCGTTGTCACAATACCATGGAGAAATTCCATCAGCAATGATCTTCAAGAAGCCATTTGTGCCCATCAATCAGGGAATCATCAATTTCTATGGAATTTGGAGTCCATTATTCAACTGTGAGACAGAATAATCAAAAGTCTCCAATCTACCCACCAAATTCAACCTAATGTCAGATTCTGCAATGCTTATAGAATCTGCAAAAAAGCAAAGAGCTAAATCTCAGTGTCCTTTGGACAGACAACACCAAAGTGGAGATGCTTGTCCATAAAGCATTTTAGAGTCTTTGGTGGAAACTAAATGTAGCCTATCATCACAGGCCTCAAACCAACTGTCAAGCACAGTAGTGGAGGGATAGTGAATTGGGTATGTTGTGCAGCCACAGGACCTGGGCAGCTTGCAGTCATTGAATAGAAAAACTCATTTATATAGCATCTATATCATCTACACCTCATCTGTATAAGAGTTTGTCAAATCTGAGGCCATCTGTCCAACAGCTAAAGCTTTGCTGAAACCGGGACACGCTACACAACAATATCCCACGCTCACCTGCAAATCAACAACAAAATGTCTGGAAAAGAATCAAGGTGTTGAAATGGTCCAGTCAAAGTCTTGACAAGTACTTGAATGAAATACAGTGGATGGACCTTAAACAAAGCTGTGCAAAACCTTCAGCCCAAAAATCTCGAATTAACTGAAGTAAAGTTGGAAAGAAAAGTGGTGCAAAGGTCTTCCTCAACAATGTAAGACACTGATAACGTCATGCAGAAAACCATTACTTTGAGTTATTGCTAAAAAAATAACTGGTTCTATATGGTTCTATAAGCTGCTGAATCACAGGGTGAAGTGTTTTTCACACTGGTGCTTCTGCGTTTTGGCTAAATTTGGTAAATAATGACACTGTGTAATATGTCATCCATTGTTGTTTATCTTATATTTTATTTACATAACCTAGTAAGGACCAGATTTATATATTTAAAGCCTGATAGGCAAAATCTTAAAACTTGGAGAGAGTGTACATTTTCCACATGACTGCACAGGAGATTAAAAACTGAAGCTAGAATTGGACAGTTTGGGTAATCAAATAATGGAAACAGTCTTTAAGTGATCAAGTTCAGTTTGACAAATCTGCTATAAAGCCTAAAATCACATAGCAGTGCAATGGTGCACTGTAATGTAATACATTCTTATTAAAATTATTTGTACATCTTACAGAAATAATGTCCCCACAAAAGTTTAACATACAAAGCAGTAGAATACTTTTTCTTTTCTTTTCAAATCAGAGTTTGATCTGACTTAGTTGAGTAGAAATGTGCATCACTATGTCAGCTCTAGCAGCTCTGTTTGTATCAGCACCTTTTCAGAGGCAGTAACATGCTGTTGGCCCTGACTTAGAATTTTTTTTATGTTGCTGTCCTCTGTTTAACTTAGCTATGTTTTAGAGCATGCCACCGTATTCTTTTCTTACATAGTATATTGTGTTTAAACTTCTCACATGGTGGCATTCTGGTGTCCTACAGTTTACTGTGACATCCCAAAATTAACAAAACATCTCAGAAGGTGAGTATTAGGTTTTCAGTATCAGCAAAATTCTTCTTATTCTTCTTATGTTTAGTGCTGGTGCACGTCTGAAGATCAATATTCAGGGTTCTCTGAGCAGGTTTACGACTGGGCCTCCGGTAGGGGCCGGTCGGGCTCACATGGCACCAAGGGCCCTGTCACCACTAGACCATTTGTGCTGTGACACAAGAGATTTTTAGCTGCTGTGGTATCCAGTGCTGATGAAGAAGTGCCGCTACCAGTTATTGTACCATTGAGGTTTCGGTACAGTCGCTGCCGAGGAAATGAAGCTCTTCGGTGGGAGGCAGGCACAGAAGCTGAACCACGGCGGCACACTGAGGGGAAACTCAAACCCACTAAACAGCAGCCTGGACACGAAATGACCTCATCTTGCTCATAGGAGCCCCTCGGGTCAGAAGACAGGACCTGGGCTCCACTATAACCATTAGAGTGTTGACCACCACCCCACTGCATCTGCTGGCCAATCACGAGGTCCGAGCCATTGTTGTTGTCTATTCGTGGCAGAGGAGGCAAAGAGGGTGGTCCACTGGAGATTGGAAGTCGCCAGCCATTTGTCTGTAAGGAGGAGCAGGAGGTGGAGGTGAGAAGTGGTTTTACAGGTGTGGCGTTCAGGATTCTCTCAGTTGGCTCTGGAGACTTGGCACAGTCCATGGGTTTAGTAAGACAAACACTTTCCTTATTCTCTCTTATCTGCTCATCCTCCTCCTCCTCCTCGTCCAGCCGCTCCAGAGACACCATTTCCAACTCAATAGGAAGACCTGAATCCTCTTCTGTCCCCTCCTTCTTCATGATTAAGTCGGTAATGTCAAGCAAACTTTCCTCTACTCTCTCTGACACCCATCTATTCTTGACTATGTCACCTTCCTCATCTTCACCCCTAATATCTGCCACTCTGCCCTTGTCCTTTTCTCCCTCCTTCCTCTCACTGTCACTTGGGAAGGCCACAGTCCGACTAATTTCTGGAGTGCAGGGGAGTGACTGGCACCTCCTTGGAGGTGCTCGTAACCCTGTTTTCCCTCTGAGGAGGTGAGGGGAGGTACACAGGTCCCTAAGTGCTGGTAGGGTGAAGGTCAGGGAGATGACAGATTTGCTGGGTGTGTCCAAGAGTTTACACCGTCCACCATTCAGGTCCTGTCTGAGAGAGAAGGGGTTCACCCATGCAGGCGTTCCGAGAAGAGGAGAGGTCAAGGTTGCAGGAGGTAACATGTCTGACTGGCTTCTGGCCAGGCCTTGACCAAGTTGACTGCGGTCTCCAGGGTAACAGGGAGAGCTGCGGCGCCGGTATGGGCTTAAATCCACCATCACTGGCTCTGGCCAGCAGAAGGTTGGGGAATGACATGTAAGGCAGAAACAAGTCAGAGAATGTGACAGAACAAAAAACTATACATCATTTGTATTATCATGATTTTTCCATAATGGGAGGGCTTTGGTTCCCTTAAGCCCTACTAGTAACAGCTATATCGCATTTCCTCAAAACAAAACAAAAAAAAAGATGCTCAGTTACCATTGGGATTTCTGATCATAATCAACAAAACAAACAAACGTAATAAATAATGAATATGCAAGTATGACACAAATTTCTGACATGCTATTTTGCTGTCCTTTAATCTAGTCTCATTTTTATGGTACATCTGCAAACATTTCTCAGTAAAAACCCTTTTTCAGAATCCAGTGAGACACCAGAGGGCTTTTTATTTCAAATGGTTACAGGATCTACAAGGTTTGAACAAAGTTATTTTGCTTGTGGTAAAAGTAAAAATCAACAGCTCCTGCAAGAATTTCCACAATAAAAGGAAAATTAACTTGGGTGAGAATTCCCTAGTAACAAATACCCAAATATATACCGGGCTTGATGCATTTTAGTCAGCCCTGAAGTGTGCAACTTTCTTTGGGGGAACCCTGAGAGTTGTAGTAGTGAGTTCACTGCAGGTGTGAAACTCTGTAGCCAAAGCTGAATTACTAACTGCACAAATTTAAACTGTACCAATAAAGCAATTTTCGAACTGAAACAATCTAGGACCCCACCTAGATGGGTCCTGTCATATAACCTGTATGCCTGTCAAAACACTTGACTATGCAACTATGCAACTATGCTAAGAGTTGTAATCAAAAATGGAGAACTGCTTTGAGCATTCAGGAAAAATGATCCTGTTGTCTGTTGGAGGCACCCATATTGACAGTGCTGTAAAAATGTGAGGGCATTTCACATTTAATCAATTAAATATTTGTTCCTTTTACCAAGTCCAATGGGCATCTCTTTCTCATCTTCTCTCCTCATGGCCTCCAAAGTAAAGAGAATGTCAGAGAATGCCGGACGCCTCTCTGCACTCATCTGAAAATGAAAGATAAAGTGTCAGTTTTTTGGACAGTTGTAACATCCTAATGATGAAGACATGTTGTTGCTGAAAGGTGTCATAGTTGCCTGGTCATGCCAGTTAAAACACAATGAGTAACAGTATGATTAATGACAGCTAGTGGGTGTGCACTTACATTACAGCAGGTAACAGCAAGGCTAAAGAACGCAGATGGACAATCTCCTATCATGTTCTCAAATGTATCCACGTCAAGCCCAAAGTCCTAAACACACACACGTACACAACCACACACAGAGAGAGATATACCCTTCAGTGGGGAACAAGTTCTTGTACAGTGAAGTCTAGTTTTATCTGGATCAACAAGCTGACACAGGACTTTTCTGGGCTGTATATTTTGATGTTTTTGTATCCAAAATGATAAGGTCCAATACGTATATTTATAAAACTGATGCATAAAATAATATTCCTGGTAGTTGGTATGAGACAGGGGAGTGCACTGGGATTGGGATTGTGCAAACTTGACAGGAGCAGGCAGTTTTACCACTGCTGCAGACAGTTGCAGGCCCTCAAAAAAAAAAAAAAAGTAAATGGTGTGCCGCTGTACTTAGCTTGCTTTAACCATAGAGGTTAAGTCAACAACTGAAGCTGTGAGGCTTGGTAAGTTTCACATCTGTTTAATGTATTAAATGAAGGACAGGAGAAGGAACAAAAGCAATGGAACTCGTGTGAATAGTCTGAATGTTCAGGAGCAGGATTAAGAAACAGTTCAACGCTCTAATATGTGAGTCAAAATACACTGCAGTCAAAAGCCTGGACAGCGCTGTCAACCCATGTGTCTGCATTTTGCGTCAGGTTTAAAGTTATAAGCTGTGGTCTGCACAGTCAACCTTTGGCATCTGGTTCAGTAACTATACAAATTTGCATTTTCAATGTTGCATTTGGTTTCTATTGTGCAATGAGAGTACCTGCTTCAAACTACAAACTGTAAAAAACAAGAAAAAAACTACAATTGTAGTTTTTTTCTTGTCTTTTACACAGAAAGTCCTGGGTTCCTGCTGTGTGGACCCAAAAATTGTGGCATATGTCCTCTGATAGTTATGAACTATGAAAATGTTTCTCCTGTCAAAAAACATAGCATTAGATAATGTTTGTATATGAATTACAACTCTTAGGTAAGAGTGCTGCTTCATTACAGACCAGGCAACATTTTCATTAACTAAGTAACTAAGAAATAAATAAATAACCACTAAGAAATTACTTGCACTGTGACCACTTATTTTCCAAGTCACATAATGCTAATAATAAGAAAACACCAGAGTTAAGATCGCATTAAAGCTAGGGCTGGGCACATTAACTTAGCGTTATTTTTGCATTAACTAATGAATTCATAATCGCCGACAATTATTTGTCTCCCATTAACACAGTTTATATTATCTATTATTTTTATTGTAAAGGTCTGTTGCTCTTGCGGCTTTTATTTTGAAAAGATTCATCGTGAGCGAGCAGGGTCAGAAAAGAAAAGAATGGCGGATGAAGCCGACAAAACAAACATGGAGAAGATTACGTAACTTTTACATGGCCATTTTCATTTAAAAGTTCTTCCAGAAGGCGCAGTCGACAGAGCCAAAGTTATTTGTAAGCACTGCAACACTGAACTGTCTTATCACTAGAGTATTTCGATCATATGACTGTACAGTTCAAATAAAAGTGTGTTATATGATACTTTTGAATTCATTATTGGACTTTGTGTATAACTATAGTGATTAATCACAGGAAATCATGCGATTAACACAATTAAAGAATTTTATATTTGCCCAGCCATAATTAAAACACATTGAGTAGATACCAACCAAAACACAGTCCCTGTATATTTCTTTCAAATCAGTCTTAAGTTTTTTTCTTTTGTTTTAAAATTCAAAGGTTTCAGGATTTGTTTCCAAGTTCCCAGAATAACTGTGAAAGTTGGTTTATGGAACAATAGGAACTAAACATGACAGACGACAATGACCCACTGCAGACTCTTACCTCTGTTCTGGGTAAGAAATCAGGATCAGCTTCAATCCGAGCTATGATCTCACACAGGATGATGCCATATGCAAACACATCCACCTGATCAAAGGAGAAGAGCATGTCAGGTCTGTCCAGATGTTGTCTCTTATAAGAGAGGCATGTGTTCGGGGTTCCAACTAGATTCCACAAAGTAATTAAAAATCAACCTTCAGGTTAGTAGATGCCAGTATAATGCTGCAGGTTATTGTTAATTACTGTTGGTGATAAACTCAATCAAAAAATGTGTTTAAAAGTGAAAATCAAAATACCTTACACATAATGTATATCCTTGCCATCTTTTAATGACAGACTTTGTACATTTTTAAGTACTAATATCAGATTGTTATCAGTCAGTGTCACTGCAATAGCAGTGAGAAGGTGATTACAGAGCTCTACAGGAGACACAATCTAACTTGTACCAGCATTATGCTGCAGTCCCTGATGTCCTTGATTACCTAAACAAGGTTATACTGTAAAACTGGTATTTTAGGTAAAGGTAGGTATACATCTATAGAATATGATATACCCCGTGCTTGAATGTGGGAGATAATCAGTGCTGGTGAAAAAGTTATGGTCAATAAAATGGTATTAATGTAAAACCGTTTGACTTTGAGCAACATTAGTGAAAACAGAGAGGAAAAAATCTTTTTTAATAGAGTAAAAATAACAAGCTGCTTTTACTGGTTAGGATGAAGGTTGAAAGGAAAAAGAGAAAAGAAAAGTAACATGAAATAACATGTGACACTGGTCATAACCAAGTATAGCTACAGCAAAGCCCCTCAGTAAAATTAAATTGGATTATTGTTATCATTAAACTTTTGACCAAGAGAAAGAAGGGTTATTTCTTCAGTTACACCGAAAATGTCTGAATCTCTACTGTTCTCCAGGAGGTGATTGCAAGAGTGCACAAAGTCCAAACAGGTTTACCTTCTCATTATACAGCTCTCCTCTCAGAACTTCAGGGGCCATCCAGTATGGAGAGCCCACAATAGCCAGAGGGCACTTCTCCACACAATCACTGCAAAGAAAACAAGTCATATACAATTAGAACATTTTGTAGATTTTACTTTCACTCCTGTGGTTCAACTCATCTTTGACGATCACTGTCAACTGTTACAATATGATGGGGATAACACAAATTTCCTTCGAGATCAATAATGTTTATCTACGTAAATAACATCAGAAATAATACTACTACTGCTACTACTGCTACTACTACTAATAATAATAATATTGAGGGAGGTGGGGTACACCCTGGACGGGTCGCCAGTCCATTACAGGTCCACACGGCGACAACAGTGTAAGTGTGTCATGTACACTCACACTCACTCCTAGGGTCAGTTTAGAGTCACCATCAACCTAACATGCATGTTTTTGGACAGTGGGAACAAGCCAGAGTACCTGGTGAGAACCCACTTATACACAGGGAGAACATACAAACTCCACACAGAAAGAACCCAGCCAGGATTTGAACCAGACACCCTCTTTAATAACAATAATGATGATAATAATAATAAGAAGAAGAAGAAGAAGGAGAAGAACAAGAACAACTTAATCAATGATTACATCCCACTGACCTGTAATCCGGTATTTTCTCTGCAAGGCCAAAGTCTCCCACCACAGCGGTGAACTTGCCGTTATCACAGCGAACCAGACAGTTCTGAATGGGGAAACATAGTTAATGTTACATATACAACAAATTTTAATAAAAAGGTGGTGAATAAAACTACCTAAATGTACAAGTGTTTTTTTATTAATTTCGAATTATATCACATACAAACATTAACCTGCTGCCATAAACTGGTTCAGGCTACAATTATAAGGCACAGAATTTCCCACTGCTCACGTAGGAAAGAGACGCAAATATTATGCCATAATATTGCCTCCAATATGTTAATTGGTGTGTGTATAATAGGCTGTAAGTCCACTAGATGCTCCTAACCCATGTGATTCGTAAAGATCAAATAGCAAGCCTCACAAATCGCATTGTGATGGTAAATTTTATGTCTCAGAACTAACAGACTCTCCAATCCACATCAACCATTTGTGTCATCCAGACACACTCATTGTTTTAAACTATTTGTCTCTTAATTAACACCCAGACAAGATAATTGTTTTAACTTAAACTCTTAAATGTTTTTCGGCTTCCCTTTGTCCAGGGTCTTTCTCCATGATAAACGCTGAATGGTGTGGACTGACCTCTCCTGCAGGAGAAAAATAAACAGCTTGGCCGGCCGGCAGAAAAAGAAAGGTCTGATATTTCATTGCTCCTCAGAGGTATTAGGAAGGAAGCGCAAAAACTTCCACCACAGTATCTATGGGAGGGCGTCCACGCATAGTGATGGAATCGCAAATTGACCTAAAATCTGTGATCTCCAACATTTGTCTGGAAAAAATTCACATTAAAATCTTGTAGTGTGAACTAGGCTTTACAGTCCAGTCCAGGCAAGCAATCAAGAGCATCTATGGAGAAAGCTAAAGATGGATTTGGCAGATGTTTCTACTCCAATGTAAAAAATACTGACTGTATAAATAAAGACTGTATTGTGCTTGTGTCCATGCAGTTATGTGACGTGATTAGGAGGAAATGTCTGGGTGGAGTCCAAGATAGAAACTACTTAGAGAGAGGGTTCATTGAACATTTTGTAGAAAAACTTTTCTTTTTTTTTTAAAGTAAGACAGTACAAACAGGTTTATGTATGAGAACTATTATAGACATAGACAGTCTGAATGGCTGCTTAATGAAAGTCATTCACTTCTTAGCTAATTTTCCATAGGTCTTTGCCTGAAATTGCAAGGAAACTGGTTGGCATTTCACGGGTAGAGACAATTCTAAGTGGCTGCATCTCTAGAAATGAGAGAGGCAAAAGACGAGTCTGTCTACAGCTTTTTGGCAAAATAATAAGGCTGACCAATTTTTCAAACTTTTTTTTTATCATTCTGAAAATAGCCTAACACGCAGAGAGGGTCTCATTCTGAACTAAGAACTGGGGTGAGTCCTGTCTCACAGCAATATCTATGCAAGCTCTGATGTTACTATTAACAGAAAGTAAATGCAACTCAGTTTTACATATTGTTCATTGGAAGGCCAAATAATGACTGTAAAAAAGACAATAAAACAAAAATCTTATTTTTGGTTTCCTTATTGCCCCAGCTATTTTAATTGTCACTGAAAATTATTTCAACTTTCAAATTAAAAACACTTAAAAAAGTTGTTTCCTGTCATTAATCTAAATTGAGTCTTGCTTTTCCTATTTGTCTTAGCAGGCAAATGACTGAAGCTCTCCCAAGTCTCCTAGCAACTAAAAAGGGAAACTGGAAACCAGCTTCTAAACATTAGTTAATTGAACCCAAGCAATGTGTTTCTTTGTAGAAATAAACAATAAAATATAAAATCATAAACATAATCAATGTAGCCCTTATGAATAATTACTTAGTGGGTTTTCACAGATTTTCCCAATACTATCATCATAAGTGCCAGTATGTTGTAACATTATTGTTTCACATTCTGTACCTTGGAGGTGAGGTCTCTGTGGAAAATGCCCTTGCTGTGCAAGTACTGCAGCCCTCGGGCGATGTCCAGAGACAGATCGATCCTGACGCCCCACGACAGGTACAGATCACTATCTAGAAGCTGCTCCAGGTTACCACCATTTATGTACTACGGAGAGAGGATGGATAGAGACAGATAGAGTCTCTATGAAACTAACCACTGTACGCATATGACCTTTACATAAACAATTTGGATAAAACTTTTTGTAAACAATGCGTTGAACCATGACTTAAAATCCATACATGCATACACACTGCTCACTAATGATTTTGCCCATTCTAGCTTTCAGAATGTGTTGTTTTCGTACACTTTTATTGTATAATGATGATCAATATTACTAAATTAATGAAATACAAGGTATCAATACAAAAATAAAAAAACAGAACTCATTTTATGTAGTTTGAGAAAAACTCATTTTATGTAGTTTGAGAAAACTGTAAATGCAGTAAACCTAAAAGAAAGATCAACAGTGGTACCTCAGTCAAAGCGTGTAGCTGCCCTTCATGCACACAAACCCCAAGAAATCTGAGTAGAAATAAAAAATATCATCAAAATCTACTAAAGGTCATAAATGTCACTTTTCTTCTGAATGCACAATGGATTTGACAGTTTCCACAGATACAGATTCAAATGTGAGAATGTGATGCCCCCTTGTGTGTCTGAGGAAACAGTCACACATTGATAAAGCTACAGTCCAACACCAGTGACAGAACTTTGATCCATCCATCCATTTTTCTTTACTCAATTAATCCAATTCAATGTGGCGTGAGGGCTGTTTTTGGGCCACACAGAGACAAACAAGACATACAACCATGCACACTCACACTCACTCCTAACCTAACATGCATGTGTTTTGATGGTGGGAGGATGCTGAGTAGCTGGTGAGAAACCACACATACAAGAGGAGAACATGCAAACTCAGAATGGAACTTTGAAGATGAAATTAATTTAAATGAATTTTTTTTTAATTTATCCCAAAGAGCATTGATAATGTTGTTGTAATTTTTTTGTTATTATTCATGGACATTTTTGTTGGTGGCAGGAATTACCTTCTGTATCGTTCACACTTTGTTTCAACACTATGTTATGTTGAGGGTGGGCAGTGTTGTTCTTTATGTTCATTAAATAATGTTTATTAATTTGTTCATTTGGATATAATTTGTCCATCCGTGATGGACTGGCGACCTCTCCAGGGTGTACCCCGCCTTTCACCCGATGACTGCTGGGATAGGCTCCATCCCTCTCACGAACCGACGGACAGATTGACGGTATAGAAAATGTATGGATGGATATAATTTGACTTAAACTGATCTGAAACCACAGCCTCAGTCACTATTTTGCATTGACGAAGATTAGCATTAAAATGTTCCAGACAGGGACGTCTGGGTTTCTCTGCTCTAGCTGCTGCCCCCGCGACCCGACCCCCGGATAAGCGGCAGATGATGGATGGATGGATGTTCCAGTGCTAGCTCAGGACTGGCGATATAGTTCTTATCTGCTTCTATAAAGAACCAGCTAAGATCTTACACTATCTATCACAGAACCATGTCATTATTTCCCTTAAAAATTTTTTTTTACAAAACACGTCTGAACTTTGCTCTGTTATTGGGTTATTATTGTTCAAAATTTCTGTTGAGGACCACAGCACAGGGACACTTTGTCCTTTGCCCCCCTGTTTGCATCCTATTCCCTGAAAACTAATGCAAGTGGTGCTTATCACACACTGTTTTGAACAGGATCTCTAAATGCATTATTAAATATTGGCAATATTAAACTGTCTGCCATTGTTCCAAACATGGTTTAAAAAAAACAAAAAAAAAAACCCTGAGAGATTTTCAGTTTTTCTAATTTAAGTCTCAAAGAATACAAAAAACAGATAATTACATAATTTAAGTTTAGACTAATCAGAAAAATGCAGAATTTTTTTTTTAATGCGGTTCATTAAAAATGTTGTAAAAGTAGGCTTATTTTTGTAATTCAAAACAGATACACAAATAAATCTGACCATGTTTTCCTTCCAATTGTGAGAAGACATTAAACATTAACACATACACTGAATACTAGTGAATCTAAACTTGACCTCACAGGTAATTTTTTCAAAGAACATATAACACAACGCCAGCAATGAAAAGTTACAGAACGGATGACATGAATAAATGTATAGTGACTGACTTTGAATGAGTAGACGTTGAAAACGTTTCTCTGGACAATGAAAAAATAATTTTTCAGCACAAATGTTTTTCTCCCTACCTGAGAATGTTTGGATGGTAAAGCCTGTTCATAAGCTGCACTTCTCGTAGCATGTTAGCTTTGTTACTTGCAAGTGTGTTCATTTTCAGCGCCATCACCTGTCCTGTAATTCGATGCTGCACCTGGAAAGCAAACAGAGGATTCAATGTGAGTGTTTAGTCAATTCATCAATAGGACAAAGACAGATGCCAGTAGTACATATGCAGCTACCGGAAACACAGTGTCACACCAAGATCAAATCCTTCAAGAATGATTCAAAGTATTGTAGTTATTTTAGCTACACAGCAGAAATTCTGCTAAAACTGACATACCTGCTCAATACAACTGTTTGTAAATTTGGAAAAATCAAAATCTATTTTACAAAATTTCTGAGATATTTTTCTGTGGTCAGATACATTCGATTTGGTTTAATTGTTCTTGTGATGCGTCTAGAACTTGACACAAAGTTCACATCTGGCAAATTGAATGGGGGAAAAAAAAAAGAAAATGTCGTAGGATCTTGGCTGTAGACTCTCTGTGATAAAACTGTGGAGAAGCATAGATGAAGACAAGAATCTAAAACCATTTCTAAAGCTTTGAGTTGCATCAAAAAGCCACTCTTCCTACAGTTGGCCATTTAGTCAAATTGATAAACTATGCAGTTAAGCCTTAGGCCAAGGAGATTATCAAAAATGCAATGACTTACGTTCTACTATATTAACTTTCTACATACTTTTAAATCAAATTGAAATGTTATCAGTTTGGATTTGTACAAAAATGTACAACACAACACAACATAATCACATGATTATGATAATCAAAGTAAACAAGGGATAATCCTGATTTGGTTTCTCAGCTAAACAAAGTCTAAATACATGATAATGTTATCATAGTAGGTTAACATTAACATC
This sequence comes from Leuresthes tenuis, assembly GCF_036924035.1. NCBI lineage: Eukaryota > Metazoa > Chordata > Actinopteri > Atheriniformes > Atherinopsidae > Leuresthes > Leuresthes tenuis. Next base: position 28,162,321 of record NW_027325358.1, read on the forward strand.
AGTAATTATGTTTGCAAGTAAGGATGACACTCAAATGGCTTAATGTGCCTCTGGGAACTAAACTAGTCAATCACCCACAAAGTATAAACTCTCTTAAACAGACAACCTTACTGTTTTTAGAGCACAAAAGAAAGACTTTGATTCCAAAAGACATATGGGAACAAATAATCTAAATCACTGAACTCTCAACTTAAAAAAAAAAATTGAAAACAAACCATTAGAATTTCTACTTGTGCTGAAATCATAAATGACCAACTATACCCTCATGCCAATCATACTTCTTTTTAAAATTATAATAATTTGTGTCTTGAAAATATTGACGCAATGCATTCTTTGCTGAAGACTTGAAAGGTAAACACTAATTGAGACCATAATAGGTTAAGAGAACAAACATTACTGTTCAAAAGAAAAAATGAAGTTTCCTTGAAAAAAGTACAAACTTTTCCATTCATGTTTGTCAAACATAGTACAAACATCAATTTTCCATTTATGTTTGTACTATTACAGTATATGTGGCAAAAACAGAGTAAGTACAATTCTAATAAACTTGACAGTTTAGTCAGGCAAAGACAGAACTAATTGTAAAATATTTTTTTGCATCTTAGATAATTTCTATAGATGATCCAGAACAACAGGCCTAAAAAATCCTAGTTGAGGACATATGTTAAATTCTCATCAATCTGAGATGTGTGCCAATAAGCCCAGACAACAATACACCCCAAAGGGGCTATTTTTGTCCCATTAAAAGTAAAATTTTTTGTATTACAAGTTTCTTTGAAAATGAATTTGAATTTGCGAATGAGCGATACACTAATCGAAAATGTCCAAAATACACCCAAATAGGCTTAATTTTTTCCTTTACTCCTACCACAATAAAAGTTTACATAGTAAAAGTATACATGAAAAGTAACTTTTTTTGTATTACACGTTTCTTTTGAAATTAATTTTAATATGCACATGAGCTCCACACTTACTGAAAATGTCCTAATTTGCATAGGCAGAAACACCGTTCATGACAAAATACATTGGCCCAGTCTTCATCCAATCATCCTCCTGACAATAAGTGACAGCAATGCTGCTTTTAGATTGGCTCTAACCGGAAAACTGCCTGGCTTGGTAGTACCTGTAAAACCCTCGCCTGTAAAATTCAGGGTCACGGAGGCACACAAGCCTCCCCACCACGACAAGGTAGCAACAACAGGGGAGAGGTGACACTCTTGCCCTGGTCACCTATCTCAAAGAGAAAGACACATTCACTGAGAACCCTTCCCTGCGCAACATTTCTAATGGTATGACAGCCCCGCAGTGAGTCAATGTTGAGAAAACAAGGGAAATTGGGTGCAAGATTTTGGAGTCTATGGCAGGGAAACCAGTGGAGGAATTCACCTTCAGGAAAGCTGTGACACTTGCATCTAGGTCAACTGTCAAGATCAAAGGAGAGACAGTGGTAGTGGAAACACAGCTATTATTCCAGCGGCTTGTAGCAGTGAGAGACCGTTGTGAAGATTTGCTATCACTGTTCAAGACTGAACTCTGCAGTCACCCGTCTGCTTTGTTTGAATCATCCTACTTCCCCCTACAGGAAAACAAGGCAATTCTTGCCGATGTCCTCTGAAAATCTATCGAGCAGCAGCAAAGACAACCCAGCAGAGATGTCCAGCATGTCCTTGATAGGGGTGCATTACTACATCGTCTACCATGGCCACAAGGGTCCACTTATGAGTGTGTGTGAAATGTATGTCAAATATGTCACACAGAAATATGGTACGGCTACTGTCGTACTCTTTGACGGCTACAAAGAAGAACCAACAATAAAAGACGCATCGAACAGGTGTTACTCCCAGTGTGACTGAACACTTCTCTGGTGACATGATTATCCAATCCAAAACGGATCAGTTCCTTAACAAGGAAAACAAACAACGGTTCTTGGTTTATCTCAGTGATAAACTTGAGAATGCTGGGTGTATCACAGACCATGCAAAGCACGATGCAGATGTGCTCATTGTCCAAACCACCGTTACCTTTGTCAGAACAAAAGACACGGTCTTAGTAGGTGATGACACAAACTTATTAATACTCTTGTTGCGTCATGCTGATCTAAATGCATAGCAGCTGTTTCTGGCACCAGAACCAAAGAAAGCAACAAAAACAAGACAAATATGGTGCATAAAGAAGACGAAGGAGTTGGTGTATGACAATCTCCTCTTTATCCATGCCATTTTAGGCTGTGATTCTATGTTTAGTCTATTTGGCAAATGTAGCGAACTCAAGTTTGGAATTTATTACAAACTTAAGACTTTAAATGACTCCAACATTCTTTTGTGGAGATGTTCGTGCGTAAATACCAGATGGGGGATTTCTACACCAATGAAGAGAAATTAACACCAACCTTTGGCCCATGAAAGCATTTTGGGGAAGTTTCTCAGCCCTCTTTCACAGACCTGTGGCATAGATAATTCCGACACTCGGGCAATTTTTTTGTCATTATTTGCAGTGAATTCCTACATACCAGCCAGCCTTGTCCCATGGGCCACCAGAAGCCCCCCTCCAGCGTAGAAGAGCGACCGGTCCACGCCACTTTAAAGTCCCCAAAAGTCACCTACAACGAAGGCTGCGAGACGCGTAACCGAGAGATACCCAGTTGGACCCACTGGGGTTTGCCTGTGGTTTGGAGCTGACTTAACAGGACAAAAGTGTGTCAGGTAAAATCTGCCCTGTTCTTACATTTCAGACTGTATGCAGTGGGCGTCAAGAGAATTCACTGTTAAAATTATAACTTAATTCAATTAGTAACAAACCTAGACTTTTTGAATAATTCCGGTATCCATCCATTCCCTTCCCTTAGTTATTTTCAATTCACTAAGTGTTTCCTACATAATCATCCATATTCAAAGCATTTCTACTGTTGTCTTAAGGTCCATGTCTTTGGTAATATCATTTTAGTAAATGGTTCACATATATATATATATATATATATATAAAATCAACCGGTTCTTGTTGTATGTTTTCTTTACGTATTTGTAAGTCCAATCAAATGAGAATTCACAAGTAGCGACTATATGAGACTGGAATTAATTTATTATTAATTATTAATTAATTATTAATTTAACATACCAGAATCGTAAGATTCTGTCTTTTTGCTTCGATTGAAGGTGGTGCCCAAAAACGAGGTTAAATAAGGATTATTCAGATAGTGAGAACTTTCGGATAAATCCTTATAGCTTGTCACATCCCGATACATGTGTCACTATAAATAGGAAAGGGAATGGCACTGAAAAAAGTAAAGAATGAAAGCTAAGATGTTCAGGCAGTCACAGGAAAATGTGGGAAAAGGCATCATCAATATAGCAGGTGAAAAAACTCTAGTATCACTGTATGGGGGCGAAAAAGAGGAATCACTGGATATGGTTAGATACAGGCAATTCTGTGATAAAGTAACTCAGAACTCATCTCCAGTGGAACCTCAAACTGTCCCTCCAACGTCAACAGCTGCAAAGTTCCATAGTCTTCGGGTCTTTTACCAAATGATGGAGTGGAAAGGGGGAAGTGAACGTATGGACCCAAATGACTGGGGGTGGCATGTTTTGGATGGGAGATTTATGCCAATAATGACAGATCAGCGTGTGGCACGACCAGAAATACTAGATGTAGTCTGTTGTAGTTGCAAGAAAGACTGCAGCACAAAGAGATGCACATGCAAAAAACATGGACTGCCTTGCACTGCCATTTGCGGAGAATGTCGTGGTACTAGCTGCACAAACTCACAGTTGCCTGATTTATCAGATGAATATGACCCAAAAGATAAGAACTAAGCAAAGAAAAAGCCAGGAACTGATATAGGGGGTGCCAGAACCAAGAGCCACAGTGAAGGGGTCGAAGATCCAGGCTGAATTTTAAAAAAAAAGAAGAAAAACAAAAAAAATAATACTAAAAACAGATTTAAAAAAACACCCCCAAAAAACCCCTCCTCTGTTGTTGCTACCTTGTCGTGGTGTGGAGGCTTGTGGGCCTCTGTGACCCTGAGGACTATACCGGCGAGTGTTATACCCCTGGTGAAGATTGGGCCGATGTATTTGTCATGAATGGTGTTTCTGCCTATACAAATTAGGAGCTCATATGCATATTCTAAATAATTTAAAAAGAAACTTGTAATACAGTTACTTTATAACTGTAATAATAGTTACTTTTCATGTATACGTTTAATATGTAAAGTTTTATTGTGGTAGGAGTAAAGGAAGAAAAAGTTTTTGTTTGTAAATTATCAGTAAGATGACTAAGATGCTAAGTAGGCCATGTTATTCCTAAACGATCTATTAAATCAGTTTCATAGCACTAACATTAACATTAACTGCCAACGTAAGTTATGTACCTGAATTGTAGCTACATAAGCACGGAGAACTGAGCGTTGTTCAGGTGGAGTTGTTTTGTGTGTAGATTTCCAAAAGATAAATAGACGAGGCAGGCATGGGCAGCAGAACTGAGGAGGCAGGTTGCTCTCACCTACAGTTCGTATGAAAACGTACAAAAAGTTATGCACAGATTTTTGTGCATAATCCTATGAATATCTGTCAACAAGAGCGACCAATGTGCCTGCGCAAAGCCTGAAGTCAGGGATGACGTGCCTTTTATTCACAGAGGAAAATAAACATTTTAAAATAGTTTCACTTTCAACATTATAATAAATTGTTGAAAGCAAAAATTTTACTTTTTATTTTTACAATCTTCCTTCAGGGAATGTGTGGAAGCTTTAGTTGTTGGTTACATACAACTAAATAACCTGTAAAAATTATCTTTGTTTCGAACGTTGCTATGGTGGTTACTAAGGACACTACTATCGCTGTAGCTTCCGTGAGCGGCTCTTATTTCGGCTTCGCTGCTGAAACACGCTATAAAGGAAATACACACAGGCAATGGAGAAATAAGTTTGTTTTGGATGAACAACAGTGCACCCTGAAAGATCACTGCCCACTGACATCTTCTGCATCGAATTAGAGCGACAAGGTGAATGGACAGAGCCGGAATAATTATATTTACAGGAGGATGTGTTTACTTATTTGTCATTCTTGTGGGTCACATAAAAAACAAAATTGTGTTTCACACATCCACCGTTTGGAGATCAGTGCAGTTAATTTCAACAATAAATAAGGAAACATGGATAAATAAATCAAAACAGATAAAAATGGTCAGGGATAAAAGAGAATAAAATGATCATTAAATAGGTGCTCTAACAAATAAACCGCTATAGACACCACACACTCAAAGCAGTTCTGTTTTGAGCTAAACTAACAATTTGGACAGGGTGGAGCGAATAAAATGAGACCCAGGCTGGCTGAATTTACTGCAAGATCGAAATGTTAAGGGGGGACAGGGTTAGGCTGGTATTTACGACTGTGTCTGGGTAACCTCAACTGATGGTTGGGGAGGAAAGTTAGAAGAACAATCAACTATACCCAAAGACAGATGACGTGATGAGCGGGCAATATAACTGTGTGTTTTTGCTTCAGTGGTCAGAGCAACTCTGTATTCTGTACTGTGTTGTTCTCTCTTGCAAGATATTATTATCAAAGCCTCTTATCTCGTCAGAAAAAAATAACTGACTCTGTGCGTTACTAAATTTCCACCACACAAGCCAATTGGAATTAAATTAATTGTAATCATAATCCAATGAAATCCAAATATTTAATTTAAAAATAATCCAATTCATTCATGTAGAGCCAATTTAAAAACAATATCCTAACTAAGGAAACCAACAGATTGCACCGAAACTTGTCTTCAGTCCAATCTCCCGTCCTGAGCGTGCCTTAACAGGAAGAAACCTTGGGCAGACCAGACTCAGGAAGGGTGGCCAAAACTGGAGAAACATGATCTCTTCTGTTAGTTCTCATCAGAACTCTGGCTGCAGCATTTTGGATCAGCTGGAAGCTTTTCAGAGAATATGTGGGACAGCCCAATAATAAAGAATTACAGTAGTCCAATCTTGAAGTAACAAATGCATGTTACTTTCTCTGCATCACCCTGAGACAGGATGTTCCTGACTTTAACAATATTAAGAAGGTGAAAGAAGGCAGTCCTATAAACCAGTTTTATATGTGCGTCAAATGATACATTCTGGTCAAAAATAACTCCAAGGTTCCTCACTGTAGAACTAGAAGCCAAGGAAATACTATCTAGAGCAGGGGTGCCGAATACGTCGATCAAAGGAAGTGTGGGTAGATTGCATGACATTAAAAAGTGTCACGGTTTATTTTCCGTTCCATGTCTTGTCTTGTCATTTCCTGTTTTATTTTGAAAGATCACTAACCTTGTCCTCTCGTTTCAGGTAACTTGCCCTTCCTCCCTTGTCATGCGTGTCATTGTCTTCCCTGATTCCCAAGTGTTTACACCTGTTCCCCTTGGTCCCTCGTGTGTTCAAATAGTCTGCGTTTCCCTTGTCTCGACGCCAGTATGTTGTCTCATTGTGAGCTACACTACCAGCCACCCGTCCCGTCTGCAGTGCCGTGTTCTGTCTTGTGTTTGGTTATTTAAATAAAACCCTCTTGAAACCACACGACCCTGCATCTGCGTCCTGAATCCCTCTGGTAAACCTCACAAAAAGTAGGGGATGAATGACAGGCTATCATCCATCTGCAAGATGACATTTGTCTTTTGATTGACATACAGGGTAGCCAATCTGACGTCTGAACTTTTGACACCCTACGCATGCGTGTTAAACGGCACTAACTTGTTCAATTACCTTGCTGCGTAACTAGCCTCCAATTTATTTCAACTAAATACAACAAAGGCTATAAAAATGAGTGCTGTAGCTGGTCCGAGTAAGAAGCCTAAAACCTACCACATCATATTCTAAGTGCGTTTGCCTCATCTATCAGTGTGCCATTGCTATTCCAAAGAAGGGAAATGTGGAGCGGCATTTTCGGACTGTTCATAAAAACTATTACATTGACTTTCCTCCAAAAAGCGAGCTGAGAAGGGTGAAAGAACTAAAATCTCAGTCATCCGGACAGCAGTAATTTTTCTCACATCTGACCACAAAAGCGAAGGCAGCCACCGAAGCATAATTTCGGGTGAGTCACTTAATTGTGAAGCACAAGAAGTCCTTCCAAGACGGAGAGATGATAAAAGAGGCATTTGTTGAAGCCGCTGATTCCTTGTTCCGAGACTTTAAAAACAAATCGGAAATATTATCTTCAAACAAAGCTCTCCAGCTATCGAGGAATACAGTTACACGGCGCTCTGAAGCCATGGCCGAGGATTTGACCCAGCAACTTTGGAAGGACATTGCGGACTGCGAGTGTTTCTCGCTACAATTAGACGAGTCAACAGATGTGAGTGACACAGCCCAGTTGTGCATTTTTATTCGGATGGTGTTTACTGACATGAATGCAAGAGAGGAGCTGTTGACAGTACTGCCCATGAAAGAACATACACGAGGAGAGAACATTTTCCAGTCTTTGGTCAGACAAGACAGGATTTTGAGGGAACACTGTTAACTGTTCACTCTCAATGCAAGTCAGCACAAGGTCAAGGGTATGATTAAGGCAGTGAGTAGGTCTGTGAACACTTTGAGAAAATCCAATAGAGTCTAATGTAGAATTAAAGTTAATATTTAAGCTGTCATTTTCAACATCTACATGAATATTAAAGTCACCCACTACGATGACTTTATCTGTACTCAGCACTAACTGGGATAAAAACTCTGAGAATTCAGACAGAAACTAGGACCAGGTGGATGATACACAACAACAAGTTGAAGAGGTATTTGTGATTTCCACTTTGGGTGGGAAAAACTGAGAATCAGAAATTCAAAAGAGCTAAAACTAATCTTGGTTCTAGGACTGACTAGTAACCCTGATCTGAAGATAGCTGCCACTCCTCCTCCTCTGCCTGTGCTTCGGAACATGAACTTTTCAATAGTCAGAGGGACTTGATTCATTAATGCTAACATGATCCTCCTGCTACAGCCAGGTTTCTGTAAAACAAAATATATCAAATTGATGATCACAAATCAAATAATTCATTAACAGAGACTTCGAAAGAAGAGCTCCTTCCAAAGTGGGATGGATGCCGTCTCTCCTCATCAGACCAGGTTTTCTCCAGAAAGATTGCCAATTATCTATGTAGCCCACGTTGTTTGCTGGACACCATCTAGACATCCAGCGATTGAATGAGGACATACGGCTAAACATGTCATCACTGGTCAGATTTGGCAGGGGTCCAGGGAAAACTACGGAGTCCGACATTGTTTTGGCAAAATTACACACCGATGCCATATTAATTTTAGTGACCTCCGATTAGCGTAACCGGGTGTCATTACCGCCAACGTGAATAACTATTTTACTTTATTTACGCTTATCCTTAGCCAGCAGTTTTAAATAGGATTCTATGTCGCCCGCTCTGGCCCCTGGAATACATTTGACTATGGTCACTGGTGTCGATAATGCCATGTTTCTGACTATAGAGCTGCCAATGACCAGGGTTTTGTCCTCAGCGGGTGTGTCGTTGAGTGGGGAAAATCTATTTGAAACGTGGACAGGTTGATGGTGAACCACGGGTTTGACTTTAGGACTATGATTCTTCTTCCTGACAGTCACCCAGCCACTCTGAAGTCCCGGCTGCTCGGGATCTTCTAGGGGACGACTAATAGAGCTAACTAGGCTAGTTGGCTCCACACAGGCTAAAGGGGCCTGGCTCGCTATTGGGTGGTCTTCAACAGTGCAGAGCCGAGCTTCCAATTCAGATAACCTCACCTCCAAAACTACAAAAAGACTACATTTGTTACATGTACCATTATCACTAAAGGAGGCAGAGGAGTAACTAAACATCTGACACAGAGCAGGTGAAAGCAGGAGATGGAGTAAGAGAACTGGTAGCCATGCTAAGCTAGAGAACCCGACACACCGCTAAAAAGTGAAAAATAAAGACTAAAGATCTGTAAGAGTGAGCGATAGAATATAACAAGTATGCGATACAGTTAACTATGCAAGATGTGTAAATTATAGGGAGAAATAAGGTGATTATTAGTAGTTCAAGAGGAGCAAGAAATGTCACAGTACACCAGTGTTTCTCAATTCCGGTCCTCATGACCCACTGACCTGCATGTTTTCGATGTTTCCCTGCTCCAGCACACCTGATTCAAATGAATGGCTCCTCATCAGGCCACTGCAGAGCTTGATGACGAGCTGATAATTTGTCACGAGGACCGGAATTGAGAACCACTGCAGTACACACACAAGGCAACAGGAAGTGTTGCAATACATTTTACCGCAAAGCAAAGTCGCAACTCCATCCATGGTGCTCACATGCTGTGTGCCTCACAACCTCTGTGAAAGCCATAGTCAGGAGTATAGAGAGGAGTGGAGTGAAGATAACCCTTATCCACAGACAGACATTTCAGTACAACCACTTGCTGCAGATACTGAAGGAGTTGGAGTGCGTGCAGCCTTGATGTGTTACCTTGTGCCTTCCAGCTGATCAAAACACCTTTTCATAATGAGCATCATATTTTGAAAGTTTGACAGACAGAACATATATGTATACATGAACAAACACATTTAAAGATAAAATGTTCCATAGAAACTGTAATACTTTGTTCATGCATTTATGTTCAAAATAAAGATGTCATTACCTGCCTTTAAGCTTTGTGTGCATTGTGAAATCTATCAGCAGTACATCAGGAGTATGGTTCAAAGGTTAAGGAGTAATCAGTCCTGAAGGGGTTATTTGTGACTAACTTATGGTTTAGAGAAATTATGAGATACAGTCACAGAAAATCAGCAGTATGTGGGGGTTTAAATGTAAAAAGGAGTGTGGTGAAATGTTTACAGGCGTGTACTTTTATAAGTGTTTGAACGCTTTTGAATGCCAGATCTTTGTTAAACATTGTCACGACCCGGCAGGACACAGGCGCAGGGATTTTCACAATAAGCAGATCTTTATTAAGACCACTTTACAATCTCCCAAGTCAGAGAAATTAACAGGCTATGAAAATCCTAACACACTTCTCTCAATAGCTATGGAGAGAGAAGTGTGGCTATAAAATTTATCAAAAATAATGATCTCTCCACTCTAGGAGGAAAATAGCTATAAACTTTAATAATAACTAAGGTTACTCTCTATTTAAAGAGGCGAAGGGAAACAAAAAATAAAAACGGAGGCTCTATGAAAGTTTATCAAATCAAAATCAAGTACAGTTCAAAGTAAAACAGGAAATGACGAGACAAAACCAACTAAAAATCAAAAGACCTCACCGCAGTGTGACAAACATGATAAACTTCATCCTGTGATGTGGTGTATTTTAAAAAGAAGTTGATAAACTTTAGTGTAATGCACACCTATGAATAAGAAAGAATTCAAATGTAGCGAGTAAAGATGGATAATTTAATCATTCATAGCTACTATTAGTTAATAACCCATTAATATTTCATTAGCTAATATTTCATAGTTAGATGTGGCCAAAACAACATCAAACTGGCATCACTATTGTTAACAAAAACCCAGAAGACTTCTGACTCTTCAAAAAGCTTTTTCTTTTTTTTAAATAAACACTTTAAAAAAAAATTTGCACTTGCCCACGTTCCTCAAATATTTTAAGGATGCTACACATCATGCTGAGTTTTGTCAGCTGATACCTGAGATGCTGCTAGTAATTAAGTACCAAGAGATTCAGTTTAAAATCGGTCCGATTCCTAGTTGTCCATTATGTATAGACACAATGCTGTTCCATACCTTGAATTTGGTGCCATTTGTATGTTTAAATGATTCGTAGTTAAGTTATTTAACATACCAAAAAAAAAAGAAAAAAACTCTGAAAGAACTTCAGAAAGAATGGAGAACTGTTACCCAAAACCACTTTAAAGGATTACACAGAAGTATGTCACCTGGAGACAAAATGAAAAGTCTCTCTCAGATCAGCAGGAAGAGCGGTTGTCTGCTAATCGGAAGGTCTGTGGCTTGATCCCCAGCTTCCCTGAACCACATGCTGCCTACAATACACCCATCAGTGTATAAATGTGTGTGGAAAAAGAAAAAGTACTGTGTAGCCTGTAACGCTATATAGACTAAGAAGTGCTACAGTGTGTGTGAATGGATGACTATGGCATGTAATGTGAAAGCATTTTGTTGGTCAACTAGACTAGAAAAGTCCTACATATTTACAGCCCACTTACCATAAAAGAAAGGAGGGGTGACTCTATTCTTTTGTGCAGTGCTTTAGGTTCCAGGCTATGATTGATGTAAGCTGCATGGTTGCCTACAGTAACTGCTGAGGAAAATTGTTATTGATCAGTTCAAATTGGAATCCAAGGAAGAGCTGTCAAAACTCCAGTGATTAATTTATTTTCTTTAGTAAATAAGTTTAAATACGTTTTTTTTCCATCAGTAAATTGTAAGTCAGCTTTTATCATTGACTTATTCTGTTGTAAAGTCGAGAGGCGACATGCTAATTTTCATTTTGTTTCATACTTTGTTTATGAGTTTGTGTGCACGTGTGTGTGTCTGTGTGTATTAATAGCACAGCACTAATAGGCTTTGTGGATTTCCCATCACTCCTCTTGATCTGCACAAATCCACCGTACCATTACTGAGGTGCACGGCACGCAGACATGCACAGAAAAGGGAACGCACACACACATCAACAGACAGTGAGGAGTTAACAACAAAAGAGCACACTGAGTTTTACCAATTACAAAGGGCACAGACTCTCGATGGATAAGGACTTGAGCTTAAAAAATATTTAGAATTTCTTCAGGCTAAATCTCCTTTTTCAGCTACGTGTGATTGGTAATTAACTCCAGCCTGTGAAAACAGTCTGGCGCTTGTTTCAGAAATCTTTTTGTCATTACAAAAACAATACTGTAAATAATCAGCTTTAATAAAGAACTAGACAAGGACCACTGTACAATATACCTAAAGTGTCAGATTTTGGCACAGACATTAATGTAAACTTAGGGCCAGATATACTAAATCAGACAAATTAGCACATGGTTGCTAATGTCCATATTGCCATGTGTCTCACATGAGAGTAGCCAGTTCTGCAACTGGTTCAACAATGACCTCATTTATGAATTCAGATTGAGCCAGTTTATAATGTTGCTGATCAGGTACGAGTCAACACAGTCAAATATTTGTTGTTTCTTATAATCAAACAAATTCAATGTGATGAATATTGAACAAAGTTTGTTTGTTTATTCAGTCACACAGTAAACAACAAATGTGTTCGGTCCAATCAAAGCCTTTTAAAGTGACTGAAAAGGCACAGGCTGAAGCATAATGCTTATATTTAAGCCTGTCATATTGAAAAAAAATCAAGCTACCCATCAATATATGTTTTTTACAAGTACAAGAAAATAAATAAATGATAGTGAATGAAAAAAAAAAAAAAAAAACAGAGTTGCATCCAATAAAGTGACAGTCGAATAGTAAAGCGATTTAGTATTTTTCTATTCTATGATGTAACCATTTTTTTCAAGTTACAATGAAATGGCAAGAGTAAGGTGTATCCACTAAGTTGCAAATTTCCTGTAAAAATATATGTTTGAGTCAAGCTGAGTAATATGGACCAAAAATTCTATTCCAATAGATGTTGTTGATTTTGTTGTTACTGGCCTCTTCCTCTTCAGTCTTAAAGACTTTGAGAAATGTTTTTCAAAGTAGCTTGATAGCCATTCCTGCTCTTCTGTCTACAGCCTAAGAATGGAAACTTAAAATCACAACATTCTCCATAAATCACAGATCTCTATAATACAACCCACAGATGTGTTCAACATTTCATGATCTATATAAGGTCCAACAATGAACGCCACAATAAAAAACCAAGTGAAGTTCAAGAGACCTTCAGCAGCCCTCAATACATCATGATCAGCAATGGAGTGGGGCTGGAGTGGAGCACAGTGACCTCAATTATTGAGAAATGGAATAAGTTTGAAACTATAAGTGCTGGAAACAAACAAACACAACTGCTATAAAAACAAATTAAGAGACACCTACAAAAAGACAAGTAGTTTGTCTCAGGTCAGTTCTCCTATCAACAATAAACAATAGAATAGAATAACATAGCTGGTGTTCTTTAGCAAGCTGGATTCATTCTCATTCATGAGATATATATTTATATATACTGTATATATGTATGTATATAATTTAAGTAATGATTAAAATGTTTCATTAAAGATACAGACATTTTTGGCATTAAATGGTCAGGAACGATAGATTGCGTCATAGGGAAGGGATTGTTTTGTTTTTTTACTGTTTCTGGGTGTCACGATCATGCTTGGCTGTGTTGTTGCTTTGAATCTTGAATCTTAGGTGGGGGCTGAGCAGATTGGGAGCCCTGGGCAGAGTCTGGATTGCTCCTGCCAACACCTGCTTCTCATCTGCCCTCATTGGGACACTGTTATAGGAGCTCCAAGAGCAACCAGTTTTTGCCAGTGTCCGCAGACACCTTTCAATCAGCCCTGGCCAACCAGGGAGTCATGCTCGGGGAGCACGAAAAGGCTCTGCGGGTTTTAAACAATCAACAAGATACAAATAACGTCTCAACCAAGTTTTCGTTCACAATCGTCTGTCTGATTTTTCTGCAGGCATGTCTCCAGCCAGCCCACCAACTCTGCTGCAACCAGCTATGGAGCCAATATTCAGAGACACCTCTTCCCCACCCCAGACCAATTCATGGGATATATCAGCAAATGCGGAGGTTTCCTGCTCCAATGTTCACTAGCTTTTGCCCACTCTCCACGATCTTTTTCCACAGACTCTGCTAAAATCTTGTTCATCATAGCCCTACTTAAGTGGAGAACACTTGACTGGGCACTAGCTTTTTTCCAATAACAGCCTATTGACTCTTATTCCTTCTGTGCCTTTCAGGAGGCGTTTAGAAGGACCTTTGATCACCCTCTTTGTGAGGGCAAATGCCGCTAAGAGACTACTGAACTTAAAATAAGGCAGCCAGTCAGTGGCAGAGTTCATCATTACATTCTGCGTTTTAGTAGCAGCAACCAGATGGCTGAATCCTCAGAGCCCATGCAGGTGGGTCGGATCAGACTAACTCCCGAGGAACATCTTCGTCGCTTGAGAGCAAATGAGTGCATCTATTGCAGCTCTAACAACCATTGCCCAGTTAGACCAAAAGACAGAGCCCACTAGTCAGGTGCAGAGCACCTCCTAGACCCCGCCTAAGCCTCTCAGCTCCATCTTCCGCTGGAGCTTCTTCCGTCCCCTATTACGGTTTCCGCACTAGACGGGAGTAAATTAACAACCATCACTCACAATACAGAACCCATCACCCTTTTAGTGTCTGGCAACCACTGTGAGAAAATCCATTTTTATCTGTTCCCTATTTCTCGTGTCCCTATAATCCTTGGTTTTCCCTGGCTCACACTACATAATCCTCAGTCATCCAGCTCTCCTCTGCCTGAAGCAACGGTTTTCCCAGTAGATCTGTCACAAGTTCCCATCAAGTATCATGACCTTGTCACCGTCTTTAGAAAAGAGAAAGCCCGGTCTTTACCACCTCACCGTCCTTATGACTGCACCATTGACATTTTGCCCGGAGCACCCCTGCCGTCTAGCAGGCTGTACAATCTGTACCCTCACGCGAATCCATGGAGCAGTACATCCAAGACTCCCTAGTACCCACAGCAATCATTCGACCATCATCTTCTCCAGTCAGAGGCAAAAAAATTTTTTGTCCAAATGTGGATAAATCCCTGCGTCCCTGTATTGATAATCATGGTTCCCATCAGATAACTGTAACGAATAAATACCTCTTGCTGTTCATCTCCTTAGCTTTTGAACTCATTCAGGGCACAGCCATTTTCTCCAAACTCGATTTCTGGAACGCTTATCATCTGGTACGGATTCTGCATGGGGACGAGCGGAAAACAGCCTTCAGTTTTTCTCAGTGCTCATCTCCCTCGTCCTAGTTCCCTCATGCCTGTATTGCCGTCCACAGTTGGATCCCTCTCATCAGCCTCTTCCACTTCCACACTCACCTGCTCACCTCACTGCCAATTCAGAACCTTGCACCACAACCAGCACCTTCGCCTCCATCTTGGATTCTCTCTAGAAAATAAGTAAGGACAAACCAACCACTTCGGACAATTCACCAACTGGAAAATGCCTTTAATCTTCTTTCTCCTTTCACAGAGTTCCATGCTCTCCCAGATTCAGCTCCCACTTCATTAATTAAGAAATTCTGTTTCTCCAATCCTGCTAGTGTTCTGTGTCTGCACTTGAGTCCATACCTTCAGGCAGCATGACAGTGGGTGTGTAAAGTTTTGGTTACTTCAGATAAAAGAAAAAGACTGAATTCAGTCGGTAAACCCTTACCATAAGCAACTGCTGCTTTGCTGCTTTTATATACTTTTCAAGGTAGTGTGCTGTGTGAAGGCATAAACTGGTGATCAGAAAAATGACTAGTTGTACACGTCCAAACACAAAGGTACACTTGTACATGCACACAGGTGCTGTTTAACTAATCGGCTTAGTCTGGATAGTGAGTCCAATCAGTTCGTAAGTTCTCATACACTAACGCACAGCATACACTCATGCTAAAAAGAGAGGACACCTTCTCCTTCAAACCTTCAAACTAACTCGGAATGTTACCAGGTCCTAATATTATGTAAATACAACCTCAGATGAACAACAACACATGTGATATTTTATAAATATATATAAATATAATATAATGTTTATTTTAAATAAATAAATAATCAAAAATGCACACAGAACATTCACTCCAAGATTAGTTAGAAGCCTGTGGAGTGTGATAAAGCGTAGAACTGTACAATAAAAAAAGCTTAGTGTGTTTTGTACACATAATGCACACATAAATAAAAAATGCGGATATATTCAGCAGTAATAGCTTTTTTTTCTGCTGCGCTGTAACAATGTTGTAGATTCACTGACATTCCCTGTGTCCCACATGCATAGTATAATTTGAAGAATAAATGTGAATAAATATGAATAAGATAAAGCAAGTGCAATTTGATCAAAAAGAAATATGTGGACCAATCTATTTAACCTCTTTAACACTGTATTTCCATGGTGGTTGCATATTAAAACTGTGTGCTGCAACAGTGGTAACAATGACAATACCAGTCAATGAGCAGATCCCATGATCCCACGAGCCTGCAGTGAGCGACTCTCCTGTAGTCTCTCGAGTTCTGACGACGGCTTTGCTTTGCGGTAAGACGTATTGCATCACTTCCTGTTGCTTTGTGTGTGTGCACTGTGACAGTTCTCGCTCCTCTTGAACTACTAATAATCACCTATAATTTACACATCTTGCATAGTTAACTCTATCCCATACTTGTTATATTCTAACGCTCACTCTTACAGATCTTTAGTTTTTATTTTTCACTTTGTAGCGGTGTGTCTGGTTCTCTAGCTTAGCATGGCTACCAGTTCTCTTCCTCTATCTCCTGCTTTCACCTGCTCCGTGTGTCAGATGTTTAGTTACTCCTCTGCCTCCTTTAGTGGTAATGGTACATGTAACAAATGTAGTCTTTTTGTAGTTTTGGAGGCGAGGTTATCTGAATTGGAAGCTCGGCTCTGCACTGTTGAAAACCACCCGATAGCGAGCCAGGCCCCTTTAGTCAGTGCGGAGCCACCTGGCGTAGTTAGCTCTGTTAGTCGTCCCCGAGCAGATCCCGAGCAGCCGGGACTTAAAAGTGGCTGGGTGACTGTCAGGAAGAGGAGTCGTAGTCCTAAAGTCAAGCCCGTGGTTCACCATCAACCTGTCCACGTTTCAAGTAGATTTTCCCCACTCAGCGACACACCCGCTGAGGAGAAAACCCTGGTAATTTGCAGCTCTATAGTCAGAAACGTGGCATTAGCGACACCAGCGACCATAGTCAAATGCATTCCAGGGGCCAGAGCGGGCGACATAGAATCCTATTTAAAACTGCTGGCTAAGGATAAACGTAAATACGGTAAAATAGTTATTCACGTCGGCGGTAATGACACCCGGTTACGCCAATCGGAGGTCACTAAAATTAATGTTGCATCGGTGTGTAATTTTGCCAAAACAATGTCGGACTCCGTAGTTTTCTCTGGACCCCTGCCAAATCTGACCAGTGATGACATGTTTAGCCGTATGTCCTCATTCAATTGCTGGTTGTCTAGATGGTGTCCAGCAAACAACGTGGGCTACATAGATTATTGGCAATCTTTCTGGATAAAACCTGGTCTGATGAGGAGAGACGGCAAACCATCCCACTTTGGAAGGAGCTCTTCTCATTTCTAGAAATATGGACGAATTTATTAGTCATCCAAAAACATGACAACCCAGGGTTGAGACCAGGATGCAGAGTTGTAGTCTTACACACTTCTCTGCGGCTTCCCACCTGATGCTGCCCCCCCCCCCCCCCCCCCCCCCCTCAATCAAAAAACACAAAAGGAGCAAATCCTCTTGTGCAAAAACATCAAACTATTAAATGTGGTTTGCTGAATATTAGATCTCTCCCTTCGAAGTCTCTGTTAGTGAATGATTTGATTTGTGATCATCATATTGATATATTTTGTTTTACAGAAACCTGGCTGCAGCAGGAGGATAATGTTAGCATTAATGAATCAACTCCCTCTGACTATTTAAATGTTCACGTTCCTCGAACCACAGGTAGAGGAGGAGGAGTGGCAGCTATCTTCAGATCAGGGTTACTAATCAGTCCTAGACCCAAGATTAGTTTTAGCTCTTTTGAATCTCTGATTCTCAGTTTTTCCCACCTAAAGTGGAAATCACAAAAACCTCTTGTGTTTGTTGTTGTGTATCGTCCACCTGGCCCTTATTCTGAGTTTCTCTCTGAATTCTCAGTTTTTATCCCAGTTAGTGCTGAGTACAGATAAAGTCATTGTAGTGGGTGACTTTAATATTCATGTAGATGTTGAAAATGACAGCCTAAATATTAACTTTAATTCTATATTAGACTCTATTGGATTTTCTCAAAGTGTTCACAGACCTGCTCACTGCCTTAATCATACCCTTGACCTTGTGCTGACTTATGGCATTGAGAGTGAACAGTTAACAGTGTTCCCTCATAACCCTGTCTTGTCTGACCATTTTTTAATAACTTTTGAATTTACATTACTTGACTACACGGTTTCTGAGAAGAATTCTATATATAGAAGGTGTCTGTCAGAGAATGCTGTAACCAGATTTAAAGAGTTGATTTCATCATCCTTTTCTTCACTGCCATGTGCTGATATGACAGAGGACGGCTACCTAAATTTTACTCCAGTAGAACTTGACTCTCTTGTTGACAGCACTATAGCTTCAATGCGTACAACACTGGACAATGTTGCCCCTCTGAAAAGGAAGGTAATCAGTCAGAAGAGGTTGGCTCCTTGGTATAATTCACACCTGCGTGCGTTAAAGCAGACTGCAAGAAAGCTGGAGAGACAGTGGCGTTCCTCTAATTTAGAAGAGTCTCAATTAGTCTGGAAAGATAGTTTAATAACGTATGAGAAAGCACTTCGTAAAGCTAGAACTGCTTATTATTCATTATTGATAGAAGAGAATAAGAATAATCCCAGGTTTCTTTTCAGCACTGTTGCCAGGCTGACAAAGAGTCCGAGCTCTGTTGAGCCATGTATTCCTTTAACTCTCAGCAGTGATGATTTCATGAGATTCTTCATCAATAAAATTGTTTCTATCAGAGAGAAGATTAATGGATTATTATCACTGATGTATCATCAAGTAGAGTAGCTTTAGAAGTATCTTTCGAACCTGAATTGTATTTAGACAGCTTCTGTCCAGTTGATCTTTCTGAGCTAACAACAGCAATAGTCTCTTCTAAACCATCAACTTGTATGTTAGACCCAATCCCAACCAGACTGTTCAAGGAGGTTTTCCCCTTAATTGACACTTCCATATTGGATTTGATCAATCGGTCTTTGTTGATAGGATATGTATCTCAGACTTTTAAGGTTGCTGTAATTAAACCTTTACTTAAAAAACCTACTCTTGATTCAGAAGTGTTGGCTAATTATCGACCTATATCCAATCTCCCTTTTTTGTCTAAAGTTCTTGAAAAAATAGTTGCAGTTCAACTTTGTGATCATTTACATAGAAATAATCTGTTTGAAGAGTTTCAGTCAGGATTCAGAGTGCATCATAGCACAGAAACAGCACTGGTGAAAGTTACCAATGATCTCCTGTTAGCTTCTGATAGCGGACTTGTTTCTGTGCTTGTCCTGTTGGATCTCAGTGCTGCATTTGATACGATCGATCACACCATTCTGTTACAGAGACTTGAACATGTTATTGGGATTAAAGGAACTGCATTAGGCTGGTTTAAGTCATATTTATCTGATAGATTCCAGTTTGTTCTTGTAAATGAAGAATCTTCCTCACACGTTGGAGTAAGTCATGGAGTTCCTCAGGGTTCTGTACTTGGACCGATTCTTTTTACTTTATACATGCTTCCATTAGGTAACATTATCAGACAGCATGGCATAAATTTCCATTGTTATGCTGATGATACTCAGCTGTACTTATCTATGAAACCAGATGAAACCAACAGGTTGGTCAGACTACAAGCCTGTCTTAAAGACATAAAAACCTGGATGACTCAGAACTGTCTGCTTTTAAATTCAGACAAAACTGAAGTTCTCTTTGGACCTGAGCGCTTCAGGGAGAAATTGTCTAGTTATATAGTTACTCTAGATGGTATTTCCTTGGCTTCTAGTTCTACAGTGAGGAACCTTGGAGTTATTTTTGATCAGAATTTATCATTTGACGCACATATAAAACTGGTTTCTAGGACTGCCTTCTTTCACCTTCGTAATATTGCTAAAATCAGGAACATCCTGTCTCAGGGTGATGCAGAGAAACTAGTTCATGCATTTGTTACTTCAAGATTGGACCACTGTAATTCCTTATTATTGGGCTGTCCCACATATTCTCTGAAAAGCCTCCAGCTGATCCAAAATGCTGCAGCCAGAGTTCTGATGAGAACTAACAGGAGAGATCATGTTTCTCCAGTTTTAGCTTCTCTTCTTTGGCTCCCTGTTAAATTCAGAATAGAATTTAAGATTCTTCTTCTCACATATAAAGTTCTTAATGACCGAGCTCCATCATATCTTAAAGATTTAATTGTAAGGTATTTTCCTAACAGAGCACTTTGCTCCCAAACTGCAGGTTTACTTGTTGTTCCCAGAGTTTCTAAAAGTAGAATGGGAGGTAGAGCCTTCAGTTATCAGGCCCCTCTCTTGTGGAATAAGCTGCCAGTAAATGTCCGGGAAGCAGACACCCTTTCCACTTTTAAGATTAGGCTTAAAACTTTCCTTTTCGATAAAGCTTATAGTTAGGGATGGCTCAGGTAATCCTGAAACATCCCGTAGTTAAGCTGCTATAGGCTTAGACTGCTGGGGGACCTCATCTGTCACACCTTTCCTCACTTTGCTCTCTTTTTCCCCCTGTTTAATTTCACAATTGATTTTATGTACATGTGACATTATTGTGGTTATTAACGTATGTTTCCCTGTTCCAACAGATATCCTTTGAATGGCGTTATGGTGTTTTTCCCCCCTCTTTTCCCTCTTTTCTGTCTTCTCAAACCCCAGCTGGTCGAGGCGGATGGCCACCCTTCCTGAGTCTGGTTCTGCCAGAGGTTTCTTCCTGTTAAAAGGGAGTCGTTCCTTTCCACAGTCGCCACAGGCACGCTCAGGATGGGAGATTGGACTGAAGACAAGTTTCGGTGCAATCTGTTGGTTTCCTTAGCTAGGATATAATTTTTTTGAATTGGCTCTATATGAATTAATTGGATTATGATTACAATTAATTGAATTCCAATTGGCTTGAATTGGACTATATTACTTAAGTGCCTTGAGATGACAATTGTTGTAATCTGGCGCTATATAAATAAAATTGAATTGAATTGAATTGAATTTGTCTTGTGGCCTCCAACTGAGATGTTCCGGCTGGTAAACTTGTGCTTATACAAAGAAAATGTGAGTTGTGCCTATTTTTGTGTGCCAGACCACAGCGTTCTCAACTAACAATTAGCATTTACATCTGAGTGTCTTGGTCCAGCTGATCCAGAGCAGATTGAACTCATGTCTACCGCAGAGTCATTTGACCCACGACTGAATGCACTCAAGAGCCAGATCTTAGCAGGTTGTAGCAGGTTTTTGTAAAAAGGGCTTTGCACTGCAACTTTTCAGTAACTGTATTGGCAAGGAAAAAAATATTTGGTTACGTTTTGGCAAATAAAATTCTTGCCAAGTTCAGGAAAAGATGGTTTGGGCAGCCTTTTTTTTTATGTTCCTTCAGTCTTTGAAGCTAGACTCACTACAAACCAAGGCAGTTAAAAAGAGTGGGAAAATCTATTTTTGAACAAATACAATATTGGAAGGCAGGGGTGGCTAGCCTCTACAGACCAACAAAGACCAACATAGCATAGGAAAGGTTCATGGTAAAGTCCTGCAGAAACTGGTAATGCACACTGTATTATTTATGTTCAACACAAACCTTGGAAATTCGGATTAAGGAGTCCCTGACCAAGGTTAATTCATTGCATCACAGAAGTAATTTGACTCTTCAGTCAACAATTATGGTTTTGCACTATCAAAATGATATTAATACATCGGACGCAATAGAAAAGTTTGTACTGAATAAAATGCTAAAACCCAGATGTTCTGAGTTTATCTCAATATAAAACTAATAAGAGTAAAAAACAGTCACCTTTTACAAAGGTTGAGAGCAGTAAATTAAAAAAAATATTTTAATCAAAAGTTTAAATACTTTTGCCAGTTCAGTTTCTACCAATAAACTAATATTTGTAACTCTACAGTATTAGATGGTTTCTCAATGTCTCAGAATTTGTTATGGCCTCGGGCTGACCTTTGGACTTTAATCATGCCAAGTTCAAGTTAAAAATGAACATGCCATGATTTTTAATAAATTATGTAAAGACTATTTACAACTAGATTATGTGTTTCTGCTTGATGGTGCAAGTGTAACCTAACCCATAGAAGTTTCTCAGGAGACAAGGTCACATACCTTAAAGACCTCAGAAAAGAAACCTGAGCCAATCTTCTCACAGAAGAAGTCATCAATGCGAGCCAGACTGGACACTGCACTCCTCAGGGCTCGGTATGAAGATGGTCGGATCCGGTTGGGTGCATGTATACTGTGAAGAGGCAGCTCATCTAGACTTGCGTGACCCTCCTCTGGATCGCAGAAGCAGCACTCAGTGTGGTAGTCCATGATACGGGTGGACCACCACACTCCAGATGCGCTGCTGTTCCCGAAGGGGAACCAAAATGTCTGTTAAACCACAGTAGTCCTGAGGCACGTGGTGATGGTGCTTTCCACCATCATGGTAACAGAATGATCAGAAATGATCCCCTGAGGTAAATTAATTACCTGATGACCCGGTCATAAGTTTGTCCAACACACACTGGGAGGGTATCCTTCTTTTCCAGTTCCACCCTGATGAATTTGAGCAAAAGACTCCAGTATACTACAAAGTGTAAGAAAAAAAGTGTAATCTATCTCTCTTTTTGTTCACCATTCAGAGATTAATATAATTTTTATGTGAATAGTCCACTATTCTTCTTGGGTTTATGATTGTTTGTAATCCATACTGCCAAAGTGACCCTCAACAAGGTCCAATAAACAGGAACCCTCAAATTCTCCAAGCTGTCGCTACCAGGGTTTTAGATATTCCCGCAGCCCTTGAACGCCTCCTCACGGTGTCAGTAAGTACGATGGCTCGGCTCCCACGGACCATCCCTTACTTTGAGGGATGTAGTGATTGATCCTGCTGCTGCACAGTACCGGGAGAAGGTCATACACAGGTCCTGTGGAAGAGTCACGGGGATATTTCTGTAACAAAATACAGCCGCAGCACCAGCGGGTTTTCTGCAGCTTAAGATGGAGCACAGAAACAGCACAATGATACAGTCACAAGGCAAATATCACCATTTTGTTCAAACAGGACATAGAGCCTAAGCTTTGATTTCGTTGACTAGGGGCCCAGTCAGTCCCCATCTGTTTCATGTGCCATGGCTTGCAGCTACAGGGAATCACCTCACAGGGCGATAAACTATAACCTCCTCTGGATGACATCGACCTGCACGAATTAATCGTACTGCTAGGCTTAATAATAATTACAGGTCAATTCATTGTTATTATTTTTCACTGATTCGAGGGGTAAATAACACATGGCTTAATGATCAGGAACATGTAGCATTCTAAATGTGTATATCGTAAATTAAATCTTTATAACAATCGTAGCTTCTGTTAATAAGAGGGGGAGAAGTCAATAATAAGGGGGCTGCAGAGGCACGGTAGACGGCTCACCTGTCTCTCCGCGTCAGTCTGGATAGGAAATGTCCGTGGTCCGAGAGTCAGAGGCGAACTGAAACCAGAAAAATCGTTCGGTACCACGGCAGCTTCAACTGCTGCTAATCCCGTCTATGTTTGTGTTTCTCGAGGCGCTTGTTGGGACGACTATCATAACGACACAAATTTGAATCAAGTAAACGACAGTGATACACAGCATTTCCTGTTTGAATTTCAATCTAAAATGTTTAACCATTCAATCGATGCTGGATGCACATGTTGCTGTACTAAAAAGATTTTCAAACACATGGCTACTAAAATAGAAAAGCAGAACCGTTTTTGATTAGTAATGTTATTTTTCCAGATGACACAAAAAGTGTTTGATGGACATAAAACACAACTTTAATGTGATTATAAATCTACTAACACTGCTTCAAAAATAATTAGTTATTCTCTTTATTAGTTTTCAGTTGTGCTTGTATTAAGAGATCTGAATTTTCAATAATATAATAAAAAATGAATTGACATTGTAAATAATTATGAATTTTATTTCTATTCTTTTCTATTCTATTCTATTAAACAAAATTACATATATATCAAATGCAAATTATAATGTTGCTGTATTATTTTTCTTTTTTCATGAATTATTATTAGTTGTCATTGTGTATATTTGTTTGCCACAGGAAGAAAAGACCTCCTGTATCTTCTGAGCTAAAGAAGCCTCTGAGCTGAACACCCTCCATTATTTCAACACTATATATTATGTAGTGGATGGGCAGTTTTTTTCATTATGTTCATTAACTTGCAGCATTCTCTTTTGCATTATCAAAAGAGAATGAAGAATGTTGGTTTCCTTACCCAGGCAACTTTTGTTTAATTGGACTAATTTGGAATTTAATGCATTTGATTCAATTATGGTTGTATTACAACGAATTACATTGTAATTGCCTTGAATTGGACTGTACATTTGAAGTAAATGGTAAATGGAACAGTCGATGGACTGTACTTGTATTGCGCTTTCCTCATCGAGCTGACCACACTCGAAGTGCCTTGAGATGACATTTGATGTGATTTGGTGCTATATAAATGAAACAGAATTTAATTTAATCAGCTTCTGGGGCTTCAGAGCAGTCCCCAACACAGAGCCAGCTGTCTTTGTTCATTTAATGAGATACATTGCCTAATAATTACTGTATTGTTATATTTACAATGAATTTTCTGATTCAGGTAAAAATTTAATTTGTTATTTTTTTGTTAATTTACTTATTTATTTGTCTGTTTGTTTACTTGTTCTTTCTTTGTTTGTCTTTTTATTTTGTTTGTCTTGTTTCTTTCCTCTCTTTATTTTAGTGTTTTTGACTCTGAGGTGAGGGATACGTTTTAAAAAAAAAAAACAAAGATGACCCACTTTGATGAATAAAGTATTTTTCTAATCTATACTATTGCATTCCTCTATAGATTCCTCTAAGTGTGTTCAATTGACACTTGGCACACATGCGTCAGCAATGGCTAAGCAGCTCTGTTTGGAGCAGATGAAAAGGCAGAGCCAAACCTATTAGCTGAAATGAGATCAGCTTACCCCACAACTGTCTGGTTCTGATGAAGGTTTCTTCCTATTAAAAGGTCCCTCTGCCGGACCACTTACTTTTAATTAAATGGTATTATATAAATATAGGTGTAATGAACTGCAGGCTAAAAAAAAGCACAAAAGCACACTGATGATGATCCTCTCGCTGTTTTAATCACTATAAGCATTGCCTATGGTGGTGGTGTTCCCATGCCAACTGGTAAAGATCCTCTGAATTAAAACAACTGCAGAAGCCGCTGAAAATCCTCAAAGATGTGCCATTTTTCCTCCACAATAAATACATCTACTATTCTGCATTCAAGTGAAGTTAGTTGGTATTGCATGTCTAGATAAAATCATTTATAATCTTGATGGCCATATGTTCAATCCAAACTTGCCAAGAAACTTAATAGAAAACAATAGAAAACTTTGTACATTAGCTTTTTTGTTGTTGTTGTTGTTGTTGAAAAGAGCCCTACAATTAATATTAATGTTCAATAGATGATTATGGTAAAATTATGAAAGTTTAATTGACATCAAGGCCAATTACTTTATTTAAAAAAAAGTGTAGTTGAAGTGATTAGACTAAAAGTGTTCCTCTCTGCGTTGTGTTGTGATTAAAGGAAACAAGGACAACCTCTGCTTGCCAGCCAGAAGGAAGGGGGGGGGGTGTTATTATGTATGTAAACAAATATATTAAAAGTAATGCCACTTTACTTTATCTCACACACACCACTACTCAGCGATCCTGGAGACCAACTGAGAACATCCCATTCAACAACACAATCAGACAAATCATATTCATCACTCTGATCACAATACAAAATCATTCTTTGTTATCTCCCCCAACTATTCACAGCAATTTTATACATTTTTCAGATTAACATTTTACCAGCAACAGCTGTATGAACATATACAATATATATCAAAACAAATAATACAAATCTAAACAATACAATTAAACAAAAATAAAAGCGAGCTCATAAAGCTGTACGTAAACAAATAAAACTAAAGCCACTTCACCGCCTTTCACACACACCTTGAAAAGAGATGGGAAGACAGCAACGGTTTGAGAGGACATGCACGCTTAGCTTAGCTCAGATCATAACTGACAAACTACGAAGTGCCATAATCAAATATATCAATACATACACACATTAATATACAGCTCACTAACAAAAGAACAATCACTTGTGACTTGCACAAAACAACAATGTCTCTTTAGCATTTCTAACTTATTTCAACAACTTATATACAGAACCACTGTCATCTTACCACTACTCAGCGATCCCGGAGACCAACTGAGAAGATGGGCGCGAATTGAATGGATGTGACATCGACAATAAGTTTCTGGTCACACAATATAAACAAAATCAACAAAATAAAAGCTCCCCATAAGAAAATATTACAAAACAAGTATACACATTGAAATCAACAACAAAATGTTAACAAGCGAAAACTGGAATTATGGTGAAGTTAACAAAAAACTATTAACTGGTTACATCGGTTACATCCTCCCCTCCTAGATTTCACCAATATCCAAACCATACCTCTGACCAATCCAAAAAAATCATGGATCAAAGCACTGGGACAACAGATCTAAAATGTGAATATCTGGCTAGAATGCACTGAAAGCCTCTAAACTTTAACATCAGCTGTATAAGCCACTTAGTAAAATAGGGTCAGAGAAAACTTAAGGGTGATCAAGCCTCAGTCCCTCTTAGATTAATATGATGCATTTTACATCATACAATTACCTACCTCTATCAAACATCATATATGTGATATATTATACTAGTCTCAATGTCCCTTGAATAAAAAAAGAAATCAAAGTAATGTATGTCCCCTGAAAACAGGGTAAGAGGTGACTGAGACTTTCTACTGACTGGACTTACCAAGTCTTTAAAATGAAAAGGTTTTTGAATTATGAGTCGGTTGGCCTTTCTACTGACCCTGCCTGACCGTGTCCTAACCACATTCTCTGTGTCTGTTGAAGAGTGTATTTGTGTGTCAGTATCATATCTTGAACGCATCTGAGGAACTGTGTCATGTGCAGTGTCTGTTGGTTGTGACTTTGTCTCTGTGTCAGTATTTGACTCTCCTGAGTGTCAATTAGGGTTGGGCACCGAGAACTGGGTCTACATAGGAACCGGTTCCTAATGTCCGGTTCCAGAACCTTTAAGAAGATGTTTGAAGTCCGATTCTTTTTTTCGGTTCCTAAATGCCTGCACTAGTTTGTTTTTGGGGTTTGTTCCGCCTGGAGTGCTGCCGTGCTCCGTTTGTTTTCAGGGTTTGTATTACTCCGCCCGGCGTGCTCCACTAAACATCACTTGTCTGAACATGGACCGCAAACGCTGCTTGAAAGTCAGGCTTCATTTTAATTTAAAAAAGGACGGATTCGCACAGTGCAACACCTGTGGAAAACATATTACTGCCAAAGGAGGATGCACAACAAACATGACAAAACACCTTCGCCTGCGGCATGGAATAAAAATGAACGAATGTACTGTGTTTGACACATTGCGTCACTCTCCTGCTCCCATCGCTTACTCCACTTCGGACAGTCAACCATCACTGAGGATCTCCTCATTGGAAACGTAATCAGGTACATGAAAATTATGATTGTCTTATTTTTAACAGACTAGCTTAGGTTATAGACCACCAGTTGCTAAAACTGTGTCAAGTCTGTTCATAGTTGACTAGCTAAGCTAGCGAAACTCCAAAACAAGATAGAGGCCGCAGAGCGACCAAAACTTTGGATTCAATATGTGCGGCGGTGAGTGAAGTTATGACTACGGGAATGGCAGTGCTCCAGGCCAAACTGAAAAAAAGACCTCTCTGACTTCCACACGTGCTTCAGGGAAGATATTAAAAAAACAAATGGACGAATTTATATCAGAAGTAAACCGGAAAATACAAGATGTGACAGTCCAAATTGAAGGGGCAGTGGAACGCGTAGGCCAGATGGAGGAAAACTTGATCATCATGGAAAGATGGGACATCGGAGTTAAAGGGGAACTCCGTTTTTTTAAACCTAGACCTTATTTCTGGCATGACATACGTTTATCTACTCACCGAGAACACTTTGGCGAAAGTCGGCTTCATTCGAAAGCTATTTAGAAAACTTGTGAGTTAATGGGGCTGGGACGATGCGGCCTCTAAATAAGGCATTATCTGTCTTTATTTCACCAATACTTTAAGAAGAATGAATAAACGAACGTGTACTATTGCTCTGTTAGCTCATTGGTGCTGTTATGTGGCTACTTGCGGCTATAGGAGAGCTAATTCAGGCCTGCCTTTATTAATGAAAATGCTGGAAACATTTGGGGAATATTCAGGATATGCCCTAAATATACATAAAACACAGGTTAAGACATTTAATTACACACCTACAGAAGAACTCAACGTAATGTGTAGTTTTAATTCGAACGCACCCTTTATTAAGTATCTGGGAGTGAGTTTGCCTAAAGACACGTCACAATTGTTCAATATTAACTATAACTGTATTAACAAAAAAATATTGTCTGTTGCCTCTTGACTTTGGTAGCAGAATTAGATCAATAAAAAATGTATATCCAAGGTTATTATATCTCTTCTTATCATTGCCAGTGGAAATCCTCCTGAAACAATTTAGAGAGTGGAATAAACACATTCCACCCTTCAGATTCTGGAGGAGAGGGGCGGTAAGGCCCTTCAATCTTTAAGGGACTATTATTTAGCAGCCCAACTGAGACCTTTAACATACTGGTGTAATTCTTCTTATGTAGCTAAATGGAAAACTATCGAGTTATCATTAACGGATTCACCAATACAATCACTACTTGGTTGTGTGGGAATGGAGAAAAAAATATTACAAACGGAGAGTCAATGGGTGAACTGGTCTTTGAAGGTATGGGGCGAGATGGTTAAAAAATTTGAACTCCAGAAACAGATAAAACTACTTAGATGGCCAGCGTATGACCCTGAATTCACACCAGCATTACTAGATCATAGATATAAATAATGGACCCATTACGGTGTTACTGCTGTATGCAAAATTGTTAACAAATGGGAGCCAGAGAAAACTGTGTCCCTCTTTCTTTGTATATGTGTGAGTAGCTGCTTGGCTTTTAATAATGATCCTTTTATTTTTATATTGGGGAATAAACTTGTTACTTCGATGAGTTGTCTCGAGCCTCCTCTGTGGTGAACTTGTGTGCTTAAAATGTAAACCCAGTTTGGGATGGTGGCAATAGCTTTGCTTCACCTTTTTGTCTGATCTCACTAATCCACATTTATCACCATACTGGTACCGCCACATAAACAATGGCAAAGCAATTTAGAGGGGTGTTCCAAAAACGTAGCGAAAGAAAGCCAGGCTGTGTCAGGAAAGCCTCGCTTAAACTAACGCCATCTCCTAATTAAGCCTCAAGTCTTTCCACTTAGACATTTCAGCTGCATCCAATCGAGGCTGATTCAGGCGAGGCTTACATAGCCTGGCTATGTGCGAGTGCCTGAGGAACGTAGGAAGCCCTGATGAGTGGATGGTGGAAAAAAGGAAATGGCAGAAAAGGAGAGCAAGACAAGAGCTGTCATTTTTTCGGCAGCTGAACAAAACATGCTGATGGAGCTGATCATCAGAAAAAGTAATACAGCTGCGACAAATAAGCGACAGAAACGGCCGACAGACTAAATGCATAGGTTATACAAGTTTCATACCATTGTCAATTGTTATGTTTATTTCACCGTCCTCATGTATTTATGCTCTCCTCTTTGTGTTATACACTTTTTACATAAAGCATTCTGATGAGATGCACTGTAAAAATATACTGGCCCTGCTCAGTTTATTGATAACTAAGATTACAATGATTTTCTACAAGGTCTCACACTCTGAATTTGCAGATGTGTCTCCATATCTAAACATTCGACAGTCACACGCTCTGAACTTTCTATGCAACCTTTTGTTTTGTAAAGTTCTTCCCCTTTTCTTGTCTTTGAATAAAACCAAGCTGCTGCAAGGAGGGAGTCGGGAGATTGCTGGAGGTTGCTTAGACACATACACCTGTGGCTGAAGAGGCGACGGCTCTCCCCTTTTGCAAAAGCTGAATTTAATATTGATCTCTTGTGTGGTTCTTTCTGTTTAAGGTGGGACTTCGTTAATAAGAACGAAAACCCTATAATCTTGGTGCCGTGACCCAGATCCCAACATACCTGACCGCTGGCAGACAGAGGACGATGCGCTGAAATACGTTCGCACGGCCAGTGTCAACAGGACCTGGAAGACAGTCCCGGGGGGGAAAGTCTTCGCTGGGCCAGCGTCATAGGTCCGACTCCGTCTGGAGTGGATTGACGGGATCCAGATGGAGTGAAACGAAACAACAGAGAAGATCAAGTAAGTGAAAAGCGCTATGTTTTAACGGGTCAGAGGCTCTATAAGAAGAGAGACCTTGAGTCCCAACGAGTACAGGGTCAGAGGCCAAAAAATTTTGAGTCCCAGAAAGTAAAGGATCAGAGGCTCTGTACACAGAGGCCTTGAGTCCCTGAGAGGCTGCTGCAGTGTCTGCTCATTGACTGGAGTAATTCCTTGCCGAAGGTTTGCTCCTGGTAAAACAGGGACATTTTTTTTGTTGTGTATAATATTTGTTGCTGTGTGAATAAAAGTGCTGTGTGAATGAGAGTGTGAAAGACAGAATATACTGACTGAATCAGCAGTACTGGTGGGAACCTAACGGTGATAACGTAACCCCGTAGTCTGTTGAAGTAGGTCAGTTTAATCTGTATTAAGGATATAAATTAATAAAAATATATGCAGAGTACTAAATAAAAATGGGTAATAAAAACAGTAAATCCTCCCCCAGAGGCCCCGAAGGTGATGAAAAGTATATGACAGGCAGATTTCCTGGCATTTTGGCGAGATCACATCCCAGCCTGGGATGTGTTTTACACAGATGATTTTGGATCCAGCAACTCTGCTGTTTTCTTCCACTGCGGCCAGAGAGGCAGCAGTCAGGGCAGAGGGAGAGGAAGAGGCCAAAGGCCCTTCCAGTCTGGACATGATAGAAATTTTGAAGAGTGTTGGAATTGTGGAGAACACGGACATTGGTCTAAAGAATGTCCAAAAAAGAAGCATGGCAATCATAAGGGAGGAAGAGGAGGCAGAGGAAGGCCTAACTCCTGACTAGATTTGGAAAAGAGCTCTGGTCCCTCTAAACCTACAGATGAGATGGTTGTTGATGTCCACACAGCCTGGGACCTTTTAAATGTACTTAGAGAAAAGCCATATGTAATGTTAAAAATCAATGGTAAACCCACAGAGTTTTTATGTGACAGCGGTGCATGCAAAACAGTTCTTAAAATATATGTCCCAGGTTTGAAACAATCTCAAAATAGCATTTGGATAAAGTCAGCAGACGGACAAACTCATAAAAGGCATTTCTCTAAAGCTTTGACTATTGAAGATGAAGAAACTAAACTATTTTAGCCTCTGTAGTGATCTCGCTACAATGCCCCGTTAACCTGTTGGGAAGAGACGTGATGGCCCAGCTGGGCATTGCCATCATCCCAATTAAAGACGGAATGAGAGCTTGCAGAGTCAGAGATGCACATGTGTATGCATCCTGCACAGATGATAACAGTGTTTACTGTTCATATGATTTGAATCCAAAGTTCGACCTACACCTTCCTTGCAGAATGCTACGAGAAGCACGTGAGCAACTATAAAAGCCAGAGACAGAAATTACGTATAGTCAACTACATGTAACCATGAATGTTTTGACAGACCCTCACGACACAGACATCAAAGAGTTTACCAAAATGTCTCCTGTTGTAGTGGGATCGCTCCACATGCACACTGACAGAAGGTCATTTGCTGCTGTGACTGTTCTCCTCCCTGCAGATCGAGCATCCAGCTACAAATGATCAGCTCTTTATTATCTCTTTGTACAAGCCTGATAACATAACTTGGGCAGATGCTGGCCTCAGAGCTAAGATGGCCACAGTTACAAGTGATTATGAGGATCGTGATGAGGGCTGGAGTTACAGTCCCAGCTGTGACATGTGGAGACAACCTTTCTGTGGTGCAGCAACGTGCAAAGCACAAGTGCACCCCCTCACGTGACAAACCAACATTTTCTTAACTGCCAAAGAGTTGGCAGAGATTCCAGAAAAACTATGGTCAAAGGGTCCTTCTGATGTTGGACTTTTGACATCCATTTCTGTCATGTGATTATAAACCAATCATTAAAAACTAACAGCATTTTGTCACAGATATGCGACAAAATGCATCCATACAAGAAAAACAGATGTGGGCCACAAAAGGTGCCACACAAAACTCGGATGGGATTTTTCAAGTGAATGAAAAACCAGTTCTGCCTAAATTTCCTTTCAAAGCGGCAGCAATTGTGACGCATGGGCCTTGTCATGCTTTACAAAAAACTTTTGTGTGTGTGAAACACAACCCCCAAGGAAATATGAGACCAAAAAGAGGCTCTTTTCCAAAACCCTCTTACCCGTTTCAAACAATGCACATGGACTTCATTGAACTCACACAAAGTGGACCTTATAATATATAATTTAGTGATGATTGATGCTTTTTCCAAATGGGTTGAGATAGTTCCATCAAAACTAGCTGATGCACTAGCGGTAGCTAAGGCTATTTGCAAAACTATCATCCCAGCCCATGGCATCCCACAAACCATTTACAGTGACAATAGACCATCCATCCATCCATCCATCATCTGCCGCTTATCCGAGGGTCGGGTCACAGCAGCTTGAGCAGAGAAACCCAGACGTCCCTGTCCCCGGCCATTTCCTCCAGCTCTTCCGGGGTGACTCCGAGGCGTTCCCAGGCCAGCCGAGAGACATAGTCTCTCCAACGTGTCCTGGGTCTTCCCTGGGGTCTCCTCCCAGTGGGACGTGCCCGGAGGGAGGCGTCCAGGGGGCATCCTAACAAGATGCCCGAGCCACCTCATCTGACTCCTCTCATTGCGGAGGAGCAGCGGTTCTACTCCGAGCCCCTCCCGGATGACTGAGCTTCTCACCCTATCTCTAACGGAGAGCCCAGACACCCTGCGGAGGAAACCCATTTCGGCCGCTTGTATTCGAGATCTTGTTCTTTCGGTCACTACCCACAACTCGTGACCATAGGTGAGGATGGGAACGTAGATTGACCAGTAAATAGAGAGCTTCGCCTTCTGGCTCAGCTCCTTCTTCACAACGACGGGTCGGTGCAGAGCCTGCAACACTGCAGACGCCGCACCGATCCGCCCGTCAATCTCACGTTCCATTCGTCCCTCACTCGTGAACAAGACCCCGAGATACTTGAACTCCTCCACTTGGGGAAGGATCTCATTCCCGACCCGGAGAGAGCATTCCACCCTCTTCCGGCTGAGAACCATAGTCTCGGATTTGGAGGCGCTGATTCTCATCCCAGCCGCTTCACACTCGGCTGCGAATCGCTCCAGTGAGAACTGAAGGTCACGGCCTAACAGAATCAAATCATTCGCAAAAAGCAGAGACCCGATTCTGAGGTCGCCAAATCGGACACCCTCAATGCCCTGGCTCCACCTAGATATTCTGTCCATAAAAGTTAGGAACAGAATCGGTGACAAAGGGCAGCCCTGACGGAGTCCAACTCTCACCGGAAACGTATCCGACTTACTGCCGGCAATGCGGACCAAACTCTGACACCGGTCATACAGAGACCGAACGGCCCCTATCAAGGGGTCCGACATTCCATATTCCCGGAGCACCCCCCACAGGACTCCACGAGGGACACGGTCGAATGCTTTCTCCAAGTCCACAAAACACATGTAG
This sequence comes from Leuresthes tenuis, assembly GCF_036924035.1. Lineage (NCBI taxonomy): Eukaryota > Metazoa > Chordata > Actinopteri > Atheriniformes > Atherinopsidae > Leuresthes > Leuresthes tenuis. The sequence goes on from NW_027325358.1 coordinate 28,195,962, forward strand.
ACTGGTTGAACTCCCATGCACCCTCCAGGATCCTGCTGAGGGTATAGAGCTGGTCCACTGTTCCACGGCCAGGACGAAAGCCACACTGCACCTCCTGAATCCGAGGCTCGATTATCTGATGGATCCTCCTCTCCAGTACCCCCGAATAGACCTTACCAGGGAGGCTGAGGAGTGTGATACCCCTATAGTTGGAACACACCCTCTGGTCCCCCTTTTTAAAGAGGGGGACCACCATCCCGATCTGCCAGTCCAGAGGCACTGTCCCCGATGTCCACGCGATGCTGCAGAGGCGTGTCAGCCCTACAACATCCAGAGCCTTGAGAAACTCAGGACGGACCTCATCCACCCCCGGGGCCTTGCCACCGAGGAGCTTTTTGACCACCTCGGCAACCTCAGCCCCAGAAATGGGAGGCCCCGTCTCCGAGCTCTCCGACTCTGCCTCCTCCGAGCATGTGTTGGTAGGATTGAGGAGTTCCTCGAAGTATTCCCCCCACCGACTCACAACATCCCTAGTTGAGGTCAGCAAAGCCCCGTCTCCACCATACACAGTGTTGACTGTGAGCCGCTTCCCCCCCCTGAGACGCCGGATGGTGGACCAGAATCTCTTCGAGGCCGTGCGGAAATCGTTCTCCATGGTCTCACCGAACTCCTCCCAAGCCCGAGTTTTTGTCTCAGCAACCGCCGAAGCCGCAGCCGGTCTGGCCTGCCGGTACCTATCAGCTGCTTCCAGGGTCCCACTGGCCAAAAAGGCCCGATAGGACTCCTTCTTCAGCTTGACGGCTTCCCTCACCACTGGTGTCCACCAGAGGGTTTGGAGGTTGCCGCCACGGCAGGCACCGACCACCTTACGGCCACAGCTCCGATCAGCCGCCTCGGCAATGGAGTCACGGAACATGGCCCATTCGGACTCAATGTCCCCCACCTCCCCCGGGATATGGTTGAAGCGCTGCCGCAAGTCCGATGATACAACCACAAAGTCGATCATCGAACTGCGGCCAAGAGTGTCCTGGTGCCAAGTGCACATATGGACACCCTTATGCCTGAACATGGTGTTCGTTATGGACAGTCCATGACTGGCACAGAAGTCCAACACCATAACACATCTAGCCGGAACCGCTTAGCCTCGCGCACCAGCTCCTTCCCCAACAGAGAGGTGACATTCCACGTCCCAAGAGCTAGCTTCAGTAGCCGAGGATCAGACCGCCAAGGCCTCCGCTTTCGGCTGCTACCCATCTCACAAAGCACCCGACCCCCTTGGCCCCTCCCACCGGTGGTGAGCCCGTCGGAAGGGCGACCCACGTCATGTTTTCGGGCTATGCCCGACCGAGCCCCGTGGGCAGAGGCCCGGCAGCCCGCGCCTGGCTCCGGGGGGAGACCCCGGTGTCCCACATGGGCAAGGGATGACGAGGTCCAAATTAATTTTTCATCATAGGGAGTATTTTGAGCTGTTCTTTATCTGGTCCCTCATCTAGGATCTGTTTGCCTTGGGTGACCCTACCAGGGGCTTGAAGCAACATAGCTCCCAGACTCATTGGGGCACGCAAACTCCCCCACCACGATAAGGTGACAGCTCATGGGGGAGGACAATGAGCTGACAATGGACCACAATTTGTAAATAAAGTAGTTCAGAAAATGGCAGAGCACCTGGGAATGAATTTGAAAAATCATTGTGCCTATCACCCCCAAAGTGCAGGCCTTGTGTAAAGAACAAATGGCACTATAAAAAGTAGATTGAAAAAGTGCATGGAATCTACTGGCCGCCTGTGGCCAGAATGCTTGGACCTGGTGAAACTCTATATGAGAATCACTCCCACATCAGAAGGATTAACTCCGTTTGAGATAGTCCATGGGAGACCATATAGGTTACCAGTGTTTTCATCAGACTTACAGAAAGCAGACGAAGAACAGACTCTGGCAGATTATATGATCAAGACACTAAAACAGAAAGACGTGTCCAATGCAAATTCACTGCCTTTTCATTCTTCTCTTTCATAGGTTGACAGCCCAATCAAACCAGGAGATTGGGTGTACATCAAAGTCATCAAAAGAAAGAACTGGGCCAACCCACGGTGGGAAGGACCATACCAAGTGCTCTTGACCACCCCTACTGCAGTGAAAACCGCTGAAAGGCCCAGCTGGATCCACCTCAGCCACTGTAAGTTACAGAGTGTTGGACCCCTAATTTCAGAGTGGTGGGAAGCCTGACTACAAAGGGACCTCATTGTTTAGAGTGAGGTGTCTCAACGTCAGTGAAGACACCAACTGATACTCACTCTGCTAGGTCTAGAGTGCACCTGCATCTCTGCTAACTGAGCAGCAATGGGGACACTAAAGGTGTTTCTCAGCTGCACTGCGGCTGTAGCATGTGTATTAACATGTTTTCTCTTAGTTGATCAACAGGATAAGGACTCCACCTACAAAGATCAGCGTGAGATCCGCTGGCTGACTACTATTCAGACACAATACGACCACTTCTCACCATATACTATGAACTTATGGTATCGGTATGCTAAATACTTGTACTTATTGGATCATCATGTTGTACTTACATTCCAGCAGAAGACCGTGACGGAGGCGCTATTACATTGGCGTTAACTAACCTCACTTCCCTTAGAGACTCTCTCACCTCAGACCATGCTCCAGTGTCTGACTGGTTCTCTGTTTAAGGTGTGACTTTGTTAATAAGAACGAAAACCCTATCATTACGTATAAACGCAGCAGCGTCAACAACAACAATTTAGAGGCGGCAAAAAGGAAAGGAGACAGGCGGACGCGATAAATGGTATGTTGTGTATTAACTTATTTATTTTGTGTGAACTGGCAGTTTTTTTGTTTTTTATTTGTTTTTTTTTTGGCAGATTTTTCACCGCTGCATTGAAAATGTCCCCAATTTTCATTTCAGAAATCTGGTCACCTTATTGATAACCCAATAATCAACATGCATCATCATACTTTGTGAATATATTATCGTGAGTGTGTGACCCACATATTAATTCTTCACTGTTGTAGCGAACTCAAGTGTGGAATTTAATTCAAACTTAAGACTTTGGAAATCTCCCACATTCCTGTGTGGAGATGTTCGTGTGTAAGGACCAGAGATCCTCAGATTTACACCAACCTTTGCCCATGAAAGCATTTTGGGGAAGTTTCTCAACCCCTCTTTCCACAGACATGTGCCATAAATTTAGGTGAATGCATTAATGACTTAGTGCTAATTAAGCTGAATAAACAACGGACCCTCTCAGGAGAAAATTGGAGAAAACCAGAACAGGACACCTTTGATCTTATCTGGGTCAAAGCACTCAAAAAGTGACATTTGCCCTGACTCTGATGCAAACCAGAAGCAGATGCCTCATGGAACCTTTGAAATAACCTCACTCAGATTCACTTTCAGCTGAATCTTGATACTGTATTAAATGTGCTTTAGATCTTTGTACAAGTTCTTTCATGTTCTCAGTGATATGACAAGCTGCATTTTGATACCTTTTTCACAATCATACGTGGAAGGATACAGAAGAAGTCATTATTTTTGGAAAATGATTAATCACCTTATGGAGCCACTTTGCCTCCTAGTGGTCCCAAGTACTGAATAGTTTTTTTTTCCCTTGTCCTGACCAGCAGAATTGTAATCTGAATACCTTTTATGCCAAACAGATTTGCTTTGCCAAGGGAAGCTTTATAAATATAAAGCTCCCCTTGATGCCCATCAACTGCCCATTTATTTATTTTTGTTTACAATATTTAACGTAATAGAGCCAAACCGGACCGGGGGACAAGGACAGAAGAAGAGGAAACGGAACAAAAATAGAAACAAAAACCAGACAACCAGCTGCTACACCTGTAAAAACAAAACGGATGACAATCCACAGCCTCTTTTGGGAATCCAGCCTTAGCGCCTCCAGGAGCACCTGAAAGCAGACAAGCAGAGAAAAAACAAACAAAAACAAGCACATACAACACAACCGTGGATATAGATAACGTGAAACCACAGGATAACACATCAACTGCTTAGCGAGTATGCTACTGGGCTTCTGTGTGTGTGTGTGAACATGCAATACCCATGGCACAGGACCTACATGATAACCCTGCTTAATTATGAGTGTATAAATGTAAATGTAAATGTAATTTATTTATACAGCCCTTTACAACAATCCATTCCGGTGTACCAAAGTGCTTTACAGCAGATAATAAATAAATAAAGAAAAGAATAAGTACAAAACAATAAAATAACAGTAAACACAATAAAATACAGCAAAATTGAATAAGATAATACAAAAGTGTCACCATACTACTGGGTATTAAAAGCCATCTGAAATGAATATGTTTTTAGCCTAGATTTAAAGAGGCCCAGGTCAGAAATAAGACACATCTCGGGGGGGGGGCTTATTCCAGAGCCTGGGGGCAGCAGCGGAAAAGGCTCGGTCACCCCAGTGCTTGTATTTTGACCTGGGCACTTCCAACAAAAGTTGATTTGTTGACCTCAGAGCTCTACCAGGATTATGGACAGTTAAAAGCTCAGATAAATACGATGGGGTGAGGCCGTTAAGAGCTTTAAAAACAAACATTAAAAGTTTAAAATCAATTCTATAAAGGACAGGAAGCCAATGAAAGGAATTAAGAACAGGAGTGATATTCATACGTCTGTTAGTGTTGGTTAAAAGACGGGCAGCAGCATTTTGCACAAGTTGAAGGCGACTGAGAGAAGTCTGGGAGACGCCAACATAAAGTCCATTGCAGTAGTCTAACCTTGAACTTATTAGGGCATGGGTGGCTTTCTCAAGATCGTGACGGCTTAAAAACATTTTAACTTTGGCCAGGAGACGCAACTGGAAAAAACTAGTCCTGACTAGTCCTTGGCTTCTAGTTCTACAGTGAGGAACCTTGGAGTTATTTTTGACCAGAATTTATCATTTGACGCACATATAAAACTGGTTTCTAGGACTGCCTTCTTTCTCCTTCATAATATTGCTAAAATCAGGAACATCCTGTCTCAGGGTGATGCAGAGAAACTAGTTCATGCATTTGTTACTTCAAGATTGGACTACTGTAATTCCTTATTATTCGGCTGTCCCACATATTCTCTGAAAAGCCTCCAGCTGATCCAAAATGCTGCAGCCAGAGTTCTGATGAGAACTAACAGGAGAGATCATGTTTCTCCAGTTTTAGCTTCTCTTCATTGGCTCCCTGTTAAATTCAGAATAGAATTTAAGATTCTTCTTCTCACATATAAAGCTGTTAATGACCGAGCTCCATCATATCTTAAAGATCTCATTGTAAGATATTTTCCTAACAGAGCACTTCACTCCCAAACTGCAGGTTTACTTGTTGTTCCCAGAGTTTCTAAAAGTAGAATGGGAGGTAGAGCCTTCAGTTATTAGGCCCCTCTCTTGTGGAATAAGCTGCCAGTAAATGTTCGGGAAGCAGACACCCTTTCCACTTTTAAGATTAGGCTTAAAACTTTCCTTTTTGATAAAGCTTATAGTTAGGGATGGCTCAGGTAATCCTGAAACATCCCATAGTTAAGCTGCTATAGGCTTAGACTGCTGGGGGACCTCATCTGTCACACCTTTCCTCACTTTGCTCTCTTTTTCCCCCTGTTTAATTTCACAATTGATTTTATGTACATGTGACATTACTGTGGTTATTAACTTGTGTTTCCCTGTTCCAACAGATATCCTTTGAATGGCGTTATGGTGTTTTTCCCCCCTCTTTTCCCTCTTTTCTGTCTTCTCAAACCCCAGCTGGTCGAGGCGGATGGCCACCCTTCCTGAGTCTGGTTCTGCCAGAGGTTTCTTCCTGTTAAAAGTGAGTCGTTCCTTTCCACAGTCGCCTCAGGCACGCTCAGGATGGGAGATTGGACTGAAGACAAGTTTCGGTGCAATCTGTTTGTTTCCTTAGCTAGGATATTAATTTTTGAATTGGCTCTATATGAATTAATTGGATTATGATTACAATTAATTGAATTGCAATTGGCTTGAATTGGACTATATTACTTAAGTGCCTTGAGATGACAATTGTTGTAAACTGGCGCTATATAAATAAATTGAATTGAATTGAATTGAACATTGTTAATTTGTTTGTCAAACTTTAGATGACTGTCAAAGGTCACTCCCAGATTTCTGACGGTTGAACTGAGCTTTGAAGACAAGGTGCAGCCATTACAGTATCCCCAAACACAATACATTCAGTTTTGTCATCATTTAAATGTAGAAAATTTTGGGCCAACCATTGCTTAGTGTCAGCAATACAATCAAACAAAGAACATTGTGCACTGTTACTATTTGGCTTCACTGGCAGATAGATTTGTAAATCGTCTGCATAACAGTGAAAAAAAAAAGGTTGTGCCTGGCTATAATTGACCCAAGTAGTAACATGTATAATGAGAAGAGGATAGGGCCAAGAATAGATCCTTGTGGGACTCCACAGGAGAGAGGAGCAATGGAAGAGGACAGGTCACCAACCATAACGGAGAAGGTTCTGCTGGATAAGTAAGATGTAAACCACTTCAATGCAGTGCCATGGATGCCAACATAATTACTTAGACGTAATAGGAGGACTGCATGGTCCACCGTGTCAAAGGCTGCAGTGAGATCAAGCTGCATTAAGGCAACAGGGCACTTGGCATCCACAGACAGAGCAATATCATTGTGCAACTTTAACAGTGCAGACTCAGTGCTGTGACGAGACCTAAATCCAGATTGGAACTTCTCCAGAACAGAGTTATCTTCAAGAAAGGACTGTATTTGTATTAAAACTTTTTCTAAAACCTTAGAAAGAAAGGGCAGATTGGAAACAGGTCTAAAATTTGATAACATTGAGGGGTCAAGATTAGGCCTTTTAAGAAGGGGCCTGACCACAACATGTTTAAAGGCAGCTGGGGCAGTTCCTAATCTAAGGCAGGAGTTAATAAGAACCAGGAGACTGGGCCCCACAGTATTAAAAACCATTTTCAACACTTTGGAAGGGACAATATCCAATAGGCAATTTGTAGGTTTCAGAGATTTTACTACATCACAGAGACAAGAGAGGGAAACCAGCTCAAACTGATCAAACACAGCAGAATGAGTTGGGACAACAGGCAGATCCTTATTTGTACTCAAAATGACATTTGTGTTTCTTCTGACAGAATCAACATTGTCAACAAAATAAAGAAGAAAATTCTCACAAGTGGCTATCGATACATCAGTCACAGCAGAAGTACATGGATTAATAACAGTATTAATTGTATCGAATAACACCTTAGGACAATGACTGCTGCTAGAAATAATATTAGAGAGGTACTGGGATTTTGCTTCACGTACAGCTCTCTGATAATCAGTGAGACAGTCCCTTAACATTTCCAGAGACACATGCAGTTTGTCCTTCTTCAATCTGCGTTCCGCCTGCCTGCATCGCTGCCTGATAGCGCGGGTGGTGTCGTTCAACCAGGGGTCTGTTCTTGGCTTGACAGATTTTTGCCTAAAAGGAGCAATAGAGTCCAGAATCACAGTACAGGTGGAGTGAAAGGAGGAGAGAAAATGATCAGGACAGATAGGGGAAGCCAAGCCATTCAAGGGAAAAAATTAATTGAAAGCAGCAGAAAATTCATCGGCTGTGGAGGGAGTGATGATACGCCGCTGATGGGATGGAGCAAGAGGTTTGTTCACTGGTAGGGGGGCTATCCATTCAATAACAATAGGGAGATGATCTGAAATGATCAGTCTCAGAAATGTCTTTAAGGGAAACTGAAAGTCCAGAAGAAATAACAAGGTCCAATGTGTGTCCCAGATGGTGTGTTGGTTTATCCACGAATTGAATCAAATTAAAAGTTGCCAAAAGGCTTTTGAAGTCTGTGGCGAATCAGATGGGCAACAAACGTGAACATTGAAATCACCACAGATCAGGATCTTGTCATATTTTGGGAGAATGTCAGCCAGAAACTCAGAGAACTCATGAATAAAGTCCTTATTATATTTCGGAGGGCGATAGACAACTGCACACAACACGGGACTTGCGAACTCTACCACAAACAATTGCAGTTCAAACGAGGAGTATGTACCTGTGGGAAGAAGGCGACATTTAAAATTGGTATTGAACACAGCAGCAAGTCCCCGTCCTCGCCCCGACACTCTCAGGGAGCTGAAGAAAGAACAGTTGGATGGAGGAAGCTCAGAGAACGCACTGTTATCACCTGGTTTAAGCCAGGTTTCAGTCAACAGGAGGAAATCCAAGGAATACGAAGTAAAAAAGTCATTTAGGATAAATGTCTTATTTGCAACGGATCTGGTGTTGATGAGAGCCATGCGAACCAAACGCCGATCCGTCTGTTGGTAGGCACAATTAACTGGACGGAGATTCTCCAGTGCGCGACCCCATCTGCGGATCGTCACAGGCCGGCGACAGGGACGTAGGTACCCGGAGTCTGGTACGGCCGGCAGCAACCATCGGTAGGAGTAATCCATGGAGCCTCGGATGTCGTATCTGGCGTAATCACTGGAGAGACCAAACAGCATTTGGCGAGCGTTGTACGTAAAGTACGAAGCCAATTGAGCTTTCAGCCGGCATATTACTCCACCTCTCTTTCCTCATCTTCTGCGACGGCAAATTGTCCATTGATCCCCAAGAGCCTCAGGCGATCATACACCAGTAAAGATGCCACTACACGAGATGAAAGCGATAAAAACAGGACAATACACAGAAATAAGTGTACAGAGCCACAATCCACAGTGTGTGTTTGATAAGTAGTTATGTCTAAGGTGTAATTAAAACAGGGCCGGGGAACTGCAGAGTGCAGCCAAGGGGACCACCTACATGGCCCCATCCACTACACCCCACAGAACACACACGCCCCCAAAACCCTACATGTGTGAGTGTGTGCTGTGTAAAGGAGCCAGAAGGGAGAGGGGTATGGGGATATAGACCGGTGGAGAGAAGCTCCCCCGGAGAGGGCAGCTAGAGACTGGCTGCAAAAGGCACCCCCATTACCTGGGACCTGCCACAGGGCAGGAGGGCCTGATGTCCACCAGGCTCGGGGTCTGCAGCGACCATATTCGAGGAGCTACTGTGCCCCCAGAAGGCACCCACCCACCCCACCCCTCCTCACCCCAGAGGACCTCTACAAAAAAAATCCAACCAAACAAACAAACCATGCAGTCACACCAGTCGCAGCAGCCCGGGCCTGAGACCCACCATCACCCAGCGCCCCCCCCCCCCCCCCCCCCCCCCCCCCAACAGGGGAAAAGCACCGCCCCACCCGACCGCACGCCCCACCACCCTAAAAAAAAAAACAACAACCTGCGGACACATCGCAGCTCCCAGAGCAACCAGCCCAGCACCAGGACCTGCATAAGCCCACCCATACTGTGGCATGCCCAGGGCAACCTAGACCCTCCAGGCACAGGCAGGGCCCCCCCGGGGCGCAAGGCAGCGCCCATACACCAGAATCCAGGCCCAGCATCACCCATGCCAGAGCGGTCCGGCCACCCGGTACAGAGCCAGCAGCCACCACCACCAAGGGACCCCGCTCCACCCGCAAGCCCCAAAAACTGCCCTCCAAGCTCGACACACAGTCCCCCCAGCAATGATCAAACCCCACGACCCGAGAGACCACCAGATGCCCGAAGCCACACAGCCCCCCCTTCCCCACCCCACCCCCCACCCCCCTCCACCACCTCCCCACCACCAGCACTCACCCAACCGCCCAGAGTGACGGGACAGCAACCCACCATCACCACTATGTGATAAAGCTAATCAGCGGGGACCAGAGGGAATAAAATTCAGCCAATTGATGTTTTGAGGTGGCAGACATTGTTTCCATGCTAATATAATCTAGAAGAAAATTTCTAAACTGGTTAATACACAGATTGTTCTTAGCTTTCCACTTCATGAGAATAGTTTTCTTTGCGATACATAACACTGCGAGGACCATGTGTGCTGAGTTAATTTCCATGTTGATGTTGTTTAAGTCACCCAGTATGCACAGTGTGGGGCATGCAGGAATGCTACACTTAAGCCATGTTGATAGGTCCTCACAGACTTCAAGCCAGAACTTCTGGACAGGCGCACAAAACCACGAAGTGTGTGCATAATCATCAGGTGTGTTGTCTGTGCAATGTGAGCAGATGTTTGAGTGTGTCAGACTCATCCTGAACATCCTTTGTCCTGTATAATGTGTTCTATGAAGAATTTTGTATTGCATGAGCTGCAAATTAGGATTTCGAGTCATTCTGAAGGTGTTCAAACATATTTGTGGCCAGAAGCTATGACTAGAACTGATGGATAAATCTTCCTCCCATTTTGAGGATGGTAGGGGCATTGTGTCATCTATCTTAGACAATAATTTATATATTTTTGATAATAGTTTTGGGGTGCAGATCCTTAGAAATTCTGCTACCCTAATCGGGAGTTGTAAGTCTGGTTGGTGGAGGATATATTTCTTGGTTATTATAGACTTAAGTTATTGATATTCTAGGAATGTATTGCTGCCTATCCAATGTTGTGATATGAGCTCATCAAATTAAATAAAATTTCCATATGTTCCAGATGTTTGATTCCTTTGATCTTCCACAGAGTAAAGTTTAGCATTTTTTTTTTTGTTTTGCAGGATGTAAGGATTGTTACAGATGGGTGTAAGCTTACACAGGAGAAGTGAAGACTTTGTTATTTTAAGAAATTCCCACCAGGCTGTCGGAGAGGTGCTGATGTTCATGCTTTTGAAACATTTGTGCTTTTTTTTAACGTTGTGACTAATAAGTGGCAGGTCAGAGAGTTCCATATTATCACACAAAGCTTGTTCTATATTTATCCATGGTTCATCTAGTGGGATAGGTTTAAACCATTTTGATATATATTGTAACCTATTGGCTAAGAAATAGTGCTGAAAATGAGATAAATCTAATCCACCACTGTCCTTGGTCTTCTGTAGGGTTTTTAAACTAATACGTGGTGGTTTGTTTTTCCACAGAAATTTGGAGATGCATGAATCTAGTGACTTAAACCAAGTAGCAGATGGTTTTATGGGGATCATTGAGAACAAATAGTTAACTTTTGGTAGTATCGTCATTTTAATGGTTGCAACTCTCACCATAAGTGATATAGGTAATGACTTCTAACGAGTGAGAACGTCCTCTACTGTCTTTAATAATTGCACATAATTTAGCTTTGTTAGCTCTGAGAGCCTGGTAGAAATGTTTATGCCTAAATATCTAATATTTCCTGACTGTAAAGTGATCACTGGTATATTCTGGACCCTACAGTTAATGGGCAGAACTGTGGACTTAGACCAGTTGATAGAGTAGTTAGAAAGTGCTGAGAATTTATTTATGAGTGTTATCGTGTGAGTGAGAGACGTCTGTGAGTTCTGAAGGAAAAGTAATACATCATCAGCATAAAGACTTATTTTATGCTCAATATTTTGGGGTTGGATGCCTTTTAATATTTCTATCTTGTCTGATAGCAGCTGCTAAAGGTTAGATGAAAATAGCAAAAAGTGAGGGGGAAAGTGGGCAACCCTGTCTTGTACCTCTCTGCAGACTGAAGCTTGGAGAAGTTTGATCATTTGTCCTGACACATGCATTTGGGGAGTTATATAATATCCCGAATTTGTTTAATGCAGCGGAAAAAAAATTCCAGTTCACTCGATCAAATGCTTTTTCTGCATCGAGAGAGACGATTGTGGTTTCCAAGTTGTTGATGATAGAATAGACTATGAGATTAATTAGCCTGTGTGTGTGTTAGTGGATGAGTGTCTGCCCTTTATAAAACCTGTCTGGTCAGGATGTATTATAAGGGGAGTTATTTTTTCTATTCTTTTAGCGAGGGCTTTACAAATTATTTTGAGGTCTTCATTTATTAGAGATATTGGGCGGTAGCTGGATGGAAGCACATTTCAGGATCTTTTCCATGTTTCTGTAGCAAGATAATGTTAGCAGAGTTCATGTGTGGGGATAAGCTGCCATTCTGCTTAACTTGTAATACCATTTTGTAAAATGTACGTGCCAAAACAGTCTAAAATTCTTTGTAGAACTCTGATATGGAAAACCATCTGGTCCTGGTCCTGGTCCGTAGTACTGAATAGTTAAACCCAAAATGAAGTCAACAACTTTCATATGACATGTGACATTTATATGAAGTTAACCAATGTTTCCTGTTCTTTCTTATTGTATTCCATGTTTAATGCAGGAAGATAACATTGTTTGGTTCGATATTCATACGTCATAACTTTACAGATATCCATCTGAATTTTGAGACTCACAATCATTATGTTATGTTGTTTTTGATGTCTTTATATCATAAGTTTATGCTATATCTTTAATCTATATCTTAAGAAGTTATGGTGTTTTTAGAATCCTCTGAACAAATGTTTATGAGACGGGGGAATGGAGGAGTCAGCTACTTTGTGGCACCCTTGTTGCAGACTCGTAACTCAGAATGGGTCGTCTTACAAAAGACGCCCAGGCAGACGTCACAACCGTTTCAGGGATACTATTGGCTGAAAGTGTAGCGTAAGCCTTCGTCATGCCCTGCCTCTGCGAATCAAACTCCGGAAACCTCGAGGAAAAGTCAGAAGATGGTATAGAGTAGAACGGAAGAATCAAGATTGAATCATGAAGAGCAGAGAGTTTTAAGATTGATGGAATGAGAGTCTGGCGAAGAGTCTTTGAAAATGGCAGGAGAGGAAGATGAGATGGAAGAAAAATGTCCGAACAAAGACAGAAAGAGAAGAATGTAATAGAAAGGTACATTTTGCGTTTTTTGTCCGTCATCCTGTCTCCTTTTTATAGCACGTTTTTAAACTCTGCTGCTGCACGCATCCTCACCTAGTTTTGCTCACCAAGAGAGCCAGCGTTAAGCTTGTCAACGTTTTTGGCAATCTTTTGTGAATTTAAGTTCACCTCATCAGAGTTGGTCAGCAACCAAAACCAACTCGACCCTTGGACAATTTTGTCATCATTTGCGGTGAATTCCTAAACAACACCCGTTCGTCGTCTGAGCCACCAGAAGCCACCAGAAGCCCCTCCGGTGCAGGAGACCGACCGGTCCAAGCCACTTTAACGAAAGTCAACCACCAACGAAGACTGCGAGACGCAGACCTGGGAGAGACCCAGTTGGATCTGCTGGCATTTACCTGTGGTTTGGAGCTGACTTAAAAGGAAAGTTTGTCAAGTAAGATCTGCCTTGTTCTTACATTTCAGACGGTATACTGCATACCGTCTGAAATGAAGATGGTATGCAGTGAATTCGAGAGAAGTCTGAAGTGAATTCTCTCGACACCCACTGCGGGTGTCGAGAGAATTCACTGTTAAAGTGATGAAATAAACCAAGAGGTTAGCCTTTGAATTCAAATAGCAACCAACCCAGCTATTTGAATAAATCTGGTATCCATCCATTACCTCCCCTTAGTTCTTTTCAATTCATTTCAATAAGTGTTTCTTATACAATCGTTCATATTCAAAGCATTTGTACTGTTGTCTTAAGGTTCATGTCTTTGGTCATGTCATTTTAATAAATGGTTCATATATATACATATATAAAATCAATCGTTTTTTGTGTATGTGTTCTTTACGTATTTGTGAGTCCAACAAAACGAGAATTCATGAGTAGCGAATATATGACACTGGAATTTTGTCCAGTGTCAACACCGCTTCACTATCTCAACAGGAGCAATCTTAACAGCCAAAAGAGTACCTGGCAGCAGGTGAAAGTAAAGTACAAGAACATATTTCAGAGTTATAAATAGCCTTTGAAGAAATGTGTTTGTCCAAAAAATGTGTTGAGCAATAAATGTTGCTCTGTAGCTACCAAAAAAAAAAAGACAGAGGCCTCTGCCACTGGTGGGGGTCCTCCACCCGAAAATCTCACGCCAGCAGAGGAACTTGCTCTAACCAGAAATCGAGGGCGGCCACTGGTGGAAGTAATAGAGGGAGGGACCTCCTCAGGATATGTTCCCAAAATTGTGCGGGATCATTATGTGGAACGTATTGATCACTTTCTCTCAATTATAATAACTGATGGTGTGCCTATATTTGTCAGTGGTGGGAGACACCAGCTGCCTGCTTGATCCCCAGACCACAGAGGACATCCCTAACCCATGTGTGAGTAGTTGCATTTAATTAAATTTTCTTTCGATGGAAATATTCTGCATCTCATGCATCCCTGTGATCTCCTACTTCAACAACTACAGTGTTTCTCCATTTGCAGTTTGATGGTCCCAGCACATCTTGGGCATTCAATGATGAAATTGTGTCTGTAGACATAGATATGTCACTGGTAGGCTATTTATTATTAAAAATGGGAAATGGTTTAGATGCGTCTGCAGTCTACCTATTCTATATGGCTCCATCACCAACGGGATTTCGGCACTAACTGAGTCCTGCTGGCACCACCAGGGAGCCAAGCCCAAGACATTGGCACCCTCTGCCTCCTGCCTTCGTTCTGCAGAGTCGCAGTGCTTCATCCGGGATGCTTCATCCAATTAATTAATTTCAAAATAATCCAATTCATTCATATAGAGCCAATTAAAAAAAACAATATCCTAGCTAAGGAAACCAACAGATTGCACCAAAGCTTGTCTTCAGTCCAATCTCCCGTCCTGAGTGTGCCTGTGGTGACTGTGGAAAGGAACGACTCCCTTTTAACAGGAAGAAACCTCTGTCAGAACCGGAAGGGTGGCCATCTGCCTCAACCAGCTGGGGTTTGAGAAGACAGAAAAGAGGGGTTAAAAACACCATAACACCATTCAAAGGATACCTGTTGGAACAGGGAAACACAAGTTAATAACCACAATAATGTCACATGTACATAATATCATTTGAGACATTAAACAGGGAAAAAGAGCAGTGAGGAAAGTGAGGAAAAGTGTGACAGATGAGGACCCCGAGCAGTCTAAGCCTATAGCAGCTTAACTATGGGATGTTTCAGGATTACCTGAGCCATCCCTAACTATAAGCTTTAACAAAAAGGAAAGTTTTAAGCCTAATCTTAAAAGTGAAAAGGATGTGTGCTTCCCGGACATTTACTGGCCGCTTATTTCACAAGAGAGGTGCCTGATAACTGAAGGCTCTACCTCCCATTCTACTTTTAGAAACTCTGGGAACAACAAGTAAACCTGCAGTTTGGGAGCGAAGTGCTCTGTTAGGAAAATACCTTAGCTCGGTCATTAAGAGCTTTATATGTGAGGCCAATAATAAAGAATTACAGTAGTCCAGTCTTGAAGTAACAAATGCATGGACTAGTTTCTCTACATCACCCTGAGACAGGATGTTCCTGATTTTAGCAATATTACGAAGGTGAAAGAATATAAAACCAGTTTTATATGTGCGTCAAATAATAAATTCTGGTAAAAAATAACTCCTCACTGTTCCTCACTGTAGAACTAGAAGCCAAGGTACTACCATCTAGAGTAACTATATAACTAGACAATTTCTCCCTGAAGTGCTCAGGTCCAAAGAGAACAACTTCAGTTTTGTCTGAATTTAGAAGCAGACAGTTTTGAGTCATCCAGGTCTGAAGGGCATGTCTTTAAGACATGCTTGTAGTCTGACCAACCTATTGGTTTTATCTGGTTTCATAGATAAGTACAGCTGTGTATCATCAGCATAACAATGAAAATTTATGCCATGCTGTCTAATAATGCTACCTAATGGAAGCATGTATAAAGTAAAAATAATTGGTCCAAGCACAGAACCCTGAGGAACTCCATGACTTACTCCGATGTGTGAGGAAGATTCTTCATTTACAAGAACAAACTGGAATCTATGAGATAAATATGACTTAAACCAGCCTAATGCATTTCCTTTAATTCCAATAACATTTTCAACTGTAACAGAATGCTGTGATCGATCGTATCAAATGCAGCACTGAGATCCAATAGGACAAGCACAGACACAAGTCCGCTATCAGAGGTTAAAAGGAGATCATTGGTAACTTAAACCAGTGTTGTTTCTGTGCTATGATGCACTCTGAATCCTGACTAAAAAGTTGAACTGCAACTATTTTTTCAAGAACTTTAGACAAAAAAGGGAGATTGGATATAGGTTGATCATTAGCCAACATTTCAATCAGGAGGTTTCACAGCTTTTATCAGTTAACTTCAACCTGACTGTCCGGTCCTGTACCACAGCCACCTCCTGACTAACCGCTAACTCACATGCACAAGACCCCCTCACTCACCCCTACCATCCCCACTACATGTTTCATCCTCACCATACACTCCTGTCAGTCAGTAGACCCTTCTCCACCACCAGAATCTCAGGACATTCACACTATCAAAAGTATCACTTCACATAGACAGTTAAAACCCAGAAATGTTTTTAGACTCAAAAGTATTAATATTAATTAATTAATATTAATATTCCCTTAAAATGCCACGATGAGCGCACGTTCAGCACTGACATCAAAATGGCTTTGCTGAACGTGCGCTCTCTTTTAAACAAATCTTTTTTCATAAATGATTTAATTTTAGAGAAAAACTTGGACAGTATTCTTACAGACACATGGCTTGGCACCGATGCACCTGTTGTTCTCACTGACGCTTCCGCACCAAATTTTAACTTTCTATTTTCTACTAGGGGAGGCAAAAAAGGAGGAGGAACTGCATCATTAACACAAACCACAATGCCCTCAAACAAAGTTCCTTTTAACAGTTACTCATCATTTGAGCATCATGCCTTTGTTTTTAGCAGCCCTCTTATTTTTTGTAATACGGTCTACAGACCACCCCAGTATTCCACTTTTTTTATTAGTGAATTCTCTGAACTCCTATCAATCATTCACACCACCTACAACAAGATTTTAATAACTGGTGATTTTAATCTACACGTTGACAACATCTCGTACCCAGTGTCCAGAGAATTTTTAAACCTCTTAAAATGCTTGGATTTTAAACAACATGAAGCACAGCCGACCCACAGCAGATGACACACCCTGGACCTGGTCATAACCTATGGCCTGTTCATGGATGTGTCCTTTGTTGTGGACCTGGCTGTGTCTGACCACTACCGTGTGTTTTTCAACATCACCAGTTTTAATCAGCGGGAGGCCCCGGCGAGAACGTTGAGGAAACGCTACCTAACTGCTGAAATGTCTACAAATTTTATCCAGATTTTTACAGAGCACTCCTGGAGAGATTTTACCAGCACCTTGTGAATTTATCGTTGACAATTTTAACAGCAATCTTAAGTCAATGCTGGACTCAGAGGCTCCACTTTTAACAAAAACAATTAACACCAAACCTACACCACCATGGAGAAATGAGGAAACAAAGAAACTGCAGGAGTGCTGAAAGGAGATAGAGAAAATCAAAACAAACCATTAATAAATTTTACGCCAACAACTCAAAACCTATAATGATGCAATCAAACAGTCAAGAATTTCCCACTTCAAAAAACTGATCTCTGACAATAAAAACAATCCCAAATTTCTCTTCTCCATTATTGATCTTTTAACAAACAGTAATTTAAGCAGATCCCACAAAATAACATCAGGTACTCTCTGTGAGGATTTTGCAGACCACTTCAGAAATAAAATTGATGACATCAGATCCAGTCTTTTATCTCAACTGTTTTTAGCCTTCACCACATCATTTCTTTTACCTGAGGAAACACTTGAGAGGTTTGCCCTGGTTGATGCGAAGACACTTGGTCGAATCTTCTCCCAGGTAAACCCTACAACCTGCCTTTTAGACCCAATTCCCACACCATTTTTTAAAGATTTTATGGATTCTTTGAGGAACAGCTTTTAAACATTGTGAATTGCTCTCTCCACCTCTTTTAAAACAGCGGTGGTGAAGCCCCTTCTGAAGAAGAGCAATTTAGACCCAAGCATTCTTAACCATTACCAGCCTGTATGCAACTTCCCATTTTTAAGTAAAATATTAGAAAAACAGTTTTTTAACCAAGTAAATGCTTTTTTAAACATGAACGACATTTTAGAGAAGTATCAGTCTGGATTTAGGAGGAACTGAGACAGCCCTCTTAAAAATTTTGAATGGTACCAGGTGCAACTTAGATAATCATAAACTCACAGTCCTGGTACTACTGGATCTTACCGCTGCCTTCGATACAGTAGACCATCACATTTTATTAAAGAGACTGAGAGAACCTGGTCAGCCTCTCTGGTACTGTTTTTAACTGGTTTGCTTCCTACCTCACAGATCCATACTACTTTGTAAGTATGGACACGTGTTCCTCAAGGACCCATGAGATCAAGTGTGGGGTTCCCCAGGGGTCAATTTTAGGTCCAATTCTTTTTAATCTGTACATGCTTACCCTCGGGGATGTCATCAGGAGGCACGGCATCAGCTTTCATAACTATGCAACTGTACATTGCCGTGTCTCTTGATGACACAGGGCCACTTGATGCCCTTTTTAACTGCATTTTAGATATCAAATCATGGATGGCAGCGAACTTCCTACTGCTCAACCAGGACAAAACTGAGGTTCTAGTCATTGGTCCTGAAGGCCAGAGAGAGAAACTTTTAACAAAATTACAAAATCTTAAACCATCAAAAACTGTAGAAAATCTGGGTGTGATTTTTTACTCTGAGCTTAGTTTTATTCAACATATCAAAAACATAACAAAGATAGTAATATAGCCAGTCTGCCCGTTTCTCTCTCAGACCAGCACGGAGGTGCTGATGCATGCTTTTATCGCTTGTCGTTTAGATTGCTGTAATGCCCTGCTCTCTGGTCTTCCAAAAAAGGAGTATTTTTAATCTTCAGCTACTCCAGAATTCAGCCGCACGAGTGCTGACAAGGACCAGAGGGCGGGAGCACATTACACCAGTTTTAAAATCGCTCCATTGGCTACCCGTACATTTCGGGATCAATTTCAAGGTTCTTTTACTCGTTTTTAGATGTCTTAACAGTCTTGGGCCTTCTTATTTATCAGACTTACTTTTATCATATCAACCCTCATGGACCCTGAGGTTCGGCACTGGCCTTTAAACCATACCATGTGTTCGATCTAAAACACACGGGGAGGCGGTTTTAGTTATTATGGCCCCCGATTGTGTAACAGCCTGCCGGAGAATCTCAGGGCCACAGAGACTATTGATGTTTTTAAAAAGAGGCTCAAGACTCACCTTTTTAAACAGGCTTTTATTTGATTTTATTGATTTTCTTTATTCCTTTTAATCAAACTTTTTATCATATTTAATTTTTGTTCTATATTATTTTAATTATATGTTTTAAACTCCATGTTTTAGTTAGACGTTTTAACTTCATGTTGTAGTTACACGTTTTAACTTCATGCTGTAGTTATGACTGTCTGTGGTGGCGCTCCCTGTGGTCGTGGGCCAGGAGCCCTCTCAGTGTGGTCGGTCTCCCAAAGGTGTCCGGCTCTGGGTGCCCGATCATGTCTCTGTCTGATAGGTGCAGTGGGTCTGAGCATGTGTGTTTGTGTGTGTGTCTGTTTGTCTCTGTGTCTCTCTGGGTATTTATGGGGGTGGGAAGGTTGGTATGTTGTATATCATTGTTGTTTTTAGCCTCTGTGAGGCACTTTGTGTTGCTTTTAAAGTATGAAAAGTGCCATAAAAATAAAATTTGATTTGATTTGACATACCAAAAGGCCTAAATATTACCAATACCCTTTACTGCAGGTTGCAACAGGAACAGAAATTCCAGCAGCAAAGAGTGACGTAAGTAACTCTTCACAATATTATCACTACCTACATACATAGTTGCTCACAGGCACATTTCCTCTATCACAGGATGTCTGAACTCTGCACAAACGGAAACTTCTGAAATTACACACAAACTATAAGAAACTGAAAATAAAAAAGATCAAGCTAGAGAGTATGAAACTGGAGAGGGATGCAAGTATAAATTCTGACAAAGGAGAAGGTCATGGTGTGAACTGTATTTAATTTTGTTTTCTCTCCACACCTTGAAAAACATGAATAATTAAACAATTCAACACAACTTGAACTCGAAACTTGTCATTATTGTACGGTTCATGCAAAGTGTTAGAAATTTGTTTATACATTTATATTCACAGCGGGGTGCCATGACCTAACGTTTGGACAATTCTAAAGTATCTCTGTTAATTTAGCCTTCTTACACTTGCTCTAACTTAAACTGCTACTCTGTCAATGCTAAATTATGAAAAGAAGTTCTAACTCAAAGGTCACAACAATAAGAATCAACAGAAATATGTGTCCCTGTATTGGTCCCTCACTGTGTGAGGAGAAACTGAGTCCTTTCAGACACTGGAACCAGCAGGGATTCAACCAAGAAAATACTTGAACCTGAAAAGCTGTCCACAAGACAAAATATACAAAATATGAAGTATACTATTAATTTAAGAAGCTCTGTCAGAAGTCAGCCATGGTGCCTGATAACTTTAAGCAATGAACCTGGATTTAATTTGGCCAAAGGTCATTTCTATCTGTGCTCTTGTTTTAGTATGTGCATGGTTGAATGCCCTCTCCGCCCTTGTTCCTGGACCAGGATAGGGCGTCAGGAGGTACAGCAAGCACGTATAGCCTCTGTCCCCAAGTTCCACCGTTGAACCCTCCTGCAGAAGAAGAGAAATGTTGGTTGGATATACATGTTAAGACTTGGCAATTTGATGCAATATGTGCCTTATATGGCTATCTATAATAAAGTAGGACGACTTTAAATTCCTTAAGATGACCTCTTCACCTGACCTCTCATTAGATTACCAAAATTATGCCTATACTATATACAGCTTACTTCAAAAGTACACTCCTTCGGGTAAGTAAAATTCTTGCACCTTGTGCAAACCTCTGTGCCAGTGAGGATGCTCGGAAGATCCTAGAATCATGAACTGATCCCGGCCATTTAGTTGGAAATTAAATTACCTCCATCACAGATCATCTGTATGCGTGGAGGATAGAAGTCAATGATGAGGTACTTGGTTTCGCAGGGCATTAATGTTACATTATTCAACATTACTCAAAGGGGTTGATGTGGTGTTTTTTTAAATGAGAACTCTAGTTCAGTATATGGACAATTATCCCTTGTACATTTAGGCTATGGAAAAATTTTCAGTTTATGTAGTCAGCCTCTACAGGTCCAGCAGGGGCCTGGATGCGTACATGGCTACAGTCTAGTGCACCAATAACATTGGGGTAGCCTGAGGGAGATGATGAACTTAATGCAAATACGTCAGCCAGTAGGTTGTTTTACATTATCGGCAATTGTAAATGTGGAGCAGCAGCTTGAAAGGACCTGTTCACCATTTTTCTGAGTCTGGTCCTGGGTGAGTGTAGGTTGGGTGTTTGTGAAATGTGGAACGGAGATGTAATAAGGTAACAATTAGTTTTAATGAATACCATGTTCTTTTTCATTTAATGTCACGTTCAGTACTTGTATAGTTGCGTTTCTTTAGTTTATTTTTTATTTTTATTTTGAGACAGTGAAAGTGGTGATATGATAACCACAATTTTTACACGAGTTGCTTGAGCGCGGAATTCTACCAGGTGGAACTTTCTTTCGAGAGTCTGTTATAGCCGGTCGGACATTTTTTGAGACACAGCTAAGCTAAGCTTGAACGTTAGCCACATAGACATATACTATGATGAGGTACTTGGTTAGCCTGCCCAAGAGCAGGCTAGTTCAGCGGCATAAGTTACCATGGTTACAAAGCGGGCATTCAAATAAGCCATGTTTGTGGAACGGAACTCTTTCTTAAATGAGCCAGAATTATCGAGATAAACCAGCCTTTCCCTTAATCCAGCTTCGTGGAACACCCCTCAAGAAAAGGATAGAATAGAAACTTTACATCTATCATTCCATGCTTAACCATCCAAGAATGTTCTATACAATAAGCTAATGGCTGTAGGCTATTGTTTTAATAACACCGGTACCATGAGAAAGCACAAATTAATTTCCTATGGCATTTGGCAAGTCTTACAGTTGAGCAAATAAGTTGACCTCCAAACTACAGTATTGGCATAAAGAACAGATGTACTTTGTGTATTATACAATATGTGGCTTACCGTTTCTCTAAAGTGATACTTTGATGCTTTTGGTTTAAATCAAAGAGCTCACTTTGTATTCATAAAGCCATAGGAGCACTCACACAAATATTTATTTTCGATTTTTTATTTATATAAAATATTTTTTAAAAACTATATTATACATACATGTTTACAACAAAAAAAACAGTGGTTAACAAAGAACATAACAGTAACCTCAGAAAGGTAACATAACTGGATATTAAGTAAAACACACTCTGTATTTAGAGCTATCCAATCACCCTTATTGACTGTGGGTCAGGATAGGGGGATGGGGGTCTGAGGAATATGAGAAATTTATATTATAATTTTTTTTTCAGCATGAGAAATACAATGTGTGGCGAGAGTGCGTGACAAAAGACCGAAAAGCGTGACTGTCACGCTCAATGCGTGAGACTTGAGAGCCCTGTTGCTGCATTCCTTTCAGGGTCCAGCTGATAACCGTTAATGCCTGGAACCATAGACATATAAACTCTTCATAATGTCTATGCTTGAAACAAGGGAATGTTGACACTTTATCAGTAAAAGTAGGCCTCTTTGCATGATCAGTTATACTCAACGTACCAGTTAATTTTCAGTTAATCAACGCATTGAATTATACTTAGAAATACAGACGTATATTTCAACATATGCTTGGAAAAAAAAAACAGCAAAAAACCCACCTGCTTTCGGTACACTACATCTTATCCAGCCAACAACGGCTCGTTCCACGATCTAACCAATCAGCTCTTGCTATAACAAATTCATCCCTACATGATTTCCGTACAACTTTCCACCCATTTGAATCGGTTTGCTTAAAATTTTACCAATTCAAGACGCCAACGCTGAACCACGTTAACAGGAGTCAATCACCATAACACAGGACAATGTTTAGTTTTCATAATACAAATAGCACTTGTCAATCAAGGACAACGACATACCCATTGAGTTTAAGTATATAATAAAATAACAAACCATAGCATCACAATTATTGGAACTCATTTCACGGTATAGCAAATTCGTTTAGAAAGGCAACGTGGTGAAAAAAAATTGTTCTAATTTGTTTTATTTTTATATATCTGAACCGGAAGTTTTATTTCCTGCCATCCACTCGCTAAAGATCGTATTCTACTTGTTTACTCGCTAGCAAACGCAGCTTAACGGATTCTTCTCTTAAAGCACAGACTTTTCGGAATTAGGTTAGCATTTTCGCAGTAAGAGACTAGTTTATCGGAAAATGGCTTTACTAACGCCATTATTTGCTTTCCTGTATCACCTACCGCTAGTGTACAAATGGCTGCTGAAGCCGTACTATGTAGCCTCTCTTTTCATGTCAATAGCTTTTCTAGCTGTCCGCAAAACGCCTGGTATTTGCGATCATCTGGCCACACAGCGAGAGGACGGCAACTCATGCGACTTCGACTGGGTTTGTAGAAAATACGAGAATATCCTTCTCAGCATCTTATATCAACTTACCAGCCCACTGGTCAGTAAGAATCTTAAGACAGGCAGTAAGGGGCAGGTGACTGGTATGTTCTTCACGATGTGGAGATAATAGCAGGCCAAACTACGGCCAAAAATCTGGGCATTTCTGTCGTTTAGCAAAGTGGGAGAGATGGGTAATTAACACAAATTTGTTTAAAATACATTGCAACGGATTGACGTAACATGTGACATACGACACGTGAAATGTTTTTTTTTAAATACATCGTTAGCTGAATTAAAAACGTTTTTTTTTTTTTGTCGTTACACCACAGTATGTTTAGCTAGGTTGTTTGCAGATGTAGGTAGAAAGGGTGCAAACCAAGCTTTCGTCATGTGGGTTTCCTATGAAAACAAAAGCCAATCTCTATTTAGAAGTTTTTGAAAAGCGCAAAAGCTTTATTTTGGTTTCTTTTGGCATAATCGCCACATAAGCATAGCGACTTTTATGTCTAAAAATCCTGTGGTTCTAGCTATGTTGTTATACCCACATCTACTGCAAATTTTCCTTGAATGTTGTAGCAGTCACTTATTGCAATCTATTACTTTCAGTTTGCAGTTGGTTTAAAGATATGCAAAAGGATTACAGTAAGATTATGAGGAATACAAAGGATTGTTGAATGCCATAGCAGATCTGCTTTATGGGGTAATACCAGCTGTTGTCATGTTTTTATTTATAGAGAGAGGTGGAAATCCTTATGTTCCTCAGTGCCATCGTCATGATGAAGAACCGAAGAGCGAGTGAGTATATGTAGACTTCTTTCATGTTGGTGTTAACTTTTCACAGTCCAACAATGATTCTCACAAAAATAATTCCTCTCCATCATTACTTTTGACAAGGGATGGACAAGATGACCATATGGTGATCTCCTAGGGTGGAATCACAATTTATTAAGTAGAATCATTCTCCCAACAGTTTCTATTCATCTCATTTGATCACGTAATAAAATGTGTATTTGGTTGTCTGGATATGAAGCCCATTGCTTTACCTGACGCTAAAGATATCACTCACAAATGATTGTTCTATAGATGCAAGATCAATGGGTCTCACGCAAGAACCACTCGTATGAACAGATTTGCTCTTAAGTCGTGCATACGAGTGATTTAAGAGAACTTGCAATTACCAATTTTTTCGTATTTTGAGTTTTCTTTCAGGTTCGAACAGAATTTATGAGTGATCCAGACCTGTCATAAAATAGTCTGCTGTATTCTAATCAAGTTTGCTTGACTAATTGATTGTATATTTAATTACTTTGAAGATATCATAAATAAATATATACATTATACCCAATAATTATGCTGACATTATTCTGTTTGACTTAAATTATGCACTAATTGAAGGTTAATTTGACTCTGTATATAACACGGTCAATAGGAAATGTAACCAGGCTGACTTGCTACGTTTTGATGCCTTAGCAAGTCAGGGTCTTGGAAGACAACGTGTGTTCTGAGACCGTGTAGATATCCTTGCCAGACAGACGAATGACTGACATCGCAATTTAGAATGACAAGGACTGTGCTGCTTCAAATATGCAGCTTGCACATATAAAACTGGTTTCTAGGACTGCCTTCTTTCACCTTCATAATATTGCTATAATCAGGAACATCCTGTCTCAGGGTGATGCAGAGAAACTAGTTCATGCATTTGTTACTTCAAAACTAGACTACTGTAATTCTTTATTATTGGGCTGTCCCACATATTCTCTGAAAAGCCTCCAGCTGATCCAAAATGCTGCAGCCAGAGTTCTGATGAGAACTAACAGGAGAGATCATGTTTCTCCACTTTTAGCTTCTCTTCATTGGCTCCCTGTTAAATTCAGAATAGAATTTAAGATTCTTCTCCTCACATATAAAGCTGTTAATGACTGAGCTCCATCATGTCTTAAATATCTTATTGTAAGGTATTTTCCTAACAGAGTACTTCGCTCCCAAACTGCAGGTTTACTTGTTGTTCCCAGAGTTTCTAAAAGTAGAATGGGAGGCAGAGCCTTCAGTTATTAGGCCCCTCTCTTGTGGAATAAGCTGCCAGTAAATGTTCGGGAAGCAGACACCCCTTCCACTTTTAAGATTAGGCTTAAAACTTTCCTTTTTGACAAAGCTTATAGTTAGGGATGGCTCAGGTAATCCTGAAACATGGGATGTTTCAGGATTACCTGAGCCAATATACAAGTTAAGCTGCTATAGCAGGGATGTCAAACTCCGGTCCTCGAGGGCTGCTGTCCTGCAGGTTTTAGATGCTTCCCTGCTTCAACAGACCTGATTCAGATGAAATTGATCTCTTCGAAAGATTGTTAAGTTCTGCACAAGCCTGCTAATGATGCATTGATCTGATTCAGCTGCGTTGAAGCAGGGAAGCATCTAAAACCTGGCGGGGACAAATCGCTCTATAGCCCAGCAAAAGGCATGCCAGATTATTCTGCCATCATGATGAGGCAACAACTGATATCACGACTTTAGTTGAAATCATCAAGTGTCTGGCCATGGCGAGATGTTTTTTTTTTTTTTGTGTTGTTTTTTTTTAAAGCCATTTTCATGTCAACGCATTTCTTTATTTCTGTGACATTACGAACTACAGGTGACATGGAATTAACAGCACTCGTAATTTCTTCCCATTTCTTCACTTTAGCAGATTCCATAATTCTAATGCTGAAACTGCTAAAAATGACAGATTTTCCTTTTTGGATCTCTGAAAGCAGAACTTCAGTGTCAGAGCCCGTAAAGTTGTTCTTTTTGGGTCTTGATGCCATTCTCATGACTCAACATTCAACACTTCCTGGCACAGGAGATGTGCCTTACATGGTATTATTTGGGGCATGGAATATGCAAATTTACTATATTCATGCACGTGCACTTAAATACACATGTGTGGCGTTCATGTTTACGCAGGTCGTTTACACACTTTTCTGAAGTTAAGAGCGTTTGTTGAATCTGACGTGGCGTATTCGTACGAGACCATGTGAAAATAGTGAGAGAACTTTAGAATAAGAATATGAAAATGTTCTTGCATGAGGTCAATATTTCCTAAATTAAATCAACATAATTAGATAACAGGGCTCTGTCAGATAATTTACTACTTCCAGTTGCAGAAACCCAAATTAATCCAATACATACATGGTGGATAGTGTATCCTGATGGGATGGGGTGTGGAGTGTTAACCTGATTCTATTCAGACCACTTCTGCTTTTACATAGTTTGATTTTTCTAGAAAATGTATCATATTTAATATTAGGATCGTTCACATCTACCACCTCTATTTATGAGCCACCTGATATCTGTGTTGTTGAAGTTATTAGCAGACACCCTGTTTTCTCCCTTTATTTGCTTTTTTGCTGATTTTGTGTAGACACAGTGGGTGTGTCACTTGTGATGAAAAACAAACTTTGTGAGACATCATTGCTTTTATTCATGTAATGTTACGTAAAAGGAGGTAAAGTAGGAAAATTTCCTCAGATACTTTTCTGCCCATCGTATTGCTCCCTCTTTGTCTTGTTTTGGCTTGTAGACTTTGTGAAACTATGGAAACCACCTGACAAGCTGTAGCTGTTTTCAAGCAGTATGAATAATTGTTTTTATCGTTATGAGAGCTTTTCCCTCACTGTCAAGCTTTCATGGTGTTGGAACGGTAACCTGGGAATCACATGTATTAATTTAAAAAAATTAATATGTGACCTCCCTGTTGCTGACCAAGTGACCGTTGCCACATTTAAACCTTTTAGCAACTTTTTAAAAAAAGCGATTAGTGACAAATCCATTGACATTTTTTTTTTTCATAGTTACCACTAGTACCTGTGATGGCAAGTTCTTCCTTTCCTGCTGGATGCAAACCTTCCTCTGACTCCACTTTCCTCACTGAGTGATAGAGATGAGTGAACAGCAGAGTCCATGAATGAGCAGTCTGCACATATGCAGTGTTGTTTTTGTGCTTTGTCAGTCAAATGGAGACAATGCATAATGTAAAAGAGAAAACAAAATGTCTGTCAAAATGCTCTGAGGTATCAGTTCAGTTAAAATCACAATGAGCTGTTTTTTTTTAATTCAGAATATGATTCGTATTTATTTATTTTGGTCAGTTAAAATTGCTTTTATTTAAACCAAAATTTACCTGCTCCCTTATTTGGGATGGGAATACTCTGTTGATCTCCTGATACTTTTGAATTTAGATTACCAACAAACCACGTTCTCCTGCTGACAAGTTTTTAGTTTAGACAAGATATGAAAGTGTTTTCGTCTGTTCTTGTTAGTAACTGTGGAGCAACATGTGGGCAACATTATCCTGTTCAGCAAGGTGGCAAATGTGATCCTGTTCTTCAGACTGGACATCAGGATGGGACTTCTCTACTTGACGCTGTGCATAGGTTAGTCTATTAGTTCTATACATCAGCTGACACCAACCGTGTCTCAGAAATCCACATGTTAGGTGATGCTGGTTATCTCAAAGTGGCATCAAATCTGTTGCTACTTGAAGAAAACCACCACCTTGCCAAACTTTAGAATGCCAAGCAACTCTCTGATTTTTCTTTTTAGAGCATCCGACACACCCAAAGTCTTGGCCTTTGCCTACAATCCCAGACACTTCCAGGGAAATTGCATTTGCTTTGTAATAATATATTAAGATTGTAAATTTGTTAAAAACAATCATCATCCTGTTGCAGATTGTCATGTTTCCATGACAAAAAAATTATTGAATGGTGGCAATGGTGCTATTTTAATTTTATCTTTAATGTTCCATTAAAGACAAAACCCAGATGTTATAGAGTGTTGATGGGTTTTCATCCAGTCAAAAAAGACACATAATCCCCTATCTTTCATTAATCACCAACTGTAACAAATGAACGTGAATAGAAGCAGCAGATCCTCTAAATTTAAAAGTTTAAAATCAAAGAATGTTTGGCAGTGTTGTTTTGAAAATGGCTGGAACAATGTAATTATCCACTAATTGATCTCGTGTCTGTTGTGTATATTAGTTTTTTTAATGACCTGCAAGCCTCCTCTTTACATGGGACCAGAGTACATCAAATACTTCAGCGACAAAACCATTGATGTGAGTAAAAATTATTTGTTGTTTGTTTACTTTTTCATAATAGTTCAGTTATATTTGCTTTATGTGTTTAGGATGAACTGAGC
Organism: Leuresthes tenuis; assembly: GCF_036924035.1. NCBI lineage: Eukaryota > Metazoa > Chordata > Actinopteri > Atheriniformes > Atherinopsidae > Leuresthes > Leuresthes tenuis. The sequence continues at coordinate 28,224,505 of NW_027325358.1, forward strand.
AGAGACAGTCGTGTGACATGGATCGTTGAATTCTTTGCCAACTGGTCCCCAGAGTGCCAGTCCTTTGCTTCAGTCTATGCTGACCTCTCTCTCAAGTAAGACACTATTCTCTATCCATCAATTCTTTAAATGTGACGTTATATATCAAGTACACTTAACAGCAACATTAACATCTGTAACTTTATCTGCCTCTGCTCCTGTGGTTCAGGTATAACTGTGCTGGTCTTAAGTTTGGAAAAGTGGACATTGGACGTTATGGAGAAGTTTCCAAGAGGTAAGACATGTTTACATCTCTTTTTTTAATTGTCATTTTGCCCTTGATAAGTTTGTTTTCTCAAGTGTTGATGGATTGGAGTTTAGATTTTATCAGAAGGACTGACAAGAAGTATGAACGTGTTTTTTCCTGATCTCAAGGTACAAAGTGTCAGCATCTCCATTGTCCAAGCAGCTTCCATCATTAGTTTTGTTCCAAGGAGGGAAGGAGGTGATGCGTCGCCCCCAGGTGGACAAGAAGGGCAGAGCTGTATCTTGGAGCTTCACAGAGGTAAGACTAATGGTGCATTTTGACCAACATTCAGAACTTACATTTGAAGGAGCTATTGCATTTTAGATTAGGCTATCAGGATCTATTGAAGTGTGTTACTAACTCTAAGCTCCACTCCAAATGTTCAGGATAATGTCAAAAATATTACATCCTTACAAGGACAGTTTTTGTGGGTGAACTATCTCCCACAAAGCTCTGCTTAGCTCTTGGTTCTTGAGGCTGGAACACTGGGGGCCAAGCAAACGACCTATAACAGAGCCTAGTTCCAGGAAAAATTCCTGTAATAGAAATGCAGCTTAAATGAGACATATTCTGCACATGTTTTGAAATAAGTGCAGGACATTGAAATGTCTTTGACACACTTTGGTAAAAAATATCACAGCTGTTTACAGTTCTGTTCAGCAGATTCTAGAGCCAGTCCACTCATCTGTTTTTATTTGAAATCAGTGGTATAGCTTTTTTGCGACAATGTAACGGTAAGTTTAAACACAAATTACACACAGTAACTCTTAAAGCACATCATCACAATATCAGAAAACATACAGTACCAAGTTTGAGAGCTCACTCTCGGCAACAGAAAACTGAGCTCACATTACCAAACATCAGTCAAACAATAGTTGACTGGCAATTTCATTCTCAAATACTTACTTACCCTCACCTGCAGTTTGACCACAAACACTGGTTGCTTAAATTCCTCTTCTAGACACATATTTGTTACATAAAACTAATTGTCTAAACTTCAGAATTGCAGACAGGAACACAAAATTGATAGCCAGCTCACAGGTGGTCAAAAATCACATTGTAAATTCCTCTGTCACATATCATCTCAATAAATACTGTCTTACACTGTCATTCAAATCTTTTGTGTTTTTAAAGGCTAAAGAGAAGAATTACTGCATTTATGGGCAATATTCTATCTGTGTTTAGACATTTATTTTGTGCGCCTTTGTGTTAGAGTTGCATGATACCCACGGTACCCCGCGGTGCCAAATCGTTACAGTTCCTACTATACTAGAAATTCTACACGACGGTACTACCGTGGATTACTATGCTAACGGTGCCAGTTTCCACTACACAGCGGCCGCCTCGACCATCCTTCCGGCTTCTCACCGCTTGCTACTCCCTTGTAAACCAACCCACACGTCAACCACTGAAACCGAACAACACAGCTGCTGAATGATTGGCTGACGACTAGAATGAACTCCATGTAGACAGCTCTGCTTTGATAGAAATTTGCTTCAAAACTAAAGTTCTGTCTCGCTCAGACGCGTGCATAGCGGTCACAAACATGAGACAACATACACACACACTCACCATGGCAGAAGCACCGGGCCCGAGCGGCGAGTCTGCCGCAGCGTACTAGTGACACCACTAATCAAAAAATTTACTCCAAAAGCCACATTTGGAACTATTTTGGGTTTAAACAAGGCACAGACGGTAAAGCAATAGACGATGGCCGTCCACTGTGCAGGCGCTGCCACCAACCTATAGGAGCCCAAGGAGGCAACACATCCAACCTCATAAAACACCTGCAGTGTCGTCACCCAGATTTATATGTCGAATACCAGGTTAGTATTTCCTGTTTATTTTCTAATTGGCTAATATTACGCTATATGCTCTGTGTACAGGCTGAAGAATGAGTTATAAGATGTTAAAGCACCTAGAAAATACATAAAAATATAGTTTTCACAGGGAATTAGTTCCTGTTTATTGTATTTTGTCCTCTATGTTTTATGTTGGAGAAAAAGCATTATTGTCAAATAGATTTTTTTTCAAAATACAGTGGATTTGTTATCCTAAGTCGATTATTTAAATTAGTTTATCATGCACATAACAACATATGTAATTAATAATATTTATCACTTGTACAAATACATGCAGTTCATGAAAATAATAATAATTAAAAAAAAGGCTGCAGTATCGCGATAACACCCGGAACCGTGATACTTTCTCTAGTATAGTATCGTTGTTACTTATTTTGGTATCGTGACAACTCTAATTTGTGTTTACACACACTAATATTATATTCCATAACAAATAGGAAACCAGAATTTCCAACTTCTGTTCGGACTAAAAAGGCACTTTGTGATATATTCCATCTACCTGAAACTACCAAGGTGCATTCTCTCATTAGATGTTTTATTTTTAATATTAAGTGTAAATATTTGGTGCCCAGATGATGTAGAGAAGAGAAACCATCTTTACTAAAGCAAGAAGCAATGTTAGGACTGAAACTAAAAAGAAAAAAAGGTAGATCACTGGGTTTAAGTAAGTCAAGTCCATAAATAGTGTATGTGAAATACTCATTGAATGTTTTTGTTTTTTTTTAGCATTTAAACTAAATTACTAAAAGTAAATTTCAAAGAAACACATTGGTTTCTGTATCTCTCCACCAGGAGAACATCATCCGAGAGTTCAATCTGAATGAACTGTACCAGAAATCAAAGAAGCTCAGTAAGACCAAAGGAGATAAGGTCAGCCAGTCCCAGTTCCCACCGGTCCCTGAGGAGGATGAGTCAGAACAGCAAGGAGCTGACACCCAGGGGGAGGATTCTGAATCCAAGAAAGACAAATAGAATGGCTGGTATCGCAAGGCTTGGACTTCTGGGAGAAACCAACTCATCCTCCACCTCGTTTTTACGCTAAACTTCAAAGTGTTCAGTTTGTTCACTCGTGAATCAGCACCACTGGCAGATGTCTTTTAGGGATGTTGCAGGAACATACAACAGAAAAAGTCCAAGTGTTAGTTTTAAGTGCCTGTGCCAATTAATTAGAACCCAATATTTCAGTGGTGTTGCAGTTTCAGTAAACTGTCCATTTTCTCGTCAGAAAGAAATAAAAACTAAATGGTACACTCTTTAGATTAGGAACAAACTAAAACACAGTTCAGATTTTTGAAGGGGGTTTTGGGTCAAGTATATCAGGATCCGGCTTGGAACTGTGCTTTGCAGAGCTGCCATACTGTAAGTCTCTGCAACATATTTCTGCTGTCTAAAGCTGTGAAGTTTACATGACATATGAGGGAGATCTAAACAAAAATTGAGCCGTGAATGTGATGCTATTTGTTTATTTTTAATGCTACTAACTTAATGCAACTAACTTATTGCAAAGTTTAAAAAACATTTTATGATTAACTGTATTTTCTAGAATACCTTAGTGGTACATACAAGACAGTCTTTAGTTGTAAAGTTAATTTTTAAACATTCAAGTTACTGATGGTTTTGATTTGGAATGAGACTCAAGGGAGTGCTATACATTTGCACGAGTCACTGGTGTTTACTGCATCCTTGTTGATTCATTTATTCAATCATTCATTCCTCTGATCATAGATTTTAATAGGTCTGTCAGTCAATTCTGTCAGCATTCCATCATCTTTAGATTACCATATTCTACTCTTAAAAAAGCCTGTCAAACTGAGATCAACATAGCTGAACTCACCTCTGAGGTTTGCACAGGGAGCTTCATATAGTGTTGACCAAGTGTGTTGAACAGCTGCAAGCTCAGAACACAAGCACTGAAAGTCTGGTCTGTTTGTCTAACACAAATTCAAAGAAACTAAATCTAAATAAAAATATGCAGTGCAATTTTGCTATGATCAAAAACTAAGAAGTAAAGGTGCAGACAGTATGTTTTGAGAGTTCTGCAGAGTGCTTTTACAGCACATTGCGGCACAGTCTCAGAAAAATCAGCAGTTCTTGCAACAGCATATAAAATATAGTGCAAAACAGGTTTGCAGATGATCGAGAGCAGATTAGATTTGTGACATTTTGCTTCAGAGCCATAACTGTGTCTTTATTTAAGTCACAGTTATTCAGGACCACAATTTAATTTCAAGTGATACTACATGAAACCTCAGGTTGAGAAAGAATGTGGAGCCATAGTTGGTCTGACCAGACACCAAAATTTGAGGGTGTCTTGGAGTGTTTGGTTTCGTCCATGTGAGTGCCAGGATATGTGCTTTTCCAGCAGGAGATCCCATTCTAAAAAGATGAGCAGTATTACTCACTTTACCTTTTGGTTGTTTTAATGTTATGGCTGAATGGTGTAGCCATGTGTTTTAGTCTCTGGATAGGTCTGGCTCTGCATTTCCTCTGAAGTCAATTTAACCAGTCAAATTACATCAAGCATGTGTCCTTTCGTATCATTGGTTGTACTGGATGAGGTCAGAATGAGAAAATGTTACATTCCAACATTATCTGTGACAGCCAGACTTTTTGTTTTTGTTTTAGAATTTCCTTTACGATATGACTTATCCATCCATCATCTGCCGCTTCTCTGTCGCAGGGGCAACAGGGTTTTTCCTGGCTTATCAAAACATAATTCACTTTTTTGTGTATTTCACATTCCAGTAGTAAACTATTACACACTGGTTAGATTATCTTTTTCAAGGCACTGAGTTTACTCCTGATTTCTTGTGTCATTACTTATCCTGTTGTGTTTTTTCTGTTCTTTTACATAGATCCTATCTTTGTCTCGTGTTGAATTTCTTTGAAGCGACATTCTGAGCTGTGTTTATATTCTGTTCCTGTACATAAGTGGAGGAGTTGCTGTTGATGCCTCTGAAAAATCTAGCGTGTTTTGTTAATCATGCATTAAAACCATGTGTACATGACAAATTCTGATTCTGCTGTGTTTCTTGAAACAACCAAGCAATATGTGACCGCAGCTGAACAAGTAGCGTTGTCGCTGCAGTGGTCTATTTTTTTTCTGGCCAGCTGACCCTCTCTCTGCTTCTGCATCCTCCTTTCCAGGAGCTCCTTATCTGTATACTCTGGTTCAAGACGGTAAGGACGTCCATCGTACTCAAAGTCGTCGTCAAAATCTCATAAATATTCTGCCTTGTTGCACAAAACTAGCAGTAGCAAACTCTCTCCTATGGAAAAAAATTGTTCCATCAGAGTTTGAAACTTATAAGCCTTTGAATTTCAAACAGCAAAATTTTATGTAGTAAATTAACATGTGAATTTTTTTTTAATCTGAAATAAACTCATCAGTTTTTCAAAATTATGTGTGTTTTAAATATCAAAAGTAAAATTCGAAGTTAAAAATGTCAAAGGAAAAAAATTCAATGATAAAATTTCAAAGGAAAAACACAATCGGTTCCCCAAATTCCATAAGCTGAATTCGGTGGTTAAAATTCGCTGTTCACTTTTAACATCCGGGCCTCTAGGGTAACAAGTCAATCCAGGATTACATCGAATCTGCATTCAGCCAAACAAATCGTGCTCCTTCGTCCATATGACATTAGCCGCTCAGACGCTGGCTAAGGCCCTTTAACCAGCTTCTGAGAGGCTGGGCGGACTCAGCCAGCAGCCGAGGATGGCAGCAAATTCTTCTGCGGTGAGTATTTAACATTATCTAACATTTTAAATCTTCTGATTTGTGGTTGTTGTTTGATGAAAATTATAGTCAATACCAGTTCTCATTAACGTAGTTTAACAGATAGCATACTGCGGTCAAGTGAGCCGCCGTTCGTCTCCGCGTGGTTAAGCCAGCCGCACCAAAAATTTCAATGCGTTCGTATCTTGAAAGTCAGCGCTACTTCAACAAAGCTAACTTCCGGTTTTCAAGATAAGACGCTGGTAATTCAAAGGCAATTGAGCTGGTTAAATCTATTTTATTGAACTTTGATGTGGTATAAAACCTGTTTCTTCCATAAGTAGTTCATGAAACCTATACTGACAGACTAAGTACATCATGGACTACTACCATGAGTACTATCAAGTAGTTTTACTGTATATCTTTCGAGTAATCCATAGATCTCTGTACATTTGCCACACTGTAACATTTAGTATTTTTTTTTATCGTGTGTGTGTGTGTGTGTGTGTAAGAGACAGGAAGAGTCAGTGTTTCCTACAGGATTTTAGGAGACTGTGGTGGGAGAGTCTCTGACCGTGCGGTTTTAATGTGTGTGTACGTTTTTAAGCCTGATGTATCGCACTTAATAGTGCATTTTGAGACCATGGATGTAAATTTAAGACTTGAACTGAACAAAAACATTAAATGTGGTTTGCTGAATATTAGATCTCTCCTTTCGAGGTCTCTGTTAGTGAATGATTTGATCTGTGATCATAATATTGATATATTTTGTCTTACAGAAACCTGGTTGCAGCAGGACGGTCATGTTAGCATTAATGAATCAACTCCCTCTGACTATTTAAATGTTCACGTTCCTCAAACCACAGGCAGAGGAGGAGGAGGAGTGGCAGCTATCTTCAGATCAGGGTTACTAATCAGTCCTAGACCCAAGATTAGTTTTAGCTCTTTTGAATCTCTGATTCTCAGTTTTTCCCACCCAAAGTGGAAATCACAAAAACCTCTTGTCTTTGTTGTTGTGTATCGTCCACCTGGCCCTAAGTCTCTGACTTTATCTGTACTCAGCACTAACTGGGATAAAAACTCTTTGTAGTGGATGACTTTAATTTTCATGTAGATGTTGAAAATGACAGCTTAAATATTAACTTTAATTCTATATTAGACTCTATTGGATTTTCTCAAAGTGTTCACAGACCTACTCACTGCCTTAATCATACCCTTGACCTTGTCCTAACTGATGCCATTGAGAGTTAACAGTGTTCCCTCATAACCCTGTCTTGACTGGCCATTTTTTAATAACTTTTGAATTTACATTACTTGATTATTCAATTCAATTCAATTTTATTTATATAGCGCCAGATTGCAACAATTGTCATCTCAAGGCACTTAAGTAATATAGTACAATTCAAGCCAATTGGAATTGAATTCATTGTAATCATAATCCAATTAATGCATATGGAGCCAATTCAAAAATAATATCCTAGCTAAGGAAACCAACAGACTGCACCGAAACTTGTCTTCAGTCCAAGCTCCCATCCTGAGCATGCCTGTGGCGATTGTGGAAAGGAACAACTCCCTTTTAACAGGAAGAAACCTCTGGCAGAACCAGACTCAGGAAGGGTGGCCATCCGCCTCAACCAGCTGGGGTTTGAGAAGACAGAAAAGAGGGAAAAGATAGGGGGAAAAACACCATAACGCCATTCAAAGGATACCTGTTGGAACAGGGAAACACAAGTTAATAACTACAATGTCACATGTACATAAAATCATTTGAGAAATTAAACAGGGGAAAAAAGAGAGCGAAGTGAGGAAAGGTGTGACAGATGAGGTCCCCCAGCAGTCTAAGCCTATAGCAGCTTAACTATGGGATGTTTCAGGATTACCTGAGCCATCCCTAACTATAAGCTTTGTCAAAAAGGAAAGTTTTAAGCCTAATCTTAAAAGTGACAAGCCTGTCTTTATGTCTTTAAGACAGGCTTGTAGTCTGACTCAGAACTGTCTGCTTTTAAATTCAGACAAAACTGAAGTTGTTCTCTTTGGACCTGAGTGCTTCAGGGAGAAATTGTCTAGTTATATAGTTACTCTAGATGGTATTTCCTTGGCTTCTAGTTCTACAGTGAGGAACAGTGAGGAGTTATTTTTGACCAGAATTTATCATTTGACGCACATATAAAACTGGTTTCTAGGACTGCCTTCTTTCACCTTCGTAATATTGCTAAAATCAGGAACATCCTGTCTCAGGGTGATGCAGAGAAACTAGTTCATGCATTTGTTACTTCAAGATTGGACTACTGTAATTCCTTATTATTGGGCTGTCCCACATATTCTCTGAAAAGCCTCCAGCTGATCCAAAATGCTGCAGCCAGAGTTCTGATGAGAACTAACAGGAGAGATCATGTTTCTCCAGTTTTAGCTTCTCTTCATTGGCTCCCTGTTAAATTCAGAATAGAATTTAAGATTCTTCTTCTCACATATAAAGTTCTTAATGACCGAGCTCCATCATATCTTAAAGATTGTAATTGTAAGGTATTTTCCTAACAGAGCACTTCGCTCCCAAACTGCAGGTTTACTTGTTGTTCCCAGAGTTTCTAAAAGTAGAATGGGAGGTAGAGCCTTCAGTTATCAGGCCCCTCTCTTGTGGAATAAGCTGCCAATAAATGTCCGGGAAGCAGACACCCTTTCCACTTTTAAGATTAGGCTTAAAACTTTCCTTTTCGATAAAGCTTATAGTTAGGGATGGCTCAGGTAATCCTGAAACATCCCGTAGTTAAGCTGCTATAGGCTTAGACTGCTGGGGGACCTCATCTGTCACACCTTTCCTCACTTTGCTCTCTTTTTCCCCCTGTTTAATTTCACAATTGATTTTATGTACATGTGACATTATTGTGGTTATTAACGTATGTTTCCCTGTTCCAACAGATATCCTTTGAATGGCGTTATGGTGTTTTTCCCCCCTCTTTTCCCTCTTTTCTGTCTTCTCAAACCCCAGCTGGTCGAGGCGGATGGCCACCCTTCCTGAGTCTGGTTCTGCCAGAGGTTTCTTCCTGTTAAAAGGGAGTCGTTCCTTTCCACAGTCGCCACAGGCACCCTCAGGACGGGAGATTGGACTGAAGACAAGTTTTGGTGCAATATGTTGGTTTCCTTAGCGAGGATATTGTTTTTTGAATTGGCTCCATATGAATGAATTGGATTATTTTGAAATTAATTAATTGGATTAAATTGGATTATGATTACAATTAACTGAATTCCAATTGGCTTGAATTGGACTATATTATTTAAGTGCCTTGAGATGACAATTGTTGTAATTTGGCGCTATATAAATAAAACTGATTTTAATTTAATTATTGGCCGTTTGCCTGTTACTGGTGACCTCTGGGGATATGATAGGCTGTTTCCGCACGTTGGGTCCGCCCATCTGTTAGCTAATTGGCTGTTCGTGTGTTTCTGACGGCTAGAACGAACTCCATGTGGACAGCTCCGTTCGATAGAAATTCACTTCAAAACTAAAGTTCCGTCTCACCCAGACGCGCGCATTGCGGTCACAAACACGAGACAACACACACACACTCACCATGGCAGAAGCACTGGGCCCAAGCGGTGAGTCTGCGTGCTAGTGGCACCACTAATCAAAAAATTTACTCCAAAAGCCACATTTGGAACTATTTTGGGTTTAAACAAGGCACAGACAGTAAAGCAATAGACATGGCCGTTCACTATGCAGGCGCTGCCACCAAGCTATAGGAGCCCAAGGAGACAACACATCCAACCTCATAAAACACCTGCAGTGTCGTCACCCAGATTTATATGTGGAATACCAGGTTAGTATTTCCTGTTTATTTTCTAATTGGCTAATATTACGCTATATACTTCGTGTATAGGCTGAAGAATGAAGAGTTAAAAGATGTTAAAGCACCTAGAAAATACATAAAAATATAGTTTTCACAGGGAATCAGTTCCTATTTATTGTATTTTGTCCTCTGTTTTATGTTGGAGAAAAAGCATTCTTGTCAAATATCCATCCATCCATCATCTGCCGCTTATCCGAGGGTCGGGTCGCGGGGGCAGCAGCTTGAGCAGAGAAACCCAGACGTCCCTGTCCCCGGCCACTTCCTCCAGCTCTTCCGGGGGGACCCCGAGGCGCTCCCAGGCCAGCCGAGAGACATAGTCTCTCCAACGTGTCCTGGGTCTTCCCCGGGGTCTCTTCCCAGTGGGACGTGCCCGGAACACCTCACCAGGGAGGTGTCCAGGGGGCATCCTAACCAGATGCCCGAGCCACCTCATCTGACTCCTCTCAATGCGGAGGAGCAGCGGTTCTACTCCGAGCCCCTCCCGGATGACTGAGCTTCTCACCCCATCTCTAAGGGAGAGCCCAGACACCCTGCGGAGGAAACCCATTTCGGAAGCTTGTATTCGCGATCTCGTTCCTTCGGTCACTACCCACAACTCGTGACCAGAGGTGAGGATGGGAACGTAGATTGACCAGTAAATAGAGATCTTCACAACGACGGGTCGGTGCAGAGCCCGCAACACTGCAGACGCCGCACTGATCCGCCCGTCAATCTCACGTTCCATTCGTCCCTCACTCGTGAACAAGACCCCGAGATACTTGAACTCCTCCACTTGGGGAAGGATCTCATTCCCGACCCGGAGAGAGCATTCCACCCACCATAGTCTCGGATTTGTCAAATTGATTTTTTTTAAAAGAGTGGATTTGTGATCCTAAGTCGATTATTTATGATATTATGTTTATCATGCACATAACAACATACGTAATTAATAAGTATTTATAACTTGTACAAATACATTGCAGTTCATGAAAATAATAATAAAAAAAGGCTGCAGTATCGCGATAATACCTGGAACCGTGATACTTTGTCTGGTATAGTATCGTGGTTACTTATTTTGGTATCGTGACAACTTCATAACTAATACAGGAATCCTACTGGGTCCCAGCTTGTTCTAAGAACAGCTATCAGTAGTAATACTACTATAGCAGGGACCCTGAAATTTTTGTTTTGAATTCTGCTGCTGCTCCTTGAACATTCTGCACATCCCTCTTGTGCCCTGCTCTGCCAGGACAGATGATGTAAGAGGAGGGGGTGCCCTTCGTTTCCTGGTAGATGGTGGTCGCTGGAGTCTTGGCTGGGATAGAGACATCCTTTGGAGACCTTGGTTGATGTGGAGTAAAGGGTCTGGTGAGGGGGGAGGGCTGGGGGATGTTTGCCTCGCTGTTGTGTCCTTCACCGTTATCTGTACAGTCATGTTTGGGTTTGCCGATCCATGGGCGATGCATGCATTTGATAACCATGTGTTCAGACCAAAAAGTTTGCTGAAAAGTTCAATTCCGTTACCCACAGTAGGACTGGGGCCTGAAATGGAGACGCGGTGTGCCCCATAGTGACACAGTCTCTCCAACAGCAGAGAAAAGTCTTTCTTCAGGATCTCAGAGCCAGTCTTCCTTCTCAGAATATCAAAAGACCCTGTGTGGACAATGATCCTCATGCTATCTGGATGTGTAGACAGAATGGTCTGCAAGATATCTATCAGTTCCCTGACTGATGTATCATAAAAAGTTATATATTCTGTCTTTGCCATTCTGACATACTGTGTTACAGAGTCACCAATTAGAATGGTATCCATTCCATTTTGTGTGGAAATGTCGATTGCTTCTGTAGTCCTCACCTTGGTTGTGGCATTTGGGCTTCTCCTAATGTTCTGGTTACCCCTTGGCTGAGTTTTGGGGCCATTTCTCCTGTTTTTATTATTTTTTGTATTACATTCATCATCGCACATTGTATTTGGAATCAACGGATCGTATCTATTATGCAAGGGTACTTCAGGTTTTTGGAGTGAGTGCTGGAGGTTTAGGTTTCATGCTGGGTTTACCTCTGCGACGGACAACATGAGACAACAAGGGGTTGATGATTTTGGTTTGTCACCAACGCTGTTCCAGTAAGAAATATCAGTCGGACCAGCTGGTTTGGGAGCTTCACCAGATATTCTAATGTAATTTGGACACATCCAGGGAAGTGTGTCGGCCAGGTCTGTAGTGTGAGGCTCCACATCAGCTGTTACCCCGTGTAGAAAGATCTGAGTTAGTCCTTTGGCACATGAAGGCTCCACAGCCTGCACAGGAGTAATAGAATCAATAAATTCCTCACTCACACGAATTTCTTGCAGTGTTTCAATCCTCTTCTCAAGCTGTGTTGTCCTCACAGAGTCGCTCACACTGCAGCTCACTGATAAGGCAAGGTTAGAAGACATTGTTCTATCTGATTCTCTTTGAAAACAGGAGGGCTATTACCCTCAAATATACACAATAAAATTATATCCAAGACTAGTGTAAATAAGTAGAATGATTTAAAAGTACTCTTCAGAAGCAGGAAGCAGTCCTAAACAAACTGACACATGATAAAAATGCCTGTGTGTGTTTTGATAGTATTTTACATCATTTAAACCTGTATGTAAATAAGATACATTTGTTGAGGAAAAAAATCACTGTGTATGTAATACCTTTTTTCTTTCTTCCAGGAACTTCTTCTGACTCATATTTTTGAAAGGCTTTGCTCCCGTTTGGAACACATTCTTAAACGTCTGCCTCTTGATCTGGACTTCTTAAACTTCGTTTGTTTTAAATGCTTTGTCCTCCCAAGTAACTAAGTTTGTCCAGCTATTTCAGAGGAACTAGCACATCTGCACAGACTTCTTAACTTAGAAAAAGATGGAAGTGTGACAGTGTGCAGTGATTGGTCCAGTGACTTTCAGCTGGGTTTGGACCACAGCCAATCGCTGCATGACAATGGCGTATAAAGGTGGTCTGCCTTTCATGGGGTTACACGTCATGGTGTCTTTCATTCCGCTCCGTGAAGTGACAGGTAGGCTGTCGGCAGCAGCTGTATTCGCTCTCATTTTGTCGATCCAATGCTCATTTAAGTGCTTTTGTGTTTTAGAATCTCACTTGGGTTGGGCTGTATGCTCCTCCACCTCCTCCTGTATTCAATGTCCGCTGCGGGTAGGTGCGCGACGTGCACATGTCTTCTGATACGGCGCTGCACGTGTAGCAACCGGTGTGCTTGTTAACAGGTGGCTCTCGTTGTAGCTTCAATTCCACCTATCCACACTGGTTGTCCGGAACGGCCTGACTGGTATGTAACACGGTGGCTTTGGCTCCCTCCCCCAGCCATGGTGAAGTGTTCATATCTGTTTTGTATTGCAGGGCAAATGAGAACCGTGCATAAGCAGTAGACCAGCTAACCTGCGGGGGACCACTGCTCCTTTGTCTTATTTTTGTTTTGTTTACGTTGCTTGGTTTCGTTTCGGTTTTTGTGTGCGTCGCTTAGGGTCTTCTGACTGGGTTAGGCCCCATTTTAACTGTGTATGAGAGACAGGCGGTACTCATATTTTGTTTGGATCCTAATTTGTCCATCTTTGTTTGTCAATTTGTTATTTTTCTTTTTTTGGTTAAGACATTTATCAGTGTGTTGTTGTTATTGTTATAGTTGGTTAAACTTAATTATTTTATTTTGGTACAGTTTTCTATTTTTTTTTTTAAATTTTTTTTTTTTAACCTGCTGTCCTTTTTTTTTCCATTGGACGGTCCATCATTGCAAGTCTACGCCCTGATTGGTTTTCCCCCGCAATTGTCTCAGCGTGAGTAAGGTTTTACCCTTTTTAAAAAGTAGATTGGAATAAATAAAATCCTATTTTGTATTCTGCCTCATTTGCAACAAACCCGAGGGCCTCCCTTTCTCTTATTTTTGGGTTGAAGATTTAAAATATTTCCCTGAGTGAAACTCCCAGGGTGGTGTTGTCTGGCAACATTAGAATCTTTAAACATCCCATGCTTTTTTTTTTCTTCTTGTTACGAATGTGCCCCACAGTGTAAGACACACTTTAAAAAAAAAAAATTGCAATTACATTCAAGAGAAGATATTCTAAGGTGTGCTTTGACCATTTCATGAATTGATGATTTCACAATTCTCCAGGATTAAGTGGCTTTGGAGAGACCTGTGGGTTGCTGTAACAAATCTATTATGACGTTCTCCACTACCTTGAAGAGGAGGGCTTTCTCAGCATTTTAAATGTTGACCACCTCTTCTGCTGCCACTATGTATTCTTGCCACGCCTGCAGGATGACCTGCATACGTTCTGGAGTGGTTGAGATAATCATCCAATAAGAACGGAAAGCAACATGACCCCTAACCAATTGTGGGTGTTGGGTCAGGCACATTATGCAGTTCCTGGACCAAATAACATGGAGGTATATGGAAATGTACCTCCATGTATATTTGCATATACCAACATCATAGATGGTGACGTTGGTTTGCTTGTTCTTTGATTTCTTTTGTTGTTCATTCATACTTGTAGGGTATGGAGATTCCACATATTGAATGGGAAGAGAGTGGGCTTTCTCACCAGGACCATTCAAACATCATTGTTCCCAACTTGGATTGCCCACTGACTGAACAAATGGCAGCTTTAAGAGGCGCAGTTGATCCAAAAGCTGCATCTCAGTCCTTCGGCTGTGATGTCTACATTGCAGCTGTTCAGTTTTGTGAATTTTATTTTATTTTATTTACCTCCGTGAAGGAAATTTTGAAAATGTCTCTTATAACCTGGAATTAATTTTTTTTCTTCAAATGTCACAACATATTTGGCATGAATTATTCTGCCACTGGTTTTAGTTGCATAGCGTACAAAAAGTAACTTTATGTACAAGACTTTCTTAAGTGAAAGCTAATGTGGGGAAATTTTGTTTATTACACTGTATTATTGCACAACTGTGACAGTAATGACAAAAGCAGTACAATAACATACTTTTGCATCTATGCTTTATTTCAAAACTGATTGGTTTGATGAAACATTTTAAACATCCAATATGAAAGGGATTTTGCACATTTCTTCTGCAAGCTGAGATTATCTTGGAAACTTTAAAAGATTTTTAAAAAAAAAATTTTATAGCAGCTTGTCAGGTTCACTGTAACTCCAGCTTTATTTAGTCACTGGTGTAATTGTAAAACAGAAACATGGTAAACTTTAAATATGTCAAACATGCACACTTTCTCAACATTACATCAAACAAATTAAGGTTAGAACCTACCCTGACTCAGCATTTATATGACTACTCATTTTCGGTTCATAGAACATTTTAAACAATTATTAACAAAAACCCAGTAAAACATCAAGCATCAAATGCTACAGCAGAATTATCAATGTAACATAACCTTGAGAACATGCAGGACCAAATCACACAGACCAAATCCTGTATCAGATGTGCTGATACAGGCATGGATGTCACTCTTAAAAGAAATGTAATCCTTTTAGTGCCATGGAATTCGCAAGGTCTCGTAGCAGGTGGCAGCTGCTACGAGCTGCTATCTACCTTAAACTATCTCCACAGAAAAACTTGGTAGAATCTCCCAACCAGTCCAGAATTTGACCAGATTCTTCAGCTCTGTTGTTGTTCCTATGAGAAACAATAATGCAAAATAAATAGCACCATCAAAAAAGAACATTACGTTTCAGTTTGCAAGTAAAAAGGAAATCAATAGCTCTTTATAGGATTACCAACTGTAATGCAGAGGTTTAAGGCTAGTTTTGCCAAACATGGACTTTAACAGTTGCAAAACCCTTTGCTGAGCTCAAAACAGCAAAGTCATCGTTGAACTATTCTACCCATAAGCAAAATATGTATAAAAATTTAATTCGAGAACTGCCAAATACAATGTTAATAGCACTCCCACACATCAGCAGTAAACTTACCATTTGCAATAAACTCTTTAAGATATCCTGAAATGCAGCATTTGGTTTCACCGGACATCGTCATCTTCATCATCATCATGATGATTCTGGCGAAGTTAAAAGTTGAAGAAGTACCTGTGTGGTGATGAAAGCGTTAAAAAAAAAAAAAAGATGTTAGGACATTTTTAACATCAATATACTGTTATCACTTCTGCGCTCAGTAGTTCCTCATCGACCACATTTACTTTCCAGAAAGCAAGACAATTAAAAAAAAAAAAAGGAAGCTTGTAGTACTGTACTTGGTAGGAGATGTTGACCAAGTACAAATTCTAATTAAAGTCATCTGATAGAAAAACTAACACGAGATATAGTGATGAATATTGTACCTCTGGAAAAATTCTGCCTGTTCCTTCACTTGGACAAAGCAAACCTACTGTGTCAGGCCGCTTGGTAAGCACTGTCCACGTTGGGGTTTCTATAAGAGATCGTCTCAGCTGTTTAATCTGTCTTGTGACACGCCCAATGACCTGTAAAAAAAAAAAAAGACAAATTAAGTGTAATATGAATGATGCATACTGCAAATACTAGAATACTGACAAGTAAAACTTCTAAACAAGTGTATAATGTTTACTTCTAATGGTGAATGAAGATTTCTCATCTGAGGTTCCCAAAAGAATAAGTTGACACAAAGGATATGATGTTTTATGACATTTTCACCTTGCAGATGATTTCCAACAAGTCCGGTACTTTAGCATTCAAACTGAAAGAAAAAAAACACTCTACAAAGACATCTCATAACTCAGTTTCATGATTTAGCCAACATAAAAATAGTTTCACTCACAGCATGGATCAACAGCTTCTCAAAAAGCCATTTTCGGTTGTCTGACAGGGAAGGAAAATCCCACGCATAGGCCATGTCCTGGACTCTTGCTCTTTCATCATCAAAGAGCTTTGCTTCACCTTCAAGCTTAAAAAGAAAAAAGGAAGGAAAAAAGTAATGTTAGATTTTATGCTGCACATGTAAAATGAAAATAAAAAATGATTGAGTAGATGGCTATAAAGTAACAGGATGTCTCACAGAGCATTACAAAATTATGCAAGAAATAAATTTCAAAATAACATACAAGCTTTATTGTCTCTCTAATGTCCAGGTCTGGGCAGTCTAGTGTAATTATTGCAGTTTCAGGGCAAGTAAGACATGTGGTATGCA
Organism: Leuresthes tenuis; assembly: GCF_036924035.1. Lineage (NCBI taxonomy): Eukaryota > Metazoa > Chordata > Actinopteri > Atheriniformes > Atherinopsidae > Leuresthes > Leuresthes tenuis. The sequence goes on from NW_027325358.1 coordinate 28,241,316, forward strand.
CATGGTATGTTGCATACCACCCATAATTGAGGCAACCCTAACCCTCAATCTCTTGAGCATGAGAGAAAAATAAGTCACGCCTGATTACAACTCACTGATTAAGTTGAATGCAGCATGTGCTTCCAAATTTTTATTGATATTCATTATGCAAACTGCTGTACAATAAATACTTGGGGAAGGAGGCATAATGTAATGTACATACCAAAATTAATGCAAAACCCAGATTTAAACTTTTCCATACATGTTGAGATGAAGAGTAGATGAAAAAGCAAGTTACTCCCTGTCCAATAGCAGAATCTCCAATAACAAAATGTTACGGTTTGAGAAATTTAACATACAATAAATATATGTAGTTCTGTAGTCAAAATGGGCAGTGAACGGTAAATATACCTTCAAGTCTGCAATTCAGGGGACGAGCCCATTCCATTTTAGGCCGCTTGTAGAAAGAGATAAGAGCCAAGTCTTTCTCATGTCCATGCTCAGAAGTAATGGACTTTCCATTTCATGAATATGGAGACAATTATCTGTGCATGCAGTCACTGATGGTTAGCCAGCCTTTAAAAACAAACAAACAAAAAGTTGGTTGATTTAAATCACATCAAGCATCAAGCCTTACTTAAAGGTGTATAAATACTACTGGTGAATTATTTTACTTCACACAGTGTATAATGCACAACAATGTATGGTATATAGCTGTGGTTCTCTTCGGTGTAAGTATCACTGGTGGTATACACATTGCATGTAGTGGTACATAGAAAATGACTTGATATTTTCCAACTAACAAGTTGAGTTCAACTCATGGCTAACTGTTAAAAATAAGGATTTGTAGTAACCCGAAAGCCTTTAAAAAAATGGTGGGGGTGGGAGTAGTAACTGTTTTGCAGTTTTAACTACCATATTTCTGAGGTGGTAGGTGGTGTGGAACATTTGACAACCACTGGTGTAAGTCAACAGAAAGCCATGAATTGTGACTATAGCATTCCCATCTTTCAATAACTGCTAACCCTGAGCTACACCTACCATCACTGACTGTTGGAAAAGTTCCAGATGGTCCTGACATTGCTGCATGTTCCTCCTCACCTCACTGACAGTACCTTCATGCTTTCCCTCAGTTCCTGCACTACTCACATCAATACTTGGTGTTACACTTCCAAAACATAGGTTTAACCATGAGAGAAAAATCTCAGAATTAAAAGTTAAATGCTTAATTTAATGCTTAGTTTAATGTTGATTAAATGAGCTGAGCCAGAAGGCGAAGCTCTCTATTTACTGGTCAATCTACGTTCCCATCCTCACCTATGGTCACGAGTTGTGGGTAGTGACCGAAAGAACGAGATCGCGAATACAAGCGGCCGAAATGGGTTTCCTCCGCAGGGTGCCTGGGCTCTCCCTTAGAGATAGTGTGAGAAGCTCAGTCATCCGGGAGGGGCTCGGAGTAGAACCGCTGCTCCTCCGCATTGAGAGGAGTCAGATGAGGTGGCTCGGGCATCTGGTTAGGATGCCCCCTGGACGCCTCCCTGGTGAGGTGTTCCGGGCACGTCCCACTGGGAGGAGACCCCGGGGAAGACCCAGGACAAGTTGTAGAGACTACGTCTCTCGGCTGGCCTGAGAACGCCTCGGGGTCCCCCCATAAGAGCTGGAGGAAGTGGCCGGGGACAGGGACGTCTGGGTTTCTCTGTTAAAGCTGCTGCCCCTGCGACCCGACCCTTGGATAAGCAGATGATGGATGGATAAAAGTTTAATGAATACCTTTCTCCACATGAAGCAGCATGTACCTCAATTAAGTCAGTGGAAAACATTTCTGAGCACACAGGACATTGCTGCAATGCTGCAGAGAAATCAAAAGTTACAAGTGTTCTTTCAAACAACCAGATTCTCCATTTACTAAAATAATAGAATGTGCTTACAAAGCTTAGAAATAATTCTTACATTCCGTCATCACTGTTTCACTGATATCCACACCTGCAGGGTCATCAGGAACAGTACAAGACTTGATATGTTCTGTGAGGAGTTGTAAAGGAACTGCTGCTCCACATTTCAGATAAGTGGCTTTTGGCATGTTGCTGAATGCTTCATCGGTTAGATGTACAGGATCTATACTGAGCTCTTCTTGGATCGAGGCAATGAACAGAGTTTTACCCCAACCTTTGTTTGCACATTTTAAGATCCTGCCTGTGGAGCCAGTATCATCGGGAGCCACGAGAGAGAGTTTTCGGCTCCTCCATCCACCTGTAGAAAACATTGCAGGGTGAGATTAGGTAACAAAAAATTTAATAATTGATTAGGTATACATTAGAGTACTTTTAATAAAAGCAACTTTGTTTCTGGTATGACTACTATCCAAACAAAGAAATAATCTAAATCAGTCATGAAGAACTGAACAGACAAAACTTGTTAGACTTCAAGTACTGTACTTTCTGTACTATAAGTCTCACCTGAGTATAAGTTGCATCAGTCATAAAATTCGTCATAAAGAGGAAATTTTTTAATTTTATTTAGAAATTCATTTCAGAAAAAACAAAACCAAGAACAGACATTCAATCTGGAAAACAAGTTATTCATCCAGGTTCATGTGAGATAAAATGAATTCACATTTAAAAACATGTTCAATGGTATATATTTTGACATATATAAGTCACGTCTGATTACAACTCGCAGGAGCAGCCAAACTCTGAATAGAAGCGTGTTTGAAAAATACGGTACGCTTACTAATCTAATCTGTATAATATGCAAATTAACAATAAATATTTTCAAAAGTTGAGAAAACATACAGCTCTGAGAGCAAATTGAAACTTTATTGTTCCCACCTCCAGACTTATACAGAAGCCAACCACCGGTAACTGTCCCCAGTTTTGGGAACAAAATCTTGAGGGCGTCACATAGCTGCAAATAAGTAAATAAATGTAGGAATTACTTACTGAGAAACACATGCAAGTAATAAATGGGTATAAGCACTAAATAGTTGCATCAAAGTTAGTGTTCTTTGATGACAAGCTTGCAAATTTTTAAGAGAAAAAAAATCCAGAAACAGCTCAATACACGTAATTTAATTTAACCAAATCTCAGGGGCTGTGCAAGACAAAACTTACAAACAGGCAAACAAAAATGTGAATACAGACAGTGTTTATGCCTTAGAGGAGGTTGGAGCAGTAAAGAGCAGTGTTTTGATTCTATGGACTACTTTTCCAGGTGCACTCTGAATATTATACATGCATACATTCTCCAAATGACATTACATCCAAATTTTGCAAGTTTGCAAGACTTTACTAGGGAAAACATAATTGTGTGATGTTTAATGTGTTTTTACATGAAACCAATCTGAGATGTGTGAGTGCACTACATAACAATTTATTACCTCTTCACGGATAGCCCCCTGCCTGCATGGGGCTATCCGCTCCTCTTCTTTTGGAGTTTTCTCATACTGCTTTGGCAGCAAATAAAAGGCTACTTCCAATGGTTTAATTTTCTTTGCAGGGATAGGATTTGCTGCAGGAAAACGCCGCTTTCCTCTGCCCCTGGCAAACAAACCTGAAAGACCTGTTGAAAATAAAACTGCAAAGATGCATATTACATAACCCAGATATTTATTTTATATTACTATTGAAAACAACACTGTTATGAGACGTGTATTGAAGTCATATGATGTAGATAAACAAACAGTACCAGTCAAAAGTCTGGACACATTTACTCATTCAAAGTGAGAGAGTTCATGTGTCTAGACTTTCATTAGTATTTTTTATGCCACAATAATTTAGAAACAACAAACTATTGGGTTATACAGTGGTGTGATCGTGGTTAGTATGACCACCTCACAGAAAATAAATAAATAAATAAAAAAAATTCCAGTTTCAACCTTGGCAGGTACAATTCAGTGTGCAGTGTGCATGTTCTCTCCCAGTACTCGGACTTCCTCCTCCTATTGTTACTTTTTTTCTCACTTAATTGTGTTACTAATTGTCAAAATCAATGTGAGTTTTACATTCACTTGTTCTCTACCAGCTGTCACGTGACAGGGCTGAACGGTCGTTCTCGTTCGTTAATTTGTCACGTGACAGCTACTGAGTCAGTGTCGGGCTTTAAACAACAATGGCAGGGAGGATACAGACACAAGTCACCTTATTGTGTATTTGCTTTCCCAGGTTTTCACATGGTTTGAATTGTTTGTGGCATTTTGTGTATTGTATTTTGTTAGCTCAGCTGAAGCAAACTATGTTTCCTTCAGTGTTAACTGTTTAGAACCATGGCCTTTTGTGCAACGCCCACAGTAGGGTTACAGCGCCACCTGCTGGAAAAATGAACGAAATGAATCGTTCAAAGATTCGTTCAATTTACTGTTCAAGAGTAAATTATCCGATTCAGCCAAAAGAGTCAAAGTTCCCAACACTACAGTAAACGCCGAGCTGACTGGACAATAGTCCGCCTGACTACACTATCACAAATACACAGAAAAACAACAAAATATGATTTCTACAAATACTTAGATCTTAAATTAAAAAATGAGATGAGTAAACGTTATTATTTTTTAAACCCGTGCAAGCATGATTTAAGAAGATGGATATTTCCTAGTTAATCGTGCTTGGTCTTTATTTTTACTGTCCATGGCATGACGTTAGCTTTCCTAGCGAAACTAGCTAGCAAAGGTTGAATGACTAAACGCCACATATTTAAGTTACAAGTGGATGCGATCTATTAAACTACGTTAATGAGAACTGCTTCCGGTATTGACTATAATTTTCATCGAACAACAATGACATATCAGAAGATTTAAAATGTTAAATACTCATGAGGTTGCAATTGTTCTTTGGAGTCAGCGGCTGCGCTGATCAGAATTGTGTTTATGCAGTCATAGCATGTTCTGATAAAGAACGCTTTTTGGAGCCAGAGCAGATCTCAGATCTGCAGATCTCATTGGCCTCGTTTTTAAACAAACAACACGTAGGCTAAATAATTTTTTTTTTAAAAAAAGAAATAAAACAGAACATGATCAAATTAAGAAAATAAATAAAGTTACCCTATTACGATAGTTCTTTTTCATAATTGGGGCCTTGTAAGTTCCATCCATCCCATCCATCCATCATCTGCCGCTTATCCGGGGGTCGGGTCGCGGGGGCAGCAGCTTGAGCAGAGAAACCCAGACGTCTCTGTCCCCGGCCACTTCTTCCAGCTCTTCCGGGGGGACCCCGAGGCGTTCCCAGGCCAGCCGAGAGACATAGTCTCTCCAGCGTGTCCTGGGTCTTCCCCGGGGTCTCCTCCCAGTGGGACGTGCCCGGAACACCTCCCCAGGGAGGCGCCCAGGGGGCATCCTAACCAGATGCCCGAGCCACCTCATCTGACTCCTCTCAATGCGGAGGAGCAGCGGTTCTACTCCGAGCCCCTCCCGGATGACTGAGCTTCTCACCCTATCTCTAAGGGAGAGCCCAGACACCCTGCGGAGGAAACCCATTTCGGCCGCTTGTATTCGCGATCTTGTTCTTTCGGTCACTACCCACAACTCGTGACCATAGGTGAGGATGGGAACGTAGATTGACCAGTAAGTAGAGAGCTTCGCCTTCTGGCTCAGCTCCCTCTTCACAACGACGGGTCGGTGCAGAGCCCGCAACACTGCAGACGCCGCACCGATCCGCCCGTCAATCTCCCGCTCCATTCGTCCCTCACTCGTGAACAAGACCCCGAGATACTTGAACTCCTCCACTTGGGGAAGGATCTCATTCCCGACCCGGAGAGAGCATTCCACCCTTTTCCGGCTGAGAACCATAGTCTCGGATTTGGAGGTGCTGATTCTCATCCCAGCCGCTTCACACTCGGCTGCGAATCGCTCCAGTGAGAGCTGAAGGTCACGGCCTGACGACGCTAACAGAACCACATCATCTGCAAAAAGCAGAGACCCGATTCTGAGGTCGCCAAATCGGACACCCTCAACGCCCTGGCTGCGCCTAGAAATTCTGTCCATAAAAGTTAGGAACAGAATCGGTGACAAAGGGCAGCCCTGACGGAGTCCAACTCTCACCGGAAACGTATCCGCCTTGTAAGTTCGTCATTGTAAATAAACCCCCTTCATATTGTTTGCCAGCTCAAATCTGATTTTATTGCAGTTCTTAGAGTAATTAGAAATGGCTGCACTTGTAAAGGTTCTTGCAATTGAGTTAGCGATTATAGGGTAGTAGCCTACATTATATTAAGTCCCATGAACATGAGTCCTTTCCTTCACAATGTAAATGTAAATGTATGTAAATGTACTTCATTAATACAGCCCTTTACAACAATCCATTTCGGTGTATCAAAGTGCTTTACAGCAGATAATAAATAAAGAAAATAATAAGTAAAAAACAGAAGAACAGTAAAAGCAATAAAATACAACAAAATCGAACAAGATAAAATAAAAGTGCTTATCATTAAGGTAACAATTTTAAATTTGTGAAAGAAACTTAAATTGTGATTAAGGGTTTTAGTTTTGGATTACTTACCAACTCGTTTAAAGGTATTTCATTTTATGAGAGGTGTGTCACCTTATGTCAGCATTTAGATCCGCTGTTCATTGGCGGAAAGATGTCTTTATTCTATTTTCGAACAACAGGCCCCAGGGTGTAGAAAGCCCCTAATAACATTGTTATTATAACAACAACACGGCAGCTCTGAACTAACAGTGCAATCGGACGCATTCATTCATTCATTTGTCTTAAAGTATTGGTGAAATAAAGACGGATAATGCCTTATTTATAGGCTGTATTGTCTATGCCCTGTTCACGCCGGTTATATGGATATATGCAGATCTCGAGTGATCTAAATAGTGTCCAAAGGATGCCAGTTGAAGGCACGGTACATGTGCGACAGAATGGAACTGTCATTAAAACCATGATTTTAATGTACATTTTCATTACACGATGTCCAATTTATATTTTGTAACCTATCAAAATTCAACTTGCGTTGTGGGTGACCACCACTGGGTCTTTCCCTGTAAGCTTCTGCTCCACCGTAGCCTTCTGTACGACTTCTGCCATGTTAGCTATGTGACGTCCGAGTCTTACACACTCGAGTCTGGAGAACGTAGGACTGCAGTTCCCATTCGTGAATAAAATAAGCAGTGACAAAGGCCTCTGTGGCCCTGGAAGTCCACTTATCACACGTAAGTGCAACTCTCTCAGCAGACTGAAGTGCATTCTTCTTCCTGCTCTCAACGAAGGCAGACGCATATATCTTCTCTCCCCTATCTTCCTTCTCCCTTATCTTCCCTGCTTGTTTCTCACGTCTTGTCTCAACGTTTGGTGCCTCTCTCCGCATTGCTCTCAAAATTTAAAATCATGGAATTAGTAAACTGGTCTGTCAATGCAATTGACAGAATTTTCTCGACGAGAAGCTTGGGAACCTGTCTGCCCTGACGGAACGTTCGCCGCTGGTTACATGAGGGACTCATGGGGAAGTGGAGGGTAATGTGCCTGGCGATTCTTTCCGTTGAGGACATCGAGGATCTTTACATATTCGGAACCATGATAACCGGCTATCTGTTGATTGGATTAGGCATTGCCCTGGTGTATCGGAAATTTTGACGGAGACAGCTGTCCAAAGGCCCTTTAAGCTGCCTGACATGAGTGAAGCAGTGGGCAGAGCTGTTGGCGCTCAGACTGTAGTCATTAACCGCAACTTGGAAAACATCTTGGAGAAGCTTTTGACTTTGCAAAGGCGAATGGATTGATTTGGTGATCAGAATGGACAAACAGAGTAAGTTGTGTCCATTGAAATGTGACTACTCGCCCTAAACCAACAATCATAATCTAACCTGCATTCCAGCCCTACGTGGCATGGAATGCAGGACCACTGCTGAAATAACTCCCCTTGAGATCGCTGCAGTGAGACACTCTGAATGCCTTTTCCTCTCAACCGCTGTTTGCTTTTTCACAAGAGCAGAGAAGAGCGCACCGTTCCCAGCGGCACTGCAGTACCGGGTCGATGCTTGGAGTGAACGGAGCCAGCTCCTTTTTCAACTCCTATTCCTAAAAATCCATTTAATATGTAGTCCTCGTATAGAGGACATATCAGATATTAAACTGATAAGAACAGATACTACACTTGATCTTAGCCAAAAGGCAGAGAAGCGATAACTGGTTCACGTCCGAGGGCCCTTCCTGGCACAATGCGCAAATGTAGCGGTGTTCTTTTTATGGCCATAGGTGGCCAGAGTGTCACTTTGCACCTCCGCCCACCCGCTGCACTGAGCACTCTTCAGCCCTTTTAAATGGTATAACTTTGCACTCCCGCACGCTCCAGCGAGCACCATTCAAGCAACAACTTTGTACTCCAGCTTCGAACATCGGCACAGTCGCAACAAGTAAGGCGACTCTACTCAGAGAAGTCACTCTGCACAGTAACAAGATTTCTTTTGCACTGACAGAAAGGCCTTCACCCGCAAAGATAAAGCCTGCCAAAAATAGAAACAACTCATGAGTGCTGCTCTCCACGGAAGTGTTTAGTAAAAGGCGAAAGACTTGTACGTTATGAAGAGAAACCAGAGTACGATTATCCGTCACTGCGGGAGCAGGGCATCAGGCTAGTTGGCATAGCCACCTTCCCCATGGTGAGCTTTGCTTGGTTGAGACACTTGCTCCCCCCCCTTGCTCCTCGGCTGACCAAGTAGGAACAATCGGGCCCTATTCGATGGCTGCCTTGTCTTTTACTCTGTGCAAAAGACAAGGCAGCCACAAACACCACGGGAGCACCGTATTGAGGCTTTGTTCTGACTGCTCATCTGGTGTCGCGTTTCTTTCAAGCAATTCTCCCGGTTAGCCCGCACTCGGCTTGCTCCCAGAGCCGTGTTAAAGTCTACTTCGCATTCACTCTCTTTTCTCAGCAGACTCTTGGGATTTTAACTATAAAATGAATTCCTTCACTCAAACTATGTTAAAACTGCTTTGTCCTTCATCATATTTACCATGTCTAGAAAGATTTAAACAAAAAAAACAACTTACTTTGTACTTTGCAGTAAAAGAAAGAGCAAATCTAAAGTTTCAGGAATCCGAGAATAAGCTTACTTTCATGTAAGGCAGATGTCAAATTCACCAAAATAGGATCTAAGGGTATTCGGTCAATCGAGCTGTAGCAGCTTCGGTAAAAGAGTGTAAGTTGAAGAGTTTGTGATTAAAGGTGTGCGCACACATAGTGAGCTGTAGGAAAATAGGCAGGGAGCAATGCCGGCTGGGGTATATGTTCTTTGACTGTTTGACTTGAATGTGTTGTGTAAGTGTCCTGTTGAATGTTACATGTTTGGGCTTTGACACGCTTCACTGTGGTTGTTAACTGTGTGGTGTGTCCTGAAATCTTGCCCAAGGACCCCTACTGGAGATAGTACCTTTCATGCAGGGGATTTGAACCCAGATCTACCACTACACTATCCAGTCCCCCAACACAAGAAGTATCCTTATTGATAATAGATAAACTAATTCATAGTGATAGAACAGTAGATGAACAGGTGCCTGCACATGTCTCACGAAAATAAAATGGGTGTATGATTGCTGACGGCAGAGCAATACTGCCAAACTTATGAGTTATTGTGGCAAACTTGATTCAGTGTCTTGACGTGTATACGCTGTTTCGCTGACTTGATTGTCACAAGAAACAAAGTGTGTTTGATAAGATCCGACCATTTTATTACGGGAGGATCAGTATGTATGGATTCTGATGTGACTGATAAACCCATTCGTATCTTAAGCATAATCTAATACGTGAGACAACGCCCTGGCACACAATCAAAAAAAAAAAAGAGAGGGCGGTTTTGTGTCCCCACAGTCCATAATGTAGAAAAGAGAGAAAAAAGCCTTTCTGATTTGGTGTGTGTGCTCACAGTGCAGAGTGTAGAGAAAAGAGAGAAAAGAAAGCCGTTTTGGTGTCACGGGTGTTGTGACTTACACACACACATTTCTGAATTGAGAAAGGAAATTATTTTAGAGGAAGCACTAGAGTTTAGATCCCACATTTGTTGATTCATTTATTTTTTCTTTTAATCAGTTTTAAAGTGAATACTAACTGAGAAATGAAAAAGGTGAAGAGTTTAGAAGCTTGGTTCAAGAGCTAAAACTTGGTTTATGATCAGCTGAGTCTCTAAACAGAACAGCAAAGGGCTTCATCGAACATTTAAAAAAGATTCAGATTGTTAGAATATCCAGAATTTATAGGAATGGTGGTGATTACTCTTATTTTCTAGAATGGAAATAACTGCACCATGTCTGTTTTATGAATTTAAGGGGCTAAAAAGTTTTGTTCTCGTTTTTCTATGATTAACCGAACGTATGTGAGAGTCAAACAGACAGAAGGGTTACGGCCGAGCGCTGTACCTTCCAAAAAAGATGAGACAGGCTGGACCCGTGCCATACTAGTTAAGACCTGCCTGTGGATAACAGGTTCTTTAAACTCTCACACACACAAACTCACACACACGTTCGCACACATACACCCATACACACACACATTCTTGAGCTTGCTGCAAGATTAAACCTTTGCATTAACTGACTCCAGCAACTCTGAGTCTCATTGAGAGAATTTTCTCAACAATTTGGTCCTCAAACCAGATCTCGACGTTTTTTCCGCCGTCCAGGGTTGGAGCTGAAACCGTGCACGGGGGAGTCCAGTACTTCTAATGAAAGACACCCTGCTGAATTGCGGTAATTAGGGGCCAGTGTCCACTGAAAGGGGGAAAAAGTGACGAGATCGTACTTTTGAATCAATGGCCAGAAGCCATTGGCAGTGCAGGCATCAACAATTATGGTGTTATTTCACCCATTAACACTTAAGGTACCTCATGCAGTGGCTGTGATATGGTTTCTTAACAAAATATCTTTACCAGACATCTCTCCTACATAACTGTTCTTCTTTCACAGCCACACCTTGTTGTCGAGAGATGTGCTACACTTAATCCATCCACACTGCTACCTACCCCACAGATGGAAAGCCTCATGATTGCATGTCAGAAATAACCATCAGTGTTTTACCCAGGCCAGACTTAACTGATAAACGTTATGAAAATGCAGAAATAACTATATTTATTCGACAGGTCAAGCAAAAAACCCTGATGGCACAAATGCTACAGGATTTGCAGTAGTAACAGAAACTGAAGTTTTCTTAAAACAACCACTACCAAAAAATTACTCTGTTCAAGCAGTCGAATTGGTAGCTTTAACTGAAGCTTGTAAATTAAATAACAAAAAGGTTGTTAACGTTTACACTGACAGTCAGTATGCCTTCTCAACTGTACATGTGTTAACACAGCATTGGAAAAACAGGTATGTTGACATCCACAGCTAAATGTATAAACTACAAATATTTTAGCATTATTAGATGTTATTCAATTGCCATCTACAATAGACTCGTATGAATGACCGGAAGGAAAACCAAAGAATTTGTTTAAATATGCTGCAGTATTGAGCCACGGACCATGTCATGTCTCAACAGGAGGGATGGAAGCAATAATGAACAAGGTTTTTACAGCATATGGTTTTACTAATTATTGAAAAAAATTTTTAGAATAAATAAATGAATAAAGTTTTGTCTAGCAGGTCAAATATGTGCAAAATACAATCCACAGGGCAATCTAAGACCAAAACGAAGATAATTCCCTAAGCCAGTGTATCTTTTTCAACATATTTGTTTGGATTTCATTATTTCATTATTGTGTAGATTTCATTGAACTAAATTAATGTTAAGGGAAACGATTCTGCTCGGTGACAACAGAGGTTTTTACCAAATGGACTGAAATATTTCCATGTGCACAAGCAGATGCACTCTCAGTAGCAAAAGCACGGGTAAAATAAATCATTTCTAGATTTGAAATTCCTGAAAAGATCTTCAGTGATAATTTGGCACACTTTGTAAACAATGTCATCTCACTGATGGCAAAGAACTTAAAATAGACCTTAGAAACCACTGTGCATATCATCCACAATCAGCAGGTTTTGTGGAGAGACACAATGGAATAATTAAGTCAAGACTGAAAAAAATCATGGAAGAAATGGGAAATATTGGGTTTACTGTTTACCATCCTAAAAATGCATCCTCCAACTAGCACAAGATGAACTCCATTTGAGAAAAGGTATGGAAGACCATTTGTACTCCCACAGTCAAAACACAGTCATCAACTGACATGATGAAGAAAAAAAGAAAAAGAGAAGAAACCTTAGCAGAATACAAATATTAACAAGTAGAGAGATCTCTTCTGTTTAGTCTGTTCCAGGTGAACCGGTGAAGGAATCTCTGAAGACAGTAAAACCCGGGGACTGGATCATCATCAAAGTGATAAAGAAAAAGAACTGGTCCAGCCCAATGGGGGGAAGGTCCATTTCAGGTACTACTTACATCACCCACAGCAGCTGAAGGACTTCTTGGATTCACTTATCACATTGTACCACGACCTTCAGAAGTAGGGAAAGATTAGTTACCCACCACTGTTTTCTGAGGCAAAAGTCTGACTACAAAGGGGAATTCTCTCAACAGGAGGGGGTTCATCTCAACCTCAGTGAAGAAAACAACGGCTAACATGAGAACATAGGGTGTGACTAAAATAATGGATGGACAAAGGCCGTGGCATCCATTCAGATTACCAGGATTTTGTGGGTTAAGAGGAACCAGCTGTGTATTATTAATCATTACTCTTATTATAGTATTCCCAATTTTATGGTATGAAGCATGGATTAGCAGAAATAAAGATGATGCAGGACAGAGTACCACCACTGTCCCCTTGACATAGAAAGTGCCACACTAGTAATAACATTTATTTAAAGTTGGAGATAAATGGAGAAAATAATGTCATATACAATAGCTGAGACAGAAAAAACCAAAAACTTTTGAAGACACGATTAAAACAACATTTAGAACATACAATAAGCTTAAAAGGAGTGACAAAGCTGCGACTGCAAAGGCATAGAAGTCTAATTAAAAACAGGAGCAGTAGGACAGACTTTTCTGAAATCTGAGTAAGCTCTGGGAATCAAATTTAGATAATGATCAGACTTGGCCTTTCTTATTTCTGCTGTACATTTATTTCTAAGCTTCCTAAAAGCAAGGCAATGACCCGGGTCCCTCATATGCCCAGCTAGCATCCAAGGTTTATTTATTTTTTAAGTAAAGAAGACAGTTCTGCCGAAAGCCAGGGACTAGACCTGTTCTAAGTTCTATACTTTTTAAAAGGGGCGTGTTTATCAACTATGAAATTAGAAGATTTACAAAAATGGTCAAGTGCTAGATCTTCATCTGTGATTTTAACAGTGTCATGAGTATAACTATTCAACAGATCAGTTAAAAAAAAGCCTGCTCATGGAGATGTTTCAGGATCTGGATACCAAGCGTGGACCTAATGTTTTTATTTTTGCAATTCTGATACAGGCTATTGAGCAGTGATAACTAACACCAAGTTCAGATACTGCGGATTTTCTACCTTTGATTTGTTAAGATTGAGCCAATCAGGGACAACCTTGAAGGATCTCTTAAGTTTGGTTTTGTAGGATCAGTAATTACCTGAGAAAGGTTGGTATTGGTACACACCTTTTTTAAATGATCAGAGGCAGAGTTCAACTTGTTTAAATTAAAATTGCCACACAGAGATTGGGTTTAGGCCACATGCACACAGAATGACATCAACAAATATAAGAAATATTAAACATTTACACATAGATTTTTGAATACATGTAGAGGAATGATACTTTGAAATGTGCTCATTGCGGAGTTATGATCAGTTGAGTAATGAAGGTTGAACTATTCTGGGAAAGAGGTTCTATTCCCAGCATCATGATAGACACTCCTGATATAGAAGATTTCGCTAACGCATTGGAATTGTTTTACTATTTTCATATGCATGTGCAATGAAGAATTGCTTGCTGCTGATAAATGCAAAGAAGAACAGCTTACACATAGATGCTCACATATAGGCTGCTGAATGCAATGAAGACCTGCTTATCCAGTAAAGTTCAATGTCAATGTGTAATATTCAATTAGGATTTGCAAAACAGTGAAGTTAAACAATGAATGGGTCCATAGTCGGTATGAGAAGACTACAGGAATATTTACCTGGGGATAGAAAATGGGGAATACTTGTTTTAAAGCAAACAAGGAATTAGATGGGAAAAATACATGTTTTAACGGGACCCAGACAATATTAAATACTCAGACAGATGGGAGAAGAAGTGTAGTTTTGTAGGAAATTACTAAATTATTACATAAAATTAGTGAAATCAATTGAAGAATGCCTTTCTGAAGAGCTGTTTACCACAGATGAGCAGCTTTGCGACCAAGCACATTGTAGATCGCTTTACTGCCAAAATGATCTAATTTAATGGATTGCTTTAGACATGCATAACAGCATTTTAAGAACAAAGAGAGAAACAAAAAGGGACAACGCTTCATGGTGGAAGGTGATGTATAAATAACTGTGTATATGATGAAGGAGAGACCATTTGAGCAGCACAGCCATTTCGCAGCACAGGGACAGCAGTCCAAGTTAAAGGATCTCCCACGTTTTTGTAGAGGTCCTCCGGGATGGGGTGGGGCGGGATGGGTACCTTCTGGGGTTACAGTAGCTCCCGGAATATGGTCGTTGCAGGCCCCGAGCCTGGTGGACATCAGCCCCTCCTGCCCTGGGTTGGCTCCCAGGTAGCGGGGATGCCTATTGCAGCCAGTCCCTGGCTGCCCTCTCCGGGGGAGAGTAGCTCCCCCGGTGTATATCCCCATACCCCTCTACCTTCTGGCTCCTGTACACAGCACACACTCACACATGAAGGGTTTTGGGGGCGTGTGTGTTCGGTGGGGTGTAGTGGATGGGGCCACGTAGGTGGTCCCCTTTGGTTGCACTCTGCAGTTCCCCGCCCCTGTTTTAATTACACCTTAGACATTACTACTTATCAAACACACTCACACATACACACTAGGTCTTGGGGGGTGGTTATACTGAGTGGCATCTGGTGGGCGGGGATCTTTGGGTATGTAGGCTGCCCAGAGGGCCACGCTCCCAGTTCTACAAGTTTGGCTGCCCCTCAATTTTAATCGCTCACTATTAGAAAATATTGAAGAGCCAGAAGGGTGAGGGGAGGGGTCTTCTTCCCACACCCCTGCTTCCTGGTTGCTGCTCGGGGCGGGAGGGGCCAAGAGGATTAATTAATTGTTCTGCTGGTTCGGGGTCTGTGGTGGCTGGGGGGCTGCTGGTCCCCTGGTGTGCCCGCTGCGCTACACCCCAGCGGAGTTGAGGGAGGGAGGACGTGTAGATGTATGGGACGTGAAAGTGTGTGTGGTGATGATTGGGCCTGGATCTGGGACTTGCTGTCGCCTGGCCTGCTTGTGCTTCTCCCGATGGGGGGGCGGTGTTGCCTCTCCCCGCTGCTCGCGACTTCACCCACCTGTGGGCATGTCTTGACTCCCAGGGCACTTGGCCAGGGGACTGGGGCAGGCGCTGACCCACTGTGTGGCTGTCTGGGGCGCTTGGCCCTCCTGGGTATTGGTTTGGGCCTCTGCCGGGGGGTTTGGGGGCGCTCGGGCTCCCGGGGCCCGGGTCCAGTGCACGGCCCATGCCTGGGCGACTGGGGCCTGGCGGGGTCGGTGGGCTGTTGCCCCTGGCTCCCGGAGGGCCTCTGCCCTATGCTTATGGGGGCTCTGTCCGGGGGCTTCCTCTGCAGTCTTCTGGGTGGATGCGTGGTCGTCCCTGTGGTGGGCTTCCTGGGTTCTGTGCTCCGTGGGGGCTGCTGGTGGCCTGGGTCTTGTGGCCCTCTCTAGCTGCTTCTGATTGCTGGGGGGGGGGCTGTGGATTGTGGCTCTATACACTTATACACTCATAACTAAGCACGGTTACCATGTAGGTCCTGTGCCATGGGTGTTGCATGTTCTCATACACACACACACACACATTTATTAGCCCAGTAGCATGGTCGCTAAGCAGTTGATGTATTATCATATCGTCTCAGGTCATCTATATCCACAGCTGTGTTGTTTGCGATTACCGCTTCTTGTGCTTGTTTTTGTTTGTTTGTGTGTTTGTTTTTTCACTGCTTGTCTGCTTTCAGGTGCTCCTGGTGGCGCTAAGGCTGTATTCCCCTCAGAGGCCATGAATTGTTGTCTGTTTTGTTTTTTACAGGTGTAGCAGTTGGTTGTCTGGTTTTTGTTTCTATTTTTGTTCTGTTTCCCCTTCTTTCCTCTTCTTCTTTCCTTGTCCTCCGGTCTGGTTCAGTTCCATTACATGTCATATATTGTAAACAGAAACAAATAAATGGGCATCAAGGGGAGCTTTACATTTATAAAACTTCCCTTGGCAAAGCCAATCTGTTTGGCATCAAAGGTATTCAGACTACAATTCTGCTGCCATAATGCTGAACAGGACAAGGGAAAAAAAAAAAAAAGGATCTCCCACGTGGTATCACCTGTCACACTGTGTCAAGGCATCAAAAGAAGAAAAAATCACCAAACTCAAGGACAAAGAGACGAAGACTCCGGTGAACGAAGAGAGAGGACTGACAAACCAGAAATACAAAAGGATGCTCGATATCAAGATCCAGAGGAAGAGGCTAACAATGCCACGAACACGATGCTGGGAATGATGCCAGCAATGAACAGAGAAGAAGATTCAGTGTCATCAATCTGCAACACGTGCCTCTAATGAGGGGGTGAATATAGAATCCTCAACGATTACAACGTCTCTGGGAACTGTGACAACAACAAGGTTTAAACCATTTTGATATATATTGTAACCTATTGGCTAAGGAATAGTGCTGAAAATGAGGTAAATCTAATCCACCACTGTCCTTGGTCTTCTGTAGGGTTTTTAAACTAATACGTGGTGGTTTGTTTTTCCACAGAAATTTGGAGATGCATGAATCTAGTGACTTAAACCAAGTAGCAGATGGTTTTATGGGGATCATTGAGAACAAATAGTTAACTTTTGGTAGTATCGTCATTTTAATGGTTGTAACTCTCCCCATAAGTGATATAGGTAAGGACTTCCAACGAGAGAGATCGTCCTCTACTCTCTTTAATAATTGCACATAATTTAGCTTTGTTAGCTCTGAGAGCCTGGAGGAAATGTTTATGCCTAAATATCTAATATTTCCTGACTGTAAAGTGATCGCAGGTATATTCTGGACCCTACAGTTAATGGGCAGAACTGTGGTCTTAGACCAGTTGATAGAGTAGTCAGAAAGTGCTGAGAATTTATTTATGAGTGTGATCGTGTGAGTGAGAGACGTCTGTGAGTTCTGAAGGAAAAGTAATACATCATCAGCATAAAGACTTATTTTATGCTCAATATTTTGGGGTTGGATGCCTTTAATATTTCTATCTTGTCTGATAGCAGCTGCTAAAGGTTTGATGAAAATAGCAAAAAGTGAGGGAGAAAGTGGGCAACCCTGTCTTGTACCTCTCTGCAGACTGAAGCTTGGAGAAGTTTGATCATTTGTCCTGACACTTGCATTTGGGGAGCTATATAATATCCTTATCCAGTTGATGAAGTGTGACCCAAACCCGAATTTGTTTAATGCTGCGAATAAAAAATGCTTTTTCTGCATCTAGAGAGTCGATTGTGGTTTCCAAGTTGTTGATGGTAGAATAGTCTATGAGATTAATAATCCGGTTTGTGAACGAACTGTTGTGCCTACTGCTCTTCAGCCTGTCAAATGAAACGTAGAATTTGAAACGTGACAAATGAACGAAGACCCAAGGAGTTGAGTCGAAAACGAGTCAATACTGTTTCCTGTGCGAGGACCCGTCAGCCGAGGAGTTGAGTCATGAACGAATCAATACTGTTTCCTGTGCGAGGACCCGTCACCCGAGGAGTTGAGTCATGAACGAATCAATACTGTTTCCTGTCCTGCTGACTGAGCTTATGAAGCTGCCGCCTGCCATGTGGTGAGGAAGGGTACTGCATGAAAATGAACGAATCACGAACGACACATCACTATCTATTTGACGAGTTATGCATAAATTCGGATTTTGCAATAAAATTAATTCCTTCTCTCAAACCAAGTTCAAACTGCTTTGACCTTCATATTTATCTACTTCTAATCTAGTTTCAACAATAAACAACACTGTATTTTGTAGTATGAAAAAGAAGCAGACCTAATTTTCAGCAATAAGCTTCTCTCGAGGAGATATGAAGTAATACAGATTTTGCTATAAAATGAAATCCTTCTATCAAACTGACTTAAAACGATTTGTCCTTATATCTTCACTTCTGATGAAGTTTCAACAATAAACAACAAACTTTGTATTATGAGAAAGAACCAGACTCATTCTTCAGGAATCCGAAAATAAGCTCTATTTTACGAGTTATGCACGAATTCGGATTCTCCTATAAAACGAATTCCTTAACTCAAACCAAGTTAAGACTGCTTTGTCCTTCATATTTATTCATGTCTAATCAAGTTTCAACGATAAACAACGTTGTACTTTGTAGAATGAGAAAGAACTTCTTCAGCAATAAAAATCTCTTGACATATGACGAAATACAGATTTTGCTATAAAATTAATTCCTTCTATCAGCCTGACTAAAAACTGTTTGTCCTCCTTATTTATCCACTTCAAATCAAGTTTCAACAATTAAAAAAATGTTGTAGTTTGAGAAAGAACAACTTAATCTTCAGCAATCAGTATAAAAAGAGGGTAAGAAAAGGTGCAAATGCCAACCATATGTCACTAAAAGGTGGAGCGGAAGTATTCGACTGCAAGTAGGTGTGAATGTCCGACCATAATTTGTAAAAAGCGGGTAAGAAAAGGTTCGAATGCCCGACTATATATTAACAAAAGCGGGAGTAGAGGTCTTCGGATGAGAGTGGGTGAGAATTTCCAACCATAATCTATAAAATGCGGTGAAAAAAAAGATCTGAATGCCCCATAGAACACTAAAAGGTGGAGCGGAAGTGTTCGGCTGCAAGAAGGTGTGAATGTCTGACTATATTTGGTGAAAAGCAGGTGAAGCAAGGTCTGAATGCCCAACCTTACATCATCAAAAGCAAGATCAGAGGTGTTTGACTGCAAGAAGGCCATAGTTTGACAAAAGCGGGTAAGGTGCGAATGACCGACTAAATATCAACAAAAGTGGGGTCTTTGGATGCAAGTGGGTGTAAATATCCCACCATACAAGTATGGTGGAGAGGAAGCTGTGAATAGCCGACCATAGTAAAAAGCGGGTGAGAAAAGGTGCGAATGTCAAACCATACATTATCAAAACAGGGAGCGGAGGTGTTTGGCTGCGACAAGGTGTGAATGTTCACCCATAATTAATGAAAAGCGGGCGACAAGTAGGTTCGAATGCCCAACCATACATCATCAAAAGCAGGAGTGGATGTGTTCGGCTACAAGAAGGTTTGAATGTCCGAGCATAGTTTGTAAAAAGTGGGTAAGAAAAGGTTTGAATGCCCGAACAAACACCGTCAAAAGAGGGAGCGGAGGTGTTCCGCTGTAAGAAGGTGTGAATGTCCGACCATAGTTGGTAAAAAGCAGGTAAGAAAAGGTTAAAATACCCGACTGTACACAATCGATAGCGGGAGCGGAGTTATTCGGCTACTAAAAGGTGTGAAAGTCCGACCATGGTTTGTAAAAAGCGGGTAAGAAAAGGTTCGAATGCCCGAACATACACCATCAAAAGAGGGAGCGGAGGTGTTCCGCTGTAAGACGGTGTGAATGTCCGACCATAGTTGGTAAAAAGCCGGTAAGAAAAGGTCAAAATACCCGACTGTACACAATCAATACCGGGAGCGGAGTTGTTCGGCCACAAGAAGATGTGAAAGTCCAACCATGGTTTGTAAAAAGCGGGTAAGAAAAGGTTCGAATGCCCGAATATATACCATCAAAAGCGGAAGGAGAGCTTTTCGACTGCAAGTAGGTGTGAATGTCCAGCAATAATTACTCACAAACGGGTAAGAAAAGGTGGTATTGCCAGACCATACATGATCAAAACAGGGAGCGGAGGTGGTTCAGCTGCAAGAAGGTGTGAATGTCCGACCAAAGTTTGTAAAAAGCGGATAAGACAAGGTGCGAATGCCCGACAATGTATGATTAAAAGAGGGAGCAGAGGTTTTCGGCTGCAAGGTCTGAATGTCCAATCATAATTTGTAAAAACCAGGGAAAAAAACGCTCGAAAGCCCGACTATACACCATCAAAAGCAGGAGCGGAGGTGTTCAGCTTGAAGAAGGTCTGAATGTCCACTGATAATTACTGAAAAATGGGTAAGAAAAGGTGCGAATGCCCAACCATTACATCATCAAAAGCAGGAGTGGATGTGTTTGGCTACAAGAATGTTTGAATGTCCGAGCATAGTTTGTAAAAGGCGGGTAAGAAAAGGTTCGAATACCCGAACATACACCATTAAAAGAGGGAGCGGAGTTGTTCGGCTGTGAGTAGGTGTGAATCTCCGACCATAATTGCTGAAAAATATGTTAGAAAAGGTAAGAATGCCGGTCCATATATGATCAAAACAGGGAGCGGAGGTCGTTCAGCTGCAAGAAGGTGTGAATGTCCGACTAAAGTTCAAATATATTAACAAAAGCGGGAGGAG
The DNA here is from genome assembly GCF_036924035.1 of Leuresthes tenuis. NCBI lineage: Eukaryota > Metazoa > Chordata > Actinopteri > Atheriniformes > Atherinopsidae > Leuresthes > Leuresthes tenuis. The sequence goes on from NW_027325358.1 coordinate 28,261,823, forward strand.
AGGTCTTCGGATGAGAGTGGTTGAGAATTTCCAACCATAATCTATAAAATGCGGTGAAAATAAAGGTGTGATAGAACACTAAAAGGTGGAGCGGAAGTGTTCGGCTGCAAGAAGGTGTGAATGTCCGACCATAATTGGTAAAAAGCGGGTAAGAAAAGGTGCGAATGCCCAACAATGTATTATCAAAAGAGGGAGCGGAGGTTTTCGGCTGCAAGAAGGTCTGAATGTCCAACCATTATTTGTAAAAACTGGGGAAGAAAAGGCTCGAAAGCCTGACTATACACTATCAAAAGCGGGAGCGGAGGTGTTCAGCTGAAGGATCAGGAATCCGAGAATAAGCTTCTTTTCATACGTTTTGCATGATTTGGGATTTTATGTATAAAATGAATTCCTTCACTCAAACCAAGTGAAGCAAGGTCAGATTCCTGATCCTTCAGTGTTGCTCTTTCTTCTACTGCAAAATCCAATGTTGTTCTTTGTTGAAGTCGATCTAGACATTGATAAATATGAAGTTAAAAGCAATTTTAACATAGTTTGAGTGAAGGAATTCATTTTATAGATAAAATCCAAAATCGTGCAGAACTCATGAAAGTAAGCTTATTCTCGGATTCCTGAAACTTTAGATTTGCTCTTTCTTTTACTGCAAAGTCCAATGTTGTTTTTTGTTTAAATCTATCTAAACATGGTAAATATGAAGGACAAAGCAGTTTTAACATAGTTTGAGTGAAGGAATTTATTTCATAGCAAAATACCAAATCATGCAGAACGTATGAAAATAAGCTTATTCTTGGATTCCTGTTCCTTCAGTGTTGCTCTTTCTTCTGATGCAAAATAAAAAGTTGTTCTTTGTTGAAGTCGATCTAGACATTGATAAATATGAAGGACAAAGCAGTTTTCACTTGGTTTGATTGAAGGAATTAATTTTATACATAAAATCCCAAATCGTGCAGAACGTATGAAAAGAAGCTTATTCTCGGATTCCTGATCCTTCAGTGTTGCTCTTTCTTTTACTGCAAAGTCCAACGTTGTTTTTTTTTGTTTAAATCTTTCTAAAAATGTTAAATATGAAGGACAAAACAGTTTTCACTTGGTTTGAGTGAAGGAATTCATTTTATACATAAAATCCCAAATCATGCAGAACGTATGAAAAGAAGCTTATTCTCGGATTCCTGATCCTTCAGTGTTGCTCTTTCTTCTACTGCAAAATACAATGTTGTTCTTTGTTGAAGTCGATCTAGACATTGATAAATATGAAGTTAAAAGCAGTTTTAACATAGTTTGAGTGAAGGAATTCATTTTATAGTAAAATCCGAAATCGTGCAGAACTCATGAAAACAAGGTTATTCTCGGATTCCTGAAACTTTTGATTTGTTCTTTCTTTTACTGCAAAGTACAACGTTGTTTTTTTTGTTTAAATCTATCTCGACATTGATAAATATGGAAGGACAAAGCAGTTTTAACTTAGTTTGAGTGAAGGAATTAATTTTATAGCAAAATCCGAAATCGTGCAGAACTCATGAAAGCAAGCTTATACTCGGATTCCTGAAACTTTAGATTTGCTCTTTCTTTTACTGCAAAGTACAACGTTGTTTTTATTGTTTAAATCTTTCTAGACATGGTAAATATGAAGGACAAAACAGTTTTAACATAGTTTGAGTGAAGGAATGCATTTTATAAGCAAAATCCCAAATCATGCAGAACTCACGAAAAGCTTTTTCTCGGATTTCTGAACATTTAGTGTTGCTCTTTCTTTTACTGCAAAATACAACGTTGTTTTTTGTTGAAATCTAGACATTGATAAATACCAGCCGAACATCTCTGCTGCCGCTTTTGATAATTTATGGTTCGGCACTCTTACCTTTTCTTACCCGCTTTTTACAAATTATAATCTGACATTCACACCTACTTACAGTCGAACAGCTCTGCTCCCGCTTTTGATTATGTTTGGTTGGATATTCAAACCTTTTCTTAACTGCTTTTTACAAACTTTGGTCGGACGTTCACACCTTCTTGCAGCCAAACACCTCCGCTTCCGCTTTTGATGGTATATATTCGGGCATACAAACCTTTTCTTACCTACTTTTTACAAACCACGGTCGGACTTTCACACCTTCTTGTAGCCGAAACACTCAGCTCCCGCTATTGATTGTGTACAGTCGGGTATTTTCACCTTTTCTTACCCGCTTTTTACCAACTATGGTCGGACATTCAAACCTTTCAAACCTTGTAGCCGAACACATCCACTCCTGCTTTTGATGATATATGGTTGGGCATTTGCACCTTTTCTTACCCATTTTTCAGTAATTATGGGTGGACATTCCCACCATCTTGCAGCTGAACACCTCCTCTCCTCTCCCTCGAAAATTCTCTTTCATGTTTCCTAGCAATTATTGATGGACATTCAGACCTTCTTGCAGCCGAACACCTCCGCTCCCGCTTTTGATGGTGTATAGTCGGGCTTTCGAGCCTTTTCTTCCCTGGTTTTTACAAATTATGGTTGGACATTCAGACCTTCTTTCAGCCGAACACCTCCTCTCCCTCTTTTGATCATACATTGTTGGGCATTCGCACCTTTTCTTACCCGCTTTTTACAAACCATGGTCGGACTTTCACACCTTTTAGTAGCCGAACAACTCCGCTCCCGCTTTTGATTGTGTACAGTCGGGTATTTTAACCTTTTCTTACCCGCTTTTTACGAACTACGGTCGGACATTCACACCTTCTTACAGCGGAACACCTCCGCTCCCTCTTTTGATGGTGTATGTTCGGGCATTCGAACCTTTTCTTACCCGCTTTTTACAAACTATGGTCGGACATTCAAACCTTCTTGTAGCCGAACACATGCACTCCTGCTTTTGATGATGTATGGTTGGGCATTCGAACCTACTTGTTGCCCGCTTTTCATTAATTATGGGTGGACATTCACACCTTGTCGCAGCCAAACACCTCCGCTCCCTGTTTTGATCATGTATGGATTGACATTCTTACCTTTTCTCACCCGCTTTTTACTATGGTCGGCCATTCACAGCTTCCTCTGCACCTTACTTGTATGGTGGGATATTCACACCCACTTGCATCCGAAGACCTCCGCCCCCACTTTTGTTGATATTTAGTCGGTCATTCGCACCTTACCCGCTTTTGGCAAACTATGGCCTTCTTGCAGCCAAACACCTCTGATCTCGCTTTTGATGATGTAAGGTTGGGCATTCAGACCTTGCTTCACCTGCTTTTCACCAAATATAGTCGGACATTCACACCTTCTTGCAGCGCAACACTTCCGCTCCACCTTTTAGTGTTCTATGGGGCATTCACATCTTTTTTTTCACCGCATTTTATAGATTATGGTTGGAAATTCTCACCCACTCTTATCTGAAGACCTCTCCTCCCGCTTTTGTTAATATATAGTCGGGCATTTGAACCTTTTCTTACCCGCTTTTTACAAATTATGGTCGGCTATTCACACCTACTTGCAGCCGAATACTTCCGCTCCACCTTTTAGTGATGTATGGTTGGCATTTGCACCTTTTCTTACCCTCTTTTTATACTGATTGCTGAAGATTAAGTTGTTCTTTCTCAAACTACAAAATTTTATTAATTGTTGAAACTTGTTTTGAAGTGGATAAATAAGGAGGACAAACAGTTTTAAGTCAGGCTGATAGAAGGAATTAATTTTATAGCAAAATCTGTATTTCGTCATATGTCGAGAGATGCTTATTGCTGAAGAAGTTCTTTCTCATTCTACAAAGTACAACGTTGTTTATCGTTGAAACTTGATTAGACATAAATAAATATGAAGGACAAAGCAGTCTTAACTTGGTTTGAGTTAAGGAATTCGTTTTATAGGAGAATCCGAATTCGTGCATAACTCGTAAAATAGAGCTGATTTTCGGATTCCTGAAGAATGAGTCTGGTGCTTTCTCATAATACAAAGTTTGTTGTTTATTGTTGAAACTTCATCAGAAGTGAAGAAATAAGGACAAACAGTTTTAAGTCATTTTGATAAAAGGATTTCATTTTATAGCAAAATCTGTATTCCTTCATATCTCCTCGAGAGAAGCTTTTTGCTGAAAATTAGGTCTGGTTCTTTTTCATTCTACAAAATACAGTGTTGTTTATTGTTGAAACTAGATTAGAAGTAGATAAATATGAAGGACAAAGCAAACTTGGTTTGAGAGAAGGAATTAATTTTATTGCAAAATACGAATTCATGCATAACTCGTCAAATAGATAGTGATGTGTCGTTTGTGAGCGATTCGTTCGATATGAACTAATTTTTTATATGACTCGGGAGTAACGAGTTGTCTCAGTGAGTGATTCGTTCATTTTCATGCAGTACCCTTCCTCACCACATGGCAGGTGGCAGCTTCATAAGCTCAGTCAGCAGGACAGGAAACAGTATTGATTCGTTCACAACTCAACTCCTCGGGTGACGGGTCCTCGCACAGGAAACAGTATTGATTCGTTCATGACTCAACTCCTCGGCTGACGGGTCCTCGCACAGGAAACAGTATTGATTCGTTTACGACTCAACTCCTTGGGTCTTTGTTCATTTGTCACGTTTCAAATTCTACGTTTCATTTGACAGGCTGAAGAGCAGTAGGCACAACAGTTCGTTCACAAACCGGATCCTTAATCTCATAGACTATTCTACCATCAACAACTTGGAAACCACAATCGACTCTCTAGATGCAGAAAAAGCATTTGATGATTATTCGCAGCATTAAACAAATTCGGGTTTGGGTCAGACTTCATCAACTGGATAAGGATATTATATAGCTCCCCAAATGCAAGTGTCAGGACAAATGATCAAACTTCTCCAAGCTTCAGTCTGCAGAGAGGTACAAGACAGGGTTGCCCACTTTCTCCCTCACTTTTTGCTATTTTCCTCAAACCTTTAGCAGCTGCTATCAGACAAGATAGAAATATTAAAGGCATCCAACCCCAAAATATTGAGCATAAAATAAGTCTTTATGCTGATGATGTATTACTTTTCCTTCAGAACTCACAGGCGTCTCTCACTCACACGATCACACTCATAAATAAATTCTCAGCACTTTCTGACTACTCTATCAACTGGTCTAAGACCACAGTTCTGCCCATTAACTGTAGGGTCCAGAATATACCAGCGATCACTTTACAGTCAGGAAATATTAGATATTTAGGCATAAACATTTCCTCCAGGCTCTCAGAGCTAACAAAGCTAAATTATGTGCAATTATTAAAGAGAGTAGAGGACGATCTCTCTCGTTGGAAGTCCTTACCTATATCACTTATGGGGAGAGTTACAACCATTAAAATGATGATACTACCAAAAGTTAACTATTTGTTCTCAATGATCCCCATAAAACCATCTGCTACTTGGTTTAAGTCACTAGATTCATGCATCTCCAAATTTCTGTGGAAAAACAAACCACCACGTATTAGTATAAAAACCCTACAGAAGACCAAGGACAGTGGTGGATTAGATTTACCTCATTTTCAGCACTATTCCTTAGCCAATAGGTTACAATATATATCAAAATGGTTTAAACCTTGTTGTTGTCACAGTTCCCAGAGACATTGTAATCGTTGAGGATTCTATATTCCCCCCCTCATTAGAGGCACGTGTTGCAGATTGATGACACTGAATCTTCTTCTCTGTTCATTGCTGGCATCATTCCCAGCATCGTAAGTGTTCGTGGCGTTGTTAGCCTCTTCTTCTGGATCTTGATATCGAGCATCCTTTTGTATTTCTGGTTTGTCAGTCCTCTCTCTTCATTCACCGGAGTCTTCGTCTCTTTGTCCTTGAGTTTGGTGATTTTTTCTTCTTTTGATGCCTTGACACAGTGTGACAGGTGATACCACGTGGGAGATCCTTTAACTTGGACTGCTGTCCCTGTACTGCGAAATGGCTGTGCTGCTCAAATGGTCTCTCCTTCATCATATACACAGTTATTTATACATCACCTTCCACCATGAAGCGTTGTCCCTTTTTGTTTCTCTCTTTGTTCTTAAAATGCTGTTATGCATGTCTAAAGCAATCCATTAAATTAGATCATTTTGGCAGTAAAGCGATCTACAATGTGCTTGGTCGCAAAGCTGCTCATCTGTGGTAAACAGCTCTTCAGAAAGGCATTCTTCAATTGATTTCACTAATTTTATGTAATAATTTTGTGATTTCCTACAAAACTACACTTATTCTATTTAATATTGTCTGGGTCCCGTTAAAACATGTATTTTTCCCATCTAATTCCTTGTTTGCTTTAAAACAAGTATTCCCCATTTTCTATCCCTTCAGTAGCCAAACAGTTTGTATGGAGTACAATGGAGCAACTTGACTGATCAGTAAAACACTGCTTTTGTTGTCACCGCAAGGCTTCCCCCGTCGGTTGTTTCACTGAGACACTACTGAGTAACTACAACTCAACACAGTTTATACACATAACATTCATATACATACTAACAAACAAACAAACAATTATTTATCGCAATTTTCTCATCTCTGTTTGAACGTACACCCAGGTAAATATTCCTGTAGTCTTCTCATACCGACTATGGACCCATTCATTGTTTAACTTCACTGTTTTGCAAATCCTAATTGAATATTACACATTGACATTGAACTTTACTGGATAAGCAGGTCTTCATTGCATTCAGCAGCCTATATGTGAGCATCTATGGGTAAGCTGTTCTTCTTTGCATTTATCAGCAGCAAGCAATTCTTCATTGCACATGCATATGAAAATAGTAAAACAATTCCAATGCGTTAGCGAAATCTGCTGTATCAGAAGTGTCCATCATGATACTGGGAATAGAACCTCTTTCCCAGAATAGTTCAACCTTCATTACTCAACTGATCATAACTCTGCAATGAGCACATTTCAAAGTATCATTCCTCTACATGTATTCAAAAATCTATGTGTAAATGTTTAATATTTCTTATATTTGTTGATGTCATTCTGTGTGCATGTGGCCTAAACCCAATCTCTGTGTGGCAATTTTAATTTAAACAAGTTGAACTCTGCCTCTGATCATTTAAAAAATGTGTGTACCAATATCAACCTTTGTCAGGTAATTACTGATCCTACAAAACCAAACTTAAGAGATCCTTCAAGGTTGTCCCTGATTGGCTCAATCTTAACAAATCAAAGGTAGAAAATCCGCAGTATCTGAACTTGGTGTTAGTTATCACTACTCAATAACCTTTTTTTTAACTGATCTGTTGAATAGTTATACTCATGACACTGTTAAAATCCCAGATGAAGATCTAGCACTTGACCATTTTTGTAAATCTTCTAATTCCATAGTTGATAAACACGCCCCTTTTAAAAAGTATAGAACTTAGAACAGGTCTAGTCCCTGGCTTTCGGCAGAACTGTCTTCTTTACTTAAAAAATAAATAAATCTTGGATGCTAGCTGAGCATATGAGGGACCCGGGTCATTGCCTTGCTTTTAGGAAGCTTCGAAATAAATGTACAGCAGAAATAAGAAAGGCCAAGTCTGATCATTATCTAAATTTGATTCCCAGAGCTTACTCAGATTTCACAAAAGTCTGTCCTACTGCTCCTGTTTTCAATTAGACTTCTATGCCTTCGCAGTCGCAGCTTTGTCACTCCTTTTAAGCTTATTGTATGTTCTAAATGTTGTTTTAATCGTGTCTTCAAAAGTTTTTTGTTTTTTCTGTCTCAGCTATTGTATATGAGATTATTTTCTCCATTTATCTCCAAGTTTAAATAAATGTTATTACTAGTGTGGCACTTTCTATGTCAAGGGGACAGTGGTGGTACTCTTTCTTGCATCATCTTTATTTCTGCTAATGCTTCATACCATAAAACTGGAAATACTATAATAAGAGTAATGATTAATAATACACAGCTGGTTCTTCTTAACCCACAAAATCCTGGTAATCTGAATGGATGCCACGGTCTTATTTTAGTCACACCCTATGTTGTCATGTTAGCCGTTGTTTTCTTCACTGAGGTTGAGATGAACCCCCTCCTGTTGAGAGAATTCCCCTTTGTAGTCAGACTTTTGCCTCAGAAAACAGTGGTGGGTAACTAATCTTTCCCTACTTCTGAAGGTCGTGGTACAATGTGATAAGTGAATCCAAGAAGTCCTTCAGCTGCTGTGGGTGATGTAAGTAGTACCTGAAATGGACCTTCCCCCCATTGGGCTGGACCAGTTCTTTTTCTTTATCACTTTGATGATGATCCAGTCCCCGGGTTTTACTGTCTTCAGAGATTCCTTCACCGGTTCACCTGGAACAGACTAAACAGAAGAGATCTCTCTACTTGTTAATATTTGTATTCTGCTAAGGTTTCTTCTCTTTTTCTTTTTTTCTTCATCATGTCAGTTGATGACTGTGTTTTGACTGTGAGAGTACAAATGGTCTCCCATACCTTTTCTCAAATGGAGTTCATCTTGTGCTAGTTGGAGGATAAATTTTTAGTATGGTAAACAGTAAACCCAATATTTCCCATTTCTTCCATGATTTTTTTCAGTCTTAATTATTCCATTGTGTCTCTCCACGAAACCTGCTGATTGTGGATGATATGCACAGTGGTTTCTTAGGTCTATTTTAAGTTCTTTGCCATCAGTGAGATGACATTATTTATAAGTGTGTCAAATTATCACTGAAGATCTTTTCAGGAATTTCAAATCTAGAAATGATTTATTTTACCCGTGCTTTTTCTACTGAGAGTGCATCTGCTTGTGCACATGGAAATATTTCAGTCCATTTGGTAAAAACCTCTGTTGTCACTGAGCAGAATCGTTTCCCTTAACATTAATTTAGTTCAATGAAATCTACACAATAATGAAATAATGAAATCCAAACAAATATGTTGAAAAAGATACACTGGCTTAGGGAATTATCTTCGTTTTGGTCTTAGATTGCCCTGTGGATTGTATTTTGCACATATTTGACCTGCTAGACAAAACTTTATTCATTTATTGATTCTAAAAATTTTTTTCAATAATTAGTAAAACCATATGCTGTAAAAACCTTGTTCATTATTGCTTCCATCCCTCCTGTTGAGACATGACATGGTCCGTGGCTCAATACTGCAGCATATTTAAACAAATTCTTTGGCAGTATGGTTTTCCTTCCGGTCATTCATACGAGTCTATTGTAGATGGCAATTGAATAACATCTAATAATGCTAAAATATTTGTAGTTTATACATTTAGCTGTGGATGTCAACATACCTGTTTTTCCAATGCTGTGTTAACTCATGTACAGTTGAGAAGGCATACTGACTGTCAGTGTAAACGTTAACAACCTTTTTGTTATTTAATTTACAGGCTTCAGTTAAAGCTACCAATTCGACTGCTTGAACAGAGTAATTTTTTGGTAGTGGTTGTTTTAAGAAAACTTCAGTTTCTGTTACTACTGCAAATCCTGTAGCATTTGTGCCATCAGGGTTTTTTGCTTGACCTGTCGAATAAATATAGTTATTTTTGCATTTTCAAAACGTATATTAGTTAAGTCTGGCCTGGGTAAAACACTGATGGTTATTTCTGACATGCAATCATGAGGCTTTCCATCTGTGGGGTAGGTAGCAGTGTGGATGGATTAAGTGTAGCACATCTCTCGACAACAAGGTGTGGCTGTGAAAGAAGAACAGTTATGTAGGAGAGATGTCTGGTAAAGATATTTTGTTAAGTAACCATATCACAGCCACTGCATGAGGTACCTTAAGTGTTAATGGGTGAAATAACACCATAATTGTTGATGCCTGCACTGCCAATGGCTTCTGGCCATTGATTCAAAAGTACGATCTCGTCACTTTTTCCCCCTTTCAGTGGACACTGGCCCCTAATTACCGCAATTCAGCAGGGGGTCTTTCATTAGGAGTACTGGACTCCCCCGTGCACGGTTTCAGCTCCGACCCTGGACGGCGGAAAAAACATCAAAATCTGGTTTGAGGACCCAATTGTTGAGAAAATTCTCTCAATGAGACTCAGAGTTGCTGGAGTCAGTTAATGCAAAGGTTTAATCTTGCAGCAAGCTCAAGAATGTGTGTGTGTATGGGTGTATGTGTGCGAATGTGTGTGTGAGTTTGTGTGTGTGAGAGTTTAAAGAACCTGTTATCCACAGGCAGGTCTTAACTAGTATGGCACGGGTCCAGCCTGTCTCATCTTTTTTGGAAGGTCCAGCGCTCAGCCGTAACCCTTCTGTCTGTCTGGACTCTCACATACATTCGGTTAATCATAGAAAAACGAGAACAAAACTTTTTAGCCCCTTAAATTCATAAAACAGACATGGTGCAGTTATTTCCATTCTAGAAAATAAGAGTAATCACCACCATTCCTATAAATTCTGGATATTCTAACAATCTGAATCTTTTTTAAATGTTCGATGAAGCCCTTTGCTGTTCTGTTTAGAGACTCAGCTGATCATAAACCAAGTTTTAGCTCTTGAACCAAGCTTCTAAACTCTTCACCTTTTTCATTTCTCAGTTAGTATTCACTTTAAAACTGATTAAAAGAAAAAATAAATGAATGACTATCAACAAATGTGGGATCTAAACTCTAGTGCTTCCTCTAAAATAATTTCCTTTCTCAATTCAGAAATGTGTGTGTGTAAGTCACAACACCCGTGACACCAAAAACGGCTTTCTTTTCTCTCTTTTCTCTACACTCTGCACTGTGAGCACACACACCAAATCAGAAAGGCTTTTTTCTCTCTTTTCTACATTATGGACTGTGGGGACACAAAACCGCTCTCTCTCTTTTTTTTTTGATTGTGTGCCAGGGCGTTGTCTCACGTATTAGATTATGCTTAAGATACGAATGGGTTTATCAGTCACATCAGAATCCATACATACTGATCCTCCCGTAATAAAATGGTCGGATCTTATCAAACACACTTTGTTTCTTGTGACAATCAAGTCAGCGAAACAGCGTATACACGTCAAGACACTGAATCAAGTTTGCCACAAGAACTCATAAGTTCGGCAGTATTGCTCTGCCGTCAGCAATCATACACCCATTTTATTTTCGTGAGACATGTGCAGGCACCTGTTCATCTACTGTTCTATCACTATGAATTAGTTTATCTATTATCAATAAGGATACTTCTACAACTACTATCAAAGTATGTCCGGACTTCTTATGTTGTCAGTTGCTATATATGAATAAGTGGGTAGCTACTGACAAGCATTACGCATGTCACACAGCCCAAACATATAACATTTCAGGACACACCACACAGTTAACAACCACAGTGAAGCGTGTCAAAGCCCAAACATGTAACATTCAACAGGACACTTACACAACACATTCAAATCAAACAGTCAGACAACATACAAGAACATATACCCCAGCCGGCATTGCTCCCTGCCTATTTTCCTACAGCTCACTTTGTGTGCGCACACCTTTATTCACAAACTCTTCAACCTATACCCTTTTACCGAAGCTGCTACAGCTCGATTGGCCAAATACCCTTAGATCCTATTTCTGTGAATTTGACATCTGCCTTACATGTAACAGATTAGCGGTTTAGCAGTTTAATTTAGTTTGAGTGAAGGAATTCATTTTATAGCAAAATCCGAAATCGTGAAGAACTCATGTTTTTTTGTTTAAATCTTTCTAGACATGGTAAATATGAAGGACAAAGCAGTTTTAACATAGTTTGAGTGAAGGAATTCATTTTATAGTTAAAATTCCAAGAGTCTGCTGAAAAAACAGAGTGAATGCGAAGTAGTCTTTAACACGGCTCTGGGAGCGAGCCGAGTGCGGGCTAACCGTGAGAATTGCTTGAAAGAAACACGACACCAAATGAGCGGTCAGAACAAAGCCTCAATACGGTGTTCCCGTGGTGTTTGTGGCTGCCTTGTCTTTTGCACAGAGTAAAAGACAAGGCAGCCATCGAATAGGGCCCGATTGTTCCCGAGGAGCAAGGGGGGGGGGGGGTCTCAACCAAGCAAAGCTCACCATGGGGAAGGTGGCTATGCCAACTAGCCTGATGCCCTGCTCCCGCAGTGACGGATAATCGTACTCTGGTTTCTCTTCATGACGTACAAGTCTTTCGCCTTTTACTAAAGACTTCCGTGGAGAGCAGCACTAATGAGTTGTTTCTATTTTTTGCAGGCTTTACCTTTGCGGGTGAAGCCCTTTCTGTCTGTGCAAAAGAAATCTTGTTACTGTGCAGAGTGACTTCTCTGAGTAGAGTCGCCTTACTTGTTGCGACTGTGCCGATGTTCGAAGCTGGAGTGCAAAGTTGTTGCTTGAATGGTGCTCGCTGGAGCGTGCAGGAGTGCAAAGTTATACCATTTAAAAGGGCTGAAGAGTGCTCAGTGCAGCGGGTGGGCGGAGGTGCAAAGTGACACTCTGGCCACCTATGGCCATAAAAAGAACACCGCTAAAAGTGCGCATTGTGCCAGGAAGGGCCCTCAGACGTGAACCAGTGGACAGTTATCGCTTCTCGGCCTTTTGGCTAAGACTGCTATCGCCTCCTCTGGGTGGTTTTTTTTGTGCCCATTTGGCATCAAATATCTGTACTGGGGAGGTTTTTCCTTTTTTGCTTTGCCTTCTCTGCTTGTGTCTTCTTTTGCAGGTTCGAGCATACCAAAGTTTTTCAAAGCTGAGACAGGGTTCCTCTCTCGTTTTAACAATTGGTAAAAGGTAAGTCTCTTTTAGGTCTTCCTTTTAGTAGTATTTTATCTATTTTACTTTTAACTTGTTTTAGTGTGTTTTATAAGGTTTTATTTGTTATCTGTTTGTGGTGCCTCTACCATGTCGGCAAACTATGCCGGCATGCGAAGGCACCACAGTGTCCGCTTTTTATTTCTCGAAAACAAAGGTAAACTGATAGAGATGTCAGGGCTAGACTTCTCAAGAAAATTGATACAACAAATCCTGAAGTTCAAAGCAAACGACGTAAACTGTATTTTGAGTCTCCCCTATAATAAGGTTTTTGATGTTAGCTTTTGCTCATTCTCACTATTAAAAGAATTTTGGACCCGTTTTGAAAACGAGAAAACTTGTTTTACAGCTTTTAAAGTAGAGAAACTAACAGATAACACGTTGAAAACTGTTATTGTAAAAATGTTCAACGAGATGGTAAATGGCGAGGACATATGCATGTGGCTGAGGCGATTTTGCACGGTTACAGGCCAGGCTACCAAGGTAAAGGATGTTGACGGCATCTGGAATTGTGCTTGGAGGGTCCCCATTAAACAATGGGAAGACCCTCAGGGCTTCCAGGGCCTGAGACACCTGCCTTCAATGGTAGTTTTGGGCGAAAACTGAGGTTACATCCACTACCAGGGGCAGCCCAAGCTCTGCCGCAAGTGAGCATGGGCACCTGGTTGAGGCTTGTACCAAGGTGATATGTGGGAAGTGCAGAGAAATTGGGCACGCTTTTGGAGAGTGTCCAAATGGCAGGAAATGTAATCTCTGTGGAGAATTAAATCACCTCTTCAGAGATTGCCCTAAATCTTTTGCCAACAAATTAAAGTCGGTAAAGCCACAGTCAAGCCAACAAAGAGAAGGACCAGAGGTGGCAGTTGGTGAACAAAGTGAAGAGGTTGACCCAATAAATTCAAACTTCCCGCCAAAAGCTTGGATTGGAAGTGAGGAGCAAAAAGGGGAGGGACCTGTAGAGGCCTCACCACTCAGTGCTGAAGTCTGTGAGAATTCACAGGCAGAGGGTGGAGCTACGCTAAATGAGGAGGAAGAGCAGACAGGTGAGTCTAGTGAAGATACTCACCTCCCCGAAGGTCAACAGCCGAAGAGGACGGCATCTGAGTTGTCCTCTGATTCCCCAGTGGTATCAGAGAAGAGGGGAAGGGTTAGGTCCCTTTCAGACAGTTCTTCAGTGGAAGAACCTAGAGTCTTCCCCTCCGACTCACCAAATGAGGTCTCCTTTTTAACTTTAGCTCTGCAATAAACCCCCAGGGACTCAAAGTTAAATGTAACATTGCGTCAGAGGCCAACACCGAGAGTCAAAAAAGGAAATATAGATCACCCTACTCACTTTTCACCTAAAGAAATGAAGGAAGAGCTAGTTTCCCAAGAAATATGTAATTTGTGTAATTTGTTTTGATAACTTAGAAAAACGAAAATGACATACCTACTTTCCTTTATCCTTTTAATGGTTCTCACCTTCTCAACACTAAATGTGAGAAGTGTGACATCAAAGACAAGAGCCCAGAGTATTTTATCCTTCTTAGACTGCATAAAATCAGATGTGTTTTTAATACAAGAATGTGGACTACCTTGTTTAAAAAACCATAGACAATGGGAGGAAATGTGGCCCCATTTATCGATATGGAGTGGCTCAAATCTAAATAAAAATGATGATGTGGCCATTCTAATTAAAAATCCGCATGTTCTGGTGAAAGGTAGCACAGTGGTGAGAGACGGACGGGCACTTTTAGCACACTTGAATTTAATGGGGCAAGACTTTAACCTCTTAAATATTTATGGTTTCAATGGAAAGAATGACAGGTATGACCTTTTAGAAGATATACAGCTTTACATGCTAGGGCAAGTACCTTTAGTTGTAGGAGGGGATTTTAACTGTATCTTGAGCAGGAAAGATAGAAAAAGAGCAGGGGGAGATTTTAAAGTGGATAAGACTTCGATTTTACTTCAGGGCATATGCAGGGATTTTAAGCTTACTGACTGTTTTAAAACCATGCATCCCAGAGAGGAGGGCTTCACCTGGTTTAGTCATGATGGCACCAGAGCCTCTCGCATTGATTATTTCTTTACTAGAGATTGCCCACCCACTGATGTTAGATTAACCCCTGTTTTCTTTTCAGACCACCTTATGCTCTCCTGCACCCTTTCACCCCCTTCTGGTGTGACGGTAGGAAGTGGTCTGTGGAAACTCAACTGTTCCCTCTGTTGGAGGATGAAATCATAGTCAGTCAGTACAGGGAATGTTATAAAGAGTGGCAGACCCTTCAAGACCTCTACGAAACACGTGCACAATGGTGGGAAATGGTGAAGGAAAAGACCCAGACTTTTTTTAAACAGCAAGGTAAACGTAAAAAAAAGGAAAGAGAATAGATGTATGATGGGACTACAGAAACGCTTAATGCGCTACTTTAAACTAAATCAGTGTGGCATAGACTTTAATGAAGAAATCAAAGATGTCAAAAAGGAAATGTCAGTTTTAGCAGAAATAAAGAGTAAAGGAATTTTTGTAAGAAGCAGGGAGCAGGAAATTGAGGAAGGTGAAAAATGCACACGGTACTTTTTTAAGAAAATTATAAATAAAAAGGAGTGTATTCAAAATCTAAACTTTTTAGAAAGGTTTTAGCGACACGGATGTCCTCTGTTTTAGAGGAGGTAATTCACCCAGACCAGGCCTGTGCCATCTCAGGGAGACAACTTACCGACAGCCTCGTACTGATTCGAGACATCATTGATTACGCTAGAGACAGAAACACCCGGCTTGTCATCTTAAATTTAGACTTTGAAAAAGCTTTTGATCGGGTCTCGCATCAATATCTCTTTCAGGTGTTGCAAAAGGTGGGTTTCCCTCAAAGACTGACGACATGGGTGGGATTACTGTACCAAGATATAAGCAGTAGGTTCGTGATAAATGGTCACCTGACTGATGCAGTGAAAGTGAAGTGCGGTGTTCGGCAAGGATGCCCATTATATGCTCTCTTGTATGTGTGTTGCATCGAGCCTTTAGCACAAATCTTGAGAAAAGATCGACAGATTAAAGGAGTTGTAATCAGGGGCAAAAATAAACAAAGAAAAGACACAAACCAAATTTTACGGACCATGGACAGAATCAGAGGTGACTGGATTCCCCCTGACAATTGCCCACAGAGACCAAAAAATACTAGGGATCAAATTTGATACAGAAGGAAAAGGAAAAACAAATTGGCCAGATATTGTGGGGAAAATAAGGAAACGACTAGGGTTTTGGGGACTCAGAGGACTGACTATGGAAGGCAAGATTTTAATTATCAAAACAGTTATTTTACCTCTGCTGTTGCTTGCCAGTTCTGTCTTTATGCCACCTCGAAGAGTTCTTTTAGACCTGGAACGATCCATCTTTTATTTTTTATGGAACTCCAAATGGGAAAGGTTGAGGAGGGAAGTACTGAATAAGCCAAAAGTGAAAGGAGGGAAAGCAGTACCAGATCTGTATTTGTTTTTAGGAAGTCTCTTTACCTCTGTCCAATTAAAGTGTGCAATTAACCCATCCAAAAACCCAGCGGCAGCTGCAATGGCAAGATTCTGGATGGGGGCCTACTTGAGAAGACTACGACTTTTACCATCAGACCTGGAAGTACCTGTGTCTTTTAATCTAACAGAAAGTTATGCTTTTATAAAGACATTTTTAAACCATTTTAATTTAGAACAAGAAGATGTACAAGTTTTAACGTGCCATCGATCTTTGGTCTCTGTTGTGCAGGAGCAGGCCCCAGTGAGTCCAGTGCGTGGGCTCACTATTGGCGAGCCCTCAACAGTTTGGCGCAGTGTGAACCTTTCAGCTCTTCTGAACAGACTTTGGGATTTGTCATGGATGGTGGCTCACGAGATTCTCCCAGTCGGATCTGTCATGCACTCCAGGGGTATGTCGACGACGGCCACCTGCCCCCGTCCAGGTTGTGGCGCGCCTGAGACGGTGAGGCATCTCTTCTGAGAGTGCAGTGCTGCTGTGGACTTGTGGGCAACAGCCGACTCCTTAAATTTCCCGTACTTACCAGCAAGAGAGGTCCTGTCAGCACAACTGGTACTTTATGGGGTGAGTCAAAATCAGAACCTCAGGAAAGAGGAATTTGTCAAACAGTGGCTCAACCTGGCCGCCATCAAAGACGCCATATGGACCTCAAGAAACTTGCTGGTAAGAAGGCACAAGCAGATTCCCCCCGTGGCTGTGATCCAGATGGCAGTAGCAACAGCCCAAGAGGTTGCAGCTGGAGACGGCAGGCCAAGGACGCAGCAACAAAGAAGCATCGGCTCTCTGCTCACTCGGACGAAGGAGCCGGAGTCACACGAAAAAAAGGTCCAAGCAGCAGCAGTGGATCACTTGATCTTAGACAAAAGGCCGAAAAGCGATAACTGTCCACTGGTTCACGTCCGAGGGCTCTTCCTGGATCAATGCGCAAATGTAGCGGTGTTCTTTTTATGGCCATAGGTGGCCAGAGTGTCACTTTGCACCTCCGCCCACCCGCTGCACTGAGCACTCTTCAGCCCTTTTAAATGGTATAACTTTGCACTCCTGCACGCTCCAGCGAGCACCATTCAAGCAACAACTTTGCACTCCAGCTTCGAACATCGGCACAGTCGCAACAAGTAAGGCGACTCTACTCAGAGAAGTCACTCTGCACAGTAACAAGATTTCTTTTGCACAGACAGAAAGGGCTTCACCCGCAAAGGTAAAGCCTGCAAAAAATAGAAACAACTCATTAGTGCTGCTCTCCACGGAAGTCTTTAGTAAAAGG
This sequence comes from Leuresthes tenuis, assembly GCF_036924035.1. NCBI lineage: Eukaryota > Metazoa > Chordata > Actinopteri > Atheriniformes > Atherinopsidae > Leuresthes > Leuresthes tenuis. The sequence continues at coordinate 28,279,223 of NW_027325358.1, forward strand.
CGAAAGACTTGTACGTTATGAATACAATTATCCGTCACTGCGGGAGCAGGGCATCAGGCTAGTTGGCATAGCCACCTTCCCCATGGTGAGCTTTGCTTGGTTGAGACGCTTGCTCCCCCCCCCCCCTTGCTCCTCGGCTGACCAAGTAGGAACAATCGGGCCCTATTCGATGGCTGCCTTGTCTTTTACTCTGTGCAAAAGACAAGGAAGCCACAAACACCACGGGAATACCGTATTGAGGCTTTGTTCTGACCGCTCATTCGGTGTCGCATTTCTTTCAAGCAATTCTCCCGGTTAGCCCGCACTCGGCTCGCTCCCAGAGCCGTGTTAAAGTCTACTTCGCATTCACTCTCTTTTCTCAGCAGACTCTTGGGATTTTAACTATAAAATGAATTCCTTCACTCAAACTGTTAAAACTGCTTTGTCCTTCATATTTACCATGTCTAGAAAGATTTAAACAAAAAAAAACAACTTACTTTGTACTTTGCAGTAAAAGAAAGAGCAAATCTAAAGTTTCAGGAATCCGAGAATAAGCTTACTTTCATGAGTTCTTCACGATTTCGGATTTTGCTATAAAATGAATTCCTTCACTCAAACTAAATTAAAACTGCTAAACCGCTAATCTGTTACATGTAAGGCAGATGTCAAATTCACCAAAATAGGATCTAAGGGTATTCGGCCAATCGAGCTGTAGCAGCTTCGGTAAAAGAGTGTAAGTTGAAGAGTTTGTGAATAAAGGTGTGCGCACACATAGTGAGCTGTAGGAAAATAGGCAGGGAGCAATGCCGGCTGGGGTATATGTTCTTGTATGTTGTCTGACTGTTTGATTTGAATGTGTTGTGTAAGTGTCCTGTTGAATGTTAAATGTTTGGCCTTTGACATGCTTCACTGTGGTTGTTAACTGTGTGGTGTGTCCTGAAATCTTGCCCAAGGACCCCTACTGGAGATAGTACCTTTCATGCAGGGGATTTGAACCCAGATCTCCCACATGAAAGGTGGCAATCATACCACTACACTATCCAGTCTCCCAACATAACTTTGATAGTAGTTGTAGAAATATCCTTATTGATAATAGATAAACTAATTCATAGTGATAGAACAGTAGATGAACAGGTGCCTGCACATGTCTCACGAAAATAAAATGGGTGTATGATTGCTGACGGCAGAGCAATACTACCAAACTTATGAGTTCTTGTGGCAAACTTGATTCAGTGTCTTGACGTGTATACGCTGTTTCGCTGACTTGATTGTCACAAGAAACAAAGTGTGTTTGATAAGATCCGACCATTTTATTACGGGAGGATCAGTATGTATGGATTCTGATGTGACTGATAAACCCATTCGTATCTTAAGCATAATCTAATACGTGAGACAACGCCCTGGCACACAATCAAAAAAAAAAAAAGAGAGAGCGGTTTTGTGTCCCCACAGTCCATAATATAGAAAAGAGAGAAAAAAGCCTTTCTGATTTGGTGTGTGTGCTCACAGTGCAGAGTGTAGAGAAAAGAGAGAAAAGAAAGCCGTTTTGGTGTCACGGGTGTTGTGACTTACACACACACATTTCTGAATTGAGAAAGGAAATTATTTTAGAGGAAGCACTAGAGTTTAGATCCCACATTTGTTGATTCATTTATTTTTCCTTTTAATCAGTTTTAAAGTGAATACTAACTGAGAAATGAAAAAGGTGAAGAGTTTAGAAGCTTGGTTCAAGAGCTAAAACTTGGTTTATGATCAGCTGAGTCTCTAAACAGAACAGCAAAGGTCTTCATCGAACATTTAAAAAAGATTCAGATTGTTAGAATATCCAGAATTTATAGGAATGGTGGTGATTACTCTTATTTTCTAGAATGGAAATAACTGCACCATGTCTGTTTTATGAATTTAAGGGGCTAAAAGTTTTGTTCTCATTTTTCTATGATTAACCGAACGTATGTGAGAGTCAAACAGACAGAAGGGTTACGGCCGAGCGCTGGACCTTCCAAAAAAGATGAGACAGGCTGGACCCGTGCCATACTAGTTAAGACCTTCCTGTGGATAACAGGTTCTTTAAACTCTCACACACACAAACTCACACACACGTTCGCACACATACACCCATACACACACACATTCTTGAGCTTGCTGCAAGATTAAACCTTTGCATTAACTGACTCCAGCAACTCTGAGTCTCATTGAGAGAATTTTCTCAACAATTGGGTCCTCAAACCAGATCTCAACGTTTTTTCCGTCGTCCAGGGTCGGAGCTGAAACGGGGGAGTACAGTACTCCTAATGAAAGACCCCCTGCTGAATTGCGGTAATTAGGGGCCAGTGTCCACTGAAAGGGGGAAAAAGTGACGAGATCGTACTTTTGAATCAATGGCCAGAAGCCATTGGCAGTGCAGGCATCAACAATTATGGTGTTATTTCACCCATTAACACTTAAGGTACCTCATGCAGTGGCTGTGATATGGTTTCTTAACAAAATATCTTTACCAGACATCTCTCCTACAAAACTGTTCTTCTTTCACAGCCACACCTTGTTGTCGAGAGATGTGCTACACTTAATCCATCCACACTGCTACCTACCCCACAGATGGAAAGCCTCATGATTGCATGTCAGAAATAACCATCAGTGTTTTACCCAGGCCAGACTTAACTAATATACGTTTTGAAAATGCAAAAATAACTATATTTATTCGACAGGTCAAGCAAAAAACCCTGATGGCACAAATGCTACAGGATTTGCAGTAGTAACAGAAACTGAAGTTTTCTTAAAACAACCACTACCAAAAAATTACTCTGTTCAAGCAGTCGAATTGGTAGCTTTAACTGAAGCCTGTAAATTAAATAACAAAAAGGTTGTTAACGTTTACACTGACAGTCAGTATGCCTTCTCAACTGTACATGAGTTAACACAGCATTGGAAAAACAGGTATGTTGACATCCACAGCTAAATGTATAAACTACAAATATTTTAGCATTATTAGATGTTATTCAATTGCCATCTACAATAGACTCGTATGAATGACCGGAAGGAAAACCATACTGCCAAAGAATTTGTTTAAATATGCTGCAGTATTGAGCCACGGACCATGTCATGTCTCAACAGGAGGGATGGAAGCAATAATGAACAAGGTTTTTACAGCATATGGTTTTACTAATTATTGAAAATTTTTTTTTAGAATAAATAAATGAATAAAGTTTTGTCTAGCAGGTCAAATATGTGCAAAATACAATCCACAGGGCAATCTAAGACCAAAACGAAGATAATTCCCTAAGCCAGTGTATCTTTTTCAACATATTTGTTTGGATTTCATTATTTCATTATTGTGTAGATTTCATTGAACTAAATTAATGTTAAGGGAAACGATTCTGCTCAGTGACAACAGAGGTTTTTACCAAATGGACTGAAATATTTCCATGTGCACAAGCAGATGCACTCTCAGTAGCAAAAGCACGGGTAAAATAAATCATTTCTAGATTTGAAATTCCTGAAAAGATCTTCAGTGATAATTTGACACACTTTGTAAACAATGTCATCTCACTGATGGCAAACAACTTAAAATAGACCTTAGAAACCACTGTGCATATCATCCACAATCAGCAGGTTTCGTGTAGAGACACAATGGAATAATTAAGTCAAGACTGAAAAAAATCATGGAAGAAATGGGAAATATTGGGTTTACTGTTTAACATCCTAAAAATGCATCCTCCAACTAGCACAAGATGAACTCCATTTGAGAAAAGGTATGGAAGACCATTTGTACTCCCACAGTCAAAACACAGTTATCAACTGACATGATGAAGAAAAAAAGAAAAAGAGAAGAAACCTTAGCAGAATACAAATATTAACAAGTAGAGAGATCTCTTCTGTTTAGTCTGTTCCAGGTGAACCGGTGAAGGAATCTCTGAAGACAGTAAAACCACCCGGGGACTGGATCATCATTGAAGTGATAAAGAAAAAGAACTGGTCCAGCCCAATGGGGGGGAAGGTCCATTTCAGATACAACTTACATCACCCACAGCAGCTGAAGGACTTCTTGGATTCACTTATCACATTGTACCACGACCTTCAGAAGTATGGAAAGATTAGTTACCCACCACTGTTTTCTGAGGCAAAAGTCTGACTACAAAGGGGAATTCTCTCAACAGGAGGGGGTTCATCTCAACCTCAGTGAAGAAAACAACAGCTAACATGAGAACATAGGGTGTGACTAAAATAAGACAGGGAAAATGGATGGACAAAGGCCGTGGCATCCATTCAGATTACCAGGATTTTGTGGGTTAAGAGGAACCAGCTGTGTATTATTAATCATTACTCTTATTATAGTATTCCCAATTTTATGGTATGAAGCATGGATTAGCAGAAATAAAGATGATGCAGGACAGAGTACCACCACTGTCCCCTTGACATAGAAAGTGCCACACTAGTAATAACATTTATTTAAACTTGGAGATAAATGGAGAAAATAATCTCATATACAATAGCTGAGACAGAAAAAACAAAAAACTTTTGAAGACACGATTAAAACAACATTTAGAACATACAATAAGCTTAAAAGGAGTGACAAAGCTGCGACTGCGAAGGCATAGAAGTCTAATTAAAAACAGGAGCAGTAGGACAGACTTTTGTGAAATCTGAGTAAGCTCTGGGAATCAAATTTAGATAATGATCAGACTTGGCCTTTCTTATTTCTGCTGTACATTTTTTTCTAAGCTTCCTAAAAGCAAGGCAATGACCCGGGTCCCTCATATGCCCAGCTAGCCTCCAAGGTTTATTTATTTTTTAAGTAAAGAAGACAGTTCTGCCGAAAGCCAGGGACTAGACCTGTTCTAAGTTCTATACTTTTTAAAAGGGGCGTGTTTATCAACTATGGAATTAGAAGATTTACAAAAATGGTCAAGGGCTAGATCTTCATCTGGGATTTTAACAGTGTCATGAGTATAACTATTCAACAGATCAGTTAAAAAAAAGCCTGCTCATGGAGATGTTTCAGGATCTGGATACCAAGCCTGGACCTAATGTTTTCATTTTTGCAATTCTGATACAGGCTATTGAGCAGTGACACCAAGTTCAGATACTGCGGATTTTCTACCTTTGATTTGTTAAGATTGAGCCAATCAGGGAAAACCTTGAAGGATCTCTCAAGTTTGGTTTTGTAGGATCAGTAATTACCTGACAAAGGTTGATATTGGTACACACCTTTTTTAAATGATCAGAGGCAGAGTTCAACTTGTTTAAATTAAAATTGCCACACAGAGATTGGGTTTAGGCCACATGCACACAGAATGACATCAACAAATATAAGAAATATTAAACATTTACACATAGATTTTTGAATACATGTAGAGGAATGATACTTTGAAATGTGCTCATTGCGGAGTTATGATCAGTTGAGTAATGAAGGTTGAACTATTCTGGGAAAGAGGTTCTATTCCCAGCATCATGATGGACACTCCTGATATAGAAGGTTTCGCTAACGCATTGGAATTGTTTTACTATTTTCATATGCATGTGCAATGAAGAATTGCTTGCTGCTGATAAATGCAAAGAAGAACAGCTTACACATAGATGCTCACATATAGGCTGCTGAATGCAATGAAGACCTGCTTATCCAGTAAAGTTCAATGTCAATGTGTAATAATCAATTAGGATTTGCAAAACAGTGAAGTTAAACAATGAATGGGTCCATAGTCGGTATGAGAAGACTACAGGAACATTTACCTGGGTGTACGTTCAAACAGAGATGAGAAGATTGCGATAAATAATTGTTTGTTTGTTTGTTAGTATGTATATGAATGTTATGTGTATAAACTGTGTTGAGTTGTAGTTACTCAGTAGTGTCTCAGTGAAAAAACCGACGGGGGAAGCCTTGCGGTGAAAACAAAAGCAGTGTTTTACTGATCAGTCAAGTTGCTCCAGTGTACTCCATACAAACTGGTTGGCTACTGAAGGGATAGAAAATGGGGAATACTTGTTTTAAAGCAAACAAGGAATTAGATGGGAAAAATACATGTTTTAACGGGACCCAGACAATATTAAATACTCAGACAGATGGGAGAAGAAGTGTAGATTTTTAGGAAATCACAAAATTATTACATAAAATGAGTGAAATCAATTGAAGAATGCCTTTCTGAAGAGCTGTTTACCACAGATGAGCAGCTTTGCGACCAAGCACATTGTAGATCGCTTTACTGCCAAAATGATCTAATTTAATGGATTGCTTTAGACATGCATAACAGCATTTTAAGAACAAAGAGAGAAACAAAAAGGGACAACGCTTCATGGTGGAAGGTGATGTATAAATAACTGTGTATATGATGAAGGAGAGACCATTTGAGCAGCACAGCCATTTCGCAGCACAGGTACAGCAGTCCAAGTTAAAGGATCTCCCACGTGGTATCACATGTCACACTGTTTCAAGGCATCAATAGAAGAAAAAATCACCAAACTCAAGGACAAAGAGACGAAGACTCCGGTGAACGAAGAGAGAGGACTGACAAACCAGAAATACAAAAGGATGCTCGATATCAAGATCCAGAAGAAGAGGCTAACAATGCCACGAACACTTACGATGCTGGGAATGATGCCAGCAATGAACAGAGAAGAAGATTCAGTGTCATCAATCTGCAATACGTGCCTCTAATGACAACGTCTCTGGGAACTGTGACAACAACAAGGTTTAAACCATTTTGATATATATTGTAACCTATTGGCTAAGGAATAGTGCTGAAATGAGGTAAATCTAATCCACCACTGTCCTTGGTCTTCTGTAGGGTTTTTAAACCAATACATGGTGGTTTGTTTTTCTGGACCCTACAGTTAATGGACAGAACTGTGGTCTTAGACCAGTTGATAGAGTAGTCAGAAGTGCCGAGAATTTATTTATGAGTGTGATCGTGTGAGTGAGAGACGTCTGTGAGTTCTGAAGGACAAGTAATACATCATCAGCATAAAGACTTATTTTATGCTCAATATTTTGGGGTTGGATGCCTTTAATATTCTATCTTGTCTGATAGCAGCTGCTAAAGGTTTGATGAAAATAGCAAAAAGTGAGGGAGAAAGTGGGCAACCCTGTCTTGTACCTCTCTGCAGACTGAAGCTTGGAGAAGTTTGATCATTTGTCCTGACACTTGCATTTGGTGAGCTATATAATATCCTTATCTAGTTGATGAAGTGTGACCCAAACCCGAATTTGTTTAATGCTGCGAATAAAAATTTCCAGTTCACTCCATCAAATGCTTTTTCTGCATCTAGAGAGTCGATTGTGGTTTCCAAGTTGTTGATGGTAGAATAGTCTATGAGATTAATGATCCGGTTTGTGAACGAACTGTTGTGCCTACTGCTCTTCAGCCTGTCAAATGAAACGTAGAATTTGAAACGTGACAAATGAACGAAGACCCAAGGAGTTGAGTCGTAAACGAATCAATACTGTTTCCTGTGCGAGGACCCGTCAGCCGAGGAGTTGAGTCATGAACGAATCAATACTGTTTCCTGTGCGAGGACCCATCACCCGAGGAGTTGAGTCGTGAACGAATCAATACTGTTTCCTGTCCTGTTGACTGAGCTTATGAAGCTGCCGCCTGCCATGTGGTGAGGAAGGGTACTGCATGAAAATTAACGAATCACTCACTGAGACAACTCGTTACTCCCGAGTCATATAAAAAATTAATTCATATCGAACGAATCGCTCACGAACGACACATCACTATCTATTTGACGAGTTATGCACTGTATTTTGTAGTATGAAAAAGAACCAGACCTAATTTTCAGCAATAAGCTTCTCTCGAGGAGATATGAAGGAATACAGATTTTGCTATAAAATGAAATCCTTCTATCAGCCTGACTTAAAACTGTTTGTCCTCCTTATTTATCCACTTCAAATCAAGTTTCAACAATTAAAAAAATGTTGTAGTTTGAGAAAGAACAACTTAATATTCAGCAATCAGTATAAAAAGAGGGTAAGAAAAGGTGCAAATGCCAACCATACATCACTAAAAGGTGGAGCGGAAGTATTCGGCTGTGAGTAGGTGTGAATGTCCGACCATAATTTGTAAAAAGCGGGTAAGAAAAGGTCCGAATGCCCGACTATATATAAACAAAAGCGGGAGGAGAGGTCTTCTTATGAGAGTGGGTGAGAAATTCCAACCATGATCTATAAAATGCGGTGAAAAAAAAGTTGTGAATGCCCCATAGAACACTAAAAGGTGGAGCGGAAGGGTTCGGCTGCAAGAAGGTGTGAATGTCCGACTATATTTGGTGAAAAGCAGGTGAAGCAAGGTCTGAATGCCCAATCTTACATCATCAAAAGCGAGATCAGAGGTGTTTGGCTGCAAGAAGGCCATAGTTTGCCAAAAGCGGATAAGGTGCGAATGACCGACTAAATATCAACAAAAGTTGGGGCGGAGGTCTTCGGATGCAAGTGGGTGTGAATATCCCACCATACAAGTATGGTGGAGAGGAAGCTGTGAATGGCCGACCATAGTAAAAAGCGGGTGAGAAAATGTGCGAATGTCAAACCATACATGATCAAAAAAGGGAGCGGAGGCGTTTGGCTGCGACAAGGTGTGAATATTCACCCATAATTAATGAAAAGCGGGCAACAAGTAGGTTCAAATGCCCAACCATACATCATCAAAAGCAGGAGTGGATGTGTTCGGCTACAGGATGGTTTGAATGTCCGAGCATAGTTTGTAAAAAGCGGGTAAGAAAAGGTTCGAATGTCCGAACATACACCATCAAAAGAGGGAGCGGAGGTGTTCCGCTGTAAGAAGGTGTGAATGTCCGACCATAGTTGGTAGAAAGCGGGTAAGAAAAGGTTAAAATACCCGACTGTACACAATCAATAGCGGGAGCGGAGTTGTTCGGCTACGAAAAGGTGTGTAATTCCGACCATGGTTTGTAAAAAGCGGGTAAGAAAAGGTGCGAATGCCCGAAAATGTATTATCAAAAGAGGGAGCAGAGGTTTTCGGCTGAAAGAAGGTCTGAATGTCCAAACATAATTATTAAAAACCGGGGAAGAAAAGGCTCGAAGACCTGACTATACACCATCAAAAGCTGGAGCGGAGGTGTTCGGCTACAAGAAGGTTTGAATGTCCGACCATAGTTTGTAAAAAGCGGGTGAGAAAAGGTGCGAATGTCAAACCATACATCATCAAAACAGGGAGCGGAGGTGTTTGGCTGCGAAAAGGTGTGAATGTCAACCCATAATTAATGAAAAGCGGGCAACAAGTAGGTTCGAATGCCCAACCATACATCATCAAAAGCGGGAGCGGAGTTGTTCGGCTACTAAAAGGTTAGAAAGTCCGACAAAAGAAACCAGGAAAAGACCCCATACTTCCATCCAGCTACCGCCCAATATCTCTAATAAATGCAGACCTCAAAATAATTTGTAAAGCCCTCGCCAAAAGAATAGAAAAAATAACTCCACTTATAATACATCCTGACCAGACAGGTTTCATAAAGGGTAGACGCTCATCCACTAACACTCGCAGGCTAATTAATCTCATAGACTATTCTAACATCAACAACCTGGAAACCACAATAGTCTCTCTAGATGCAGAAAAAGCATTTGATCGAGTGAACTGGAAATTTTTATTCGCAGCATTAAACAAATTTGGGTTTGGGTCACACTTCATCAACTAGATAAGGATATTATATAGCTCCCCAAATGCGTGTGTTAGGACAAATGATCAAACCTCTCCAAACTTCAGTCTGCAGAGAGGTACAAGACAGGGTTGCCCACTTTCTCCCTCACTTTTTGCTATTTTCATCGAACCTTTAGCAGCTGCTATCAGACAAGAAAGAAATATTAAAGGCATCCAACCCCAAAATATTGAGCATAAAATAAGTCTTTATGCTGATGATGTTTTACTTTTCCTTCAGAACTCTCAAACGTCTCTCACTCACACGATCACACTCATAAATAAATTCTCAGCACTTTCTGACTACTCTATCAATTGGTCTAAGACCACAGTTCTGCTCATTAACTGCAGAGTCCAGAATATACCTGCAATCACTTTACAGTCAGGAAATATCAGATATTTAGGCATAAACATTTCCTCCAGGCTCTCAGAGCTAACAAAGCTAAATTATGTGCAATTATTAAAGAGAGTAGAGGACGATCTCTCTCGTTGGAAGTCCTTACCTATATCACTTATGGGGAGAGTCACAACCATTAAAATGATGATACTACCAAAAGTTAACTATTTGTTCTCAATGATCCCCATAAAACCATCTGCTACTTGGTTTAAGTCACTAGATTCATGCATCTCCAAATTTCTGTGGAAAAACAAACCACCACGTATTAGTTTAAAAACCCTACAGAAGACCAAGGACAGTGGTGGATTAGATTTACCTCACTATTCCTTAGCCAATAGGTTACAATATATATCAAAATGGTTTAAGCCTTGTTGTTGTCACAGTTCCCAGAGACGTTGTAATCGTTGAGGATTCTATATTCACCCCCTCATTAGAGGCACGTGTTGCAGATTGATGACACTGAATCTTCTTCTCTGTTCATTGCTGGCATCATTCCCAGCATCGTAAGTGTTTGTGGCATTGTTAGCCTCTTCTTCTGGATCTTGATATCGAGCATCCTTTTGTATTTCTGGTTTGTCAGTCCTCTCTCTTCGTTCACCGGAGTCTTCGTCTCTTTGTCCTTGAGTTTGGTGATTTTTTCTTCTTTTGATGCCTTGACACAGTGTGACAGGTGATACCACGTGGGAGATCCTTTAACTTGGACTGCTGTCCCTGTGCTACGAAATGGCTGTGCTGCTCAAATGGTCTCTCCTTCATCATATACACAGTTATTTATACATCACCTTCCACCATGAAGCGTTGTCCCTTTTTGTTTCTCTCTTTGTTCTTAAAATGCTGTTATGCATGTCTAAACCAATCCATTAAATTAGATCATTTTGGCAGTAAAGCGATCTACAATGTGCTTGGTCGCAAAGCTGCTCATCTGTGGTAAACAGCTCTTCAGAAAGGCATTCTTCAATTGATTTCACTCATTTTATGTAATAATTTTGTGATTTCCTACAAAACTACACTTCTTCTCCCATCTGTCTGAGTATTTAATATTGTCTGGGTCCAGTTAAAACATGTATTTTTCCCATCTAATTCCTTGTTTGCTTTAAAACAAGTGTTCCCCATTTTCTATCCCTTCAGTAGCCAAACAGTTTGTATGGAGTACACTGGAGCAACTTGACTGATCAGTAAAACACTGTTTTTGTTGTCACCGCAAGGCTTCCCCCGTCGGTTGTTTCACTGAGACACTACTGAATAACTACAACTCAACACAGTTTATACACATAACATTCATATACATACTAACAAACAAACAAACAATTATTTATCGCAATTTTCTCATCTCTTTTTGAACGTACACCCAGGTAAATATTCCTGTGGTCTTCTTATACCGACTATGGACCCATTCATTGTTTAACTTCACTGTTTTGCAAATCCTAATTGAATATTACACATTGACATTGAACTTTACTGGATAAGCAGGTCTTCTTTGCATTTATCAGCAAGCAAGCAATTCTTCATTGCACATGCATATGAAAATAGTAAAACAATTCCAATGCGTTAGTGAAACCTTCTATATCAGGAGTGTACATCATGATGCTGGGAATAGAACCTCTTTCCCAGAATAGTTCAACCTTCATTACTCAACTGATCATAACTCCACAATGAGCACATTTCAAAGTATCATTCCTCTACATGTATTTAAAAATCTATGTGTAAATGTTTAATATTTCTTATATTTGTTGATGTCATTCTGTGTGCATGTGGCCTAAACCCAATCTCTGTGTGGCAATTTTAATTTAAACAAGTTGAACTCTGCCTCTGATCATTTAAAAAAGGTGTGTACCAATACCAACCTTTCTCAGGTAATTACTGATCCTACAAAACCAAACTTAAGAGATCCTTCAAGGTTGTCCCTGATTGGCTCAATCTTAACAAATCAAAGGTAGAAAATCCGCTGTATCTGAACTTGGTGTTAGTTATCACTGCTCAATAGCCTGTATCAGAATTGCAAAAATGAAAACATTAGGTCCACGCTTGGTATCCAGATCCTGAAACATCTCCATGAGCAGGCTTTTTTTTAACTGATCTGTTGAATAGTTATACTCATGACACTGTTAAAATCCCAGATGAAGATCTAGCACTTGACCATTTTTGTAAATCTTCTAATTCCATAGTTGATAAACACGCCCCTTTTAAAAAGTATAGAACTTAGAACAGGTCTAGTCCCTGGCTTGCGGCAGAACTGTCTTCTTTACTTAAAAAATAAATAAACCTTGGATGCTAGCTGGGCATATGAGGGACCCGGGTCATTGCCTTGCTTTTAGGAAGCTTAGAAATAAATGTACAGCAGAAATAAGAAAGGCCAAGTCTGATCATTATCTAAATTTGATTCCCAGAGCTTACTCAGATTTCACAAAAGTCTGTCCTACTGCTCCTGTTTTTAATTAGACTTCTATGCCTTTGCAGTCGCAGCTTTGTCACTCCTTTTAAGCTTATTGTATGTTCTAAATGTTGTTTTAATCGTGTCTTCAAAAGTTTTTTGTTTTTTCTGTCTCAGCTATTGTATATGAGATTATTTTCTCCAATTATCTCCAAGTTTAAATAAATGTTATTACTAGTGTGGCACTTTCTATGTCAAGGGGACAGTGGTGGTACTCTGTCCTGCATCATCTTTATTTCTGCTAATCCATGCTTCATACCATAAAATTGGGAATACTATAATAAGAGTAATGATTAATAATACACAGCTGGTTCCTCTTAACCCACAAAATCCTGGTAATCTGAATGGATGCCACGGCCTTTGTCCATCCATTTTCACTGTCTTATTTTAGTCACACCCTATGTTGTCATGTTAGCCGTTGTTTTCTTCATTGAGGTTGAGATGAACCCCCTCCTGTTGAGAGAATTCCCCTTTGCAGTCAGACTTTTGCCTCAGAAAACAGTGGTGGGTAACTAATCTTTCCATACTTCTGAAGGTCGTGGTACAATGTGATAAGTGAATCCAAGAAGTCCTTCAGCTATTGTGGGTGATGTAAGTAGTATCTGAAATGGACCTTCCCCCCATTGGGCTGGACCAGTTCTTTTTCTTTATCACTTTGATGATGATTCAGTCCCCGGGTGGTTTTACTGTCTTCAGAGATTCCTTCACCGGTTCACCTGGAACAGACTAAACAGAAGAGATCTCTCTACTTGTTAATATTTGTATTCTGCTAAGGTTTCTTCTCTTTTTCTTTTTTTCTTCATCATGTCAGTTGATGACTGTGTTTTGACTGTGGGAGTACAAATGGTCTTCCATACCTTTTCTCAAATGGAGTTCATCTTTTGCTAGTTGGAGGATGCATTTTTAGGATGGTAAACAGTAAACCCATCCATCCATCATCTGCCGCTTATCCGGGGGTCGGGTCGCGGGGGCAGCAGCTTGAGCAGAGAAACCCAGACGTCTCTGTCCCTGGCCACTTCCTCCAGCTCTTCCGGGGGGACCCCGAGGCGTTCCCAGGCCAGCCGAGAGACATAGTCTCTCCAACGTGTCCTGGGTCTCCCCCGGGGTCTCCTCCCAGTGGGACGTGCCCGGAACACCTCCCCAGTAGATTGACCAGTAAATAGAGAGCTTCGCCTTCTGGCTCAGCTCCTTCTTCACAACGACGGGTCGGTGCAGAGCCCGCAACACTGCAGACGCCGCATCGATCCGCCCGTCAATCTCCCGCTCCATTCGTCCCTCACTCGTGAACAAGACCCCGAGATACTTGAATTCCTCCACTTGGGGAAGGATCTCATTCCCGACCCGGAGAGAGCATTCCACCCTATTCCGGCTGAGAACTATAGTCTCGGATTTGGAGGTGCTGATTCTCATCCCAGCCGCTTCACACTCGGCTGCGAATCGCTCCATTGAGAGCTGAAGGTCACGGCCTGACGACGCTAACAGAACCACATCATCTGCAAAAAGCAGAGACCTGATTCTGAGGTCGCCAAATCAGACACCCTCAACGCCCTGGCTCCGCCTAGAAATTCTGTCCATAAAAGTTAGGAACAGAATCGGTGACAAAGGGCAGCCCTGACGGAGTCCAACTCTCACCGGAAACGTATCCGACTTACTGCCGGCAATGCGGACCAAACTCTGGCACCGGTCATACAGAGACCGAATGGCCCCTATCAAGGGGTCCGGCACTCCATATTCCCGGAGCACCCCCCACAGGACTCCACGAGGGACACGGTCGAACGCTTTCTCCAAGTCCACAAAACACATGTAGACTGGTTGGGCGAACTCCCATGCACCCTCCAGGATCCTGCCGAGGGTATAGAGCTGGTCCACTGTTCCACGGCCGGGACGAAAGCCACACTGCATCTCCTGAATCTGAGGCTCGATTATCTGACGGATCCTCCTCTCCAATACCCCCAAATAGACCTTACCAGGGAGGCTGAGGAGTGTGATACCCCTATAGTTGGAACACACCCTCCGGTCCCCCTTTTTAAAGAGGGGGACCACCGCCCCAATCTGCCAGTCCAGAGGCTCTGTCCCCGATGTCCACGCGATGCTGCAGAGGCGTGTCAGCCAAGACAGCCCTACAACATCCAGAGCCTTGAGAAACTCAGGACGGACCTCAGCCATCCCCGGGGCCTTGCCACGAGGAGCTTTTTGACCACCTTGGCAACCTCAGCCCCAGAAATGGGAGGCCCCGTCTCCGAGCTCTCCGACTCTGCCTCTTCCGAATACGTGTTGGTAGGATTGAGGAGGTCCTCAAAGTACTCCCCCCACCGACTCACAACATCCCTAGTTGAGGTCAGCAAAGCCCGTCCCCACTGTAAACAGTGTTGACTGTGAGCCGCTTACCCCCCCTGAGACGCCGGATGGTGGACCAGAATCTCTTCGAGGCCGTCCGGAAATCGTTCTTCATGTTCTCACCGAACGCCTCCCAGGCCCGAGTTTTTGCCTCAGCAACCGCCGAAGCCGCGGCCCGTCTGGCCTGTCGGTACCTATCAGCTGCTTCCAGGGTCCCACTGGCCAAAAAGGCCCGATAGGACTCCTTCTTCAGCTTGACGGCTTCCCTCACCACTGGTGTCCACCAGCAGGTTCGAGGGTTGCCGCCACGACAGGCACCGACCACCTTACGGCCACAACTCCGATCAGCTGCCTCGGCAATGGAGTCACGGAACATGGCCCATTCGGACTCAATGTCCCCCACCTCCCCCGGGATATGGTTGAAGCTCTGCCGGAGGTGGGAGTTAAAGCTCCTTCTGACGGGGGATTCTGACAAATGCTCCCAGCAGACCCTCACAATAAGTTTGGGCCTGCCATGTCTGATCGGCATCCTCCCCCACCAGCGGAGCCAACTCACCACCAGGTGGTGATCAGTTGACAGCTCCGCCCCTCTCTTCACCCGAGTGTCCAGGATATACGGCCGCAAGTACGATGATACAACCACAAAGTCGATCATCCAACTGCGGCCAAGGGTGTCCTGGTGCCAAGTGCACATATGGACACACTTATGCCTGAACATGGTGTTCGTTATGGACAGTCCATGACTGGCACAGAAGTCCAACAACATAACACCACTCTGATTCAGATCGGGGGGGCCATTCCTCCCAATCACACCCCTCCAGGTCTCACTGTCATTGCCCACGTGAGCATTGAAGTCCCCCAGCAGAACGAGGGAGTCTCCGGTAGGAGCATTCTCCAGTGCCTCCCCCAGAGACTCCAAAAAGAGTGGGTACTCTGAACTGCTGTTTGGCGCATAGGCACAAACAACAGTCAGGACTCGTCCCCCCATCCGAAGGCGGAGGGAGGCTACCCTCTCGTTCACTGGGGTAAACCCAAATGTACTGGCACACAGCCGGGGGGCAATAAGTATGCCCACACCTGCTCTGCGCCTCTCACCACGGGCAACTCCAGAGTGGAAGAGAGTCCAACCCCTCTAAAGAGGACTGGTTCCAGAGCCCAAGCCGTGCGTCGAGGTGAGTCCGACTATATCTAGCCGGAACCGCTCAGCCTCTCGCACCATCTCCGGCTCCTTCCCCAACAGAGAGGTGACATTCCACGTCCCAAGAGCTAGCTTCAGTAGCCGAGGATCAGACCGCCAAGGCTTCTACCTTCGGCTGCTACCCAGCTCACATAGCACCCGACCCCCTTGGACCCTCCCACGGGTGGTGAGCCCGTCGGAACGGGGACCCACGTCATCATTTCGGGCTATGCCCGACCGAGCCCCATGGGCACAGGCCCGGCCACCAGGCGCCCGCCGCCGGGCCCCATCCCCGGGGGGAGGCCCCGGTGTCCCATATCCGGGCAAGGGATCACGAGGTCCAAATTTTTTGTTCATCATAAGGAGTCTTTTTGAGCTGTTCTTTGTCTGGTCCCTCATCTAGGATCTGTTTGCCTTGGGTGACCCTACCAGGGGCTTGAAGCCCCGGGCAACATAGCTCCCAGACTCATTGGAGCACGCAAACTCCCCCACCACGATAAGGTGACAGCTCAGGGGGTAGATAAATTATCAAAAGTGGCAGCAGAGATGTTCGGCTGGTATTTATCAATGTCTAGATAGATTTCAACAAAAAACAACGTTGTATTTTGCAGTAAAAGAAGAAAGAGCAACACTAAAGGTTCAGAAATCCGAGAAAAAGCTTTTTGTGAGTTCTTCATGATTTGGGATTTTGCTTATAAAATAGATTCCTTCACTCAAACTATATTAAAACTGTTTTGTCCTTCATATTTACCATGTCTAGAAAGATTTAAACAAAAAAACAACGTAGTACTTTGCAGTAAAAGAAAGAGCAAATCTAAAGTTTCAGGAATCCGAGTATAAGCTTGCTTTCATGAGTTCTGCACGATTTCGGATTTTATGTATAAAATGAATTCCTTCACTCAAACCAAGTGAATACTGCTTTGTCCTTCATATTTATCAATGTCTAGATCGACTTCAACATAGACCAACATTGTATTTTGCAGTAGAAGACAGAGCAACACTGAAGGATCAGGAATCCGAGAATAAGCTTCTTTTCATACGTTCTGCATGATTTGGGATTTTACTATAAAATGAATTCCTTCACTCATACTATGTTAAAACTGCTTTTAACTTCATATTTATCAATGTCTAGATCGACTTCAACAAAGAACAACATTGTATTTTTCAGTAGAAGAAAGAGCAACACTGAAGGATTGTTAATATATTTGAACTTTAGTCGGACATTCACACCTTCTTGCAGCTGAACCACCTCCGCTCGCTGTTTTGATCATGTATGGTCTGGCAATACTACCTTTTCTTACCCGTTTGTGAGTAATTATGGCTGGACATTCACACCTACTTGCAGCCGAACACCACCTCTCTCGCTTTTGATGATGTATGGACCGGCATTCTTACCTTTTCTAACACATTTTTCAGCAATTATGGTTGCACACCTACTCACAGCCGAACAACTTCGCTCCTGCAGTTGATTGTGTATAGTCGGGCATTCTCACCCTTTCTCATCAGCTTTTTGCAAATTATGATCTGACATTCGTACCTACTTGCAGTCGAACAGCTCTGCTCCCGCTTTTGATTATGTTTGTTTGGATATTCAAACCTTTTCTTAACTGCTTTTTACAAACTTTGGTTGGACGTTCACACCTTCTTGTAGCCGAACACATCCAGTCCTGCTTTTGATGATGTATGGTTGGGCATTCGCACCTTTTTTTACCCATTTTTCAGGAATTATGGGTGGACATTCACACCTTCTTGCAGCTGAACACTTCTTCTCTCACTGATGATGGTGTATAGTTGAGCTTTCGAGCCTTTTCTTCCCCGGTTTTTACAAATTATGTTTGGACATTCACACCTTCTTGCAGCTGAACACCTCCTCTCCCACTTATGATCATGTGCGGTTTGATTTTCGAAAATGTTCTTTCATGTTTTCTAGCAATTATTGATGGACATTCAGACCTTCTTGCAGCTGAACACCTCCGCTCCCGCTTTTGATGGTGTATAGTCGAGCTTTCGAGCCTTTTCTTCCCTGGTTTTTACAAATTATGTTTGGACATTCAGACCTTCTTGCAGCCGAAAACCTCCGCTCCCTGTTTTGATGGTGTATGTTCGGGCATTCAAACTTTTTCTTACCCACTTTTTACAAACTATGCTCGGACATTCACACCTTCTTGTAGCCGAACACATCCAGTCCTACTTTTGATGATGTATGGTTGGGCATTCGCACCTTTTTTTACCCATTTTCCAGGAATTATTTGTGGACATTCACACCTTCTTGCAGCTGAACACCTCCTCTTCTACTTATGATCATGTGCGGTTTGATTTTATAACATTTTCTTTCAAGTTTTCTAGCAATTATTGATGGACATTCAGACCTTCTTGCAGCTGAACACCTGCGCTACCGCTTTTGATCATACATTGTCGGGCATTCGCACCTACTCACAGCCGAACAACTCCGCTCCCGCATTTGATGGTGTATAGTCGGGCATTCTCACCCTTTCTCATCAGCTTTTTGCAAATTATGATTTGATTCCCACCTGCTTTTGATGATGTACGGTTGGGTATTCGCACCTTTTCTTACCCATTTTTCAGGAATTATGTTTGGACATTCACACCTTCTTGCAGCTGAACCACCTCCGCTCCCTGTTTTGATCATGTATGGTCTGGCAATACTACCTTTTCTTACCCGTTTGTGAGTAATTATGGCTGGACATTCACACCTATTTGCAGCCGAACACCACCTCTCCCGCTTTTGATGATGTATGGACCGGCATTCTTACCTTTTCTAACACATTTTCCAGCAATTATGGTCTGAAAATTCACACCTACTCACAGTCGAACAACTCCGCTCCCGCATTTGATGGTGTATAGTCGGGCATTCTCACCCTTTCTCATCAGCTTTTTGCAAATTATGATCTGACATTCACACCTACTTGCAGTCGAACACCTCCGCTTCCGCTTTTGATGGTATATATTCGGGCATTCGCACCCTGTCTTAAGGTAAGAATGCCGGACCATACATCATGGAGGTGGTTCAGCTGCAAGAAGGTCTGAATGTCCATCAATAATTGCTAGAAAACATGAAAGAAAATTTTCGAATATCAAACCGCACATGATCATAAGCGGGAGAGGAGGTGTTCAGCTGCAAGAAGGTGTGAATGTCCGACTAAAGTTCAAATATATTAACAAAAGCGGGAGGAGAGGTCTTCGGATGAGAGTGGTTGAGAATTTCCAACCATAATCTATAAAATGCGGTGAAAAAAAAGGTGTGATAGAATACTAAAAGGTGGAGCGGAAGTGTTCGGCTACAAGAAGGTGTGAATGTCCGACCATAGTTGGTAAAAAGCGGGTAAAAAAAGGTTAAAATACCCGACAATGTATGATCAAAAGCGGTAGCGTAGGTGTTCAGCTGCAAGAAGGTCTGAATGTCCATCAATAATTGCTAGAAAACATGAAAGAAAATTTTCCAATATCAAACCGCACATAATCATAAGCGGGAGAGGAGGTGTTCAGCTGCAAGAAGGTGTGAATGTCCACCCAAAATTCCTGAAAAATGGCTAAAAAAAGGTGCGAATGCCTAACCATACATCATCAAAAGCAGGGGTGAATATCAGATCATAATTTGCAAAAAGCTGATGAGAAAGGGTGAGAATGCCCAACTATACAAAATCAAATGCGAGAACGGAGGTGTTCGGCTATGAGTAGGTGTGAATCTCCGACCATAATTGCTGAAAAATGTGTTAGAAAAGTTAAGAATGTCGGACCATACATCATCAAAAGCGGGAGAGGTGGTATTCAACTGCAAGTAGGTGTGAATGTTCGACTAAAGTTTGTAAAAAGCGGGTAAGAAAAGGTGCGAATGCCCGACAATGTATAATCAA
Organism: Leuresthes tenuis; assembly: GCF_036924035.1. NCBI lineage: Eukaryota > Metazoa > Chordata > Actinopteri > Atheriniformes > Atherinopsidae > Leuresthes > Leuresthes tenuis. The sequence continues at coordinate 28,299,066 of NW_027325358.1, forward strand.
AAGCGGTAGCGTAGGTGTTCAGCTGCAAGAAGGTCTGTATATCCATCAATAATTGCTAGAAAACATGAAAGAAAGTTTTCGAAAATCAAACCGCACATGATCATAAGTGGGAGAGGAGGTGTTCAGCTGCAAGAAGGTGTGAATGTCCAACCATGATTCCTGAAAGTGGTTTGTAAAAAATGGTGCGAATGCCGAACCAAACATTATCAAAAGCAGGAGTGGATGTGTTCGGCTACAAGAACGTGTGAACGCCCAACCAAAGTTTGTAAAAAGCAGTTAAGAAAAGGTTCGAATATCCAACCAAACATAATCAAAAGCGGGAGCAGAGCTGTTCGACTGCAAGTAGGTGTGAATGTCAGATCATAATTTTCAAAAAGCTGATGAGAAAGGGTGAGAATGCCCGACTATACACCATCAAATCCGGGAGCGGAGTTGTTCGGCTGTGAGTAGGTCTGAATCTCCTACCATAATTGCTGAAAAATGTGTTAGAAAAGGTAAGAATGCCGGTCCATACATCATCAAATCCGGGAGCGGAGGTGGTTCAGCTGCAAGAAGGTGTGAATGTCCGACTAAAGTTCAAATATATTAACAAAAGCGGGAGGAGAGGTCTTCGAATGAGAGTGGTTGAGAATTCCCAACCATAATCTATAAAATGCGGTAAAAAAAAAGGTGTGATAGAAAACTAAAAGGTGGAGTGTTCGGCTGCAAGAAGGTGTGAATGTCCGACTATATTTGGTGAAAAGCAGGTGAAGCAAGGTCTGAATGCCCAACCTTCTTCGAATGCAAGTGGGTGTCAGGAATCCGAGAATAAGCTTCTTTTCATACGTTCTGCATGATTTGGGATTTTATGTATAAAATTAATTCCGTCACTCAAACCAAGTGAAGCAAGGTCAGATTCCTGATCCTTAAGTGTTGCTCTTTCTTCTACTGCAAAATCCAATGTTGTTCTTTGTTGAAGTCGATCTAGACATTGATAAATATAAAGTTAAAAGCAGTTTTAACATAGTTTGAGTGAAGGAATTAATTTTATAGTAAAATCCGAAATCGTGCAGAACTCATGAAAGTAAGCTTATTCTCGGATTCCTGAAACTTTAGATTTGCTCTTTCTTTTACTGCAAAGTCCAATGTTGTTTTTTTGTTTAAATCTTTCTAAACATTGATAAATATGAAGGAGAAAACAGTTTTAACATAGTTTGAGTGAAGGAATTCATTTTATAGCAAAATCCCAAATCATGCAGAACTTATGTAAATAAGCTTATTCTCGGATTCCTGATCCTTCAGTGTTGCTCTTTCTTCTACTGCAAAATACAACGTTGTTCTTTGTTGAAGTCGATCTAGACATTGATAAATATGAAGGACAAAGCAGTTTTCACTTGGTTTGAATGAAGGAATTCATTTTATAAATAAAATCACAAATCATGCAGAACGTATGAAAAGAAGCTTATTCTTGGATTCCTGATCCTTCAGTGTTGCTCTTTCTTTTACTGCAAAGTCCAATGTTGTTTTTTTGTTTAAATCTTTCTAAACATTGATAAATATGAAGGAGAAAACAGTTTTAACATAGTTTGAGTGAAGGAATTCATTTTATAGCAAAATCCCAAATCATGCAGAACGTATGAAAATAAGCTTATTCTCGGATTCCTGATCCTTCAGTGTTGCTCTTTCTTCTACTGCAAAATACAATGTTGTTCTTTGTTGAAGTCGATCTAGACATTGATAAATATGAAGGACAAAGCAGTATTCACTTGGTTTGAATGAAGGAATTAATTTTATACATAAAATCCCAAATCATGCAGAACGTATGAAAATAAGCTTATTCTCGGATTCCTGATCCTTCAGTGTTGCTCTTTCTTCTACTGCAAAATACAATGTTGTTCTTTGTTGAAGTCGATCTAGACATTGATAAATATGAAGGTAAAAGCCGTTTTAACATAGTTTGAGTGAAGGAATTCATTTTATACATAAAATCCAAAATCATGCTGAACGTATGAAAAGAAGCTTATTCTCGGATTCCTGATCCTTCAGTGTTGCTATTTCTTTTACTGCAAAGTCCAATGTTGTTTTTTTTGTTTAAATCTTTATAAACATGGTAAATATGAAGGACAACGCAGTTTTAATATAGTTTGAGTGAAGGAATTCATTTTATACATAAAATCCGAAATCGTGCAGAACGTATGAAAAGAAGCTTATACTCGGATTCCTGAAACTTTAGATTTGCTCTTTCTTTTATTGCAAAGTACAACGTTGTTTTTTTTTGTTTAAATCTTTCTAGACATGGTAAATATGAAGGACTAAACAGATTTAACATAGTTTGAATGAAGCAATGCATTTTATAAGCAAAATCCCAAATCATGCTGGACTCACGAAAAGCTTTTTCTCGGATTTCTGAACCTTTAGTGTTGCTCTATCTTTTACTGCAAAATAAAAGGTTGTTTTTTGTTGAAATCTATCTAGACATTGATAAATACCAGCCGAACATCTCTGCTGCCGCTTTTGATAATTTATGGTTCGGCATTCTTACCTTTTCTTACCCGCTTTTTACATTTTACGCTTTTACAATTATGATCTGACATTCACACCTACTTGCAGTCGAACAACTCCGCTCCCGCTATTGATTGTGTACAGTCGGGTATTTTAACCTTTTCTTCCCTGCTTTTTACCAACTATGGTCGGACATTCACACCTTCTTAGAGCGGAAAACCTCCGCTCCCTCTTTTGATCTTGTATGTTCGGACATTCAAACCTTTTCTTACCCGCTTTTTACAAACTATGCTCGGACATTCAAACCTTCTTGTAGCCGAACACATCCACTCCTGCTTTTGATGATGTATGGTTGGTTATTCGAACCTACTTGTTGCCCGCTTTTCATTAATTATGGGTGGACATTCACACCTTGTCGCAGCCAAACACCTCTGCTCCCTGTTTTGATCATGTATGGTTTGACATTCGCACCTTTTCTCACCCGCTTTTTACTATGGTCGGCCATTCACAGCTTCCTCTCCACCATACTTGTATGGTGGGATATTCACACCCACTTGCATCCGAGGACCTCCGCCCCCAGTTTTGTTGATATTTAGTCGGTCATTCGCACCTTACCCGCTTTTGGCAAACTATGGCCTTCTTGCAGCCAAACACCTCTGATCTCGCTTTTGATAATGTAAGGTTGGGCATTCAGACCTTTATTAACCTGCTTTTCACCAAATATAGTCGGACATTCACACCTTCTTGCAGCCGAACACTTCCGCTCACAAAATTTTTTTAATTGTTGAAACTTGATTTGAAGTGGATAAATAAGGAGGACAAACAGTTTTAAGTCAGGCTGATAGAAGGAGTTAATTTTATAGCAAAATCTGTATTTCGTCATATGTCGAGAGATGCTTATTGCTGAAGAAGTTCTTTCTCATTCTACAAAGTACAACGTTGTTTATTGTTGAAACTAGATTAGAAGTAGATAAATATGAAGGACAAAGCAGTTTGAACTTGGTTTGAGAGAAGGAATTCGTTTTATAGGAGAATCCGAATTCGTGCATAACTCGTAAAATAGAGCTTATTTTCGGATTCCTGAAGAATGAGTCTGGTTCTTTCTCATAATACAAAGTTTGTTGTTTATTGTTGAAACTTCATCAGAAGTGAAGAAATAAGGACAAACCGTTTTAAGGCAGTTTGATAGAAAGATTTAATTTTATAGCAAAATCTGTATTCCTTCATATCTCCTCAAGAGAAGCTTATTGCTGAAAATTAGGTCTGGTTCTTTTTCATACTACAAAATACAGTGTTGTTTATTGTTGAAACTAGATTAGAAGTAGATAAATATGAAGGACAAAGCAGTTTGAACTTGGTTTGAGAGAAGGAATTAATTTTATTGCAAAATCCGAATTCATGCATAACTCGTCAAATAGATAGTGATGTGTCCGTGAGCGATTCATTCGATATGAACTAATTTTTTATATGACTCGGGAGTAATGAGTTGTCTCAGTGAGTGATTCGTTCATTTTTATGCAGTACCCTTCCTCACCACATGGCAGGCGGCAGCTTCATAAGCTCAGTCAGCAGGACAGGAAACAGTATTGATTCGTTCACGACTCAACTCCTCGGGTGACGGGTCCTCGCACAGGAAACAGTATTGATTCGTTCATGACTCAACTCCTCGGCTGATGGGTCCTCGCACAGGAAATAGTATTGATTCGTTTACGACTCAACTCCTTGGGTCTTTGTTCATTTGTCACGTTTCAAATTCTACGTTTCATTTGACAGGCTGAAGAGCAGTAGGCACAACAGTTCGTTCACAAACCGGATCCTTAATCTCATAGACTATTCTACCATCAACAACTTGGAAACCACAATCGACTCTCTAGATGCAGAAAAAGCATTTGATGGAGTGAACTGGAAATTTTTATTCGCAGCATTAAACAAATTCGGGTTTGGGTCACACTTCATCAACTGGATAAGGATATTATATAGCTCCCCAAATGCAAGTGTCAGGACAAATGATCAAACTTCTCCAAGCTTCAGTCTGCAGAGAGGTACAAGACAGGGTTGCCCACTTTCTCCCTCACTTTTTGCTATTTTCATCAAACCTTTAGCAGCTGCTATCAGACAAGATAGAAATATTAAAGGCATCCAACCCCAAAATATTGAGCATAAAATAAGTCTTTATGCTGATGATGTATTACTTTTCCTTCAGAACTCACAGACGTCTCTCACTCACACGATCACACTCATAAATAAATTCTCAGCACTTTCTGACTACTCTATCAACTGGTCTAAGACCACAGTTCTGCCCATTAACTGTAGGGTCCAGAATATACCTGCGATCACTTTACAGTCAGGAAATATTAGATATTTAGGCATAAACATTTCCTCCAGGCTCTCAGAGCTAACAAAGCTAAATTATGTGCAATTATCTCATCTCTCGATCTCTCTCGTTGGAAGTCCTTACCTATATCACTTATGGGGAGAGTTACAACCATTAAAATGATGATACTACCAAAAGTTAACTATTTGTTCTCAATGATCCCCATAAAACCATCTGCTACTTGGTTTAAGTCACTAGATTCATGCATCTCCAAATTTCTGTGGAAAAACAAACCACCACATATTAGTTTAAAAACCCTACGGAAGACCAAGGACAGTGGTGGATTAGATTTACCTCATTTTCAGCACTATTCCTTAGCCAATAGGTTACAATATATATCAAAATGGTTGTTGTCACCTTGTTGTTGTCACAGTTCCCAGAGACGTTGTAATCGTTGAGGATTCTATATTCACCCCCTCATTAGAGGCACGTGTTGCAGATTGATGACACTGAATCTTCTTCTCTGTTCATTGCTGGCATCATTCCCAGCATCGTAAGTGTTCGTGGCATTGTTAGCCTCTTCTTCTGGATCGTGATATCGAGCATCCTTTTGTATTTCTGGTTTGTCAGTCCTCTCTCTTCGTTCACCGGAGTCTTCGTCTCTTTGTCCTTGAGTTTGGTGATTTTTTCTTCTTTTGATGCCTTGACACAGTGTGACAGGTGATACCACGTGGGAGATCCTTTAACTTGGACTGCTGTCCCTGTGCTGCGAAATGGCTGTGCTGCTCAAATGGTCTCTCCTTCATCATATACACAGTTATTTATACATCACCTTCCACCATGAAGCGTTGTCCCTTTTTGTTTCTCTCTTTGTTCTTAAAATGCTGTTATGCATGTCTAAACCAATCCATTAAATTAGATCATTTTGGCAGTAAAGCGATCTACAATGTGCTTGGTCGCAAAGCTGCTCATCTGTGGTAAACAGCTCTTCAGAAAGGCATTCTTCAATTGATTTCACTCATTTTATGTAATAATTTTGTGATTTCCTACAAAACTACACTTCTTTTCCCATCTGTCTGAGTATTTAATATTGTCTGGGTCCCGTTAAAACATGTATTTTTCCCATCTAATTCCTTGTTTGCTTTAAAACAAGTATTCCCCATTTTCTATCCCTTCAGTAGCCAAACAGTTTGTATGGAGTACACTGGAGCAACTTGACTGATCAGTAAAACACTGTTTTTGTTGTCACCGCAAGGCTTCCCCCGTCGGTTGTTTCACTGAGACACTACTGAATAACTACAACTCAACACAGTTTATACACATAACATTCATATACATAATAACAAACAAACAAACAATTATTTATCGCAATTTTCTCATCTCTGTTTGAACGTACACCCAGGTAAATGTTCCTGTAGTCTTCTCATACCGAGCATGGACCCATTCATTGTTTAACTTCACTGTTTTGCAAATCCTAATTGAATATTACACATTGACATTGAACTTTACTGGATAAGCAGGTCTTCATTGCATTCAGCAGCCTATATGTGAGCATCTATGTGTAAGCTGTTCTTCTTTGCATTTATTTGCAGCAAGCAATTCTTCATTTCACATGCATATGAAAATAGTAAAACAATTCCAATGCGTCAGCGAAACCTATATCAGGAGTGTCCATCATGATGCTGGGAATAGAACCTCTTTCCCAGAATAGTTCAACCTTCATTACTCAACTGATCATAACTCCGCAATGAGAACATTTCAAAGTATCATTCCTCTACATGTATTCAAAAATCTATGTGTAAATGTTTAATATTTCTTATATTTGTTGATGTCATTCTGTGTGCATGTGGCCTAAACCCAATCTCTGTGTGGCAATTTTAATTTAAACAAGTTGAACTGTGCCTCTGATCATTTAAAAAAGGTGTGTACTAATATCAACCTTTCTCAGGTAATTACTGATCCCACAAAACCAAACTTAAGAGATCTTTCAAGGTTGTCCCTGATTGGCTCAATCTTAACAAATCAAAGGTAGAAAATCCGCAGTATCTGAACTTGGTGTTAGTTATCACTGCTCAATAGCCTGTATCAGAATTGCAAAAATGAAAACATTAGGTCCACGCTTGATATCCAGATCCTGAAACATCTCCATGAGCAGGCTTTTTTTTTAACTGATCTGTTGAATAGTTATACTCATGACACTGTTAAAATCCCAGATGAAGATCTAGCACTTGACCATTTTTGTAAATCTTCTAATTCAATAGTTGATAAACACGCCCCTTTTAAAAAGTATAGAACTTAGAACAGGTCTAGTCCCTGGATTTCGGCAGACCTGTCTTCTTTACTTAAAAAATAAATAAACCTTGGATGCTAGCTGGGCATATGAGGGACCCGGGTCATTGCCTTGCTTTTAGGAAGCTTAGAAATAAAAGTACAGCAGAAATAAGAAAGGTCAAGTCTGATCATTATCTAAATTAGATTCCCAGAGCTTACTCAGATTTCACAAAAGTCTGTCCTACTGCTCCTGTTTTTAATTAGACTTCTATGCCTTCGCAGTCGCAGCTTTGTCACTCCTTTTAAGCTTATTGTATGTTCTAAATGTTGTTTTAATCGTGTCTTCAAAAGTTTTTTGTTTTTCCTGTCTCAGCTATTGTATATGAGATTATTTTCTCCATTTATCTCCAAGTTTAAATAAATATTATTACTAGTGTGGCACTTTCAATGTCAAGGGGACAGTGGTGGTACTCTGTCCTGCATCATCTTTATTTCTGCTAATCCATGCTGCATACCATAAAATTGGGAATACTATAATAAGAGTAATGATTAATAATACACAGCTGGTTCCTCTTAACCCACAAAATCCTGGTAATCTGAATGGATGCCACGGCCTTTGTCCATCCATTTTCCCTGTCTTATTTTAGTCACACCCTATGTTGTCATGTTAGCCGTTGTTTTCTTCACTGAGGTTGAGATGAACTCCCTCCTGTTGAGAGAATTCCACTTTGTAGTCAGACTTTTGCCTCAGAAAACAGTGGTGGGTAACTAATCTTTCCCTACTTCTGAAGGTCGTGGTACAATGTGATAAGTGAATCCAAGAAGTCCTTCAGCTGCTGTGGGTGATGTAAGTAGTACCTGAAATGGACCTTCCCCCCATTGGGCTGGACCAGTTCTTTTTCTTTATCACTTTGATGATGATCCAGTCCCCGGGTGGTTTTACTGTCTTCAGAGATTCCTTCACCGGTTCACCTGGAACAGACTAAACAGAAGAGATCTCTCTACTTGTTAATATTTGTATTCTGCTAAGGTTTCTTCTCTTTTTCTTTTTTTCATCATCATGTCAGTTGATGACTGTGTTTTGACTGTGGGAGTACAAATGGTCTTCCATACCTTTTCTCAAATGGAGTTCATCTTGTGCTAGTTAGAGGATGAATTTTTAGGATGGTAAACAGTAAACCCAATATTTCCCATTTCTTCTATGATTTTTTTCAGTCTTGACTTAATTATTCCATTGTGTCTCTCCACGAAACCTGCTGATTGTGGATGATATGCACAGTGGTTTCTAAGGTCTATTTTAAGTTCTTTGCCATCAGTTAGATGACATTATTTACAAAGTATGTCAAATTATCACTGAAGATCTTTTCAGGAATTTCAAATCTAGAAATGATTTATTTTACCCGTGCTTTTACTACTGAGAGTGCATCTGCTTGTGCACATGGAAATATTTCAGTCCATTTGGTAAAAACCTCTATTGTCACTGAGCAGAATCGTTTCCCTTAACATTAATTTAGTTCAATGAAATCTACACAATAATGAAATAATGAAATCTAAACAAATATGTTGAAAAAGATATACTGGCTTAGGGAATTATCTTCGTTTTGGTCTTAGATTGCCCTGTGGATTGTATTTTGCACATATTTGACCTGCTAGACAAAACTTTATTCATTTATCTATTCTAAAAAAAATTTTTCAATAATTAGTAAAACCATATGCTGTAAAAACCTTGTTCATTATTGCTTCCATCCCTCCTGTTGAGACATGACATGGTCCCTGGCTCAATACTGCAGCATATTTAAACAAATTCTTTGGCAGTATGGTTTTCCTTCCGGTCATTCATACGAGTCTATTGTAGATGGCAATTGAATAACATCTAATAATGCTAAAATATTTGTAGTGTATACGTTTAGCTGTGGATGTCAACATACCTGTTTTTCCAATGCTGTGTTAACATATGTACAGTTGAGAAGGCATACTGACTGTCAGTGTAAACGTTAACAACCTTTTTGTCATTTAATTTACAAGCTTCAGTTAAAGCTACCAATCCGACTGCTTGAACAGAGTAATTTTTTGGTAGTGGTTGTTTTCAGAAAACTTCAGTTTCTGTTACTACTGCAAATCCTGTAGCATTTGTGCCCTCAGGGTTTTTTGCTTGACCTGTCGAATAAATATAGTTATTTCTGCATTTTCATAACGTTTATCAGTTAAGTCTGGCCTGGGTAAAACACTGATGGTTATTTCTGACATGCAATCACGAGGCTTTCCATCTGTGGGGTAGGTAGCAGTGTGGATGGATTAAGTGTAGCACATCTCTCGACAACAAGATGTGGCTGTGAAAGAAGAACAGTTATGTAGGAGAGATGTCTGGTAAAGATATTTTGTTAAGTAACAATATCACAGCCACTGCATGAGGTACCTTAAGTGTTAATGGGTGAAATAACACCATAATTGTTGATGCCTGCACTGCCAATGGCTTCTGGCCATTGATTCAAAAGTACGATCTCGTCACTTTTCCCCCCTTTCAGTGGACACTGGCCCCTAATTACCGCAATTCAGCAGGGGGTCTTTCATTAGGAGTACTGGACTCCCCCATGCACGGTTTCAGCTCCGACCCTGGACGGCGGAAAAAACGTCGAGCTCTGGTTTGAGGACCCAATTGTTGAGAAAATTCTCTCAATGAGACTCAGAGTTGCTGGAGTCAGTTAATGCAAAGGTTTAATCTTGCAGCAAGCTCAAGAATGTGTGTGTGTATGGGTGTATGTGTGCGAACGTGTGTGTGAGTTTGTGTGTGTGAGAGTTTAAAGAACCTGTTATCCACAGGCAGGTCTTAACTAGTATGGCACGGGTCCAGCCTGTCTAATCTTTTTTGGAAGGTCCAGCGCTGTGCCGTAACCCTTCTGTCTGTTTGGACTCTCACATACATTCGGTTAATCATAGAAAAACGAGAACAAAACTTTTTAGCCCCTTAAATTCATAAAACAGACATGGTGCAGTTATTTCCATTCTAGAAAATAAGAGTAATCACCACCATTCCTATAAATTCTGGATATTCTAACAATCTGAATCTTTTTTAAATGTTCGATGAAGCCCTTTGCTGTTCTGTTTAGAGACTCAGCTGATCATAAACCAAGTTTTAGCTCTTGAACCAAGCTTCTAAACTCTTCACCTTTTTCATTTCTCAGTTAGTATTCACTTTAAAACTGATTAAAAGAAAAAATAAATGAATGCCTATCAACAAATGTGGGACCTAAACTCTAGTGCTTCCTCTAAAATAATTTCCTTTCTCAATTCAGAAATGTGTGTGTGTGTAAGTCACAACACCCGTGACACCAAAACGGCTTTCTTTTCTCTCTTTTCTCTACACTCTGCACTGTGAGCACACACACCAAATCAGAAAGGCTTTTTTCTCTCTTTTCTACATTATGGACTGTGGGGACACAAAACCGCTCTCTCTTTTTTTTTTTTTTATTGTGTGCCAGGGTGTTGTCTCACGTATTAGATTATGCTTAAGATACGAATGGGTTTATCAGTCACATCAGAATCCATACATACTGATCCTCCCGTAATAAAATGGTGATGGTGATGATCTTATCAAACACAATTTGTTTCTTGTGACAATCAAGTCAGCGAAACAGCGTATACACGTCAAGACACGGAATCAAGTTTGCCACAAGAACTCATAAGTTTGGCAGTATTGCTCTGCCATCAGCAATCATACACCCATTTTATTTTCGTGAGACATGTGCAGGCACCTGTTCATCTACTGTTCTATCACTATGAATTAGTTTATCTATTATCAATAAGGATACTTCTACAACTACTATCAAAGTATGTCCGGACTATTTTTGTTGTCAGTTGCTATATATGAATAAGTGGGTAGCTACTGACAAGCATTAAGCATGTCACACAGCCCAAACATATAACATTTCAGGACACACTACACAGTTAACGACCACAGTGAAGCGTGTCAAAGCCCAAACATGTAACATTCAACAGGACACTTACACAACACATTCAAATCAAACAGTCAGACAACTTACAAGAACATATACCCCAGCCGGCATTGCTCCCTGCCTATTTTCCTACAGCTCACTATGTGTGCGCACACCTTTATTCACAAACTCTTCAACTTATAGTCTTTTACCGAAGCTGCTACAGCTCGATTGGCCGAATACCCTTAGATCCTATTTCGGTGAATTTGACATCTGCCTTACATGTAACAGATTAGCGGTTTAGTAGTTTTAATTTAGTTTGAGTGAAGGAATTAATTTTATAGCAAAATCCGAAATCGTGAAGAACTCATGAAAGTAAGCTTATTCTCGGATTCCTGAAACTTTAGATTTGCTCTTTCTTTTACTGCAAAGTACAACGTTGTTTTTTTTTTGTTTAAATCTTTCTAGACATGGTAAATATGAAGGACAAAGCAGTTTTAACATAGTTTTAGTGAAGGAATTCATTTTATAGTTAAAATCCCAAGAGTCTGCTGAGAAAAGAGTGTGAATGCGAAGTAGACTTTAACACGGCTCTGGGAGCGAGCCGAGTGCGGGCTAACCGGGAGAATTGCTTGAAAGAAACGCGACACCGAATGAGCGGTCAGAACAAAGCCTCAATACGGTGTTCCCGTGGTGTTTGTGGCTGCCTTGTCTTTCGCACAGAGTAAAAGACAAGGCAGCCATCGAATAGGGCCCGGGCCCGATTGTTCCTACTTGGTCAGCCGAGAAGCAAGGGGGGGAGCAAGCGTCTCAACCAAGTAAAGCTCACCATGGGGAAGGTGGCTATGCCAACTAGCCTGATGCCCTGCTCCCGCAGTGACGGATAATCGTACTCTGGTTTCTCTTCATAACATACAAGTCTTTCGCCTTTTACTAAAGACTTCCGTGGAGAGCAGCACTAATGAGTTGTTTCTATTTTTGGCAGGCTTTACCTTTGCGGGTGAAGCCCTTTCTGTCTGTGCAAAAGAAACCTTGTTACTGTGCAGAGTGACTTCTCTGAGTAGAGTCGCCTTACTTGTTGCGACTGTGCTGATGTTCGAAGCTGGAGTGCAAAGTTGTTGCTTGAATGGTGCTCGCTGGAGCGTGCAGGAATGCAAAGTTATACCATTTAAAAGGGCTGAAGAGTGCTCAGTGCAGCGGGTGGGCGGAGGTGTAAAGTGACACTCCAGCGAGCACCATTGGAAAAACAGGTATGTTGACATCCACACTTAACGTATAAACTACAAATATTTTAGCATTATTAGATGTTATTCAATTGCCATCTACAATAGACTCGTATGAATGACCGGAATGCAAACCATACTGTCAAAGAATTTGTTTAAATATGCTGCAGTATTGAGCCACGGACCATGTCATGTCTCAACAGGAGGGATAGAAGCAATAATGAACAAGGTTTTTACAGCATATGGTTTTACTAATTATTGAATTTTTTTTTTAGAATAAATAAATGAATAAAGTTTTGTCTAGCAGGTCAAATATGTGCAAAATACAATCCACAGGGCAATCTAAGACCAAAACGAAGATAATTCCCTAAGCCAGTGTATCTTTTTCAACATATTTGTTTGGATTCCATTATTTCATTATTGTGTAGATTTCATTGAACTAAATTAATGTTAAGGGAAACGATTCTGCTCAGTGACAACAGAGGTTTTTACCAAATGGACTGAAATATTTCCATGTGCACAAGCAGATGCACTCTCAGTAGCAAAAGCACGGGTAAAATAAATCATTTCTAGATTTGAAATTCCTGAAAAGATCTTCAGTGATAATTTGACACACTTTGTAAACAATGTCATCTAACTGATGGCAAAGAACTTAAAATAGACGTTAGAAACCACTGTGCATATCATCCATAATCAGCAGGTTTCGTGGAGAGACACAATGGAATAATTAAGTCAAGACTGAAAAAAATCATGGAAGAAATGGGAAATATTGGGTTTACTGTTTACCATCCAAAAAATTCATCCTCCAACTAGCACAAGATGAACTCCATTTGAGGGTATGGAAGGTATGGAAGGTATAGAAGACCATTTGTACTCCCACAGTCAAAACAGTCATCAACTGACACGATGAAGAAAAAAAGAAAAAGAGAAGAAACCTTAGCAGAATACAAATATTAACAAGTAGCGAGATCTCTTCTGTTTAGTCTGTTCCAGGTGAACCGGTGAAGGAATCTCTGAAGATAGTAAAACCACCCGGGGACTGGATCATCATCAAAGTGATAAAGAAAAAGAACTGGTCCAGCCCAATGGGGGGAAGGTCCATTTCGGGTACTACTTACATCACCCACAGCAGCTGAAGGACTTCTTGGATTCACTTATCACATTGTACCACGACCTTCAGAAGTAGGGAAAGATTAGTTACCCACCACTGTTTTCTGAGGCAAAAGTCTGACTACAAAGGGGAATTCTCTCAACAGGAGGGGGTTCATCTCAACCTCAGTGAAGAAAACAACGGATAACATGAGAACATAGGGTGTGACTAAAATAAGACAGGGAAAATGGATGGACAAAGGCCGTGGCATCCATTCAGATTACCAGGATTTTGTGGGTTAAGAGGAACCAGCTGTGTATTATTAATTATTACTCTTATTATAGTATTCCCAATTTTATGGTATGAAGCATGGATTAGCAGAAATAAAGATAATGCAGGACAGAGTACCACCAATGTCCCCTTGACATAGAAAGTGCCACACTAGTAATAACATTTATTTATACTTGGAGAGAAATGGAGAAAATAATCTCATATACAATAGCTGAGACAGAAAAAACAAAAAACTTTTGAAGACACGATTAAAACAACATTTAGAACATACAATAAGCTTAAAAGGAGTGACAAAGCTGCGACTGCGAAGGCATAGAAGTCTAATTATAAAACAGGAGCACTAGGACAGACTTTTGTGAAATCTGAGAATCAAATTTAGATAATGATCAGACTTGGCCTTTCTTATTTCTGCTGTACTTTTATTTCTAAGCTTCCTAAAAGCAAGGCAATGACCCGGGTCCCTCATATGCCCAGCTAGCATCCAAGGTTTATTTATTTTTTAAGTAAAGAAGACAGTTCTGCCGAAAGCCAGGGACTAGACCTGTTCTAAGTTCTATACTTTTTAAAAGGGGCATGTTTATCAACTATGGAATTAGAAGATTTACAAAAATGGTCAAGTGCTAGATCTTCATCTGGGATTTTAACAGTGTCATGAGTATAACTATTCAACAGATCAGTTAAAAAAAAAGCCTGCTCATGGAGATGTTTCAGGATCTGGATACCAAGCGTGGACCTAATGTTTTCATTTTTGCAATTCTGATACAGAATATTGAGCAGTGATAACTAACACCAAGTTCAGATACTGCGGATTTTCTACCTTTGATTTGTTAAGATTGAGCCAATCAGGGACAACCTTGAAGGATCTCTTAAGTTTGGTTTTGTAGGATCAGTAATTACCTGAGAAAGGTTGATATTGGTACACACCTTTTTTAAATGATCAGAGGCAGAGTTCAACTTGTTTAAATTAAAATAGCCACACAGAGATTGGGTTTAGGCCACATGCCCACAGAATGACATCAACAAATATAAGAAATATTAAACATTTACACATAGATTTTTGAATACATGTAGAGGAATGATACTTTGAAATGTGCTCATTGTGGAGTTATGATCAGTTGAGTAATGAAGGTTGAACTATTCTGGGAAAGAGGTTCTATTCCCAGCATCATGATGGACACTCCTGATATAGGTTTCGCTGACGCATTGGAATTGTTTTACTATTTTCATATGCATGTGAAATGAAGAATTGCTTGCTGCAAATAAATGCAAAGAAGAACAGCTTACACATAGATGCTCACATATAGGCTGCTGAATGCAATGAAGACCTGCTTATCCAGTAATGTGCAATGTCAATGTGTAATATTCAATTAAGATTTGCAAAACAGTGAAGTTAAACAATGAATGGGTCCATGCTTGGTATGAGAAGACTACAGGAACATTTACCTGGGTGTACGTTCAAACAGAGATGAGAAAATTGCGATAAATAATTGTTTGTTTGTCTTTTATTATGTATATGAATGTTATGTGTATAAACTGTGTTGAGTTGTAGTTACTCAGTAGTGTCTCAGTGAAACAACCGTCGGGGGAAGCCTTGCGGTGACAACAAAAGCAGTGTTTTACTGATCAGTCAAGTTGCTCCAGTTTACTCCATACAAACTGGTTGGCTACTGAAGGGATAGAAAATGGGGAATACTTGTTTTAAAGCAAACAAGGAATTAGATGGGAAAAATACATGTTTTAACGGGACCCAGACAAGAAGTGTAGTTTTGTAGGAAATCACAAAATTATTACATAAAATTAGTGAAATCAATTGAAGAATGCCTTTCTGAAGAGCTGTTTACTACAGATGAGCAGCTTTGCGACCAAGCACATTGTAGATCGCTTTACTGCCAAAATGATCTAATTTAATGGATTGGTTTAGACATGCATAACTGCATTTTAAGAACAAAGAGAGAAACAAAAAGGGACAACGCTTCATGGTGGAAGGTTGTTGGAAAAATTATATAGTTATACTATGACAGAAGAGTCTCTCCATCTTTTACTCTTCTATTCAAGCAAAAGTGTTTTGACTCTGGTACTAGTCTTTCCCATAATATTAACTGGTGAGAAGCACCTTTTATGTTCCTTCCCATAACATGGAATGGGGAGAGAAGCACCTTTTCCCATAACATTGAATGTTCCTTCCCATAATAATGAATGGTGAGAAAAGCGTCTTTTCTCATAACATTGTGTGATCAGCAATTTTAAACAATATAAATAGCTGGAGCACCAATTTGTCGGGGAGACAACTCTGAGCGATCTTCCCGACAGGTTGTGTGGATTAGTGCGGACTTGTCTCTTTCTTGCAAGAAATAAATGTTTTGTGTTAATCGTATCCAGCGACTCTGAGCCTAATTTTGAGAGAATGTTTCTAACATAATGGTCCTTCGAGCCGGATTCTAAGTCCTTTCCACCTTCCAGAATCGGAGCTGAAACCGTGCACGGGGGAGTCCAGGATTCCTAACTGAAGTCCTCTCAGCACAGTTTCTGATAGAGGCCGGCTGCCACTGGCTGGAGGAAAGGTGACAGGATCTATTTTTGAATCAGTGGACAGACTCGCTGGATTCTTCGTTGTTTAACTTACCAGTGGATTTATGGTGAGGAACCCTTTGTATTACTATTGTTGGTTGGAAATAGTGTGATTATTAGGGAAAATTTTGATTAATTAACTAGCAATTGATAATTGAAACTGGAGGCCTTTAAATAGATTGAGTCGTTGCTATTTCCCTAAGAATATACTATTTCGAATGCAACCTAGTAAAGAAGCCTTTTAACTGGTAACTGTGTAAAAGTTATGTTGGATCACTCACAAATGAAGCAGTCAGAAAAAGTAAGCCTTTTAACTGGTAACCGTGTGTAGGTTGTGTTGGATTAACCCATAAAAGAAGCAGTCAGGAAAGGTCATCCTTTTAACTGGTAACTGTGTGTAGGATTAACCCATAAAAACCTAATTAGCGGTCAGAAAAGGTCATCTTTTTAACTGGTAACTGTGTGTAAATTGTGCTGGATTAACCCATAACAGAAGCAGTCAGAAAAGGTCAGCTTTTTAACTGGTAACTGTGTGTAGGTTGTGTTGGATTAGCCCATAAAAGAAGCAGTCAGAAAAGGTCAGCTTTTTGACTGGTAACTGTGTATAGGATTAACCCATGAAAACATAATAGCAGTCAGAAAAGGTGAGGCAAAGGAAAAAAGCCTTTTAACTGGTAACTGTATGTTGTGTTGGATAACCCACAAATGAAACGGTCAGAAAAGGTCAGCCTTTTAACTGGTAACCGTGTGTAGTGGTGGGATTAACCGAGGACAACAAAAATGCAGTCAGAAAAGGTTAGTCCATAGTCTGTGTGAGAAGACTAACTAAATAACTCCGCGCCGCGCGTTAGAAACGGAATCTTTCTTAAGAGAGTTTGCGATGAAAGATCGCAAGTTTTAAATCCATGTTAGTTTTTGTTAGTGTTATACGTCTGATCGTTTGTTTGTTAAATGGCCTGATTGTTGAATTGTTGCTTTGTGATAGAATTGTTTTGTTTGTAAAAGGGGCTGGTTGTTAAATTGTTTGTTTGTCGATTTGTTTGTTAAGGTCTTTGCCAGCCTCCGAAGGTTGTTAAAGTCTTTGCTGCAGTGTTGTTTTATTTGCTATGTATGTATGGGAGTAAAACAGCTGTGTGTGTGTATTGTTGCTGAAGATATAGGTCATTGTTAAATTGTTTGTTTGTCGAATTGTTTGTTAAGGTCTTTGCCAGCCTTCGAAGGTTGTTAAAGTCTTTGCTGCAGTGTTGTTTTATTTGCTATGTATGTATGAGAGTAAAACAGCTGTGTGTGTGTATTGTTGCTGAAGATATAGGTCATTGTTGAATTGTTGCTTGGTGATAGAATTGTTTATTTGCTAAAAGGGCTGGTTGCTGAATTATTTGTTTGTTAAATTGTGATTTTTTCCTGCTTGGCTGCAGTGTTGGTTTATTTGCTATGTTTGGATAAGAGTGAAACAGCTGCTGGTGTGTGATGTTGCGGATGGTGACGACAGAAAAAAAAATGTGTACTGACTAATTGAGTTGAAGAGAACATTGGAATCTGGTTGTTGCTCGTGACATAACGACAGAAGTAGTGTTTCATTAGGTAGTACTCAAAATAACTCCACTGAAGATAGATTAGCTGTAAGGGTACAGTATGGGAAATAACTGTTTTAAAGCTAATCGGGAGTTAAGTGGGAGTGCTAAAATCATGTTTCATAAAAACCCCAAAAATATCAAATATTTAGACAGATGGGAGGAAAAATTTGGGTTTGAAGAAGATTTCAACGTTGAAAAGTGCGCAGAATTAGTAAAAGATATAGAGAGAGCAGGCCGTAGGAATAAAAATAAAAATAAAAAGAACGGTCTCGTGCAGGCCAAGGCCTGGCTCACTGAGGCACAGAGGAGGAAATCAGAGAGAGAAAAAAAGGAGATAGATAAGCAACAAAAAGAGGTGTTTACGCTGATAGATGAAGAGGATGTAAATACAGTTTATAAGAGCAGACATCCGGAACTCAGCTCGACAGAAAAAAATCCACCAGCTTATAGTATCTCGGGAGCTACCAGTGGGTTGACACCCCAACCTAGCTCCCCACCTTTGTCACCCCAACCTAGCTCCCCACCTTTGGCACCCCAGCCTAGCTCCCCACCTTTGGAACCTTTGTATCCAGAGGGGGAGTTAAAAAAGATCATTCAGAGAGATAAGACACAAGTAACTAGGTCAGGAAAAAATTTTAGTTTTTAGGACGTTGAGAATTTGCCCATGATCCAAGTACCTAATCCGAGAGAGGGGGAGGAGGAATTCATGTACGTTTACCGACCATGGACAGCAGAAGATGTAAGAAAAGCAACGGAGGACATTCCACACCCAAAAGTAAATGTAAAGGGGTTTAAAGGTAGCCTAAAGAATCTGTATGAGAGCTACAGGTTGAATGGTTTGGAGTTGGAAAAAGCAGTGAGAAATGTGATGAGAGCGGATTGGTGTGTGATCCATGGTGATTGGAGTGCCCTTAATACTAATGGAGCAGTTTTGCAGTATGAGACAAGAGATCTAGCCGACAGATTTGAAGCTTTACTGAAACGAACTGAAACTAAATATACAAAACGGGCTGATTGGAACCAAATTAACCATTGTGTGCAGAAGGAAGGGGAAGATGTTGATCTATATAATCATAGACTGAAAGAGGTGTTTGACATCCACAGTGGACTGAGTCCGCCAGAAAATGGGGATGTTGACTCTCCTTATGAACAGCAGTTGAAGAATGCCTTTCTGAAGGGATGTTTGCCACAGATAAGCAGTTTTGTGACCAAACACATGGTAGACCACCGCACAGCCAGGGTAGAAAACCTAATGGATTGGGCCAGACATGCAGAGGAACACCTAAACAGCAAAAAGAAAAGTAAGAAAGGACTTAACTTTTTGTTGGAAGGGAGTGAAATTCCTGTGTATGTATTGAGGGGAAGTGAGAACAAAGATCAATACAGGAAACAGGAGAGAGGAGATAGAAGGAGAAATGGAGGAAAGAAGACATGCCGGCTGTGTAGGGGGGGGGGGGGGGGGGGGGGGGCATTGGGCGAGGGACTGCAGGAGCAAGGAAGAGATTGGGAGTCAATTATGACTAGAAAAAGAGATAACAACTCCAGCTGTCACCAGGATAGAGGAAGAGAAACCAGAAGAAGTGTTGAACCTGGAAGGAATCGAACTAATGTTACATTATGATGTCAAACCTGAGATTACACTGAATGTTTTAGGGGCGGAGGTGACTTTTCTATGCGACACAGGTGCAACACGAACTGTAATTCATCCTGATGACATTCGTGGAGTTGAGAAATCCAAAGAAATTGTTTGGGTCAAATCAGCAAATGGTAAGAGCCATCCTGAGCGTTTATCAAAACAGATGCACGGACTGGAGTGAGTGCTGATTGTCAGGTTGTCTTGTCCACTCTGTGTCCCTGTAATTTGCTGGGAAGAGACATACTGCATGCATTGAAACTAGGAATAGTTCCAGAAGAAAAAGGGTTAACTGTAGTTCGAATGAAGTCAGCTCAAACAATGATTCAGCATGACGCAAGACCACCTTCATACTGGTATAGTTTGGATCTTGTTTCTACAGGCCCCAGTTCTATAGCGCTTCCGCTCCTTAGAAAAGCAAAAGAACACGTCACAGGAGAGCTCACCCTCAGGTCACCAGAGGAATTACACTGCACTATGTATTACAAATACACTCAAGGGCCTGACAGAACATATGAGAAACAGTTCTTCAAAGACAAACAGACCATGTTAAAATTGAAACACTTATACTGGAATAAAGAGGGTTGTTGCGCAGCTAGTTGTTCACTCTCCCCCAGTACGAAGAAGTTTTTGAGATCATGTAATGCACCTCATGTGTCACTCTTCAAACCCACAGGCGACCACTGGAGGCGTTTAGGTGTGTTTGTCACTGCATGTGAGGAAGCCTCAGATTGGGAGGAAGTAAAACCAGGAATAGAATATTCCGAGACATTGGATGCATGTACTACTCCATTAAATTGGACCACACACGCAAAACCATATGTGCACCTAGAGGGGCAGATATGGCAACAAAAAAGCAGATTCTGATCCATTTTGGCACTCACTGAAAGTGAGGAAGCAGAAATAAAAGGGGTACCAGAACACTTGTGGTCGAAGGGAGCAGCAGACGTGGGACTAATAAAAAATGTCGAACCCGTCTGTATAACTCCTCTTTCTTCCTTCAGGCCACATCAGAGACAATATCCACTTAAACCTGAGGCGGAGGAAGGAATAGGTCCAATTTTAGAAGCTTCTCTTAAATCAGGTGTTATAGTGGAATGTCCTAACTCTCCATGTAACACTCCATTGTTTCCTGTGAAAAAGGCTCCTCCCTCCACTGGTTGGAGGATGGTGCAGGATCTGCAGGCAGTAAATAAAGCTGTTGTGCCACGGGCACCCACAGTACCGGATCCAAATACTCTTTTAAATGATTTGTGACCAAGGAATAAGTACTTCACTGTTGTTGATATAAGTAATGCTTTCTTTTCTGTACCTGTGCACCCAGATAGTCAATTTTGGTTTGCTTTCACTTACAGAATGAAACGATACACTTATACCAGACTTCCACAAGGATATTGTGAATCACCAACAATATTCTCTCAAGCAATGTCAGCTAACCTAGCCAAATTCGATCCTCCAAATGGCAGCCAAGTGTTGTTATATGTGGATGACATTTTATTGGCTTCACCGACAGAACAAGACTGCAAAATAGACACACTAGCGCTTTTGCAATTCTTGGCGGAACAGGGTCACAAAGTCAGTAAAAACAAATTACAACTGTGGAAAACTACTGTAAAATACTTGGGCTACGATCTCTCACAAGAAGGCAGACATTTAGATGAAGCGAGAAATTCAGCAATCTTGCATGCACCAAAACCAAAAACAAAAAGACAAATGATGTCCTTTCTGGGAGTTATTAATTTTTGCAGGAGTTGGATATCGAACTATGCATTCATTACAGCCCCCTTATCCGCCTTGATCTATGACACCCCTTTGGCTGCTACAGATTCTTTGGTTTGGACACTAGAAGCGGACGAGGCATTTTTAAAAATAAAACAACTGTTAGTCAGTTCATCTCTGCTAGGATTACCAGATTACTCAAAACCCTTTGTCCAAACAGTGGATTGCAAAGAGGGATATATGACATCAGTGTTAACTCAAGCACATGGGGGAAAGTCCAGACCAATTGCCTACTACTCGTCCCGATTAGATGCAGTGGCTAGGGCACTGCCACCTTGTGTTCAAGCAGTGGTAGCTGCCTCGATGGCAGTGCTCTCATCAGCAGCCATTGTGTTATTTCACCCACTAACACTTAAGGTACCCCATGCTGTGGCTGTAATATTATTGCAGAACAAAATCTCGTATCTATCCCCCTCCAGACATCTCTCCTGCATGACTGTTCTCCTTTCACAACCACACCTCACTGTGGAACGATGTACTACACTTAATCCATCCACATTGATGCCTACTTCACAAGATGGGGAGCCACATGATTGTATAGCAGAAATATCTGTCAGTGTGTTGCCCAGACCGGATTTGACAGATACTCCCTATGAAAATGCAGAAATAACTATGTTTGTAGATGGTTCCAGCAAGAAGAATACTGATGGAACAAATGCTACAGGGTTTGCTGTAGTAACCGAAACTAAAGTTCTCTTAAAGCAACCACTACCGAAGAAATTCTCTGCTCAAGCAGCCGAATTAGTAGCTCTAACGGAAGCTTGCAAATTAGGAAAGGGTAAAGTGGTGAATATCTATACTGACAGTCAATATGCTTTCTCAACAGTTCATGTTTTTGCACAACAATGGAAAAACAGGGGAATGACAACTTCTACTGGAAAAGCTATAAATAATAAGGATTTGATTTTGGCATTATTAGATGCTATCCTGCTTCCTACTAAGGTAGCAGTATGTAAATGCACTGCGCATACTAAAAACACAGATTATGTTTCAAAAGGTAATAGAAGGGCGGATGAAGAAGCAAGAAAAGCTGCTCAGCTGCCTACGGAGAACTTCCTCCTTTTCTCGAAAGAAGAAACTGATACAGGAATAAACCATCAAGTGTTATGTGATATGCAAAAAAGCGCCCCAACACCGGAAAAACAGAAATGGCTAAATAAAGGTGCCATTTACAACACACAATCAAACTTATATGAGTGACCTGAAGGGAAGCCCATACTGCCAAAAGGCTTATTTAGATGTGCTGCAATAGTGAGTCATGGACCATGTCATGTCTCTGCGGGAGGGATGGCTGCAACAATAAACAAAGTCTTTAGCGCGTATGGCTTCATTAATTATTCAAAGAAGTTTTGTCTAACGTGTCTAATCTGTGCAAAGCACAATCCACAGGGAAATCTAAGACCGAGAAGAGGACAATTCCCAAAACCAACGTACCCCTTTCAGCACATTTGTATGGATTTCATTGAGCTAAATAAATGTGAAGGGAAACGATTCTGCTTGGTGATAATCGATGTTTTTTTCCAAGTGGGTTGAAGTATTTCCATGTGCACAGGCAGATGCACTCTCAGTAGCAAAAGCATTGGTAAAAGAAATAATTCCTAGATTTGGAATTCCTGAAAAAATTTATAGTGATAATGGGACGCATTTTGTAAACAATATCATCTCACTAATGGCAAAGAACTTACAAATAGATCTCAGAAACCACAGTGCATATCATCCACAGTCAGCAGGTTTGGTGGAGAGACACAATGGAATAATTAAATCAAGACTGAAGAAAATCATGGAAGAAACTAAAAAGAACTGGGTTTACTGTTTACCACTAGTAGTCCTAAACATGCATGTAACTCCAATGAATACAGGATTAACTCCTTTTGAAATTATGTATGGCAGACCATTTTTACTCCCACAATTAAAACCATTTTCCAGACATGACGAAGAAAGAGAAGAAACTCTAGCAGATTACATGGTGAAAATGTTAACAAGCAAAGAGATCTCTTCTGCCAATTCTGTTCCAGGTGAACCTGTGGAGGGAGCGCTGAAGACAGTAAAACCCGGTGACTGGATCCTCATCAAAGTGATAAAGAAAAAGAACTGGTCAACTCCAAGGTGGGAAGGGCCATATCAGGTATTACTTACAACACCCACAGCAGCTAAAATAGCAGAAAGGACTTCCTGGATTCACTTATCCCATTGCAAACTAGTAAGGCCACAGCTTTTAGAAGAAGGGAAAAATTAGTTACCCCCCAGTTCCCTGAGGCATAAGTCAGACTATAAAGGGGAATTCTCTCAACAGGAGGGGAATCGTCTCAACCTCAGTGAAGAAAACAACGGCTAAAACGGGAACATAGGGTGTGGCTAAAATAGAGAGGGAAAATGGACAAGCAGCGGCCGTGGCATCCATTTAGATTAGAGGGATTATGTGGATTAAGAGGAACCAGCTGTGTACTTTTAGTCATTGCTCTTACTTTGGTACTCCCGATTATTTGGAGTGAAAAACAAACAAATGGAACTAGGGAGAAAGTGTTATATGAAAATACCACTGTTCTGCCTCCCACCTTCTACACACAGATGATCCAGAGAGAGACGAGGTCCATGAGATTCAACAGAGAAATTGTCAACCTGTTTTTTGTTGCAAGAATGGACGGAGTGGCGGAGATTGATTTCTGCTCGGTTATTAACTGTAAGGACAACCAGAAAGCCCATGTATTCTTTGAAAAATACATTTGTGAAACCTATGCAGGTACGAGATTTCCAGGGGATCGCCGATGTAAGAGTTGGGATTTTGTAATAACGAATAGTGGACCACATCTTTGGAATTATAAACCCAGAAAAGCATCAACCGGCCCGGACCCCCTTTCTGATCGTTTAACCATCATTAAGGGGCAATTTGATCCAAACTGTAAGATTGACGAATGCAATCCACTCATTATAACTTTAAAAAGACCCAAACCAAGTGACACGGGTCTTTATGTGTTAGGCTCACATGAAAAAGGGTTTGATCCTGTTGGAAACTTTATGATTACGGTAACAGATATTGAAAAAAAACCTCTCAAGAACAAATCCTACAAAGATGCAAACATCTTCAGTAATACACCACCCCCTGAGCGCCATATCAAATATCTTATTGATCTAACTTACGAGAACAAATTGGCCTTGGAAACAGGTTATGGAACTCGTAATGAATGGCTTGAATGGATGGTGTATACAGCACGACAAAACAATCTATCTAATTGCATTGCATGTGCTAAAGCCAGACCATACTTGGGAACTGTACCATTTCACTTAGGCGATCATCATCAATCTGACCCCACTAGTTTACAATGTGTATTACAATTGTATAATGAATCTTTTGTACCAATCACAAAGCAATGTAGAACTATCTCTTTGTTGTTCCCAGCAGTTAAGAAAAGAGATGTACCGCCCTTAGCGTTGGTTTATAAGGGTAATTATACATGTTCCATTCACAGGGGTACAGGTAAGGATGTGGGTACACCCATGTCAGATTATTGTCAAGAATCCATCAATGTCACACAGGACGCAGGTAACTACCCGGTATCTTGGTTTCGGAACCAGACTTCCATGAGAGCAGACCTCTGGTGGCTGTGTGGGGATAGGAAACTGAGGCCAGTCCTTCCGCCCAATTGGCGAGGCAGTTGTGCAGTGGCCCAACTACTGATGCCTTTCCATCTGTTAGCCTTGGAGGATTTCAAGGCAGTGAGTAAGAATCTCTCTGCAGAGGGACTGGGACGGAGACGTCTAATACGTTCAACTGCGCCTGGGGGTTCATTTGACAACAGAGTGTACTTGGACAGCATTGGGGTCCCTAGGGGGGTTCCGGATGAGTTTAAAGCTAGAAACCAAATAGCTTCAGGATTTGAATCTTTTCTTTTCTGGTGGGCAACAATAAATAAGAATGTCGATTGGATAAATTACATCTATTACAACCAACAGCGCTTTGTAAACTACACTAGGGACGCTGTTAAAGGTATTGCTGAGCAATTGGGTCCAACATCACTTATGGCATGGCAAAATCGGATGGCTTTGGATATGTTGTTAGCAGAGAAAGGGGGTGTATGTAAAATGTTTGGAACCTTTTGTTGCACATTCATTCCTAACAATACTTCTCCAGATGGAAGCATCACCAAGGCCCTAGAGGGTCTCACATCACTCTCGGCAGAACTGATGGCGAACTCAGGGATCAATGACCCCTTCACGGACATGATGGAGAAATGGTTTGGCCGATGGAGTGGACTAATTACATCTGTCCTGCTATCTTTGTCGGTTTGCTCAGCCATAATAATCATCTGTGGTTGTTGTTGTATTCCTTGCTTGAGAGGACTGTCGCAGAAGCTGATTGAAACCGCTCTTACCCGCGTGATGTATCAGCATATACAAGATAAAGAAAATGAGGATGAAGAACAACGCGAAGATAACGTTTAAAGGACAATGCGCCTTGCATGGCCCCGAGTGAATTCTCAACGATTTGTTTAATGAAAATCTTTTTGAAGTGTTAAACGATGATGTCGAAGATGTACAGGACTATGCAAAGAAGACAGGGAAAAGAGGTGGTAAAGACCTCTTTCGGGAAGTGAAGTGCTAGTAACCTCTCCTTCCAAGATAGCTTAACCGTTCAAGACCAAGCTGGACTGACATTCCGCCAGAAGCAGACGATTGCAGTGTTGGTGACGGAACTGAACTGAGTATTGATTTTTGTTATGTTTTTCCATTTTTCATGTTTTTTAATTTTTCACATTTCTTTAATCGTTTAGTTATTGATTTTTGTCCATACATTAATCATTTAGTCATAGTTTTTATTGTTCCATTTTTATGTTTTTCATATTTACATGGTATTAATTTCTTACATTTCAATAATCATTTAGTCATAGTTTTAGTGATTTCCATTTTTATTGATTTTGTCCTTATTTCCATGTATTTTTGGTTGTATCCGTTTTGTGTTTGCTGGTCACACCTAGGTCCATCACCATTCATTGAAATTAACGGTTCGGAGTGCGACCTTTGATACTGAGTGAGTGACGAAGCGGTCGGTCGCCAAGGAGAGAATGGGGCCATAGGAGAATTTTCCCGTAAATAAAGCAAATGGGTTTTTCGCTCCTATGCACTGCGAACGGTAGAAATACATTCAATGTTGATTGTACGGGGTGCAGGGTTTTGGGAGTTTTAATACTTCATAGCATAAACAGGAGGGAATGTTGGAAAAATTATATAGTTATACTATGACAGAAGAGTCTCTCCATCTTTTACTCTTCTATTATTCAAGCAAAAGTGTTTTGACTCTGGTACTAGTCTTTCCCATAATATTAACTGGTGAGAAGCACCTTTTATGTTCCTTCCCATAACAAGGAATGGGGAGAGAAGCACCTTTTCCCATAACATTGAATGTTCCTTCCCATAATAATGAATGGTGAGAAAAGCGTCTTTTCTCATAACATTGTGTGATCAGCAAGCATAAACAATATAAATAGCTGGAGCACCATTTTGTCGGGGAGACAACTCTGAGCGATCTTCCCGACAGGTTGTGTGGATTTGTGCGGACTTGTCTCTTTCTTGCAAGAAATAAATGTTTTGTGTTAATCGTATCCAGCGACTCTGAGCCTAATTTTGAGAGAATTTTTCATGGTGGAAGGTGATGTATAAATAACTGTGTATATGATGAAGGAGAGACCATTTGAGCAGCACAGCCATTTCGCAGCACAGGGACAGCAGTCCAAGTTAAAGGATCTCCCACGTGGTATCACCTGTCACACTGTGTCAAGGCATCAAAAGAAGAAAAAATCACCAAACTCAAGGACAAAGAGACGAAGACTCCGGTGAACGAAGAGAGAGGACTGACAAACCAGAAATACAAAAGGATGCTCGATATCACGATCCAGAAGAAGAGGCTAACAATGCCACGAACACTTACGATGCTGGGAATGATGCCAGCAATGAACAGAGAAGAAGATTCAGTGTCATCAATCTGCAACACGTGCCTCTAATGAGGGGGTGAATATTGAATCCTCAACGATTACAACGTCTCTGGGAACTGTGACAACAACAAGGTTTAAACCATTTTAATATATATTGTAACCTATTGGCTAAGGAATAGTGCTAAAAATTAGGTAAATCTAATCCACCACTGTCCTTGTTCTTCTGTAGGGTTTTTAAACTAATACGTGGTGGTTGGTTTTTACACAGATATTTTGAGATGCATGAATCTAGTGACTTAAACCAAGTAGCAGATGGTTTTATGGGGATCATTGAGAACAAATAGTTAACTTTTGGTAGTATCAACATTTTAAAGGTTGTAACTCTCCCCATAAGTGATATAGGTAAGGACTTCCAACGAGAGAGATCGTCCTCTACTCTCTTTAATAATTGCACATAATTTAGCTTTGTTAGCTCTGAGAGCCTGGAGGAAATGTTTATGCCTAAATATCTAATATTTCCTGACTGTAAAGTGATCGCAGGTATATTCTGGACCCTACAGTTAATGGGCAGAACTGTGGTCTTAGACCAGTTGATAGAGTAGTCAGAAAGTGCTGAGAATTTATTTATGAGTGTGATCGTGTGAGTGAGAGACGTCTGTGAGTTCTGAAGGAAAAGTAATACATCATCAGCATAAAGACTTATTTTATGCTCAATATTTTGGGGTTGGATGCCTTTAATATTTCTATCTTGTCTGATAGCAGCTGCTAAAGGTTTGATGAAAATAGCAAAAAGTGAGGGAGAAAGTGGGCAACCCTGTCTTGTACCTCTCTGCAGACTGAAGCTTGGAGAAGTTTGATCATTTGTCCTGACACTTGCATTTGGGGAGCTATATAATATCCTTATCCAGTTGATGAAGTCTGACCCAAACCCGAATTTTTGTTTAATGCTGCGAATAAAAATTTCCAGTTCACTCCATCAAATGCTTTTTCTGCATCTAGAGAGTCGATTGTGGTTTCCAAGTTGTTGATGGTAGAATAGTCTATGAGATTAATGATCCGGTATGTGAACGAACTGTTGTGCCTACTGCTCTTCAGCCTGTCAAATGAAACGTAGAATTTGAAACGTGACAAATGAACGAAGACCCAAAGAGTTGAGTCGTAAACGAATCAATACTGTTTCCTGTGCGAGGACCCGTCAGCCGAGGAGTTGAGTCATGAACGAATCAATACTGTTTCCTGTGCGAGGACCCGTCAATCGAGGAGTTGAGTCGTGAACGAATCAATACTGTTTCCTGTCCTGCTGACTGAGCATATGAAGCTGCCGCCTGCCATGTGGTGAGGAAGGGTACTGCATGAAAATGAACGAATCACTCACTGAGACAACTCGTTACTCCCGAGTCATATAAAAAATTAGTTCATATCGAACGAATCGCTCACGAAGGACACATCACTATCTATTTGACGAGTTATGCATGAATTCGGATTTTGCAATAAAATTAATTCCTTCTCTCAAACCAAGTTCAAACTGCTTTGTCCTTCATATTTATCTACTTCTAATCTAGTTTCAACAATAAACAACACTGTATTTTGTAGAATGAAAAAGAACTAGACCTAATTTTCAGCAATAAGCTTCTCTCGAGGAGATATGGAGGAATACAGATTTTGCTATAAAATGAAATCCTTTTATCAAACTGACTTAAAACGGTTTGTCCTTATTTCTTCACTTCTGATGAAGATTCAACAATAAACAACAAACTTTGTATTACGAGAAAGAACCAGACTCATTCTTCAGGAATCCGAAAATAAGCTCTATTTTACGAGTTATGCACGAATTCGGATTCTCCTATAAAACGAATTCCTTAACTCAAACCAAGTTAAGACTGCTTTGTCCTTCATATTTATTCATGTCTAATCGAGTTTTAACAATGAACAACGTTGTACTTTGTAGAATGAGAAAGAACTTCATCAGCAATAAGCATCTCTCGACATATGACGAAATACAGATTTTGCTATAAAATTAATTCCTTCTATCAGCCTGACTTAAAACTGTTTGTCCTCCTTATTTATCCACTTCAAAACAAGTTTCAACAATTAATAAAATTTTGTAGTTTGAGAAAGAACAACTTAATCTTCAGCAATCAGTATAAAAAGAGGGTAAGAAAAGGTGCAAATGCCAACCATATATCAAAAAAAGGTGGAGCGGAAGTATTCGGCTCTAAGTAGGTGTGAATGTCCTACCATAATTTGTAAAAAGCGGGTAAGAAAATGTTCGAGTGCCTGACTATATATTAACAAAAGCGGGAGGAGAGGTCTTCGGAGGTGTTTGGCTGCAAGAAGGCCATAGTTTGCCAAAAGCGGGTAAGGTGCGAATGACCGACTAAATATCAACAAAAGTGGGGGCGGAGGTCTTCGGATGCAAGTGGGTGTAAATATCCCACCATACAAGTATGGTGGAGAGGAAGCTGTGAATGGCCGATCATAGTAAAAAGCGGGTGAGAAAAGGTGCGAATGTCAAACCATACATGATCAAAACAGTGTGTTCGGCTACAAGAAGGTTTGAATGTCCGACCATAGTTTGTAAAAAGCAGGTAAGAAAAAGTTCGAATGCCCGAACATGCACCATCAAAAGAGGGAGCGGAGGTGTTCCGCTGTAAGAAGGTGTGAATGTCCGACCATAGTTGGTAAAAAGCGGGTAAGAAAAGGTTTAAATACCCGATTGTACACAGTCAATAGCGGGAGTGGAGTTGTTCGGCTACTAAAAGGTGTGAAAGTCCGACCATGGTTTGTAAAAAGCGGGTAAGAAAAGGTGCGAATGCCCGACAATGTATGATCAAAAGAGGGAGCGGAGGTTTTCGACTGAAAGAAGGTCTGAATGTCCAACCATAATATGTAAAACCCGGGGAAGAAAAGGCTTGAAAGCCTGACTATACACCATCAAAAGCTGGAGCGGAGGTGTTCAGCTGCAAGAAGGTCTGAATGTCCATCAATAATTGCTAGAAAACATGAAAGAAAATTTTCGAATATCAAACCGCACATGATCATAAGCGGGAGTGGATGTGTTCAGCTGCAAGAAGGTGTGAATGTCCGACCATAGTTTGTAAAAAGCAGTTAATAAAAGGTTCGAATATCCAACCAAACATAATCAAAACCGGGAGCAGAGCTGTTCGACTGCAAGTAGGTGTGAATGTCCAGCTTTAATTACTCACAAACGGGTAAGAAAAGGTGGTATTGCCATACCATACATGATCAAAACAGGGAGCGAAGGTGGTTCAGCTGCAAGGAATGAATGTCTAACTAAAGTTTGTAAAAAGCGGGTAAGAAGAGGTGCGAATGCCCGACAATTTATGATCAAAAGAGGTAGCGGAGGTGTTCAGCTGCAAGAAGGTCTGAATGTCCATCAATAATTGCTAGAAAACATGAAAGAAAATTTTCGAAAATCAAACCGCACATGATCATAAGTGGGAGAGGAGGTGTTCAGCTGCAAGAAGGTGTGAATATCCACCCATAATTCCTGAAAAGCGGGTGAGAAAAGGTGCAAATGTCCAACCATACATGATCAAAACAGGGACCGGAGGTGTTTGGATGCGACAAGGTGTGAATGACCACCCATAATTACTGAAAAGCGGGCAACAAGTGCCCAACCATACATCATCAAAAGCAGGACTGGATGTGTTCGGTGAGGGAGCGGAGGTGTTACGCTGTAAGAAGGTGTGAATGTCCGACGATAGTTGGTAAAAAGCGGGTAAGAAAAGGCTAAAATACCCAACTGTACACAATCAATAGCGGGAGTGGATTTGTTCGGCTACAAGGTGTGAAAGTCCGACCATGGTTTGTAAAAAGTGGGTAAGAAAAGGTGCGAATGCCCGAATATATACCATAAAAAGCGGAAGCGGAGGTGTTCGGCTGCAAGAAGGTGTGAACGTCCGACCAAAGTTTATAAAAAGCAGTTAAGAAAAGGTTCGAATATCCAACCAAACATAATCAAAAGCGGAAGCAGAGCTTTTCGACTGCAAGTAGGTGTGAATGTCAGATCATAGTTTGTAAAAAGCGGGATAGAAAAGGTTCGAATGCCCGAACATACACCATCAAAAGCGGAAGCGGAGGTGTTCCGCTGTAAGACGGTGTGAATGTCCGACCATAGTTGGTAAAAAGCGGGTAAGAAAAGGTTAAAATAACCGACTGTACACAATCAATAGCGGGAGTGGAGTTGTTCGGCTACAAGAAGGTGTGAAAGTCCGACCAATGTTTGTAAAAAGCAGGTAAGAAAAGGTTCGAATATCCAAACAAACATAATCAAAAGCGGGAGCAGAGCTGTACGACTGCAAGTAGGTGTGAATGTCCACAAATAATTACTCACAAACAGGTAAGAAGAAGTAGTTTTGCCAGACCATACATGACCAAAACAGGGAGCGGAGGTGGTTCAGCTGCAAGGTGTGACTGTCTGAGTAAACTTTGTAAAAAGCGGGTAAGACAAGGTGCGAATGCCCGACAATTTATGATCAAAAGTGGGAGCGGAGGTGTTCAGCTGCAAGAAGGTCTGAATGTCCAACCATAATTTGTAAAAACCGGGGAAGAAAAGGCTCGAAAGCCCGACTATACACCATCAAAAGCGGGAGCGGAGGTGTTCAGCTGCAAGAAGGTCTGAATGTCCATCAGTAATTGCTAGAAAACATGAAAGAAAATTTTCGAATATCAGACCGCACATTATCATAAGCGGGAGTGGATGTGTTTGGCTACAAGAAGGTTTGAATGTCCGACCATAGTTTGTAAAAAGCAGTTAATAAAAGGTTCGAATATCCAACCAAACATAATCAAAACCGGGAGCAGAGCTGTTCGACTGCAAGTAGGTGTGAATGTCCAGCTTTAATTACTCACAAACGGGTAAGAAAAGGTGGTATTGCCATACCATACATGATCAAAACAGGGAGCGAAGGTGGTTCAGCTGCAAGGAATGAATGTCTAACTAAAGTTTGTAAAAAGCGGGTAAGAAGAGGTGCGAATGCCCGACAATTTATGATCAAAAGAGGTAGCGGAGGTGTTCAGCTGCAAGAAGGTCTGAATGTCCATCAATAATTGCTAGAAAACATGAAAGAAAATTTTCGAAAATCAAACCGCACATGATCATAAGTGGGAGAGGAGGTGTTCAGCTGCAAGAAGGTGTGAATATCCACCAATAATTCCTGAAAAGCGGGTGAGAAAAGGTGCAAATGTCCAACCATACATGATCAAAACAGGGACCGGAGGTGTTTGGATGCGACAAGGTGTGAATGACCACCCATAATTACTGAAAAGCGGGCAACAAGTGCCCAACCATACATCATCAAAAGCAGGACTGGATGTGTTCGGTGAGGGAGCGGAGGTGTTACGCTGTAAGAAGGTGTGAATGTCCGACGATAGTTGGTAAAAAGTGGGTAAGAAAAGGCTAAAATACCCAACTGTACACAATCAATAGCGGGAGTGGATTTGTTCGGCTACAAGGTGTGAAAGTCCGACCATGGTTTGTAAAAAGTGGGTAAGAAAAGGTGCGAATGCCCGAATATATACCATCAAAAGCGGAAGCGGAGGTGTTCGGCTGCAAGAAGGTGTGAACGTCCGACCAAAGTTTATAAAAAGCAGTTAAGAAAAGGTTCGAATATCCAACCAAACATAATCAAAAGCGGAAGCAGAGCTTTTCGACTGCAAGTAGGTGTGAATGTCAGATCATAATTTGTAAAAAGCGGGTAAGAAAAGGTAAGAATGCCGAACCAAAGATTATCAAAAGCGGCAGCAGAGATGTTCGGCTGGTATTTATCAATGTCTAGATTTCAACAAAAATAAAACAACGTTGTATTTTACAGTAAAAGAAAGAGCAACACTAAAGGGTCAGAAATCCGAGAAAAAGCTTTTCGTGAGTTCTGCATGATTTTTGATTTTGCTTATAAAATGGATTCCTTCACTCAAACTATGTTAAAACTGTATTCTCCTTCATATTTACCATGTCTAAAAAGATTTGAACAAAAAAAACAACGTTGTACTTTGCAGTAAAAGAAAGAGCAAATAAAAAGTTTTAGGAATCCGAGTATAAGCTTGCTTTCATGAGTTCTGCACGATTTCGGATTTTATTTATAAAATGAATTCCTTCACTCAAACCAAGTTAAAACTGCGTTGTCCTTCATATTTATCAATGTCTAGATCGACTTCAACAAAGAACAACATTATATTTTTCAGTAGAAGAAAGATAAACACTGAAGGATCAGGAATCTGAGAATAAGCTTATTTTCATACGTTCTGCATGATTTGGGATTTTATGTATAAAATGAATTCCTTCACTCAAACCAAGTTAAAGCTGCTTTGTCCTTCATATTTATCAATGTCTAGACCGACTTAAACAAATAACAACATTGTATTTTGCAGTAGAAGAAAGAGCAACACTGAAGGATCAGGAATCCGAGGATAAGCTTCTTTTCATACGTTCTGCATGATTTGGGATTTTGCTATAAAATGAATTCAGACATATTGATGGACATTCAGACCTTCTTGCAGCTGAACACCTCCGCTCCCTCTTTTGATCATACATTGTCGGGCATTCGCACCTTTTCTTACCCACTTTTTACAAACCATGGTTGGACATTCACACCTTCTTGCAGCTGAACACTTCCGCTCCACCTTTTAGTGTTCTATCACACCTTTTTTTTCACCGCATTTTATAGATTATGGTCGGAAATTCTCAAGCACTCTCATCCGAAGACCTCTCCTCCCGCTTTTGTTAATATATTTGAACTTTATTCGGACATTCACACCTTCTTGCAGCTGATCCCCCTCAGCTCCCTGTTTTGATCATGTATGGGCCGGCATTCTTACCTTTTCTAACACATTTTTCAGTAATTATGATCAGAGATTCACACCTACTCACAGCCGAACAACTCCGCTCCTGCATTTGATGGTGTATAGTCGGGCATTCTAACCCTTTCTCATCAGCTTTTTGCAAATTATGATCTGACATTCACAACTACTTGCAGTCGAACAGCTCTGCTCCAGCTTTTGATTATGTTTGGTTGGATATTCGAACCTTTTCTTAACTGCTTTTTACAAACTTTAGTTGGACGGTCAGACCTTCTTGTAGCCGAACACATCCAGTCCCACTTATGATCATGTGTGGTTTGATTTTCAAAAATTTTCTTTCATGTTTTCTAGCAATTATTGATGGACATTCAGACCTTCTTGCAGCTTAACCACCTCCGCTACCGCTTTTGATCATACATTGTCGGGCATTCGCACCTTGTCTTATCCGCTTTTTACAAACTTTAGTCGAACATTCACACCTTTTTGCAGCCGAACACCACCTCTCCCGCTTTTGATGGTGTATAGTCGGGCTTTCGAGCCTTTTCTTTCCCGGTTTTTACTAATTATGTTTGGACATTCAGACCTTCTTGCAGCAGAACACCTCCGCTCCCTCTTTTGATCATACATTGTCGGGCATTCGCACCTTGTCTTACCCGCTTTTTACAAACTTTAGTCGGACATTCACACCTTCTTGCAGTTGAACCATCTCCGCTCCCTATTTTGATCATGTATGGTCTGGCAATACTACCTTTTCTTACCAGTTTGTGAGTAATTATGGCCTGACATTCACACCTACTTGCAGCCGAACACCACCTCTCTCGCTTTTGATGATGTATGGACCAGCATTCTTACCTTTTCTAACACATTTTTCAGCATTTATGGTCGGAGATTCACACCTACTCACAGCCCAAAAACTCCGCTCCCGCATTTGATGGTGTATAGTCGGGCATTCTCACCCTTTCTCATCAGCTTCTTGCAAATTATGATCTGACATTCACACCTACTTGCAGTCGAACAGCTCTGCTTCCGCTTTTGATTATGTTTGGTTGGGTATTCGAACCTTTTCTTAACTGCTTTTTACAAACTTTGGTTGGACGGTCAGACCTTCTTGTAGCCGAACACATCCAGTCCTGCTTTTGATGATGTATGGTTGGGCATTCCCACCTTTTTTAACCCATTTTTCAGGAATTATGGGTGGACATTCACACCTTCTTGCAGCTTAAAAACTCCTCTACCACTTATGATCATGTGAGGTTTGATTTTCGAAAATTTTCTTTCATGTTTTCTAGCAATTATTGATGGACATTCAGACCTTCTTGCAGCTGAACACCTCCGCTACCGCTTTTGATCATACATTGTCGGGCATTCGCAACTTTTCTTACCCGCTTTTTACAAACTTTAGTCGAACATTCACACCTTTTTGCAGCCAAACACCACCTCTCCCGCTTTTGATGATGTATGGTGCGACATTCTTAACTTTTCTAACACATTTTTCAGCAATTATGGTCGGAGATTCACACCTACTCACAGCCGAACACCTCCGCTCCCGCATTTGATGGTGTATAGTTGGGCATTCTCACCCTTTCTCATCAGCTTTTTGCAAATTATGATCTGACATTCACACCTGCTTTTGATGATGTATGGTTAGGCATTCGCACCTTTTTTTAACCCATTTTTCAGGAATTATGGGTGGACATTCACACCTTCTTGCAGCTGAACACCTCCTCTCCCGCTTATGATGATGTGCGGTTTGATATTCGAAAATTTTCTTTCATGTTTTCTAGCAATTATTGATGGACATTCAGACCTTCTTGCAGCTGAACCCCTCTGCTCCTGCTTTTGATGGTGTATAGTCGGGCTTTCGAGCCTTTTCTTCCCCGGTTTTTACAAATTATGGTTGGACCTTCAGACCTTCTTGCAGCCGAAAACCTCCACTCCCTGTTTTGATCATACATTGTTGGGCATTTGCACCTTCTTCTTACCCGCCTTTTACAAACCATGTTCGGACTTTCACACCTTCTTGTAACCGAACACATCCGCTCCCGCTATTGATTGTGTACAGTCGGTTATTTTAACCTTTTCTTACCCGCATTTTACCAACTATGGTTGGACATTCACACCTTCTTATAGCGGAACACCTCCGCTCCCTCTTTTGATGGTGTATGTTCGGGCATTCGAACCTTTTCTTACCCGCTTTTTACAAACTGTGCTCGGACATTCAAACCTTCTTGTAGCCGAACACATCCACTCCTGCTATTGATGATGTATGGTTGGGCATTCGAACCTACTTGTTGCCCGCTTTTCATTAATTATGGGTGGACATTCACACCTTGTCGCAGCCAAACACATCCGCTCCCTGTTTTGATCATGTTTGGTTGGACATTCGCACCTTTTCTCACCCGCTTTTTACTATGGTCGGCCATTCACAGTTTCCTCTCCACCATATTTGTAGGCTGGGATATTCACACCCACTTCCATCCGAAGACCTCTGCCCCCACTTTTGTTGATATTAAGTCGGTCATTCGCACCTTACCCGCTTTTGGCAAACTATTGCCTTCTTGCAGCCAAACACCTCTGATCTCGCTTTTGATGATGTAAGGTTGGGCATTCAGACCTTGCTTCACCTGCTTTTCACCACATATAGTTGGACATTCACACCTTCTTGCAGCCAAACACTTCCGCTCCACCTTCCAGGCCTTCCCAGGCCAGCCGAGAGACATAGTCTCTCCAACGTGTCCTGGGTCTTCCCCGGGTCTCCTCCCAGTGGGACGTGCCCGGAACACCTCCCCAGGGAGGCGTCCAGGGGGCATCCTAACCAGATTCCCGAGCCACCTCATCTGACTCCTCTCAATGCGGAGGAGCAACGGTTCTACTCCGAGCCCCTCTCGGATGACTGAGCTTCTCACCCTATCTCTAAGGGAGAGCCCAGACACCCAGCGGAGGAAACCCATTTCGGCCGCTTGTATTTGCTCGTTCTTTCGGTCACTACCCACAACTCGTGACCAGAGGTGAGGATGGGAACGTAGATTGACCAGTAAATAGAGAGCTTCGCCTTCTGGCTCAGCTCCTTCTTCACAACGACGGGTCGGTGCGGCGTCTGCAGTGTTGCGGGCTCTGCCCGTCAGTCTCCCGCTCCATTCGTCCCTCACTCGTGAACAAGACCCCGAGATACTTGAACTCCTCCACTTGGGGAAGGATCTCATTCCCGACCCGGAGAGAGCATTCCACCCTTTTCCGGCTGAGAACCATAGTCTCGGATTTGGAGGTGCTGATTCTCATCCCAGCCGCTTCACACTCGGCTGCGAATCTCTCCAGTGAGAGCTGAAGGTCACGGCCTGATGACGCTAACAGAACCACATCATCCGCAAAAAGCAGAGACCTGATTCTGAGGTCGACAAATCGGACACCCTCAACGCCCTGGCTCCGCCTAGAAATTCTGTCCATAAACGTTAGGAACAGAATCGGTGACAAAGGGCAGCCCTGACGGAGTCCAACTCTCACCGGAAACGTATCCGACTTACTGCCGGCAATGCGGACCAAACTCTGGCACCGGTCATACAGAGACCGAACGGCCCCTATCAAGGGGTCCGGCACTCCATATTCCTGGAGCACCCCCCACAGGACTCCACGAGGGACACGGTCGAACGCTTTCTCCAAGTCCACAAAACACATGTAGACTGGTTGGGCGAACTCCCATGCACCCTCCAGGATCCTGCCGAGGGTATAGAGCTGGTCCACTGTTCCACGGCCAGGACGAAAGCCACACTGCACCTCCTGAATCCGAGGCTCGATTATCCGACGGATCCTCCTCTCCAATACCCCCAAATAGACCTTACCAGGGAGGCTGAGGAGTGTGATACCCCTATAGTTGGAACACACCCTCCGGTCTCCCTTTTTAAAGAGGGGGACCACCACCCCAATCTGCCAGTCCAGAGGCACTGTCCCCGATGTCCATGTGATGCTGTAGAGGCGTGTCAGCCAAGACAGCCCTACAACATCCAGAGCCTTGAGAAACTCAGGACGGACCTCATCCACCCCCGGGGCCTTGCCACCGAGGAGCTTTTTGACCACCTCTGCAACCTCAGCCCCAGAAATGGGAGGCCCCGTGTCCGAGCTCTCCGACTTTGCCTCTTCCGAGCACGTGTTAGTAGGATTGAGGAGTTCCTCGAAGTACTCCCCCCACCGACTCACAACATCCCTAGTTGAGGTCAGCAAAGCCCGTCCCCACTCTACACAGTGTTGACTGTGAGCCGCTTCCCCCCCTGAGACGCCAGATGGTGGACCAGAATCTCTTCGAGGCCGTCCAGAAATCGTTCTCCATGGTCTCATCGAACTCCTCCCAGGCCCGAGTTTTTGCCTCAGCAACCGCCGAAAGCCGCAGCCCGTCTGGCCTGCCGGTACCTATCAGCTGCTTCCAGGGTCCCACTGGCCAAAATGGCCCGATAGGACTCCTTCTTCAGCTTGACGGCTTCCCTCACCACTGGTGTCCACCAGCAGGTTCGAGGGTTGCCGCCACGACAGGCACTGACCACCTTACGGCCACAACTCCGATCAGCTGCCTTGGCAATGGAGTCACTGAACATGGCCCATTCGGACTCAATGTCCCCCATATGGTTGAAGCTCTGCCGGAGGTGGGAGTTAAAGCTCCTTCTGACGGGGGATTCTGACAAGCGCTCAGCCTCGCGCACCAGCTCCGGCTCCTTCCCCATCAGAGAGGTGACATTCCACGTCCCAAGAGCTAGCTTCAGTAGCCGAGGATCAGACCGCCAAGGCCTCCGCCTTCGGCTGCTACCCAGCTCACATAGCACCCGACCCCCTTGGCCCCTCCCACGGGTGGTGAGCCCGTCGGAAGGGGGACACACGTCATGATTTCGGGCTATGCCCGACCGAGCCCCATGGGCAAAGGCCCGGCCACCAGACGCCCGCTGCTGGGCCCCACCCCCTGGCCTGGCTCCGGGGGGAGGCCCCGGTGTCCCATATCCGGGCAAGGGATCACGAGGTCCAAATTACTTATTCATCATAAGGAGTTTTTTGAGCTGTTCTTTGTCTGGTCCTTCATCTAGGATCTGTTTGCCTTGGGTGACCCTACCAGGGGCTAGAAGCCCCAGGCAACATAGCTCCCAGACTCATTGGGGCACGCAAACTCCCCCACCACGATAAGGTGAAAGCTCAGGGGGGAGGTCCGACCATAGTTTGTAAAAAGCGGGATAGAAAAGGTTCGAATGCCCGAACATACATCATCAAAAGAGGGAGCGGAGGTGTTCCGCTGTAAGACGGTGTGAATGTCCGACCATAGTTGGTAAAAAGCGGGTAAGAAAAGGTTAAAATAACCGACTGTACACAATCAACAGCGGGCGCGGAGTTGTTCGGCTACAAGAAGGTGTGAAAGTCCGACCATGGATTGTAAAAAGCGGGTAAGAAAAGGTTCGAATGCCCGAATATATACCATCAAAAGCGGAAGCGGAGGTGTTCGGATCCAAAAAGGTGTGAATGTCCGACCAAAGTTTGTAAAAAGCAGGTAAGAAAAGGTTCGAATATCCAAACAAACATAATCAAAAGCGGGAGCAGAGCTGTTCGACTGCAAGTAGGTGTGAATGTCCAGCCATAATTACTCACAAACAGGTAAGAAGAAGTAGTTTTGCCAGACCATACATGACCAAAACAGGGAGCGGAGGTGGTTCAGCTGCAAAGTGTGAATGTCTGAGTAAACTTTGTAAAAAGCGGGTAAGACAAGGTGCGAATGCCCGACAATTTATGATTAAAAGAGGGAGCGGAGGTGTTCGGCTGCAAGGTCTGAATGTCCAACCATAATTTGTAAAAACCGGGGAAGAAAAGGCTCGAAAGCCCGACTATACACCATCAAAAGCGGGAGCGGAGGTGTTCAGCTGCAAGAAGGAATGAATGTTCGACTAAAGTTTGTAAAAAGCTGGTAAGACAAGGTGCGAATGCCCGACAATGTATGATCAAAAGCGGTAGCGGAGGTGTTCAGCTGCAAGGTCTGAATGTCCATCAATAATTGCTAGAAAACATGAAAGAAAATTTTCGAAAATCAAACCGCACATGATCATAAGTGGGAGAGGAGGTGTTCAGCTGCAAGAAGGTGTGAATGTCCACCCATAATTCCTGAAAAATGGGTAAAAAAAGGTGCGAATGCCCAACCATACATCTATCAAAAGCAGGACTGGATGTGTTCGGCTACAAGAAGGTGTGAACGTCCAACCAAAGTTTGTAAAAAGCAGTTAAGAAAAGGTTAGAATATCCAACCAAACATAATCAAAAGCGGGAGCAGAGCTGTTCGACTGAAAGTAGGTGTGAAAGGCCGACCATAGTTTGCAAAAAGCGGGTGAGAAAAGGTGCAAATGTCCAACCATACATGATCAAAACAGGGAGTGGAGGTGTTTGGATGTGACAAGGTGTGAATGTCCACCCATAATTAATGAAAAGCGGGCAACAAGTGCCCAACCATACATCATCAAAAGCAGGACTGGATGTGTTCGGCGAGGGAGCGGAGGTGTTCCGCTGTAAAAAGGTGTGAATGTCCGACGATAGTTGGTAAAAAGCGGTAAGAAAAGGTTAAAATACCCAACTGTACACAATCAATAGCGGGAGCGGAATTGTTCGGCTACAAGGTGTGAAAGTCCGACCATGGTTTGTAAAAAGTGGGTAAAAAAAGGTGCGAATGCCCGAATATATACCATCAAAAGCGGAAGCGGAGGTGTTCGGCTGCAAGAAGGTGTGAACGTCCGACCAAAGTTTGTAAAAAGCAGTTAAGAAAAGGTTCGAATATCCAACCAATCATAATCAAAAGCGGAAGCAGAGCTGTTCGACTGCAAGTAGGTGTGAATGTCAGATCATAATTTGTAAAAAGCGGGTAAGAAAAGGTAAGAATGCCGAACCATAGATCATCAAAAGCGGCAGCAGAGATGTTCAGCTGGTATTTATCAATGTCTAGATTTCAACAAAAAACGTTGTATTTTGCTGTAAAAGAAAGAGCAACACTAAAGGTTCAGAAATCCGAGAAAAAGCTTTTCGTG
Source organism: Leuresthes tenuis (assembly GCF_036924035.1). Classification (NCBI taxonomy): domain Eukaryota; kingdom Metazoa; phylum Chordata; class Actinopteri; order Atheriniformes; family Atherinopsidae; genus Leuresthes; species Leuresthes tenuis. Next base: position 28,340,008 of record NW_027325358.1, read on the forward strand.
AGTTCTGCATGATTTGTGATTTTGCTTATAAAATGCATTCCTTCACTCAAACTATGTTAAAACTGCTTTGTCCTTCCATATTTATCAATGTCGAGATAGATTTAAGCAAAAATAAAACAACGTTGTACTTTGCAGTAAAAGAAAGAGCAAATCAAAAGTTTTAGGAATCCGAGAATAAGCTTCTTTTCATACGTTCTGCATGATTTGGGATTTTATTTAAAAAATGAATTCCTTCACTCAAACCAAGTGAAAACTGCTTTGTCCTTCATATTTATCAATGTCTAGATCGACTTCAACAAAGAACAACATTGTATTTTGCAGTAGAAGAAAGAGCAACACTGAAGGATCAGGAATCCGAGAATAAGCTTCTTTTCATACGTTCTGCATGATTTGTGAATTTATGTATAAAATGAATTCCTTCACTCAAACCAAGTTAAAACCGCTTTGTGCTTCATATTTATCAATGTCTAGATTGACTTCAACAAAGAACAACATTGTATTTTGCAGTAGAAAAAGGAGCAACACTGAAGGATCAGGAATCCGAGAATAAGCTTATTTTCATACGTTCTGCATGATTTGGGATTTTATGTATATTTTATGTATAAAATGAATTCAGACATATTGATGGACATTGATGGACATTCAGACCTTCTTGCAGCTGAACACCTCTTTTGATCATACATTGTCGGGCATTCGCACCTTGTCTTACTCGCTTTTTACTAACTTTAGTCGAACATTCACACCTTTTTGCAGCCGAACACCACCTCTCCCGCTTTTGTTGATGCATGGTCCGTTATTCTTACCTTTTCTAACACATTTTTCAGAAATTATGGTCGGAGATTCACACCTACTCACAGCCGAACACCTCCGCTCCCGCATTTGATGGTGTATGGGTGGACATTCAAACCTTCTTGCAGCTTAACACCTCCTCTCCCACTTATGATCGTGTGCGGTTTGATTTTCGAAAATTTTCTTTTACGTTTTCTAGCAATTATTGATGGACATTCAGACCTTCTTGCTGCTGAACACCTCCGCAACCGCTTTTGATCATACATTGTCGGGCATTCGCAACTTTTCTTATCTGCTTTTTACAAACTTTAGTCGAACATTCACACCTTTTTGCAGCCGAACACCACCTCTCCCGCTTTTGATGATGTATGGTCCGACATTCTTACCTTTTCTAACACATTTTTCAGCAATTATGGTCGTCCATAATGGTCGTCCAGGGGGCATCCTAACCAGATGCCCGAGCCAACTCATCTGACTCCTCTCAATGCGGAGGAGCAGTATTTGCTCATTCTTTCGGTCACTACCCACAACTCGTGACCATAGGTGAGGATGGGAACGTAGATTGACCAGTAAATAGAGAGCTTCGCCTTCTGGCTCAGCTCCTTCTTCACAACGACGGGTCGGTGCGGCGTCTGCAGTGTTGCGGGCTCTGCCCGTCAATCTCCCGCTCCATTCGTCCCTTACTCGTGAACAAGACCCCGAGATACTTGAACTCCTCCACTTGGGGAAGGATCTCATTCCCGACCCGGAGAGAGCATTCCACCCTTTTCCGGCTGAGAACCATAGTCTCGGATTTGGAGGTGCTGATTCTCATCCCAGCCGCTTCACACTCGGCTGCGAATCGCTCCAGTGAGAGCTGAAGGTCACGGCCTGACGACGCTAACAGAACCACATCATCCGCAAAAAGCAGAGACCTGATTCTGAGGTCGACAAATCGGACACCCTCAACGCCCTGGCTCCGCCTAGAAATTCTGTCCATAAAAGTTAGGAACAGAATCGGTGACAAAGGGCAGCCCTGACGGAGTCCAACTCTCACCGGAAACGTATCCGACCAAACTGCGGACCAAACTCTGGCACCGGTCATACAGAGACCGAACGGCCCCTATCAAGGGGTCCGGCACTCCATATTCCTGGAGCACCCCCCACAGGACTCCACGAGGGACACGGTCGAACGCTTTCTCCAAGTCCACAAAACACATGTAGACTGGTTGGGCGAACTCCCATGCACCCTCCAGGATCCTGCCGAGGGTATAGAGCTGGTCCACTGTTCCACGGCCAGGACGAAAGCCACACTGCACCTCCTGAATCCGAGGCTCGATTATCCGACGGATCCTCCTCTCCAATACCCCCGAATAGACCTTACCAGGGAGGCTGAGGAGTGTGATACCCCTATAGTTGGAACACACCCTCCGGTCCCCCTTTTTAAAGAGGGGGACCACCACCCCAATCTGCCAGTCCAGAGGCACTGTCCCCGATGTCCATGTGATGCTGTAGAGGCGTGTCAGCCAAGACAGCCCTACAACATCCAGAGCCTTGAGAAACTCAGGACGGACCTCATCCACCCCCGGGGCCTTGCCACCGAGGAGCTTTTTGACCACCTCTGCAACCTCAGCCCCAGAAATGGGAGGCCCCGTGTCCGAGCTCTCCGACTTTGCCTCTTCCGAGCACGTGTTGGTAGGATTGAGGAGTTCCTCGAAGTACTCCCCCCACCGACTCACAACATCCCTAGTTGAGGTCAGCAAAGCCCGTCCCCACTGTACACAGTGTTGACTGTGAGCCGCTTCCCCCCCTGAGACGCCAGATGGTGGACCAGAATCTCTTCGAGGCCGTCCAGAAATCGTTCTCCATGGTCTCATCGAACTCCTCCCAGGCCCGAGTTTTTGCCTCAGCAACCGCCGAAAGCCGCAGCCCGTCTGGCCTGCCGGTACCTATCAGCTGCTTCCAGGGTCCCACTGGCCAAAATGGCCCGATAGGACTCCTTCTTCAGCTTGACGGCTTCCCTCACCACTGGTGTCCACCAGCAGGTTCGAGGGTTGCCGCCACGACAGGCATCGACCACATTATGGCCACAACTCCGATCAGCTGCCTTGGCAATGGAGTCAAGGAACATGGCCCATTCGGACTCAATGTCCCCCACCTCCCCCGGGATATGGTTGAAGCTGGGAAGGTGGGAGTCAAAGCTCCTTCTGACGGGGGATTCTGAGAAACGCTCCCAGCATACCCTCACAATATGTTTGGGCCTGCCAGGTCTGATCGGCATCCTCCCCCACCAGCGGAGCCAACTCACCAACAGGTGGTGATCAGTTGACAGCTCCGCCCCTCTCTTCACCCGAGTGTCCAGGACATACGGCCGCAAGTCCGATGATACAACCACAAAGTCGAACTGCGGCCAAGGGTGTCCTGGTGCCAAGTGCACATATGGACACCCTTATGCCTGAACATGGTGTTCGTTATGGACAGTCCATGACTGGCACAGAAGTCCAACAACATAACACCACTCTGATTCAGATCGGGGGGGCCGTTCCTCCCAATCACACCCCTCCAGGTCTCACTGTCATTGCCCACGTGAGCATTGAAGTCCCCCAGCAGAACGAGGCAGTCTCCGGTAGGAGCATTCTCCAGTGCCTCCCCCAGAGACTCCAAAAAGGGTGGGTACTCTGAACTGCCGTTTGGCGCATAGGCACAAACAACAGTCAGGACCCGTCCCCCCACCTGAAGGCGGAGGGAGGCTACCCTCTCGTTCACTGGGGTAAACCCCAATGTACTGGCACACAGCCGGGGGGCAATAAGTGTGCCCACACCTGCTCTGCGCCTCTCACCACGGGCAACTCCAGAGTGGAAGAGAGTCCAACCCCTCTCAAGAGGACTGGTTCCAGAGCCCAAGCCGTGCGTCGAGGTGAGTCCGACTATATCTAGCCGGAACCGCTCAGCCTCGCGCACCAGCTCCGGCTCCTTCCCCATCAGAGAGGTGACATTCCACGTCCCAAGAGCTAGCTTCAGTAGCCGAGGATCAGACCGCCAAGGCCTCCGCCTTCGGCTGCTACCCAGCTCACATAGCACCCGACCCCCTTGGCCCCTCCCACGGGTGGTGAGCCCGTCGGAAGGGGGACACACGTCATGATTTCGGGCTATGCCCGACCGAGCCCTATAGGCAAAGGCCCAGCCACCAGGCGCCCGCTGCCGGGCCCCACCCCCGGGCCTGGCTCCGGGGGGAGGCCCCGGTGTCCCATATCCGGGCAAGGGATCACGAGGTCCAAATTACTTATTCATCATAAGGAGTCTTTTGAGCTGTTCTTTGTCTGGTCCTTCATCTAGGATCTGTTTGCCTTGGGTGACCCTACCAGGGGCTAGAAGCCCCAGGCAACATAGCTCCCAGACTCATTGGAGCACGCAAACTCCCCCACCACGATAAGGTGAAAGCTCAGGGGGGAGGTCCGACCATAGTTTGTAAAAAGCGGGATAGAAAAGGTTCGAATGCCCGAACATACATCATCAAAAGAGGGAGCGGAGGTGTTCCGCTGTAAGACGGTGTGAATGTCCGACCATAGTTGGTAAAAAGCGGGTAAGAAAAGGTTAAAATAACCGACTGTACACAATCAACAGCGGGCGCGGAGTTGTTCGGCTACAAGAAGGTGTGAAAGTCAGACCATGGATTGTAAAAAGCGGGTAAGAAAAGGTTCGAATGTCCGAATATATACCATCAAAAGCGGAAGCGGAGGTGTTCGGATCCAAAAAGGTGTGAATGTCCGACCAAAGTTTGTAAAAAGCAGGTAAGAAAAGGTTCGAATATCCAAACAAACATAATCAAAAGCGGGAGCAGAGCTGTTCGACTGCAAGTAGGTGTGAATGTCCAGCCATAATTACTCACAAACAGGTAAGAAGAAGTAGTTTTGCCAGACCATACATGACCAAAACAGGGAGCGGAGGTGGTTCAGCTGCAAGGTGTGAATGTCTGAGTAAACTTTGTAAAAAGCGGGTAAGACAAGGTGCGAATGCCCGACAATTTATGATTAAAAGAGGGAGCGGAGGTGTTCGGCTGCAAGGTCTGAATGTCCAACCATAATTTGTAAAAACCGGGGAAGAAAAGGCTCGAAAGCCTGACTATACACCATCAAAAGCGGGAGCGGAGGTGTTCAGCTGCAAGAAGGAATGAATGTTCGACTAAAGTTTGTAAAAAGCTGGTAAGACAAGGTGCGAATGCCCGACAATGTATGATCAAAAGCGGTAGCGGAGGTGTTCAGCTGCAAGTAGGTCTGAATGTCCATCAATAATTGCTAGAAAACATGAAAGAAAATTTTCGAAAATCAAACCGCACATGATCATAAGTGGGAGAGGAGGTGTTCAGCTGCAAGAAGGTGTGAATGTCCACCCATAATTCCTGAAAAATGGGTAAAAAAAGGTGCGAATGCCCAACCATACATCTATCAAAAGCAGGACTGGATGTGTTCGGCTACAAGAAGGTGTGAACGTCCAACCAAAGTTTGTAAAAAGCAGTTAAGAAAAGGTTAGAATATCCAACCAAACATAATCAAAAGCGGGAGCAGAGCTGTTCGACTGAAAGTAGGTGTGAAAGGCCGACCATAGTTTGCAAAAAGCGGGTGAGAAAAGGTGCAAATGTCCAACCATACATGATCAAAACAGGGAGTGGAGGTGTTTTGATGTGACAAGGTGTGAATGTCCACCCATAATTAATGAAAAGCGGGCAACAAGTGCCCAACCATACATCATCAAAAGCAGGACTGGATGTGTTCGGCGAGGGAGCGGAGGTGTTCCGCTGTAAAAAGGTGTGAATGTCCGACGATAGTTGGTAAAAAGCGGTAAGAAAAGGTTAAAATACCCAACTGTACACAATCAATAGCGGGAGCGGAATTGTTCGGCTACAAGGTGTGAAAGTCCGACCATGGTTTGTAAAAAGTGGGTAAAAAAAGGTGCGAATGCCCGAATATATACCATCAAAAGCGGAAGCGGAGGTGTTCGGCTGCAAGAAGGTGTGAACGTCCGACCAAAGTTTGTAAAAAGCAGTTAAGAAAAGGTTCGAATATCCAACCAATCATAATCAAAAGCGGAAGCAGAGCTGTTCGACTGCAAGTAGGTGTGAATGTCAGATCATAATTTGTAAAAAGCGGGTAAGAAAAGGTAAGAATGCCGAACCATAGATCATCAAAAGCGGCAGCAGAGATGTTCAGCTGGTATTTATCAATGTCTAGATTTCAACAAAAAACGTTGTATTTTGCAGTAAAAGAAAGAGCAACACTAAAGGTTCAGAAATCCGAGAAAAAGCTTTTCGTGAGTTCTGCATGATTTGTGATTTTGCTTATAAAATGCATTCCTTCACTCAAACTATGTTAAAACTGCTTTGTCCTTCCATATTTATCAATGTCGAGATAGATTTAAGCAAAAATAAAACAACGTTGTACTTTGCAGTAAAAGAAAGAGCAAATCAAAAGTTTTAGGAATCCGAGAATAAGCTTCTTTTCATACGTTCTGCATGATTTGGGATTTTATTTAAAAAATGAATTCCTTCACTCAAACCAAGTGAAAACTGCTTTGTCCTTCATATTTATCAATGTCTAGATCGACTTCAACAAAGAACAACATTGTATTTTGCAGTAGAAGAAAGAGCAACAGTGAAGGATCAGGAATCCGAGAATAAGCTTCTTTTCATACGTTCTGCATGATTTGTGAATTTATGTATAAAATGAATTCCTTCACTCAAACCAAGTTAAAACCGCTTTGTGCTTCATATTTATCAATGTCTAGATCGACTTCAACAAAGAACAATATTGTATTTTGCAGTAGAAAAAAGAGCAACACTGAAGGATCAGGAATCCCAGAATAAGCTTATTTTCATACTTTCTGCATGATTTGGGATTTTATGTATATTTTATGTATAAAATGAATTCAGACATATTGATGGACATTGATGGACATTCAGACCTTCTTGCAGCTGAACACCTCTTTTGATCATACATTGTCGGGCATTGGCACCTTGTCTTACCCGCTTTTTACAAACTTTAGTCGAACATTCACACCTTTTTGCAGCCGAACACCACCTCTCCCGCTTTTGATGATGCATGGTCCGTTATTCTTACCTTTTCTAACACATTTTTCAGAAATTATGGTCGGAGATTCACACCTACTCACAGCCGAACACCTCCGCTCCCGCATTTGATGGTGTATGGGTGGACATTCAAACCTTCTTGCAGCTTAACACCTCCTCTCCCACTTATGATCATACATTGTCGGGCATTCGCAACTTTTCTTATCTGCTTTTTACAAACTTTAGTCGAACATTCACACCTTTTTGCAGCCGAACACCACCTCTCCCGCTTTTGATGATGTATGGTCCGACATTCTTACCTTTTCTAACACATTTTTCAGCAATTATGGTCGTCCATAATGGGCGTCCAGGGGGCATCCTAACCAGATGCCCGAGCCACCTCATCTGACTCCTCTCAATGCGGAGGAGCAGTATTTGCTCATTCTTTCGGTCACTACCCACAACTCGTGACCATAGGTGAGGATGGGAACGTAGATTGACCAGTAAATAGAGAGCTTCGCCTTCTGGCTCAGCTCCTTCTTCACAACGACGGGTCGGTGCGGCGTCTGCAGTGTTGCGGGCTCTGCCCGTCAATCTCCCGCTCCATTCGTCCCTTACTCGTGAACAAGACCCCGAGATACTTGAACTCCTCCACTTGGGGAAGGATCTCATTCCCGACCCGGAGAGAGCATTCCACCCTTTTCCGGCTGAGAACCATAGTCTCGGATTTGGAGGTGCTGATTCTCATCCCAGCCGCTTCACACTCGGCTGCGAATCGCTCCAGTGAGAGCTGAAGGTCACGGCCGGACGACGCTAACAGAACCACATCATCCGCAAAAAGCAGAGACCTGATTCTGAGGTCGACAAATCGGACACCCTCAACGCCCTGGCTCCGCCTAGAAATTCTGTCCATAAAAGTTAGGAACAGAATCGGTGACAAAGGGCAGCCCTGACGGAGTCCAACTCTCACCGGAAACGTATCCGACCAAACTGCGGACCAAACTCTGGCACCGGTCATACAGAGACCGAACGGCCCCTATCAAGGGGTCCGGCACTCCATATTCCTGGAGCACCCCCCACAGGACTCCACGAGGGACACGGTCGAACGCTTTCTCCAAGTCCACAAAACACATGTAGACTGGTTGGGCGAACTCCCATGCACCCTCCAGGATCCTGCCGAGGGTATAGAGCTGGTCCACTGTTCCACGGCCAGGACGAAAGCCACACTGCACCTCCTGAATCCGAGGCTCGATTATCCGACGGATCCTCCTCTCCAATACCCCCGAATAGACCTTACCAGGGAGGCTGAGGAGTGTGATACCCCTATAGTTGGAACACACCCTCCGGTCCCCCTTTTTAAAGAGGGGGACCACCACCCCAATCTGCCAGTCCAGAGGCACTGTCCCCGATGTCCATGTGATGCTGTAGAGGCGTGTCAGCCAAGACAGCCCTACAACATCCAGAGCCTTGAGAAACTCAGGACGGACCTCATCCACCCCCGGGGCCTTGCCACCGAGGAGCTTTTTGACCACCTCTGCAACCTCAGCCCCAGAAATGGGAGGCCCCGTGTCCGAGCTCTCCGACTTTGCCTCTTCCGAGCACGTGTTGGTAGGATTGAGGAGTTCCTCGAAGTACTCCCCCCACCGACTCACAACATCCCTAGTTGAGGTCAGCAAAGCCCATCCCCACTGTACACAGTGTTGACTGTGAGCCGCTTCCCCCCCTGAGACGCCAGATGGTGGACCAGAATCTCTTCGAGGCCGTCCAGAAATCGTTCTCCATGGTCTCATCGAACTCCTCCCAGGCCCGAGTTTTTGCCTCAGCAACCGCAGAAAGCCGCAGCCCGTCTGGCCTGCCGGTACCTATCAGCTGCTTCCAGGGTCCCACTGGCCAAAATGGCCCGATAGGACTCCTTCTTCAGCTTGACGGCTTCCCTCACCACTGGTGTCCACCAGCAGGTTCGAGGGTTGCCGCCACGACAGGCATCGACCACCTTATGGCCACAACTCCGATCAGCTGCCTTGGCAATGGAGTCACGGAACATGGCCCATTCGGACTCAATGTCCCCCACCTCCCCCGGGATATGGTTGAAGCTGGGAAGGTGGGAGTTAAAGCTCCTTCTGACGGGGGATTCTGAGAAACGCTCCCAGCATACCCTCACAATATGTTTGGGCCTGCCATGTCTGATCGGCATCCTCCCCCACCAGCGGAGCCAACTCACCAACAGGTGGTGATCAGTTGACAGCTCCGCCCCTCTCTTCACCCGAGTGTCCAGGACATACGGCCGCAAGTCCGATGATACAACCACAAAGTCGATCATCGAACTGCGGCCAAGGGTGTCCTGGTGCCAAGTGCACATATGGACACCCTTATGCCTGAACATGGTGTTCGTTATGGACAGTCCATGACTGGCACAGAAGTCCAACAACATAACACCACTCTGATTCAGATCGGGGGGGCCGTTCCTCCCAATCACACCCCTCCAGGTCTCACTGTCATTGCCCACGTGAGCATTGAAGTCCCCCAGCAGAACGAGGCAGTCTCCGGTAGGAGCATTCTCCAGTGCCTCCCCCAGAGACTCCAAAAAGGGTGGGTACTCTGAACTGCCGTTTGGCGCATAGGCACAAACAACAGTCAGGACCCGTCCCCCCACCTGAAGGCGGAGGGAGGCTACCCTCTCGTTCACTGGGGTAAACCCCAATGTACTGGCACACAGCCGGGGGGCAATAAGTGTGCCCACACCTGCTCTGCGCCTCTCACCACGGGCAACTCCAGAGTGGAAGAGAGTCCAACCCCTCTCAAGAGGACTGGTTCCAGAGCCCAAGCCGTGCGTCGAGGTGAGTCCGACTATATCTAGCCGGAACCGCTCAGCCTCGCGCACCAGCTCCGGCTCCTTCCCCATCAGAGAGGTGACATTCCACGTCCCAAGAGCTAGCTTCAGTAGCCGAGGATCAGACCGCCAAGGCCTCCGCCTTCGGCTGCTACCCAGCTCACATAGCACCCGACCCCCTTGGCCCCTCCCACGGGTGGTGAGCCCGTCGGAAGGGGGACACACGTCATGATTTCGGGCTATGCCCGACCGAGCCCTATGGGCAAAGGCCCAGCCACCAGGCGCCCGCTGCCGGGCCCCACCCCCGGGCCTGGCTCCGGGGGGAGGCCCCGGTGTCCCATATCCGGGCAAGGGATCACGAGGTCCAAATTACTTATTCATCATAAGGAGTCTTTTGAGCTGTTCTTTGTCTGGTCCTTCAGCTAGGATCTGTTTGCCTTGGGTGATCCTACCAGGGGCTAGAAGCCCCAGGCAACATAGCTCCCAGACACATAGGGGCACGCAAACTCCCCCACCATGATAAGGTGAAAGCTCAGGGGGGAGGTCCGACCATAGTTTGTAAAAAGCGGGATAGAAAAGGTTCGAATGCCCAAACATACACCATCAAAAGAGGGAGCGGAGGTGATCCGCTGTAAGACGGTGTGAATGTCCGACCATGGTTGGTAAAAAGCGGGTAAGAAAAGGTTAAAATAACCGACTGTACACAATTAATAGTGGGAGCAGAGTTGTTCGGCTACAAGAAGGTGTGAAAGTCCGACCATGGTTTGTAAAAAGCGGGTAAGAAAAGGTTCGAATATCCAACCAAACATAATCAAAAGCGGGAGCAGAGCTGTTCGACTGCATGTAGGTGTGAATGTCCAGCAATAATTACTCACAAACGGGTAAGAAAAAGTAGTTTTGCCAGACCATACATGATCAAAACAGGGAGCGGAGGTGGTTCAGCTGCAAGGTGTGAATGTCTGAGTACACGGGTAAGAAAAGGTGCGAATGCCCGACAATTTATGATCAAAAGAGGGAGCGGAGGTGGTCGGCTGCAAGATCTGAATGTCCAACCATAATTTGTAAAAACCGGTGAAGAAAAGGCTCGAAAGCCCGACTATACACCATCAAAAGCGGGAGCGGAGGTGTTCAGCTGCAAGAAGGTCTGAATGTCCATCAGTAATTGCTAGAAAACATGAAAGAAAATTTTCGAATATCAGACCGCACATGATCATAAGCGGGAGTGGATGTGTTTGGCTACAAGAAGGTTTGAATGTCCGACCATAGTTTGTAAAAAGCGGGTAAGAAAAGGTTCGAATGCCCGAACATACACCATCAAAAGCGGAAGCGGAGGTGTTCCGCTGTAAGACGGTGTGAATGTCCGACCATAGTTGGTAAAAAGCGGGTAAGAAAAGGTTAAAATAACCGACTGTACACAATTAATAGCGGGAGCAGAGTTGTTCGGCTACATGAAGGTGTGAAAGTCCGACCATGGTTTGTAAAAAGCGGGTAAGAAAAGGTTCGAATATCCAACCAAACATAATCAAAAGCGGGAGCAGAGCTGTTCGACTGCATGTAGGTGTGAATGTCCAGCAATAATTACTCACAAACGGGTAAGAAAAAGTAGTTTTGCCAGACCATACATGATCAAAACAGGGAGCGGAGGTGGTTCAGCTGCAAGGTGTGAATGTCTGAGTACACAGGTAAGAAAAGGTGCGAATGCCCGACAATTTATGATCAAAAGAGGGAGCGGAGGTGGTCGGCTGCAAGATCTGAATGTCCAACCATAATTTGTAAAAACCGGTGAAGAAAAGGCTCGAAAGCCCGACTATACACCATCAAAAGCGGGAGCGGAGGTGTTCAGCTGCAAGAAGGTCTGAATGTCCATCAGTAATTGCTAGAAAACATGAAAGAAAATTTTTGAATATCAGACCGCACATGATCATAAGCGGGAGTGGATGTGTTTGGCTACAAGAAGGTTTGAATGTCCGACCATAGTTTGTAAAAAGCGGGTAAGAAAAGGTTCGAATGCCCGAACATACACCATCAAAAGCGGAAGCGGAGGTGTTCCGCTGTAAGACGGTGTGAATGTCCAACCATAGTTGGTAAAAAGCGGGTAAGAAAAGGTTAAAATAACCGACTGTACACAATCAACAGCGGGCGCGGAGTTGTTCGGCTACAAGAAGGTGTGAAAGTCCGACCATGGATTGTAAAAAGCGGGTAAGAAAAGGTTCGAATGCCCGAATATATACCATCAAAAGCGGAAGCGGAGGTGTTCGGATCCAAAAAGGTGTGAATGTCCGACCAAAGTTTGTAAAAAGCAGGTAAGAAAAGGTTCGAATATCCAAACAAACATAATCAAAAGCGGGAGCAGAGCTGTTCGACTGCAAGTAGGTGTGAATGTCCAGCCATAATTACTCACAAACAGGTAAGAAGAAGTAGTTTTGCCAGACCATACATGACCAAAACAGGGAGCGGAGGTGGTTCAGCTGCAAAGTGTGAATGTCTGAGTAAACTTTGTAAAAAGCGGGTAAGACAAGGTGCGAATGCCCGACAATTTATGATTAAAAGAGGGAGCGGAGGTGTTCGGCTGCAAGGTCTGAATGTCCAACCATAATTTGTAAAAACCGGGGAAGAAAAGGCTCTAAAGCCCGACTATACACCATCAAAAGCGGGAGCGGAGGTGTTCAGCTGCAAGAAGGAATGAATGTTCGACTAAAGTTTGTAAAAAGCTGGTAAGACAAGGTGCGAATGCCCGACAATGTATGATCAAAAGCGGTAGCGGAGGTGTTCAGCTGCAAGGTCTGAATGTCCATCAATAATTGCTAGAAAACATGAAAGAAAATTTTCGAAAATCAAACCGCACATGATCATAAGTGGGAGAGGAGGTGTTCAGCTGCAAGAAGGTGTGAATGTCCACCCATAATTCCTGAAAAATGGGTAAAAAAAGGTGCGAATGCCCAACCATACATCTATCAAAAGCAGGACTGGATGTGTTCGGCTACAAGAAGGTGTGAACGTCCAACCAAAGTTTGTAAAAAACAGTTAAGAAAAGGTTAGAATATCCAACCAAACATAATCAAAAGCGGGAGCAGAGCTGTTCGACTGAAAGTAGGTGTGAAAGGCCGACCATAGTTTGCAAAAAGCGGGTGAGAAAAGGTGCAAATGTCCAACCATACATGATCAAAACAGGGAGTGGAGGTGTTTGGATGTGACAAGGTGTGAATGTCCACCCATAATTAATGAAAAGCGGGCAACAAGTGCCCAACCATACATCATCAAAAGCAGGACTGGATGTGTTCGGCGAGGGAGCGGAGGTGTTCCGCTGTAAAAAGGTGTGAATGTCCGACGATAGTTGGTAAAAAGCGGTAAGAAAAGGTTAAAATACCCAACTGTACACAATCAATAGCGGGAGCGGAATTGTTCGGCTACAAGGTGTGAAAGTCCGACCATGGTTTGTAAAAAGTGGGTAAAAAAAGGTGCGAATGCCCGAATATATACCATCAAAAGCGGAAGCGGAGGTGTTCGGCTGCAAGAAGGTGTGAACGTCCGACCAAAGTTTGTAAAAAGCAGTTAAGAAAAGGTTCGAATATCCAACCAATCATAATCAAAAGCGGAAGCAGAGCTGTTCGACTGCAAGTAGGTGTGAATGTCAGATCATAATTTGTAAAAAGCGGGTAAGAAAAGGTAAGAATGCCGAACCATAGATCATCAAAAGCGGCAGCAGAGATGTTCAGCTGGTATTTATCAATGTCTAGATTTCAACAAAAAACGTTGTATTTTGCTGTAAAAGAAAGAGCAACACTAAAGGTTCAGAAATCCGAGAAAAAGCTTTTCGTGAGTTCTGCATGATTTGTGATTTTGCTTATAAAATGCATTCCTTCACTCAAACTATGTTAAAACTGCTTTGTCCTTCCATATTTATCAATGTCGAGATAGATTTAAGCAAAAATAAAACAACGTTGTACTTTGCAGTAAAAGAAAGAGCAAATCAAAAGTTTTAGGAATCCGAGAATAAGCTTCTTTTCATACGTTCTGCATGATTTGGGATTTTATTTAAAAAATGAATTCCTTCACTCAAACCAAGTGAAAACTGCTTTGTCCTTCATATTTATCAATGTCTAGATCGACTTCAACAAAGAACAACATTGTATTTTGCAGTAGAAGAAAGAGCAACACTGAAGGATCAGGAATCCGAGAATAAGCTTCTTTTCATACGTTCTGCATTATTTGTGAATTTATGTATAAAATGAATTCCTTCACTCAAACCAAGTTAAAACCGCTTTGTGCTTCATATTTATCAATGTCTAGATTGACTTCAACAAAGAACAACATTGTATTTTGCAGTAGAAAAAGGAGCAACACTGAAGGATCAGGAATCCGAGAATAAGCTTATTTTCATACGTTCTGCATGATTTGGGATTTTATGTATATTTTATGTATAAAATGAATTCAGACATATTGATGGACATTGATGGACATTCAGACCTTCTTGCAGCTGAACACCTCTTTTGATCATACATTGTCGGGCATTCGCACCTTGTCTTACTCGCTTTTTACTAACTTTAGTCGAACATTCACACCTTTTTGCAGCCGAACACCACCTCTCCCGCTTTTGTTGATGCATGGTCCGTTATTCTTACCTTTTCTAACACATTTTTCAGAAATTATGGTCGGAGATTCACACCTACTCACAGCCGAACACCTCCGCTCCCGCATTTGATGGTGTATGGGTGGACATTCAAACCTTCTTGCAGCTTAACACCTCCTCTCCCACTTATGATCGTGTGCGGTTTGATTTTCGAAAATTTTCTTTTACGTTTTCTAGCAATTATTGATGGACATTCAGACCTTCTTTCTGCTGAACACCTCCGCAACCGCTTTTGATCATACATTGTCGGGCATTCGCAACTTTTCTTATCTGCTTTTTACAAACTTTAGTCGAACATTCACACCTTTTTGCAGCCGAACACCACCTCTCCCGCTTTTGATGATGTATGGTCCGACATTCTTACCTTTTCTAACACATTTTTCAGCAATTATGGTCGTCCATAATGGTCGTCCAGGGGGCATCCTAACCAGATGCCCGAGCCAACTCATCTGACTCCTCTCAATGCGGAGGAGCAGTATTTGCTCATTCTTTCGGTCACTACCCACAACTCGTGACCATAGGTGAGGATGGGAACGTAGATTGACCAGTAAATAGAGAGCTTCGCCTTCTGGCTCAGCTCCTTCTTCACAACGACGGGTCGGTGCGGCGTCTGCAGTGTTGCGGGCTCTGCCCGTCAATCTCCCGCTCCATTCGTCCCTTACTCGTGAACAAGACCCCGAGATACTTGAACTCCTCCACTTGGGGAAGGATCTCATTCCCGACCCGGAGAGAGCATTCCACCCTTTTCCGGCTGAGAACCATAGTCTCGGATTTGGAGGTGCTGATTCTCATCCCAGCCGCTTCACACTCGGCTGCGAATCGCTCCAGTGAGAGCTGAAGGTCACGGCCTGACGACGCTAACAGAACCACATCATCCGCAAAAAGCAGAGACCTGATTCTGAGGTCGACAAATCGGACACCCTCAACGCCCTGGCTCCGCCTAGAAATTCTGTCCATAAAAGTTAGGAACAGAATCGGTGACAAAGGGCAGCCCTGACGGAGTCCAACTCTCACCGGAAACGTATCCGACCAAACTGCGGACCAAACTCTGGCACCGGTCATACAGAGACCGAACGGCCCCTATCAAGGGGTCCGGCACTCCATATTCCTGGAGCACCCCCCACAGGACTCCACGAGGGACACGGTCGAACGCTTTCTCCAAGTCCACAAAACACATGTAGACTGGTTGGGCGAACTCCCATGCACCCTCCAGGATCCTGCCGAGGGTATAGAGCTGGTCCACTGTTCCACGGCCAGGACGAAAGCCACACTGCACCTCCTGAATCCGAGGCTCGATTATCCGACGGATCCTCCTCTCCAATACCCCCGAATAGACCTTACCAGGGAGGCTGAGGAGTGTGATACCCCTATAGTTGGAACACACCCTCCGGTCCCCCTTTTTAAAGAGGGGGACCACCACCCCAATCTGCCAGTCCAGAGGCACTGTCCCCGATGTCCATGTGATGCTGTAGAGGCGTGTCAGCCAAGACAGCCCTACAACATCCAGAGCCTTGAGAAACTCAGGACGGACCTCATCCACCCCCGGGGCCTTGCCACCGAGGAGCTTTTTGACCACCTCTGCAACCTCAGCCCCAGAAATGGGAGGCCCCGTGTCCGAGCTCTCCGACTTTGCCTCTTCCGAGCACGTGTTGGTAGGATTGAGGAGTTCCTCGAAGTACTCCCCCCACCGACTCACAACATCCCTAGTTGAGGTCAGCAAAGCCCGTCCCCACTGTACACAGTGTTGACTGTGAGCCGCTTCCCCCCCTGAGACGCCAGATGGTGGACCAGAATCTCTTCGAGGCCGTCCAGAAATCGTTCTCCATGGTCTCATCGAACTCCTCCCAGGCCCGAGTTTTTGCCTCAGCAACCGCCGAAAGCCGCAGCCCGTCTGGCCTGCCGGTACCTATCAGCTGCTTCCAGGGTCCCACTGGCCAAAATGGCCCGATAGGACTCCTTCTTCAGCTTGACGGCTTCCCTCACCACTGGTGTCCACCAGCAGGTTCGAGGGTTGCCGCCACGACAGGCATCGACCACATTATGGCCACAACTCCGATCAGCTGCCTTGGCAATGGAGTCAAGGAACATGGCCCATTCGGACTCAATGTCCCCCACCTCCCCCGGGATATGGTTGAAGCTGGGAAGGTGGGAGTCAAAGCTCCTTCTGACGGGGGATTCTGAGAAACGCTCCCAGCATACCCTCACAATATGTTTGGGCCTGCCAGGTCTGATCGGCATCCTCCCCCACCAGCGGAGCCAACTCACCAACAGGTGGTGATCAGTTGACAGCTCCGCCCCTCTCTTCACCCGAGTGTCCAGGACATACGGCCGCAAGTCCGATGATACAACCACAAAGTCGAACTGCGGCCAAGGGTGTCCTGGTGCCAAGTGCACATATGGACACCCTTATGCCTGAACATGGTGTTCGTTATGGACAGTCCATGACTGGCACAGAAGTCCAACAACATAACACCACTCTGATTCAGATCGGGGGGGCCGTTCCTCCCAATCACACCCCTCCAGGTCTCACTGTCATTGCCCACGTGAGCATTGAAGTCCCCCAGCAGAACGAGGCAGTCTCCGGTAGGAGCATTCTCCAGTGCCTCCCCCAGAGACTCCAAAAAGGGTGGGTACTCTGAACTGCCGTTTGGCGCATAGGCACAAACAACAGTCAGGACCCGTCCCCCCACCTGAAGGCGGAGGGAGGCTACCCTCTCGTTCACTGGGGTAAACCCCAATGTACTGGCACACAGCCGGGGGGCAATAAGTGTGCCCACACCTGCTCTGCGCCTCTCACCACGGGCAACTCCAGAGTGGAAGAGAGTCCAACCCCTCTCAAGAGGACTGGTTCCAGAGCCCAAGCCGTGCGTCGAGGTGAGTCCGACTATATCTAGCCGGAACCGCTCAGCCTCGCGCACCAGCTCCGGCTCCTTCCCCATCAGAGAGGTGACATTCCACGTCCCAAGAGCTAGCTTCAGTAGCCGAGGATCAGACCGCCAAGGCCTCCGCCTTCGGCTGCTACCCAGCTCACATAGCACCCGACCCCCTTGGCCCCTCCCACGGGTGGTGAGCCCGTCGGAAGGGGGACACACGTCATGATTTCGGGCTATGCCCGACCGAGCCCTATGGGCAAAGGCCCAGCCACCAGGCGCCCGCTGCCGGGCCCCACCCCCGGGCCTGGCTCCGGGGGGAGGCCCCGGTGTCCCATATCCGGGCAAGGGATCACGAGGTCCAAATTACTTATTCATCATAAGGAGTCTTTTGAGCTGTTCTTTGTCTGGTCCTTCATCTAGGATCTGTTTGCCTTGGGTGACCCTACCAGGGGCTAGAAGCCCCAGGCAACATAGCTCCCAGACTCATTGGAGCACGCAAACTCCCCCACCACGATAAGGTGAAAGCTCAGGGGGGAGGTCCGACCATAGTTTGTAAAAAGCGGGATAGAAAAGGTTCGAATGCCCGAACATACATCATCAAAAGAGGGAGCGGAGGTGTTCCGCTGTAAGACGGTGTGAATGTCCGACCATAGTTGGTAAAAAGCGGGTAAGAAAAGGTTAAAATAACCGACTGTACACAATCAACAGCGGGCGCGGAGTTGTTCGGCTACAAGAAGGTGTGAAAGTCAGACCATGGATTGTAAAAAGCGGGTAAGAAAAGGTTCGAATGTCCGAATATATACCATCAAAAGCGGAAGCGGAGGTGTTCGGATCCAAAAAGGTGTGAATGTCCGACCAAAGTTTGTAAAAAGCAGGTAAGAAAAGGTTCGAATATCCAAACAAACATAATCAAAAGCGGGAGCAGAGCTGTTCGACTGCAAGTAGGTGTGAATGTCCAGCCATAATTACTCACAAACAGGTAAGAAGAAGTAGTTTTGCCAGACCATACATGACCAAAACAGGGAGCGGAGGTGGTTCAGCTGCAAGGTGTGAATGTCTGAGTAAACTTTGTAAAAAGCGGGTAAGACAAGGTGCGAATGCCCGACAATTTATGATTAAAAGAGGGAGCGGAGGTGTTCGGCTGCAAGGTCTGAATGTCCAACCATAATTTGTAAAAACCGGGGAAGAAAAGGCTCGAAAGCCTGACTATACACCATCAAAAGCGGGAGCGGAGGTGTTCAGCTGCAAGAAGGAATGAATGTTCGACTAAAGTTTGTAAAAAGCTGGTAAGACAAGGTGCGAATGCCCGACAATGTATGATCAAAAGCGGTAGCGGAGGTGTTCAGCTGCAAGTAGGTCTGAATGTCCATCAATAATTGCTAGAAAACATGAAAGAAAATTTTCGAAAATCAAACCGCACATGATCATAAGTGGGAGAGGAGGTGTTCAGCTGCAAGAAGGTGTGAATGTCCACCCATAATTCCTGAAAAATGGGTAAAAAAAGGTGCGAATGCCCAACCATACATCTATCAAAAGCAGGACTGGATGTGTTCGGCTACAAGAAGGTGTGAACGTCCAACCAAAGTTTGTAAAAAGCAGTTAAGAAAAGGTTAGAATATCCAACCAAACATAATCAAAAGCGGGAGCAGAGCTGTTCGACTGAAAGTAGGTGTGAAAGGCCGACCATAGTTTGCAAAAAGCGGGTGAGAAAAGGTGCAAATGTCCAACCATACATGATCAAAACAGGGAGTGGAGGTGTTTTGATGTGACAAGGTGTGAATGTCCACCCATAATTAATGAAAAGCGGGCAACAAGTGCCCAACCATACATCATCAAAAGCAGGACTGGATGTGTTCGGCGAGGGAGCGGAGGTGTTCCGCTGTAAAAAGGTGTGAATGTCCGACGATAGTTGGTAAAAAGCGGTAAGAAAAGGTTAAAATACCCAACTGTACACAATCAATAGCGGGAGCGGAATTGTTCGGCTACAAGGTGTGAAAGTCCGACCATGGTTTGTAAAAAGTGGGTAAAAAAAGGTGCGAATGCCCGAATATATACCATCAAAAACGGAAGCGGAGGTGTTCGGCTGCAAGAAGGTGTGAACGTCCGACCAAAGTTTGTAAAAAGCAGTTAAGAAAAGGTTCGAATATCCAACCAATCATAATCAAAAGCGGAAGCAGAGCTGTTCGACTGCAAGTAGGTGTGAATGTCAGATCATAATTTGTAAAAAGCGGGTAAGAAAAGGTAAGAATGCCGAACCATAGATCATCAAAAGCGGCAGCAGAGATGTTCAGCTGGTATTTATCAATGTCTAGATTTCAACAAAAAACGTTGTATTTTGCAGTAAAAGAAAGAGCAACACTAAAGGTTCAGAAATCCGAGAAAAAGCTTTTCGTGAGTTCTGCATGATTTGTGATTTTGCTTATAAAATGCATTCCTTCACTCAAACTATGTTAAAACTGCTTTGTCCTTCCATATTTATCAATGTCGAGATAGATTTAAGCAAAAATAAAACAACGTTGTACTTTGCAGTAAAAGAAAGAGCAAATCAAAAGTTTTAGGAATCCGAGAATAAGCTTCTTTTCATACGTTCTGCATGATTTGGGATTTTATTTAAAAAATGAATTCCTTCACTCAAACCAAGTGAAAACTGCTTTGTCCTTCATATTTATCAATGTCTAGATCGACTTCAACAAAGAACAACATTGTATTTTGCAGTAGAAGAAAGAGCAACACTGAAGGATCAGGAATCCGAGAATAAGCTTCTTTTCATACGTTCTGCATGATTTGTGAATTTATGTATAAAATGAATTCCTTCACTCAAACCAAGTTAAAACCGCTTTGTGCTTCATATTTATCAATGTCTAGATCGACTTCAACAAAGAACAATATTGTATTTTGCAGTAGAAAAAAGAGCAACACTGAAGGATCAGGAATCCCAGAATAAGCTTATTTTCATACTTTCTGCATGATTTGGGATTTTATGTATATTTTATGTATAAAATGAATTCAGACATATTGATGGACATTGATGGACATTCAGACCTTCTTGCAGCTGAACACCTCTTTTGATCATACATTGTCGGGCATTGGCACCTTGTCTTACCCGCTTTTTACAAACTTTAGTCGAACATTCACACCTTTTTGCAGCCGAACACCACCTCTCCCGCTTTTGATGATGCATGGTCCGTTATTCTTACCTTTTCTAACACATTTTTCAGAAATTATGGTCGGAGATTCACACCTACTCACAGCCGAACACCTCCGCTCCCGCATTTGATGGTGTATGGGTGGACATTCAAACCTTCTTGCAGCTTAACACCTCCTCTCCCACTTATGATCATACATTGTCGGGCATTCGCAACTTTTCTTATCTGCTTTTTACAAACTTTAGTCGAACATTCACACCTTTTTGCAGCCGAACACCACCTCTCCCGCTTTTGATGATGTATGGTCCGACATTCTTACCTTTTCTAACACATTTTTCAGCAATTATGGTCGTCCATAATGGGCGTCCAGGGGGCATCCTAACCAGATGCCCGAGCCACCTCATCTGACTCCTCTCAATGCGGAGGAGCAGTATTTGCTCATTCTTTCGGTCACTACCCACAACTCGTGACCATAGGTGAGGATGGGAACGTAGATTGACCAGTAAATAGAGAGCTTCGCCTTCTGGCTCAGCTCCTTCTTCACAACGACGGGTCGGTGCGGCGTCTGCAGTGTTGCGGGCTCTGCCCGTCAATCTCCCGCTCCATTCGTCCCTTACTCGTGAACAAGACCCCGAGATACTTGAACTCCTCCACTTGGGGAAGGATCTCATTCCCGACCCGGAGAGAGCATTCCACCCTTTTCCGGCTGAGAACCATAGTCTCGGATTTGGAGGTGCTGATTCTCATCCCAGCCGCTTCACACTCGGCTGCGAATCGCTCCAGTGAGAGCTGAAGGTCACGGCCGGACGACGCTAACAGAACCACATCATCCGCAAAAAGCAGAGACCTGATTCTGAGGTCGACAAATCGGACACCCTCAACGCCCTGGCTCCGCCTAGAAATTCTGTCCATAAAAGTTAGGAACAGAATCGGTGACAAAGGGCAGCCCTGACGGAGTCCAACTCTCACCGGAAACGTATCCGACCAAACTGCGGACCAAACTCTGGCACCGGTCATACAGAGACCGAACGGCCCCTATCAAGGGGTCCGGCACTCCATATTCCTGGAGCACCCCCCACAGGACTCCACGAGGGACACGGTCGAACGCTTTCTCCAAGTCCACAAAACACATGTAGACTGGTTGGGCGAACTCCCATGCACCCTCCAGGATCCTGCCGAGGGTATAGAGCTGGTCCACTGTTCCACGGCCAGGACGAAAGCCACACTGCACCTCCTGAATCCGAGGCTCGATTATCCGACGGATCCTCCTCTCCAATACCCCCGAATAGACCTTACCAGGGAGGCTGAGGAGTGTGATACCCCTATAGTTGGAACACACCCTCCGGTCCCCCTTTTTAAAGAGGGGGACCACCACCCCAATCTGCCAGTCCAGAGGCACTGTCCCCGATGTCCATGTGATGCTGTAGAGGCGTGTCAGCCAAGACAGCCCTACAACATCCAGAGCCTTGAGAAACTCAGGACGGACCTCATCCACCCCCGGGGCCTTGCCACCGAGGAGCTTTTTGACCACCTCTGCAACCTCAGCCCCAGAAATGGGAGGCCCCGTGTCCGAGCTCTCCGACTTTGCCTCTTCCGAGCACGTGTTGGTAGGATTGAGGAGTTCCTCGAAGTACTCCCCCCACCGACTCACAACATCCCTAGTTGAGGTCAGCAAAGCCCATCCCCACTGTACACAGTGTTGACTGTGAGCCGCTTCCCCCCCTGAGACGCCAGATGGTGGACCAGAATCTCTTCGAGGCCGTCCAGAAATCGTTCTCCATGGTCTCATCGAACTCCTCCCAGGCCCGAGTTTTTGCCTCAGCAACCGCAGAAAGCCGCAGCCCGTCTGGCCTGCCGGTACCTATCAGCTGCTTCCAGGGTCCCACTGGCCAAAATGGCCCGATAGGACTCCTTCTTCAGCTTGACGGCTTCCCTCACCACTGGTGTCCACCAGCAGGTTCGAGGGTTGCCGCCACGACAGGCATCGACCACCTTATGGCCACAACTCCGATCAGCTGCCTTGGCAATGGAGTCACGGAACATGGCCCATTCGGACTCAATGTCCCCCACCTCCCCCGGGATATGGTTGAAGCTGGGAAGGTGGGAGTTAAAGCTCCTTCTGACGGGGGATTCTGAGAAACGCTCCCAGCATACCCTCACAATATGTTTGGGCCTGCCAGGTCTGATCGGCATCCTCCCCCACCAGCGGAGCCAACTCACCAACAGGTGGTGATCAGTTGACAGCTCCGCCCCTCTCTTCACCCGAGTGTCCAGGACATACGGCCGCAAGTCCGATGATACAACCACAAAGTCGATCATCGAACTGCGGCCAAGGGTGTCCTGGTGCCAAGTGCACATATGGACACCCTTATGCCTGAACATGGTGTTCGTTATGGACAGTCCATGACTGGCACAGAAGTCCAACAACATAACACCACTCTGATTCAGATCGGGGGGGCCGTTCCTCCCAATCACACCCCTCCAGGTCTCACTGTCATTGCCCACGTGAGCATTGAAGTCCCCCAGCAGAACGAGGCAGTCTCCGGTAGGAGCATTCTCCAGTGCCTCCCCCAGAGACTCCAAAAAGGGTGGGTACTCTGAACTGCCGTTTGGCGCATAGGCACAAACAACAGTCAGGACCCGTCCCCCCACCTGAAGGCGGAGGGAGGCTACCCTCTCGTTCACTGGGGTAAACCCCAATGTACTGGCACACAGCCGGGGGGCAATAAGTGTGCCCACACCTGCTCTGCGCCTCTCACCACGGGCAACTCCAGAGTGGAAGAGAGTCCAACCCCTCTCAAGAGGACTGGTTCCAGAGCCCAAGCCGTGCGTCGAGGTGAGTCCGACTATATCTAGCCGGAACCTCTCAGCCTCGCGCACCAGCTCCGGCTCCTTCCCCATCAGAGAGGTGACATTCCACGTCCCAAGAGCTAGCTTCAGTAGCCGAAGATCAGACCACCAAGGCCTCCGCCTTCGGCTGCTACCCAGCTCACATAGCACCCGACCCCCTTGGCCCCTCCCACGGGTGGTGAGCCCGTCGGAAGGGGGACACACGTCATGATTTCGGGCTATGCCCGACCGAGCCCTATAGGCAAAGGCCCAGCCACCAGGCGCCCGCTGCCGGGCCCCACCCCCAGGCCTGGCTCCGGGGGGAGGCCCCGGTGTCCCATATCCGGGCAAGGGATCACGAGGTCCAAATTACTTATTCATCATAAGGAGTCTTTTGAGCTGTTCTTTGTCTGGTCCTTCAGCTAGGATCTGTTTGCCTTGGGTGACCCTACCAGGGGCTAGAAGCCCCAGGCAACATAGCTCCCAGACACATAGGGGCACGCAAACTCCCCCACCATGATAAGGTGAAAGCTCAGGGGGGAGGTCCGACCATAGTTTGTAAAAAGCGGGATAGAAAAGGTTCGAATGCCCAAACATACACCATCAAAAGAGGGAGCGGAGGTGATCCGCTGTAAGACGGTGTGAATGTCCGACCATGGTTGGTAAAAAGCGGGTAAGAAAAGGTTAAAATAACCGACTGTACACAATTAATAGTGGGAGCAGAGTTGTTCGGCTACAAGAAGGTGTGAAAGTCCGACCATGGTTTGTAAAAAGCGGGTAAGAAAAGGTTCGAATATCCAACCAAACATAATCAAAAGCGGGAGCAGAGCTGTTCGACTGCATGTAGGTGTGAATGTCCAGCAATAATTACTCACAAACGGGTAAGAAAAAGTAGTTTTGCCAGACCATACATGATCAAAACAGGGAGCGGAGGTGGTTCAGCTGCAAGGTGTGAATGTCTGAGTACACGGGTAAGAAAAGGTGCGAATGCCCGACAATTTATGATCAAAAGAGGGAGCGGAGGTGGTCGGCTGCAAGATCTGAATGTCCAACCATAATTTGTAAAAACCGGTGAAGAAAAGGCTCGAAAGCCCGACTATACACCATCAAAAGCGGGAGCGGAGGTGTTCAGCTGCAAGAAGGTCTGAATGTCCATCAGTAATTGCTAGAAAACATGAAAGAAAATTTTCGAATATCAGACCGCACATGATCATAAGCGGGAGTGGATGTGTTTGGCTACAAGAAGGTTTGAATGTCCGACCATAGTTTGTAAAAAGCGGGTAAGAAAAGGTTCGAATGCCCGAACATACACCATCAAAAGCGGAAGCGGAGGTGTTCCGCTGTAAGACGGTGTGAATGTCCAACCATAGTTGGTAAAAAGCGGGTAAGAAAAGGTTAAAATAACCGCCTGTACACAATCAATAGCGGGAGTGGAGTTGTTCGGCTACAAGAAGGTTTGAATGTCCGACCATAGTTTGTAAAAAGCGGGTAAGAAAAGGTTCGAATGCCGGAACATACACCATCAAAAGCGGAAGCGGAGGTGTTCCGCTGTAAGACGGTGTGAATGTCCGACCATAGTTGGTAAAAAGCGGGTAAGAAAAGGTTAAAATAACCGACTGTACACAATCAATAGCGGGAGTGGAGTTGTTCGGCTACAAGAAGGTGTGAAAGTCCGACCAATGTTTGTAAGAAAAGGTTCGAATATCCAAACAAACATAATCAAAAGCGGGAGCAGAGCTGTACGACTGCAAGTAGGTGTGAATGTCCAGCAATAATTACTCACAAACAGGTAAGAAGAAGTAGTTTTGCCAGACCATACATGACCAAAACAGGGAGTGGAGGTGGTTCAGCTGCAAGGTGTGACTGTCTGAGTAAACTTTGTAAAAAGCGGGTAAGACAAGGTGCGAATGCCCGACAATTTATGATCAAAAGTGGGAGCGGAGGTGTTCGGCTGCAAGGTCTGAATTTCCACCCACAATTTGTAAAAACCAGGGAAGAAAAGGCTCGAAAGCCTGACTATACACCATCAAAAGCGGGAGCGGAGGTGTTCAGCTGCAAGAAGGTCTGAATGTCCAACCATAATTTGTAAAAACCGGGGAAGAAAAGGCTCGAAAGCCCGACTATATACCATCAAAAGCGGGAGCGGAGGTGTTCAGCTGCAAGAAGGTCTGAATGTCCATCAGTAATTGCTAGAAAACATGAAAGAAAATTTTCGAATATCAGACCGCACATGATCATAAGCGGGAGTGGATGTGTTTGGCTACAAGAAGGTTTGAATGTCCGACCATAGTTTGTAAAAAGCAGTTAATAAAAGGTTCGAATATCCAACCAAACATAATCAAAAGCGGGAGCAGAGCTGTTCGACTGCAAGTAGGTGTGAATGTCCAGCTTTAATTACTCACAAACGGGTAAGAAAAGGTGGTATTGCCATACCATACATGATCAAAACAGGGAGCGGAGGTGGTTCAGCTGCAAGGAATGAATGTCTAACTAAAGTTTGTAAAAAGCGGGTAAGAAGAGGTGCGAATGCCCGACAATTTATGATCAAAAGAGGTAGCGGAGGTGTTCAGCTGCAAGAAGGTCTGAATGTCCATCAATAATTGCTAGAAAACATGAAAGAAAATTTTCGAAAATCAAACCGCACATGATCATAAGTGGGAGAGGAGGTGTTCAGCTGCAAGAAGGTGTGAATATCCACCCATAATTCCTGAAAAGCGGGTGAGAAAAGGTGCAAATGTCCAACCATACATGATCAAAACAGGGACCGGAGGTGTTTGGATGCGACAAGGTGTGAATGACCACCCATAATTACTGAAAAGCGGGCAACAAGTGCCCAACCATACATCATCAAAAGCAGGACTGGATGTGTTCGGTGAGGGAGCGGAGGTGTGAATGAAGGTGTGAATGTCCGACGATAGTTGGTAAAAAGCGGGTAAGAAAAGGCTAAAATACCCAACTGTACACAATCAATAGCGGGAGTGGATTTGTTCGGCTACAAGGTGTGAAAGTCCGACCATGGTTTGTAAAAAGTGGGTAAGAAAAGGTGCGAATGCCCGAATATATACCATCAAAAGCGGAGGCGGAGGTGTTCGGCTGCAAGAAGGTGTGAACGTCCGACCAAAGTTTATAAAAAGCAGTTAAGAAAAGGTTCGAATATCCAACCAAACATAATCAAAAGCGGAAGCAGAGCTTTTCGACTGCAAGTAGGTGTGAATGTCACATCATAATTTGTAAAAAGTGGGTAAGAAAAGGTAAGAATGCCGAACCATAGATTATCAAAAGCGGCAGCAGAGATGTTCGGCTGGTATTTATCAATGTCTAGATTTCAACAAAAATAAAACAACGTTGTATTTTGCGGTAAAAGAAAGAGCAACACTAAAGGTTCAGAAATCCGAGAAAAAGCTTTTCGTGAGTTCTGCATGATTTGTGATTTTGCTTATAAAATGGATTCCTTCACTCAAACTATATTAAAACTGTTTTTTCCTTCATATTTACCATGTCTAAAAAGATTTAAACAAAAAAACAATGTTGTACTTTGCAGTAAAAGAAAGAGCAAATCTAAAGTTTCAGGAATCCGAGTATAAGCTTGCTTTCATGAGTTCTTTATGATTTGGGATTTTATTTATAAAATGAATTCCTTCACTCAAACTATATTAAAACTCTTTTGTCCTTCATATTTACTATGTTTAGAAAGATTTAAACATAAAAAACAACATTGGACTTTGCAGTAAAAGAAAGAGCAAATCTAAAGTTTCAGGAATCCGAGAATAAGCTTACTTTCATGAGTTCTGCATGATTTGGGATTTCATTTATAAAATGGATTCCTTCACTCAAACTATATTAAAACTGTTTTCTCCTTCATATTTACTATGTCTAAAAAGATTTAAACAAAAAAACAACGTTGTACTTTGCAGTAAAAGAAAGAGCAAATCTAAAGTTTCAGGAATCCGAGTATAAGCTTGCTTTCATGAGTTCTTTATGATTTGGGATTTTATTTATAAAATGAATTCCTTCACTCAAACTATATTAAAACTCTTTTGTCCTTCATATTTACTATGTTTAGAAAGATTTAAACATAAAAAACAACATTGGACTTTGCAGTAAAAGAAAGAGCAAATCTAAAGTTTCAGGAATCCGAGAATAAGCTTACTTTCATGAGTTCTGCATGATTTGGGATTTCATTTATAAAATGGATTCCTTCACTCAAACTATATTAAAACTGTTTTCTCCTTCATATTTACTATGTCTAAAAAGATTTAAACAAAAAAACAACGTTGTACTTTGCAGTAAAAGAAAGAGCAAATCTAAAGTTTCAGGAATCCGAGTATAAGCTTGCTTTCATGAGTTCTTTATGATTTGGGATTTTATTTATAAAATGAATTCCTTCACTCAAACTATATTAAAACTCTTTTGTCCTTCATATTTACTATGTTTAGAAAGATTTAAACATAAAAAACAACATTGGACTTTGCAGTAAAAGAAAGAGCAAATCTAAAGTTTCAGGAATCCGAGAATAAGCTTACTTTCATGAGTTCTGCACGATTTTGGATTTTATCTATAAAATGAATTCCTTCACTCAAACTATGTTAAAACGGCTTTTACTTTCGTATTTATCAATGTCTAGATCAACTTCAACAAAGAACTACATTGTATTTTGTAGTAGTAGAAAGAGCAACACTGAAGGATCAGGAATCCGAGAATAAGCTTATTTTCATACTTTCTGCATGATTTGGGATTTTGCTATAAAATGAATTCCTTCATTCAAACTATATTAAAACTGTTTTGTCCTTCATATTTACTATGTTTAGAAAGATTTAAACATAAAAAACAACATTGGACTTTGCAGTAAAAGAAAGAGCAAATCTAAAGTTTCAGGAATCCGAGAATAAGCTTACTTTCATGAGTTCTGCATGATTTGGGATTTTATTTATAAAATGAATTCCTTCACTCAAACTATATTAAAACTCTTTTGTCCTTCATATTTACTATGTTTAGAAAGATTTAAACATAAAAAACAACATTGGACTTTGCAGTAAAAGAAAGAGCAAATCTAAAGTTTCAGGAATCCGAGAATAAGCTTACTTTCATGAGTTCTGCATGATTTGGGATTTTATTTATAAAATGGATTCCTTCACTCAAACTATATTAAAACTGTTTTCTCCTTCATATTTACTATGTTTACAACGATTTAAACATAAAAAACAAGGTTGTACTTTGCAGTAAAAGAAAGAGCAAATCTAAAGTTTCAGGAATCCGAGTATAAGCTTGCTTTCATGAGTTCTTTATGATTTGGGATTTTATTTATAAAATGAATTCCTTCACTCAAACTATATTAAAACTCTTTTGTCCTCCATATTTACTATGTTTACAAAGATTTAAACATAAAAAACAACATTGGACTTTGCAGTAAAAGAAAGAGCAAATCTAAAGTTTCAGGAATCCGAGAATAAGCGTACTTTCATGAGTTCTGCACGATTTCGGATTTTATCTATAAAATGAATTCCTTCACTCAAACTATGTTAAAACGGCTTTTACTTTCATATTTATCAATGTCTAGATCGACTTCAACAAAGAACTACATTGTATTTTGTAGTAGTAGAAAGAGCAACACTGAAGGATCAGGAATCCGAAAATAAGCTTATTTTCATACTTTCTGCATGATTTGGGATTTTAATATAAAATTAATTCCTTCATTCAAACTATATTAAAACTGTTTTGTCCTTCATATTTACTATGTTTAGAAAGATTTAAACATAAAAAACAACATTGGACTTTGCAGTAAAAGAAAGAGCAAATCTAAAGTTTCAGGAATCCGAGAATAAGCTTACTTTCATGAGTTCTGCATGATTTTGGTTTTTACTATAAAATTAATTCACTTAAACTATGATAAAACTGCTTTTAACTTCATATTTTTCAATGTCTAGATCGACTTCAACAAAGAACAACATTATATTTTTCAGAAGAAGAAAGATAACCACTGAAGGATCAGGAATCCGAGAATAAGCTTATTTTCATACGTTCTGCACGATTTCGGATTTTATCTATAAAATGAATTCCTTCACTCAAACTATGTTAAAACGGCTTTTACCTTCATATTTATCAATGTCTAGATCGACTTCAACAAAGAACTACATTGTATTTTGTAGTAGTAGAAAGAGCAACACTGAAGGATCCGAGAATAAGCTTCTTTTCATACGTTCTGCATGATTTGGGATTTTATGTATAAAATGAATTCCTTCACTCAAACCAAGTTAAAACTGCGTTGTCCTTCATATTTATCAATGTCTAGATCGACTTCAACAAAGAACAACATTATATTTTTCAGTAGAAGAAAGATAAACACTGAAGGATCAGGAATCTGAGAATAAGCTTATTTTCATATGTTCTGCATGATTTGGGATTTTATGTATAAAATGAATTCCTTCACTCAAACCAAGTTAAAACTGCTTTGTCCTTCATATTTATCAATGTCTAGACCGACTTAAACAAATAACAACATTGTATTTTAAAGTAGAAGAAAGAGCAACACTGAAGGATCAGGAATCCGAGAATAAGCTTCTTTTCATACGTTCTGCATGATTTGGGATTTTGCTATAAAATGAATTCAGACATATTGATGGACATTCAGACCTTCTTGCAGCTGAACACCTCCGCTCCCTCTTTTGATCATACATTGTCGGGCATTCGCACCTTTTCTTACCCACTTTTTACAAACCATGGTTGGACATTCACACCTTCTTGCAGCTGAACACTTCCGCTCCACCTTTTAGTGTTCTATCACACCTTTTTTTTCACCGCATTTTATAGATTATGGTCGGAAATTCTCAAGCACTCTCATCCGAAGACCTCTCCTCCCGCTTTTGTTAATATATTTGAACTTTATTCGGACATTCACACCTTCTTGCAGCTGATCCCCCTCAGCTCCCTGTTTTGATCATGTATGGGCCGGCATTCTTACCTTTTCTAACACATTTTTCAGCAATTATGATCAGAGATTCACACCTACTCACAGCCGAACAACTCCGCTCCTGCATTTGATGGTGTATAGTCGGGCATTCTAACCCTTTCTCATCAGCTTTTTGCAAATTATGATCTGACATTCACAACTACTTGCAGTCGAACAGCTCTGCTCCAGCTTTTGATGATGTTTGGTTGGATATTCGAACCTTTTCTTAACTGCTTTTTAAAAACTTTGGTTGGACGTTCACACGTTCTTGTAGCCGAACACATCCAGTCCCACTTATGATCATGTGTGGTTTAATTTTCAAAAATTTTCTTTCATGTTTTCTAGCAATTATTGATGGACATTCAGACCTTCTTGCAGCTTAACCACCTCCGCTACCGCTTTTGATCATACATTGTCGGGCATTCGCACCTTGTCTTATCCGCTTTTTACAAACTTTACTCGAACATTCACACCTTTTTGCAGCCGAACACCACCTCTCCCGCTTTTGATTATGTATGGTCCGTTATTCTTACCTTTTCTAACACATTTTTCAGCAATTATGGTCGGAGATTCACACCTACTCACAGCCGAACACCTCCGCTCCCGCATTTGATGGTGTATAGTCGGGCATTCTCACCCTTTCTCATCAGCTTTTTGCAAACTATGATCTGACATTCACACCTGCTTTTGATGATGTATGGTTGGACATTCACACCTTCTTGCAGCTTAACACCTCCTCTCCCGCATATGATCATGTGCGGTTTGATATTCGAAAATTTTCTTTCATGTTTTAAAGCAATTATTGATGGACATTCAGACCTTCTTGCAGCTGAACCCCTCTGCTCCCGCTTTTGATGGTGTATAGTCGGGCTTTCGAGCCTTTTCTTCCCCGGTTTTTACTAATTATGTTTGGACATTCAGACCTTCTTGCAGCAGAACACCTCCGCTCCCTCTTTTGATCATACATTGTCGGGCATTCGCACCTTGTCTTACCCGCTTTTTACAAACTTTAGTCGGACATTCACACCTTCTTGCAGTTGAACCACCTCCGCTCCCTGTTTTGATCATGTATAGTCTGGCAATACTACCTTTTCTTACCAGTTTGTGAGTCATTATGGCTGGACATTCACACCTACTTGCAGCCGAACACCACCTCTCTCGCTTTTGATGATGTATGGACCAGCATTCTTACCTTTTCTAACACATTTTTCAGCATTTATGGTCGGAGATTCACACCTACTCACAGCCCAAAAACTCCGCTCCCGCATTTGATGGTGTATAGTCGGGCATTCTCACCCTTTCTCATCAGCTTCTTGCAAATTATGATCTGACATTCACACCTACTTGCAGTCGAACAGCTCTGCTCCCGCTTTTGATTATGTTTGGTTGGGTATTCAAACCTTTTCTTAACTGCTTTTTACAAACTTTGGTTGGACGGTCAGACCTTCTTGTAGCCGAACACATCCAGTCTTGCTTTTGATGATGTATGTTTGGGCATTCCCACCTTTTTTAACCCATTTTTCAGGAATTATCGGTGGACATTCACACCTTCTTGCAGCTTAAAAACTCCTCTACCACTTATGATCATGTGCGGTTTGATTTTCGAAAATTTTCTTTCATGTTTTCTAGCAATTATTGATGGACATTCAGACCTTCTTGCAGCTGAACACCTCCGCTACCGCTTTTGATCATATATTGTCGGGCATTCGCAACTTTTCTTACCCGCTTTTTACAAACTTTAGTCGAACATTCACACCTTTTTTCAGCCAAACACCACCTCTCCCGCTTTTGATGATGTATGGTCCGACATTCTTACCTTTTCTAACACATTTTTCAGCAATTATGGTCGGAGATTCACACCTACTCACAGCCGAACACCTCCGCTCCCGCATTTGATGGTGTATAGTTGGGCATTCTCACCCTTTCTCATCAGCTTTTTGCAAATTATGATCTGACATTCACACCTGCTTTTGATGATGTATGGTTAGGCATTCGCACCTTTTTTTTAACCCATTTTTCAGGAATTATGGGTGGACATTCACACCTTCTTGCAGTTGAACACCTCCTCTCCCGCTTATGATGATGTGCGGTTTGATATTCGAAAATTTTCTTTCATGTTTTCTAGCAATTATTGATGGACATTCAGACCTCCTTGCAGCTGAACCCCTCTGCTCCTGCTTTTGATGGTGTATAGTCGGGCTTTCGAGCCTTTTCTTCCCAGGTTTTTACAAATTATGGTTGGACCTTCAGACCTTCTTGCAGCCGAAAACCTCCACTCCTGCTATTGATGATGTATGGTTGGGCATTCGAACCTACTTGTTGCCCGCTTTTCATTAACTATGGGTGGACATTCACACCTTTTCTCACCCGCTTTTTACTATGGTCGGCCATTCACAGCTTCCTCTCCACCATACTTGTAGGCTGGGATATTCACACCCACTTCCATCCGAAGACCCCTGCCCCCACTTTTGTTGATATTAAGTCGGTCATTCGCACCTTACCCGCTTTTGGCAAACTATGGCCTTCTTGCAGCCAAACACCTCTGATCTCGCTTTTTTTTTTTTTTTTTCCCCTTGTCCTGTTCAGCATTATGGCAGCAGAATTGTAGTCTGAATACCTTTGATGCCAAACAGATTTGCTTTGCCAAGGGAAGTTTTATAAATGTAAAGCTCCCCTTGATGCCCATTTATTTATTTTTGTTTACAATATATAACATGTAATAGAACTGAACCGGACCGGGGGACAAGGAAAGAAGAAGAGGAAAGAAGAGGAAACAGAACAAAAATAGAAACAAAAACCAGACAACCAGCTGCTACACCTGTAAAAAACAAAACAGACAACAATCCATGGCCTCTGAGGGGAATCCAGCCTTAGCGCCACCAGGAGCACCTGAAAGCAGACAAGCAGAGAAAAAACAAACACACAAACAAACAAAAACAAGCACAAGAAGCGGCAATCGCATACAACACAGCTGTGGATATAGATGACCTGAGACGACATGATAATACATCAACTGCTTAGCGAGCATGCTACTGGGCTAATAAATGTGTGTGTGTGTGTGTGTGAGAACTTGCAACACCCATGGCACAGGATCTACATGGTAACCGTGGTTAGTTATGAGTGTATAAGTGTACAGGGCCACAATCCACAGCCCCCCCCCAGCAATCAGAAGCAGGCAGAGAGGGCCACAAGACCCAGGCCACCAGCAGCCCCCACGGAGCACAGAACCCAGGAAGCCCACCGCAGGGACAACCACGCATCCACCCAGAAGACTGCAGAGGAAGCCCCCGGAAAGAGCCCCCATAAGCATAGGGCAGAGGCCCTCAGAGAGCCAGGGGCAACAGCCCACCGACCCCGCCAGGTCCCAGCCGCCCAGACATGGGCCGTGCACTGGACCCGGGCCCCGGGAGCCCGAGCGCCCCCAAACCCCCCGGCAGAGGCCCCACCCAATACCCAGGAGGGCCAAGTGCCCCAGACAGCCACGCATTGGGTCAGCGCCTGCCCCAGCGCCCCTGGCCAAGTGCCCTGGGAGTCAAGACGTGCCCACAGGTGGGTGAAGTCGCGAGCAGCGGGGAGAGGCAACGCCGCCCCCCCATCGGGAGAAGCACAGGCAGGCCAGGCGACAGCAAGTCCCAGATCCAGGCCCAATCATTACCACACACACTTTCACGTCCCATACATCCACACATCCTCCCTCCCTCGACTCTGCTGGGGTGTAGTGCAGCGGGCACACCAGGGGGCCAGCAGCCCCCCAGCCACCACAGACCCCGAACCAGCAGAACAATTAATTAATCCTCTTGGCCCCTCCCGCCCCGAGCAGCAACCAGGAAGCAGGGGTGTGGGTAGAAGACCCCTCCCCTCACCCTTCTGGCTCTTCAACATTTTCTAATAGTGAGCGATTAAAATTGAGGGGCAGCCCAACTTGTAGGACTGGGAGCGCGGCCCTCTGGGCAGCCTACATACCCAAAGAGCCCCGCCCACCAGATGCCACTCAGTGTAACCACCCCCCAAGACCTAATGTGTGTGTGTGAGTGTGTGTTTGATAAGTAGTAATGTCTAAGGTGTAATTAAAACAGGGGCGGGGAACTGCAGAGTGCAACCAAAGGGGACCACCTACGTGGCCCCATCCACTACACCCCACCGAACACACACGCCCCCAAAACCCTTCATGTGTGAGTGTGTGCTGTGTACAGGAGCCAGAAGGGAGAGGGGTATGGGGATATACACCGGGGCAGCTACTCTCCCCCGGAGAAGGCAGCCAGGGACTGGCTGCAATAGGCATCCCCGCTACCTGGGAGCCAACCCAGGGCAGGAGGGGCTGATGTCCACCAGGCTCGGGGCCTGCAGCGACCATATTGCGGGAGCTACTGTACCCCCAGAAGGTACCCATCCCGCCCCACCCCAACCCGGAGGACCTCTACAAACAACAAACAAACAACAACAAAAAACAAACAAACAAACCTCCCGGTCACACCAGTCGCAGCAGCCCGGGCCTGAGACCCACCATCACACAGGCCACCCCCCCCCCCCCAACAGGGGAAAAGCACCGCCCCCCCCCCCCACCGCACGCCCCAACACCCTGAAAAAAAAACAACCATCTGCGGACACCTTGGAGGTCCCAGAGCAACAAGCCCGGCACCAGGACCTGCACCAACCCACCCATACTGTGGCGCGTCCAGGACAACCCAGCCCCTCCAGGCACAGGTAGGGCCCCCCCCCGGGCGCAAGGC
Organism: Leuresthes tenuis; assembly: GCF_036924035.1. Classification (NCBI taxonomy): domain Eukaryota; kingdom Metazoa; phylum Chordata; class Actinopteri; order Atheriniformes; family Atherinopsidae; genus Leuresthes; species Leuresthes tenuis. The sequence goes on from NW_027325358.1 coordinate 28,374,821, forward strand.
AGCGCCCAGCCACCAGGGCCCAGGCCCAGCACCACCACCCATGCCGGAGCGGCCCAGCCACCCGGCATAGAGCCAGCAGCCACCACCCCAAGGCCTCTAAGTGACCCCGCCCCACACCGCAAGACAGTCCCACCCGCAAGCCCCCAAAACTGCCCTCCAAGCCCGACACACAGTCCCCCCCAGCAATGACCAACCCGGTCCCCACGACCCGCGAGACCACCAGACGCCCGAGGCCACACAGCCCCCCCCAGCACACACCCAACCGCCCAGAGCGACGGGACAGCAACCCACCACCACCACTATGTGATAAAGCTAATCAGCGGGAACCAGAGAGAGTTAAATTCAGCCAATTGATGTTTTGAGGAGGCAGACATTGTTTCCATGCTAATATAATCTAAAAGAAAATTTCTAAACTGGTTAATACACAAATTGTTCTTCGCTTTCCAGTTCATGAGAATAGTTTTCTTTGCGATACATAACACTGTGAGAACCATGTGTGCTGAGTTAATTTCCATGTTGATGTTGTCTAAGTCACCCAGTATGCACAGTCTGGGGCATGCAGGAATGCTACACTTTAGCCATGTTGATAGGTCCGCACAGACTTCAAGCCAGAACTTCTGGACAGGCGCACAGAACCACAAAGCGTGTGCATAATCATCAGGCGTGTTCTCTGTGCAATGTGAGCAGATGTCTGAGTGTGTCAGACCCATCCTGAACATCCTTTGTCCTGTATAGTGTGTTCTATGAAGGATTTTGTATTGTATGAGCTGTAAATTAGAATTCTGAGTCATTCTGAAGGTGTTCAAACATATTTGTGGCCAGAAGCTATGACTAGAACTGATGGATAAATCTGCCTCCCATTTTGAGGATGGAAGAGACATTGTGTCATCTATTTTAGACAATAATTTATATATTTTTGATAGTAGTTTTGGGGTGCAGATGCTTAGAAATTCTGCTACCCTAATCGGGAGTTGTAAGTGGTTGGTGGAGGATATATTTCTTTGTTATTATAGACTTAAGTTGTTGATATTCTAGGAATTTATTGCTGCCTATCTCGTGTTGTGATATGAGCTCATCAAATGAAATAAAATGTCCATTTTGGATTATATGTTCCAGATGTTTGATTCCTTTGATCTTCCACAGAATAAAGTTTAGCATTTTTTTGTTTTGCAGTATGTCAGGATTGTTCCAGATGGGTGTAAGCTTACATGGGACAATTGAAGACTTTGTTATTTTAAGAAATTCCCACCAGGCTGTCAGAGAGGTGCTGATGTTAATGCTTTTGAAACATTTGTGATGTTTTACGTTTTGACTAATAAGTGGCAGGTCAGAGATTTCCAGATTATCACACAATGCTTGTTCTACATTTATCCATGGTTCATCTATTGGGCTAGGTTTGATCTCGCTTTTGATGATGTAAGGTTGGGCATTCAGACCTTGCTTCACCTGCTTTTCACCACATATAGTTGGACATTCACACCTTCTTGCAGCCGAACACTTCCGCTCCACCTTCCAGGCCTTCCCAGGCCAGTCGAGAGACATAGTCTCTCCAACGTGTCCTGGGTCTTCCCCGGGGTCTCCTCCCAGTGGAACGTGCCCGGAACACCTCCCCAGGGAGGCGTCCAGGGGGCATCCTAACCAGATGCCCGAGCCACCTCATCTGACTCCTCTCAATGCGGAGGAGCAGCGGTTCTACTCCGAGCCCCTCTCGGATGACTGAGCTTCTCACCCTATCTCTAAGGGAGAGCCCAGACACCCAGCGGAGGAAACCCATTTCGGCCGCTTGTATTTGCTCGTTCTTTCGGTCACTACCCACAACTCGTGACCATAGGTGAGGATGGGAACGTACATTGACCAGTAAATAGAGAGCTTCGCCTTCTGGCTCAGCTCCTTCTTCACAACGACGGGTCGGTGCGGCGTCTGCAGTGTTGCGGGCTCTGCCCGTCAATCTCCCGCTCCATTCGTCCCTTACTCGTGAACAAGACCCCGAGATACTTGAACTCCTCCACTTGGGGAAGGATCTCATTCCCGACCCGGAGAGAGCATTCCACCCTTTTCCGGCTGAGAACCATAGTCTCGGATTTGGAGGTGCTGATTCTCATCCCAGCCGCTTCACACTCGGCTGCGAATCGCTCCAGTGAGAGCTGAAGGTCACGGCCTGACGACGCTAACAGAACCACATCATCCGCAAAAAGCAGAGACCTGATTCTTAGGTCGACAAATCGGACACCCTCAACGCCCTGGCTCCGCCTAGAAATTCTGTCCATAAAAGTTAGGAACAGAATCGGTGACAAAGGGCAGCCCTGACGGAGTCCAACTCTCACCGGAAACGTATCCGACCAAACTGCGGACCAAACTCTGGCACCGGTCATACAGAGACCGAACGGCCCCTATCAAGGGGTCCGGCACTCCATATTCCTGGAGCACCCCCCACAGGACTCCACGAGGGACACGGTCGAACGCTTTCTCCAAGTCCACAAAACACATGTAGACTGGTTGGGCGAACTCCCATGCACCCTCCAGGATCCTGCCGAGGGTATAGAGCTGGTCCACTGTTCCACGGCCAGGACGAAAGCCACACTGCACCTCCTGAATCCGAGGCTCGATTATCGACGGATCCTCCTCTCCAATACCCCCGAATAGACCTTACCAGGGAGGCTGAGGAGTGTGATACCCCTATAGTTGGAACACACCCTCCGGTCCCCCTTTTTAAAGAGGGGGACCACCACCCCAATCTGCCAGTCCAGAGGCACTGTCCCCGATGTCCATGTGATGCTGTAGAGGCGTGTCAGCCAAGACAGCCCTACAACATCCAGAGCCTTGAGAAACTCAGGACGGACCTCATCCACCCCCGGGGCCTTGCCACCGAGGAGCTTTTTGACCACCTCTGCAACCTCAGCCCCAGAAATGGGAGGCCCCGTGTCCGAGCTCTCCGACTTTGCCTCTTCCGAGCACGTGTTGGTAGGATTGAGGAGTTCCTCGAAGTACTCCCCCCACCGACTCACAACATCCCTAGTTGAGGTCAGCAAAGCCCGTGCCCACTCTACACAGTGTTGACTGTGAGCCGCTTCCCCCCCTGAGACGCCAGATGGTGGACCAGAATCTCTTCGAGGCCGTCCAGAAATCGTTCTCCATGGTCTCATCGAACTCCTCCCAGGCCCAAGTTTTTGCCTCAGCAACCGCCGAAAGCCGCAGCCCGTCTGGCCTGCCGGTACCTATCAGCTGCTTCCAGGGTCCCACTGGCCAAAATGGCCCGATAGGACTCCTTCTTCAGCTTGACGGCTTCCCTCACCACTGGTGTCCACCAGCAGGTTCGAGGGTTGCTGCCACGACAGGCATCGACCACCTTATGGCCACAACTCCGATCAGCTGCCTTGGCAATGGAGTCACGGAACATGGCCCATTCGGACTCAATGTCCCCCACCTCCCCCGGGATATGGTTGAAGCTGGGAAGGTGGGAGTTAAAGCTCCTTCTGACGGGGGATTCTGAGAAACGCTCCCAGCATACCCTCACAATATGTTTGGGCCTGCCAGGTCTGATCGGCATCCTCCCCCACCAGCGGAGCCAACTCACCAACAGGTGGTGATCAGTTGACAGCTCCGCCCCTCTCTTCACCCGAGTGTCCAGGACATACGGCCGCAAGTCTGATGATACAACCACAAAGTCGATCATCGAACTGCGGCCAAGGGTGTCCTGGTGCCAAGTGCACATATGGACACCCTTATGCCTGAACATGGTGTTCGTTATGGACAGTCCATGACTGGCACAGAAGTCCAACAACATAACACCACTCTGATTCAGATCTGGGGGGCCGTTCCTCCCAATCACACCCCTCCAGGTCTCACTGTCATTGCCCACGTGAGCACTGAAGTCCCCCAGCAGAACGAGGCAGTCTCTGGTAGGAGCATTCTCCAGTGCCTCCCCCAGAGACTCCAAAAAGGGTGGGTACTCTGAACTGCCGTTTGGCGCATAGGCACAAACAACAGTCAGGACCCGTCCCCCCACCTGAAGGCGGAGGGAGGCTACCCTCTCGTTCACTGGGGTAAACCCCAATGTACTGGCACACAGCCGGGGGGCAATAAGTGTGCCCACACCTGCTCTGCGCCTCTCACCACGGGCAACTCCAGAGTGGAAGAGAGTCCAACCCCTCTCAAGAGGACTGGTTCCAGAGCCCAAGCCGTGCGTCGAGGTGAGTCTGACTATGTCTAACCGGAACCGCTCAGCCTCGCGCACCAGCTCCGGCTCCTTCCCCATCAGAGAGGTGACATTCCACGTCCCAAGAGCTAGCTTCAGTAGCCGAGGATCAGACCGCCAAGGCCTCCGCCTTCGGCTGCTACCCAGCTCACATAGCACCCGACCCCCTTGGCCCCTCCCACGGGTGGTGAGCCCGTCGGAAGGGGGACACACGTCATGATTTCGGGCTATGCCCGACCGAGCCCTATGGGCAAAGGCCCGGCCACCAGGCGCCCGCTGCCGGGCCCCACCCCCGGGCCTGGTGTCCCATATCCGGGCAAGGGATCACGAGGTCCAAATTACTTATTCATCATAAGGAGTCTTTTGAGCTGTTCTTTGTCTGGTCCTTCAGCTAGGATCTGTTTGCCTTGGGTGACCCTACCAGGGGCTAGAAGCCCCAGGCAACATAGCTCCCAGACACATAGGGGCACGCAAACTCCCCCACCATGATAAGGTGAAAGCTCAGGGGGGAGGTCCGACCATAGTTTGTAAAAAGCGGGATAGAAAAGGTTCGAATGCCCGAACATACACCATCAAAAGAGGGAGCGGAGGTGATCCGCTGTAAGACGGTGTGAATGTCCGACCATAGTTGGTAAAAAGCGGGTAAGAAAAGGTTAAAATAACCGACTGTACACAATTAATAGTGGGAGCAGAGTTGTTCGGCTACAAGAAGGTGTGAAAGTCCGACCATGGTTTGTAAAAAGCGGGTAAGAAAAGGTTCGAATATCCAACCAAACATAATCAAAAGCGGGAGCAGAGCTGTTCGACTGCATGTAGGTGTGAATGTCCAGCAATAATTACTCACAAACGGGTAAGAAAAACTAGTTTTGCCAGACTATACATGATCAAAACAGGGAGCGGAGGTGGTTCAGCTGCAAGGTGTGAATGTCTGAGTACACAGGTAAGAAAAGGTGCGAATGCCCGACAATTTATGATCAAAAGAGGGAGCGGAGGTGGTCGGCTGCAAGATCTGAATGTCCAACCATAATTTGTAAAAACCGGTGAAGAAAAGGCTCGAAAGCCCGACTATACACCATCAAAAGCGGGAGCAGAGGTGTTCAGCTGCAAGAAGCTCTGAATGTCCATCAGTAATTGCTAGAAAACATGAAAGAAAATTTTCGAATATCAGACCGCACATGATCATAAGCGGGAGTGGATGTGTTTGGCTACAAGAAGGTTTGAATGTCCGACCATAGTTTGTAAAAAGCGGGTAAGAAAAGGTTCGAATGCCCGAACATACACCATCAAAAGCGGAAGCGGAGGTGTTCCGCTGTAAGACGGTGTGAATGTCCGACCATAGTTGGTAAAAAGCGGGTAAGAAAAGGTTAAAATAACCGACTGTACACAATTAATAGCGGGAGCAGAGTTGTTCGGCTACATGAAGGTGTGAAAGTCCGACCATGGTTTGTAAAAAGCGGGTAAGAAAAGGTTCGAATATCCAACCAAACATAATCAAAAGCGGAAGCAGAGCTGTTCGACTGCATGTAGGTGTGAATGTCCAGCAATAATTACTCACAAACGGGTAAGAAAAAGTAGTTTTGCCAGACCATACATGACCAAAACAGGGAGCGGAGGTGGTTCAGCTGCAAGGTGTGACTGTCTGAGTAAACTTTGTAAAAAGCGGGTAAGACAAGGTGCGAATGCCCGACAATTTATGATCAAAAGTGGGAGCGGAGGTGTTCGGCTGCAAGAAGGTCTGAATGTCCAACCATAATTTGTAAAAACCGGGGAAGAAAAGGCTCGAAAGCCCGACTATACACCATCAAAAGCGGGAGCGGAGGTGTTCAGCTGCAAGAAGGTCTGAATGTCCATCAGTAATTGCTAGAAAACATGAAAGAAAATTTTCGAATATCAGACCGCACATGATCATAAGCGGGAGTGGATGTGTTTGGCTACAAGAAGGTTTGAATGTCCGACCATAGTTTGTAAAAAGCAGTTAATAAAAGGTTCGAATATCCAACCAAACATAATCAAAAGCGGGAGCAGAGCTGTTCGACTGCAAGTAGGTGTGAATGTCCAGCTTTAATTACTCACAAACGGGTAAGAAAAGGTGGTATTGCCATACCATACATGATCAAAACAGGGAGCGGAGGTGGTTCAGCTGCAAGGAATGAATGTCTAACTAAAGTTTGTAAAAAGCGGGTAAGAAGAGGTGCGAATGCCCGACAATTTATGATCAAAAGAGGTAGCGGAGGTGTTCAGCTGCAAGAAGGTCTGAATGTCCATCAATAATTGCTAGAAAACATGAAAGAAAATTTTCGAAAATCAAACCGCACATGATCATAAGTGGGAGAGGAGGTGTTCAGCTGCAAGAAGGTGTGAATATCCACCCATAATTCCTGAAAAGCGGGTGAGAAAAGGTGCAAATGTCCAACCATACATGATCAAAACAGGGACCGGAGGTGTTTGGATGCGACAAGGTGTGAATGACCACCCATAATTACTGAAAAGCGGGCAACAAGTGCCCAACCATACATCATCAAAAGCAGGACTGGATGTGTTCGGTGAGGGAGCGGAGGTGTTACGCTGTAAGAAGGTGTGAATGTCCGACGATAGTTGGTAAAAAGCGGATAAGAAAAGGCTAAAATACCCAACTGTACACAATCAATAGCGGGAGTGGATTTATTCGGCTACAAGGTGTGAATGTCCGACCATGGTTTGTAAAAAGTGGGTAAGAAAAGGTGCGAATGCCCGAATATATACCATCAAAAGCGGAAGCGGAGGTGTTCGGCTGCAAGAAGGTGTGAACGTCCGACCAAAGTTTATAAAAAGCAGTTAAGAAAAGGTTCGAATATCCAACCAAACATAATCAAAAGCGGAAGCAGAGCTTTTCGACTGCAAGTAGGTGTGAATGTCAGATCATAATTTGTAAAAAGCGGGTAAGAAAAGGTAAGAATGCCGAACCATAGATTATCAAAAGCGGCAGCAGAGATGTTCGGCTGGTATTTATCAATGTCTAGATTTCAACAAAAATAAAACAACGTTGTATTTTGCGGTAAAAGAAAGAGCAACACTAAAGGTTCAGAAATCCGAGAAAAAGCTTTTCGTGAGTTCTGCATGATTTGTGATTTTGCTTATAAAATGGATTCCTTCACTCAAACTATATTAAAACTGTTTTTTCCTTCATATTTACCATGTCTAAAAAGATTTAAACAAAAAAACATCGTTGTACTTTGCAGTAAAAGAAAGAGCAAATCTAAAGTTTCAGGAATCCGAGTATAAGCTTGCTTTCATGAGTTCTTTATGATTTGGGATTTTATTTATAAAATGAATTCCTTCACTCAAACTATATTAAAACTCTTTTGTCCTTCATATTTACTATGTTTAGAAAGATTTAAACATAAAAAACAACATTGGACTTTGCAGTAAAAGAAAGAGCAAATCTAAAGTTTCAGGAATCCGAGAATAAGCTTACTTTCATGAGTTCTGCACGATTTGGGATTTCATTTATAAAATGGATTCCTTCACTCAAACTATATTAAAACTGTTTTCTCCTTCATATTTACTATGTTTAAAAAGATTTAAACAAAAAAACAACGTTGTACTTTGCAGTAAAAGAAAGAGCAAATCTAAAGTTTCAGGAATCCGAGTATAAGCTTGCTTTCATGAGTTCTTTATGATTTGGGATTTTATTTATAAAATGAATTCCTTCACTCAAACTATATTAAAACTCTTTTGTCCTTCATATTTACTATGTTTAGAAAGATTTAAACATAAAAAACAACATTGGACTTTTCAGTAAAAGAAAGAGCAAATCTAAAGTTTCAGGAATCCGAGAATAAGCTTACTTTCATGAGTTCTGCACGATTTCGGATTTTATCTATAAAATGAATTCCTTCACTCAAACTATGTTAAAACGGCTTTTACTTTCATATTTATCAATGTCTAGATCGACTTCAACAAAGAACTACATTGTATTTTGTAGTAGTAGAAAGAGCAACACTGAAGGATCAGGAATCCGAGAATAAGCTTATTTTCATACTTTCTGCATGATTTGGGATTTTGCTATAAAATGAATTCCTTCATTCAAACTATATTAAAACTGTTTTGTCCTTCATATTTACTATGTTTAGAAAGATTTAAACATAAAAAACAACATTGGACTTTGCAGTAAAAGAAAGAGCAAATCTAAAGTTTCAGGAATCCGAGTATAAGCTTACTTTCATGAGTTCTGCATGATTTGGGATTTTATTTATAAAATGGATTCCTTCACTCAAACTATATTAAAACTGTTTTCTCCTTCATATTTACTATGTTTAGAAAGATTTAAACATAAAAAACAACGTTGTACTTTGCAGTAAAAGAAAGAGCAAATCTAAAGTTTCAGGAATCCGAGTATAAGCTTGCTTTCATGAGTTCTTTATGATTTGGGATTTTATTTATAAAATGAATTCCTTCACTCAAACTATATTAAAACTCTTTTGTCCTTCATATTTACTATGTTTAGAAAGATTTAAACATAAAAAAAAAACATTTGACTTTGCAGTAAAAGAAAGAGCAAATCTAAAGTTTCAGGAATCCGAGAATAAGCTTACTTTCATGAGTTCTGCACGATTTCGGATTTTATCTATAAAATGAATTCCTTCACTCAAACTATGTTAAAACGGCTTTTACCTTCATATTTATCAATGTCTAGATCGACTTCAACAAAGAACTACATTGTATTTTGTAGTAGTAGAAAGAGCAACACTGAAGGATCAGGAATCCGAGAATAAGCTTATTTTCATACTTTCTGCATGATTTGGGATTTTGCTATAAAATTAATTCCTTCATTCAAACTATATTAAAACTGTTTTGTCCTTCATATTTACTATGTTTAGAAAGATTTAAACATAAAAACAACATTGGACTTTGCAGTAAAAGAAAGAGCAAATCTAAAGTTTCAGGAATCCGAGAATAAGCTTACTTTCATGAGTTCTGCATGATTTTGGTTTTTACTATAAAATTAATTCACTTAAACTATGATAAAACTCCTTTTAACTTCATATTTATCAATGTCTAGATCGACTTCAACAAAGAACAACATTATATTTTTCAGAAGAAGAAAGATAACCACTGAAGGAACAGGAATCCGAGAATAAGCTTATTTTCATACGTTCTGCGCGATTTCGGATTTTATCTATAAAATGAATTCCTTCACTCAAACTATGTTAAAACGGCTTTTACCTTCATATTTATCAATGTCTAGATCGACTTCAACAAAGAACTACATTGTATTTTGTAGTAGTAGAAAGAGCAACACTGAAGGATCCGAGAATAAGCTTCTTTTCATACGTTCTGCATGATTTGGGATTTTATGTATAAAATGAATTCCTTCACTCAAACCAAGTTAAAACTGCGTTGTCCTTCATATTTATCAATGTCTAGATCGACTTCAACAAAGAACAACATTATATTTTTCAGTAGAAGAAAGATAAACACTGAAGGATCAGGAATCTGAGAATAAGCTTATTTTCATACGTTCTGCATGATTTGGGATTTTATGTATAAAATGAATTCCTTCACTCAAACCAAGTTAAAACTGCTTTGTCCTTCATATTTATCAATGTCTAGACCGACTTAAACAAATAACAACATTGTATTTTGCAGTAGAAGAAAGAGCAACACTGAAGGATCAGGAATCCGAGAATAAGCTTCTTTTCATACGTTCTGCATGATTTGGGATTTTGCTATAAAATGAATTCAGACATATTGATGGACATTCAGACCTTCTTGCAGCTGAACACCTCCGCTCCCTCTTTTGATCATACATTGTCGGGCATTCGCACCTTTTCTTACCCACTTTTTATAAACCATGGTTGGACATTCACACCTTCTTGCAGCTGAACACTTCCGCTCCACCTTTTAGTGTTCTATCACACCTTTTTTTTCACCACATTTTATAGATTATGGTCGGAAATTCTCAAGCACTCTCATCCGAAGACCTCTCCTCCCGCTTTTGTTAATATATTTGAACTTTATTCGGACATTCACACCTTCTTGCAGCTGATCCCCCTCAGCTCCCTGTTTTGATCATGTATGGGCCGGCATTCTTACCTTTTCTAACACATTTTTCAGCAATTATGATCAGAGATTCACACCTACTCACAGCCGAACAACTCCGCTCCTGCATTTGATGGTGTATAGTCGGGCATTCTCACCCTTTCTCATCAGCTTTTTGCAAATTATCATCTGACATTCACAACTGCTTGCAGTCGAACAGCTCTGCTCCAGCTTTTGATGATGTTTGGTTGGATATTCGAACCTTTTCTTAACTGCTTTTTAAAAACTTTGGTTGGACGTTCACACGTTCTTGTAGCCGAACACATCCAGTCCCACTTATGATCATGTGTGGTTTAATTTTCAAAAATTTTCTTTCATGTTTTCTAGCAATTATTGATGGACATTCAGACCTCCTTGCAGCTGAACCCCTCTGCTCCTGCTTTTGATGGTGTATAGTCGGGCTTTCGAGCCTTTTCTTCCCCGGTTTTTACAAATTATGGTTGGACCTTCAGACCTTCTTGCAGCCGAAAACCTCCACTCCCTGTTTTGATCATACATTGTTGGGCATTTGCACCTTCTTCTTACCCGCCTTTTACAAACCATGTTCGGACTTTCACACCTTCTTGTAGCCGAACACATCCGCTCCCGCTATTGATTGTGTACAGTCGGTTATTTTAACCTTTTCTTACCCGCATTTTACCAACTATGGTCGGACATTCACACCTTCTTATAGCGGAACACCTCCGCTCCCTCTTTTGATGGTGTATGTTCGGGCATTCGAACCTTTTCTTACCCGCTTTTTACAAACTGTGCTCGGACATTCAAACCTTCTTGTAGCCGAACACATCCACTCCTGCTATTGATGATGTATGGTTGGGCATTCGAACCTACTTGTTGCCCGCTTTTCATTAATTATGGGTGGACATTCACACCTTTTCTCACCCGCTTTTTACTATGGTCGGCCATTCACAGCTTCCTCTCCACCATACTTGTAGGCTGGGATATTCACACCCACTTCCATCCGAAGACCCCTGCCCCCACTTTTGTTGATATTAAGTCGGTCATTCGCACCTTACCTGCTTTTGGCAAACTATGGCCTTCTTGCAGCCAAACACCTCTGATCTCGCTTTTGATGATGTAAGGTTGGGCATTCAGACCTTGCTTCACCTGCTTTTCACCACATATAGTTGGACATTCACACCTTCTTGCAGCCGAACACTTCCGCTCCACCTTCCAGGCCTTCCCAGGCCAGCCGAGAGACATAGTCTCTCCAACGTGTCCTGGGTCTTCCCCGGGGTCTCCTCCCAGTGGGACGTGCCCGGAACATCCTAACCAGATGCCCGAGCCACCTCATCTGACTCCTCTCAATGCGGAGGAGCAGCGGTTCTACTCCGAGCCCCTCTCGGATGACTGAGCTTCTCACCCTATCTCTAAGGGAGAGCCCAGACACCCAGCGGAGGAAACCCATTTCGGCCGCTTGTATTTGCTCGTTCTTTCGGTCACTACCCACAACTCGTGACCATAGGTGAGGATGGGAACGTAGATTGACCAGTAAATAGAGAGCTTCGCCTTCTGGCTCAGCTCCTTCTTCACAACGACGGGTCGGTGCAGCGTCTGCAGTGTTGTCCCTCACTCGTGAACAAGACCCCGAGATACTTGAACTCCTCCACTTGGGGAAGGATCTCATTCCCGACCCGGAGAGAGCATTCCACCCTTTTCCGGCTGAGAACCATAGTCTCGGATTTGGAGGTGCTGATTCTCATCCCAGCCGCTTCACACTCGGCTGCGAATCTCTCCAGTGAGAGCTGAAGGTCACGGCCTGATGACGCTAACAGAACCACATCATCCGCAAAAAGCAGAGACCTGATTCTGAGGTCGACAAATCGGACACCCTCAACGCCCTGGCTCCGCCTAGAAATTCTGTCCATAAACGTTAGGAACAGAATCGGTGACAAAGGGCAGCCCTGACGGAGTCCAACTCTCACCGGAAACGTATCCGACTTACTGCCGGCAATGCGGACCAAACTCTGGCACCGGTCATACAGAGACCGAACGGCCCCTATCAAGGGGTCCGGCACTCCATATTCCTGGAGCACCCCCCACAGGACTCCACGAGGGACACGGTCGAACGCTTTCTCCAAGTCCACAAAACACATGTAGACTGGTTGGGCGAACTCCCATGCACCCTCTAGGATCCTGCCGAGGGTATAGAGCTGGTCCACTGTTCCACGGCCAGGACGAAAGCCACACTGCACCTCCTGAATCCGAGGCTCGATTATCCGACGGATCCTCCTCTCCAATACCCCCGAATAGACCTTACCAGGGAGGCTGAGGAGTGTGATACCCCTATAGTTGGAACACACCCTCCGGTCCCCATTTTTAAAGAGGGGGACCACCACCCCAATCTGCCAGTCCAGAGGCACTGTCCCCGATGTCCACGTGATGCTGCAGAGGCGTGTCAGCCAAGACAGCCCTACAACATCCAGAGCCTTGAGAAACTCAGGACGGACCTCATCCACCCCCGGGGCCTTGCCACCGAGGAGCTTTTTGACCACCTTGGCAACCTCAGCCCCAGAAATGGGAGGCCCCGTCTCCGAGCTCTCCGACGTTGCCTCTTCCGAGCACGTGTTGGTAGGATTGAGGAGTTCCTCGAAGTACTCCCCCCACCGACTCACAACATCCCTAGTTGAGGTCAACAAAGCCCGTCCCCACTCTACACAGTGTTGACTGTGAGCCGCTTCCCCCCCTGAGACGCCGGATGGTGGACCAGAATCTCTTCGAGGCCGTCCAGAAATCGTTCTCCATGGTCTCATCGAACTCCTCCCAGGCCCGAGTTTTTGCCTCAGCAACCGCCGAAGCCGCAGCCCGTCTGGCCTGCCGGTACCTATCAGCTGCTTCCAGGGTCCCACTGACCAAAATGGCCCGATAGGACTCCTTCTTCAGCTTGACGGCTTCCCTCACCACTGGTGTCCACCAGCAGGTTCGAGGGTTGCCGCCACGACAGGCACTGACCACCTTACGGCCACAACTCCGATCAGCTGCCTTGGCAATGGAGTCACGGAACATGGCCCATTCGGACTCAATGTCCCCCATATGGTTGAAGCTCTGCCGGAGGTGGGAGTTAAAGCTCCTTCTGACGGGGGATTCTGACAAGCGCTCAGCCTCGCGCACCAGCTCCGGCTCCTTCCCCATCAGAGAGGTGACATTCCACGTCCCAAGAGCTAGCTTCAGTAGCCGAGGATCAGACCGCCAAGGCCTCCGCCTTCGGCTGCTACCCAGCTCACATAGCACCCGACCCCCTTGGCCCCTCCCACGGGTGGTGAGCCAGTCGGAAGGGGGACACACGTCATGATTTCGGGCTATGCCCGACCGAGCCCTATGGGCAAAGGCCCGGCCACCAGGCGCCTGCTGCCGGGCCCCACCCCCGGGCCTGGCTCCGGGGGGAGGCCCCGGTGTCCCATATCCGGGCAAGGGATCACGAGGTCCAAATTACTTATTCATCATAAGGAGTCTTTTGAGCTGTTCTTTGTCTGGTCCTTCAGCTAGGATCTGTTTGCCTTGGGTGACCCTACCAGGGGCTAGAAGCCCCAGGCAACATAGCTCCCAGACACATAGGGGCACGCAAACTCCCCCACCATGATAAGGTGAAAGCTCAGGGGGGAGGTCCGACCATAGTTTGTAAAAAGCGGGATAGAAAAGGTTTGAATGCCCGAACATACACCATCAAAAGAGGAAGCGGAGGTGTTCCGCTGGAAGACGGTGTGAATGTCCGACCATAGTTGCTAAAAATCGGGTAAGAAAAGGTTAAAATAACCGACTGTACACAATTAATAGCGGGAGCGGAGTTGTTCGGCTACAAGAAGGTGTGAAAGTCCGACCATGGTTTGTAAAAAGCGGGTAAGAAAAGGTTCGAATATCCAACCAAACATAATCAAAAGCGGGAGCAGAGCTGTTTGACTGCATGTAGGTGTGAATGTCCAGCAATAATTACTCACAAACGGGTAAGAAAAAGTAGTTTTGCCAGACCATACATGATCAAAACAGGGAGCGGAGGTGGTTCAGCTGCAAGGTGTGAATGTCTGAGTAAACTTTGTAAAAAGCGGGTAAGACAAGGTGCGAATGCCCGACAATTTATGATCAAAAGAGGGAGCAGAGGTGTTCGGCTGCAAGGTCTGAATGTCCAACCATAATTTGTAAAAACCGGGGAAGAAAAGGCTCGAAAGCCCGACTATACACCATCAAAAGCGGGAGCTGAGGTGTTCAGCTGCAAGAAGGTCTGAATGTCCATCAGTAATTGCTAGAAAACATGAAAGAAATTTTTCAAATATCAGACCGCACTTGATCATAAGCGGGAGTGGATGTGTTTGGGAACAAGAAGGTTTGAATGTCCGACCATAGTTTGGAAAAACCGAGTAAGAAAAGGTTTGAATGCCCAACCATACATCATCAAAAGCAGGAGTGGATGTGTTCGGCTACAAGAAGGTGTGAATGTCCAACCATGGTTTGTAAAAAGCGGGTAAGAAAAGGTGCGAATGCCCGACAATGTATGATCAAAACAGGGAGCGGAGGTGTTTGGCTGCGACAAGGTGTGAATGTCCACCCATAATTAATGAAAAGTGGGCAACAAGTAGGTTCGAATGCCCAACCATACATCATCAAAAGCAGGAGTGGATGTGTTCGGCTACAAGAAGGTGTGAATGTCCAACCGTGGTTTGTAAAAAGCGGGTAAGAAAAGGTGCGAATGCCCGACAATGTATGATCAAAAGAGGGAGCGGAGGTGTTCAGCTGCAAGAAGGTCTGAATGTCCATCAATATGTCTGAATTCATTTTATAGCAAAATCCCAAATCATGCAGAACGTATGAAAAGAAGCTTATTCTCGGATTCCTGATCCTTCAGTGTTGCTCTTTCTTCTACTGCAAAATACAATGTTGTTCTTTGTTTAAGTCGGTCTAGACATTGATAAATATGAAGGACAAAGCAGTTTTAACTTGGTTTGAGTGAAGGAATTCATTTTATACATAAAATCCCAAATCATGCAGAACGTATGAAAAGAAGCTTATTCTCAGATTCCTGATTCTTCAGTGTTTATCTTTATTCTACTGAAAAATATAATGTTGTTCTTTGTTGAAGTCGATCTAGACATTGATAAATATGAAGCACAAAGCAGTTTTAACTTGGTTTGAGTGAAGGAATTCATTTTATACATAAAATCCCAAATCATGCAGAACGTATGAAAAGAAGCTTATTCTCGGATCCTTCAGTGTTGCTCTTTCTACTACTACAAAATACAACGTAGTTCCTTGTTGAAGTCGATCTAGACATTGATAAATATGAAGGTAAAAGCCGTTTTAACATAGTTTGAGTGAAGGAATTCATTTTATAGATAAAATCCGAAATCGTGCAGAACGTATGAAAATAAGCTTATTCTCGGATTCCTGATCCTTCAGTGTTTATCTTTCTTCTTCTGAAAAATATAATGTTGTTCTTTGTTGAAGTCGATCTAGACATTGATAAATATGAAGTTAAAAGCAGTTTTATCATAGTTTAAGTGAATTAATTTTATAGTAAAAACCAAAATCATCTAGAACTCATGAAAGTAAGCTTATTCTCGGATTCCTGAAACTTTAGATTTGCTCTTTCTTTTACTGCAAAGTCCAATGTTGTTTTTTATGTTTAAATATTTCTAAACATAGTAAATATGAAGGACAAAAGAGTTTTAATATAGTTTGAGTGAAGGAATTCATTTTATAGCAAAATTCCAAATCATGCAGAACTATGAAAAGAAGCTTTTTCTCGGATTCCTGATCCTTCAGTGTTGCTCTTTCTTCTACTGAATAATACAATGTAGTTCTTTGTTGAAGTCGATCTAGACATTGATAAATATGAAGGACAAAGCAGTTTTCACTTGGTTTGGGTAAAGGAATTCATTTTATAAATAAAATCCGAAATCGTGCAGAACTCATGAAAGCAAGCTTATACTCGGACTCCTAAAACTTTTGATTTGCTCTTTCTTTTACTGCAAAGTACAACGTTGTTTTCTTTTGTTCAAATCTTTTTAGACATGGTAAATATGAAGGAGAAAACAGTTTTAACATAGTCTGAGTGAAGGAATCCAGTTTATAAGCAAAATCACAAATCATGCAGAACTCACGAAAAGCTTTTTCTGGGATTTCTGAACCTTTAGTGTTGCTCTTTCTTTTACTGCAAAATAAAACTTTGTTTTATTTTTGTTGAAATCTAGACATTGATAAATACCAGCCGAACATCTCTGCTGCCGCTTTTGATAATCTATGGTTCGGCATTCTTACCTTTTCTTACCCGCTTTTTACAAATTATGATCTGACATTCACACCTACTTGCAGTCGAAAAGCTCTGCTTCCGATTTTGATTATGTTTGGTTGGATATTCGAACCTTTTCTTACCCGCTTTTTACCAACTATCGTCGGACATTCACACCTTCTTACAGCGTAACACCTCCGCTACCTCACCGAACACATCCAGTCCTGCTTTTGATGATGTATGGTTGGGCACTTGTTGCCCGCTTTTCAGTAATTATGGGTGGTCATTCACACCTTGTCGCATCCAAACACCTCCGGTCCCGGTTTTGATCATGTATGGTTGGACATTTGCACCTTTTCTCACCCGCTTTTCAGGAATTATGGGTGGACATTCACACCTTCTTGCAGCTGAACACCTCCTCTCGCACTTATGATCATGTGCGGTTTGATTTTCGAAAATTTTCTTTCATGTTTTCTAGCAATTATTGATGGACATTCAGACCATCTTGCAGCTGAACACCTCCGCTACCGCTTTTGATCATAAATTGTCGGGCATTCGCACCTCTTCTTACCCGCTTTTTACAAACTTTAGTTAGACATTCATTCCTTGCAGCTGAACCACCGCCGCTCCCTGTTTTGATCATGTATGGTATGGCAATACCACCTTTTCTTACCCGTTTGTGAGTAATTAAGGCTGGACATTCACACCTACTTGCAGTCGAACAGCTCTGCTCCCGCTTTTGATTATGTTTGGTTGGATATTCGAACCTTTTATTAACTGCTTTTTACAAACTATGGTCGGACATTCAAACCTTCTTGTAGCCAAACACATCCACTCCCGCTTATGATCATGTGCGGTTTGATATTCGAAGATTTCCTTTCATCTTTTCTAGCAATTATTGATGGACATTAAGACCTTCTTGCAGCTGAACCACCTCCATGATGTATTGTCCGGCATTCTCACCTAAAGACAAGGTGAAAATGCCGGACAATGTATGATCAAAAGCGGGTAAGAAAAGGTTCGAATGCCCGAATATATACCATCAAAAGCGGAAGCGGAGGTGTTCGGCTGCAAGAAGGTGTGACCGTCCGACCAAAGTTTGGAAAAAGCAGTTAAGAAAAGGTTCAAATATCCAACCAAACATAATCAAAAGCGGGAGCAGAGCTGTTCGACTGCAAGTAGGTGTGAATGTCAGATCATAATTTGCAAAAAGCTGATGAGAAAGGCTGAGAATGCCCGACTATCCACCATCAAATGCGGGAGCGGAGTTGTTCGGCTGTGAGTAGGTGTGAATCTCTTACCATAATTGCTGAAAAATGTGTTAGAAAAGGGAAGAATGCCGGTCCATACATCATCAAAAGCGGTAGCGGAGGTGGTCAGCTGCAAGAAGGTCTGAATGTCCATCAATAATTGCTAGAAAACATGAAAGAAAATCCTTGAAAATCAAACCGCATATGATCATAAGTGGGAGAGGAGGTGTTCAGCTGCAAGAAGGTGTGAATATCCACTCATAATTCCTGAAAAATGGGTAAAAAAAAGGTGCGAATGCCTAACCATACATCATAAAAAGAAGGACTGGATATGTTCGGCTACAAGAAGGTGTGAATGTCCGAGCATAGTTGGTAAAAAGCGGGTAAGAAAAGTTTAAAATACCCGACTGTACACAATGAATATCGGGAGCAGATATGTTTGGCTACAAGAAGATGTGAAAGTCCGACCATGGTTTGTAAAAGGCGGGTAAGAAAAGGTGCGAATGCCTGACAATGTATGATCAAAACAGGGAGCGGAGGTTTTCGGCTGCAAGAAGGTCTGAATGTCCAACCATAATTTGTAAAAACCGGGGAAGAAAAGGCTCGAAAGCCCGACTATACACCATCAAAAGTAGGAGCGGAGGTGTTCAGCTGCAAGAAGGTCTGAATGTCCATCAATAATGGCTAGAAAACATAAAAGAAAATGTTTGAAAATCAAACCGCACATGATCATAAGTGATAGAGGAGGTGTTCAGCTGCAAGAAGGTGTGAACGTCCACCCATAATTACTGAAAACTGGGTAAAAAAAAGGTGCGAATGCCACACCATACATAGTCAAAAGCAGGACTGGATGTGTTCGGCTACAAGAAGGTGTGAACGTCCAACCAAAGTTTGGAAAAAGCAGTTAAGAAAAGGTTCGAATATCCAACCAAACATAATCAAAAGCGGGAGCAAAGCTGTTCGACTGAGAGAAGGTGTGAATGTCAGATCATAATTTCCAAAAAGTTGATTAGAAAGGGTGAGAATGCCTGACTATACACCATCAAATGTGGGAGCGAAATTTTTCGGCTGTGAGTAGGTGTGAATGTCCGACATTAATTGCTGAAAAATGTGTTAGAAAAGGTAAGAATGCCGGACCATTCATCATCAAAAGCGGGAGAGGTGTTCGGCTGCAAGAAGCTGTGAATGTCCAGCCATAATTACTCACAAACGGGTAAGAAAAGGTAGTATTGCCAGACCATACATGATCAAAACAGGGAGCGGAGGTGGTTCAGCTGCAAGAAGGTGTGAATGTCCGACTAAAGTTTGTAAAAAGCGGGTAAGACAAGGTGCGAATGCTCAACAATGTATGAGGTTTTCAGGAGGTTTTCGGCTGCAAGAAGGTCTGAATGTCTGAATTATGTGTGGTCTGAATGTCCACCCATAATTACTGAAAAATGGGTAAGAAAAGGTGCGAATACCCAACCATAAATCATCAAAAGCAAGAGTGGATGTGTTTAGCTACAAGAAGGTTTGACTGTCCAACCATAGTTTGTAAAAAGCGGGATAGAAAAGGTTCGAATGCCCGAACATACACCATCAAAAGAGGGAGCGGAGGTGTTCCGCTGTAAGACGGTGTGAATGTCTGACCATAGTTGGTAAAAAACGGGTAAGAAAAGGTTAAAATAACTGACTGTACACAATTAATAGCGGGAGCGGAGTTGTTCGGCTACAAGAAGGTGTGAAAGTCCGACCATGGTTTGTAAAAAGCGGGTAAGAAAAGGTTCGAATATCCAACTAAACATAATCAAAAGCGGGAGCAGAGCTGTACGACTGCATGAAGGTGTGAATGTCCAGCAATAATTACTCACAAACGGGTAAGAAAAAGTAGTTTTGCCAGACCATACATGATCAAAACAGGGAGCGGAGGTGGTTCAGCTGCAAGGTGTGAATGTCTGAGTAAACTTTGTAAAAAGCGGGTAAGACAAGGTGCAAATGCCCGACAATTTATGATCAAAAAAAGGAGCGGAGGTGTTCGGCTGCAAGGTCTTAATTTCCAACCATAATTTGTAAAAAGCGGGGAAGAAAAGGCTCGAAAGCCCGACTATACACCATCAAAAGCAGGAGCGGAGGTGTTCAGCTGCAAGAAGGGCTGAATGTCCAACCATAATTTGTAAAAACCGGGGAAGAAAAGGCTCGAAAGCCCGACTCTATACCATCAAAAGCGGGAGCGGAGGTGTTCAGCTGCAAGAAGGTCTGAATGTCCATCAGTAATTGCTAGAAAACATGAAAGAAAATTTTCGAATATCAGACCGCACATGATCATAAGCGGGAGTGGATGTGTTTGGCTACAAGGTTTGAATGTCCGACCATAGTTTTTAAAAAGCAGGTAAGAAAAGGTTCGAATATCCAACAAAACATAATCAAAAGCGGGAGCAGAGCAGTTCGACTGCAAGTAGGTGTGAATGTCCAGCCTTAATTACTCACAAACGGGTAAGAAAAGGTGGTATTGCCATACCATACATGATCAAAACAGGGAGCGGAGGTGGTTCAGCTGCAAGGAATGAATGTCTAACTAAAGTTTGTAAAAAGAGGGTAAGACAAGGTGCGAATGCCCGACAATTTATGATCAAAAGAGGGAGCGGAGGAGTTCGGCTGCAAGAAGGTCTGAATGTCCAACCATAATTTGTAAAAACCGGAGGAGAAAAGGCTCGAAAGCCCGACTATACACCATCAAAAGCGGGAGCGGAGGTGTTCAGCTGCAAGAAGGTCTGAATGTCCATCAGCAATTGCTAGAAAACATGAAAGAAAATTTTCGAATATCAGACCGCACATGATCATGTGGATGTGTTTGGCTACAAGAAGGTTTGAATGTCCGACCATAGTTTGTAAAAAGCAGTTAAGAAAAGGTTCGAATATCCAACCAAACATAATCAAAAGTGGAAGCAGAGCTTTTCGACTTTAAGTAGGTGTGAATGTAAGCGGGTAAGAAAAGGTAAGAATACCGAACCATAGATTATCAAAAGCGGCAGCAGAGATTTTCGGCTGGTATTTATCAATGTCTAGATTTCAACAAAAATAAAACAACGATGTATTTTGCGGTAAAAGAAAGAGCAACACTAAATCTTCAGAAATCCGAGAAAAAGCTTTTCGTGAGTTCTGCATGATTTGTGATTTTGCTTATAAAATGGATTCCTTCACTCAAACTATATTAAAACTGTTTTCTCCTTCATATTTACCATGTCTAAAAAGATTTAAACAAAAAAACAACGTTGTACTTTGCAGTAAAAGAAAGAGCAAATCTAAAGTTTCAGGAATCCGAGTATAAGCTTGCTTTCATGAGTTCTTTATGATTTGGGATTTTATTTATGAAATGAATTCCTTCACTCAAACTATATTAAAACTCTTTTGTCCTTCATATTTACTATGTTTAGAAAGATTTAAACATAAAAAACAACATTTGACTTTGCAGTAAAAGAAAGAGCAAATCTAAAGTTTCAGGAATCCGAGAATAAGCTTACTTTCATGAGTTCTGCACGATTTCGGATTTTATCTATAAAATTAATTCCTTCACTCAAACTATGTTAAAACGGCTTTTACTTTCATATTTATCAATGTCTAGATCGACTTCAACAAAGAACTACATTGTATTTTGTAGTAGTAGAAAGAGCAACACTGAAGGATCAGGAATCCGAGAATAAGCTTATTTTCATACTTTCTGCATGATTTGGGATTTTGCTATAAAATGAATTCCTTCATTCAAACTATATTAAAACTGTTTTGTCCTTCATATTTACTATGTTTAGAAAGATTTAAACATAAAAAACAACATTGGACTTTGCAGTAAAAGAAAGAGCAAATCTAAAGTTTCAGGAATCCGAGAATAAGCTTACTTTCATGAGTTCTGCACGATTTCGGATTTTATCTATAAAATGAATTCCTTCACTCAAACTATGTTAAAACGGCTTTTACCTTCATATTTATCAATGTCTAGATCGACTTCAACAAAGAACAACATTATATTTTTCAGTAGAAGAAAGATAAACACTAAAGGATCAGGAATCCGAGAATAAGCTTATTTTCATACGTTCTGCATGATTTGGGATTTTATTTATAAAATGAATTCCTTCACTCAAACTATATTAAAACTCTTTTGTCCTTCATATTTACTATGTTTAGAAAGATTTAAACATAAAAAACAACATTGGACTTTGCAGTAAAAGAAAGAGCAAATCTAAAGTTTCAGGAATCCGAGTATAAGCTTGCTTTCATGAGTTCTTTATCATTTGGGATTTTATTTATAAAATGAATTCCTTCATTCAAACTATATTAAAACTCTTTTGTCCTTCATATTTACTATGTTTAAAAAGATTTAAACATAAAAAACAACATTGGAATTTGCAGTAAAAGAAAGAGCAAATCTAAAGTTTCAGGAATCCGAGAATAAGCTTACTTTCATGAGTTCTGCACGATTTCGGATTTTATCTATAAAATGAATTCCTTCAGTCAAACTATGTTAAAACGGCTTTTACCTTGATATTTATCAATGTCTAGATCGACTTCAACAAAGAACAACATATTTTTCAGTAGAAGAAAGATAAACATTAAAGGATCAGGAATCCGAGAATAAGCTTATTTTCATACGTTCTGCATGATTTGGAGTTTTATGTATAAAATGAATTCCTTCACTCAAACCAAGTTAAAACTGCTTTGTCCTTCATATTTATCAATGTCTAGACCGACTTAAACAAAGAACAACATTGTATTTTGCAGTAGAAGAAAGAGCAACACTGAAGGATCAGGAATCCGAGAATAAGCTTCTTTTCATACGTTCTGCATGATTTTGGGATTTTGCTATAAAATGAATTCAGACATATTGATGGACATTCAGACCTTCTTGCAGCTGAACACCTCCGCTCCCTCTTTTGATCATACATTGTCGGGCATTCGCACCTTTTCTTACCCGCTTTTTACAAACCATGGTTGGACACTCACACCTTCTTGTAGCCGAACACATCCACTCCTGCTTTTGATGATGTATGGTTGGGCATTCGAACCTACTTGTTGCCCGCTTTTCATTAATTATGGGTGGACATTCACACCTCGTCGCAGCCAAACACCTCCGCTCCCTGTTTTGATCATGTTTGGTTGGACAATCGCACCTTTTCTCACCCGCTTTTTGCTATGGTCGGCCATTCACAGCTTCCTCTCCACCATACTTGTAGGGTGGGATATTCACACCCACTTCCATCCGAAGACCTCTGCCCCCACTTTTGTTGATATTAAGTCGGTCATTCGCACCTTACCCGCTTTTGGCAAACTATGGCCTTCTTGCAGCCAAAAACACCTCTGATCTCGCTTTTGATGATGTAAGGTTGGGCATTCAGACCTTGCTTCACCTGCTTTTCACCAAATATAGTCGGACATTCACACCTTCTTGCAGCCGAACACTTCCGTTCCACCTTCCAGGCCTTCCCAGGCCAGCCGAGAGACATAGTCTCTCCAACGTGTCCTGGGTCTTCCCCGGGGTCTCCTCCCAGTGGGACGTGCCCGGAACACCTCCCCAGGGAGGCGTCCAGGGGGCATCCTAACCAGATGCCCGAGCCACCTCATCTGACTCCTCTCAATGCGGAGGAGCAGCGGTTCTACTCCGAGCCCCTCTCGGATGACTGAGCTTCTCACCCTATCTCTAAGGGAGAGCCCAGACACCCTGCGGAGGAAACCCATTTCGGCCGCTTGTATTTGCTCGTTCTTTCGGTCACTACCCACAACTCGTGACCATAGGTGAGGATGGGAACGTAGATTGACCAGTAAATAGAGAGCTTCACCTTCTGGCTCAGCTCCTTCTTCACAACGACGGGTCGGTGCGGCGTCTGCAGTGTTGCGGGCTCTGCCCGTCAATCTCCCGCTCCATTCGTCCCTCACTCGTGAACAAGACCCCGAGATACTTGAACTCCTCCACTTGGGGAAGGATCTCATTCCCGACCCGGAGAGAGCATTCCACCCTTTTCCGGCTGAGAACCATAGTCTCGGATTTGGAGGTGCTGATTCTCATCCCAGCCGCTTCACACTCGGCTGCGAATCTCTCCAGTGAGAGCTGAAGGTCATGGCCTGATGACGCTAACAGAACCACATCATCCGCAAAAAGCAGAGACCTGATTCTGAGGTCGACAAATCGGACACCCTCAACGCCCTGGCTCCGCCTAGAAATTCTGTCCATAAACGTTAGGAACAGAATCGGTGACAAAGGGCAGCCCTGACGGAGTCCAACTCTCACCGGAAACGTATCCGACTTACTGCCGGCAATGCAGACCAAACTCTGGCACCGGTCATACAGAGACCGAACGGCCCCTATCAAGGGGTCTGGCACTCCATATTCCTGGAGCACCCCCACAGGACTCCACGAGGGACACGGTCGAACGCTTTCTCCAAGTCCACAAAACACATGTAGACTGGTTGGGCGAACTCCCATGCACCCTCCAGGATCCTGCCGAGGGTATAGAGCTGGTCCACTGTTCCACGGCCAGGACGAAAGCCACACTGCACCTCCTGAATCCGAGGCTCGATTATCCGACGGATCCTCCTCTCCAATACCCCCGAATAGACCTTACCAGGGAGGCTGAGGAGTGTGATACCCCTATAGTTGGAACACACCCTCCGGTCCCCCTTTTTAAAGAGGGGGACCACCACCCCAATCTGCCATTCCAGAGGCACTGTCCCCAATGTCCACGTGATGCTGCAGAGGCGTGTCAGCCAAGACAGCCCTACAACATCCAGAGCCTTGAGAAACTCAGGACGGACCTCATCCACCCCCGGGGCCTTGCCACCGAGGAGCTTTTTGACCACCTTGGCAACCTCAGCCCCAGAAATGGGAGGCCCCGTCTCCGAGCTCTCCGACTTTGCCTCTTCCGAGCACGTGTTGGTAGGATTGAGGAGTTCCTCGAAGTACTCCCCCCACCGACTCACAACATCCCTAGTTGAGGTCAGCAAAGCCCGTCCCCACTCTACACAGTGTTGACTGTGAGCCGCTTTCCCCCCCTGAGACGCCGGATGGTGGACCAGAATCTCTCCGAGGCCGTCCAGAAATCGTTCTCCATGGTCTCATCGAACTCCTCCCAGGCCCGAGTTTTTGCCTCAGCAACCGCCGAAGCCGCAGCCCGTCTGGCCTGCCGGTACCTATCAGCTGCTTCCAGGGTCCCACTGGCCAAAATGGCCCGATAGGACTCCTTCTTCAGCTTGACGGCTTCCCTCACCACTGGTGTCCACCAGCAGGTTCGAGGGTTGCCGCCACGACAGGCACTGACCACCTTACGGCCACAACTCCGATCAGCTGCCTTGGCAATGGAGTCACGGAACATGGCCCATTCGGACTCAATGTCCCCCATATGGTTGAAGCTCTGCCGGAGGTGGGAGTTAAAGCTCCTTCTGACGGGGGATTCTGACAAGCGCTCAGCCTCGCGCACCAGTTCCGGCTCCTTCCCCATCAGAGAGGTGACATTCCACGTCCCAAGAGCTAGCTTCAGTAGCCGAGGATCAGACCGCCAAGGCCTCCGCCTTCGGCTGCTACCCAGCTCACATAGCACCCGACCCCCTTGGCCCCTCCCACGGGTGGTGAGCCCGTCGGAAGGGGGACACACGTCATGATTTCGGGCTATGCCCGACCGAGCCCCATGGGCAAAGGCCCGGCCACCAGGCGCCCGCTGCTGGGCCCCACCCCCTGGCCTGGCTCCGGGGGGAGGCCCCGGTGTCCCATATCCGGGCAAGGGATCACGAGGTCCAAATTACTTATTCATCATAAGGAGTCTTTTGAGCTGTTCTTTGTCTGGTCCTTCATCTAGGATCTGTTTGCCTTGGGTGACCCTACCAGGGGCTAGAAGCCCCAGGCAACATAGCTCCCAGACTCATTGGGGCACGCAAACTCCCCCACCACGATAAGGTGAAAGCTCAGGGGTAGGTCCGACCATAGTTTGTAAAAAGCGGGATAGAAAAGGTTCGAATGCCCGAACATACATCATCAAAAGAGGGAGCGGAGGTGTTCCGCTGTAAGACGGTGTGAATGTCCGACCATAGTTGGTAAAAAGCGGGTAAGAAAAGGTTAAAATAACCGACTGTACACAATCAACAGCGGGCGCGGAGTTGTTCGGCTACAAGAAGGTGTGAAAGTCCGACCATGGATTGTAAAAAGCGGGTAAGAAAAGGTTCGAATGCCCGAATATATACCATCAAAAGCGGAAGCGGAGGTGTTCGGATCCAAAAAGGTGTGAATGTCCGACCAAAGTTTGTAAAAAGCAGGTAAGAAAAGGTTCGAATATCCAAACAAACATAATCAAAAGCGGGAGCAGAGCTGTTCGACTGCAAGTAGGTGTGAATGTCCAGCCATAATTACTCACAAACAGGTAAGAAGAAGTAGTTTTGCCAGACCATACATGACCAAAACAGGGAGTGGAGGTGGTTCAGCTGCAAGGTGTGAATGTCTGAGTAAACTTTGTAAAAAGCGGGTAAGACAAGGTGCGAATGTCCGACAATTTATGATCAAAAGAGGGAGCGGAGGTGTTCGGCTGCAAGGTCTGAATGTCCAACCATAATTTGTAAAAACCGGGGAAGAAAAGGCTCGAAAGCCCGACTATACACCATCAAAAGCGGGAGCGGAGGTGTTCAGCTGCAAGAAGGAATGAATGTTCGACTAAAGTTTGTAAAAAGCTGGTAAGACAAGGTGCGAATGCCTGACAATGTATGATCAAAAGCGGTAGCGGAGGTGTTCAGCTGCAAGGTCTGAATGTCCATCAATAATTGCTAGAAAACATGAAAGAAAATTTTCGAAAATCAAACCGCACATGATCATATGTGGGAGAGGAGGTGTTCAGCTGCAAGAAGGTGTGAATGTCCACCCATAATTCCTGAAAAATGGGTAAAAAAAGGTGCGAATGCCCAACCATACATGATCAAAACAGGGAGTGGAGGTGTTTGGATATGACAAGGTGTGAATGTCCACACATAATTAATGAAAAGCGGGCAACAAGTGCCCAACCATACATCATCAAAAGCAGGACTGGATGTGTTCGGCGAGGGAGCGGAGGTGTTCCGCTGTAAAAAGGTGTGAATGTCCGACGATAGTTGGTAAAAAGCGGTAAGAAAAGGTTAAAATACCCAACTGTACACAATCAATAGCGGGAGCGGAATTGAAAAGGTTAAAATAACCGACTGTACACAATCAACAGCGGGCGCGGAGTTGTTCGGCTACAAGAAGGTGTGAAAGTCCGACCATGGATTGTAAAAAGCGGGTAAGAAAAGGTTCGAATGCCCGAATATATACCATCAAAAGCGGAAGCGGAGGTGTTCGGATCCAAAAAGGTGTGAATGTCCGACCAAAGTTTGTAAAAAGCAGGTAAGAAAAGGTTCGAATATCCAAACAAACATAATCAAAAGCGGGAGCAGAGCTGTTCGACTGCAAGTAGGTGTGAATGTCCAGACATAATTACTCACAAACAGGTAAGAAGAAGTAGTTTTGCCAGACCATACATGACCAAAACAGGGAGCGGAGGTGGTTCAGCTGCAAGGTGTGAATGTCTGAGTAAACTTTGTAAAAAGCGGGTAAGACAAGGTGCGAATGCCCGACAATTTATGATTAAAAGAGGGAGCGGAGGTGTTCGGCTGCAAGGTCTGAATGTCCAACCATAATTTGTAAAAACCGGGGAAGAAAAGGCTCGAAAGCCCGACTATACACCATCAAAAGCGGGAGCGGAGGTGTTCAGCTGCAAGAAGGAATGAATGTTCGACTAAAGTTTGTAAAAAGCTGGTAAGACAAGGTGCGAATGCCCGACAATGTATGATCAAAAGCGGTAGCGGAGGTGTTCAGCTGCAAGGTCTGAATGTCCATCAATAATTGCTAGAAAACATGAAAGAAAATTTTCGAAAATCAAACCGCACATGATCATAAGTGGGAGAGGAGGTGTTCAGCTGCAAGAAGGTGTGAATGTCCACCCATAATTCCTGAAAAGCGGGTGAGAAAAGGTGCAAATGTCCAACCATACATGATCAAAACAGGGACCGGAGGTGTTTGGATGCGACAAGGTGTGAATGACCACCCATACATCATCAAAAGCAGGACTGGATGTGTTCGGTGAGGGAGCGGAGGTGTTACGCTGTAAGAAGGTGTGAATGTCCGACGATAGTTGGTAAAAAGCGGGTAAGAAAAGGCTAAAATACCCAACTGTACACAATCAATAGCGGGAGTGGATTTGTTCGGCTACAAGGTGTGAAAGTCCGACCATGGTTTGTAAAAAGTGGGTAAGAAAAGGTGCGAATGCCCGAATATATACCATCAAAAGCGGAGGCGGAGGTGTTCGGCTGCAAGAAGGTGTGAACGTCCGACCAAAGTTTATAAAAAGCAGTTAAGAAAAGGTTCGAATATCCAACCAAACATAATCAAAAGCGGAAGCAGAGCTTTTCGACTGCAAGTAGGTGTGAATGTCAGATCATAATTTGTAAAAAGCGGGTAAGAAAAGGTAAGAATGCCGAACCATAGATTATCAAAAGCGGCAGCAGAGATGTTCGGCTGGTATTTATCAATGTCTAGATTTCAACAAAAATAAAACAACGTTGTATTTTGCGGTAAAAGAAAGAGCAACACTAAAGGTTCAGAAATCCGAGAAAAAGCTTTTCGTGAGTTCTGCATGATTTGTGATTTTGCTTATAAAATGGATTCCTTCACTCAAACTATATTAAAACTGTTTTTTCCTTCATATTTACCATGTCTAAAAAGATTTAAACAAAAAAACAACGTTGTACTTTGCAGTAAAAGAAAGAGCAAATCTAAAGTTTCAGGAATCCGAGTATAAGCTTGCTTTCATGAGTTCTTTATGATTTGGGATTTTATTTATAAAATGAATTCCTTCACTCAAACTATATTAAAACTCTTTTGTCCTTCATATTTACTATGTTTAGAAAGATTTAAACATAAAAAACAACATTGGACTTTGCAGTAAAAGAAAGAGCAAATCTAAAGTTTCAGGAATCCGAGAATAAGCTTACTTTCATGAGTTCTGCACGATTTCGGATTTTATCTATAAAATGAATTCCTTCACTCAAACTATGTTAAAACATCTTTGTGCTTCATATTTATCAATGTCTAGATCGACTTCAACAAAGAACTAGATTGTATTTTGTAATAGTAGAAAGAGCAACACTGAAGGATCCGAGAATAAGCTTCTTTTCATACGTTCTGCATGATTTAGGATTTTATGTATAAAATGAATTCCTTCACTCAAACCAAGTTAAAACATCTTTGTGCTTCATATTTATCAATGTCTAGATTGACTTCAACAAAGAACAACATTATATTTTTCAGTAGAAGAAAGATAAACAATGAAGGATCAGGAATCCGAGAATAGGCTTATTTTCATACGTTCTGCATGATTTGGGATTTTATGTATAAAATGAATTCCTTCACTCAAACCAAGTTAAAACTGCTTTGTGCTTCATATTTATCAATGTCTAGACCGACTTAAACAAAGAACAACATTGTATTTTGCAGTAGAAGAAAGAGCAACACTGAAGGATCAGGAATCCGAGAATAAGCTTCTTTTCATACGTTCTGCATGATTTGGGATTTTGCTATAAAATTAATTCAGACATATTGATGGACATTCAGACCTTCTTGCAGCTGAACACCTCCGCTCCCTCTTTTGATCATACATTGTCGGGCATTCGAACCTTTTCTTACCCGCTTTTTACAAACCATGGTTGGACATTCACACCTTCTTGTAGCCGAACACATCCACTCTTGCTTTTGATGATGTATGGTTGGGCATTCGAACCTACTTGTTGCCCGCTTTTCATTAATTATGGCCACCCATAGTTAATTAACATTCACACCTTGTCGCAGCCAAACACCTCCGCTCCCTGTTTTGATCATGTATGGTTGGACATTCGCACCTTTTCTCACCCGCTTTTTGCAAACTATGGTCGGCCATTCACAGCTTCCTCTCCACCATACTTCTATGGTGAGATATTCACACCCCTTGCATCCGAAGACTTCCGCCCCCAGTTTTGTTGATATTTAGTCGGTAATTCGCACCTTATCCGCTTTTGGCAAACTATGGCCTTCTTGCGGCCAAACACCTCTGATCTCGCTTTTGATGATGTAAGGTTGGGCATTCAGACCTTGCTTCACCTTCTTTTCACCAATTATAGTCAGACATTCACACCTTCTTGCAGCCGAACACTTCCGCTCCACCTTTTAGTGTTCTATCACACCTTTTTTTCACCGCATTTTATAGATTATGGTTGGAAATTCTCAACCACTCTCATCCGAAGACCTCTCCTCCCACTTTTGTTAATATATTTGAACTTTATTCGGACATTCACACCTTCTTGCAGCTGATCCCCCTCCGCTCCCTGTTTTGATCATGTATGGGCCGGCATTCTTACCTTTTCTCATCAGCTTTTTGCAAATTATGATCTGACATTCACACCTACTTGCAGTCGAACAGCTCTGCTCCCGCTTTTGATTATGTTTGGTTGGATATTCGAACCTTTTCTTAACTGCTTTTTAAAAACTTTGGTTGGACGTTCACACCTTCTTGTAGCCGAACACATCCAGTCCTGCTTTTGATGATGTGCGGTTTATTTTCAAACATTTTCTTTCATATTTTCTAGCAATTATTGATGGACATTCGGACCTTCTTGCAGCTGAACCACCTCCGCTACCGCTTTTGATCATTCGTTGTCGGGCATTCGCACCTTGTCTTACCCGCTTTTTACAAACTTTAGTCGAACATTCACACCTTTTTGCAGCCGAACACCACCTCTCCCGCTTTTGATGATGTATGGTCCGTTATTCTTACCTTTTCTAACACATTTTTCAGCAATTATGATCGGAGATTCACACCTACTCACAGCCAAACACCTCCGCCCCCGCATTTGATGGTGTATAGTCGGGCATTCTCACCCTTTCTCATCAGCTTTTTGCAAATTATGATCTGACATTCACACCTGCTTTTGATGATGTATGGGTGGACATTCACACCTTCTTGCAGCTGAACACCTCCTCTCCCGCTTATGATCATGTGCGGTTTGATATTCGAAAAATTTTCTTTCATGTTTTAAAGCAATTATTGATGGACATTCAGACCTTCTTGAAGCTGAACCCCTCTGATCCCACTTTTGATGGTGTATAGTCGGGCTTTCGAGCCTTTTCTTCCCCGGTTTTTACTAATTATGTTTGGACATTCAGACCTTCTTGCAGCAGAACACCTCCGCTCCCTCTTTTGATCATACATTGTTGGGCATTCGCACCTTGTCTTACCCGCTTTTTACAAACTTTAATCGGACATTCACACCTTCTTGCAGTTGAACCACCTCCGCTCCCTGTTTTGATCATGTATGGTCTGGCAATACTACCTTTTCTTACCAGTTTGTGAGTAATTATGGCTGGACATTCACACCTACTTGCAGCCGAACACCACCTCTCTCGCTTTTAATGATGTATGGACCAGCATTCTTACCTTTTCTAACACATTTTTCAGCATTTATGGTCGGAGATTCACACCTACTCACAGCCGAACAACTCCGCTCCCGCATTTGATGGTGTATAGTCGGGCATTCTCACCCTTTCTCATCAGCTTCTTGCAAATTATGATCTGACATTCACACCTACTTGCAGTCGAACAGCTCTGCTCCCGCTTTTGATTATGTTTGGTTGGATATTCGAACCTTTTCTTAACTGCTTTTTACAAACTTTGGTTGGACGGTCAGACCTTCTTGTAGCCGAACACATCCAGTCCTGCTTTTGATGATGTATGGTTGGGCATTCCCACCTTTTTTAACCCATTTTTCAGGAATTATGGGTGGACATTCACACCTTCTTGCAGCTTAAAAACTCCTCTACCACTTATGATCATGTGCGGTTTGATTTTCGAAAATTTTCTATCATGTTTTCTAGCAATTATTGATGGACATTCAGACCTTCTTGCAGCTGAACACCTCCGCTACCGCTTTTGATCATACATTGTCGGGCATTCGCAACTTTTCTTACCCGCTTTTTACAAACTTTAGTCGAACATTCACACCTTTTTTGCAGCCGAACACCACCTCTCCCGCTTTTGATGATGTATGGTCCGACATTCTTACCTTTTCTAACAAATTTTTCAGCAATTATGGTCGGAGATTCACACCTACTCACAGCCGAACACCTCCGCTCCCGCATTTGATGGTGTATAGTTGGGCATTCTCACCCTTTCTCATCAGCTTTTTGCAAATTATGATCTGACATTCACACCTGCTTTTGATGATGTATGGTTAGGCATTCGCACCTTTTTTTTTACCCATTTTTCAGGAATTATGGGTGGACATTCACACCTTGCAGCTGAACACCTCCTCTCCGCTTATGATCATGTGCGGTTTGATATTCGAAAATTTTCTTTCATGTTTTCTAGCAATTATTGATGGACATTCAGACCTTCTTGCAGCTGAACCCCTCTGCTCCCGCTTTTGATGGTGTATAGTCGGGCTTTCGAGCCTTTTCTTCCCCGGTTTTTACAAATTATGGTTGGACATTCAGACCTTCTTGCAGCCGAAAACCTCCGCTCCATGTTTTGATCATACATTGTCGGGCATTTACACCTTCTTCTTACCCGCCTTTTACAAACCATGGTCGGACTTTCACACCTTCTTGTAGCCGAACACATCCGCTCCCGCTATTGATTGTGTACAGTCGGGTATTTTAACCTTTTCTTACCCGCTTTTTACCAACTCTGGTCGGACATTCACACCTTCTTATAGCGGAACACCTCCGCTCCCTCTTTTGATGGTGTATGTTCGGGCATTCGAACCTTTTCTTACCCGCTTTTTACAAACTGTGCTCGGACATTCAAACCTTCTTGTAGCCGAACACATCCACTCCTGCTTTTGATGATGTATGGTTGGGCATTCGAACCTACTTGTTGCCCGCTTTTCATTAATTATGGGTGGACATTCACACCTTGTCGCAGCCAAACACCTCCGCTCCCTGTTTTGATCATGTTTGGTTGGACATTCGCACCTTTTCTCACCCGCTTTTTACTATGGTCGGCCATTCACAGCTTCCTCTCCACCATACTTGTAGGGTGGGATATTCACACCCACTTCCATCCGAAGACCTCTGCCCCCACTTTTGTTGGTATTAAGTCGGTCATTCGCACCTTACCCGCTTTTGGCAAACTATGGCCTTCTTGCAGCCAAACACCTCTGATCTCGCTTTTGATGATGTAAGGTTGGGCATTCAGACCTTGCTTCACCTGCTTTTCACCAAATATAGTCGGACATTCACACCTTCTTGCAGCCGAACACTTCCGCTCCACCTTCCAGGCCTTCCCAGGCCAGCCGAGAGACATAGTCTCTCCAACGTGTCCTGGGTCTTCCCCGGGGTCTCCTCCCAGTGGGACGTGCCCGGAACACCTTCCCAGGGAGGCGTCCAGGGGGCATCCTAACCAGATGCCCGAGCCACCTCATCTGACTCCTCTCAATGCGGAGGAGCAGCGGTTCTACTCCGAGCCCCTCTCGGATGACTGAGCTTCTCACCCTATCTCTAAGGGAGAGCCCAGACACCCTGCGGAGGAAACCCATTTCGGCCGCTTGTATTTGCTCGTTCTTTCGGTCACTACCCACAACTCGTGACCATAGGTGAGGATGGGAACTAAGATTGACCAGTAAATAGAGAGCTTCCCCTTCTGGCTCAGCTCCTTCTTCACAACGACGGGTCAGTGCGGCGTCTGCAGTGTTGCGGGCTCTGCCCGTCAATCTCCCGCTCCATTCGTCCCTCACTCGTGAACAAGACCCCGAGATACTTGAACTCCTCCACTTGGGGAAGGATCTCATTCCCGACCCGGAGAGAGCATTCCACCCTTTTCCGGCTGAGAACCATAGTCTCGGATTTGGAGGTGCTGATTCTCATCCCAGCCGCTTCACACTCGGCTGCGAATATCTCCAGTGAGAGCTGAAGGTCACGGCCTGATGACGCTAACAGAACCACATCATCCGCAAAAAGCAGAGACCTGATTCTGAGGTCGACAAATCGGACACCCTCAACGCCCTGGCTCCGCCTAGAAATTCTGTCCATAAACGTTAGGAACAGAATCGGTGACAAAGGGCAGCCCTGACTGAGTCCAACTCTCACCGGAAACGTATCCGACTTACTGCCGGCAATGCGGACCAAACTCTGGCACCGGTCATACAGAGACCGAACGGCCCCTATCAAGGGGTCCGGCACTCCATATTCCTGGAGCACACCCCACAGGACTCCACGAGGGACACGGTCGAATGCTTTCTCCAAGTCCACAAAACACATGTAGACTGGTTGGGCGAACTCCCATACACCCTCCAGGATCCTGCCGAGGGTATAGAGCTGGTCCACTGTTCCACGGCCAGGACGAAAGCCACACTGCACCTCCTGAATCCGAGGCTCAATTATCCGACGGATCCTCCTCTCCAATACCCCCGAATAGACCTTACCAGGGAGGCTGAGGAGTGTGATACCCCTATAGTTGGAACACACCCTCCGTTCCCCCTTTTTAAAGAGGGGGACCACCACCCCAACCTGCTAGTCCAGAGGCACTGTCCCCAATGTCCTCGTGATGCTGCAGAGGCGTGTCAGCCAAGACAGCCCTACAACATCCAGAGCCTTGAGAAACTCAGGACGGACCTCATCCACCCCCGGGGCCTTGCCACCGAGGAGCTTTTTGACCACCTTGGCAACCTCAGCCCCAGAAATGGGAGGCCCCGTCTCCGAGCTCTCCGACTCTGTCTCTTCCGAGCACGTGTTGGTAGGATTGAGGAGTTCCTCGAAGTACTCCCCCCACCGACTCACAACATCCCTAGTTGAGGTCAGCAAAGCCCGTGCCCACTCTACACAGTGTTGACTGTGAGCCGCTTCCCCCCCTGAGACGCCGGATGGTGGACCAGAATCTCTTCAAGGCCGTCCAGAAATCGTTCTCCATGGTCTCATCAAACTCCTCCCAGGCCTGAGTTTTTGCCTCAGCAACCGCCGAAAGCCGCAGCCCGTCTGGCCTGCCGGTACCTATCAGCTGCTTCCAGGGTCCCACTGGCCAAAATGGCCCGATAGGACTCCTTCTTCAGCTTGACGGCTTCCCTCACCACTGGTGTCCACCAGCAGGTTCGAGGGTTTCCGCCACGACAGGCACCGACCACCTTATGGCCACAACTCCGATCAGCTGCCTTGGCAATGGAGTCACGGAACATGGCCCATTCGGACTCAATGTCCCCCACCTCCCCCCGGGATATGGTTGAAGCTCTGCCGGAGGTGTGATTTAAAGCTCCTTCTGACGGGGGATTCTGACATGCGCTCAGCCTCGCGCACCAGCTCCGGCTCCTTCCCCATCAGAGAGGTGACATTCCACGTCCCAAGAGCTAGCTTCAGTAGCCGAGGATCAGACCGCCAAGGCCTCCGCCTTCGGCTGCTACCCAGCTCACATAGCACCCGACCCCCTTGGCCCCTCCCACAGGTGGTGAGCCCGTCGGAACGGGGACACACGTCATGATTTCGGGCTATGCCCGACCCAGCCCCATGGGCAAAGGCCCGGCCACCAGGCGCTCGCTGCCGGGCCCCACCCCCGGGCCTGGCTCCGGGGGGAGGCCCCGGTGTCCCATATCTGGGCAAGGGATCACGAGGTCCAAATTACTTATTCATCATAAGGAGTCTTTTGAGCTGTTCTTTGTCTGGTCCTTCATCTAGGATCTGTTTGCCTTGGGTGACCCTACCAGGGGCTAGAAGCCCCAAGCAACATAGCTCCCAGACTAATAGGGGCACGCAAACTCCCCCACCATGATAAGGTGAAAGCTCAGGGGGGAGGTCCGACCATAGTTTGTAAAAAGCGGGATAGAAAAGGTTTGAATGCCCGAACATACACCATCAAAAGAGGGAGCGGAGGTGTTCCGCTGTAAGACGATGTGAATGTCCGACCATAGTTGGTAAAAAGCGGGTAAGAAAAGGTTAAAATAACCGACTGTACACAATTAATAGCGGGAGCGGAGTTGTTCGGCTACAAGAAGGTGTGAAAGTCCGACCATGGTTTGTAAAAAGCGGGTAAGAAAAGGTTCGAATATCCAACCAAACATAATCAAAAGCGGGAGCAGAGCCTTTTCGACTGCATGTAGGTGTGAATGTCCAGCAATAATTACAAACGGGTAAGAAAAAGTGGTTTTGCCAGACCATACATGATCAAAACAGGGAGCGGAGGTGGTTCAGCTGCAATGTGTGAATGTCTGAGTAAACTTTGTAAAAAGCGGGTAAGAAAAGGTGCGAATGCCCGACAATTTATGATCAAAAGAGGGAGCGGAGGTGTTCGGCTGCAAGAAGGTCTGAATGTCCAACCATAATTTGTAAAAACCGGAGAAGAAAAGGCTCGAAAGCCCGACTATACACCATCAAAAGCGGGAGCGGAGGTGTTCAGCTGCAAGAAGGTCTGAATGTCCATCAGCAATTGCTAGAAAACATGAAAGAAAATTTTCGAATATCAGACCGCACATGATCATGTGGATGTGTTTGGCTACAAGAAGGTTTGAATGTCCGACCATAGTTTGTAAAAAGCAGTTAAGAAAAGGTTCGAATATCCAACCAAACATAATCAAAAGCGGAAGCAGAGCTGTTCGACTGCAAGTAGGTGTGAATGTCCAGCCTTAATTACTCACAAACGAGTAAGAAAAGGTGGTATTGCCATACCATACATGATCAAAACAGGGAGCGGAGGTGGTGCAGCTGCAAGGAATGAATGTCTAACTAAAGTTTGTAAAAAGCGGGTAAGACAAAGTGCGAATACCCGACAATTTATGATCAAAAGCGGTAGCGGAGGTGTTCAGCTGCAAGAAGGTCTGAATGTCCATCAATAATTGCTAGAAAACATGAAAGAAAATTTTCGAAAATCAAACCGCACATGATCATAAGTGGGAGAGGAGGGGTTCAGCTGCAAGAAGGTGTGAATGTCCACCCATAATTCCTGAAAAGCGGGTGAGAAAAGGTGCAAATGTCCAACCATACATGATCAAAACAGGGACCGGAGGTGTTTGGATGCGACAAGGTGTGAATGTCCACCCATAATTACTGAAAAGCGGGCAACAAGTGCACAACCATACATCATCAAAAGCAGGACTGGATGTGTTCGGCGAGGGAGCGGAGGTGTTACGCTGTAAGAAGGTGTGAATGTCTGACGATAGTTGGTAAAAAGCGGGTAAGAAAAGGTTAAAATACCCAACTGTACACAATCAATAGCGGGAGTGGGGGTGTTCGGCTACAAGGTGTGAAAGTCCGACCATGGTTTGTAAAAAGCAGTTAAGAAAAGGTTTGAATAACCCACCAAACATAATCAAAAGCGGAAGCAGAGCTTTTCGACTGCAAGTAGGTGTGAATGTAAGCGGGTAAGAAAAGGTAAGAATACCGAACCATAGATTATCAAAAGCGGCAGCAGAGATGTTCGGCTGGTATTTATCAATGTCTAGATTTCAACAAAAATAAAACAACGTTGTATTTTGCGGTAAAAGAAAGAGCAACACTAAAGGTTCAGAAATCCGAGAAAAAGCTTTTCGTGAGTTCTGCATGATTTGTGATTTTGCTTATAAAATGGATTCCTTCACTCAAACTATGTTAAAACTGTTTTCTCCTTCATATTTACCATGTCTAAAAAGATTTAAACAAAAAAACAACGTTGTACTTTGCAGTAAAAGAAAGAGCAAATCTAAAGTTTCAGGAATCCGAGTATAAGCTTGCTTTCATGAGTTCTGCATGATTTGGGATTTTATTTATAAAATGAATTCCTTCACTCAAACCAATTGAAAACTGCTTTGTCCTTCATATTTATCAATGTC
Organism: Leuresthes tenuis; assembly: GCF_036924035.1. Taxonomy (NCBI): domain Eukaryota; kingdom Metazoa; phylum Chordata; class Actinopteri; order Atheriniformes; family Atherinopsidae; genus Leuresthes; species Leuresthes tenuis. The sequence continues at coordinate 28,412,400 of NW_027325358.1, forward strand.
TAGATCGACTTCAACAAAGAACTACATGGTATTATTCAGTAGAAGAAAGAGCAACACTGAAGGATCAGGAATCCGAGAATAAGCTTCTTTTCATAGTTCTGCATGATTTGGAATTTTGCTATAAATGAATTCCTTCACTCAAAATATATTAGAACTCTTTTGTCCTTCATATTTACTATGTTTAGAAAGATTTAAACATAAAAAACAACATTGGACTTTGCAGTAAAAGAAAGAGCAAATCTAAAGTTCAGGAATCCGAGAATAAGCTTACTTTCATGAGTTCTGCACGATTTCGGATTTTATCTATAAAATGAATTCCTTCACTCAAACTATGTTAAAACGGCTTTTACCTTCATATTTATCAATGTCTAGATCGACTTCAACAAAGAACTACATTGTATTTTGTAGTAGTAGAAAGAGCAACACTGAAGGATCAGGAATCCGAGAATAAGCTTCTTTTCATAGTTCTGCATGATTTGGAATTTTGCTATAAATGAATTGCTTCACTCAAACTATATTAAAACTCTTTTGTCCTTCATATTTACTATGTTTAGAAAGATTTAAACATAAAAAACAACATTGGACTTTGCAGTAAAAGAAAGAACAAATCTAAAGTTCAGGAATCCGAGAATAAGCTTACTTTCATGAGTTCTGCACGATTTCGGATTTTATCTATAAAATGAATTCCTTCACTCAAACTATGTTAAAACTGTTTTGTCCTTCATATTTACTTTGTTTAGAAAGATTTAAACAAAGAACTACATAGTATTTTGTAGTAGTAGAAAGAGCAACACTGAAGGATCCGAGAATAAGCTTCTTTTCATACGTTCTGAATGACTTGGGATTTTATGTATAAAATGAATTCCTTCACTCAAACCAAGTTAAAACTGCTTTGTGCTTCATGTTTTATCAATGTCTAGATCGACTTCAACAAAGAACAACATTATATTTTTCAGTAGAAGAAAGATAAACACTGAAGGATCAGGAATCCGAGAATAAGCTTATTTTCATACGTTCTGCATGATTTGGGATTTTATGTATAAAATGAATTCCTTCACTCAAACCAAGTTAAAACTGCTTTGTCCTTCATATTTATCAATGTCTAGACCATTTAAACAGAGAACAACATTGTATTTTGCAGTAGAAGAAAGAGCAACACTGAAGGATCAGGACTCCGAGAATAAGCTTCTTTTCATACGTTCTGCATGATTTTGGGATTTTGCTATAAAATGAATTCAGACATATTGATGGACATTCAGACCTTCTTGCAGCTGAACACCTCCACTCCCTCTTTTGATCATACATTGTCGGGCATTCGCACCTTTTCTTACCCGCTTTTTACAAACCATGGTTGGACATTCACACCTTCTTGTAGCCGAACACATCCACTCCTGCTTTTGATGATGTATGGTTGGGCATTCGAACCTACTTGTTGCCCGCTTTTCATTAATTATGGGTGGACATTCACACCTTGTCGCAGCCAAACACCTCCGCTCCCTGTTTTGATCATGTATGGTTGGACATTCGCACCTTTTCTCACCCGCTTTTTGCAAACTATGGTCGGCCATTCACAGCTTCCTCTCCACCATACTTCTATGGTGAGATATTCACACCCCTTGCATCCGAAGACTTCCGCCCCCAGTTTTGTTGATATTTAGTCGGTAATTCGCACCTTACCCGCTTTTGGCAAACTATGGCCTTCTTGCAGCCAAACACCTCTGACCTCGCTTTTGATGATGTAAGGTTGGGCATTCAGACCTTGCTTCACCTTCTTTTCACCAATTATAGTCGGACATTCACACCTTCTTGCAGCCGAACACTTCCGCTCCACCTTTTAGTGTTCTATCACACCTTTTTTTCACCGCATTTTATAGATTATGGTTGGAAATTCTCAACCACTCTCATCCGAAGACCTCTCCTCCCGCTTTTGTTAATATATTTGAACTTTATTCGGACATTCACACCTTCTTGCAGCTGATCCCCCTCCGCTCCCTGTTTTGATCATGTATGGGCCGGCATTCTTACCTTTTCTTATCAGCTTTTTGCAAATTATGATCTGACATTCACACCTACTTGCAGTCGAACAGCTCTGCTCCCGCTTTTGATTATGTTTGGTTGGATATTCGAAACTTTTCTTAAACTTTCTTAAAAACTTTGGTTGGACGTTCAAACCTTCTTGTAGCCGAACACATCCAGTCCTGCTTTTGATGATGTGCGGTTTGATTTTCAAACATTTTCAAACATCTTTCATATTTTCTAGCAATTATTGATGGACATTCAGACCTTCTTGCAGCTGAACCACCTCCGCTATCGCTTTTGATCATTCATTGTCGGGCATTCGTACCTTGTCTTACCCGCTTTTTACAAACTTTAGTCGAACATTCACACCTTTTTGCAGCCGAACACCACCTCTCCCGCTTTTGATGATGTATGGTCCGACATTCTTACCTTTTCTAACACATTTTTCAGCAATTATGCTCGGAGATTCACACCTACTCACAGCCAAAAACCTCCGCTCCCGCATTTGATGGTGTATAGTTGGGCATTCTCACCCTTTCTCATCAGCTTTTTGCAAATTATGATCTGACATTCACACCTGCTTTTGATGATGTATGGTTAGGCATTCGCACCTTTTTTTTACCCATTTTTCAGGAAATATGGGTGGACATTCACACCTTCTTGCAACTGAACACCCCCTCTCCCGCTTTTGATCATGTGCGGTTTGATATTCGAAAATTTTCTTTCATGTTTTCTAGCAATTATTGATGGACATTCAGACCTCCTTGCAGCTGAACCCCTCTGCTCCCGCTTTTGATGGTGTATAGTCGGGCTTTCGAGCCTTTTCTTCCCCGGTTTTTACAAATTATGGTTGGACATTCAGACCTTCTTGCGGCCGAAAACCTCCGCTCCCTCTTTTGATCATACATTGTCGGGCATTCGCACCTTTTCTTACCCGCCTTTTACAAACAATGGTCGGACTTTCACACCTTCTTGTACCGAACACATCCGCTCCCGCTATTGATTGTGTACAGTCCGGTATTTTAACCTTTTCTTACCCGCTTTTTACAAACTATGGTCGGACATTCACACCTTCTTATAGCGGAACACCTCCGCTCCCTCTTTTGATGGTGTATGTTCGGGCATTCGAACCTTTTCTTACCTGCTTTTTACAAACTGTGCTCGGACATTCAAACCTTCTTGTAGCCGAACACATCCACTCCTGCTTTTGATGATGTATGGTTGGGCATTCGAACCTACTTGTTGCCCGCTGTTCATTAATTATGGGTGGACATTCACACCTTGTCGCAGCAAAACACCTCCGCTCCCTGTTTTGATCATGTTTGGTTGGACATTCGCACCTTTTCTCACCCGCTTTTTACTATGGTCGGCCATTCACAGCTTCCTCTCCACCATACTTGTAGGGTGGGATATTCACACCCACTTCCATCCGAAGACCTATGCCCCCACTTTTGTTGATATTAAGTCGGTCATTCGCACCTTACCCACTTTTGGCAAACTATGGCCTTCTTGCAGCCAAACACCTCTGATCTCGCTTTTGATGATGTAAGGTTGGGCATTCAGACCTTGCTTCACCTGCTTTTCACCAAATATAGTCGGACATTCACACCTTCTTGCAGCCGAACACTTCCGCTCCACCTTCCAGGCCTTCCCAGGCCAGCCGAAAGACATAGTCTCTCCAACATGTCCTGGGTCTTCCCCGGGATCTCCTCCCAGTGGGACGTGCCCGGAACACCTCCCCAGGGAGGCGTCCAGGGGGCATCCTAACCAGATGCCCGAGCCACCTCATCTGACTCCTCTCAATGCGGAGGAGCAGCGGTTCTACTCCGAGCCCCTCTCGGATGACTGAGCTTCTCACCCTATCTCTAAGGGAGAGCCCAGACACCCTGCGGAGGAAACCCATTTCGGCCGCTTGTATTTGCTCGTTCTTTCGGTCACTACCCACAACTCGTGACCATAGGTGAGGATGGGAACGTAGATTGACCAGTAAATAGAGACCTTCGCCTTCTGGCTCAGCTCCTTCTTCCCAACGACGGGTCGGTGCGGCGTCTGCAGTGTTGCGGGCTCTGCCCGTCAATCTCCCGCTCCATTCGTCCCTCACTCGTGAACAAGACCCCGAGATACTTGAACTCCTCCACTTGGGGAAGGATCTCATTCCCGACCCGGAGAGAGCATTCCACCCTTTTCCGGCTGAGAACTATAGTCTCGGATTTGGAGGTGCTGATTCTCATCCCAGCCACTTCACACTTGGCTGCGAATCGCTCCAGTGAGAGCTGAAGGTCACGGCCTGATGACGCTAACAGAACCACATCATCCGCAAAAAGCAGAGACCTGATTCTGAGGACCAGAATCTCTTCGAGGCCGTCCAGAAATCGTTCTCCATGGTCTCATCGAACTCCTCCCAGGCCTGAGTTTTTGCCTCAGCAACCGCCGAAGCCGCAGCCCGTCTGGCCTGCCGGTACCTATCAGCTGCTTCCAGGGTCCCACTGGCCAAAATGGCCCGATAGGACTCCTTCTTCAGCTTGACGGCTTCCCTCACCACTGGTGTCCACCAGCAGGTTCGAGGGTTGCCGCCACGACAAGCACCGACCACCTTACGGCCACAACTCCGATCAGCTGCCTTGGCAATGGAGTCACGGAACATGGCCCATTCGGACTCAATGTCCCCCACCTCCCCCCGGGATATGGTTGAAGCTCTGCCGGAGGTGGGAGTTAAAGCTCCTTCTGACGGGGGATTCTGACAAACGTTTGGGCCTGCCAGGTCTGATCGGCATCCTCCCCCACCAGCGGAGCCAACTCACCACCAGGTGGTGATCAGTTGACAGCTCCACCCCTCTCTTCACCCGAGTGTCCAGGACATACGGCCGCAAGTCCGATGATACAACCACAAAGTCGATCATCGAACTGCGGCCAAGGGTGTCCTGGTGCCAAGTGCACATATGGACACCCTTATGCCTGAACATGGTGTTCGTTATGGACAGTCCATGACTGGCACAGAAGTCCAACAACATAACACCACTCTGATTCAGATCGGGGGGGCCTTTCCTCCCAATCACACCCCTCCAAGTCTCACTGTCATTGCCCACGTGAGCATTGAAGTCCCCCAGCAGAACGATGGAGTCTCCGGTAGGAGCATTCTCCAGTGCCTCCCCCAGAGACTCCAAAAAGGGTGGGTACTCTGAACTGCCATTTGGCGCATAGGCACAAACAACAGTCAAGACCCGTCCCCCCACCCGAAGGCGGAGGGAGGCTACCCTCTCGTTCACTGGGGTAAACCCCAATATACTGGCACACAGCCGTGGGGCAATAAGTATGTCCACACCTGCTCTGCGCCTCTCACCACGGGCAACTCCAGAGTGGAAGAGAGTCCAACCCCTCTCAACAGGACTGGTTCCAGAGCCCAAGCCGTGCGTCGAGGTGAGTCCGACTATATCTAGCCGGAACCGCTCAGCCTTGCGCACCAGCTTGGGCTCCTTCCCCATCAGAGAGGTGACATTCCACGTCCCAAGAGCTAGCTTCAGTAGCCGAAGATCAGACCACCAAGGCCTCCACCTTCGGCTGCTACCTAGCTCACATAGCACCCGACCCCCTTGGCCCCTCCCACGGGTGGTGAGCCCGTCGGAAGGGGGACACACGTCATGATTTCGGGCTATGCCCGACCGAGCCCCATGGGCAAAGGCCCGGCAACCAGGCGCCCGCTGCCGGGCCCCACCCCCAGGCCTGGCTCCGGGGGGAGGCCCCGGTGTCCCATATCCGGGCAAGGGATCACGAGGTCCAATTTTCTTATTCATCATAAGGAGTCTTTTGAGCTGTTCTTTGTCTGGTCCTTCATCTAGGATCTGTTTGCCTTGGGTGACCCTATCAGGGGCTAGAAGCCCTTGGCAAGATAGCTCCCAGACTCATTGGGGCACGCAAACTCCCCCATCACGATAAGGTGAAAGCTCAGGGGGGAGGTCCGACCATAGTTTGTAAAAAGCGGGATAGAAAAGGTTCGAATGCCCGAACATACACCATCAAAAGAGGGAACGGAGGTGTTCCGCTGTAAGACGGTGTGAATGTCCGACCATAGTTGGTAAAAAAAGGGTAAGAAAAGGTTAAAATAACCGACTGTACACAATCAATAGCGGGAGCGGAGTTGTTCGGCTACAAGAAGGTGTGAAAGTCCGACCATGGTTTGTAAAAAGCGGGTAAGAAAAGGTTCGAATATCCAACCAAACATAATCAAAAGCGGGAGCAGAGCTGTTCGACTGCATGTAGGTGTGAATGTCCAGCCATAATTACTCACAAACGAGTAAGAAAAAGTAGTTTTGCCAGACCATACATGATCAAAACAGGGAGCGGAGGTGGTTCAGCTGCAAGGTGTGAATGTCTGAGTAAACTTTGTAAAAAGCGGGTAAAACAAGGTGCGAATGCCCGACAATGTATGATCAAAAGAGGGAGCGGAGGTGTTCTGCTTCAAGAAGGTCTGAATGTCCAAACATAATTAGTTAAAACTGGGGAAGAAAAGGCTTGAAAGCCCGACTATACACCATCAAAAGCGGGAGCAGAGGGGTTCAGCTGCAAGAAGGTCTGAATGTCCATCAATAATTGCTTTAAAACATGAAAGAAAATTTTCGAATATCAAACCGCACATGATCATAAGCGGGAGAGGAGGTGTTCAGCTGCAAGAAGGTGTGAATGTCCACCCATATATCATCAAAAGTAGGTGTGAATGTCAGATCATAATTTGTAGGAAGCTGATGAGAAAGGGTGAGAATGCCCGACTATACATCATCAAATGCGGGAGCGGAGTTGTTCGGCTGTGAGTAGGTGTGAATCTCCGACCATAATTGCTGAAAAATGTGTTAGAAAAGGTAAGAATGCTGGTCCATACATCATTAAAAGCAAGAGAGGTGGTGTTCGGCTGCAGGTAGGTGTGAAAGTCCAGCCATAATTACTCACAAACTGGTAAGAAAAGGTAGTATTGCCAGACCATACATGATCAAAACGGGGAGCGGAGGTGGTTCAGCTGCAAGAAGGTGCGAATGTCCGACTAAAGCTTGTAAAAAAGCGGGCAAGACAAGGTGCGAATGCCCGACAATGTATGATCAAAATATGGAGCGGAGGTGTTCGGCTGCAAGAAGGTCTGAATGTCCAAACATAATTAGTAAAAACCGGGGAAGAAAGGGCTCGAAAGCCCGAATATACACCATCAAAAGCGGGAGCAGAGGGGTTCAGCTGCAAGAAGGTCTGAATGTCCATCAATAATTGCTTTAAAACATGAAAGAAAATTTTCGAATATCAAACCGCACATGATCATAAGCGGGAGAGGAGGTGTTCAGCTGCAAGAAGGTGTGAATGTCCACCCATACATCATCAAAAGCAGGTGTGAATGTCAGATCATAATTTGCAAAAAGCTGAAGAGAAAGGGTTAGAATGCCCAACTATACATCATCAAATGCGGGAGCGGAGTTGTTCGGCTGTGAGTAGGTGTGAATCTCCGACCATAATTGCTGAAAAATGTGTTAGAAAAGGTAAGAATGCCGGTCCATACATGATCAAAACAGGGAGCGGAGGTGGATCAGCTCCAAGAAGGTGTGAATGTCCGAAAAAAGTTCAAATATATTAACAAAAGCGGGAGGAGAGGTCGTCGGATGAGACTGGTGGAGAATTTCCAACCATAATCTATAAAATGCGATAAAAAAAAAGGTTTGATAGAACACTAAAAGGTGGAGCGGAAGTGTTCGGTTGCAAGAAGGTGTGAATGTCCGACTATATTTGGTGAAAAGCAGGTGAAGCAAGGTCTGAATGCCCAATCTTACATCATCAAAAGCGAGATCAGAGGTGTTTGGCTGCAAGAAGGCCATAGTTTGCCAAAAGCGGGTAAGGTGCAAATTACCGACTAAATATCAACAAAAGTGGGGGCGGAGGTCTTCGGATGCAAGGGGTGTGACTATCTCACCATACAAGTATGGTGGAGAGGAAGCTGTGAATGGCCGACCATAGTTTGCAAAAAGCGGGTGAGAAAAGGTGCGAATGTCCAACCATACATGATCAAAACAGGGAGCGGAGGTGTTTGGCTGCGACAAGGTGTGAATGTCCACCCATAATTACTGAAAAGCGGGCAACAAGTAGGTTCCAATGCCCAACCATACATCATCGAAAGCAGGAGTGGATGTGTTCGGCTACAAGAAGGAATGAATGTCCGAGCACAGTTTGTAAAAAGCGGGTAAGAAAAGGTTCGAATGCCTAAACATACACCATCAAAAGAGGGAGCGGAGGTGTTCCGCTATAAGAAGGTGTGAATGTCTGACCATAGTTGGTAAAAAGCGGGTAAGAAAAGGTTAAAATACCCGACTGTACACAATCAATAGCGGGAGCGGATGTGTTCGGCTACAAGAAGGTGTGAAAGTCCGACCATGGTTTGTAAAAGGCGGGTAAGAAAAGGTGCGAATGCCCGACAATGTATGATCAAAACAGGGAGCGGAGGTTTTCGGCTGCAAGAAGGTCTGAATGTCCAACCATAATTTGTAAAAACCGGGGAAGAAAAGGCTCGAAAGCCCGACTATACACCATCAAAAGCGGGAGCAGAGGGGTTCAGCTGCAAGGAGGTCTGAATGTCCATCAATAATTGCTAGAAAACATGAAAGAAAATTTTCGAATATCAAACCACACATGATCATAAGCGGGAGAGGAGGTGTTCAGCTGCAAGAAGGTGTGAATGTCCACCCATAATTCCTGAAAAATGGGTAAAAAAAAGGTGCGAATGCCCAACCATACATCATCAAAAGCAGGACTGGATGTGTTCGGCTAGAAAAGAAGGTGTGAACGTCCAACCAAAGTTTTTAAAAAGCAGTTAAGAAAAGGTTCGAATATCCAACCAAACAAAATCAAAAGCGGGAGCAGAGCTGTTCGACTGCAAGTAGGTGTGAATGTCAGATCATAATTTGCAAAAAGCTGAAGAGAAAGGGTTAGAATGCCCAACTATACATCATCAAATGCGGGAGCGGAGTTGTTCGGCTGTGAGTAGGTGTGAATCTCCGACCATAATTGCTGAAAAATGTGTTAGAAAAGGTAAGAATGCCGGTCCATACATGATCAAAACAGGGAGCGGAGGTGGATCAGCTGCAAGAAGGTGTGAATGTCCGAAAAAAGTTCAAATATATTAACAAAAGCGGGAGGAGAGGTCGTCGGATGAGACTGGTGGAGAATTTCCAACCATAATCTATAAAATGCGATAAAAAAAAAGGTTTGATAGAACACTAAAAGGTGGAGCGGAAGTGTTCGGTTGCAAGAAGGTGTGAATGTCCGACTATATTTGGTGAAAAGCAGGTGAAGCAAGGTCTGAATGCCCAATCTTACATCATCAAAAGCGAGATCAGAGATGTTTGGCTGCAAGAAGGCCATAGTTTGCCAAAAGCGGGTAAGGTGCAAATTACCGACTAAATATCAACAAAAGTGGGGGCGGAGGTCTTCGGATGCAAGGGGTGTGACTATCTCACCATACAAGTATGGTGGAGAGGAAGCTGTGAATGGCCGACCATAGTTTGCAAAAAGCGGGTGAGAAAAGGTGCGAATGTCCAACCATACATGATCAAAACAGGGAGCGGAGGTGTTTGGCTGCGACAAGGTGTGAATGTCCACCCATAATTACTGAAAAGCGGGCAACAAGTAGGTTCGAATGCCCAACCATACATCATCAAAAGCAGGAGTGGATGTGTTCGGCTACAAGAAGGTTTGAATGTCCAACCATGGTTTGTAAAAAGCAGGTGAGAAAAGGTGCGAATGTCCAACCATACATGATCAAAACAGGGAGCGGAGGTGTTTGGCTGCGACAAGGTGTGAATGTCCACCCATAATTACTGAAAAGCGGGCAACAAGTAGGTTCGAATGCCCAACCATACATCATCGAAAGCAGGAGTGGATGTGTTCGGCTACAAGAAGGAATGAATGTCCGACCATAGTTGGTAAAAAGCGGGTAAGAAAAGTTTAAAATACCAGACTGTACACAATCAATAACGGGAGCGGAGTTGTTCGGCTACAAGAAGGTGTGAAAGTCCAACCATGGTTTACAAAAAGCGGGTAAGAAAAGGACCAAATGCCCGAATATATACCATCAAAAGTGGAAGCGGAGGTGTTCGGCTGCAAGAAGGTGTGACCGTCCAACCAAAGTTTGGAAAAAGCAGTTAAGAATATGTTCGAATATCCAACCAAACATAATCAAAAGCGGGAGCAGAGCTGTTCGACTGCAAGTAGGTGTGAATGTCAGATCATAATTTGCAAAAAGCTGATGAGAAAGAGTGAGAATGCCCGACTATACACCATCAAATGCGGGAGCGGAGTTGTTCGGCTGTGAGGGGGTGTGAATCTCCTACCATAATTGCTGAAAAATGTGTCAGAAAAGGTAAGAATGCCGGTCCATACATCATCAAAAGCGAGAGAGGTGGTGTTCGGCTGCAAGTAGGTGTGAATGTCCGACTAAATTTCAAATATATTAACAAAAGCGGGAGGAGAGGTCTTCGGATGAGAGTGGTTGAGAATTTCCAACCATAATCTATAAAATGCGGTGAAAAAAAAGGTTTGATAGAACACTAAAAGGTGGAGCGGAAGTGTTCGGCTGCAAGAAGGTGTGAATGTCCGACTTTATTTGGTGAAAAGCAGGTGAAGCAAGGTCTGAATGCCCAACCTTACATCATCAAAAGCGAGATCAGAGGTGTTTGGCTGCAAGAAGGCCATGGTTTGCCAAAAGCGGGTAAGGTGCAAATTACCGACTAAATATCAACAAAAGTGGGGGCGGAGGTCTTCGGATGCAAGGGGTGTGAATATCTCACCATACAAGTATGGTGGAGAGGAAGCTGTGAATGGCCGACCATAGTTTAGAAAAAGCGGGTGAGAAAAGGTGCGAATGTCCAACCATACATGATCAAAACAGGGAGCGGAGGTGATTGGCTGCGACAAGGTGTGAATGTCCACCCATAATTACTGAAAAGCGGGCAACAAGTAGGTTCGAATGCCCAACCATACATCATCAAAAGCAGGAGTGGATGTGTTCGGCTACAAGAAGGTTTGAATGTCCAACCATAGTTTGTAAAAAGCAGGTAAGAAAAGGTTCGAATGCCCGAACATACACCATCAAAAGAGGGAGCGGAGGTGTTCCGCTGCAAGTAGGTGTGAATATCCGACCATAGTTGGTAAAAAGCGGGTAAGAAAAGTTTAAAATACCAGACTGTACACAATCAATAACGGGAGCGGAGTTGTTCGGCTACAAGAAGGTGTGAAAGTCCAACCATGGTTTGCAAAAAGCGGGTAAGAAAAGGACCAAATGCCCGAATATATACCATCAAAAGCGGAAGCGGAGGTGTTCGGCTGCAAGAAGGTGTGACCGTCCAACCAAATTTTGGAAAAAGCAGTTAAGAATATGTTCGAATATCCAACCAAACATAATCAAAAGCGGGAGCAGAGCTGTTCGACTGCAAGTAGGTGTGAATGTCAGATCATAATTTGCAAAAAGCTGATGAGAAAGGGTGAGAATGCCCGACTATACACCATCAAATGCGGGAGCGGAGTTGTTCGGCTGTGAGTAGGTGTGAATCTCCTACCATAATTGCTGAAAAAAGTGTTAGAAAAGCGAAGAATGCCGGTCCATACATCATCAAAAGCGGTAGCGGAGGTGGTCAGCTTCAAGAAGGTCTGAATGTCCATCAATAATTGCTAGAAAACATGAAAGAAAATGTTTGAAAATCAAACCGCACATGATCATAAGTGGGAGAGGAGGTGTTCAGCTGCAAGAAGGTGTGAATATCCACTCATAATTCCTGAAAAATGGGCAAAAAAAAGGTGCGAATGCCCAACCATACATCATCAAAAGCAGGACTGGATATGTTCGGCTACAAGAAGGTCTGAATGTCCAACCATACTTTGTAAAAACCGGGGAAGGAAAGGCTCGAAAGCCCGACTATACACCATCAAAAGTAGGAGCGGAGGTGTTCAGCTGCAAGAAGGTCTGAATGTCCATCAATAATTGCTAGAAAACATGAAAAGAAATGTTTGAAAATCAAACCGCACATGATCATAAGTGATAGAGGAGGTGTTCAGCTGCAAGAAGGTGTGAAAGTCCACCCATAATTACTGAAAAATGGGTAAAAAAAGGTGCAAATGCCCAACCATACATAGTCAAAAGCAGGACTGGATGTGTTCGGCTACAAGAAGGTGTGAACGTCCAACCAAAGTTTGGAAAAAGCAGTTAAGAAAAGGTTCGAATATCCAACCAACCATAATCAAAAGCGGGAGCAAAGCTGTTCGACTGAGAGAAGGTTTGAATGTCAGATCATAATTTCCAAAAAGTTGATGAGAAAGGGTGAGAATGCCTGACTATACACCATCAAATGTGGGAGCGAAGTTGTTCGGCTGTGAGTAGGTATGAATGTCCGACATTAATTGCTGAAAAATGTGTTAGAAAAGGTAAGAATGCCGGACCATTCATCATCAAAAGCGGGAGAGGTGTTCGGCTGCAAGAAGCTGTGAATGTCCAGCCATAATTACTCACAAACGGGTAAGAAAAGATAGTATTGCCAGACCATACATGATCAAAACAGGGAGTGGAGGTGGTTCAGCTGCAAGAAGGTGTGAATGTCCGACTAAAGTTTGTAAAAAGCGGGTAAGACAAGGTGCGAATGCTCAACAATGTATGAGGTTTTCAGGAGGTTTTCGGCTTCAAGAAGATCTGAATGTCTGAATTATGGGTGGTCTGAATGTCCACCCATAATTACTGAAAAATGGGTAAGAAAAGGTGCGAATACCCAACCATAAATCATCAAAAGCAGGAGTGGATGTGTTCAGCTACAAGAACACAAGGTTACAAACCATAGTTTGTAAAAAGCGGGTAAGAAAAGGTTCGAATGCCCGAACATACACCATCAAAAGAGGGAGCGGAGGTGTTCCGCTGTAAGAAGGTGTGAATGTCCGACCATAGTTGGTAAAAAGCGGGTATGAAAAGGTTAAAATACCCGACTGTACACAATCAATTGCGGGAGCGGAGTTGTTCGACTGCAAAGGTGTGAATGTCAGATCATAATTGTAAAAGCGTAAAATGTAAAAAGCGGGTAAGAAAAGGTAAGAATGCCGAACCATAAATTATCAAAATGCATTCCTTCACTCAAACTATGTTAAAACTGTTTTGTCCTTCATATTTACCATGTCTAGAAAGATTTAAACAAACAAAAAAACAAACACTCAAACTATATTAAAACTGCTTTGTCCTTCATATTTACCATGTTTAGAAAGATTTAAACAAAAAAACAACGTTGTACTTTACAGTAAAAGAAAGAGCAACACTGAAGTATCAGGAATCCGAGAATAAGCTTCTTTTCATACGTTCAGCATGATTTTGGATTTTATGTATAAAATGAATTCCTTCACTCAAACTATGTTAAAACGGCTTTTACCTCATATTCCTCATTGTCTAGATCGACTTCAACAAAGAACAACATTGTATTTTGCAATAGAAGAAAGAGCAACACTGAAGGATCAGAAATCCGAGAATAAGCTTAGTTTCATGAGTTCTGCACGATTTCGGATTTTACTATAAAATGAATTCCTTCACTCAAACTATGTTAAAAATGCTTTTAACTTTATATTTATCAAAGTCTAGATCAACTTCAACAAAGAACAACATTGTATTTTGCAGTAGAAGAAAGAGCAACACTGAAGGATCAGGAGTCCGAGAATAAGCTTATTTTCATACGTTCTGCATGATTTGGGATTTTATCTATAAAATTAATTCCTTCACTCAAACTATGTTAAAACGGCTTTTATCTTCATATTTATCAATGTCTAGATAGATTTAAACAAAAAAACAATGTTGTACTTTGCAGTAGAAGAAAGAACAAATCAAAAGTTTCAGGAATCCGAGAATAAGCTTATTTTCATACGTTCTGCATGATTTGGGATTTTATCTATAAAATTAATTCCTTCACTCAAACTATGTTAAAATGGCTTTTATCTTCATATTTATCAATGTCTAGATAGATTTAAACAAAAAAACAACGTTGTACTTTGCAGTGGAAGAAAGAACAAATCAAAAGTTTCTAGAATCCGAGAAGAAGCTTATTTTCATGAGTTCTGCACGATTTCGGATTTTACTATAAAATGAATTCCTTCACTCAAACTATGTTAAAACTGCTTTTAACTTTATATTTATCAATGTCTAGATCGACTTCAACAAAGAACAACATTGTATTTTGCAGTAGAAGAAAGAGCAACACTGAAGGATCAGGAATCCGGGAATAAGCTTATTTTCATACGTTCTGCATGATTTGGGATTTTGCTATAAAATGAATTCCTTCACTCAAACTATGTTAAAACTGCTTTGTCCTTCATATTTATCAATGTCTAGAAAGATTTAAACAAAAAAACAACGTTGTACTTTGCAGTAAAAGAAAGAGCAAATCTAAAGTTTCAGGAATACGAGTATAAGTTTATTTTCATGAGTTCTTCACGATTTCGGATTTTACTATAAAATGAATTCCTTCACACAAACTATGTTAAAACGGCTTTTATCTTCATATTTATCAATGTCTAGATAGATTTAAACAAAAAAACAACGTTGTACTTTGCAGTAGAAGAAAGAACAAATCAAAAGTTTCAGGAATCCGATAATAAGCTTATTTTCATGAGTTCTGCACGATTTCGGATTTTACTATAAAATGAATTCCTTCACTCAAACTATGTTAAACGGCTTTTAACTTTATATTTATCAATGTCTAGATCAACTTCAACAAAGAAAAACGTTGGATTTTGCAGTAGAAGAAAGAGCAACACTGAAGGATCAGGAATCTGACCTTGCTTCACTTGGTTTTGAGTGAAGGAATTAATTTTATACATAAAATCCCAAATCATGCAGAACATATGAAAAGAAGCTTATTCTCGGATTCCTGATTCCCACTTGCATTCGAAGAAGGTTGTGCATTCAGACCTTGCTTCACCTGCTTTTCACCAAATATAGTCGGACATTCACACCTTCTTGCAGCCGAAAACTTCCACACCTTCTTGCAGCCGAAAACTTCCGCTCCACCTTTTAGTGTTCTATCACACCTTTTTTTCACCGCATTTTATAGATTATGGTTGGAAATTCTCAACCACTCTCATCCGAAGACCTCTCCTCCCACTTTTGTTAATATATTTGAACTTTAGTCGGACATTCACACCTTCTTGCAGCTGAACACCTCCTCTCCCACTTATGATCATGTGCGGTTTGATTTTCGAAAATGTTCTTTCATGTTTTCTAGCAATTATTGATGGACATTCAGACCTTGCAGCTGAACACCTCCGCTCCCTCTTTTGATCATACATTGTCGGGCATTCGCACCTTTTCTTACCCGTTTGTGAGTAATTAGGGCTGACATTCACACCTACTTGCAGGTGAACGGGTCTGCTCCCGCTTTTGATTATTGTTGGTTGGATATTCTAACCTTTTCTTAACTGCTTTTTACAAACTATGGTCGGACGTTCACACCCTCTTGCAGCCGAACACCTCCGCTTCCCCTTTTGATGGTATATATTCAGGCATTCAAACCTTTTCTTACCCGCTTTTTACAAACTATGGTCGGACATTCAAACCTTCTTGTAGCCGAACACATCCACTCCCGCTTATGATCATGTGCGGTTTGATATTCGAAGATTTCCTTTCATCTTTTCTAGCAATTATTGATGGACATTAAGACCTTCTTGCAGCTGAACCACCTCCATGATGTATTGTCCGGCATTCTCACCTTAAGACAAGGTGAAAATGCCCGACAATGTATGATCAAAAGCGGGTAAGAAAAGGTTCGAATGCCTGAATATATACCATCAAAAGCGGAAGCGGAGGTGTTCGGCTGCAAGAAGGTGTGACCGTCCGACCAAAGTTTGGAAAAAGCAGTTAAGAAAAGGTTCAAATATCCAACCAAACATAATCAAAAGCGGGAGCAGAGCTGTTAGACTGCAAGTAGGTGTGAATGTCAGATCATAATTTGCAAAAAGCTGATGAGAAAGGCTGAGAATGCCCGACTATACACCATCAAATGCGGGAGCAGAGTTGTTCGACTGTGAGTAGGTGTGAATCTCCTACCATAATTGCTGAAAAATGTGTTAGAAAAGGGAAGAATGCCGGTCCATACATCATCAAAAGCGGTAGCGGAGGTGGTCAGCTGCAAGAAGGTGTGAATGTCCATCAATAATTGCTAGAAAACATGAAAGAAAATGTTTGAAAATCAAACCGCACATGATCATAAGTGGGAGAGGAGGTGTTTAGCTGCAAGAAGGTGTGAATATCCACTCATAATTCCTGAAAAATGGGTAAAAAAAAGGTGCGAATGCCCAACCATACATCATCAAAAGCAGGACTGGATATGTTCGGCTACAAGAAGGTGTGAAAGTCCGACCATGGTTTGTAAAAAGCGGGTAAGAAATGTGCGAATGCCTGACAATGTATGATCAAAACAGGGAGGTTTTCGGCTGCAAGAAGGTGTGAACGTCCAACTAAAGTTTTTAAAAAGCAGTTAAGAAAAGGTTTGAATATCCAACCAAACATAATCAAAAGCGGGAGCAGAGCTTTTCGACTGCAAGTAGGTGTGAATGTCAGATCATAATTTGCAAAAAGCTGATGAGAAAGGGTGAGAATGCCCGACTATACACCATCAAATGCGGGAGCGGAGTTGTTCGGCTGTGAGGGGGTATGAATCTCCTACCATAATTGATGAAAAATGTGTCAGAAAAGGTAAGAATGCCAGTCCATACATCATCAAAAGCGAGAGAGGTGGTGTTCGGCTGCAAGTAGGTGTGAATGTCCGACTAAATTTCAAATATATTAACAAAAGCGGGAGGAGAGGTCTTCGGATGAGACTGGTTGAGAATTTCCAACCATAATCTATAAAATGCGGTGAAAAAAAAGGTGTGATAGAACACTAAAAGGTGGAGCGGAAGTGTTCAGCTGCAAGAAGGTGTGAATGTCCGACTTTATTTGGTGAAAAGCAGGTGAAGCAAGGTCTGAATGCCCAACCTTACATCATCAAAAGCGAGATCAGAGGTGTTTGGCTGCAAGAAGGCCATAGTTTGCCAAAAGCGGGTAAGGTGCGAATGACCGACTTAATATCAACAAAACTGGGGGCGGAGGTCTTCGGATGCAAGTGGGTGTGAATATCCCACCCTATAAGTATGGTGGAGAGGAAGCTGTGAATGGCCGACCATAGTTTGCAAAAAGTGGGTGAGAAAAGGTGCGAATGTCCAACCATACATGATCAAAACAAGGAGCAGAGGTGTTTGGCTGCGACAAGGTGTGAATGTCCCCCCATAATTACTGAAAAGCGGGCAACAAGTAGGTTTGAATGCCCAACCATACATCATCAAAAGCAGGAGTGGATGTGTTCGGCTACAAGAAGGTTTGAATGTCCAACCATAGTTTGTAAAATGCAGGTAAGAAAAGGTTCGAATGCCCTAACATACACCATCAAAAGAGGGAGCGGAGGTGTTCCGCTGCAAGAAGGTGTGAATGTCCGACCATAGTTGGTAAAAAGCGGGTAAGAAAAGTTTAAAATACCCGACTGTACACAATCAATAGCGGGAGCGGATGTGTTCGGCTACAAGAAGGTGTGAATGTCCGACCATGGTTTGTAAAAAGCGGGTAAGAAAAGGTGCGAATGCCCGACAATGTATGATCAAAAGAGGGAGCGGAGGTTTTCAGCTGCAAGAAGGTCTGAATATCCAACCATAATTTGTAAAAACCGGGGAAGAAAAGGCTCGAAAGCCCGACTATACACAATCAAAAGCGGGAGCAGAGGGGTTCAGCTGCAAGAAGGTCTGAATGTCCATCAATAATTGCTTTAAAACATGAAAGAATATTTTCGAATATCAAACCGCACATGATCATAAGCGGGAGAGGAGGTGTTCAGCTGCAAGGAGGTGTGAATGTCCACCCATAATTCCTGAAAAATGGGTAAAAAAAGGAGCGAATACCCAACCATAAATCATCAAAAGCAGGTGTGAATGTCAGATCATAATTTGCAAAAAGCTAATGAGAAAGAGTGAGAATGCCCGAATATACACCATCAAATGCGGGAGCGGAGGTGTTAGGCTGTGAGTAGGTGTGAATCTCCGACCATAATTGCTGAAAAATGTGTTAGAAAAGGTAAGAATGCCTTCTGGCTCAGCTCCTTCTTCACAACCACGGGTCGGTGCGGCGTCTGCAGTGTTGCGAGCTCTGCCCGTCAATCTCCCGCTCCATTCGTCCCTTACTCGTGAACAAGACCCCGAGATACTTGAACTCCTCCACGTGGGGAAGGATATCATTCCCGACCCGGAGAGAGCATTCCACCCATTTCCGGCTGAGAACCATAGTCTCGGATTTGGAGGTGCTGATTCTCATCCCAGCCGCTTCACACTCGGCTGCGAATCGCTCCAGTGAGAGCTGAAGGTCACGGCCTGAAAACGCTAACAGAACCACATCATCCGCAAAAAGCAGAGACCTGATTCTGAGGTCGACAAATCGGACACCCTCAACGCCCTGGCTCCGCCTAGAAATTCTGTCCATAAAAGTTAGGAACAGAATCGGTGACAAAGGGCAGCCCTGACGGAGTCCAACTCTCACCGGAAACGTATCCGACTTACTGCCGGCAATGCGGACCAAACTCTGGCACCGGTCATACAGAGACCGAACGGCCCCTATCAAGGGGTCCGGCACTCCATATTCCTGGAGCACCCCCCACAGGACTCCACGAGGGACACGGTCGAACGCTTTCTCCAAGTCCACAAAACACATGTAGACTGGTTGGGCGAACTCCCATGCACCCTCCAGGATCCTGCCGAGGGTATAGAGTTGGTCCACTGTTCCACGGCCAGGACGAGGCTCGATTATCCGACGGATCCTCCTCTCCAATACCCCTTAATAGACCTTACCAGGGAGGCTGAGGATTGTGATACCCCTATAGTTGGAACACACCCTCCGGTCCCCCTTTTTAAAGAGGGGGACCACCACCCCAATCTGCCAGTCAAGAGGCACTGTCCCCGAAGTCCACGTGATGCTGCAGAGGCGTGTCAGCCAAGACGGCCCTACAACATCCAGAGCCTTGAGAAACTCAGGATGGACCTCATCCACCCCCGGCGCCTTGCCACCGAGGAGCTTTTTGACCACCTCGGCAACCTCAGCCCCAGAAATGGGAGGCCCCGTCTCCGAGCTCTCCGACTTTGCCTCTTCCGAGCACGTGTCGGTAGGATTGAGGAGTTCCTTGAAGTACTCCCCCCACCGACTCACAACATCCCTAGTTGAGGTCAGCAAAGCCCGTCCCCACTGTACACAGTGTTGACTGTGAGCCGCTTCCCCTCCTGAGACGCCAGATGGTGGACCAGAATCTCTTCGAGGCCGTCCAGAAATCGTTCTCCATGGTCTCATCGAACTCCTCCCAGGCCCGAGTTTTTGCCTCAGCAACCGCTGAAAGCCGCAGCCCGTCTGGCCTGCCGGTACCTATCAGCTGCTTCCAGGGTCCCACTGGCCAAAATGGCCCGATAGGACTCCTTCTTCAGCTTGACGGCTTCCCTCACCACTGGTGTCCACCAGCAGGTTTGAGGGTTGCCGCCACGACAGGCACCGACCACCTTACGGCCACAACTCCGATCAGCTGCCTTGGCAATGGAGTCACGGAACATGGCCCATTCGGACTCAATGTCCCCCACCTCCCCCGGGATATGGTTGAAGCTCTGCCGGAGGTGGGAGTTAAAGCTCCTTCTGACGGGGGATTCTGAGAAACGCTCCCAGCAGACCCTCACAATACGTTTGGGCCTGCCAGGTCTGATCGGCATCCTCCCCCACCAGCGGAGCCAACTCACCACCAGGTGGTGATCAGTTGACAGCTCCGCCCCTCTCTTCACCCGAGTGTCCAGGACATACGGCCGCAAGTCCGATGATACAACCACAAAGTCGATCATCGAACTGCGGCCAAGGGTGTAGAAAAGATTAAAATAACCGACTGTACACAATTAATAGCGGGAGCGGAGTTGTTCGGCTACAAGGTGTGAAAGTCCGACCATGGTTTGTAAAAAGCGGGTAAGAAAAGGTTTGAATATCCAACCAAACATAATCAAAAGCGGGAGCAGAGCTGTTCGACTGCATGTAGGTGTGAATGTCCAGCAATAATTACTCACAAATGGGTAAGAAAAAGTAGTTTTGCCGGACCATACATGATCAAAACAGGGAGCGGAGGTGGTTCAAATGAGAGGTGTGAATGTCTGAGTAAACTTTGTAAAAAGCGGGTAAGACAAGGTGCGAATGCCCGACAATTTATGATCAAAAGAGGGAGCGGAGGTGTTCGGCTGCAAGGTCTGAATGTCCAACCATAATTTGTAAAAACCGGGGAAGAAAAGGCTCGAAAGCCCGACTATACACCATCAAAAGCGGGAGCGGAGGATTTCAGCTGCAAGAAGGTCTGAATGTCCAACCATAATTTGTAAAAACCGGGGAAGAAAAGGCTCGAAAGCCCAACTATACACCATCAAAAGCGGGAGCGGAGGATTTCAGCTGCAAGAAGGGCTGAATGTCCAACCATAATTTGTAAAAACCGGGGAAGAAAAGGCTTGAAAGCCCGACTATATACCATCAAAAGCGGGAGTGGAGGTGTTCAGCTGCAAGAAGGTCTGAATGTCCATCAGTAATTGCTAGAAAACATGAAAGAAAATTTTCGAATATCAGACCGCACATGATCATAAGCGGGAGTGGATGTGTTTGGCTACAAGAAGGTTTGAATGTCCGACCATAGTTTGTAAAAAGCAGTTAAGAAAAGGTTCAAATATCCAACCAAACATAATCAAAAGCGGGATTAGAGCTGTTCGACTGCAAGTAGGTGTGAATGTCCAGCCTTAATTACTCACAAACGGGTAAGAAAAGGTGGTATTGCCATACCATACATGATCAAAACAGGGAGCGGAGGTGGTTCAGCTGCAAGGAATGAATGTCTAACTAAAGTTTGTAAAAAGCGGGTAAGACAAGGTGCGAATGCCCGACAATTTATGATCAAATGCGGTAGCGGAGGTGTTCAGCTGCAAGAAGGCCTGAATGTCCATCAATAATTGCTAGAAATCATGAAAGAAAATTTTCGAAAATCAAACCGCACATGATCATAAGTGGGAGAGGAGGTGTTCAGCTGCAAGAAGGTGTGAATGTCCACCCATAATTCCTGAAAAGTGGGTGAGAAAAGGTGCAAATGTCCAACTATACATGATCAAAACAGGGACCGGAGGTGTTTAGATGCGACAAGGTGTGAATGTCCACCCATAATTAATGAAAAGCGGGCAACAAGTGCCCAACCATACATCATCAAAAGCAGGAATGGATGTGTTCGGCGAGGGATTGGAGGTGTTCCGCTGTAAGAAGGTGTGAAAGTCCGACGATAGTTGGTAAAAAGCGGGTAAGAAAAGGTTAAAATACCCAACTGTACACAATCAATAGCGGGAGCGGAGTTGTTCGGCTACAAGGTGTGAAAGTCCGACAATGGTTTGTAAAAAGTGGGTAAGAAAAGGTGCGAATGCCCGAATATATACCATCAAAAGCGGAAGCAGAGGTGTTCGGCTGCAAGAAGGTGTGAACGTCCGACCAAAGTTTATAAAAAGCAGTTAAGAAAAGGTTCGAATATCCAACCAAACATAATCAAAAGCGGAAGCAGAGCTTTTCGACTGCAAGTAGGTGTGAATGTCAGATCATAATTTGTAAAAAGCGGGTAAGAAAAGGTAAGAATGCCGAACCATAGATTATCAAAAGCGGCAGCAGAAATGTACGGCTGGTATTTATCAATGTCAATGATTTTAACAAAAATAAAACAACATTGTATTTTGCAGTAAAAGAAATAGCAACACTAAAGGTTCAGAAATCCGAGAAAAAGCTTTTCGTGAGTTCTGCATGATTTGTGATTTTGCTTATAAAATGGATTCCTTCACTCAAACTATGTTAAAACTGTTTTCTCCTTCATATTTACCATGTCTAAAAAGATTTAAACAAAAAAAACAACGTTGTACTTTGCAGTAAAAGAAAGAGCAAATCTAAAGTTTCAGGAATCCGAGTATAAGCTTGCTTTCATGAGTTTTGCACGATTTCGGATTTTGCTAGTTTGCTGGTTTTACTAAGTTAAAACTGCTTTGTCCTTCATATTTATCAATGTCTAGACCGACTTATACAAAGAACAACATTGTATTTTGCAGTAGAAGAAAGAGCAACACTGAAGGATCAGGAATCCGAGAATAAGCTTCTTTTCATACGTTCTGAATGATTTGGGATTTTGCTATAAAATGAATTCAGACATATTGATGGACATTCAGACCTTCTTGCAGCTGAACACCTCCGCTCCCTCTTTTGATCATACATTGTCGGGCATTCGCACCTTTTCTTACCCGCTTTTTACAAACCATGGTTGGACATTCACACCTTCTTGTAGCCGAACACATCCACAGCTGCTTTTGATGATGTATGGTTGGGCATTTGAACCTACTTGTTGCCCGCTTTTCATTAATTATGGGTGGACATTCACACCTTGTCGCAGCCAAACACCTCCGCTCCCTGTTTTGATAATGTATGGTTGGACATTCGCACCTTTTCTCACCCGCTTTTTGCAAACTATGGTCGGCCATTCACAGCTTCTTCTCCAGCTTCTTCTATGGTGAGATATTCACACCCATTGCATCCGAAGACCTCCGCCCCCAGTTTTGTTGATATTTAGTCGGTAATTCGCACCTTACCCGCTTTTGGCAAACTATGGCTTTCTTGCAGCCAAACACCTCTCATCTCACTTTTGATGATGTAAGGTTGGGCATTCAGACCTTGCTTCACCTTCTTTTCACCAAATATAGTCGGACATTCACACCTTCTTGCAGCCGAACACTTCCGCTCCACCTTTTAGTGTTCTATCACACCTTTTTTTTCACCGCATTTTATAGATTATGGTTGGAAATTCTCAACCACTCTCATCCGAAGACCTCTCCTCCCGCTTTTGTTACTATATTTGAACTTTATTCGGACATTCACACCTTCTTGCAGCTGATCCCCCTCCGCTCCATGTTTTGATCATGTATGGGCCGGCATTCTTACTTTTTCTAACACATTTTTCAGCAATTATGACCAGAGATTCACACCTACTCACAGCCGAACAACTCCGCTCCTGCATTTGATGGTGTATAGTCGGGCATTCTAACCCTTTCTCATCAGCTTTTTGCAAATTATGATCTGACATTCACACCTACTTGCAGTCGAACAGCTCTGCTCCCGCTTTTGATTATGTGTGGTTGGATATTCGAACCTTTTCTTAACTGCTTTATAAAAACTTTGGTTGGACGTTCACACGTTCTTGTAGCCAAACACATTCAGTCCTGCTTTTGATGATGTATGGTTGGGCATTAGCACCTATTTTTACCCATTTTTCAGGAATTATGGGTGGACATTCACACCTTCTTGCAGCTGAACACCTCCGCTACCGCTTTTGATCATACTTTGTCGGGCATTCGCACCTGTCTTTTCCGCTTTTTACAAACTTTAGTCGAACATTCACACCTTTTTGCAGCCGAACACCACCTCTCCCGCTTTTGATGATGTATGGTCCGTTATTCTTACCTTTTCTAACACATTTTTCAGCAATTTTGGTCGGAGATTCACACCTACTCACAGCCGAACACCTCCGCTCCCGCATTTGATGGTGTATAGTTGGGCATTCTCACCTTTTCTCATCAGCTTTTTGCAAATTATGATCTGACATTCACACCTGCTTTTGATGATGTATGGGTGGACATTCACACCTTCTTGCAGCTGAACACCTCCTCTCCCGCTTATGATCATGTGCGGTTTGATATTCGAAAATTTTCTTTCATGTTTTAAAACAATTATTGATGGACATTCAGACCTTCTTGCAGCTGAACCCCTCTGCTCCCGCTTTTGATGGTGTATAGTCGGGCTTTCGAGCCTTTTCTTCCCCGGTTTTTACTAATTATGTTTGGACATTCAGACCTTCTTGCAGCAGAACACCTCCGCTCCCTCTTTTGATCATACATTGTCGGGCATTCGCACATTGTCTTACCCGCTTTTTACAAACTTTAGTCGGACATTCACACCTTCTTGCAATGTTCTGGCAATACTACCTTTTCTTACCAGTTTGTGAGTAATTATGGCTGGACATTCACACCTACTTGCAGCCGAACACCACCTCTTTCGCTTTTAATGATGTATGGACCAGCATTCTTACCTTTTCTAACACATTTTTCAGCAATTATGGTCGGAGATTCACACCTACTCACAGCCGAACACCTCCGCTCCCGCATTTGATGGTGTATAGTTGGGCATTCTCACCTTTTCTCATCAGCTTTTTGCAAATTATGATCTGACATTCACACCTGCTTTTGATGATGTATGGGTGGACATTCACACCTTCTTGCAGCTGAAAAACTCCTGTCCCACTTATGATCATGTGCGGTTTGATTTTCGAAAATTTTCTTTCATGTTTTCTAGCAATTATTGATGGACATTCAGACCTTCTGGCAGCTGAACACCTCCGCTACCGCTTTTGATCATACATTGTCGGGCATTCGCAACTTTTCTTACCCGCTTTTTACAAACTTTAGTCGAACATTCACACCTTTTTGCAGCCGAACACCACCTCTCCCGCTTCTGATGATGTATGGTCCGACATTCTTACGTTTTCTAACACATTTTTCAGCAATTATGGTCGGAGATTCACACCTACTCACAGCCGAACACCTCCGGTCCCGCATTTGATGGTGTATAGTTGGGCATTCTCACCCTTTCTCATCAGCTTTTTGCAAAATATGATCTGACATTCACACCTGCTTTTGATGATGTATGGTTAGGCATTCGCACCTTTTTTTTTACCCATTTTTCAGGAATTATGGGTGTACATTCACACCTTCTTGCAGCTGAATACCTCCTCTCCCGCTTATGATCATGTGCGGTTTGATATTCGAAAATTTTCTTTCATGTTTTCTAGCAATTATTGATGGACATTCAGACCTCCTTGCAGCTGAACCCCTCTGCTCCCGCTTTTGATGGTGTGTAGTCGGGCTTTCGAGCCTTTTCTTCCCCGGTTTTTACAAATTATGGTTGGACATTCAGACCTTCTTGCAGCCGAAAACCTCCGCTCCCTCTTTTGATCATACATTGTCGGGCATTCGCAACTTTTCTTACCTGCTTTTTACAAACTTTAGTCAAACATTCACACCTTTTTGCAGCCGAACACCACCTCTCCCGCTTTTGATGATGTATGGTCCGACATTCTTACCTTTTCTAACACATTTTTCAGCAATTATGGTTGGAGATTCACACCTACTCACAGCCGAACACCTCCGCTCCCGCATTTGATGGTGTATAGTTGGGCATTCTCACCCTTTCTCATCAGCTTTTTGCAAATTATGATCTGACATTCACACCTGCTTTTGATGATGTATGGTTAGGCATTCGCACCTTTTTTTTACCCATTTTTCAGGAATTATGGGTGGACATTCACACCTTCTTGCAGCTGAACACCTCCTCTCCCGCTTATGATCATGTGTGGTTTGATATTCGAATATTTTCTTTCATGTTTTCTAGCAATTATTGATCGACATTCAGACCTCCTTGCAGCTGAACCCCTCTGCTCCCGCTTTTGATGGTGTATAGTCGGGCTTTCGAGCCTTTTCTTCCCCGGTTTTTACAAATTATGGTTGGACATTCAGACCTTCTTGCAGCCGAAAACCTCCGCTCCCTGTTTTGATCATACATTGTCGGGCATTCGCACCTTTTCTTACCCGCCTTTTACAAACCATGGTCGGACTTTCACACCTTCTTGTAGCCGAACACATCCGCTCCCGCTATTGATTGTGTACAGTCGGGTATTTTAACCTTTTCTTACCCGCTTTTTACCAACTATGGTCAGACATTCACACCTTCTTATAGCGGAACACCTCCGCTCCCTCTTTTGATGGTGTATGTTCAGGCATTCGAACCTTTTCTTACCCGCTTTTTACAAACTGTGCTCGGACATTCAAACCTTCTTGTAGCCGAACACATCCACTCCTGCTTTTGATGATGTATGGTTGGGCATTCGAACCTACTTGTTGCCCGCTGTTCATTAATTATGGGTGGACATTCACACCTTGTCGCAGCCAAACACCTCCGCTCCCTGTTTTGATCATGTTTGGTTGGACATTCGCACCTTTTCTCACCTGCTTTTTACTATGGTCGGCCATTCACAGCTTCCTCTCCACCATACTTGTAGGGTGGGATATTCACACCCACTTCCATCCGAAGACCTATGCCCCCACTTTTGTTGATATTAAGTCGGTCATTCGCACCTTACCCGCTTTTGGCAAACTATGGCCTTCTTGCAGCCAAACACCTCTGATCTCGCTTTTGATGATGTAAGGTTGGGCATTCAGACCTTGCTTCACCTGCTTTTCACATAATATAGTCGGACATTCACACCTTCTTGCAGCCGAACACTTCCGCTCCACCTTCCAGGCCTTCCCAGGCCAGCCGAGAGACATAGTCTCTCCAACGTGTCCTGGGTCTTCCCCGGGGTCTCCTCCCAGTGGGACGTGCTCGGAACACCTCCCCAGGGAGGCGTCCAGGGGGCATCCTAACCAGATGCCCGAGCCACCTCATCTGACTCCTCTCAATGCGGAGGAGCAGCGGTTCTACTCCGAGCCCCTCTCGGATGACTGAGCTTCTCACCCTATCTCTAAGGGAGAGCCCAGACACCCTGCGGAGGAAACCCATTTCGGCCGCTTGTATTTGCTCGTTCTTTCGGTCACTACCCACAACTCGTGACCATAGGTGAGGATGGGAACGTAGATTGACCAGTAAATAGAGAGCTTCGCCTTCTGGCTCAGCTCCTTCTTCCCAACGACGGGTCGGTGCGGCGTCTGCAGTGTTGCGGGCTCTGCCCGTCAATCTCCCGCTCCATTCGTCCCTCACTCGTGAACAAGACCCCGAGATACTTGAACTCCTCCACGTGGGTAAGGATCTCATTCCCGACCCGGAGAGAGCATTCCACCCTTTTCTGGCTGAGAACCATAGTCTCGGATTTGGAGGTGCTGATTCTCATCCCAGCCGCTTCACACTCGGCTGCGAATCGCTCCAGTGAGAGCTGAAGGTCACGGCCTGATGACGCTAACAGAACCACATCATCCGCAAAAAGCAGAGACCTGATTCTGAGGTCGACAAAACGGACACCCTCAACGCCCTGGCTCCGCCTAGAAATTCTGTCCATAAACGTTAGGAACAGAATCGGTGAAAAAGGGCAGCCCTGACGGAGTCCAACTCTCACCGGAAACATATCCGACTTACTGCCGGCAATGCGGACCAAACTCTGGCACCGGTTTTACAGAGACCGAACGGCCCCTATCAAGGGGTCCGGCACTCCATATTCCTGGAGCACCCCCCACAGGACTCCACGAGGGACACGGTCGAACGCTTTCTCCAAGTCCACAAAACACATGTAGACTGGTAGGGCGAACTCCCATGCACCCTCCAGGATCCTGCCGAGGGTATAGAGCTGGTCCACTGTTCCACGGCCAGGACGAAAGCCACACTGCACCTCCGGAATCCGAGGCTCGATTATCCGACGGATCCTCCTCTCCAATACCTCCGAATAGACCTTACCAGGGAGGCTGAGGAGTGTGATACCCCTATAGTTGGAACACACCCTCCGGTCCCCCTTTTTAAAGAGGGGGACCACCACCCCAATCTGCCAGTCCAGAGGCACTGTCCCCGAAGTCCACGTGATGCTGCAGAGGCGTGTCAGCCAAGACAGCCCTACAACATCCAGAGCCTTGAGAAACTCAGGACGGACCTCATCCACCCCCGGGGCCTTGCCAGCGAGGAGCTTTTTGACCACCTTGGCAACCTCAGCCCCAGAAATGGGAGGCCCCGTCTCCGAGCTCTCCGACTTTGCCTCTTCCGAGCACGTTTTGGTAGGATTGAGGAGTTCCTTGAAGTACTCCCCCCACCGACTCACAACATCCCTAGTTGAGGTCAGCAAAGCCCGTCCCCACTCTACACAGTGTTGACTGTGAGCCGCTTCCCCCCCTGAGACGCCGGATGGTGGACCAGAATCTCTCCGAGGCCGTCCAGAAATCGTTCTCCATGGTCTCATCGAACTCCTCCCAGGCCCGAGTTTTTGCCTCAGCAACCGCCGAAGCTGCAGCCCGTCTGGCCTGCCGGTACCTATCAGCTGCTTCCAGGGTCCCACTGGCCAAAATGGCCCGATAGGACTCCTTCTTCAGCTTGACGGCTTCCCTCACCACTGGTGTCCACCAGCAGGTTCGAGGGTTGCCGCCACGACAGGCACCGACCACCTTACGGCCACAACTCCGATCAGCTGCCTTGGCAATGGAGCCACGGAACATGGCCCATTCGGACTCAATGTCCCCCACCTCCCCCCGGGATATGGTTGAAGCTCTGCCGGAGATGGGAGTTAAAGCTCCTTCTGACGGGGGATTCTGACAAACGCTCCCAGCAGACCCTCACAATACGTTTGGGCCTGCCAGGTCTGATCGGCATCCTCCCCCACCAGCGGAGCCAACTCACCACCAGGTGGTGATCAGTTGACAGCTCCGCCCCTCTCTTCACCAGAGTGTCCAGGACATACGGCCGCAAGTCCGATGATACAACCACAAAGTCGATCATCGAACTGCGGCCAAGGGTGTCCTGGTGCCAAGTGCACATATGGACACCCTTATGCCTGAACATGGTGTTCGTTATGGACAGTCCATGACTGGCACAGAAGTCCAACAAAATAACACCACTCTGATTCAGATCTGGGGGGCCGTTCCTCCCAATCACACCCCTCCAGGTCTCACTGTTATTGCCCACGTGAGCATTGAAGTCCCCCAGCAGAACGAGGGTGTCTCTGGTAGGAGCATTCTCCAGTGCCTCCCCCAGAGACTCCAAAAAGGGTGGGTACTCTGAACTGCCGTTTGGCGCATAGGCACAAACAACAGTCAGGACCCGTCCCCCCACCCGAAGGCGGAGGGAGGCTACCCTCTCGTTCACTGGGGTAAACCCCAATGTACTGGCACACAGCCAGGGTGCAATAAGTATTCCCACACCTGCTCTGCGCCTCTCACCACGGGCAACTCCAGAGTGGAAGAGAGTCCAACCCCTCTCAAGAGGACTGGTTCCAGAGCCCAAGCCGTGCGTCGAGGTGAGTCCGACTATATCTAGCCTGAACCGCTCAGCCTCGCGAACCAGCTCCGGCTGCTTCCCCATCAGAGAGGTGACATTCCACGTCCCAAGAGCTAGCTTCAGTAGCCGAAGATCAGACCACCAAGGCCTCCGCCTTCGGCTGCTACCCAGCTCACATAGCACCCGACCCCCTTGGCCCCTCCCACGGGTGGTGAGCCCGTCGGAAGGGGGACACACGTCATGATTTCGGGCTATGCCCGACCGAGCCCCATGGGCAAAGGCCTGGCCACCAGGCGCCCGCTGCCGGGCCCCACCCCCAGGCCTGGCTCCGGGGGGAGGCCCCGGTGTCCCATATCCGGGCAAGGGATCACGAGGTCCAAATTTCTTATTCATCATAAGGAGTCTTTTGAGCTGTTCTTTGTCTGGTCCTTCATCTAGGATCTGTTTGCCTTGGGTGACCCTATCAGGGGCTAGAAGCCCCGGGCAACATAGCTCCCAGACTCATTGGGGTGCGCAAACTCCCCCACCACGATAAGGTGAAAGCTCAGGGGGGAGGTCCGACCATAGTTTGTAAAAAGCGGGATAGAAAAGGTTTGAATGCCCGAACATACACCATCAAAAGAGGGAACGGAGGTGTTCCGCTGTAAGACGGTGTGAATGTCCGACCATAGTTGGTAAAAAAAGGGTAAGAAAAGGTTCAAATAACCGACTTTACACAATCAATAGCGGGAGCGGAGTTGTTCGGCTACAAGAAGGTGTGAAAGTCCGACCATGGTTTGTAAAAAGCGGGTAAGAAAAGGTTCGAATATCCAACCAAACATAATCAAAAGCGGGAGCAGAGCTGTTCGACTGCATGTAGGTGTGAATGTCCAGCCATAATTACTCACAAACGGGTAAAAAAAAGTAGTTTTGCCAGACCATACATGATCAAAACAGGGAGCGGAGGTGGTTCAGCTGCAAGGTGTGAATGTCTGAGTAAATTTTGTAAAAAGCGGGTAAGACAAGGTGCGAATGCCCGACAATGTATGATCAAAAGAGGGAGCGGAGGTGTTCTGCTGCAAGAAGGTCTGAATGTCCAAACATAATTAGTTAAAACCGGGGAAGAAAAGGCTCGAAAGCCCGACTATACACCATCAAAAGCGGGAGCAGAGGGGTTCAGCTGCAAGAAGGTCTGAATGTACATCAATAATTGCTTTAAAACATGAAAGAAAATTTTCGAATATCAAACCGCACATGATCATAAACGGGAGAGGAGGTGTTCAGCTGCAAGAAGGTGTGAATGTCCACCCATATATCATCAAAAGCAGGTGTGAATATCAGATCATAATTTGCAAGAAGCTGATGAGAAAGGGTGAGAATGCCCGACTATACACCATCAAATGCGGGAGCGGAGTTGTTCGGCTGTGAGTAGGTGTGAATCTTCGACCATAATTGCTGAAAAATGTTTTAGAAAAGGTAAGAATGCTGGTCCATACATCATTAAAAGCGAGAGAGGTGGTGTTCGGCTGCAGGTAGGTGTGAAAGTCCAGCCATAATTACTCACAAACTGGTACAAAAAGGTAGTATTGCCAGACCATATATGATCAAAACAGGGAGCGGAGGTGGTTCAGCTGCAAGAAGGTATGAATGTCCGACTAAAGCTTGTAAAAAAGCGGGTAAGACAAGGTGCGAATGCCCGACAATGTATGATCAAAAGAGGGAGCGGAGGTGTTCGGCTGCAAGAAGGTCTAAATGTCCAAACATAATTAGTAAAAACCGGGGAAGAAAAGGCTCGAAAGCCCGACTATACACCATCAAAAGCGGGAGCAGAGGGGTTCAGCTGCAAGAAGGTCTGAATGTCCATCAATAATTGCTTTAAAACATGAAAGACTATTTTCGAATATCAAACCGCACATGATCATAAGCGGGAGTGGATGTGTTCGGCTACAAGAAGGTTTGAATGTCCGACCATAGTTTGTAAAAAGCGGGTAAGAAAAGGTTCGAATGCCCGAACATACACCATCAAAAGCGGAAGCGAAGGTGTTACGCTGTAAGACGGTGTGAAT
This sequence comes from Leuresthes tenuis, assembly GCF_036924035.1. Lineage (NCBI taxonomy): Eukaryota > Metazoa > Chordata > Actinopteri > Atheriniformes > Atherinopsidae > Leuresthes > Leuresthes tenuis. The sequence goes on from NW_027325358.1 coordinate 28,443,621, forward strand.
GTCCGACCATAGTTGGTAAAAAGCGGGTAAGAAAAGGTTAAGATAACCGACTGTACACAATCAATAGCGGGAGCTGAGTTGTTCGGCTACAAGAAGGTGTGAAAGTCCGACCACGGTTTGTAAAAAGCGGGTAAGAAAAGGTTCAAATGCCCGAATATATATTATCAAAAGCGGAAGCGGAGGTGTTCGGCTGCAAAAAGGTGTGAACTGGTCGTCCGACCAAAGTTTGTAAAAAGCGGGTAAGAAAAGGTTCGAATATCCAACCAAACATAATCAAATGCGGGAGCAGAGCTGTTCGACTGTAAGTAGGTGTGAATATCCAGCCATAATTACTCACAAACGGGTAAGAAAAAGTAGTTTTGCCAGACCATACATGATCAAAACAGGGAGCGGAGGTGGTTCAACTGCAAGGTGTGAATGTCTGAGTAAACTTTGTGAAAAGCGGGTAAGACAAGGTGCGAATGCCCGACAATTTATGATCAAAAGCAGTAGAGGAGGTGTTCGGCTGCAAGAAGGTCTGAATGTCCAACCATAATTTGTAAAAACCGGGGAAGAAAAGGCTCGAAAGCCCAACTATACACCATCAAAAGCGGGAGCGGAGGTGTTCAGCTGCAAGAAGGTCTGAATGTCCATCAGTAATTGCTAGAAAACATGAAAGAAAATTTTCAAATATCAGACCGCACATGATCATAAGCGGGAGTGGATGTGTTTGGCTACAAGAAGGTTTGAATGTCCAACCATAGTTTGTAAAAAGCCGTTAAGAAAAGGTTCGAATATCCAACCAAACATAATCAAAAGCGGGAGCAGAGCTGTTCGACTGCAAGTAGGTTACTCACAAATTACTCACAAACGGGTAAGAAAAGGTGGTATTGCCATACCATACATGATCAAAACAGGGAGCGGAGGTGGTTCAGCTGCAAGGAATGAATGTCTAACTAAAGTTTGTAAAAAGCGGGTAAGACAAGGTGCGAATGCGCGACAATTTATGATCAAAAGCGGTAGCGGAGGTGTTCAGCTGCAAGAAGGTCTGAATGTCCATCAATAATTGCTAGAAAACATGAAAGAAAATTTTAGAAAATCAAACCGCACATGATCATAAGTGGGAGAGGAGGTTTTCAGCTGCAAGGTGTGAATGTCCACCCATAATTCCTGAAAAGCGGGTGAGAAAAGGTGCAAATGTCCAACCATACATGATCAAAACAGGGACCGGAGGTGTTTGGATGCGACAAGGTGTGAATGTCCACCCATAATTAATGAACAGCGGGCAACAAGTGCCCAACCATACATCATCAAAAGCAGGACTGGATGTGTTCGGCGAGGGAGCGGAGGTGTTACGCTGTAAGAAGGTGTGAATGTCCGACGATAGTTGGTAAAAAGCGGGTAAGAAAAGGTTAAAATACCCAACTGTACACAATCAATAGCGGGAGCGAAGTTGTTCGGCTACAAGAAGGTGTGAACGTCCGACCAAAGTTTATAAAAAGCAGTTAAGAAAAGGTTCGAATATCCAACCAAACATAATCAAAAGCGGAAGCAGAGCTTTTCGACTGCAAGTAGGTGTGAATGTCAGATCATAATTTGTAAAAAGCGGGTAAGAAAAGGTAAGAATGCCGAACCATAGGTTATCAAAAGCGGCAGCAGAGATGTTCGGCTGGTATTTATCAATGTCTAGATTTCAACAAAAATAAAACAACGTTGCATTTTGCAGTAAAAGAAAGAGCAACACTAAAGGTTCAGAAATCCGAGAAAAAGCTTTTCGTGAGTTCTGCATGATTTGTGATTTTGCTTATAAAATGGATTCCTTCACTCAAACTATGTTAAAACTGTTTTGTCCTTCATATTTACCATGTCTAAAAAGATTTAAACAAAAAAATAACGTTGTACTTTGCAGTAAAAGAAAGAGCAAATCTAAAGTTTCAGGAATCCGAGTATAAGCTTGCTTTCATGAGTTCTGCACGATTTCGGATTTTGCTATAAAATGAATTCCTTCACTCAAACTAAGTTAAAACTGCTTTGTCCTTCCATATTTATCAATGTCGAGATAGATTTAAACAAAAATAAAACAACGTTGTACTTTGCAGTAAAAGAAAGAGCAAATCAAAAGTTTTAGGAATCCGAGAATAAGCTTATTTTCATACATTCTGCATGATTTGGGATTTTATTTATAAAATGAATTCCTTCACGCAAACCAAGTGAAAACTGCTTTATCCTTCATATTTATCAATGTCTAGATCGACTTCAACAAAGAACTACATTGTATTATTCAGTAGAAGAAAGAGCAACACTGAAGGATCAGGAATCTGAGAATAAGCTTCTTTTCATAGTTCTGCATGATTTGGAATTTTGCTATAAAATGAATTCCTTCACTCAAACTATATTAAAACTCTTTTGTCCTTCATATTTACTATGTTTAGAAAGATTTAAACATAAAAAACAACATTGGACTTTGCAGTAAAAGTAAGAGCAAATCTAAAGTTTCAGGAATCCGAGAATAAGCTTACTTTCATGAGTTCTGCACGATTTCGGATTTTATCTATAAAATGAATTCCTTCACTCAAACTATGTTAAAACGGCTTTTACCTTCATATTTATCAATGTCTAGATCGACTTCAACAAAGAACTACATTGTATTTTGTAGTAGTACAAAGAGCAACACTGAAGGATCAGGAATCCGAGAATAAGCTTATTTTCATACTTTCTGCATGATTTGGGATTTTGCTATAAAATGAATTCCTTCATACAAACTATATTAAAACTGTTTTGTCCTTCATATTTACTATGTTTAGAAAGATTTAAACATAAAAAACAACATTGGACTTTGCAGTAAAAGAAAAAGCAAATGTAAAGTTTCAGGAATCCGAGAATAAGCTTACTTTCATGAGTTCTAGATGATTTTGGTTTTTATTATAAAATTAATTCACTTAAACTATGATAAAACTGCTTTTATCTTCATATTTGTCAATGTCTAGATCGACTTCAACAAAGAAAAACATTATATTTTTCAGTAGAAGAAAGATAAACACTGAAGGATCAGGAATCCGAGAATAAGCTTATTTTCATACGTTCTGCACGATTTCGGATTTTATCTATAAAATGAATTCCTTCACTGAAACTATGTTAAAACGGCTTTTACCTTCATATTTATCAATGTCTAGATCGACTTCAACAACGAACTACATTGTATTTTGTAGTAGTAGAAAGAGCAACACTGAAGGATCCGAGAATAAGCTTCTTTTCATACGTTCTGCATGATTTGGGATTTTATGTATAAAATGAATTCCTTCACTCAAACCAAGTTAAAACTGCTTTGTCCTTCATATTTATCAATGTTTAGACCGACTTAAACAAAGAACAACATTGTATTTTGCAGTAGAAGAAAGAGCAACACGGAAGGATCAGGAATCCGAGAATAAGCTTCTTTTCATACGTTCTGCATGATTTGGAATTTTGCTATAAATGAATTCAGACATATTGATGGACATTCAGACCTTCTTGCAGCTGAACACCTCCGCTCCCTCTTTTGATCATACATTGTCGGGCATTCGCACCTTTTCTTACCCACTTTTTACAAACCATGGTTGGACATTCACACCTTCTTGTAGCCGAACACATCCACTCCTGCTTTTGATGATGTATGGTTGGGCATTCGAACCTACTTGTTGCCCGCTTTTCATTAATTATGGGTGGACATTCACACCTTGTCGCAGCCAAACACCTCCGCTCCCTGTTTTGATCATGTATGGTTGGACATTCGCACCTTTTCTCACCCGCTTTTTGCAAACTATGGTCGGCCATTCACAGCTTCCTCTCCACCATACTTCTATGGTGAGATATTCACACCCCTTGCATCCGAAGACCTCCGCCCCCAGTTTTGTTGATATTTAGTCGGTAATTCGCACCTTACCCGCTTTTGGCAAACTGTGGCCTTCTTGCAGCCAATTACCTCTGATCTCGCTTTTGATGATGTATGGTTGGGCATTCAGACCTTGCTTCACCTTCTTTTCACCAAATATAGTCGGACATTAACACCTTCTTGCAGCCGAACACTTCCGCTCCACCTTCCAGGCCTTCCCAGGCCAGCCGAGAGACATAGTCTCTCCAACGTGTCCTGGGTCTTCCCTGGGGTCTCCTCCCAGTGGGACGTGCCCGGAACACCTCCCCAGGGAGGCGTCCAGGGGGCATCCTAACCAGATGCCCGAGCCACCTCATCTGACTCCTCTCAATGCGGAGGAGCAGCGGTTCTACTCCGAGCCCCTCTCGGATGACTGAGCTTCTCACCCTATCTCTAAGGGAGAACCCAGACACCCAGCGGAGGAAACCCATTTCGGCCGCTTGTATTTGCTCGTTCTTTCGGTCACTACCCACAACTCGTGACCATAGGTGAGGATGGGAACGTAGATTGACCAGTAAATAGAGAGCTTCGCCCTCTGGCTCAGCTCCTTCTTCACAACGACGGGTCGGTGCGGCGTCTGCAGTGTTGCGGGCTCTGCCCGTCAATCTCCCGCTCCATTCGTCCCTTACTCGTGAACAAGACCCCGAGATACTTGAACTCCTCCACTTGGGGAAGGATCTCATTCCCGACCCGGAGAGAGCATTCCACCCTTTTCCGGCTGAGAACCATAGTCTCGGATTTGGAGGTGCTGATTCTAATCCCAGCCGCTTCACACTCGGCTGCGAATCGCTCCAGTTTGAGCTGAAGGTCACGGCCTGACGACGCTAACAGAACCACATCATCCGCAAAAAGCAGAGACCTGATTCTGAGGTCGACAAATCGGAAACCCTCAACGCCCTGGCTCCGCCTAGATATTCTGCCCATAAAAGTTAGGAACAGAATCGGTGACAAAGGGCAGCCCTGACGGAGTCCAACTCTCACCGGAAATGTATCCGACTTACTGCCGGCAATGCGGACCAAACTCTGGCACCGGTCATACAGAGACCGAACGGCCCCTATCAAGGAATTTGGCACTCCATATTCCTGGAGCACCCCCCACAGGACTCCACGAGGGACACGGTCGAACGCTTTCTCCAAGTCCACAAAACACATGTAGACTGGTTGGGCGAACTCCCATGCACCCTCCAGGATCCTGCCGAGGGTATAGAGCTGGTCCACTGTTCCACGGCCAGGACGAAAGCCACACTGCACCTCCTGAATCCGAGGCTCGATTATCCGACGGATCCTCCTCTCCAATACCCCTGAATAGACCTTACCAGGGAGGCTGAGGAGTGTGATACCCCTATAGTTGGAACACACCCTCCGGTCCCCCTTTTTAAAGAGGGGGACCACCACCCCAATCTGCCAGTCCAGAGGCACTGTCCCCGATGTCCACGTGATGCTGCAGAGGCGTGTCAGCCAAGACAGCCCTACAACATCCAGAGCCTTGAGAAACTCAGGACGGACCTCATCCACCGCCAGGGCCATGCCACCGAGGAGCTTTTTGACCACCTCGGCAACCTCAGCCCCAGAAATGGGAGGCCCCGTCTCCGAGCTCTCCGACTTTGCCTCTTCCGAGCACGTTTTGGTAGGATTGAGGAGTTCCTTGAAGTACTCCCCCCACCGACTCACAACATCCCTAGTTGAGGTCAGCAAAGCCCGTCCCCACTCTACACAGTGTTGACTGTGAGCCGCTTCCCCCCCTGAGATGCCAGATGGTGGACCAGAATCTCTTCGAGGCCGTCCAGAAATCGTTCTCCATGGTCTCATCGAACTCCTCCCAGGCCCGAGTTTTTGCCTCAGCAACCGCCAAAAGCCGCAGCCCGTCTGGCCTGCCGGTACCTATCAGCTGCTTCCAGGGTCCCACTGGCCAAAATGGCCCGATAGGACTCCTTCTTCAGCTTGACGGCTTCCCTCACCACTGGTGTCCACCAGCAGGTTTGAGGGTTGCCGCCACGACAGGCACCGACCACCTTACGGCCACAAATCCGATCAGCTGCCTTGGCAATGGAGTCACGGAACATGGCCCATTCGGACTCAATGTCCCCCACCTCCCCCGGGATATGGTTGAAGATCTGCCGGAGGTGGGAGTTAAAGCTCCTTCTGACAGGGGATTCTGACAAGCGCTCAGCCTCGCGCACCAGCTCCGGCTCCTTCCCAATCAGAGAGGTGACATTCGGGGGATTCTGACAAACGTTTGGGCCTGCCAGGTCTGATCGGCATCCTCCCCCACCAGCGGAGCCAACTCACCACCAAGTGGTGATCAGTTGACAGCTCCACCCCTCTCTTCACCCGAGTGTCCAGGAAATACGGCCGCATGTCCGATGATACAACCACAAAGTCGATCATCGAACTGCGGCCAAGGGTGTCCTGGTGCCAAGTGCACATATGGACACCCTTATGCCTGAACATGGTGTTCGTTATGGACAGTCCATGACTGGCACAGAAGTCCAACAACATAACACCACTCTGATTCAGATCGGGGGGGCCTTTCCTCCCAATCACACCCCTCCAAGTCTCACTGTCATTGCCCACGTGAGCATTGAAGTCCCCCAGCAGAACGAGGGTGTCTCCGGTAGGAGCATTCTCCAGTGCCTCCCCCAGAGAGTCCAAAAAGGGTGGGTACTCTGAACTGCCGTTTGGCGCATAGACACAAACAACAGTCAGGACCCGTCCCCCCACCCGAAGGCGGAGGGAGGCTACCCTCTCGTTCATTGGGGTAAACCCCAATGTACTGGCACACAGCCGTGGGGCAATAAGTATGTCCACACCTGCTCTGCGCCTCTCACCACGGGCAACTCCAGAGTGGAAGAGAGTCCAACCCCTCTCAAGAGGACTGGTTCCAGAGCCCAAGCCGTGCGTCGAGGTGAGTCCGACTATATCTAGCCGGAACCGCTCAGCCTCGCGCACCAGCTTGGGCTCCTTCCCCATCAGAGAGGTGACATTCCACGTCCCAAGAGCTAGCTTCAGTAGCCGAAGATCAGACCACCAAGGCCTCCGCCTTCGGCTGCTACCCAGCTCACATAGCACCCGACCCCCTTGGCCCCTCCCAAGGGTGGTGAGCCCGTCGGAAGGGGGACACACGTCATGATTTCGGGCTATGCCCGACCGAGCCCCATGGGCAAAGGCCCGGCCACCAGGCGCCCGCTGCCGGGCCCCACCCCCAGGCCTGGCTCCGGGGGGAGGCCCTGGTGTCCCATATCAGGGCAAGGGATCACGAGGTCCAATTTTCTTATTCATCATAAGGAGTCTTTTGAGCTGTTCTTTGTCTGGTCCTTCATCTAGGATCTGTTTGCCTTGGGTGACCCTATCAGGGGCTAGAAGCCCCGGGCAACATGGCTCCCAGACTCATTGGGGCACGCAAACTCCCCCACCACGATAAGGTGAAAGCTCAGGGGGGAGGTCCGACCATAGTTTGTAAAAAGCGGGTAAGAAAAGGTTCGAATATCCAACCAAACATAATCAAAAGCGGGAGCAGAGCTGTTCGACTGCATGTAGGTGTGAATGTCCAGCCATAATTACTCACAAACGGGTAAGAAAAAGTAGTTTTGCCAGACCATACATGATCAAAACAGGAAGCGGAGGTGGTTCAGCTGCAAGGTGTGAATGTCTGAGTAAACTTTGTAAAAAGCGGGTAAGACAAGGTGCGAATGCCCGACAATGTATGATCAAAAGAGGGAGCGGAGGTGTTCTGCTGCAAGAAGGTCTGAATGTCCAAACATAATTAGTTAAAACCAGGGAAGAAAAGGCTCGAAAGCCCGACTATACACCATCAAAAGCGGGAGCAGAGGGGTTCAGCTGCAAGAAGGTCTGAATGTCCATCAATAATTGCTTTAAAACATGAAAGAAAGTTTTCGAAAATCAAACCGCACATGGTCATAAGCGGGAGAGGAGGTGTTCAGCTGCAAGAAGGTGTGAATGTCCACCCATATATCATCAAAAGCAGGTGTGAATGTCAGATCATAATTTGCAAGAAGCTGATGAGAAAGGGTGAGAATGCCCGACTATACACCATCAAATGCGGGAGCGGAGTTGTTCGGCTGTGAGAAGTTGTGAATCTTCGACCATAATAGCTGAAAAATGTGTTAGAAAAGGTAAGAATGCTGGTCCATACATCATTAAAAGCGAGAGAGGTGGTGTTCGGCTGCAGGTAGGTGTGAAAGTCCAGCCATAATTACTCACAATCTGGTAAGAAAAGGTAGTATTGCCAGACCATACATGATCAAAACGGGGAGCGGAGGTGGTTCAGCTGCAAGAAGGTGTGAATGTCCGACTAAAGCTTGTAAAAAAGCGGGTAAGACAAGGTGCGAATGCCCGACAATGTATGATCAAAAGATGGATCGGAGGTGTTCGGCTGCAAGAAGGTCTGAATGTCCAAACATAATTAGTAAAAACCGGGGAAGAAAATGGTAAATGGTAAATGGACTTGTACTTGTATAGCGCTTTTCTAGTCTAGCTGACCACTCAAAGCGCTTCACTACATGCCGCATTCACCCCACTCACACACATTCATACAGCACGTCTTAGGATATAACTACGTGCTTTCTAAGCATTCACACACATTCATACCCCCAATGATACACTGGGGGAGCAACGTGGGGTTCAGTGTCTTGCCCAAGGACGCTTCGACATGTATCCTGGGGAAGCCAGAGTCGAACCACCGACCTTCCGATTGGTGGGCGACTGCTCTTCCTCCTGAGCTACAGCCGGGAAGAAAGGGCTCGAATGCCCGACTATACACCATCAAAAGCGGGAGCAGAGGGGTTCAGCTGCAAGAAGGTCTGAATGTCCATCAATAATTGCTTTAGATCATGAAAGAAAATTTTCGAATATCAAACCGCACATGATCATAAGCGGGAGAGGAGGTGTTCAGCTGCAAGAAGGTGTGAATGTCCACCCATACATCATCAAAAGCAGGTGTGAATGTCAGATCATAATTTGAAAAAAGCTGATGAGAAAGGGTGAGAATGCCCAACTATACACCATCAAATGCGGGAGCGGAGGTGTTCGGCTGTGAGTAGGTGTGAATCTCCGACCATAATTGCTGAAAAATGTGTTAGAAAAGGTAAGAATAACGGACCATACATCATCAAAAGCGGGAGAGGTGGGAGAAGGTGTGAATGTCCACCCATAGTTCCTGAAAAATGGGTAAAAAAAAGGTGCGAATGCCCAACCATACATCATCAAAAGCAGGACTGGATGTGTTCGGCTACAAAAGAAGGTGTGAACGTCCAACCAAAGTTTTTAAAAAGCAGTTAAGAAAAGGTTCGAATATCCAACCAAACAAAATTAAAAGCGGGAGCAGAGCTGTTCGACTGCAAGTAGGTGTGAATGTCAGATCATAATTTGCAAAAAGCTGAAGAGACAGGGTTAGAATGCCCGACTATACACCATCAAATGCGGGAGCGGAGTTGTTCGGCTGTGAGTAGGTGTGAATCTCTGATCATAATTGCTGAAAAATGTGTTAGAAAAGGTAAGAATGCCGGTCCATACATGATCAAAACAGGGAGCGGAGGTGGATCAGCAAAAGAAGGTGTGAATGTCCGAATAAAGTTCAAATATATTAACAAAAGCGGGAGGAGAGGTCGTCGGATGAGACTGGTTGAGAATTTCCAACCATAATCTATAAAATGCGATGAAAAAAAAGGTTTGATAGAACACTAACAGGTGGAGCGGAAGTGTTCGGTTGCAAGAAGGTGTGAATGTCCGACTATATTTGGTGAAAAGCAGGTGAAGCAAGGTCTGAATGCCCAACCTTACATCATCAAAAGCGAGATCAGAGGTGTTTGGCTGCAAGAAGGCCATAGTTTGCCAAAAGCGGGTAAGGTGTAAATTACCGACTAAATATCAACAAAAGTGGGGGCGGAGGTCTTCGGATGCAAGGGGTGTGAATATCTCACCATACAAGTGTGGTGGAGAGGAAGCTGTGAATGGCCGACCATAGTTTGCAAAAAGCGAGTGAGAAAAGGTGCGAATGTCCAACCATACATGATCAAAACAGGGAGCGGAGGTGTTTGGCTGCGACAAGGTGTAAATGTCCACCCATAATTACTGAAAAGCGGGCAACAAGTAGGTTCGAATGCCCAACCATACATCATCAAAAGCAGGAGTGGATGTGTTCGGCTACAAGAAGGTTTGAATGTCCAACCATAGTTTGTAAAAAGCAGGTAAGAAAAGGTTCGAATGCCCGAACATACACCATCAAAAGAGGGAGCGGAGGTGTTCCGCTGTAAGAAGGTGTGAATGTCCGACCATAGTTGGTAAAAAGCGGGTATGAAAAGGTTAAAATACCCGACTGTACACAATCAATAGCGGGAGCGGAGTTGTTCGACTGCAAAGGTGTGAATGTCAGATCATAATTGTAAAAGCGTAAAATGTAAAAAGCGGGTAAGAAAAGGTAAGAATGCCGAACCATAAATTATCAAAATGCATTCCTTCACTCAAACTATGTTAAAACTGTTTTGTCCTTCATATTTACCATGTCTAGAAAGATTTAAACAAAAAAAAAAAAACAACGTTGTACTTTGCAATAAAAGAAAGAGCAAATCTAAATTTTCATGAATCCGAGTATAAGCTTCTTTTCATACGTTCTGCACTATTTCGGATCTTATGTATAAAATGAATTCCTTCACTCAAACTATATTAAAACTGCTTTGTCCTTCATATTTACCATGTTTAGAAAGATTTAAACAAAAAAACAACGTTGTACTTTACAGTAAAAGAAAGAGCAACACTGAAGTATCAGGAATCCGAGAATAAGCTTCTTTTCATACGTTCAGCATGATTTTGGATTTTACTATAAAATGAATTCCTTCACTCAAACTATGTTAAAACTGCTTTTAACTTTAAATTTATCAATGTCTAGATCAACTTCAACAAAGAACAACATTGTATTTTGCAGTAGAAGAAAGAGCAACACTGAAGGATCAGGAGTCCGAGAATAAGCTTATTTTGATACGTTCTGCATGATTTGGGATTTTATCTATAAAATGAATTCCTTCACTCAAACTATGTTAAAACGGCTTTTATCTTCATATTTATCAATGTCTAGATAGATTTAAACAAAAAAACAACGTTGTACTTTGCAGTAGAAGAAAGAACAAATCAAAAGTTTCAGGAATCCGAGAATAAGCTTATTTTCATGAGGTCTGCACGATTTCGGATTTTACTATAAAATGAATTCCTTCACTCAAACTATATTAAAACTGCTTTTAACTTTATATTTATCAATGTCTAGATCGACTTCAACAAAGAACAACATTGTATTTTGCAGTAGAAGAAAGAGCAAATCTAAAGTTTCAGGAATACGAGTATAAGCTTATTTTCATGAGTTCTTCACGATTTCGGATTTTACTATAAAATGAATTCCTTCACACAAACTATGTTAAAACGGCTTTTATCTTCATATTTATCAATGTCTAGATAGATTTAAACAAAAAAACAACGTTGTACTTTGCAGTAGAAGAAAGAACAAATCAAAAGTTTCAAGAATCCAATAATAAGCTTATTTTCATGAGTTCTGCACGATTTCGGATTTTACTATAAAATGAATTCCTTCACTCAAACTATGTTAAAACAGCTTTTAACTTTATATTTATCAATGTCTAGATCAACTTCAACAAAGAACACGTTGGATTTTGCAGTAGAAGAAAGAGCAAATCTAAAGTTTCAGGAATACGAGTATAAGCTTATTTTCATGAGTTCTTCACGATTTCGGATTTTACTATAAAATGAATTCCTTCACACAAACTATGTTAAAACGGCTTTTATCTTCATATTTATCAATGTCTAGATAGATTTAAACAAAAAAACAACGTTGTACTTTGCAGTAGAAGAAAGAACAAATCAAAAGTTTCAAGAATCCAATAATAAGCTTATTTTCATGAGTTCTGCACGATTTCGGATTTTACTATAAAATGAATTCCTTCACTCAAACTATGTTAAAACAGCTTTTAACTTTATATTTATCAATGTCTAGATCAACTTCAACAAAGAACACGTTGGATTTTGCAGTAGAAGAAAGAGCAACACTTAAGGATCAGGAATCTGACCTTGCTTCACTTGGTTTTGAGTGAAGGAATTCATTTTATACATAAAATCCCAAATCATGCAGAACATATGAAAGGAAGCTTATTCTCGGATTCCTGATTCCCACTTACATTCGAAGAAGGTTGGGCATTCAGACCTTGCTTCACCTGCTTTTCACCAAATATAGTCGGACATTCACACCTTCTTGCAGCCGAAAACTTCCGCTCCACCTTTTAGTGTTCTATCACACCTTTTTTACACCGCATTTTAAAGATTATGGTTGGAAATTCTTAACCACTCTCATCCGAAGACCTCTCCTCCCACTTTTGTTAATATATTTGAACTTTAGTTGGACATTCACACCTTCTTGCAGCTGAACACCTCCTCTCCCACTTATGATCATGTGCGGTTTGATTTTCGAAAATGTTCTTTTATGTTTTCTAGCAATTATTGATGGACATTCAGACCTTCTTGCGGCTGAACACCTCCGCTCCCTCTTTTGATCATAAATTGTCGGGTATTCGCACTTTGTCTTACCCGCTTTTTACAAACTATAGTCACACATTCACACCTTGCAGCTGAACCACCTCCACTCCCTGTTTTGATCATGTATGTTCTGGCAATACTACCTTTTCTTACCCGTTTGTGAGTAATTAGGGCTGACATTCACACCTACTTGCAGGCGAACGCGCCTGCTCCCGCTTTTGATTATTGTTGGTTGGATATTCGAACCTTTTCTTAACTGCTTTTTACAAACTATGGTCGGACGTTCACACCTTCTCGCAGCCGAACACCTCCGCTTCCCCTTTTGATGGTATATATTCAGGCATTCAAACCTTTTCTTACCCGCTTTTTACAAACTATGGTCGGACATTCAAACCTTCTTGTAGCCGAACACATCCACTCCCGCTTATGATCATGTGCGGTTTGATATTGGAAGATTTTCTTTCATCTTTTCTAGCAATTATTGATGGATATTAAGACCTTCTTGCAGCTGAACCATCTCCATGATGTATTGTCCAGCATTCTCACCTTAAGACAAGGTGAAAATGCCAGACAATGTATCATCAAAAGCGGGTAAGAAAAGGTTCGAATGCCCGAATATATACCATCAAAAGCGGAAGCAGAGGTGTTCGGCTGCAAGAAGGTGTGACCGTCCGACCAAAGTTTGGAAAAAGCAGTTAAGAAAAGGTTCGAATATCCAACCAAACATAATCAAAAGCGGGAGCAGAGCTGTTCGACTGCAAGTAGGTGTGAATGTCAGATCATAATTTGCAAAAAGCTGATGAGAAAGGGTGAGAATGCCCGACTATACACCATCAAATGCGGGAGCGGAGTTGTTCGGCTGTGAGTAGGTGTGAATCTCCTACAATAATTGCTGAAAAATGTGATAGAAAAGGGAAGAATGCCGGTCCATACATCATCAAAAGCGGTAGCGGAGGTGGTCAGCTGCAAGAAGGTCTGAATGTCCATCAATAATTGCTAGAAAACATGAAAGAAAATGTTTGAAAATCAAACCGCACATGATCATAAGTGGGAGAGGAGGTGTTCAGCTGCAAGAAGGTGTGAATGTCCAACCATACATCATCAAAAGTAGGACTGGATGTGTTCGGCTACAAGAAGGTGTGAACGTCCAACCAAAGTTTTTAAAAAGCAGTTAAGAAAAGGTTCGAATATCCAACCAAACATAATCAAAAGCGGGAGCAGAGATTTTCGACTGCAAGTAGGTGTGAATGTCAGATCATAATTTGCAAAAAGCTGATGAGAAAGGGTTAGAATGCCCGACTATACAACATCATATGCGGGAGCGGAGTTGTTCGGCTGTGAGGGGGTGTGAATCTCCTACCATAATTGCTGAAAAATGTGTCAGAAAAGGTAAGAATGCCGGTCCATATATCATCAAAAGCGAGAGAGGTGGTGTTCGGCTGCAAGTACGTGTGAATGTCCGACTAAATTTCAAATATATTAACAAAAGCGGGAGGAGAGGTCTTCGGATGAGAGTGGTTGAGAATTTCCAACAATAATCTATAATATGCGGTGAAAAAAAAGGTGTGATAGAACACTAAAAGGTGGAGCGGAAGTGTTCGGCTGCAAGAAGGTGTGAATGTCCGACTTTATTTGGTGAAAAGCAGGTGAAGCAAGGTCTGAATAACCAACCTTACATCATCAAAAGCGAGATCAGAGGTGTTTGGCTGCAAGAAGGCCATAGTTTGCCAAAAGCGGGTAAGGTGCGAATGACCGACTTAATATCAACAAAACTGGGGGCGGAGGTCTTCGGATGCAAGTGGGTGTGAATATCCCACCCTATAAGTATGTTGGAGAGGAAGCTGTGAATGGCCGACCATAGTTTGCAAAAAGTGGGTGAGAAAAGTTGCGAATGTCCAACCATACATGATCAAAACAAGGAGCAGAGGTGTTTGGCTGCGACAAGGTGTGAATGTCCACCCATAATTACTGAAAAGCGGGCAACAAGTAGTTTTGAATACCAAACCATACATCATCAAAAGCAGGAGTGGATGTGTTCGGCTACAAGAAGGTTTGAATGTCCAACCATAGTTTGTAAAATGCAGGTAAGAAAAGGTTCGAATGCCCTAACATACACCATCAAAAGAGGGAGCGGAGGTGTTCCGCTGCAAGAAGGTGTGAATGTCCGACCATAGTTGGTAAAAAGCGGGTAAGAAAAGTTTAAAATACCCGACTGTACACAATCAATAGCGGGAGCGGATGTGTTCGGCTACAAGAAGGTGTGAATGTCCGACCATGGTTTGTAAAAAGCGGGTAAGAAAAGGTGTGAAAGCCCGACAATGTATGATCAAAAGAGGGAGCGGAGGTTTTCGGCTGCAAGAAGGTCTAAATATCCAACCATAATTTGTAAAAACCGGGGAAGAAAAGGCTCGAAAGCCCGACTATACACAATCAAAAGCGGGAGCAGAGGGGTTCAGCTGCAAGAAGGTCTGAATGTCCATCAATAATTGCTTTAAAACATGAAAGAATATTTTCGAATATCAAACCGCACATGATCATAAGCGGGAGAGGACGTGTTCAGCTGCAAGAAGGTGTGAATGTCCACCCATAATTCCTGAAAAATGGGTAAAAAAAGGTGCGAATACCCAACCATAAATCATCAAAAGCAGGTGTGAATGTCAGATCATAATTTGCAAAAAGCTAATGAGAAAGAGTGAGAATGCCCGACTATACACCATCAAAAGAGGGAGCGGAGGTGTTCCGCTGTAAGACGATGTGAATGTCCGACCATAGTTGGTAAAAAGCAGGTAAGAAAAGGTTAAAATAACCGACTGTACACAATTAATAGCGGGAGCGGAGTTGTTCGGCTACAAGAAGGTGTGAAAGTCCGACCATGGTTTGTAAAAAGCGCGTAAGAAAAGGTTCGAATATCCAACCAAACATAATCAAAAGCGGGAGCAGAGCTGTTCCACTGCATGTAGGTGTGAATGTCCAGCAATAATTACTCACAAACGGGTAAGAAAAAGTAGTTTTGCCAGACCATACATGATCAAAACAGGGAGCGGAGGTGGTTCAGCTGCAAGGTGTGAATGTCTGAGTAAACTTTGTAAAAAAAGCGGGTAAGAAAAGGTGCGAATGCCCGACAATTTATGATCAAAAGAGGGAGCGGAGGTGTTCGGCTGCAAGAAGGTCTGAATGTCCAACAATAACTTGTAAAAACCGGAGAAGAAAAGGTTCGAAAGCCCGACTATACACCATCAAAAGCGGGAGCGGAGGTGTTCAGCTGCAAGAAGGTCTGAATGTCCATCAGTAATTGCTAGAAAACATGAAAGAAAATTTTCGAATATCAGACCGCACATGATCATAAGCGGGAGTGGATGTGTTTGGCTACAAGAAGGTTTGAATGTCCGACCATAGTTTGTAAAAAGCGGGTAAGAAAAGGTGCGAATGCCCGACAATTTATGATCAAAAGAGGGAGCGGAGGTGTTCGGCTGCAAGAAGGTCTGAATGTCCAACAATAACTTGTAAAAACCGGAGAAGAAAAGGTTCGAAAGCCCGACTATACACCATCAAAAGCGGGAGCGGAGGTGTTCAGCTGCAAGAAGGTCTGAATGTCCATCAGTAATTGCTAGAAAACATGAAAGAAAATTTTCGAATATCAGACCGCACATGATCATAAGCGGGAGTGGATGTGTTTGGCTACAAGAAGGTTTGAATGTCCGACCATAGTTTGTAAAAAGAGGGTAAGAAAAGGTTCGAATGCCCGAACATACACCATCAAAAGCGGAAGCGGAGGTGTTCCGCTGTAAGACGGTGTGAATGTCCGACCATAGTTGGTAAAAAGCGGGTAAGAAAAGGTTAAAATAACCGACTGTACACAATCAATAGCGGGAGCGGAGTTTTTCGGCTACAAGAAGGTGTGAAAGTCCGACCATGGATTGTAAAAAGCGGGTAAGAAAAGGTTCGAATATCCAACCAAACATAATCAAAAGCGGAAGCAGAGCTTTTCGACTGCAAGTAGGTGTGAATGTAAGCGGGTAAGAAAAGGTAAGAATGCCGAACCATAGATTGTCAACAGCGGCAGCAGAGATGTTCGGCTGGTATTTATCAATGTCTAGATTTCAACAAAAATAAAACAACGTTGTATTTTGCGGTAAAAGAAAGAGCAACACTAAAGGTTCAGAAATCCGAGAAAAAGCTTTTCGTGAGTTCTGCATGATTTGTGATTTTGCTTATAAAATGGATTCCTTCACTCAAACTATGTTAAAACAGTTTTCTCCTTCATATTTACCATGTCTAAAAAGATTTAAACAAAAAAACAACGTTGTACTTTGCAGTAAAAGAAAGAGCAAATCTAAAGTTTCAGGAATCCGAGTATAAGCTTGCTTTCATGAGTTCTGCATGATTTGGGATTTTATTTATAAAATGAATTCCTTCACTCAAACCAAGTGAAAACTGCTTTGTCTTTCATATTTATCAATGTCTATATTGACTTCTACAAAGAACTACATTGTATTTTGTAGTAGTAGAAAGAGCAACACTGAAGGATCAGGAATCCGAGAATAAGCTTATTTTCATACTTTCTGCATGATTTGGGATTTTGCTATAAAATGAATTCCTTCATTCAAACTATATTAAAACTGTTTTGTCCTTCATATTTACTATGTTTAGAAAGATTTAAACATAAAAAACAACATTGGACTTTGCAGTAAAAGAAAGAGCAAATCTAAAGTTTCAGGAATCCGAGAATAAGCTTACTTTCATGAGTTCTGCACGATTTCGGATTTTATCTATAAAATGAATTCCTTCACTCAAACTATGTTAAAACGGCTTTTACCTTCATATTTATCAATGTCTAGATCGACTTCAACAAAGAACTACATTGTATTTTGTAGTAGTAGAAAGAGCAACACTGAAGGATCCGAGAATAAGCTTCTTTTCATACGTTCTGCATGACTTGGGATTTTATGTATAAAATGAATTCCTTCACTCAAACCAAGTTAAAACTGCTTTGTGCTTCATATTCATCAATGTCTAGATCGACTTCAACAAAGAACAACATTATATTTTTCAGTAGAAGAAAGATAAACACTGAAGGATCAGGAATCCGAGAATAAGCTTATTTTCATACGTTCTGCATGATTTGGGATTTTATGTATAAAATGAATTCCTTCACTCAAACCAAGTTAAAACTGCTTTGTCCTTCATATTTATCAATGTCTAGACCGTTTAAACAAAGAACAACATTGTATTTTGCAGTAGAAGAAAGAGCAACACTGAAGGATCAGGACTCCGAGAATAAGCTTCTTTTCATACGTTCTGCATGATTTTGGGATTTTGCTATAAAATGAATTCAGACATATTGATGGACCTTCAGACCTTCTTGCAGCTGAACACCTCCACTCCCTCTTTTGATCATACATTGTCGGGCATTCGCACCTTTTCTTACCCGCTTTTTACAAACCATGGTTGGACATTCACACCTTCTTGTAGCCGAACACATCCACTCCTGCTTTTGATGATGTATGGTTGGGAATTCGAACCTACTTGTTGCCCGCTTTTCATTAATTATGGGTGGACATTCACACCTTGTCGCAGCCAAACACCTCCGCTCCCTGTTTTGATCATGTATGGTTGGACATTCGCACCTTTTCTCACCCGCTTTTTGCAAACTATGGTCGGCCATTCACAGCTTCCTCTCCAATATACTTCTATGGTGAGATATTCACACCCCTTGCATCCGAAGACCTCCGCCCCCAGTTTTGTTGATATTTAGTCGGTAATTCGCACCTTACCCGCTTTTGGCAAACTATGGCCTTCTTGCAGCCAAACACCTCTGATCTCGCTTTTGATGATGTAAGGTTGGGCATTCAGACCTTGCTTCACCTGCTTTTCACCAAATATAGTCGGACATTCACAACTTCTTGCAGCTGAACACTTCCGCTCCACCTTTTAGTGTTCTATCACACCTTTTTTTTCACCGCATTTTATAGATTATGGTTGGAAATTCTCAACCACTCTCATCCGAAGACCTCTCTTCCCGCTTTTGTTAATATATTTGAACTTTATTCGGACATTCACACCTTCTTGCAGCTGATCCCCCTCCGCTCCCTGTTTTGATCATGTATGGACCGGCATTCTTACCTTTTCTAACACATTTTTCAGCAATTATGATCAGAGATTCACACCTACTCACAGCCGAATAACTCCGCTCCTGCATTTGATGGTGTATAGTCGGGCATTCTAACCCTTTCTCATCAGCTTTTTGCAAATTATGATCTGACATTCACACCTACTTGCAGTCGAACAGCTCTGCTCCCGCTTTTGATTATGTTTGGTTGGATATTCGAACCTTTTCTTAACTGCTTTTTAAAAACTTTGGTTGGACGTTCACACCTTCTTGTAGCCGAACAAATCCAGTCCTGCTTTTGATGGTGTATAGTTGGGCATTCTCACCCTTTCTCATCAGCTTTTTGCAAATTATGATCTGACATTCACACCTGCTTTTGATGATGTATGGTTAGGCATTCGCACCTTTTTTTTTACCCATTTTTCAGGAATTATGGGTGGACATTCACACCTTCTTGCAGTTGAACACCTCCTCTCCCACTTATGATCATGTGCGGTTTGATTTTCAAACATTTTCTTTCATGTTTTCTAGCAATTATTGATGGACATTCAGACCTCCTTGCAGCTGAACCACCTCCGCTACCGCTTTTGATCATACATTGTCGGGCATTCGCACCTTGTCTTACCCGCTTTTTACAAACTTTAGTCGAACATTCACACCTTTTTACAGCCGAACACCACTTCTCCCGCTTTTGATGATGTATGGTCCGTTACTCTTACCTTTTCTAACACATTTTTCACTAATTATGGTCGGAGATTCACACCTACTTACAGCCGAACACCTCCGCTCCCGCATTTGATGGTGTATAGTCGGTCATTCTCACCCTTTCTCATCAGCTTTTTGCAAATTATGATCTGACATTCACACCTGCTTTTGATGATGTATGGGTGGACATTCACACCTTCTTGCAGCTGAACACCTCTCCCGCTTAAGATCATGTGCGGTTTGATATTCGAAAATTTTCTTTCATGTTTTAAAGCAATTATTGATGGACATTCAGACCTTCTTGCAGCAGAACCCCTCTGCTCCCGCTTTTGATGGTGTATAGTCGGGCTTTCGAGCCTTTTCTTCCTCGGTTTTTACTAATTATGTTGGGACTTTCAGAACTTCTTGCAGCAGAACACCTCCGCTCCCTCTTTTGATCATACATTGTCGGGCATTCGCACCTTGTCTTACCCGCTTTTTACAAACTTTACTCGGACATTCACACCTTCTTGCAGTGGTCTGGCAATACTACCTTTTCTTACCAGTTTGTGAGTAATTATGGCTGGACATTCACACCTACTTGCAGCCAAACACCACCTCTCTCGCTTTTAATGATGTATGGACCAGCATTCTTACCTATTCTAACACATTTTTCAGCATTTATGGTTGGAGATTCACACCTACTCACAGCCGAAAAACTCCGCTCCCGCATTTGATGGTGTATAGTCGGGCATTCTCACCCTTTCTCATCAGCTTCTTGCAAATTATGATCTGACATTCACACCTACTTGCAGTCGAACAGCTCTGCTCCCGCTTTTAAATATGTTTGGTTGGATATTTGAACCTTTTCTTAACTGCTTTTCACAAACTTTGGTTGGACGGTCAGACCTTCTTGTAGCCGAACACATCCAGTCCTGCTTTTGATGATGTATGGTTGGGCATTCCCACCTTTTTTTACCCATTTTTCAGGAATTATGGGAGGACATTCACACCTTCTTGCAGCTGAAAAACTCTTCTCCCACTTATGATCATGTGCGGTTTGATTT
This sequence comes from Leuresthes tenuis, assembly GCF_036924035.1. Classification (NCBI taxonomy): domain Eukaryota; kingdom Metazoa; phylum Chordata; class Actinopteri; order Atheriniformes; family Atherinopsidae; genus Leuresthes; species Leuresthes tenuis. The sequence continues at coordinate 28,463,923 of NW_027325358.1, forward strand.
TTGAAAATTTTCTTTCATGTTTTCTAGCAATTATTGATGGACATTCAGACCTTCTTGCAGCTGAACACCTCCGCTACCACTTTTGATCATACATTGTCGGGCATTCGCAACTTTTCTTACCCGCTTTTTACAAACTTTAGTCGAACATTCACACCTTTTTGCAGCCGAACACCACCTCTCCCGCTTTTGATGATGTATGGTCCGACATTCTTACCTTTTCTAACACATTTTTCAGCAATTATGGTCGGAGATTCACACCTACTCACAGCCGAAAACCTCCGCTCCCGCATTTGATGGTGTATAGTTGGGCATTCTCACCCTTTCTCATCAGCTTTTTGCAAATTATGATCTGACATTCACACCTGCTTTTGATGATGTATGGTTAGGCATTCGCACCTTTTTTTTACCCATTTTTCAGGAATTATTGGTGGACATTCACACCTTCTTGCAGCTGAACACCTCCTCTCCCGCTTATGATCATGTGCGGTTTGATATTCGAAAATTTTCTTTCATGTTTTCTAGCAATTATTGATGGACATTCAGACCTCCTTGCAGCTGAACCCCTCTGCTCCCGCTTTTGATGGTGTATAGTCGGGCTTTCGAGCCTTTTCTTCCCCGGTTTTTACAAATTATGGTTGGACATTCAGACCTTCTTGCAGCCGAAAACCTCCGCTCCCTCTTTTTATCATACATTGTCGGGCATTCGCACCTTTTCTTACCCGGCTTTTACAAACCATGGTCGGACTTTCACACCTTCTTGTAGCCGAACACATCCGCTCCCGCTATTGATTGTGTACAGTCCGGTATTTTAACCTTTTCTTACCCGCTTTTTACTAACTATGGTCGGACATTCACACCTTCTTATAGCGGAACATCTCCGCTCCCTCTTTTGATGGTGTATGTTCGGGCATTCGAACCTTTTCTTACCTGCTTTTTACAAACGGTGCTCGGACATTCAAACCTTCTTGTAGCCGAACACATCCACTCCTGCTTTTGATGATGTATGGTTGGGCATTCGAACCTACTTGTTGCCCGCTTTTCATTAATTATGGGTGGACATTCACACCTTGTCGCAGCAAAACACCTCCGCTCCCTGTTTTGATCATGTTTGGTTGGACATTCGCACCTTTTCTCACCCGCTTTTTACTATGGTCGGCCATTCACAGCTTCCTCTCCACCATACTTGTAGGGTGGGATATTCACACCCACTTCCATCCGAAGACCTATGCCCCCACTTTTGTTGATATTAAGTCCGTCATTCGCACCTTACCCACTTTTGGCAAACTATGGCCTTCTTGCAGCCAAACACCTCTGATCTCGCTTTTGATGATGTAAGGTTGGGCATTCAGACCTTGCTTCACCTGCTTTTCACCAAATATAGTCGGACATTCACACCTTCTTGCAGCCGAACACTTCCGCTCCACCTTCCAGGCCTTCCCAGGCCAGCCGAAAGACATAGTCTCTCCAACATGTCCTGGGTCTTCCCCAGGGTCTCCTCCCAGTGGGACGTGCCCGGAACACCTCCCCAGGGAGGCGTCCAGGGGGCATCCTAACCAGATGCCCGAGCCACCTCATCTGACTCCTCTCAATGCGGAGGAGCAGCGGTTCTACTCCGAGCCCCTCTCGGATGACTGAGCTTCTCACCCTATCTCTAAGGGAGAGCCCAGACACCCTGCGGAGGAAACCCATTTCGGCCGCTTGTATTTGCTCGTTCTTTCGGTCACTACCCACAACTCGTGACCATAGGTGAGGATGGGAACGTAGATTGACCAGTAAATAGAGAGCTTCGCCTTCTGGCTCAGCTCCTTCTTCCCAACGACGGGTCGGTGCGGCGTCTGCAGTGTTGCGGGCTCTGCCCGTCAATCTCCCGCTCCATTCGTCCCTCACTCGTGAACAAGACCCCGAGATACTTGAACTCCTCCACTTGGGGAAGGATCTCATTCCCGACCCGGAGAGAACATTCCACCCTTTTCCGGCTGAGAACCATAGTCTCGGATTTGGAGGTGCTGATTCTCATCCCAGCCACTTCACACTCGGCTGCGAATCGCTCCAGTGAGAGCTGAAGGTCACGGCCTGATGACGCTAACAGAACCACATCATCCGCAAAAAGCAGAGACCTGATTCTGAGGACCAGAATCTCTTCGAGGCCGTCCAGAAATCGTTCGCCATGGTCTCATCGAACTCCTCCCAGGCACGAGTTTTTGCCTCAGCAACCGCCGAAGCCGAAGCCTGTCTGGCCTGCCGGTACCTATCAGCTGCTTCCAGGGTCCCACTGGCCAAAATGGCCCGATAGGACTCCTTCTTCAGCTTGACGGCTTCCCTCACCACTGGTGTCCACCAGCAGGTTCGAGGGTTGCCGCCACGACAGGCACCGACCACCTTACGGCCACAACTCCGATCAGCTGCCTTGGCAATGGAGTCACGGAACATGGCCCATTCGGACTCAATGTCCCCCACCTCCCCCCGGGATATGGTTGAAGCTCTGCCGGAGGTGGGAGTTAAAGCTCCTTCTGACGGGGGATTCTGACAAACGTTTGGGCCTGCCAGGTCTGATCGGCATCCTCCCCCACCAGCGGAGCCAACTCACCACCCGGTGGTGATCAGTTGACAGCTCCACCCCTCTCTTCACCCGAGTGTCCAGGACATACGGCCGCAAGTCCGATGATACAACCACAAAGTCGATCATCGAACTGCGGCCAAGGGTGTCCTGGTGCCAAGTGCACATATGGACACCCTTATGCCTGAACATGGTGTTCGTTATGGACAGTCCATGACTGGCACAGAAGTCCAACAACATAACACCACTCTGATTCAGATCGGGGGGGCCTTTCCTCCCAATCACACCCCTCCAAGTCTCACTGTCATTGCCCACGTGAGCATTGAAGTCCCCCAGCAGAACGATGGAGTCTCCGGTAGGAGCATTCTCCAGTGCCTCCCCCAGAGACTCCAAAAAGGGTGGGTACTCTGAACTGCCGTTTGGCGCATAGGCACAAACAACAGTCAGGACCCGTCCCCCCACCCGAAGGCGGAGGGAGGCTACCCTCTCGTTCACTGGGGTAAACCCCAATGTACTGGCACACAGCCGTGGGGCAATAAGTATGTCCACACCTGCTCTGCGCCTCTCACCACGGGCAACTCCAGAGTGGAAGAGAGTCCAACCCCTCTCAAGAGGACTGGTTCCAGAGCCCAAGCCGTGCGTCGAGGTGAGTCCGACTATATCTAGCCGGAACCGCTCAGCCTCGCGCACCAGCTTGGGCTCCTTCCCCATCAGAGAGGTGACATTCCACGTCCCAAGAGCTAGCTTCAGTAGCCGAAGATCAGACCACCAAGGCCTCCGCCTTCGGCTGCTACCCAGCTCACATGGCCCCTCCCACGGGTGGTGAGCCCGTCGGAAGGGGGACACACGTCATGATTTCGGGCTATGCCCGACCGAGCCCCATGGGCAAAGGCCCGGCCACAAGGCGCCCGCTGCCGGGCCCCACCCCCAGGCCTGGCTCCGGGGGGAGGCCCCGGTGTCCCATATCCAGGCAAGGGATCACGAGGTCCAATTTTCTTATTCATCATAAGGAGTCTTTTGAGCTGTTCTTTGTCTGGTCCTTCATCTAGGATCTGTTTGCCTTGGGTGACCCTATCAGGGGCTAGAAGCCCCGGGCAACATAGCTCCCAGACTCATTGGGGCACGCAAACTCCCCCATCACGATAAGGTGAAAGCTCAGGGGGGAGGTCCGACCATAGTTTGTAAAAAGCGGGATAAAAAAGGTTCGAATGCCCGAACATACACCATCAAAAGAGGGAACGGAGGTGTTCCGCTGTAAGACGGTGTGAATGTCCGACCATAGTTGGTAAAAAAAGGGTAAGAAAAGGTTAAAATAACCGACTGTACACAATCAATAGCGGGAGCGGAGTTGTTCGGCTACAAGAAGGTGTGAAAGTCCGACCATGGTTTGTAAAAAGCGGGTAAGAAAAGGTTCGAATATCCAACCAAACATAATCAAAAGTGGGAGCAGAGCTGTTCGACTGCATGTAGGTGTGAATGTCCAGCCATAATTACTCACAAACGAGTAAGAAAAAGTAGTTTTGCCAGACCATACATGATCAAAACAGGGAGCGGAGGTGGTTCAGCTGCAAGGTGTGAATGTCTGAGTAAACTTTGTAAAAAGCGGGTAAAACAAGGTGCGAATGCCAGACAATGTATGATCAAAAGAGGGAGCGGAGGTGTTCTGCTGCAAGAATGTCTGAATGTCCAAACATAATTAGTTAAAACCGGGGAAGAAAAGGCTCGAAAGCCCGACTATACACCATCAAAAGCGGGAGCAGAGGGGTTCAGCTGCAAGAAGGTCTGAATGTCCATCAATAATTGCTTTAAAACATGAAAGAAAATTTTCGAATATCAAACCGCACATGATCATAAGCGGGAGAGGAGGTGTTCAGCTGCAAGAAGGTGTGAATGTCCACCCATATATCATCAAAAGTAGGTGTGAATGTCAGATCATAATTTGTAGGAAGCTGATGAGAAAGGGTGAGAATGCCCGACTATACACCATCAAATGCGGGAGCGGAGTTGTTCGGCTGTGAGTAGGTGTGAATCTCCGACCATAATTGCTGAAAAATGTGTTAGAAAAGGTAAGAATAACGGACCATACATCATCAAAAGCGGGAGAGGTGGGAGAAGGTGTGAATGTCCACCCATAGTTCCTGAAAAATGGGTAAAAAAAAGGTGCGAATGCCCAACCATACATCATCAAAAGCAGGACTGGATGTGTTCGGCTACAAAAGAAGGTGTGAACGTCCAACCAAAGTTTTTAAAAAGCAGTTAAGAAAAGGTTCGAATATCCAACCAAACAAAATCAAAAGCGGGAGCAGAGCTGTTCGACTGCAAGTAGGTGTGAATGTCAGATCATAATTTGCAAAAAGCTGAAGAGAAAGGGTTAGAATGCCCAACTATACATCATCAAATGCGGGAGCGGAGTTGTTCGGCTGTGAGTAGGTGTGAATCTCCGACCATAATTGCTGAAAAATGTGTTAGAAAAGGTAAGAATGCCGGTCCATACATGATCAAAACAGGGAGCGGAGGCTGATCAGCTGCAAGAAGGTGTGAATGTCCGAATAAAGTTCAAATATATTAACAAAAGCGGGAGGAGAGGTCGTCGGATGCAAGGGGTGTGAATATCTCACCATACAAGTATGGTGGATAGGAAGCTGTGAATGGCCGACCATAGTTTGCAAAAAGCGGGTGAGAAAAGGTGCGAATGTCCAACCATACATGATCAAAACAGGGAGCGGAGGTGTTTGGCTGCGACAAGGTGTGAATGTCCACCCATAATTACTGAACAGCGGGCAACAAGTAGGTTCGAATGCCCAACCATACATCATCAAAAGCAGGAGTGGATGTGTTCGGCTACAAGAAGGTTTGAATGTCCAACCATAGTTTGTAAAAAGCAGGTAAGTAAAGTTTAAAATACCAGACTGTACACAATCAATAACGGGAGCGGAGTTGTTCGGCTACAAGAAGGTGTGAAAGTCCAACCATGGTTTGCAAAAAGCGGGTAAGAAAAGGACCAAATGCCCGAATATATACCATCAAAAGCGGTAGCGGAGGTGGTCAGCTGCAAGAAGGTCTGAATGTCCATCAATAATTGCTAGAAAACATGAAAGAAAATGTTTGAAAATCAAACCGCACATGATCATAAGTGGGAGAGGAGGTGTTCAGCTGCAAGAAGGTGTGAATATCCACTCATAATTCCTGAAAAATGGGTAAAAAAAAGGTGCGAATGCCCAACCATACATCATCAAAAGCAGGACTGGATATGTTCGGCTACAAGAAGGTGTGAAAGTCCGACCATGGTTTGTAAAAAGCACGTAAGAAATGTGCGAATGCCTGACAATGTATGATCAAAACAGGGAACGGAGGTTTTCGGCTGCAAGAAGGTCTGAATGTCCAGCCATACTTTGTAAAAACCGGGGAAGAAAAGGCTCGAAAGCCCGACTATACACCATCAAAAGCGGGAGCGGAGGTGTTCATCTGCAAGGTCTGAATGTCCATCAGTAATTGCTAGAAAACATGAAAGAAAATTTTCGAATATCAGACCGCACATGATCAAAAGCGGGAGTGGATGTGTTCGCTTACAAGAAGGTTTGAATGTCCGACCATAGTTTGTAAAAAGCGGGTAAGAAAAGGTTCGAATGCCCAAACATACACCATCAAAAGCGGAAGCGGAGGTGTTCCGCTGTAAGACGGTGTGAATGTCCGACCATAGTTGGTAAAAAGCGGGTAAGAAAATGTTAAAATAACCGACTGTACACAATCAATAGCGGGAGCGGAGTTGTTCGGCTACAAGAAGGTGTGAAAGTCCAACCACGGTTTGTAAAAAGCGGGTAAGAAAATGTTCAAATGCCCGAATATATACCATCAAAAGCGGAAGCGGAGGTGTTCGGCTGCAAGAAGGTGTGAACTGATCGTCCGACCAAAGTTTGTAAAAAGCGGGTAAGAAAACGTTTGAATATCCAAACAAACATGATCAAAAGCAGGAGCAGAGCTGTTCGACTGCAAGTAGGTGTGAATATCCAGCCATAATTACTCACAAATGGGTAAGGAAAAGTAGTTTTGCCAGACCATACATGATCAAAACAGGGAGCGGAGGTGGTTCAGCTACAAGGTGTGAATGTCTGAGTAAAATTTGTAAAAAGCGGGTAAGACAAGGTGCGAATGCCCGACAATTTATGATCAAAAGAGGGAGCGGAGGTGTTCGGCTGCAAGGTCTGAATGTCCAACCATAATTTGTAAAAACCGGGGAAGAAATGGCTCGAAATCCCGACTATACACCATCAAAAGCGGGAGCGGAGGTGTTCAGCTGCAAGAAGGAATGAATGTTCGACTAAAGTTTGTAAAAAGCTGGTAAGACAAGGTGCGAATGCCCGACAATGTATAATCAAAAGCGGTAGCAAGGTCTGAATGTCCATCAATAATTGCTAGAAAACAAGAAAGAAAATTTTCGAAAATCAAACCGCACATGATCATAAGTAGGAGAGGAGGTGTTCAGCTGCAAGAAGGTGTGAATGTCCACCCATAATTCCTGAAAAATTGGTAAAAAAAGGTGCGAATGCCCAACCATACATCATCAAAAGCAGGACTGGATGTGTTCGGCTACAAGAAGGTGTGAATGTCCAACCAAAGTTTGTAAAAAGCAGTTAAGAAAAGGTTAGAATATCCAACCAAACATAATCAAAAGCGGGAGCAGAGCTGTTCGACTGCAAGTAGGTGTGAAAGGCCGACCATAGTTTGCAAAAAGCGGGTGAGAAAAGGTGCAAATGTCCAACCATACATGATCAAAACAGGGAGCGGAGGTGTTTGGATGCGACATGGTGTGAATGTCCACCCATAATTAATGAAAAGCGGGCAACAAGTGCCCAACCATACATCATCAAAAGCAGGACTGGATGTGTTCGGCTACAAGAAGGTGTGAACGTCCAACCAAAGTTTGTAAAAAGCAGTTAAGAAAAGGTTCGAATATCCAACCAAACATAATCCAAAGCGGGAACAGAGCTGTTCGACTGCAAGTAGGTTTGAATGTGTGATCATTATTTGCAAAAAGCTGATGAAAAAGGGTGAGAATGCCCGACTATACACCATCAAATGCGGGAGCGGAGTTGTTAGGCTGTGAGTAGGTGTGAATCTCCGACCATAATTGCTGAAAAATGTGTTACAAAAGGTAAGAATGCCGGTTCATACATCATCAAAAGCGAGAGAGGTGGTGTTCGGCTGCAAGTAGTTGTGAATGTCCAGCCATAATTACTCAAAAACGGGTAAGAAAAAGTTGTTTTGCCAGACCATACATGATCAAAACAGGGAGCGGAGGTGGTTCAGCTGCAAGGTGTGAATGTCTGAGTAAACTTTGTAAAAAGCGGGTAAGACAAGGTGCGAATGCCCGACAATTTATGATTAAAAGAGGGAGCGGAGGTGTTCGGCTGCAAGGTCTGAATGTCCAACCATAATTTGTAAAAACCGGGGAAGAAAAGGCTCGAAAGCCCGACTATACACCATCAAAAGCGGTAGTGGAGGTGTTCAGCTGCAAGGTCTGAATGTCCATCAATAATTGCTAGAAAACATGAAAGAAAATTTTCGAAAATCAAACCGCACATGATCATAAGTGGGAGAGGAGGTGTTCAGCTGCAAGAAGGTGTGAATGTCCACCCATAATTCCTGAAAAATGGGTAAAAAAAGGTGCGAATGCCCAACCATACATCATCAAAAGCAGGACTGGATGTGTTCGGCTACAAGAAGGTGTGAACGTCCAACCAAAGTTTGTAAAAAGCAGTTAAGAAAAGGTTAGAATATCCAACCAAACATAATCAAAAGCGGGAGCAGAGCTGTTCGACTGCAAGTAGGTGTGAAAGGCCGACCATAGTTTGCAAAAAGCGGGTGAGAAAAGGTGCAAATGTCCAACCATACATGATCAAAACAGGGAGTGGAGGTGTTTGGATGTGACAAGGTGTGAATGTCCACCCATAATTAATGAAAAGCGGGCAACAAGTGCCCAACCATACATCATCAAAAGCAGGACTGGATGTGTTCGGCGAGGGAGCGGAGGTGTTCCGCTGTAAGAAGGTGTGAATGTCCGACGATAGTTGGTAAAAAGCGGTAAGAAAAGGTTAAAATACCCAACTGTACACAATCAATAGCGGGAGCGGAGTTGTTCGGCTACAAGGTGTGAAAGTCCGACCATGGTTTGTAAAAAGTGGGTAAGAAAAGGTTCGAATGCCAAAATATACACCATCAAAAGCGGAAGCCGAGGTGTTCGGCTGCAAGTAGGTGTGAATGTCAGATCATAATTTGTAAAAAGCGGGCAAGAAAAGGTAAGAATGCCAAACCATAGATTATCAAAAGCGGCAGCAGAGATGTACGGCTGGTATTTATCAATGTCTAGATTTCAACAAAAATAAAACAACGTTGTATTTTGCAGTAAAAGAAAGAGCAACACTAAAGGTTCAGAAATCCGAGAAAAAGCTTTTCGTGAGTTCTGCATGATTTGTGATTTTGCTTATAAAATTGATTCCTTCACTCAAACTATGCTAAAACTGTTTTCTCCTTCATATTTACCATGTCTAAAAAGATTTAAACAAAAAAACAACGTTGTACTTTGCAGTAAAAGAAAGAGCAAATCTAAAGTTTCAGGAATCCGAGTATAAGCTTGCTTTCATGAGTTCTGCACGATTTCGGATTTTGCTATAAAATGAATTCCTTCACTCAAACTAAGTTAAAACTGCTTTGTGCTTCCATATTTATCAATGTCGAGATAGATTTAAACAAAAATAAAACAACGTTGTACTTTGCAGTAAAAGAAAGAGCAAATCAAAAGTTTTAGGAATCCGAGAATAAGCTTCTTTTCATACATTCTGCATGATTTGGGATTTTATTTATAAAATTAATTCCTTCACTCAAACCAAGTGAAAACTGCTTTGTCCTTCATATTTATCGATCGACTTCAACAAAGAACTACATTGTATTATTCAGTAGAAGAAAGAGCAACACTGAAGGATCAGGAATCCGAGAATAAGCTTCTTTTCATAGTTCTGCATGATTTGGAATTTTGCTATAAATTTAATTCCTTCATTCAAACTATATTAAAACTGTTTTGTCTTTCATATTTACTATGTTTAGAAAGATTTAAACATAAAAAACAACATTGGACTTTGCAGTAAAAGAAAGAGCAAATCTAAAGTTTCAGGAATCCGAGAATAATAATAATAATAATTATTCTGCATGATTTTGGTTTTTAACTGCTTTTAACTTCATATTTATCAATGTCTAGATCGACTTCAACAAAGAACAACATTATATTTTTCAGAAGAAGAAAGATAAACACTGAAGGATCAGGAATCCGAGAATAAGCTTATTTTCATGAGTTCTGAATGATTTAGGATTTTATGTATAAAATGAATTCCTTCACTCAAACCAAGTTAAAACTGCGAAGTGCTTCATATTTATCAATGTCTAGATCGACTTCAACAAAGAACCACATTGTATTTTTCAGTAGAAGAAAGATAAACACTGAAGGATCAGGAATCCGAGAATAAGCTTATTTTCATACGTTCTGCATGATTTGGGATTTTATGTATAAAATGAATTCCTTCACTCAAACCAAGTTAAAACTGCTTTGTCCTTCATATTTATCAATGTCTTGACCGACTTAAACAAAGAACAACATTGTATTTTGCAGTAAAAGAAAGAGCAAATCTAAAGTTTCAGGAATCCGAGAATAAGCTTACTTTCATGAGTTCTGCACGATTTCGGATTTTATCTATAAAATGAATTCCTTCACTCAAACCAAGTTAAAACTGCTTTGCGCTTCATATTTATCAATGTCTAGATGGACTTCAACAAAGAACAACATTATATTTTTCAGTAGAAGAAAGATAAACACTGAAGGATCAGGAATCCGAGAATAAGCTTATTTTCATACGTTCTGCATGATTTGGGATTTTATGTATAAAATGAATTCCTTCACTCAAACCAAGTTAAAACTGCTTTGTCCTTCATATTTATCAATGTCTAAACCATTTAAACAAAGAACAACATTGTATTTTGCAGTAGAAGAAAGAGCAACACTGAAGGATCAGGACTACGAGAATAAGCTTCTTTTCATACGTCCTGCATGATTTTGGGATTTTGCTATAAAATGAATTCAGACATATTGATGGACATTCAGACCTTCTTGCAGCCGAAAACCTCCGCTCCCTCTTTTGATCATACATTGTCGGGCATTCGCACCTTTTCTTACCCGCCTTTTACAAACCATGGTCGGACTTTCACACCTTCTTGTAGCCGAACACATCCGCTCCCGCTATTGATTGTGTACAGTCGGGTATTTTAACCTTTTCTTACCCGCTTTTTACCAACTATGGTCGGACATTCACACCTTCTTATAGCGGAACACCTCCGCTCCCTCTTTTGATGGTGTATGTTCGGGCATTCGAACCTTTTCTTACCCGCTTTTTACAAACTGTGCTCGGACATTCAAACCTTCTTGTAGCCGAACACATCCACTCCTGCTTTTGATGATGTATGGTTGGGCATTCGAACCTACTCGTTGCCCGCTATTCATTAATTATGGGTGGACATTCACACCTTGTCGCAGCCAAACACCTCCGCTCCCTGTTTTGATCATGTTTGGTTGGACATTCGCACCTTTTCTCACCCGCTTTTTACTATGGTCGACCATTCCTCTCCACCATACTTGTAGGGTGGGATATTCACACCCACTTCCATCCGAAGACCTATGCCCCCACTTTTGTTGATATTAAGTCGGACATTCGCACCTTACCCGCTTTTGGCAAACTATGGCCTTCTTGCAGCCAAACACCTCTGATCTCGCTTTTGATGATGTAAGGTTGGGCATTCAGACCTTGCTTCACCTGCTTTTCACCAAATATAGTCGGACATTCACACCTTCTTGCAGCCGAACACTTCCGCTCCACCTTCCAGGCCTTCCCAGGCCAGCCGAGAGACAGAGTCTCTCCAACGTGTCCTGGGTCTTCCCCGGGGTCTCCTCCCAGTGGGACGTGCCCGGAACACCTCCCCAGGGAGGCGTCCAGGGGGCATCCTAACCAGATGCCCGAGCCACCTCATCTGACTCCTCTCAATGCGGAGGAGCAGCGGTTCTACTCCGAGCCCCTCTCGGATGACTGAGCTTCTCACCCTATCTCTAAGGGAGAGCCCAGACACCCTGCGGAGGAAACCAATTTCGGCCGCTTGTATTTGATCGTTCTTTCGGTCACTACCCACAACTCGTGTCCATAGGTGAGGATGGGAACGTAGATTGACCAGTAAATAGAGAGCTTCGCCTTCTGGCTCAGCTCCTTCTTCACAACGACAGGTCGGTGCGGCGTCTGCAGTGTTGCGGCCTCTGCCCGTCAATCTCCCACTCCATTCGTCCCTCACTCGTGAACAAGACCCCAAGATACTTGAACTCCTCCACTTGGGGAAGGATCTCATTCCCGACCTGGAGAGAGCATTCCACCCTTTTCCGGCTGAGAACCATAGTCTCGGATTTGGAGGTGCTGATTCTCATCCCAGCCGCTTCACACTCGGCTGCGAATCGCTCCAGTGAGAGCTGAAGGTCACGGCCTGATGACGCTAACAGAACCACATCATCCGCAAAAAGCAGAGACCTGATTCTGAGGTCGACAAATCGGACACCCTCAACGCCCTGGCTCCGCCTAGAAATTCTGTCCATAAACGTTAGGAACAGAATCGGTGAAAAAGGGCAACCCTGACGGAGTCCAACTCTCACCGGAAACGGACCAAACTCTGGCACCGGTCATACAGAGACCGAACGGCCCCTATCAAGGGGTCCGGCACTCCATATTCCTGGAGCACCCCCCACAGGACTCCACGAGGGACACGGTCGAACGCTTTCTCCAAGTCCACAAAACACATGTAGACTGGTTGGGCGAACTCCCATGCACCCTCCAGGATCCTGCCGAGGGTATAGAGCTGGTCCACTGTTCCACGGCCAGGACGAAAGCCACACTGCACCTCCTGAATCCGAGGCTCGATTATCCGACGGATCCTCCTCTCCAATACCCCTGAATAGACCTTACCAGGGAGGCTGAGGAGTGTGATACCCCTATAGTTGGAACACACCCTCCGGTCCCCCTTTTTTAAGAGGGGGACCACCACCCCAATCTGCCAGTCCAGAGGCACTGTCCCCGATGTCCACGTGATGCTGCAGAGGCGTGTCAGCCAAGACAGCCCTACAACATCCAGAGCCTTGAGAACCTCATCCACCCCCGGGGCCTTGCCACCGAGGAGCTTTTTGACCACCTCGGCAACCTCAGCCCCAGAAATGGGAGGCCCCGTCTCCGAGCTCTCCGACTTTGCCTCTTCCGAGCACGTGTTGGTAGGATTGAGGAGTTCCTCGAAGTACTCCCCCCACCAACCCACAACATCCCTAGTTGAGGTCAGCAAAGCCCGTCCCCACTCTACACAGTGTTGACTATGAGCCGCTTCCCCCCCTGAGACGCCGGATGGTGGACCAGAATCTCTTCGAGGCCGTCCAGAAATCGTTCTCCATGGTCTCATCGAACTCCTCCCAGGCCCGAGTTTTTGCCTCAGCAACCGCCGAAGCTGCAGCCCGTCTGGCCTGCCGGTACCTATCAGCTGCTTCCAGGGTCCCACTGGCCAAAATGGCCCGATAGGACTCCTTCTTCAGCTTGACGGCTTCCTTCACCACTGGTGTCCACCAGCAGGTTCGAGGGTTGCCGCCACGACAGGCACCGACCACCTTACGGCCACAACTCCGATCAGCTGCCTTGGCAATGGAGTCACGGAACATGGCCCATTCGGACTCAATGTCCCCCACCTCCCCCCGGGATATGGTTGAAGCTCTGCCGGAGGTGGGAGTTAAAGCTCCTTCTGACAGGGGATTCTGACAAACGCTCCCAGGAGACCCTCACAATACGTTTGGGCCTGCCAGGTCTGATCGGCATCCTCCCCCACCAGCGGAGCCAACTCACCACCAGGTGGTGATCAGTTGACAGCTCCGCCCCTCTCTTCACCCGAGTGTCCAGGACATACGGCCGCAAGTCCGATGATACAACCACAAAGTCGATCATCGAACTGCGGCCAAGGGTGTCCTGGTGCCAAGTGCACATATGGACACCCTTATGCCTGAACATGGTGTTCGTTATGGACAGTCCATGACTGGCACAGAAGTCCAACAACATAACACCACTCTGATTCAGATCTGGGGGGCCGTTCCTCCAAATCACACCCCTCCAGGTCTCACTGTCATTGCCCACGTGAGCATTGAAGTCCCCCAGCAGAACGAGGGTGTCTCTGGTAGGAGCATTCTCCAGTGCCTCCCCCAGAGACTCCAAAAAGGGTGGGTACTCTGAACTGCCGTTTGGCGCATAGGCACAAACAACAGTCAGGACCCGTCCCCCCACCCGAAGGCGGAGGGAGGCTACCCTCTCGTTCACTGGGGTAAACCCCAATGTACTGGCACACAGCCAGGGTGCAATAAGTATGCCCACACCTGCTCTGCGCCTCTCACCACAGGCAACTCCAGAGTGGAAGAGAGTCCAACCCCTCTCAAGAGGACTGGTTCCAGAGCCCAAGCCGTGCGTCGAGGTGAGTCCGACTATATCTAGCCTGAACCGCTAAGCCTCGTGAACCAGCTCCGGCTCCTTCCCCATCAGAGAGGTGACATTCCACGTCCCAAGAGCTAGCTTCAGTAGCCGAAGATCAGACCACCAAGGCCTCCGCCTTCGGCTGCTACCCAGCTCACATAGCACCCGACCCCCTTGGCCCCTCCCACGGGTGGTGAGCCCGTCGGAAGGGGGACACACGTCATGATTTCGGGCTATGCCCGACCCAGCCCCATGGGCAAAGGCCCGGCCACCAGGCGCCCGCTGCCGGGCCCCACCCCCGGTGTCCCATATCCGGGCAAGGGATCACGAGGTCCAAATTTCTTATTCATCATAAGGAGTCTTTTGAGCTGTTCTTTGTCTGGTCCTTCATCTAGGATTTGTTTGCCTTGGGTGACCCTATCAGGGGCTAGATGCCCCGGTTAACATAGCTCCCAGACTCATTGGGGCACGCAAACTCCCCCACCACGATAAGGTGAAAGCTCAGGGGGAGGTCCGACCATAGTTTGTAAAAAGCGGGATAGAAAAGGTTCGAATGCCCGAACATACACCATCAAAAGAGGGAACGGAGGTGTTCCGCTGTAAGACGGTGTGAATGTCCGACCATAGTTGGTAAAAAAAGGGTAAGAAAAGGTTAAAATAACCGACTGTACACAATCAATAGCGGGAGTGGAATTGTTCGGCTACAAGAAGGTGTGAAAGTCCGACCATGGTTTGTAAAAAGCGGGTAAGAAAAGGTTCGAATATCCAACCAAACAAAAAAACAAAAGCGGGAGCAGAGCTGTTCGACTGCATGTAGGTGTAAATGTCCAGCCATAATTACTCACAAACAGGTAAGAAAAAGTAGTTTTGCCAGACCATACATGATCAAAAGAGGGAGCGGAGGTGGTTCAGCTGCAAGGTGTGAATGTCTGAGTAAACTTTGTAAAAAGCGGGTAAGACAAGGTGCGAATGCCCGACAATGTATGATCAAAAGAGGGAGTGGAGGTGTTCTGCTGCAAGAAGGTCTGAATGTCCAAACATAATTAGTTAAAACCGGGGAAGAAAAGGCTCGAAAGCCCGACTATACACCATCAAAAGCGGGAGCAGAGGGGTTCAGCTGCAAGAAGGTCTGAATGTCCATCAATAATTGCTTTAAAACATGAAAGAAAATTTTCGAATATCAAACCGCACATGATCATAAGCGGGAGAGGAGGTGTTCAGCTGCAAGAAGGTGTCAATGTCCACCCATACATCATCAAAAGCAGGTGTGAATGTCAGATCATAATTTGCAAGAAGCTGATGAGAAAGGGTGAGAATGCCCGACTATACACCATCAAATGCGGGAGCGGAGTTGTTCGGCTGTGAGTAGGTGTGAATCTTCGACCATAATTGCTGAAAAATGTGTTAGAAAAGGTAAGAATGCTGGTCCATACATGATTAAAAGCGAGAGAGGTGGTGTTCGGCTGCAGGTAGGTGTGAAAGTCCAGCCATAATTACTCACAAACTGCTACGAAAAGGTAGTATTGCCAGACCATACATGATCAAAACAGGGAGCGGAGGTGGTTCAGCTGCAAGAAGGTGTGAATGTCCGACTAAAGCTTGTAAAAAAGCGGGTAAGACAAGGTATGAATGCCCGACAATGTATGATCAAAAGATGGAGCGGAGGTGTTCGGCTGCAAGAAGGTCTGAATGTCCAAACATAATTAGTAAAAACTGGGGAAGAAAGGGCTCGAAAGCCCGACTATACACCATCAAAAGCGGGAGCAGAGGGGTTCAGCTGCAAGAAGGTCTGAATGTCCATCAATAATTGCTTTAAAACATGAAAGAAAATTTTCGAATATCATACCGCACATGATCATAAGCGGGAGAGGAGGTGTTCAGCTGCAAGAAGGTGCGAATGCCCAACCATACATCATCAAAAGCAGGACTGGATGTGTTCGGCTACAAAAGAAGGTGTGAACGTCCAACCAAAGTTTTTAAAAGGCAGTTAAGAAAAGGTTTGAATATCCAACCAAACAAAATCAAAAGCGGGAGCAGAGCTGTTCGACTGCAAGTAGGTGTGAATGTCAGATCATAATTTGCAAAAAGCTGAAGAGAAAGGGTTAGAATGCCCGACTATACACCATCAAATGCGGGAGCGGAGCTGTGAGTAGGTGTGAATCTCTGATCATAATTGCTGAAAAATGTGTTAGAAAAGGTAAGAATGCCGGTCCATACATGATCAAAACAGGGAGCGGAGGTGGATCAGCTGCAAGAAGGTGTGAATGTCCGAATAAAGTTCAAATATATTAACAAAAGTGGGAGGAGAGGTCGTCGGATGAGACTGGTTGAGAATTTCCAACCATAATCTATAAAATGCGATGAAAAAAAAGGTGTGATAGAACACTAAAAGGTGGAGCGGAAGTGTTCGGTTGCAAGAAGGTGTGAATGTCTGACTATATTTGGTGAAAAGCAGGTGAAGCAAGGTCTGAATGCCCAACCTTACATCATCAAAAGCGAGATCAGAGGTGTTTGGCTGCAAGAAGGCCATAGTTTGCCAAAAGCGGGTAAGGTGCAAATTACCGACTAAATATCAACAAAAGTGGGGGCGGAAGTCTTCGGATGCAAGGGGTGTGAATATCTCACCATACAAGTATGGTGGAGAGGAAGCTGTGAATGGCCGACCATAGTTTGCAAAAAGCGGGTGAGAAAAGGTGCGAATGTCCAACCATACATGATCAAAACAGGGAGCGGAGGTGTTTGGCTGCGACAAGGTGTGAATGTCCACCCATAATTAATGAAAAGCGGGCAACAAGTAGGTTCGAATGCCCAACCATACATCATCAAAAGCAGGAGTGGATGTGTTCGGCTACAAGAAGGTTTGAAGGTCCAACCATAGTTTGTAAAATGCAGGTAAGAAAAGGTTCGAATGCCCGAACATACACCATCAAAAGAGGGAGCGGAGGTGTTCCGCTGCAAGTAGGTGTGAATGTCCAACCATTCTCACCCTTTCTCATCAGCCTTTTGCAAAATATGATCTGACATTCACACCTGCTTTTGATGATGTATGGTTAGGCATTCGCACCTTTTTTTTTACCCATTTTTCAGGAATTATGGGTGGACATTCACACCTTCTTGCAGCTGAACACCTCCTCTCCCGCTTATGATCATGTGCGGTTTGATATTCGAAAATTTTCTTTCATATTTTCTAGCAATTATTGATGGACATTCAGACCTCCTTGCAGCTGAACCCCTCTGCTCCCGCTTTTGATGGTGTATAGTCGGGCTTTCGAGCCTTTTCTTCCCCGGTTTTTACAAATTATGGTTTGACATTCAGACCTTCTTGCAGCCGAAAACCTCCGCTCCCTCTTTTGATCATACATTGTCGGGCATTCGCAACTTTTCTTACCTGCTTTTTACAAACTTTAGTCGAACATTCACACATTTTTGCAGCCGAACACCACCTCTCCCGCTTTTGATGATGTATGGTCCGACATTCTTACCTTTTCTAACACATTTTTCAGCAATTATGGTCGGAGATTCACACCTACTCACAGCCGAACACCTCCGCTCCCGCATTTGATGGTGTATAGTTGGGCATTCTCACCCTTTCTCATCTGCTTTTTGCAAATTATGATCTGACATTCACACCTGCTTTTGATGATGTATGGTTAGGCATTCGCACCTTTTTTTTACCCATTTTTCAGGAATTATGGGTGGACATTCACACCTTCTTGCAGCTGAACACCTCCTCTCCCGCTTATGATCATGTGCGGTTTGATATTCGAAAATTTTCTTTCATGTTTTCTAGCAATTATTGATGGACATTCAGACCTCCTTGCAGCTGAACCCCTCTGCTCCCGCTTTTGATGGTGTATAGTCGGGCTTTCGAGCCTTTTCTTCCCCGGTTTTTACAAATTATGGTTGGACATTCAGACCTTCTTGCAGCCGAAAACCTCCGCTCCCTCTTTTGATCATACATTGTCGGGCATTCGCACCTTTTCTTACCCGCCTTTTACAAACCATGGTCGGACTTTCACACCTTCTTGTAGCCGAACACATCCGCTCCCGCTATTGATTGTGTACAGTCGGGTATTTTAACCTTTTCTTACCCGCTTTTTACCAACTATGGTCGGACATTCACACCTTCTTATAGCGGAACACCTCCGCTCCCTCTTTTGATGGTGTATGTTCGGGCATTCGAACCTTTTCTTACCCGCTTTTTACAAACTGTGCTCGGACATTCAAACCTTCTTGTAGCCGAACACATCCACTCCTGCTTTTGATGATGTATGGTTGGGCATTCGAACCTACTCGTTGCCCGCTATTCATTAATTATGGGTGGACATTCACACCTTGTCGCAGCCAAACACCTCCGCTCCCTGTTTTGATCATGTTTGGTTGGACATTCGCACCTTTTCTCACCCGCTTTTTACTATGGTCGACCATTCCTCTCCACCATACTTGTAGGGTGGGATATTCACACCCACTTCCATCCGAAGACCTATGCCCCCACTTTTGTTGATATTAAGTCGGACATTCGCACCTTACCCGCTTTTGGCAAACTATGGCCTTCTTGCAGCCAAACACCTCTGATCTCGCTTTTGATGATGTAAGGTTGGGCATTCAGACCTTGCTTCACCTGCTTTTCACCAAATATAGTCGGACATTCACACCTTCTTGCAGCCGAACACTTCCGCTCCACCTTCCAGGCCTTCCCAGGCCAGCCGAGAGACAGAGTCTCTCCAACGTGTCCTGGGTCTTCCCCGGGGTCTCCTCCCAGTGGGACGTGCCCGGAACACCTCCCCAGGGAGGCGTCCAGGGGGCATCCTAACCAGATGCCCGAGCCACCTCATCTGACTCCTCTCAATGCGGAGGAGCAGCGGTTCTACTCCGAGCCCCTCTCGGAAGACTGAGCTTCTCACCCTATCTCTAAGGGAGAGCCCAGACACCCTGCGGAGGAAACCAATTTCGGCCGCTTGTATTTGCTCGTTCTTTCGGTCACTACCCACAACTCGTGTCCATAGGTGAGGATGGGAACGTAGATTGACCAGTAAATAGAGAGCTTCGCCTTCTGGCTCAGCTCCTTCTTCACAACGACGGGTCGGTGCGGCGTCTGCAGTGTTGCGGGCTCTGCCCGTCAATCTCCCGCTCCATTCGTCCCTCACTCGTGAACAAGACCCCGAGATACTTGAACTCCTCCACTTGGGGAAGGATCTCATTCCCGACCCGGAGAGAGCATTCCACCCTTTTCCGGCTGAGAACCATAGTCTCGGATTTGGAGGTGCTGATTCTCATCCCAGCCGCTTCACACTCGGCTGCGAATCGCTCCAGTGAGAGCTGAAGGTCACGGCCTGATGACGCTAACAGAACCACATCATCCGCAAAAAGCAGAGACCTGATTCTGAGGTCGACAAATCGGACACCCTCAACGCCCTGGCTCCGCCTAGAAATTCTGTCCATAAACGTTAGGAACAGAATCGGTGAAAAAGGGCAGCCCTGACGGAGTCCAACTCTCACCGGAAACGGACCAAACTCTGGCACCGGTCATACAGAGACCGAACGGCCCCTATCAAGGGGTCCGGCACTCCATACTCCTGGAGCACCCCCCACAGGACTCCACGAGGGACACGGTCGAACGCTTTCTCCAAGTCCACAAAACACATGTAGACTGGTTGGGCGAACTCCCATGCACCCTCCAGGATCCTGCCGAGGGTATAGAGCTGGTCCACTGTTCCACGGCCAGGACGAAAGCCACACTGCACCTCCTGAATCCGAGGCTCGATTATCCGACGGATCCTCCTCTCCAATACCCCTGAATAGACCTTACCAGGGAGGCTGAGGAGTGTGATACCCCTATAGTTGGAACACACCCTCCGGTCCCCCTTTTTTAAGAGGGGGACCACCACCCCAATCTGCCAGTTCAGAGGCACTGTCCCCGATGTCCACGTGATGCTGCAGAGGCGTGTCAGCCAAGACAGCCCTACAACATCCAGAGCCTTGAGAAACTCAGGACGGACCTCATCCACCCCCGGGGCCTTGCCAGCGAGGAGCTTTTTGACCACCTTGGCAACCTCAGCCCCAGAAATGGGAGGCCCCGTCTCCGAGCTCTCCGACTTTGCCTCTTCCGAGCACGTGTTGGTAGGATTGAGGAGTTCCTCGATGTACTCCCCCCACCGACTCACAACATCCCTAGTTGAGGTCAGCAAAGCCCGTCCCCACTCTACACAGTGTTGACTGTGTGCCGCTTCCCCCCCTGAGATGCCGGATGGTGGACCAGAATCTCTTCGAGGCCGTCCAGAAATCGTTCTCCATGGTCTCATCGAACTCCTCCCAGGCCCGAGTTTTTGCCTCAGCAACTGCCGAAGCCGCAGCCCGTCTGGCCTGCCGGTACCTATAGGCTGCTTCCAGGGTCCCACTGCTCAAAATGGCCCGATAGGACTCCTTCTTCAGCTTGACGGCTTCCCTCACCACTGGTGTCCACCAGCATGTTCGAGGGTTGCCGCCACGACAGGCACCGACCACCTTACGGCCACAACTCCGATCAGCTGCCTTGGCAATGGAGTCACGGAACATGGCCCATTCGGACTCAATGTCCCCCACCTCCCCCGGGATATGGTTGAAGATCTGCCGGAGGTGGGAGTTAAAGCTCCTTCTGACGGGGGATTCTGACAAACGTTTGGGCCTGCCAGGTCTGATCGGCATCCTCCCCCACCAGCGGAGCCAACTCACCACCAGGTGGTGATCAGTTGACAGCTCCACCCCTCTCTTCACCCGAGTGTCCAGGACATACGGCCGCAAGTCCGATGATATAACCACAAAGTCGATCATCGAACTGCGGCCAAGGGTGTCCTGGTGCCAAGTGCACA
This sequence comes from Leuresthes tenuis, assembly GCF_036924035.1. Lineage (NCBI taxonomy): Eukaryota > Metazoa > Chordata > Actinopteri > Atheriniformes > Atherinopsidae > Leuresthes > Leuresthes tenuis. The sequence goes on from NW_027325358.1 coordinate 28,484,901, forward strand.
TATGGACACCCTTATGCCTGAACATGGTGTTCGTTATGGACAGTCCATGACTGGCACAGAAGTCCAACAACATAACACCACTCTGATTCAGATAGGGGGGGCCTTTCCTCCCAATCACACCCCTCCAAGTCTCACTGTCATTGCCCATGTGAGCATTGAAGTCCCCCAGAAGAACGATGGAGTCTCCGGTAGGAGCATTCTCCAGTGCCTCCCCCAGAGACTCCAAAAAGGGTGGGTACTCTGAACTGCCGTTTGGCGCATAGGCACAAACAACAGTCAGGACCCGTCCCCCCACCCGAAGGCGGTTGGAGGCTACCCTCTCGTTCACTGGGGTAAACCCCAATGTACTGGCACACAGCCATGGGGCAATAAGTATGTCCACACCTGATCTGCGCCTCTCACCACTGGCAACTCCAGAGTGGAAGAGAGTCCAACCCCTCTCAAGAGGACTGGTTCCAGAGCCCAAGCCGTGCGTCGAGGTGAGTCCGACTATATCTGGCCGGAACCGCACAGCCTCGCGCACCAGCTTGGGCTCCTTCCCCATCAGAGAGGTGACATTCCACGTCCCAAGAGCTAGCTTCAGTAGCCGAAGATCAGACCACCAAGGCCTCCGCCTTCGGCTGCTACCCAGCTCACATAGCACCCGACCCCCTTGGCCACTCCCACGGGTGGTGAGCCTGTCGGAAGGGGGGCACACGTCATGATTTCGGGCTATGCCCGACCGAGCCCCATGGGCAAAGGCCCGGCCACCAGGCGCCCGCTGCCGGGCCCCACCCCCAGGCCTGGCTCCGGGGGGAGGCCCCGGTGTCCCATATCCGGGCAAGGGATCACGAGGTCCAATTTTCTTATTCATCATAAGGAGTCTTTTGAGCTGTTCTTTGTCTGGTCCTTCATCTAGGATCTGTTTGCCTTGGGTGACCCTTATCAGGGGCTAGAAGCCCCGGGCAACATAGCTCCCAGACTCATTGGGGCACGCAAACTCCCCCACCACGATAAGGTGAAAGCTCAGGGGGGAGGTCCGACCATAGTTTGTAAAAAGCGGGATAGAAAAGGTTCGAATGCCCGAACATACACCATCAAAAGAGGCAACGGAGGTGTTCCGCTGTAAGAAGGTGTGAAAGTCCGACCATGGTTTGTAAAAAGCGGGTAAGAAAAGGTTCGAATATCCAACCAAACATAATCAAAAGCGGGAGCAGAGCTGTTCGACTGCATGTAGGTGTGAATGTCCAGCCATAATTACTCACAAACGGGTAAGAAAAAGTAGTTTTGCCAGACCATACGTGATCAAAACAGGGAGCGGAGGTGGTTCAACTGCAAGGTGTGAATGTCTGAGTAAACTTTGTAAAAAGCGGGTAAGACAAGGTGCGAATGCCCGACAATGTATGATCAAAAGAGGGAGTGGAGGTGTTCTGCTGCAAGAAGGTCTGAATGTCCAAACATAATTAGTTAAAACCGGGGAAGAAAAGGCGCGAAAGCCCGACTATACACCATCAAAAGTGGGAGCGGAGGTGTTCGGCTGCAAGAAGGTCTGAATGTCCATCAGTAATTGCTAGAAAACATGAAAGAAAATTTTCGAATATCAGACCGCACATGATCATAAGCGGGAGTGGATGTGTTTGGCTACAAGAAGGTTTGAATGTCCGACCATAGTTTGTAAAAAGCAGTTAAGAAAAGGTTCGAATATCCAAACAAACATAATCAAAAGCGGGAGCAGAGCTGTTCGACTGCAAGTAGGTTACTCACAAATTACTCACAAACGGGTAAGAAAAGGTGGTATTGCCATACCATACATGATCAAAACAGGGAGCGGAGGTGGTTCAGTTGCAAGGAATGAATGTCTAACTAAAGTTTGTAAAAAGCGGGTAAGACAAGGTGCGAATGGCCGACAATTTATGATCAAAAGCGGTAGTGGAGGTGTTCAGCTGCAAGAAGGTCTGAATGTCCATCAATAATTGCTAGAAAACATGAAAGAAAATTTTAGGAAAATCAAACCGCACATCATCATAAGTGGGAGAGGAGGTTTTCAGCTGCAAGAAGGTGTGAATGTCCACCCATAATTCCTGAAAAGCTGGTGAGAAAAGGTGCAAATGTCCAACCATACATGATCAAAACAGGGACCGGAGGTGTTTGGCTGCGACAAGGTGTGAATGTCCACCCATAATTAATGAAAAGCGGGCAACAAGTAGGTTCGAATGCCCAACCATACATCAACAAAAGCAGGAGTGGATGTGTTTGGCTACAAGAAGGTTTGAATGTCCGAGCATAGTTTGTAAAAAGCGGGTAAGAAAAGGTGCGAATGCCCTACGAAGTCTGATCAAAAGAGGGAGTGGAGGTTTTCGGCTACAAGAAGGTTTGAATGTCCGACCATAGTTTGTAAAAAGCGGGTAAGAAACGGTGCGAATGCTCGAACATACACTATCAAAAGAGGGAGCGGAGGTGTTACGCTGAAAGACGGTGTGAATGTCCGACCATAGTTGGTAAAAAGCGCGTAAGAAAAGGTTCGAATGCCCGAATATATACCATCAAAAGCGGAAGCGGAGGTGTTTGGCTGCAAGAAGGTGTGAACGTCTGACCAAAGTTTGTAAAAAGCAGTTAAGAAAAGGTTCGAATATCCAACCAAACATAATCAAAAGTGGGAGCAGAGCTGTTCGACTGCAAGTAGGTGTGAATGTCCACCCATAATTCCTGAAAAATGGGTAAGAAAAGGTGCGAATGCCCAACCATACATCATCAAAAGAAGAAGTGGATGTGTTCTGCTACAAGAAGGTTTGAATGTCCGACCATAGTTTGTAAAAAGTGGTTAAGAAAAAGTTCTAATGCCATAACATACACCATCAAAATTGGGAGCGGAGGTGTTCCGCTGTAAGATGCTGCGAATGTCCGACCATAGTTGGTAAAAAGCGGGTAAGAAAAGGTTAAAAAACCCGACTGTACACAATCAATAGCGGGAGCGGAGTTGTTCGGCTACAAGAAGGTGTGAAAGTCCGACCATGGTTTGTAAAACGCGGGTAAGACAAGGTGCGAATGCCCGACAATGTATGATCAAAAGAGGGAGCGGAGTTGTTCGGCTGCAAGGTCTGAATTTCCAACCATAATTTGTAAACACCGTTGAAGAAAAGCCTCGAAAGCCCGACTATACACCATCAAAAGCGGGAGCGGAGGTGTTCAGCTGCAAGAAGGTCGGAATGTCCACCAATAATTACTGAAAAATGGGTAAGAAAAGGTGTGAATGCCCAACTATACATCATCAAAAGCAGAAGTGGATGTGTTCGGCCACAAGAAGGTTTGAATGTCCGACCATAGTTTGTAAAAGGCGGGTAAGAAAAGGTTTGAATGCCCGAACATACACAATCAAAAGAGGGAGCGGAGGTGTTTCGCTGCAAGAAGGTCTCAATGTCCATCAATAATTGCTAGAAAACATGAAAGAAAATTTTCGAATATCAAACCGCACATGATCATATGCGGGAGAGGAGGTGTTCAGCTGCAAGATTGTGTGAATGTCCACCCATAATTCCTGAAAAATGGGTAAAAAAAGGTGCGAATGCCCAACCATACAACATCAAAAGCAGGTGTGAATGTCAGATCATAATTTGCAAAAACGTGATGAGAAATAGTGAGAATGCCCGACTATACACCATCAAATGCGGGAGCGGAGGTGTTCGGCTGTGAGTAGGTGTGAATGTCCGACCATACTTGCTGAAAAAGCAGTTTTCACTTGGTTTGAGTGAAGGAATTCATTTTATATCAAAATCCGAAATTGTGTAGAACTGGTGAAAATAAGCTTAATCTCGGATTACTAAAGGTTTAGTGTTGTTTTTTGGTATACTGCAAAGTAATACTTTCTTTTTTGTTGAAACCTATTCAGACATGGATAAATATTAAGGACAAAGCAGTTTTAACTTGGTTTGAGTGAAGGAATTCATTTTATATCAAAATCCGGAATTGTGTAGAACTCGTGAAAAGAAGCTTATTCTCGGATTCCTGAAAATAATTAGTGTTGTTCTTTCTTATCCTGCAAAGTACTACGTTCTTTTTTGTTTAAAGCTATTTAGACATGGGTAAATATGAAGGACAAAGCAGTTTTAACTTGGTTTGAGTGAAGGAATTAATTTTATATCAAAATCCGAAATTGTGTACAACTGGTGACAAGAAGCTTATTCTCGGATTCCTAAAGGTTTAGTTTTGTTCTTTGGTATACTGCAAAGTAATACTTTCTTTTTTGTTGAAACCTATTCAGACATGGATAAATATGAAGGACAAAGCAGTTTTAACTTGGTTTGAGTTAAGGAATTCATTTTATATCAAAATCCGAAATTGTGTAGGTGACAAGAAGCTTATTCTCGGATTCCTAAAGGTTTAGTTTTGTTATTTGGTATACTGCAAAGTAATACTTTCTTTTTTGTTGAAACCTATTTAGACATGGATAAATATGAAGGACAAAGCAGTTTTAACTTGGTTTGAGTGAAGGAATTCATTTTATATCAAAATCCGAAATTGTGTAGAACTGGTGACAAGAAGCTTATTCTCGGATTCCTAAAGGTTTAGTTTTGTTTTTTGGTATACTGCAAAGTAATACTTTCTTTTTTGTTGAAACCTATTCAGACATGGACAAATATGAAGGACAAAGCAGTTTTAACTTGGTTTGAGAGAAGGAATTCATTTTATATCAAAATCCGAAATTGTGTAGAACTGGTGACAAGAAGCTTATTCTCGGATTCCTAAAGGTTAAGTTTTGTTCTTTGGTATACTGCAAAGTAATACTTTCTTTTTTGTTGAAACCTATTCAGACATGGATAAATATGAAGGACAAAGCAGTTTTAACTTGGTTTGAGAGAAGGAATTCATTTTATATCAAAATCCGAAATTGTGTAGAACTGGTGACAAGAAGCTTATTCTCGGATTCCTAAAGGTTTAGTTTTGTTCTTTGGTATACTGCAAAGTAATACTTTCTTTTTTGTTGAAACCTATTTAGACATGGATAAATATGAAGGACAAAGCAGTTTTAACTTGGTTTGAGTGAAGGAATTCATTTTATATCAAAATCCGAAATTGTGTAGAACTGGTGACAAGAAGCTTATTCTCGGATTCCTAAAGGTTTAGTTTTGTTCTTTGGTATACTGCAAAGTAATACTTTCTTTTTTGTTGAAACCTATTCAGACATGGATAAATATGAAGGACAAAGCAGTTTTAACTTGGTTTGAGAGAAGGAATTCATTTTTTATCAAAATCCGAAATTGTGTAGAACTGGTGACAAGAAGCTTATTCTCGGATTCCTAAAGGTTTAGTTTTGTTCTTTGGTATACTGCAAAGTAATACTTTCTTTTTTGTTGAAACCTATTTAGACATGGATAAATATGAAGGACAAAGCAGTTTTAACTTGGTTTGAGTGAAGGAATTCATTTTATATCAAAATCCGAAATTGTGTAGAACTGGTGACAAGAAGCTCATTCTCGGATTCCTGAAAAAAATTAGTGTTGTTCTTTCCTATCCTGCAAAGTACAACGTTCTTTTTTGTTTAAAGCTATTATGACATGGATGAATATGAAGGACACAGCAGTTTTAACCTGGTTTGAGTGAAGGAATTCATTTTATATCAAAATCCGAAATTGTGTAGAACTCGTGAAAATAAGATTATTCTCGGATTCCTAAAGGTTTAGTGTTGTTCTTTCCTATCCTGCAAAGTACAACGTTCTTTTTTTGTTTAAAGCTATTATGACATGGATAAATATGAAGGACAAAGCAGTTTTAACTTGGTTTGAGTGAAGGAATTCATTTTATATCAAAATATATAAATATCAAAATAAATATCAAAAGTTGTGCATTATGGCACTAGAGTTGTAGTCTGAATACCTTTTATGCCAAACAGATTTGCCTTGCCAAGGGAAGTTTTATAAATGTTTATTGTTTATGTTTAAAATATATAAACTAGCAGAATAATTTATTCGTCCGCCTGGTCCCTCCCACCCCGGAGAGGGCAGCCAGAGACTGGCTGCAATAGGCATCCCCGCAACCTGGGACCCAACACAGGGAAGGAGGGCCTTATGTCCACAAGGCTCAGGGCCTGCAGTCACCATATTCCGGGAGCTACTGTACCCACAGAAGGAACTGCTTTGTCCTTCATATTTATCCATGTCTAAATAGCTTTAAACAAAAAAAGAACGTTGTACTTTGCAGGATAGGAAAGAACAACTCTAAACCTTTTCAGGAATCCGAGAATAAGCGTCGATTGACGAGTTCTACACAATTTCGGATTTTGATATAAAATGAATTCCTTCACTCAAACCAAGTTAAAGCTGCTTTGTCCTTGATATTTATCCATGTCTGAATCGGTTTCAACAAAATAGAAAGTATTACTTTGCAGTATACTGAAGAAAAACACTAAACCTTTAGGAATCCGAGAATAAACTTATTTCTACGAGTTCTACACAATTTCGGATTTTGATATAAAATGATTTCCTTCACTAGAACCAAGTGAAAACTGCTTTGTCATATTTTTCAGCAAGTATGGTCGGACATTCACACCTACTCACAGCCGAACACCTCCGCTCCCGCATTTGATGGTGTATAGTCGGGCATTCTCACCATTTCTCATCAGGTTTTTGCAAATTATGATCTGACATTCACACCTGCTTTTGATGATGTATGGTTGGGCATTCGGACCTTTTTTTTACCCATTTTTCAGGAAATATGGGTGGACATTCACACCTTCTTGCAGCTGAACACCTCCTCTCCCGCATATGATCATGTGCGGTTTGATATTCGAAAATTTTCTTTCATGTTTTTTAGCAATTATTGATGGACATTGAGACCTTCTTGCAGCTGAACACCTCTGCTACCACTTTTGATGGTGTATAGTCGGGCTTTCGAGCCTTATCTTCCCCGGTTTTTACAAATTATGGTTGGACATTCAGACCTTCTGGCAGCCGAAAACCTCCACTCCCTCTTTTGATCATACATTGTCGGGCATTCGCACCTTTTCTTAACCGCTTTTTACAAAACATGGTCGGACTTTCACACCTTCTTGTAGCCGAACACATCCCTTCCCGCTATTGATTGTGTACAGTCGGCCATTTTAACCTTTTCTTACCCACTTTTTACCAACTACGGTCGGACATTCACACCTTCTTATGGCGGAACACCTCCGCTCCCTCTTTTGATGGTGTATGTTCGGGCATTCGAACCTTTTCTTACCCGCTTTTTACAAACTATGGTCGGACATTCAAACCTTCTTGTAGCCAAACACATCCAGTCCTGCTTTTGATGATGTATGGTTGGGCATTCGCACCTTTTTTTTTACCCATTTTTGAGGAATTATGGGTGGACATTCACACCTTCTTGCAGCTGAACACCTCCGCTCCAACTTATGATCATGTGCGGTTTGATATTCGAAAATTTTCTTTCATGTTTTCTAGCAATTATTGATGGACATTCAGACCGTCTTGCAGCTGAACCCCTCTGCTCCCGCTTTTGATGGTGTATAGTCGGGCTTTCGAGCCTTTTCTACCCCGGTTTTTACAAATTATGGTTGGACATTCAGACCTTCTTTTAGCCGAAAACCTCCGCTCCCTCTTTTGATCATACATTGTTGGGCATTCGCACCTTTTCTTACCCGCTATTTACAAAACATGGTCGGACTTTCACACCTTCTTGTAGCCGAACACATTCGCTCCCGCCATTGATTGTGTACAGTCGGGTATTTTAACCTTTTCTTACCCACTTTTTACCAACTACGGTCGGACATTCACACCTTCTTATGGCGGAACACCTCCGCTCCCTCTTTTGATGGTGTATGTTCGGGCATTCAAACATTTTCTTATCCGCTTTTTACAAACTATGGTCGGACATTCAAACCTTCTTGTAGCCGAACACATCCAGTCCTGCTGTTGATGATGTATGGTTGGGCATTCGCACCTTTTTTTTACCCATTTTTGAGGAATTATGGGTGGACATTCACACCTTCTTGCAACTGAACACCTCCTCTCCCACTTATGATCATGTGCGGTTGGATATTCGAAAATTTTTTTTCATGTTTTCTAGCAATTATTGATGGACATTCAGACCTTCTTGCAGCTGAACTCCTCCGCTCCCGCTTTTGATGGTGTATAGTCGGGCTTCCGAGCCTTTTCTTCCCCGGTTTTTACAAATTTTGGTTGGACATTTAGACCTTCTTGCAGCCGAAAACCTCCGTTCCCTCTTTTGATCATACATTGTCCGGCATTCACACCTTTTCTTACCCACTTTTTACAAACCATGGTCGAACTTTCACACCTTTTAGTAGCCAAACAACTCCGCTCCTGCTATTGATTGTGTACAGTCGGGTATTTTAACCTTTTCTTACCCGCTTTTTACCAATTATGGTTTGACATTCACACCTTCTTACAGCGGAACACCTCCGCTCCCTGTTTTGATCTTTTATGGTCTGGCAATACTACTTTTTCTTACCCGTTTTTGAGTAATTATGGCTGGACATTCACAGCTTCTTGCAGCCGAACACCTCTTCTCCCGCTTTTGATGATGAATGGTACGGCATTCTTACCTTTTCTAACACATTTTTCAGCAATTATTGTCGGTCATTCACACCTTTCTCATCAGCTTTTTGCAAATTATGATCTGACATTCACACCTACTTGCAGCCGAACACCTCGGCTTCCGCTTTTGATGGTGTATATTTTGGCATTCGAACCTTTTCTTACCCGCTTTTTACAAACAATGGTCGGACTTTCACACCTTCTTTTAGCCGAACAACTCCACTCCCGCTATTGATTGTGTAGAGTCGGGTATTTTAACCTTTTCTTACCCGCTTTTTACCAACTATGGTCGTACATTCACACCTTCTTACAGCGGATAACCTCCGCTCCCTCTTTTGATGGTGTATGTTCTGGCATTCGAACCTTTTCTTACCCACTTTTTACAAACTATGCTCGGACATTCACACCTTCTTGCAGCGAAATACCTCCGCTCCTTCTTTTGATTGTGTATGTTCGGGCAATCGAACCTTTTCTTACCCGCCTTTTACAAACTGTGGTCGGACATTCAAACCTTATTGTGGCAGAACACATCCACTTCTGCTTTTGATGATGTATAGTTGGGCATTCACACCTTTTCTTACCCATTTTTCAGTAATTATTGGTGGACATTCAGACCTTCTTGCAGCTGAACTCCTCCGCTCCCGCTATTGATGGTGTATAGTCGGGCTTTCGAGGCTTTTCTTCAACGGTGTTTACAAATTATGGTTGGAAATTCAGACCTTGCAGCCGAACAACTCCGCTCCCTCTTTTGATCATACATTGTCGGGCATTCGCACCTTGTCTTACCCACGTTTTACAAACCATGGTCGTACTTTCACACCTTCTTGTAGCCGAACAACTCCGCTCCCGCTATTGATTGTGTACAGTCGGGTTTTTTAACCTTTTCTTACCCGCTTTTTACCAACTATGGTCGGACATTCGCAGCATCTTACAGCGGAACACCTCTTTTGATGGTGTATGTTCGGGCATTCAAACTTTTTCTTACCCACTTTTTACAAACTATGGTCGGGCATTCAAACCTTCTTGTAGCAGAACACATCCACTTCTTCTTTTGATGATGTATGGTTGGGCATTCAAACTTTTTCTTAACCACTTTTTTACAAACTATGGTCGGACATTCAAACCTTCTTGTAGCAGAACACATCCACTTCTTCTTTTGATGATGTATGGTTGGGCATTCGCACCTTTTCTTACCCGCTTTTTTCAAACTATGGTCGGACATTCAAACCTTCTTGTAGCCGAAAATCTCCGCTCCCTCTTTTGATCATACATTGTCGGGCATTCGCACCTTTTCTTACCCGCTTTTTACAAACCATGGTTGGACTTTCACACCTTTTAGTAGCCAAACAACTCCGCTCCCGCTATTGATTGTGTACAGTCCGGTATTTTAACCTTTCCTTACCCGCTTTTTACCAATTATGGTCGGACATTCACACCTTCTTACAGCGGAACACCTCCGCTCCCTGTTTTGATCATTTATGGTCTTGCAATACTACCTTTTCTTACCCGTTTTTGAGTAATTATGGCTGGACATTCACAGCTTCTTGCAGCCGAACACCTCTTCTCCCGCTTTTGATGATGAATGGTCCGGCATTCTTACCTTTTCTAACACATTTTTCAGCAATTATTGTCGGTCATTCACACCTTTCTCATCAGCTTTTTGCAAATTATGATCTGACATTCACACCTACTTGCAGCCGAACACCTCGGCTTACGCTTTTGATGGTGTATATTTTTGCATTCGAACCTTTTCTTACCCGCTTTTTACAAACCATGGTCGGACATTCACAGCTTCCTCTCTTTTGTTGATATTTAGTCGGTCATTCGCACCTTACCCGCTTTTGGCAAACTATGGCCTTCTTGCAGCCAAAAACCTCTGATCTCGCTTTTGATGATGTAAGGTTGGGCATTCAGACCTTGCTTCACCTGCTTTTCACCAAATATAGTCGGACATTCACACCTTCTTGCAGCCGCTCCACCTTTTAGTTTTCTATGGGGCATTCACACCTTTTTTTTCACCGCATTTTATAAAAACACCACAGGAACACCGTATTGAGGCTTTGTTCTGACCGCTCATTCGGTGTCGCGTTTCTTTCAAGCAATTTTCCTGGTTAGCCCGCACTCGGCTTGCTCCCAGAGCCGTGTTAAAGTCTACTTCGCATTCACTCTCTTTTCTCAGCAGACTAAAAGAAAGTTTCATCTTGGGCTCCCTGAAACTTCCATCCTGCACCGCTGTTTGCTTTTTCACAAGAGCAGAGGAGAGCGCACCGTTCCCAGCGGCACTGCAGTACCGGGTCGATGCTTGGAGTGAACGGAGCAAGCTCCTTTTTCAACTCCTATTGATAAAAATCCATTTAATATGTAGTCCTCGCATAGAGGACACATCAGACATTAAACTGATAAGAACAGATACTACACTTGATCTTAGCCAAAAGACCGAGAAGCGATAACTGTCCACTGGTTCACGTCCGAGGGCCCTTCCTGGCACAATGCGCACTTGTAGCGGTGTTCTTTTTATGGCCATAGTGTCACTTTGCACCTCCGCCCACCCGCTGCACTGAGCACTCTTCAGCCCTTTTAAATGGAATAACTTTACACTACCGCACGCTCCAGCAAGCACCATTCAAGCAACAACTTTGCACTCCAGCTTCGAACATCGGCACAGTCGCAACAAGTAAGGCGACTCTACTCAGAGAAGTCACTCTGCACAGTAACAAGATTTCTTTTGCACAGACAGAAAGGGCTTCATCCGCAAAGGTAAAGCCTGCCAAAAATAGAAACAACTCATTAGTGCTGCTCAACGTTGTACTTTGCAGTAAAAGAAAGAGCAAATCTAAAGATTCAGGAATCCGAGAATAAGCTTACTTCCATGAGTTCTTCACGATTTCGGATTTTGCTATAAAATGAATTCCTTCACTCAAACTAAATTAAAACTGCTAAACCGCTAATCTGTTACATGCAAGGCAGATGTCAAATTCACCGAAATAGGATCTAAGGGTATTTGGCCAATCGAGCTGTAGCAGCTTCGGTAAAAGAGTATAAGTTGAAGAGTTTGTGAATAAAGGTGTGCGCACACATAGTGAGTTGTAGGAAAATAGGCAGGGAGCAATGCCGGCTGGGGTATAGGTTCTTGTATGTTGTCTGACTGTTTGATTTGAATGTGTTGTGTAAGTGTCCTGTTGAATGTTACATGTTTGGGCTTTGACACGCTTCACTGTGGTTGTTAACTGTGTGGTGTGTCCTGAAATGTTATATGTTTGGGCTGTGTGACATGCTTAATGCTTTTCAGTAGCAACCCACTTATTCATATATAGCAGTGCAGAGTGTAGAGAAAAGAGAGAAAAGAAAGCCGTTTTGGTGTCACGGGTGTTGTGACTTACACACACACATTTCTGAATTGAGAAAGGAAATTATTTTAGAGGAAGCACTAGTAGAGTTTAGATCCCACATTTGTTGATAGGCATTCATTTAATTTTTCTTTTAATCAGTTTTAAAGTGAATACTAACTGAGAAATGAAAAAGGTGAAGAGTTTAGAAGCTTGGTTCAAGAGCAAAACTTGGTTTATGATCAGCTGAGTCTCTAAACAGAACAGCAAAGGGCTTCATCGAACATTTAAAAAAGATTCAGATTGTTAGAATATCCAGAATTTATAAGAATGGTGGTGATTACTCTTATTTTCTAGAATGGAAATAACTGCACCATGTCTGTTTTATGAATTTAAGGGGCTAAAAAGTTTTGTTCTCGTTTTTCTATGATTAACCGAATGTATGTGAGAGTCCAAACAGACAGAAGGGTTACGGCCGAGCGCTGGACCTTCCAAAAAAGATGAGACAGGCTGGACCTGTGCCATACTAGTTAAGACCTGCCTGTGGATAACAGGTTCTTTAAACTCTCACACACACAAACTCACACACGTTCGCACACATACACCAGTTGATAGAGTAGTCAGAAAGTGCCGAGAATTTATTTATGAGTGTGATCGTGTGAGTGAGAGACGTCTCTGAGTTCTGAAGGAAAAATAATACATCATCAGCATAAAGACTTATTTTATGCTCAATATTTTGGGGTTGGATGCCTTTAATATTTCTATCTTGTCTGATAGCAGCTGCTAAAGGTTTGATGAAAATAGCAAAAAGTGAGGGAGAAAGTGAGCAACCCTGTCTTGTACCTCTCTGCAGACTGAAGCTTGGAGAAGTTTGATCATTTGTCCTGACACTTGCATTTGGGGAGCTATATAATATCCTTATCCAGTTGATGAAGTGTGACCCAAACCCGAATTTGTTTTATGCTGCGAATAAAAATTTCCAGTTCACTCCATTAAATGCTTTTTCTGCATCTAGAGAGTCGATTGTGGTTTCCAAGTTGCTGATGGTAGAATAGTCTATGAGATTAATGATCCGGTTTGTGAACGAACTGTTGTGCCTACTGCTCTTCAGCCTGTCAAATGAAACGTAGAATTTAAAACGTGACAAATGAACGAAGACCCAAGGAGTTGAGTCGTAAACTAATCAATACTGTTTCCTGTGCGAGGACCCGTCAGTCGAGGAGTTGAGTCATGAACGAATCAATACTGTTTCCTGTCCTGCTGACTGAGCTTATGAAGCTGCCGCCTGCCATGTGGTGAGGAAGGGTACTGCATGAAAATGAACGAATCACTCACTGAGACAACTCGTTACTCCCGAGTCATATAAAAAATTTGTTCATATCGAACGAATCGCTCACGAACGACACATCACTATCTATTTGACGAGTTATTCATGAATTCGGATTTTGCAATAAAATTAATTCCTTCTCTCAAACCAAGTTCAAACTGCTTTGTCCTTCATATTGCATACTGCATGTCCGACCATGGTTTGTAAAACGCGGGTAAGACAAGGTGCGAATGCCCGACAATGTATGATCAAAAGAGGGAGCGGAGGTGTTCGGCTGCAAGGTCTGAATTTCCAACCATAATTTGTAAACACCGTTGAAGAAAAGCCTCGAAAGCCCGACTATACACCATCAAAAGCTGGAGCAGAGGTGTTCAGCTGCAAGAAGGTCTGAATGTCCACCAATAATTACTGAAAAATGGGTAAGAAAAGGTGTGAATGCCCAACTATACATCGTAAAAAGCAGAAGTGGATGTGTTCGGCCACAAGAAGGTTTGAATGTCCGACCATAGTTTGTAAAAGGCGGGTAAGAAAAGGTTCGAATGCCCGAACATACACAATCAAAAGAGGGAGCGGAGGTGTTTCGCTGCAAGAAGGTGTGAATGTCCGAGCATAGTTTGTAAAAAGTGGGTAAGAAAAGGTTCGAATGCCCGAATATATACCATCAAAAGCGGAAGCGGAGGTGTTCGGCTGCAAGAAGGTGTGAACGTCCGACCAAAGTTTGTAAAAAGCGGGATAGAAAAGGCGCGAATGCCCGAACATACACCATCAAAAGAGGGAGCGGAGGTGTTCCGCTGTAAGATGGTGCGAATGTCCGACCATAGTTGGTAAAAAGCGGGTAAGAAAAGGTTCGAATGCCCGAATATATACCATCAAAAGCGGAAGCGGAGGTGTTCGGCTGCAAGAAGGTGTGAACGTCCGACCAAAGTTTGTAAAAAGCAGTTAAGAAAAGGTTCGAATATCCAACCAAACATAATCAAAAGTGGGAGCAGAGCTGTTCGACTGCAAGTAGGTGTGAATGTCCACCCATAATTCCTGAAAAATGGGTAAGAAAAGGTGTGAATGCCCAACTATACATCATAAAAAGCAGAAGTGGATGTGTTCGGCCACAAGAAGGTTTGAATGTCCGACCATAGTTTGTAAAAGGCGGGTAAGAAAAGGTTCGAATGCCCGAACATACACAATCAAAAGAGGGAGCGGAGGTGTTTCGCTGCAAGAAGGTGTGAATGTCCGAGCATAGTTTGTAAAAAGTGGGTAAGAAAAGGTTCGAATGCCCGAATATATACCATCAAAAGCGGAAGCGGAGGTGTTCGGCTGCAAGAAGGTGTGAACGTCCGACCAAAGTTTGTAAAAAGCGGGATAGAAAAGGCGCGAATGCCCGAACATACACCATCAAAAGAGGGAGCGGAGGTGTTCCGCTGTAAGATGGTGCGAATGTCCGACCATAGTTGGTAAAAAGCGGGTAAGAAAAGGTTCGAATGCCCGAATATATACCATCAAAAGCGGAAGCGGAGGTGTTCGGCTGCAAGAAGGTGTGAACGTCCGACCAAAGTTTGTAAAAAGCAGTTAAGAAAAGGTTCGAATATCCAACCAAACATAATCAAAAGTGGGAGCAGAGCTGTTCGACTGCAAGTAGGTGTGAATGTCCACCCATAATTCCTGAAAAATGGGTAAGAAAAGGTGTGAATGCCCAACTATACATCATAAAAAGCAGAAGTGGATGTGTTCGGTGTTGTTGTTGCAGGCGTCGTGGAGGGCAGGAGTCCAGGTCTGGATCCGGCACAGCGAGAGCGCTCAGGTTGGGGTAAAGAGGTGCAGAAGGAGAAAAAGTGTTATCAGTGGAATATGGTGGTGGTTTAAAAGAAGATTCAGTCTTAATCAGAGCTGAATTATCTTTTCGTCCACATACTAAATTATTATCATCATTCCGTCATGGCGTTTGTTTAACATTTTCCTTTCTTTCTCCTAATACACTTTATTTTTTCCAACATTCTATACCTTTCTTACTTCTTATTTAAACTTAATTTTCTTTTTTTTGCTTCATCTCTTTCTCATATTTGCAAAACTTTTCTTCTAATTTTCTTATTTCTAACATACTAAAAGAACCTTCAGGTGGAAAACCTCTGGACCATATTTCTTTTTCATTTCAACATGCTTAGGTCCCCCGGTAGGGTCAAAAGTCTGAGACCTACTGTTTCCCATTCTCAGACTTGGAATGGGGAAATATATTCCTTCACTCAAAGGACGTCTCCAATGAGGACCTTAATCTGTACTCACACTTCTTCGGAGTACTTCACACTTCTTCGGACTGCTTCAAAAGTTTCACTTACCCATGAAATCTCTGTCTCACTAATGACACAACCGGGAAACCCTCTTTTATTCAAATAAAAACTAAAAAGCAGTCCTATCGTCTCAGACTATCATATTTAAAAAATTATCCCAGCGCTGGTATTCAGGAAAAGGACCTGCCAGTCCTCTCTCTCAGAAAAGGCCTTGGAGGTATGAGGCTGGAACAGCTACTTCAGTCCAGGCTGGCCATGCACTGCGGTCCGGTCCAGAGACACCAGTCGAGGGATCCTGTTCGTGGAGCCAAAATTGTGGACATTGAAGGGCTTGTTGAAGGTGTGAATGTCCGACCATAGTTGGTAAAAAGCGGGTAAGAAAAGGTTCGAATGCCCGAATATATACCATCAAAAGCGGAAGCCGAGGTGTTCGGCTGCAAGTAGGTGTGAATGTCAGATCATAATTTGCAAAAAGCTGATGAGAAAGGTGTGAATGACCGACAATAATTGCTGAAAAATGTGTTAGAAAAGGTAAGAATGCCGGACCATTCATCATCAAAAGCGGGAGAAGAGGTGTTCCGCTGTAAGATGGTGTGAATGTCCGACCATAGTTGGTAAAAAGCGGGTAAGAAAAGGTTCGAATGCCCGAATATATACCATCAAAAGCGGAAGCGGAGGTGTTCGGCTGCAAGAAGGTGTGAATGTCCGACCAAAGTTTGTAAAAAGCAGTTAAGAAAAGGTTTGAATATCCAACCAAACATAATCAAAAGTGGGAGCAGAGCTGTTCGACTGCAAGTAGGTGTGAATGTCCACCCATAATTCCTGAAAAATGGGTAAGAAAAGGTGCGAATGCCCAACCATACATCATCAAAAGAAGAAGTGGATGTGTTCTGCTACAAGAAGGTTTGAATGTCCGACCATAGTTTGTAAAAAGTGGGTAAGAAAAAGTTAGAATGCCCGAACATACACCATGAAAAGAGGGAGCGGAGGTGTTCCGCTGTAAGACGGTGTGAATGTCCGACCATAATTGGTAAAAAGCGGGTAAGAAAAGGTTAAAACACCCGACTGTACACAATCAATAGTGGGAGCGGAGTTGTTCGGCTACAAGAAGGTGTGAAAGTCCGACCATGGTTTGTAAAACGCGGGTAAGACAAGGTGCGAATGCCCGACAATGTATGATCAAAAGAGGGAGCGGAGGTGTTCGGCTGCAAGGTCTGAATTCCAACCATAATTTGTAAACACCGTTGAAGAAAAGCCTCGAAAGCCCGACTATACACCATCAAAAGCGGGAGCAGAGGTGTTCAGCTGCAAGAAGGTCTGAATGTCCACCAATAATTACTGAAAAATGGGTAAGAAAAGGTGTGAATGCCCAACTATACATCATCAAAAGCAAAAGTGGATGTGTTCGGCCACAAGAAGGTTTGAATGTCCGACCATAGTTTGTAAAAGGCGGGTAAGAAAAGGTTCGAATGCCCGAACATACACAATCAAAAGAGGGAGCGGAGGTGTTTCGCTGCAAGAAGGTGTGAATGTCCGAGCATAGTTTGTAAAAAGTGGGTAAGAAAAGGTTCCAATGCCAAAATATACACCATCAAAAACGGAAGCCGAGGTGTTCGGCTGCAAGTAGGTGTGAATGTCAGATCATAATTTGCAAAAAGCTGATGAGAAAGGTGTGAATGACTGACAATAATTGCTGAAAAATGTGTTAGAAAAGGTAAGAATGCCGGACCATTCATCATCAAAAGCGGGAGAAGAGGTGTTCCGCTGTAAGATGGTGCGAATGTCCGACCATAGTTGGTAAAAAGCGGGTAAGAAAAGGTTCGAATGCCCGAATATATACCATCAAAAGCGGAAGCGGAGGTGTTCGGCTACAAGAAGGTGTGAACGTCCGACCAAAGTTTGTAAAAAGCGGGTAAGAAAAGGTGCGAATGCCTGAACATACACCATCAAAAGAGGGAGCGGAGGTGTTCCGTTGTAAGATGGTGCGAATGTCCGACCATAGTTGGTAAAAAGCGGGTAAGAAAAGGTTCGAATGCCCGAATATATACCAATAAAAACGGAAGCGGAGGTGTTCGGCTGCAAGAAGGTGTGAATGTCCGACCAAAGTTTGTAAAAAGCAGTTAAGAAAAGGTTTGAATATCCAACCAAACATAATCAAAAGTGGGAGCAGAGCTGTTCGACTGCAAGTAGGTGTGAATGTCCACCCATAATTCCTGAAAAATGGGTAAGAAAAGGTGCGAATGCCCAACCATACATCATCAAAAGAAGAAGTGGATGTGTTCTGCTACAAGAAGGTTTGAATGTCCGACCATAGTTTGTAAAAAGTGGGTAAGAAAAAGTTAGAATGCCCGAACATACACCATCAAAAGAGGGAGCGGAGGTGTTCCGCTGTAAGACGGTGTGAATGTCCGACCATAATTGGTAAAAAGCGGGTAAGAAAAGGTTAAAACACCCGACTGTACACAATCAATAGTGGGAGCGGAGTTGTTCGGCTACAAGAAGGTGTGAAAGTCCGACCATGGTTTGTAAAACGCGGGTAAGACAAGGTGCGAATGCCCGACAATGTATGATCAAAAGAGGGAGCGGAGGTGTTCGGCTGCAAGGTCTGAATTCCAACCATAATTTGTAAACACCGTTGAAGAAAAGCCTCGAAAGCCCGACTATACACCATCAAAAGCGGGAGCAGAGGTGTTCAGCTGCAAGAAGGTCTGAATGTCCACCAATAATTACTGAAAAATGGGTAAGAAAAGGTGTGAATGCCCAACTATACATCATCAAAAGCAAAAGTGGATGTGTTCGGCCACAAGAAGGTTTGAATGTCCGACCATAGTTTGTAAAAGGCGGGTAAGAAAATGTTCGAATGCCCGAACATACACAATCAAAAGAGGGAGCGGAGGTGTTTCGCTGCAAGAAGGTGTGAATGTCCGAGCATAGTTTGTAAAAAGTGGGTAAGAAAAGGTTCCAATGCCAAAATATACACCATCAAAAACGGAAGCCGAGGTGTTCGGCTGCAAGTAGGTGTGAATGTCAGATCATAATTTGCAAAAAGCTGATTAGAAAGGTGTGAATGACCGACAATAATTGCTGAAAAATGTGTTAGAAAAGGTAAGAATGCCGGACTATTCATCATCAAAAGCGGAGAAGAGGTGTTCGGCTGCAAGAAGCTGTGAATGTCCAGCCATAATTACTCAAAAACGGGTAAGAAAAGGTAGTATTGCCAGACCATAAATGATCAAAACAGGGAGCGGAGGTGTTCCGCTGTAAGAAGGTGTGAATGTCCGACCATAATTGGTAAAAAGCGGGTAAGAAAAGGTTAAAATGGCCGACTGTACACAATCAATAGCGGGAAGGGATGTGTTCGGCTACAAGAAGGTGTAAAAGTCCGACCATGTTTTGTAAAAAGTGGTTAAGAAAAGGTGCGAATGCCCGACAATGTATGATCAAAAGAGGGAGCGGAGGTTTTCGGCTGCAAGAAGGTCTGAATGTCCAACCATAATTTGTAAAAACCGGGGAAGAAAAGGCTTGGAAGCCCGACTATACACCATCAAAAGCGGGAGCAGAGGGGTTCAGTTGCAAGAAGGTCTCAATGTCCATCAATAATTGCTAAAAAACATGAAAGAAAATTTTCGAATATCAAACCGCACATGATCATATGCGGGAGAGGAGGTGTTCAGCTGCAAGAAGGTGTGAATGTCCACCCATAATTCCTGAAATATGGGTAAAAAAAAAGGTGCGAATGCCCAACCATGCATCATCAAAAGCAGGTGTGAATGTCAGATCATAATTTGCAAAAACCTGATGAGAAATGGTGAGAATGCCCGACTATACACCATCAAATGCGGGAGCGGAGGTGTTCGGCTGTGAGTAGGTGTGAATGTCCGACCAAAAATATGACAAAGCAGTTTTCACTTGGTTCTAGTGAAGGAATTCATTTTATATCAAAATCCGAAATTGTGTAGAACTCGTGGAAATAAGTTTATTCTCGGATTCCTAAAGGTTTAGTGTTGTTCTTTGGTATACTGCAAAGTAATACTTTCTATTTTGTTGAAACCGATTCAGACATGGATAAATATCTAGGACAAAGCAGTTTTAGCTTGGTTTGAGTGAAGGAATTCATTTTATATCAAAATCCGAAATTGTGTAGAACTCGTCAATCGACGCTTATTCTCGGATTCCTGAAAAGGTTTAGAGTTGTTCTTTCCTATCCTGCAAAGTACAACGTTCTTTTTTTTTGTTTAAAGCTATTTAGACATGGATAAATATGAAGGACAAAGCAGTTCCTTCTGTGGGTACAGTAGCTCCCGGAATATGGTGACTGCAGGCCCTGAGCCTGGTGGACATAAGGCCCTCTTGCCCTGTGTTGGGTCCCAGGTTGCGGGGATGCCTATTGCAGTCAGTCTCTGGCTGCCCTCTCCGGGGTGGGAGGGACCAGGCGGATGAATTAATTATTCTGCTGGTTTATATATTGTAAACATAAACAATAAACATTTATAAAATTTCCCTTGGCAAAGCAAATCTGTTTGGCATAAAAGGTATTCAGACTACAATTCTGCTGCCATAATGCTGAACAGGACAAGGGGAAAAAAACTAAAAACTAAAAGAAAATAACTGACTCTGTGCGTTACTAAATATCCACACCAATAAAAAAGAACAACACTAAACCTTTTCAGGAATCCGAGAATAAGCTTCTTTTCACGAGTTCTACACAATTTCGGATTTTGATATAAAATGAATTCCTTCACTCAAACCAAGTTAAAACTGCTTTGTCCTTCATATTTATCCATGTCTGAATAGGTTTCAACAAAAAAGAAAGTATTACTTTGCAGTATACCAAAGAACAACACTAAACCTTTAGGAATCCGAGAATAAGCTTCTTGTCACCAGTTCTACACAATTTCGGATTTTGATATAAAATGAATTCCTTCACTCAAACCAAGTTAAAACTGCTTTGTCCTTCATATTTACCCATGTCTAAATAGCTTTAAACAAAAAAGAACGTAGTACTTTGCAGGATAGGAAAGAACAACACTAATTTTTTTTCAGGAATCCGAGAATAAGCTTCTCTTCACGAGTTCTACACAATTCCGGATTTTAATATAAAATGAATTCCTTCACTCAAACCAAGTTAAAACTGCTTGGTCCTTAATATTTATCCATGTCTGAATGGGTTTCAACAAAATAGAAAGTATTACTTTGCAGTATACCAATGAACAACACTAAACCTTTAGTAATCCCAGAATAAGTTTCTTTTCACCAGATCTACACAATTTCGGATTTTGATATAAAATGAATTCCTTCACTCAAACCAAGTTAAAACTGCTTTTTCCTTCATATTTATCCATGTCTGAATGGGTTTCAACAAAATAGAAAGTATTACTTTGCAGTATACCAAAGAACAACACTAAACCTTTAGTAATCCGAGAATAAGCTTCTTTTCACCAGATCTACACAATTTCGGATTTTTGATATAAAATGAATTCCTTCACTCAAACCAAGTTAAAACTGCTTTGTCCTTCATATTTATCCATGTCTGAATCGGTTTCAACAAAATAGAAAGTATTACTTTGCAGTATACCAAAGAACAACACTAAACCTTTAGGAATCCGAGAATTAACTTATTTCCACGAGTTCTACACAATTTCGGATTTTGATATAAAATGAATTCCTTCACTCAAACCAAGTGAAAACTGCTTTGTCATATTTTTCAGCAAGTATGGTCGGACATTAAAACCTACTCACAGAGCCGAACACCTCCGCTCCCGCATTTGATGGTGTATAGTCGGGCATTCTCACCATTTCTCATCAGGTTTTTGCAAATTATGATCTGACATTCACACCTGCTTTTGATGTTGTATGGTTGGGCATTTGCACCTTTTTTTTTTACCCATTTTTGAGGAATTATGGGTGGACATTCACACCTTCTTGCAGCTGAACACCTCCACTCCCACTTATGATCATGTGCGGTTTGATATTCGAAAATTTTCTTTCATGTTTTCTAGCAATTATTGATGGACATTCAGACCTTCTTGCAGCTGAACCCCTCTGCTCCCGCTTTTGATGGTGTATAGTCAGGCTTTCGAGCCTTTTCTTCCCCGGTTTTTACAAATTATGGTTGGACATTCAGACCTTCTTTTAGTCGAAAACCTCCGCTCCCTCTTTTGATCATACATTGTCGGGCATTCGCACCTTTTCTTACCCGCTATTTACAAAACATGGTCGGACTTTCACACCTTCTTGTAGCCGAACACATTCGCTCCCGCTATTGATTGTGCACAGTCGGGTATTTTAACGTTTTCTTACCCACTTTCTACCAACTACGGTCGGACATTCACACCTTCTTATGGCGGAACACCTCCGCTCCCTCTTTTGATGGTGTATGTTCGGGCATTCGAACCTTTTCTTACCCGCTTTTTACAAACTATGCTCGGACATTCAAACCTTCTTGTAGCCGAACACATCCAGTCCTGCTTTTGATGATGTATGGTTGGGCATTCGCACCTTTTTTTTTACCCATTTTTGAGGAATTATGGGTGGACATTCACACCTTCTTGCAGCTGAACACCTCCTCTCCCACTTATGATCATGTGCGGTTGGATATTCGAACATTTTTTTTCATGTTTTCTAGCAATTATTGATGGACATTCAGACCTTCTTGCAGCTGAACACCTCCGCTCCCGCTTTTGATCATACATTGTCCGGCAATCGCACCTTTTCTTACCCGCTTTTTACAAACCATGGTCGGACTTTCACACCTTTTAGTAGCCAAACAACTCCGCTCCCACTATTGATTGTGTACAGTCGGGTATTTTAACATTTTCTTACCCACTTTTTACCAATTATGGTTGGACATTCACACCTTCTTACAGCTGAACACCTCCGCTCCCTGTTTTGATAATTTATGGTCTGGCAATACTACCTTTTCTTACCGGTTTTTGAGTAATTATGGCTGGACATTCACAGCTTCTTGCAGCCGAACACCTCTTCTCCCGCTTTTGATGATGAATGGTCCGGCATTCTTACCTTTTCTAACACATTTTTCAGCAATTATTGTCGGTCATTCACACCTTTCTCATCAGCTTTTTGCAAATTATGATCTGACATTCACACCTACTTGCAGCCGAAACACCTCGGCTTCCGCTTTTGATGGTGTATATTTTGGCATTCGAACCTTTTCTTACCCGCTTTTTACAAACCATGGTCGAACTTTCACACCTTTTTTTAGCCGAACAACTCCGCTCCCGCTATTGATTGTGTAGAGTCGGGTATTTCAACCTTTTCTTACCCGCTTTTTACCAACTATGGTCGGACATTCACACCTTCTTACAGCGGAACACCTCCGCTCCCTCTTTTGATGGTGTATGTTCTGGCATTCAAACCTTTTCTTACCCACTTTTTACAAACTATGCTCGGACATTCACACCTTCTTGCAGCGAAACACCTCCGCTCCCTCTTTTGATTGTGTATGTGCAGGCATTCGAACCTTTTCTTACCCGCCTTTTACAAACTATGGTCGGATATTCAAACCTTCTTGTGGCCGAACACATCCACTTCTGCTTTTGATGATGTATAGTTGGGCATTCACACCTTTTCTTACCCATTTTTCAGTAATTATTGGTGGACATTCAGACCTTCTTGCAGCTGAACACCTCCGCTCCCGCTATTGATTGTGTACAGTCGGGTTTTTTAACCTTTTCTTACCCGCTTTTTACCAACTATGGTCGGACATTCACAGCATCTTACAGCTGAACACCTCCGCTCCCTCTTTTGATGGTGTATGTTGGGGCATTCAAACTTTTTCTTACCCACTTTTTACAAACTATGGTCGGACATTCAAACCTTCTTGTAGCAGAACACATCCACTTCTTCTTTTGATGGTGTATGGTTGGGCATTCGCACCTTTTCTTACCCATTTTTCAGGAATTATGGGTGGACATTCACACCTTCTTGCAGCCGAACACCTCCGCTTCCGCTTTTGATGGTATATATTCGGGCATTCGAACCTTTTCTTACCCGCTTTTTACCAACTATGGTCGGACATTCACACTTTCTTTCAGTGTAACACCTCCGCTCCCTCTTTTGATGGTGTATGTTCGGGCATTCGAACCTTTTCTTATCCACTTTTTACAAACTATGTTCGGACATTCAAACCTTCTTGTAGCCGAAAACCTCCACTCCCTCTTTTGATCATACTTTGTGGGGCATTCGCACCTTTTCTTACCCGCTTTTTACCAACTATGGTCGGACATTCACACTTTCTTTCAGTGTAACACCTCCGCTCCCTCTTTTGATGGTGTATGTTCGGGCATTCGCACCTTTTCTTATCCACTTTTTACAAACTATGCTCGGACATTCAAACTTTCTTGTAGCCAAACACATCCACTCCTGCTTTTGTTGATGTATGGTTGGGCATTCGAACCTACTTGTTGCCCACTTTTCATTAATTATGGGTGGACATTCACACCTTGTCGCAGCCAAACACCTCCTTTCCCTGTTTTGATCATGTATGGTTGGACATTCGCACCTTTTCTCACCCGCTTTTTGCAAACTATGGTCGGCCATTCACAGCTTCCTCTCCACCATACTTGTATGGTGGGATATTCACACCCACTTGCATCCGAAGATCTCCGCCCCCAATTTTGTTGATATTTAGTCGGTCATTCACACCTTACCCGTTTTCTTGCCGCCAAACACCTCTGATCTCGCTTTTGATGATGTAAGATTGGGCATTCAGACCTTGCTTTTCCTGCTTTTCACCAACTATAGATGGACATTCACACCTTCTTGCAGCCGAACACTTCTGCTCCACCTTTTAGGTTTCTTTCACACCTTTTTTTTCACCGCATTTTATAGATTATGGTTGGAAATTCTCAACCACTCATCCGAAGACCTCTCCTCCCGCTTTTGTTAATATATTTGAACTTTAGTCAGACATTCACACCTACTTGCAGCCGAACACCTCCTCTCCCACTTATGATCATGTGCGGTTGGATATTCGAACATTTTTTTTCATGTTTTCTAGCAATTATTGATGGACATTCAGACCTTCTTGCAGCTGAACACCTCCGCTCCCGCTTTTGATGATGTATAGTCGGGCCTCCGAGCCTTTTCTTCTCCGGTTTTTACAAATTATGGTTGGACATTTAGACCTTCTTGCAGCCGAAAACCTCCGTTCCCTCTTATGATCATACATTGTCCGGCATTCGCACCTTTTCTTACCCGCTTTTTACAAACCATGGTCGGACTTTCACACCTTTTAGTAGCCAAACAACTCCGCTCCCGCTATTGATTGTGTACAGTCGGGTATTTTAACATTTTCTTACCCACTTTTTACCAATTATGGTTGGACATTCACACCTTCTTACAGCTGAACACCTCCGCTCCCTGTTTTGATAATTTATGGTCTGGCAATACTACCTTTTCTTACCCGTTTTTGAGTAATTATGGCTGGACATTCACAGCTTCTTGCAGCCGAACACCTCTTCTCCCGCTTTTGATGATGAATGGTCCGGCATTCTTACCTTTTCTAACACATTTTTCAGCAATTATTGTCGGTCATTCACACCTTTCTCATCAGCTTTTTGCAAATTATGATCTGACATTCACACCTACTTGCAGCCGAAACACCTCGGCTTCCGCTTTTGATGGTGTATATTTTGGCATTCGAACCTTTTCTTACCCGCTTTTTACAAACCATGGTCGGACTTTCACACATTTTTTTAGCCGAACAACTCCGCTCCCGCTATTGATTGTGTAGAGTCGGGTATTTCAACCTTTTCTTACCCGCTTTTTACCAACTATGGTCGGACATTCACACCTTCTTACAGCGGAACACCTCCGCTCCCTCTTTTGATGGTGTATGTTCTGGCATTCAAACCTTTTCTTACCCACTTTTTACAAACTATGCTCGGACATTCACACCTTCTTGCAGCGAAACACCTCCGCTCCCTCTTTTGATTGTGTATGTGCAGGCATTCGAACCTTTTCTTACCCGCCTTTTACAAACTATGGTCGGATATTCAAACCTTCTTGTGGCCGAACACATCCACTTCTGCTTTTGATGATGTATAGTTGGGCATTCACACCTTTTCTTACCCATTTTTCAGTAATTATTGGTGGACATTCAGACCTTCTTGCAGCTGAACACCTCCGCTCCCGCTATTGATTGTGTACAGTCGGGTTTTTTAACCTTTTCTTACCCGCTTTTTACCAACTATGGTCGGACATTCGCAGCATCTTACAGCGGAACACCTCCGCTCCCTCTTTTGATGGTGTATGTTGGGGCATTCAAACTTTTTCTTACCCACTTTTTACAAACTATGGTCGGACATTCAAACCTTCTTGTAGCAGAACACATCCACTTCTTCTTTTGATGATGTATGGTTGGGCATTCGCACCTTTTCTTACCCATTTTTCAGGAATTATGGGTGGACATTCACACCTTCTTGCAGCCGAACACCTCCGCTTCCGCTTTTGATGGTATATATTCGGGCATTCGAACCTTTTCTTACCCGCTTTTTACCAACTATGGTCGGACATTCACACTTTCTTTCAGTGTAACACCTCCGCTCCCTCTTTTGATGGTGTATGTTCGGGCATTCGCACCTTTTCTTATCCACTTTTTACAAACTATGGTCGGACATTCAAACCTTCTTGTAGCCGAAAACCTCCACTCCCTCTTTTGATCATACTTTGTCGGGCATTCGCACCTTTTCTTACCCGCTTTTTCCAAACTATGCTCGGACATTCAAACTTTCTTGTAGCCAAACACATCCACTCCTGCTTTTGTTGATGTATGGTTGGGCATTCGAACCTACTTGTTGCCCGCTTTTCATTAATTATGGGTGGACATTCACACCTTGTCGCAGCCAAACACCTCCGCTCCCTGTTTTGATCATGTATGGTTGGACATTCGCACCTTTTCTCACCCGCTTTTTGCAAACTATGGTCGGCCATTCACAGCTTCCTCTCCACCATACTTGTATGGTGGGATATTCACACCCACTTGCATCCGAAGATCTCCGCCCCCAATTTTGTTGATATTTAGTCGGTCATTCACACCTTACCCGTTTTCTTGCCGCCAAACACCTCTGATCTCGCTTTTGATGATGTAAGATTGGGCATTCAGACCTTGCTTTTCCTGCTTTTCACCAACTATAGATGGACATTCAC
The DNA here is from genome assembly GCF_036924035.1 of Leuresthes tenuis. Classification (NCBI taxonomy): domain Eukaryota; kingdom Metazoa; phylum Chordata; class Actinopteri; order Atheriniformes; family Atherinopsidae; genus Leuresthes; species Leuresthes tenuis. The sequence goes on from NW_027325358.1 coordinate 28,511,530, forward strand.
ACCTTCTTGCAGCCGAACACTTCTGCTCCACCTTTTAGGTTTCTATCACACCTTTTTTTTCACCGCATTTTATAGATTATGGTTGGAAATTCTCAACCACTCATCCGAAGACCTCTCCTCCCGCTTTTGTTAATATATTTGAACTTTAGTCAGACATTCACACCTACTTGCAGCCGAACACCTCCTCTCCCACTTATGATCATGTGCGGTTGGATATTCGAACATTTTTTTTCATGTTTTCTAGCAATTATTGATGGACATTCAGACCTTCTTGCAGCTGAACACCTCCGCTCCCGCTTTTGATGGTGTATAGTCGGGCCTCTGAGCCTTTTCTTCTCCGGTTTTTACAAATTATGGTTGGACATTTAGACCTTCTTGCAGCCGAAAACCTCCGTTCCCTCTTATGATCATACAATGTCCGGCATTCGCACCTTTTCTTACCCGCTTTTTACAAACCATGGTCGGACTTTCACACCTTTTAGTAGCCAAACAACTCTGCTCCCGCTATTGATTGTGTACAGTCGGGTATTTTAACATTTTCTTACCCACTTTTTACCAATTATGGTTGGACATTCACACCTTACAGCTGAACACCTCCGCTCCCTGTTTTGATAATTTATGGTCTGGCAATACTACCTTTTCTTACCCGTTTTTGAGTAATTATGGCTGGACATTCAGAGCTTCTTGCAGCCGAACACCTCTTCTCCCGCTTTTGATGATGAATGGTCCGGCATTCTTACCTTTTCTAACACATTTTTCAGCAATTATTGTCGGTCATTCACACCTTTCTCATCAGCTTTTTGCAAATTATGATCTGACATTCACACCTACTTGCAGCCGAAACACCTCGGCTTCCGCTTTTGATGGTGTATATTTTGGCATTCGAACCTTTTCTTACCCGCTTTTTACAAACCATGGTCGGACTTTCACACCTTTTTTTAGCCGAACAACTCCGCTCCCGCTATTGATTGTGTAGAGTCGGGTATTTCAACCTTTTCTTACCCGCTTTTTACCAACTATGGTCGGACATTCACACCTTCTTACAGCGGAACACCTCCGCTCCCTCTTTTGATGGTGTATGTTCTGGCATTCGAACCTTTTCTTACCCGCTTTTTACAAACTATGCTCGGACATTCAAACCTTCTTGTAGCCAAACACATCCACTCCTGCTTTTGTTGATGTATGGTTGGGCATTCGAACCTACTTGTTGCCCGCTTTTCATTAATTATGGGTGGACATTCACACCTTGTTGCAGCCAAACACCTCCGCTCCCTGTTTTGATCATGTATGGTTGGACATTCGCACCTTTTCTCACCCGCTTTTTGCAAACTATGGTCGGCCATTTACAGCTTCCTCTCCACCATACTTGTATGGTGGGATATTCACACCCACTTGCATCCGAAGACCTCCGCCCCCACTTTTGTTGATATTTAGTCGGTCATTCGCACCTTACCCACTTTTGGCAAACTATGGCCTTCTTGCAGCCAAAAACCTCTGATCTCGCTTTTGATGATGTAAGGTTGGGCATTCAGACCTTGCTTCACCTGCTTTTCACCAAATATAGTCGGACATTCACACCTTCTTGCAGCCGAACACTTCCGCTCCACCTTTTAGTTTTCTCTGGGGCATTCACACCTTTTTTTTCACCGCATTTTATAAAAACACCACAGGAACACCGTATTGAGGCTTTGTTCTGACCGCTCATTCGGTGTCGCGTTTCTTTCAAGCAATTCTCCTGGTTAGCCCGCACTCGGCTCGCTCCCAGAGCCGTGTTAAAGTCTACTTCGCATTCCGCACCTCCGCCCACCCGCTGCACTGAGCACTCTTCAGCCCTTTTAAATGGTATAACTTTACCCTACCGCACGCTCCAGCGAGCACCATTCAAGCAACAACTTTGCACTCCAGCTTCGAACATCGGCACAGTCGCAACAAGTAAGGCGACTCTACTCAGAGAAGTCACTCTGCACAGTAACAAGATTTCTTTTGCACAGACAGAAAGGGCTTCATCCGCAAAGGTAAAGCCTGCCAAAAATAGAAACAACTCATTAGTGCTGCTCAACGTTGTACTTTGCAGTAAAAGAAAGAGCAAATCTAAAGATTCAGGAATCCGAGAATAAGCTTACTTCCATGAGTTCTTCACGATTTCGGATTTTGCTATAAAATGAATTCCTTCACTCAAACTAAATTAAAACTGCTAAACCGCTAATCTGTTACATGCAAGGCAGATGTCAAATTCACCGAAATAGGATCTTAGGGTATTTGGCCAATCGAGCTGTAGCAGCATCGGTAAAAGAGTATAAGTTGAAGAGTTTGTGAATAAAGGTGTGCGCACACATAGTGAGTTGTAGGAAAATAGGCAGGGAGCAATGCCGGCTGGGGTATAGGTTCTTGTATGTTGTCTGACTGTTTGATTTGAATGTGTTGTGTAAGTGTCCTGTTGAATGTTACATGTTTGGGCTTTGACACGCTTCACTGTGGTTGTTAACTGTGTGGTGTGTCCTGAAATGTTATATGTTTGGGCTGTGTGACATGCTTAATGCTTTTCAGTAGCAACCCACTATATAGCAACTGACAACATAAGAAGTCCGGACATACTTTGATAGTAGTTGTAGAAGTATCCTTATTGATAATAGATAAACTAATTCATAGTGATAGAACAGTAGATTCTGCATCTATTCTGCATTCGTTCGATATGAACAAATTTTTTATATGACTCGGGAGTAAGGAGTTGTCTCAGTGAGTGATTCGTTCATTTTCATGCAGTACCCTTCCTCACCACATGGCAGGCGGCAGCTTCATAAGCTCAGTCAGCAGGACAGGAAACAGTATTGATTCGTTCATGACTCAACTCCTTGGGTCTTCGTTCATTTGTCACGTTTTAAATTCTACGTTTCATTTGACAGGCTGAAGAGCAGTAGGCACAACAGTTCGTTCACAAACCGGATCATTAATCTCATAGACTATTCTACCATCAACAACTTGGAAACCACAATCGACTCTCTAGATGCAGAAAAAGCATTTAATGGAGTGAACTGGAAATTTTTATTCGCAGCATAAAACAAATTCGGGTTTGGGTCACACTTCATCAACTGGATAAGGATATTATATAGCTCCCCAAATGCAAGTGTCAGGACAAATGATCAAACTTCTCCAAGCTTCAGTCTGCAGAGAAGTACAAGACAGGGTTGCTCACTTTCTCCCTCACTTTTTGCTATTTTCATCAAACCTTTAGCAGCTGCTATCAGACAAGATAGAAATATTAAAGGCATCAAACCCCAAAATATTGAGCATAAAATAGGTCTTTATGCTGATGATGTATTATTTATCCTTCAGAACTCAGAGACGTCTCTCACTCACACGATCACACTCATAAATAAATTCTCGGCACTTTCTGACTAAGACCACAGTTCTGCCCATTAACTGTAGGGTCCAGAATATACCTGCGATCACTTTACAGTCAGGAAATATTAGATATTTAGGCATAAACATTTCCTCCAGGCTCTCAGAGCTAACAAAGCTAAATTATGTGCAATTATTAAAGAGAGTAGAGGACGATCTCTCTCGTTGGAAGTCCTTACCTATATCACTTATGGGGAGAGTTACAACCATTAAAATGATGATACTACCAAAAGTTAACTATTTGTTCTCAATGATCCCCATAAAACCATCTGCTACTTGGTTTAAGTCACTAGATTCATGCATCTCCAAATTTCTGTGGAAAAACAAACCACCAAGTATTAGTTTAAAAACCCTACAGAAGACCAAGGACAGTGGTGGATTAGATTTACCTCATTTTCAGCACTATTCCTTAGCCAATAGGTTACAATATATAACAAAATGGTTTCAACCTTGTTGTTGTCACAGTTCCCAGAGACGTTGTAATCGTTGAGGATTCTATATTCACCCCCTCATTAGAGGCACGTGTTGCAGATTGATGACACTGAATCTTCTTCTCTGTTCATTGCTGGCATCATTCCCAGCATCGTAAGTGTTCGTGGCATTGTTAGCCTCTTCTTCTGGATCTTGATATCGAGCATCCTTTTGTATTTCTGGTTTGTAAGTCCTCTCTCTTCGTTCACCGGAGTCTTCGTCTCTTTGTCCTTGAGTTTGGTGATTTTTTCTTCTTTTGATGCCTTGACACAGTGTGACAGGTGATACCACGTGGGAGATCCTTTAACTTGGACTGCTGTCCCTGTGCTGCGAAATGGCTGTGCTGCTCAAATGGTCTCTCCTTCATCATATACACAGTTATTTATACATCACCTTCCACCATGAAGCGTTGTCCCTTTTTGTTTCTCTCTTTGTTCTTAAAATGCTGTTATGCATGTCTAAACCAATCCATTAAACTAGATCATTTTGGCAGTAAAGCGATCTACAATGTGCTTGGTCGCAAAGCTGCTCATCTGTGGTAAACAGCTCTTCAGAAAGGCATTCTTCAATTGATTTCACTAATTTTATGTAATAATTTTGTGATTTCCTACAAAACTACACTTCTTCTCCCATCTGTCTGAGTATTTAATATTGTCTGGGTCCCGTTAAAACATGTATTTTTCCCATATAATTCCTTGTTTGCTTTAAAACAACTATTCCCCATTTTCTATCCCTTCAGTAGCCAACCAGTTTGTATGGAGTACACTGGAGCAACTTGACTGATCAGTAAAACACTGCTTTTGTTGTCACCGCAAGGCTTCCCCCGTCGGTTGTTTCACTGAGACACTACTGAGTAACTACAACTCAACACAGTTTATACACATAACATTCATATACATACTAACAAACAAACAAACAATAATTTATCGCAATTTTCTCATCTCTGTTTGAACGTACACCCAGGTAAATATTCCTGTAGTCTTCTCATACCGACTATGGACCCATTCATTGTTTAACTTCACTGTTTTGCAAATCCTAATTGAATATTACACATTGACATTGAACTTTACTGGATAAGCAGGTCTTCATTGCATTCAGCAGCCTATATGTGAGCATTTATGTGTAAGCTGTTCTTCTTTGCATTTATCAGCAGCAAGCAATTCTTCACTGCACATGCATATGTAAATAGTAAAACAATTCCAATGTGTTAGCGAAACCTTCTATATCACAGTGGTTTCTAAGGTCTATTTTAAGTTCTTTGCCATCAGTGAGATGACATTGTTTACAAAGTGTGTCAAATTATCACTGAAGATCTTTTCAGGAATTTCAAATCTAGAAATGAGTTATTTTACGCGTGATTTTGCTACTGAGAGTGCATCTGCTTGTGCACATGGAAATATTTCAGACCATTTGGTAAAAACCTCTGTTGTCACTGAGCAGAATCGTTTCCCTTAACATTAATTTAGTTCAATGAAATCTACAAAATAATGAAATAATGAAATCCAAACAAATATGTTGAAAAAGATACACTGGCTTAGGGAATTATCTTCGTTTTGGTCTTAGATTGCCCTGTGGAATGTATTTTGCACATATTTGACCTGCTAGACAAAACTTTATTCATTTATTTATTCTAAAAATTTTTTTTTAATAATTAGTAAAACCATATGCTGTAAAAACCTGGTTCATTATTGCTTCCATCCCTCCTGTTGAGACATGACATGGTCCGTGGCTCAATACTGCAGCATATTTAAACAAATTCTTTGGCGGTATGGTTTTCCTTCCGGTCATTCATACGAGTCTATTGTAGATGGCAATTGAATAACATCTAATAATGCTAAAATATTTGTAGTTTATACATTTAGCTGTGGATGTCAACATACCTGTTTTTCCAATGCTGTGTTAAAACATGTACAGTTGAGAAGGCATACTGACTGTCAGTGTAAACGTTAACAACTTTTTTGTTATTTAATTTACAAGCTTCAGTTAAAGCTACCAATTCGACTGCTTGAACAGAGTAATTTTTTGGTAGTGGTTGTTTTAAGAAAACTTCAGTTTCTGTTACTACTGCAAATCCTGTAGCATTTGTGCCATAAGGGTTTTTTTCCTTGATCTGTTGAATAAATATAGTTATTTCTGCATTTTCATAACGTATATCAGTTAAGTCTGGCCTGGGTAAAACACTGATGGTTATTTCTGACATGCAATCATGAGGCTTTCCATCTGTGGGGTAGGTAGCAGTGTGGATGGATTAAGTGTAGCACATCTCTCGACAACAAGGTGTGGCTGTGAAAGAAGAACTGTTATGTAGGAGAGATGTCTGGTAAAGATATTTTGTTAAGTAACCATATCACAGCCACTGCATGAGGTACCTTAAGTGTTAATGGGTGAAATAACACCATTATTGTTGATGCCTGCACTGCCAATGGCTTCTGGCCATTGATTCAAAAGTACGATCTCGTCCCTTTTTCCCCCTTTCAGTGGACACTGGCCCCTAATTACCGCAATTCAGCAGGGGGTCTTTCATTAGGAGTACTGGACTCCCCCGTGCACGGTTTCAGCTCCGACCCTGGACAGCGGAAAAAACGTTGAGATCTGGTTTGAGGACCCAATTGTTGAGAAAAGTCTCTCAATGAGACTCAGAGTTGCTGGAGACAGTTAATGCAAAGGTTTAATCTTGCAGCAAGTTCAAGAATGTGTGTGTATGGGTGTATGTGTGCGAACGTGTGTGAGTTTGTGTGTGTGAGAGTTTAAAGAACCTGTTATCCACAGGCAGGCCTTAACTAGTATGGCACGGGTCCAGCCTGTCTCATCTTTTTTGGAAGGTCCAGCGCTCGGCCGTAACCCTTCTGTCTGTTTGGACTCTCACATACATTCGGTTAATCAAAAAAAACGAGAACAAAACTTTTTAGCCCCTTAAATTCATAAAACAGACATGGTGCAGTTATTTCCATTCTAGAAAATAAGAGTAATCACCACCATTCCTATAAATTCTGGATATTCTAACAATCTGAATCTTTTTTAAATGTTCGATGAAGCCCTTTGCTGTTCTGTTTAGAGACTCAGCTGATCATAAACCAAGTTTTGCTCTTGAACCAAGCTTCTAAACTCTTCACCTTTTTCATTTCTCAGTTAGTATTCACTTTAAAACTGATTAAAAGAAAAATTAAATGAATGCCTATCAACAAATGTGGGATCTAAACTCTAGTGCTTCCTCTAAAATAATTTCCTTTCTCAATTCAGAAATGTGTGTGTGTAAGTCACAACACCCGTGACACCAAAACGGCTTTCTTTTCTCTCTTTTCTCTACACTCTGCACTGTGAGCACACACAACAAATCAGAAAGGCTTTTTTCTCTCTTTTCTACATTATCGACTGTGGGGACACAAAACCGCTCTCTCTTTTTTTTTTTTTTTGATTGTGTGCCAGGGCGTTGTCTCACGTATTAGATTATGCTTAAGATACGAATGGGTTTATCAGTCACATCAGAATCCATACATACTGATCCTCCCGTAATAAAAGGGTCGGATCTTATCAAACACACTTTGTTTCTTGTGACAAGTCAGCGAAACAGCGTATACACGTCAAGGCACTGAATCAAGTTTGCCACAAGAACTCATAAGTTTGGCAGTATTGCTCTGCCGTCAGCAATCATACACCCATTTTATTTTCATCAGACATGTGCAGGCACCTGTTCATCTACTGTTCTATCACTATGAATTAGTTTATCTATTATCAATAAGGATACTTCTACAACTACTATCAAAGTATGTCCGGACTTCTTATGTTGTCAGTTGCTATATATGAATAAGTGGGTTGCTACTGAAAAGCATTAAGCATGTCACACAGCCCAAACATATAACATTTCAGGACACACCACACAGTTAAAAACCACAGTGAAGCGTGTCAAAGCCCAAACATGTAACATTCAACAGGACACTTACACAACACATTCAAATCAAACAGTCAGAAAACATACAAGAACCTATACCCCAGCCAGCATTGCTCCCTGCCTATTTTCCTACAACTCGCTATGTGTGCGCACACCTTTATTCACAAACTCTTCAACTTATACTCTTTTACCGAAGCTGCTACAGCTCGATTGGCCAAATACCCTTAGATCCTATTTCGGTGAATTTGACATCTGCCTTGCATGTAACAGATTAGCGGTTTAGCAGTTTTAATTTAGTTTGAGTGAAGGAATTCATTTTATAGCAAAATCCGAAATCGTGAGAACTCATGGAAGTAAGCTTATTCTCGGATTCCTGAATCTTTAGATTTGCTCTTTCTTTTACTGCAAAGTACAACGTTGAGCAGCACTAATGAGTTGTTTCTATTTTTGGCAGGCTTTACCTTTGCGGATGAAGCCCTTTCTGTCTGTGCAAAAGAAATCTTGTTACTGTGCAGAGTGACTTCTCTGAGTAGAGTCGCCTTACTTGTTGCGACTGTGCCGATGTTCGAAGCTGGAGTGCAAAGTTGTTGCTTGAATGGTGCTTGCTGGAGCGTGCGGTAGTGTAAAGTTATACCATTTAAAAGGGCTGAAGAGTGCTCAGTGCAGCGGGTGGGCGGAGGTGCAAAGTGACACTATTGCCATAAAAAGAACACCGCTACAAGTGCGCATTGTGCCAGGAAGGGCCCTCGGACGTGAACCAGTGGACAGTTATCGCTTCTCGGCCTTTTGGCTAAGATCAAGTGTAGTATCTGTTCTTATCACTTTAATGTCTGATGTGTCCTCTATGCGAGGACTACATATTAAATGGATTTGTATCAATAGGAGTTGAAAAAGGAGCTTGCTCCGTTCACTCCAAGCATCGACCCGGTACTGTAGTGCCGCTGGGAACGGTGCGCTCTCCTCTGCTCTTGTGAAAAAGCAAACAGCGGATGCAGGATGGAAGTTTCAGGGAGCCCAAGATGAAACTTTCTTTTAGTCTGCTGAGAAAAGAGAGTGAATGTGAAGTAGACTTTAACACGGCTCTGGGAGCGAGCCGAGTGCGGGCTAACCAGGACAATTGCTTGAAAGAAACGCGACACCGAATGAGCGGTCAGAACAAAGCCTCAATACGGTGTTCCTGTGGTGTTTTTATAAAATGCGGTGAAAAAAAAGGTGTGAATGCCCCATAGAAAACTAAAAGGTGGAGCGGAAGTGTTCGGCTGCAAGAAGGTGTGAATGTCTGACTATATTTGGTGAAAAGCAAGTGAAGCAAGGTCTGAATGCCCAACCTTACATAATCAAAAGCGAGATCAGAGGTTTTTGGCTGCAAGAAGGCCATAGTTTTCCAAAAGTGGGTAAGGTGCGAATGACCGACTAAATATCAACAAAAGTGGGGGCGGAGGTCTTCGGATGCAAGTGGGTGTGAATATCCCACCATAGAAGTATGGTGGAGAGGAAGCTGTGAATGGCCGACCATAGTTTGCAAAAAGCGGGTGAGAAAAGGTGCGAATGTCCAACCATACATGATCAAAACAGGGAGCGGAGGTTTTTGGCTGCGACAAGGTGTGAATGTCCACCCATAATTAATGAAAAGCGGGCAACAAGTAGGTTCGAATGCCCAACCATACATCATCAAAAGCAGGAGTGGATGTGTTCGGCTACAAGAAGGTTTGAATGTCCGAGCATAGTTTGTAAAAAGCGGGTAAGAAAAGGTTCGAATGCCTGAACATACAGCATCAAAAGCAGGACTGGATGTGTTCGGCTACAAGAAGGTTTGAATGTCCGACCATAGTTGGTAAAAAGTGGGTATGAAAAGGTTCGAATGCCCAAATTCGGCTGAAAAAAACTGTGTTCGGCTGCAAAAAGGTGTGAATGTTTGACTAAAGTTTGTAAAAAGCGGGTAAGACAAGGTGCGAATGCCTGACAATGTATGATCAAAAGCGGGAGCGGAGGTGTTCAGCTGCAAGAAGGTCTAAATGTCCATCATTAATTGCTAGAAAACATGAAAGAAAATTTTCGAAAATCAATCCGCACATGATCATAAGTGGTAGAGGAGGTGTTCAACTGCAAGAAGGTGTGAATTTCCTACCATAATTGCTGAAAAATGTGTTAGAAACGGTAAGAATGCCGGACCATACATCATCAAAAGCTAGAGAGGTGGTGTTCGGCTGCAAGTAGGTGTGAATGTCTGACTAAAGTTCAAATATATTAACAAAAGCGGGAGGAGAGGTCTTCGGATGAGTGGTTGAGAATTTCCAACCATAATCTATAAAATGCGGTGAAAAAAAAGGTGTGATAGAAACCTAAAAGGTGGATCGGAAGTGTTCGGCTGCAAGGTGGGAATGTCCGTCTATAGTTGGTGAAAAGCAGGAAAAGCAAGGTCTGAATGCCCAATCTTACATCATCAAAAGCGAGATCAGAGGTGTTTGGCTGCAAGAAAACGGGTAAGGTGTGAATGACCGACTAAATATCAACAAAAGTGGGGGCGGAGGTCTTCGGATGCAAGTGGGTGTGAATATCCCACCATACAAGTATGGTGGAGAGGAAGCTTTGAATGTCCGACCATGGTTTGTAAAACGCGGGTAAGACAAGGTGCGAATGCCCGACAATGTATGATCAAAAGAGGGAGCGGAGGTGTTCGGCTGCAAGGTCTGAATTTCCAACCATAATTTGTAAACACCGTTGAAGAAAAGCCTCGAAAGCCCGACTATACACCATCAAAAGCGGGAGCAGAGGTGTTCAGCTTCAAGAAGGTCTGAATGTCCACCAATAATTACTGAAAAATGCGTAAGAAAAGGTGTGAATGCCCAACTATACATCATCAAAAGCAGAAGTGGATGTGTTCGGCCACAAGAAGGTTTGAATGTCCGACCATAGTTTGTAAAAGGCGGGTAAGAAAAGGTTCGAATGCCCGAACATACACAATCAAAAGAGGGAGCGGAGGTGTTTCGCTGCAAGAAGGTGTGAATGTCCGAGCATAGTTTGTAAAAAGTGGGTAAGAAAAGGTTCGAATGCCAAAATATACACCATCAAAAACGGAAGCCGAGGTGTTCGGCTGCAAGTAGGTGTGAATGTCAGATCATAATTTGCAAAAAGCTGATGAGAAAGGTGTGAATGACCGACAATAATTGCTGAAAAATGTGTTAGAAAAGGTAAGAATGCCGGACTATTCATCATCAAAAGCGGAGAAGAGGTGTTCGGCTGCAAGAAGCTGTGAATGTCAAGCCATAATTACTCAAAAACGGGTAAGGAAAGGTAGTATTGCCAGACCATAAATGATCAAAACAGGGAGCGGAGGTGTTCCGCTGTAAGAAGGTGTGAATGTTTGACCATAATTGGTAAAAAGCGGGTAAGAAAAGGTTAAAATACCCGACTGTACACAATCAATAGCGGGAGCGGAGTTGTTTGGCTACTAAAAGGTGTGAAAGTCCGACCATACATCATCAAAAGCAGGACTGGATGTGTTCGGCTACAAGAAGGTTTGAATGTCCGAGCATAGTTTGTAAAAAGCGGGTAAGAAAAGGTTCGAATGCCCCAACATACACCATCAAAAGAGGGAGCGGAGGTGTTCCGCCATAAGAAGGTGTGAATATCCGACCGTAGTTGGTAAAAAGCGGGTAAGAAAAGGTTAAAATGGCCGACTGTACACAATCAATAGCGGGAAGGGATGTGTTCGGCTACAAGAAGGTGTAAAAGTCCGACCATGTTTTGTAAAAAGTGGTTAAGAAAAGGTGCGAATGCCCGACAATGTATGATCAAAAGAGGGAGCGGAGGTTTTCGGCTGCAAGAAGGTCTGAATGTCCAACCATAATTTGTAAAAACCGGGGAAGAAAAGGCTTGGAAGCCCGACTATACACCATCAAAAGCGGGAGCAGAGGGGTTCAGTTGCAAGAAGGTCTGAATGTCCATCAATAATTGCTAAAAAACATGAAAGAAAATTTTCGAATATCAAACCGCACATGATCATATGCGGGAGAGGAGGTGTTCAGCTGCAAGAAGGTGTGAATGTCCACCCATAATTCCTGAAAAATGGGTAAAAAAAAGGTGCGAATGCCCAACCATGCATCATCAAAAGCAGGTGTGAATGTCAGATCATAATTTGCAAAAACCTGATGAGAAATGGTGAGAATGCCCGACTATACACCATCAAATGCGGGAGCGGAGGTGTTCGGCTGTGAGTAGGTGTGAATGTCCGACCAAAAATATGACAAAGCAGTTTTCACTTGGTTCTAGTGAAGGAATTCATTTTATATCAAAATCCGAAATTGTGTAGAACTCGTGGAAATAAGTTTATTCTCGGATTCCTAAAGGTTTAGTGTTGTTCTTTGGTATACTGCAAAGTAATACTTTCTATTTTGTTGAAACCGATTCAGACATGGATAAATATCTAGGACAAAGCAGTTTTAGCTTGGTTTGAGTGGAGGAATTCATTTTATATCAAAATCCGAAATTGTGTAGAACTCGTCAATCGACGCTTATTCTCGGATTCCTGAAAAGGTTTAGAGTTGTTCTTTCCTATCCTGCAAAGTACAACGTTCTTTTTTTTTGTTTAAAGCTATTTAGACATGGATAAATATGAAGGACAAAGCAGTTCCTTCTGTGGGTACAGTAGCTCCCGGAATATGGTGACTGCAGGCCCTGAGCCTGGTGGACATAAGGCCCTCTTGCCCTGTGTTGGGTCCCAGGTTGCGGGGATGCCTATTGCAGTCAGTCTCTGGCTGCCCTCTCCGGGGTGGGAGGGACCAGGCGGATGAATTAATTATTCTGCTGGTTTATATATTGTAAACATAAACAATAAACATTTATAAAATTTCCCTTGGCAAAGCAAATCTGTTTGGCATAAAAGGTATTCAGACTACAATTCTGCTGCCATAATGCTGAACAGGACAAGGGAAAAAAAACTAAAAACTAAAAGAAAATAACTGACTCTGTGCGTTACTAAATATCCACACCAATAAAAAAGAACAACACTAAACCTTTTCAGGAATCCGAGAATAAGCTTCTTTTCACGAGTTCTACACAATTTCGGATTTTGATATAAAATGAATTCCTTCACTCAAACCAAGTTAAAACTGCTTTGTCCTTCATATTTATCCATGTCTGAATAGGTTTCAACAAAAAAGAAAGTATTACTTTGCAGTATACCAAAGAACAACACTAAACCTTTAGGAATCCGAGAATAAGCTTCTTGTCACCAGTTCTACACAATTTCGGATTTTGATATAAAATGAATTCCTTCACTCAAACCAAGTTAAAACTGCTTTGTCCTTCATATTTACCCATGTCTAAATAGCTTTAAACAAAAAAGAACGTAGTACTTTGCAGGATAGGAAAGAACAACACTAATTTTTTTTCAGGAATCCGAGAATAAGCTTCTCTTCACGAGTTCTACACAATTCCGGATTTTAATATAAAATGAATTCCTTCACTCAAACCAAGTTAAAACTGCTTGGTCCTTAATATTTATCCATGTCTGAATGGGTTTCAACAAAATAGAAAGTATTACTTTGCAGTATACCAATGAACAATACTAAACCTTTAGTAATCCCAGAATAAGCTTCTTTTCACCAGATCTACACAATTTCGGATTTTGATATAAAATGAATTCCTTCACTCAAACCAAGTTAAAACTGCTTTTTCCTTCATATTTATCCATGTCTGAATGGGTTTCAACAAAATAGAAAGTATTACTTTGCAGTATACCAAAGAACAACACTAAACCTTTAGTAATCCGAGAATAAGCTTCTTTTCACCAGATCTACACAATTTCGGATTTTTGATATAAAATGAATTCCTTCACTCAAACCAAGTTAAAACTGCTTTGTCCTTCATATTTATCCATATCTGAATCGGTTTCAACAAAATAGAAAGTATTACTTTGCAGTTTACCAAAGAACAACACTAAACCTTTAGTAATCCGAGAATTAACTTATTTCCACGAGTTCTACACAATTTCGGATTTTGATATAAAATGAATTCCTTCACTCAAACCAAGTGAAAACTGCTTTGTCATATTTTTCAGCAAGTATGGTCGGACATTAAAACCTACTCACAGAGCCGAACACCTCCGCTCCCGCATTTGATGGTGTATAGTCGGGCATTCTCACCATTTCTCATCAGGTTTTTGCAAATTATGATCTGACATTCACACCTGCTTTTGATGTTGTATGGTTGGGCATTTGCACCTTTTTTTTACCCATTTTTCAGGAATTATGGGTGGACATTCACACCTTCTTGCAGCTGAACACCTCCACTCCCACTTATGATCATGTACGGTTTGATATTCGAAAATTTTCTTTCATGTTTTCTAGCAATTATTGATGGACATTCAGACCTTCTTGCAGCTGAACCCCTCTGCTCCCGCTTTTGATGGTGTATAGTCGGGCTTTCGAGCCTTTTCTTCCCCGGTTTTTACAAATTATGGTTGGACATTCAGACCTTCTTTTAGTCGAAAACCTCCGCTCCCTCTTTTGATCATACATTGTCGGGCATTCGCACCTTTTCTTACCCGCTATTTACAAAACATGGTCGGACTTTCACACCTTCTTGTAGCCGAACACATTCGCTCCCGCTATTGATTGTGCACAGTCGGGTATTTTAACGTTTTCTTACCCACTTTCTACCAACTACGGTCGGACATTCACACCTTGTTATGGCGGAACACCTCCGCTCCCTCTTTTGATGGTGTATGTTCGGGCATTCGAACCTTTTCTTACCCGCTTTTTACAAACTATGCTCGGACATTCAAACCTTCTTGTAGCCGAACACATCCAGTCCTGCTTTTGATGATGTATGGTTGGGCATTCGCACCCTTTTTTTTTACCCATTTTTGAGGAATTATGGGTGGACATTCACACCTTCTTGCAGCTGAACACCTCCTCTCCCACTTATGATCATGTGCGGTTGGATATTCGAACATTTTTTTTCATGTTTTCTAGCAATTATTGATGGACATTCAGACCTTCTTGCAGCTGAACACCTCCGCTCCCGCTTTTGATGGTGTATAGTCGGGCCTCCGAGCCTTTTCTTCTCCGGTTTTTACAAATTATGGTTGGACATTTAGACCTTCTTACAGCCGAAAACCTCCGTTCCCTCTTATGATCATACATTGTCCGGCATTCGCACCTTTTCTTACCCGCTTTTTACAAACCATGGTCGGACTTTCACACCTTTTAGTAGCCAAACAACTCCGCTCCCACTATTGATTGTGTACAGTCGGGTATTTTAACATTTTCTTACCCACTTTTTACCAATTATGGTTGGACATTCACACCTTCTTACAGCTGAACACCTCCGCTCCCTGTTTTGATAATTTATGGTCTGGCAATACTACCTTTTCTTACCCGTTTTTGAGTAATTATGGCTGGACATTCACAGCTTCTTGCAGCCGAACACCTCTTCTCCCGCTTTTGATGATGAATGGTCCGGCATTCTTACCTTTTCTAACACATTTTTCAGCAATTATTGTCGGTCATTCACACCTTTCTCATCAGCTTTTTGCAAATTATGATCTGACATTCACACCTACTTGCAGCCGAAACACCTCGGCTTCCGCTTTTGATGGTGTATATTTTGGCATTCGAACCTTTTCTTACCCGCTTTTTACAAACCATGGTCGAACTTTCACACCTTTTTTTAGCCGAACAACTCCGCTCCCGCTATTGATTGTGTAGAGTCGGGTATTTCAACCTTTTCTTACCCGCTTTTTACCAACTATGGTCGGACATTCACACCTTCTTACAGCGGAACACCTCCGCTCCCTCTTTTGATGGTGTATGTTCTGGCATTCAAACCTTTTCTTACCCACTTTTTACAAACTATGCTCGGACATTCACACCTTCTTGCAGCGAAACACCTCCGCTCCCTCTTTTGATTGTGTATGTGCAGGCATTCGAACCTTTTCTTACCCGCCTTTTACAAACTATGGTCGGATATTCAAACCTTCTTGTGGCCGAACACATCCACTTCTGCTTTTGATGATGTATAGTTGGGCATTCACACCTTTTCTTACCCATTTTTCAGTAATTATTGGTGGACATTCAGACCTTCTTGCAGCTGAACACCTCCGCTCCCGCTATTGATTGTGTACAGTCGGGTTTTTTAACCTTTTCTTACCCGCTTTTTACCAACTATGGTCGGACATTCGCAGCATCTTACAGCTGAACACCTCCGCTCCCTCTTTTGATGGTGTATGTTGGGGCATTCAAACTTTTTCTTACCCACTTTTTACAAACTATGGTCGGACATTCAAACCTTCTTGTAGCAGAACACATCCACTTCTTCTTTTGATGGTGTATGGTTGGGCATTCGCACCTTTTCTTACCCATTTTTCAGGAATTATGGGTGGACATTCACACCTTCTTGCAGCCGAACACCTCCGCTTCCGCTTTTGATGGTATATATTCGGGCATTCGAACCTTTTCTTACCCGCTTTTTACCAACTATGGTCGGACATTCACACTTTCTTTCAGTGTAACACCTCCGCTCCCTCTTTTGATGGTGTATGTTCGGGCATTCGAACCTTTTCTTATCCACTTTTTACAAACTATGTTCGGACATTCAAACCTTCTTGTAGCCGAAAACCTCCACTCCCTCTTTTGATCATACTTTGTGGGGCATTCGCACCTTTTCTTACCCGCTTTTTACCAACTATGGTCGGACATTCACACTTTCTTTCAGTGTAACACCTCCGCTCCCTCTTTTGATGGTGTATGTTCGGGCATTCGCACCTTTTCTTATCCACTTTTTACAAACTATGCTCGGACATTCAAACTTTCTTGTAGCCAAACACATCCACTCCTGCTTTTGTTGATGTATGGTTGGGCATTCGAGCCTACTTGTTGCCCGCTTTTCATTAATTATGGGTGGACATTCACACCTTGTCGCAGCCAAACACCTCCGCTCCCTGTTTTGATCATGTATGGTTGGACATTCGCACCTTTTCTCACCCGCTTTTTGCAAACTATGGTCGGCCATTCACAGCTTCCTCTCCACCATACTTGTATGGTGGGATATTCACATCCACTTGCATCCGAAGATCTCCGCCCCCAATTTTGTTGATATTTAGTCGGTCATTCACACCTTACCCGTTTTCTTGCCGCCAAACACCTCTGATCTCGCTTTTGATGATGTAAGATTGGGCATTCAGACCTTGCTTTTCCTGCTTTTCACCAACTATAGATGGACATTCACACCTTCTTGCAGCCGAACACTTCTGCTCCACCTTTTAGGTTTCTATCACACCTTTTTTTTCACCGCATTTTATAGATTATGGTTGGAAATTCTCAACCACTCATCCGAAGACCTCTCCTCCCGCTTTTGTTAATATATTTGAACTTTAGTCAGACATTCACACCTACTTGCAGCCGAACACCTCCTCTCCCACTTATGATCATGTGCGGTTGGATATTCGAACATTTTTTTTCATGTTTTCTAGCAATTATTGATGGACATTCAGACCTTCTTGCAGCTGAACACCTCCGCTCCCGCTTTTGATGGTGTATAGTCGGGCCTCCGAGCCTTTTCTTCTCCGGTTTTTACAAATTATGGTTGGACATTTAGACCTTCTTGCAGCCGAAAACCTCCGTTCCCTCCTATGATCATACATTGTCCGGCATTCGCACCTTTTCTTACCCGCTTTTTACAAACCATGGTCGGACTTTCACACCTTTTAGTAGCCAAACAACTCCGCTCCCGCTATTGATTGTGTACAATCGGGTATTTTAACATTTTCTTACCCACTTTTTACCAATTATGGTTGGACATTCACACCTTCTTACAGCTGAACACCTCCGCTCCCTGTTTTGATAATTTATGGTCTGGCAATACTACCTTTTCTTACCCGTTTTTGAGTAATTATGGCTGGACATTCACAGCTTCTTGCAGCCGAACACCTCTTCTCCCGCTTTTGATGATGAATGGTCCGGCATTCTTACCTTTTCTAACACATTTTTCAGCAATTATTGTCGGTCATTCACACCTTTCTCATCAGCTTTTTGCAAATTATGATCTGACATTCATACCTACTTGCAGCCGAAACACCTCGGCTTCCGCTTTTGATGGTGTATATTTTGGCATTCGAACCTTTTCTTACCCGCTTTTTACAAACCATGGTCGGACTTTCACACATTTTTTTAGCCGAACAACTCCGCTCCCGCTATTGATTGTGTAGAGTCGGGTATTTCAACCTTTTCTTACCCGCTTTTTACCAACTATGGTCGGACATTCACACCTTCTTACAGCGGAACACCTCCGCTCCCTCTTTTGATGGTGTATGTTCTGGCATTCAAACCTTTTCTTACCCACTTTTTACAAACTATGCTCGGACATGCACACCTTCTTGCAGCGAAACACCTCCGCTCCCTCTTTTGATTGTGTATGTGCAGGCATTCGAACCTTTTCTTACCCGCCTTTTACAAACTATGGTCGGATATTCAAACCTTCTTGTGGCCGAACACATCCACTTCTGCTTTTGATGATGTATAGTTGGGCATTCACACCTTTTCTTACCCATTTTTCAGTAATTATTGGTGGACATTCAGACCTTCTTGCAGCTGAACACCTCCGCTCCCGCTATTGATTGTGTACAGTCGGGTTTTTTAACCTTTTCTTACCCGCTTTTTACCAACTCTGGTCGGACATTCGCAGCATCTTACAGCGGAACACCTCCGCTCCCTCTTTTGATGGTGTATGTTCGGGCATTCAAACTTTTTCTTACCCACTTTTTACAAACTATGGTCGGACATTCAAACCTTCTTGTAGCAGAACACATCCACTTCTTCTTTTGATGATGTATGGTTGGGCATTCGCACCTTTTCTTACCCATTTTTCAGGAATTATGGGTGGACATTCACACCTTCTTGCAGCCGAACACCTCCGCTTCCGCTTTTGATGGTATATATTCGGGCATTCGAACCTTTTCTTACCCGCTTTTTACCAACTATGGTCGGACATTCACACTTTCTTTCAGTGTAACACCTCCGCTCCCTCTTTTGATGGTGTATGTTCGGGCATTCGAACCTTTTCTTATCCACTTTTTACAAACTATGTTCGGACATTCAAACCTTCTTGTAGCCGAAAACCTCCACTCCCTCTTTTGATCATACTTTGTGGGGCATTCGCACCTTTTCTTACCCGCTTTTTACCAACTATGGTCGGACATTCACACTTTCTTTCAGTGTAACACCTCCGCTCCCTCTTTTGATGGTTTATGTTCGGGCATTCGCACCTTTTCTTATCCACTTTTTACAAACTATGCTCGGACATTCAAACTTTCTTGTAGCCGAAAACCTCCACTCCCTCTTTTGATCATACTTTGTCGGGCATTCGCACCTTTTCTTACCCGCTTTTTCCAAACTATGCTCGGACATTCAAACTTTCTTGTAGCCAAACACATCCACTCCCGCTTTTGTTGATGTATGGTTGGGCATTCGAACCTACTTGTTGCCCGCTTTTCATTAATTATGGGTGGACATTCACACCTTGTCGCAGCCAAACACCTCCGCTCCCTGTTTTGATCATGTATGGTTGGACATTCGCACCTTTTCTCACCCGCTTTTTGCAAACTATGGTCGGCCATTCACAGCTTCCTCTCCACCATACTTGTATGGTGGGATATTCACACCCACTTGCATCCGAAGATCTCCGCCCCCAATTTTGTTGATATTTAGTCGGTCATTCACACCTTACCCGTTTTCTTGCCGCCAAACACCTCTGATCTCGCTTTTGATGATGTAAGATTGGGCATTCAGACCTTGCTTTTCCTGCTTTTCACCAACTATAGATGGACATTCACACCTTCTTGCAGCCGAACACTTCTGCTCCACCTTTTAGGTTTCTATCACACCTTTTTTTTCACCGCATTTTATAGATTATGGTTGGAAATTCTCAACCACTCATCCGAAGACCTCTCCTCCCGCTTTTGTTAATATATTTGAACTTTAGTCAGACATTCACACCTACTTGCAGCCGAACACCTCCTCTCCCACTTATGATCATGTGCGGTTGGATATTCGAACATTTTTTTTCATGTTTTCTAGCAATTATTGATGGACATTCAGACCTTCTTGCAGCTGAACACCTCCGCTCCCGCTTTTGATGGTGTATAGTCGGGCCTCCGAGCCTTTTCTTCTCCGGTTTTTACAAATTATGGTTGGACATTTAGACCTTCTTGCAGCCGAAAACCTCCGTTCCCTCTTATGATCATACATTGTCCGGCATTCGCACCTTTTCTTACCCGCTTTTTACAAACCATGGTCGGACTTTCACACCTTTTAGTAGCCAAACAACTCCGCTCCCGCTATTGATTGTGTACAGTCGGGTATTTTAACATTTTCTTACCCACTTTTTACCAATTATGGTTGGACATTCACACCTTCTTACAGCTGAACACCTCCGCTCCCTGTTTTGATAATTTATGGTCTGGCAATACTACCTTTTCTTACCCGTTTTTGAGTAATTATGGCTGGACATTTACAGCTTCTTGCAGCCGAACACCTCTTCTCCCGCTTTTGATGATGAATGGTCCGGCATTCTTACCTTTTCTAACACATTTTTCAGCAATTATTGTCGGTCATTCACACCTTTCTCATCAGCTTTTTGCAAATTATGATCTGACATTCACACCTACTTGCAGCCGAAACACCTCGGCTTCCGCTTTTGATGGTGTATATTTTGGCATTCGAACCTTTTCTTACCCGCTTTTTACAAACCATGGTCGGACTTTCACACCTTTTTTTAGCCGAACAACTCCGCTCCCGCTATTGATTGTGTAGAGTCGGGTATTTCAACCTTTTCTTACCCGCTTTTTACCAACTATGGTCGGACATTCACACCTTCTTGCAGCGAAACACCTCCGCTCCCTCTTTTGATTGTGTATGTGCAGGCATTCGAACCTTTTCTTACCCGCCTTTTACAAACTATGGTCGGATATTCAAACCTTCTTGTGGCCGAACACATCCACTTCTGCTTTTGATGATGTATAGTTGGGCATTCACACCTTTTCTTACCCATTTTTCAGTAATTATTGGTGGACATTCAGACCTTCTTGCAGCTGAACACCTCCGCTCCCGCTATTGATTGTGTACAGTCGGGTTTTTTAACCTTTTCTTACCCGCTTTTTACCAACTATGGTCGGACATTCGCAGCATCTTACAGCGGAACACCTCCGCTCCCTCTTTTGATGGTGTATGTTCGGGCATTCAAACTTTTTCTTACCCACTTTTTACAAACTATGGTCGGACATTCAAACCTTCTTGTAGCAGAACACATCCACTTCTTCTTTTGATGATGTATGGTTGGGCATTCGCACCTTTTCTTACCCATTTTTCAGGAATTATGGGTGGACATTCACACCTTCTTGCAGCCGAACACCTCCGCTTCCGCTTTTGATGGTATATATTCGGGCATTCGAACCTTTTCTTACCCGCTTTTTACCAACTATGGTCGGACATTCACACTTTCTTTCAGTGTAACACCTCCGCTCCCTCTTTTGATGGTGTATGTTCGGGCATTCGCACCTTTTCTTATCCACTTTTTACAAACTATGGTCGGACATTCAAACCTTCTTGTAGCCGAAAACCTCCACTCCCTCTTTTGATCATACTTTGTCGGGCATTCGCACCTTTTCTTACCCGCTTTTTCCAAACTATGCTCGGACATTCAAACTTTCTTGTAGCCAAACACATCCACTCCTGCTTTTGTTGATGTATGGTTGGGCATTCGAACCTACTTGTTGCCCGCTTTTCATTAATTATGGGTGGACATTCACACCTTGTCGCAGCCAAACACCTCCGCTCCCTGTTTTGATCATGTATGGTTGGACATTCG
Organism: Leuresthes tenuis; assembly: GCF_036924035.1. Taxonomy (NCBI): domain Eukaryota; kingdom Metazoa; phylum Chordata; class Actinopteri; order Atheriniformes; family Atherinopsidae; genus Leuresthes; species Leuresthes tenuis. The sequence goes on from NW_027325358.1 coordinate 28,533,155, forward strand.
CACCTTTTCTCACCCGCTTTTTGCAAACTATGGTCGGCCATTCACAGCTTCCTCTCCACCATACTTGTATGGTGGGATATTCACACCCACTTGCATCCGAAGATCTCCGCCCCCAATTTTGTTGATATTTAGTCGGTCATTCACACCTTACCCGTTTTCTTGCCGCCAAACACCTCTGATCTCGCTTTTGATGATGTAAGATTGGGCATTCAGACCTTGCTTTTCCTGCTTTTCACCAACTATAGATGGACATTCACACCTTCTTGCAGCCGAACACTTCTGCTCCACCTTTTAGGTTTCTATCACACCTTTTTTTTCACCGCATTTTATAGATTATGGTTGGAAATTCTCAACCACTCATCCGAAGACCTCTCCTCCCGCTTTTGTTAATATATTTGAACTTTAGTCAGACATTCACACCTACTTGCAGCCGAACACCTACTCTCCCACTTATGATCATGTGCGGTTGGATATTCGAACATTTTTTTTCATGTTTTCTAGCAATTATTGATGGACATTCAGACCTTCTTGCAGCTGAACACCTCCGCTCCCGCTTTTGATGGTGTATAGTCGGGCCTCCGAGCCTTTTCTTCTCCGGTTTTTACAAATTATGGTTGGACATTTAGACCTTCTTGCAGCCGAAAACCTCCGTTCCCTCTTATGATCATACATTGTCCGGCATTCGCACCTTTTCTTACCCGCTTTTTACAAACCATGGTCGGACTTTCACACCTTTTAGTAGCCAAACAACTCCGCTCCCGCTATTGATTGTGTACAGTCGGGTATTTTAACATTTTCTTACCCACTTTTTACCAATTATGGTTGGACATTCACACCTTCTTACAGCTGAACACCTCCGCTCCCTGTTTTGATAATTTATGGTCTGGCAATACTACCTTTTCTTACCCGTTTTTGAGTAATTATGGCTGGACATTCACAGCTTCTTGCAGCCGAACACCTCTTCTCCCGCTTTTGATGATGAATGGTCCGGCATTCTTACCTTTTCTAACACATTTTTCAGCAATTATTGTCAGTCATTCACACCTTTCTCATCAGCTTTTTGCAAATTATGATCTGACATTCACACCTACTTGCAGCCGAAACACCTCGGCTTCCGCTTTTGATGGTGTATATTTTGGCATTCGAACCTTTTCTTACCCGCTTTTTACAAACCATGGTCGGACTTTCACACCTTTTTTTAGCCGAACAACTCCGCTCCCGCTATTGATTGTGTAGAGTCGGGTATTTCAACCTTTTCTTACCCGCTTTTTACCAACTATGGTCGGACATTCACACCTTCTTACAGCGGAACACCTCCGCTCCCTCTTTTGATGGTGTATGTTCTGGCATTCAAACCTTTTCTTACCCACTTTTTACAAACTATGCTCGGACATTCACACCTTCTTGCAGCGAAACACCTCCGCTCCCTCTTTTGATTGTGTATGTGCAGGCATTCGAACCTTTTCTTACCCGCCTTTTACAAACTATGGTCGGATATTCAAACCTTCTTGTGGCCGAACACATCCACTTCTGCTTTTGATGATGTATAGTTGGGCATTCACACCTTTTCTTACCCATTTTTCAGTAATTATTGGTGGACATTCAGACCTTCTTGCAGCTGAACACCTCCGCTCCCGCTATTGATTGTGTACAGTCGGGTTTTTTAACCTTTTCTTACCCGCTTTTTACCAACTATGGTCGGACATTCGCAGCATCTTACAGCGGAACACCTCCGCTCCCTCTTTTGATGGTGTATGTTTGGGCATTCAAACTTTTTCTTACCCACTTTTTACAAACTATGGTCGGACATTCAAACCTTCTTGTAGCAGAACACATCCACTTCTTCTTTTGATGATGTATGGTTGGGCATTCGCACCTTTTCTTACCCATTTTTCAGGAATTATGGGTGGACATTCACACCTTCTTGCAGCCGAACACCTCCGCTTCCGCTTTTGATGGTATATATTCGGGCATTCGAACCTTTTCTTACCCGCTTTTTACCAACTATGGTCGGACATTCACACTTTCTTTCAGTGTAACACCTCCGCTCCCTCTTTTGATGGTGTATGTTCGGGCATTCGCACCTTTTCTTATCCACTTTTTACAAACTATGGTCGGACATTCAAACCTTCTTGTAGCCGAAAACCTCCACTCCCTCTTTTGATCATACTTTGTCGGGCATTCGCACCTTTTCTTACCCGCTTTTTCCAAACTATGCTCGGACATTCAAACTTTCTTGTAGCCAAACACATCCACTCCTGCTTTTGTTGATGTATGGTTGGGCATTCGAACCTACTTGTTGCCCGCTTTTCATTAATTATGGGTGGACATTCACACCTTGTCGCAGCCAAACACCTCCGCTCCCTGTTTTGATCATGTATGGTTGGACATTCGCACCTTTTCTCACCCGCTTTTTGCAAACTATGGTCGGCCATTCACAGCTTCCTCTCCACCATACTTGTATGGTGGAATATTCACACCCACTTGCATCCGAAGAGCTCCGCCCCCAATTTTGTTGATATTTAGTCGGTCATTCACACCTTACCCGTTTTCTTGCCGCCAAACACCTCTGATCTCGCTTTTGATGATGTAAGATTGGGCATTCAGACCTTGCTTTTCCTGCTTTTCACCAACTATAGATGGACATTCACACCTTCTTGCAGCCGAACACTTCTGCTCCACCTTTTAGGTTTCTATCACACCTTTTTTTTCACCGCATTTTATAGATTATGGTTGGAAATTCTCAACCACTCATCCGAAGACCTCTCCTCCCGCTTTTGTTAATATATTGGAACTTTAGTCAGACATTCACACCTACTTGCAGCCGAACACCTCCTCTCCCACTTATGATCATGTGCGGTTGGATATTCGAACATTTTTTTTCATGTTTTCTAGCAATTATTGATGGACATTCAGACCTTCTTGCAGCTGAACACCTCCGCTCCCGCTTTTGATGGTGTATAGTCGGGCCTCCGAGCCTTTTCTTCTCCGGTTTTTACAAATTATGGTTGGACATTTAGACCTTCTTGCAGCCGAAAACCTCCGTTCCCTCTTATGATCATACATTGTCCGGCATTCGCACCTTTTCTTACCCGCTTTTTACAAACCACGGTCGGACTTTCACACCTTTTAGTAGCCAAACAACTCCGCTCCCGCTATTGATTGTGTACAGTCGGGTATTTTAACATTTTCTTACCCACTTTTTACCAATTATGGTTGGACATTCACACCTTCTTACAGCTGAACACCTCCGCTCCCTGTTTTGATAATTTATGGTCTGGCAATACTACCTTTTCTTACCCGTTTTTGAGTAATTATGGCTGGACATTCACAGCTTCTTGCAGCCGAACACCTCTTCTCCCGCTTTTGATGATGAATGGTCCGGCATTCTTACCTTTTCTAACACATTTTTCAGCAATTATTGTCGGTCATTCACACCTTTCTCATCAGCTTTTTGCAAATTATGATCTGACATTCACACCTACTTGCAGCCGAAACACCTCGGCTTCCGCTTTTGATGGTGTATATTTTGGCATTCGAACCTTTTCTTACCCGCTTTTTACAAACCATGGTCGGACTTTCACACCTTTTTTTAGCCGAACAACTCCGCTCCCGCTATTGATTGTGTAGAGTCGGGTATTTCAACCTTTTCTTACCCGCTTTTTACCAACTATGGTCGGACATTCACACCTTCTTACAGCGGAACACCTCCGCTCCCTCTTTTGATGGTGTATGTTCTGGCATTCAAACCTTTTCTTACCCACTTTTTACAAACTATGCTCGGACATTCACACCTTCTTGCAGCGAAACACCTCCGCTCCCTCTTTTGATTGTGTATGTGCAGGCATTCGAACCTTTTCTTACCCGCCTTTTACAAACTATGGTCGGATATTCAAACCTTCTTGTGGCCGAACACATCCACTTCTGCTTTTGATGATGTATAGTTGGGCATTCACACCTTTTCTTACCCATTTTTCAGTAATTATTGGTGGACATTCAGACCTTCTTGCAGCTGAACACCTCCGCTCCCGCTATTGATTGTGTACAGTCGGGTTTTTTAACCTTTTCTTACCCGCTTTTTACCAACTATGGTCGGACATTCGCAGCATCTTACAGCGGAACACCTCCGCTCCCTCTTTTGATGGTGTATGTTCGGGCATTCAAACTTTTTCTTACCCACTTTTTACAAACTATGGTCGGACATTCAAACCTTCTTGTAGCAGAACACATCCACTTCTTCTTTTGATGATGTATGGTTGGGCATTCGCACCTTTTCTTACCCATTTTTCAGGAATTATGGGTGGACATTCACACCTTCTTGCAGCCGAACACCTCCGCTTCCGCTTTTGATGGTATATATTCGGGCATTCGAACCTTTTCTTACCCGCTTTTTACCAACTATGGTCGGACATTCACACTTTCTTTCAGTGTAACACCTCCGCTCCCTCTTTTGATGGTGTATGTTCGGGCATTCGCACCTTTTCTTATCCACTTTTTACAAACTATGGTCGGACATTCAAACCTTCTTGTAGCCGAAAACCTCCACTCCATCTTTTGATCATACTTTGTCGGGCATTCGCACCTTTTCTTACCCGCTTTTTCCAAACTATGCTCGGACATTCAAACTTTCTTGTAGCCAAACACATCCACTCCTGCTTTTGTTGATGTATGGTTGGGCATTCGAACCTACTTGTTGCCCGCTTTTCATTAATTATGGGTGGACATTCACACCTTGTCGCAGCCAAACACCTCCGCTCCCTGTTTTGATCATGTATGGTTGGACATTCGCACCTTTTCTCACCCGCTTTTTGCAAACTATGGTCGGCCATTCACAGCTTCCTCTCCACCATACTTGTATGGTGGGATATTCACACCCACTTGCATCCGAAGATCTCCGCCCCCAATTTTGTTGATATTTAGTCGGTCATTCACACCTTACCCGTTTTCTTGCCGCCAAACACCTCTGATCTCGCTTTTGATGATGTAAGATTGGGCATTCAGACCTTGCTTTTCCTGCTTTTCACCAACTATAGATGGACATTCACACCTTCTTGCAGCCGAACACTTCTGCTCCACCTTTTAGGTTTCTATCACACCTTTTTTTTCACCGCATTTTATAGATTATGGTTGGAAATTCTCAACCACTCATCCGAAGACCTCTCCTCCCGCTTTTGTTAATATATTTGAACTTTAGTCAGACATTCACACCTACTTGCAGCCGAACACCTACTCTCCCACTTATGATCATGTGCGGTTGGATATTCGAACATTTTTTTTCATGTTTTCTAGCAATTATTGATGGACATTCAGACCTTCTTGCAGCTGAACACCTCCGCTCCCGCTTTTGATGGTGTATAGTCGGGCCTCCGAGCCTTTTCTTCTCCGGTTTTTACAAATTATGGTTGGACATTTAGACCTTCTTGCAGCCGAAAACCTCCGTTCCCTCTTATGATCATACATTGTCCGGCATTCGCACCTTTTCTTACCCGCTTTTTACAAACCATGGTCGGACTTTCACACCTTTTAGTAGCCAAACAACTCCGCTCCCGCTATTGATTGTGTACAGTCGGGTATTTTAACATTTTCTTACCCACTTTTTACCAATTATGGTTGGACATTCACACCTTCTTACAGCTGAACACCTCCGCTCCCTGTTTTGATAATTTATGGTCTGGCAATACTACCTTTTCTTACCCGTTTTTGAGTAATTATGGCTGGACATTCACAGCTTCTTGCAGCCGAACACCTCTTCTCCCGCTTTTGATGATGAATGGTCCGGCATTCTTACCTTTTCTAACACATTTTTCAGCAATTATTGTCAGTCATTCACACCTTTCTCATCAGCTTTTTGCAAATTATGATCTGACATTCACACCTACTTGCAGCCGAAACACCTCGGCTTCCGCTTTTGATGGTGTATATTTTGGCATTCGAACCTTTTCTTACCCGCTTTTTACAAACCATGGTCGGACTTTCACACCTTTTTTTAGCCGAACAACTCCGCTCCCGCTATTGATTGTGTAGAGTCGGGTATTTCAACCTTTTCTTACCCGCTTTTTACCAACTATGGTCGGACATTCACACCTTCTTACAGCGGAACACCTCCGCTCCCTCTTTTGATGGTGTATGTTCTGGCATTCAAACCTTTTCTTACCCACTTTTTACAAACTATGCTCGGACATTCACACCTTCTTGCAGCGAAACACCTCCGCTCCCTCTTTTGATTGTGTATGTGCAGGCATTCGAACCTTTTCTTACCCGCCTTTTACAAACTATGGTCGGATATTCAAACCTTCTTGTGGCCGAACACATCCACTTCTGCTTTTGATGATGTATAGTTGGGCATTCACACCTTTTCTTACCCATTTTTCAGTAATTATTGGTGGACATTCAGACCTTCTTGCAGCTGAACACCTCCGCTCCCGCTATTGATTGTGTACAGTCGGGTTTTTTAACCTTTTCTTACCCGCTTTTTACCAACTATGGTCGGACATTCGCAGCATCTTACAGCGGAACACCTCCGCTCCCTCTTTTGATGGTGTATGTTTGGGCATTCAAACTTTTTCTTACCCACTTTTTACAAACTATGGTCGGACATTCAAACCTTCTTGTAGCAGAACACATCCACTTCTTCTTTTGATGATGTATGGTTGGGCATTCGCACCTTTTCTTACCCATTTTTCAGGAATTATGGGTGGACATTCACACCTTCTTGCAGCCGAACACCTCCGCTTCCGCTTTTGATGGTATATATTCGGGCATTCGAACCTTTTCTTACCCGCTTTTTACCAACTATGGTCGGACATTCACACTTTCTTTCAGTGTAACACCTCCGCTCCCTCTTTTGATGGTGTATGTTCGGGCATTCGCACCTTTTCTTATCCACTTTTTACAAACTATGGTCGGACATTCAAACCTTCTTGTAGCCGAAAACCTCCACTCCCTCTTTTGATCATACTTTGTCGGGCATTCGCACCTTTTCTTACCCGCTTTTTCCAAACTATGCTCGGACATTCAAACTTTCTTGTAGCCAAACACATCCACTCCTGCTTTTGTTGATGTATGGTTGGGCATTCGAACCTACTTGTTGCCCGCTTTTCATTAATTATGGGTGGACATTCACACCTTGTCGCAGCCAAACACCTCCGCTCCCTGTTTTGATCATGTATGGTTGGACATTCGCACCTTTTCTCACCCGCTTTTTGCAAACTATGGTCGGCCATTCACAGCTTCCTCTCCACCATACTTGTATGGTGGAATATTCACACCCACTTGCATCCGAAGAGCTCCGCCCCCAATTTTGTTGATATTTAGTCGGTCATTCACACCTTACCCGTTTTCTTGCCGCCAAACACCTCTGATCTCGCTTTTGATGATGTAAGATTGGGCATTCAGACCTTGCTTTTCCTGCTTTTCACCAACTATAGATGGACATTCACACCTTCTTGCAGCCGAACACTTCTGCTCCACCTTTTAGGTTTCTATCACACCTTTTTTTTCACCGCATTTTATAGATTATGGTTGGAAATTCTCAACCACTCATCCGAAGACCTCTCCTCCCGCTTTTGTTAATATATTGGAACTTTAGTCAGACATTCACACCTACTTGCAGCCGAACACCTCCTCTCCCACTTATGATCATGTGCGGTTGGATATTCGAACATTTTTTTTCATGTTTTCTAGCAATTATTGATGGACATTCAGACCTTCTTGCAGCTGAACACCTCCGCTCCCGCTTTTGATGGTGTATAGTCGGGCCTCCGAGCCTTTTCTTCTCCGGTTTTTACAAATTATGGTTGGACATTTAGACCTTCTTGCAGCCGAAAACCTCCGTTCCCTCTTATGATCATACATTGTCCGGCATTCGCACCTTTTCTTACCCGCTTTTTACAAACCATGGTCGGACTTTCACACCTTTTAGTAGCCAAACAACTCCGCTCCCGCTATTGATTGTGTACAGTCGGGTATTTTAACATTTTCTTACCCACTTTTTACCAATTATGGTTGGACATTCACACCTTCTTACAGCTGAACACCTCCGCTCCCTGTTTTGATAATTTATGGTCTGGCAATACTACCTTTTCTTACCCGTTTTTGAGTAATTATGGCTGGACATTCACAGCTTCTTGCAGCCGAACACCTCTTCTCCCGCTTTTGATGATGAATGGTCCGGCATTCTTACCTTTTCTAACACATTTTTCAGCAATTATTGTCGGTCATTCACACCTTTCTCATCAGCTTTTTGCAAATTATGATCTGACATTCACACCTACTTGCAGCCGAAACACCTCGGCTTCCGCTTTTGATGGTGTATATTTTGGCATTCGAACCTTTTCTTACCCGCTTTTTACAAACCATGGTCGGACTTTCACACCTTTTTTTAGCCGAACAACTCCGCTCCCGCTATTGATTGTGTAGAGTCGGGTATTTCAACCTTTTCTTACCCGCTTTTTACCAACTATGGTCGGACATTCACACCTTCTTACAGCGGAACACCTCCGCTCCCTCTTTTGATGGTGTATGTTCTGGCATTCAAACCTTTTCTTACCCACTTTTTACAAACTATGCTCGGACATTCACACCTTCTTGCAGCGAAACACCTCCGCTCCCTCTTTTGATTGTGTATGTGCAGGCATTCGAACCTTTTCTTACCCGCCTTTTACAAACTATGGTCGGATATTCAAACCTTCTTGTGGCCGAACACATCCACTTCTGCTTTTGATGATGTATAGTTGGGCATTCACACCTTTTCTTACCCATTTTTCAGTAATTATTGGTGGACATTCAGACCTTCTTGCAGCTGAACACCTCCGCTCCCGCTATTGATTGTGTACAGTCGGGTTTTTTAACCTTTTCTTACCCGCTTTTTACCAACTATGGTCGGACATTCGCAGCATCTTACAGCGGAACACCTCCGCTCCCTCTTTTGATGGTGTATGTTCGGGCATTCAAACTTTTTCTTACCCACTTTTTACAAACTATGGTCGGACATTCAAACCTTCTTGTAGCAGAACACATCCACTTCTTCTTTTGATGATGTATGGTTGGGCATTCGCACCTTTTCTTACCCATTTTTCAGGAATTATGGGTGGACATTCACACCTTCTTGCAGCCGAACACCTCCGCTTCCGCTTTTGATGGTATATATTCGGGCATTCGAACCTTTTCTTACCCGCTTTTTACCAACTATGGTCGGACATTCACACTTTCTTTCAGTGTAACACCTCCGCTCCCTCTTTTGATGGTGTATGTTCGGGCATTCGCACCTTTTCTTATCCACTTTTTACAAACTATGGTCGGACATTCAAACCTTCTTGTAGCCGAAAACCTCCACTCCATCTTTTGATCATACTTTGTCGGGCATTCGCACCTTTTCTTACCCGCTTTTTCCAAACTATGCTCGGACATTCAAACTTTCTTGTAGCCAAACACATCCACTCCTGCTTTTGTTGATGTATGGTTGGGCATTCGAACCTACTTGTTGCCCGCTTTTCATTAATTATGGGTGGACATTCACACCTTGTCGCAGCCAAACACCTCCGCTCCCTGTTTTGATCATGTATGGTTGGACATTCGCACCTTTTCTCACCCGCTTTTTGCAAACTATGGTCGGCCATTCACAGCTTCCTCTCCACCATACTTGTATGGTGGGATATTCACACCCACTTGCATCCGAAGATCTCCGCCCCCAATTTTGTTGATATTTAGTCGGTCATTCACACCTTACCCGTTTTCTTGCCGCCAAACACCTCTGATCTCGCTTTTGATGATGTAAGATTGGGCATTCAGACCTTGCTTTTCCTGCTTTTCACCAACTATAGATGGACATTCACACCTTCTTGCAGCCGAACACTTCTGCTCCACCTTTTAGGTTTCTATCACACCTTTTTTTTCACCGCATTTTATAGATTATGGTTGGAAATTCTCAACCACTCATCCGAAGACCTCTCCTCCCGCTTTTGTTAATATATTTGAACTTTAGTCAGACATTCACACCTACTTGCAGCCGAACACCTACTCTCCCACTTATGATCATGTGCGGTTGGATATTCGAACATTTTTTTTCATGTTTTCTAGCAATTATTGATGGACATTCAGACCTTCTTGCAGCTGAACACCTCCGCTCCCGCTTTTGATGGTGTATAGTCGGGCCTCCGAGCCTTTTCTTCTCCGGTTTTTACAAATTATGGTTGGACATTTAGACCTTCTTGCAGCCGAAAACCTCCGTTCCCTCTTATGATCATATATTGTCCGGCATTCGCACCTTTTCTTACCCGCTTTTTACAAACCATGGTCGGACTTTCACACCTTTTAGTAGCCAAACAACTCCGCTCCCGCTATTGATTGTGTACAGTCGGGTATTTTAACATTTTCTTACCCACTTTTTACCAATTATGGTTGGACATTCACACCTTCTTACAGCTGAACACCTCCGCTCCCTGTTTTGATAATTTATGGTCTGGCAATACTACCTTTTCTTACCCGTTTTTGAGTAATTATGGCTGGACATTCACAGCTTCTTGCAGCCGAACACCTCTTCTCCCGCTTTTGATGATGAATGGTCCGGCATTCTTACCTTTTCTAACACATTTTTCAGCAATTATTGTCAGTCATTCACACCTTTCTCATCAGCTTTTTGCAAATTATGATCTGACATTCACACCTACTTGCAGCCGAAACACCTCGGCTTCCGCTTTTGATGGTGTATATTTTGGCATTCGAACCTTTTCTTACCCGCTTTTTACAAACCATGGTCGGACTTTCACACCTTTTTTTAGCCGAACAACTCCGCTCCCGCTATTGATTGTGTAGAGTCGGGTATTTCAACCTTTTCTTACCCGCTTTTTACCAACTATGGTCGGACATTCACACCTTCTTACAGCGGAACACCTCCGCTCCCTCTTTTGATGGTGTATGTTCTGGCATTCAAACCTTTTCTTACCCACTTTTTACAAACTATGCTCGGACATTCACACCTTCTTGCAGCGAAACACCTCCGCTCCCTCTTTTGATTGTGTATGTGCAGGCATTCGAACCTTTTCTTACCCGCCTTTTACAAACTATGGTCGGATATTCAAACCTTCTTGTGGCCGAACACATCCACTTCTGCTTTTGATGATGTATAGTTGGGCATTCACACCTTTTCTTACCCATTTTTCAGTAATTATTGGTGGACATTCAGACCTTCTTGCAGCTGAACACCTCCGCTCCCGCTATTGATTGTGTACAGTCGGGTTTTTTAACCTTTTCTTACCCGCTTTTTACCAACTATGGTCGGACATTCGCAGCATCTTACAGCGGAACACCTCCGCTCCCTCTTTTGATGGTGTATGTTTGGGCATTCAAACTTTTTCTTACCCACTTTTTACAAACTATGGTCGGACATTCAAACCTTCTTGTAGCAGAACACATCCACTTCTTCTTTTGATGATGTATGGTTGGGCATTCGCACCTTTTCTTACCAATTTTTCAGGAATTATGGGTGGACATTCACACCTTCTTGCAGCCGAACACCTCCGCTTCCGCTTTTGATGGTATATATTCGGGCATTCGAACCTTTTCTTACCCGCTTTTTACCAACTATGGTCGGACATTCACACTTTCTTTCAGTGTAACACCTCCGCTCCCTCTTTTGATGGTGTATGTTCGGGCATTCGCACCTTTTCTTATCCACTTTTTACAAACTATGGTCGGACATTCAAACCTTCTTGTAGCCGAAAACCTCCACTCCCTCTTTTGATCATACTTTGTCGGGCATTCGCACCTTTTCTTACCCGCTTTTTCCAAACTATGCTCGGACATTCAAACTTTCTTGTAGCCAAACACATCCACTCCTGCTTTTGTTGATGTATGGTTGGGCATTCGAACCTACTTGTTGCCCGCTTTTCATTAATTATGGGTGGACATTCACACCTTGTCGCAGCCAAACACCTCCGCTCCCTGTTTTGATCATGTATGGTTGGACATTCGCACCTTTTCTCACCCGCTTTTTGCAAACTATGGTCGGCCATTCACAGCTTCCTCTCCACCATACTTGTATGGTGGGATATTCACACCCACTTGCATCCGAAGAGCTCCGCCCCCAATTTTGTTGATATTTAGTCGGTCATTCACACCTTACCCGTTTTCTTGCCGCCAAACACCTCTGATCTCGCTTTTGATGATGTAAGATTGGGCATTCAGACCTTGCTTTTCCTGCTTTTCACCAACTATAGATGGACATTCACACCTTCTTGCAGCCGAACACTTCTGCTCCACCTTTTAGGTTTCTATCACACCTTTTTTTTCACCGCATTTTATAGATTATGGTTGGAAATTCTCAACCACTCATCCGAAGACCTCTCCTCCCGCTTTTGTTAATATATTGGAACTTTAGTCAGACATTCACACCTACTTGCAGCCGAACACCTCCTCTCCCACTTATGATCATGTGCGGTTGGATATTCGAACATTTTTTTTCATGTTTTCTAGCAATTATTGATGGACATTCAGACCTTCTTGCAGCTGAACACCTCCGCTCCCGCTTTTGATGGTGTATAGTCGGGCCTCCGAGCCTTTTCTTCTCCGGTTTTTACAAATTATGGTTGGACATTTAGACCTTCTTGCAGCCGAAAACCTCCGTTCCCTCTTATGATCATACATTGTCCGGCATTCGCACCTTTTCTTACCCGCTTTTTACAAACCATGGTCGGACTTTCACACCTTTTAGTAGCCAAACAACTCCGCTCCCGCTATTGATTGTGTACAGTCGGGTATTTTAACATTTTCTTACCCACTTTTTACCAATTATGGTTGGACATTCACACCTTCTTACAGCTGAACACCTCCGCTCCCTGTTTTGATAATTTATGGTCTGGCAATACTACCTTTTCTTACCCGTTTTTGAGTAATTATGGCTGGACATTCACAGCTTCTTGCAGCCGAACACCTCTTCTCCCGCTTTTGATGATGAATGGTCCGGCATTCTTACCTTTTCTAACACATTTTTCAGCAATTATTGTCGGTCATTCACACCTTTCTCATCAGCTTTTTGCAAATTATGATCTGACATTCACACCTACTTGCAGCCGAAACACCTCGGCTTCCGCTTTTGATGGTGTATATTTTGGCATTCGAACCTTTTCTTACCCGCTTTTTACAAACCATGGTCGGACTTTCACACCTTTTTTTAGCCGAACAACTCCGCTCCCGCTATTGATTGTGTAGAGTCGGGTATTTCAACCTTTTCTTACCCGCTTTTTACCAACTATGGTCGGACATTCACACCTTCTTACAGCGGAACACCTCCGCTCCCTCTTTTGATGGTGTATGTTCTGGCATTCAAACCTTTTCTTACCCACTTTTTACAAACTATGCTCGGACATTCACACCTTCTTGCAGCGAAACACCTCCGCTCCCTCTTTTGATTGTGTATGTGCAGGCATTCGAACCTTTTCTTACCCGCCTTTTACAAACTATGGTCGGATATTCAAACCTTCTTGTGGCCGAACACATCCACTTCTGCTTTTGATGATGTATAGTTGGGCATTCACACCTTTTCTTACCCATTTTTCAGTAATTATTGGTGGACATTCAGACCTTCTTGCAGCTGAACACCTCCGCTCCCGCTATTGATTGTGTACAGTCGGGTTTTTTAACCTTTTCTTACCCGCTTTTTACCAACTATGGTCGGACATTCGCAGCATCTTACAGCGGAACACCTCCGCTCCCTCTTTTGATGGTGTATGTTCGGGCATTCAAACTTTTTCTTACCCACTTTTTACAAACTATGGTCGGACATTCAAACCTTCTTGTAGCAGAACACATCCACTTCTTCTTTTGATGATGTATGGTTGGGCATTCGCACCTTTTCTTACCCATTTTTCAGGAATTATGGGTGGACATTCACACCTTCTTGCAGCCGAACACCTCCGCTTCCGCTTTTGATGGTATATATTCGGGCATTCGAACCTTTTCTTACCCGCTTTTTACCAACTATGGTCGGACATTCACACTTTCTTTCAGTGTAACACCTCCGCTCCCTCTTTTGATGGTGTATGTTCGGGCATTCGCACCTTTTCTTATCCACTTTTTACAAACTATGGTCGGACATTCAAACCTTCTTGTAGCCGAAAACCTCCACTCCATCTTTTGATCATACTTTGTCGGGCATTCGCACCTTTTCTTACCCGCTTTTTCCAAACTATGCTCGGACATTCAAACTTTCTTGTAGCCAAACACATCCACTCCTGCTTTTGTTGATGTATGGTTGGGCATTCGAACCTACTTGTTGCCCGCTTTTCATTAATTATGGGTGGACATTCACACCTTGTCGCAGCCAAACACCTCCGCTCCCTGTTTTGATCATGTATGGTTGGACATTCGCACCTTTTCTCACCCGCTTTTTGCAAACTATGGTCGGCCATTCACAGCTTCCTCTCCACCATACTTGTATGGTGGGATATTCACACCCACTTGCATCCGAAGAGCTCCGCCCCCAATTTTGTTGATATTTAGTCGGTCATTCACACCTTACCCGTTTTCTTGCCGCCAAACACCTCTGATCTCGCTTTTGATGATGTAAGATTGGGCATTCAGACCTTGCTTTTCCTGCTTTTCACCAACTATAGATGGACATTCACACCTTCTTGCAGCCGAACACTTCTGCTCCACCTTTTAGGTTTCTATCACACCTTTTTTTTCACCGCATTTTATAGATTATGGTTGGAAATTCTCAACCACTCATCCGAAGACCTCTCCTCCCGCTTTTGTTAATATATTGGAACTTTAGTCAGACATTCACACCTACTTGCAGCCGAACACCTCCTCTCCCACTTATGATCATGTGCGGTTGGATATTCGAACATTTTTTTTCATGTTTTCTAGCAATTATTGATGGACATTCAGACCTTCTTGCAGCTGAACACCTCCGCTCCCGCTTTTGATGGTGTATAGTCGGGCCTCCGAGCCTTTTCTTCTCCGGTTTTTACAAATTATGGTTGGACATTTAGACCTTCTTGCAGCCGAAAACCTCCGTTCCCTCTTATGATCATACATTGTCCGGCATTCGCACCTTTTCTTACCCGCTTTTTACAAACCATGGTCGGACTTTCACACCTTTTAGTAGCCAAACAACTCCGCTCCCGCTATTGATTGTGTACAGTCGGGTATTTTAACATTTTCTTACCCACTTTTTACCAATTATGGTTGGACATTCACACCTTCTTACAGCTGAACACCTCCGCTCCCTGTTTTGATAATTTATGGTCTGGCAATACTACCTTTTCTTACCCGTTTTTGAGTAATTATGGCTGGACATTCACAGCTTCTTGCAGCCGAACACCTCTTCTCCCGCTTTTGATGATGAATGGTCCGGCATTCTTACCTTTTCTAACACATTTTTCAGCAATTATTGTCGGTCATTCACACCTTTCTCATCAGCTTTTTGCAAATTATGATCTGACATTCATACCTACTTGCAGCCGAAACACCTCGGCTTCCGCTTTTGATGGTGTATATTTTGGCATTCGAACCTTTTCTTACCCGCTTTTTACAAACCATGGTCGGACTTTCACACATTTTTTTAGCCGAACAACTCCGCTCCCGCTATTGATTGTGTAGAGTCGGGTATTTCAACCTTTTCTTACCCGCTTTTTACCAACTATGGTCGGACATTCACACCTTCTTACAGCGGAACACCTCCGCTCCCTCTTTTGATGGTGTATGTTCTGGCATTCAAACCTTTTCTTACCCACTTTTTACAAACTATGCTCGGACATGCACACCTTCTTGCAGCGAAACACCTCCGCTCCCTCTTTTGATTGTGTATGTGCAGGCATTCGAACCTTTTCTTACCCGCCTTTTACAAACTATGGTCGGATATTCAAACCTTCTTGTGGCCGAACACATCCACTTCTGCTTTTGATGATGTATAGTTGGGCATTCACACCTTTTCTTACCCATTTTTCAGTAATTATTGGTGGACATTCAGACCTTCTTGCAGCTGAACACCTCCGCTCCCGCTATTGATTGTGTACAGTCGGGTTTTTTAACCTTTTCTTACCCGCTTTTTACCAACTCTGGTCGGACATTCGCAGCATCTTACAGCGGAACACCTCCGCTCCCTCTTTTGATGGTGTATGTTCGGGCATTCAAACTTTTTCTTACCCACTTTTTACAAACTATGGTCGGACATTCAAACCTTCTTGTAGCAGAACACATCCACTTCTTCTTTTGATGATGTATGGTTGGGCATTCGCACCTTTTCTTACCCATTTTTCAGGAATTATGGGTGGACATTCACACCTTCTTGCAGCCGAACACCTCCGCTTCCGCTTTTGATGGTATATATTCGGGCATTCGAACCTTTTCTTACCCGCTTTTTACCAACTATGGTCGGACATTCACACTTTCTTTCAGTGTAACACCTCCGCTCCCTCTTTTGATGGTGTATGTTCGGGCATTCGAACCTTTTCTTATCCACTTTTTACAAACTATGTTCGGACATTCAAACCTTCTTGTAGCCGAAAACCTCCACTCCCTCTTTTGATCATACTTTGTGGGGCATTCGCACCTTTTCTTACCCGCTTTTTACCAACTATGGTCGGACATTCACACTTTCTTTCAGTGTAACACCTCCGCTCCCTCTTTTGATGGTGTATGTTCGGGCATTCGCACCTTTTCTTATCCACTTTTTACAAACTATGCTCGGACATTCAAACTTTCTTGTAGCCAAACACATCCACTCCTGCTTTTGTTGATGTATGGTTGGGCATTCGAGCCTACTTGTTGCCCGCTTTTCATTAATTATGGGTGGACATTCACACCTTGTCGCAGCCAAACACCTCCGCTCCCTGTTTTGATCATGTATGGTTGGACATTCGCACCTTTTCTCACCCGCTTTTTGCAAACTATGGTCGGCCATTCACAGCTTCCTCTCCACCATACTTGTATGGTGGGATATTCACATCCACTTGCATCCGAAGATCTCCGCCCCCAATTTTGTTGATATTTAGTCGGTCATTCACACCTTACCCGTTTTCTTGCCGCCAAACACCTCTGATCTCGCTTTTGATGATGTAAGATTGGACATTCAGACCTTGCTTTTCCTGCTTTTCACCAACTATAGATGGACATTCACACCTTCTTGCAGCCGAACACTTCTGCTCCACCTTTTAGGTTTCTATCACACCTTTTTTTTCACCGCATTTTATAGATTATGGTTGGAAATTCTCAACCACTCATCCGAAGACCTCTCCTCCCGCTTTTGTTAATATATTTGAACTTTAGTCAGACATTCACACCTACTTGCAGCCGAACACCTCCTCTCCCACTTATGATCATGTGCGGTTGGATATTCGAACATTTTTTTTCATGTTTTCTAGCAATTATTGATGGACATTCAGACCTTCTTGCAGCTGAACACCTCCGCTCCCGCTTTTGATGGTGTATAGTCGGGCCTCCGAGCCTTTTCTTCTCCGGTTTTTACAAATTATGGTTGGACATTTAGACCTTCTTGCAGCCGAAAACCTCCGTTCCCTCTTATGATCATACATTGTCCGGCATTCGCACCTTTTCTTACCCGCTTTTTACAAACCATGGTCGGACTTTCACACCTTTTAGTAGCCAAACAACTCCGCTCCCGCTATTGATTGTGTACAGTCGGGTATTTTAACATTTTCTTACCCACTTTTTACCAATTATGGTTGGACATTCACACCTTCTTACAGCTGAACACCTCCGCTCCCTGTTTTGATAATTTATGGTCTGGCAATACTACCTTTTCTTACCCGTTTTTGAGTAATTATGGCTGGACATTCACAGCTTCTTGCAGCCGAACACCTCTTCTCCCGCTTTTGATGATGAATGGTCCGGCATTCTTACCTTTTCTAACACATTTTTCAGCAATTATTGTCGGTCATTCACACCTTTCTCATCAGCTTTTTGCAAATTATGATCTGACATTCATACCTACTTGCAGCCGAAACACCTCGGCTTCCGCTTTTGATGGTGTATATTTTGGCATTCGAACCTTTTCTTACCCGCTTTTTACAAACCATGGTCGGACTTTCACACATTTTTTTAGCCGAACAACTCCGCTCCCGCTATTGATTGTGTAGAGTCGGGTATTTCAACCTTTTCTTACCCGCTTTTTACCAACTATGGTCGGACATTCACACCTTCTTACAGCGGAACACCTCCGCTCCCTCTTTTGATGGTGTATGTTCTGGCATTCAAACCTTTTCTTACCCACTTTTTACAAACTATGCTCGGACATTCACACCTTCTTGCAGCGAAACACCTCCGCTCCCTCTTTTGATTGTGTATGTGCAGGCATTCGAACCTTTTCTTACCCGCCTTTTACAAACTATGGTCGGATATTCAAACCTTCTTGTGGCCGAACACATCCACTTCTGCTTTTGATGATGTATAGTTGGGCATTCACACCTTTTCTTACCCATTTTTCAGTAATTATTGGTGGACATTCAGACCTTCTTGCAGCTGAACACCTCCGCTCCTGCTATTGATTGTGTACAGTCGGGTTTTTTAACCTTTTCTTACCCGCTTTTTACCAACTATGGTCGGACATTCGCAGCATCTTACAGCGGAACACCTCCGCTCCCTCTTTTGATGGTGTATGTTCGGGCATTCAAACTTTTTCTTACCCACTTTTTACAAACTATGGTCGGACATTCAAACCTTCTTGTAGCAGAACACATCCACTTCTTCTTTTGATGATGTATGGTTGGGCATTCGCACCTTTTCTTACCCATTTTTCAGGAATTATGGGTGGACATTCACACCTTCTTGCAGCCGAACACCTCCGCTTCCGCTTTTGATGGTATATATTCGGGCATTCGAACCTTTTCTTACCCGCTTTTTACCAACTATGGTCGGACATTCACACTTTCTTTCAGTGTAACACCTCCGCTCCCTCTTTTGATGGTGTATGTTCGGGCATTCGCACCTTTTCTTATCCACTTTTTACAAACTATGGTCGGACATTCAAACCTTCTTGTAGCCGAAAACCTCCACTCCCTCTTTTGATCATACTTTGTCGGGCATTCGCACCTTTTCTTACCCGCTTTTTCCAAACTATGCTCGGACATTCAAACTTTCTTGTAGCCAAACACATCCACTCCTGCTTTTGTTGATGTATGGTTGGGCATTCGAACCTACTTGTTGCCCGCTTTTCATTAATTATGGGTGGACATTCACACCTTGTCGCAGCCAAACACCTCCGCTCCCTGTTTTGATCATGTATGGTTGGACATTCGCACCTTTTCTCACCCGCTTTTTGCAAACTATGGTCGGCCATTCACAGCTTCCTCTCCACCATACTTGTATGGTGGGATATTCACACCCACTTGCATCCGAAGATCTCCGCCCCCAATTTTGTTGATATTTAGTCGGTCATTCACACCTTACCCGTTTTCTTGCCGCCAAACACCTCTGATCTCGCTTTTGATGATGTAAGATTGGGCATTCAGACCTTGCTTTTCCTGCTTTTCACCAACTATAGATGGACATTCACACCTTCTTGCAGCCGAACACTTCTGCTCCACCTTTTAGGTTTCTATCACACCTTTTTTTTCACCGCATTTTATAGATTATGGTTGGAAATTCTCAACCACTCATCCGAAGACCTCTCCTCCCGCTTTTGTTAATATATTTGAACTTTAGTCAGACATTCACACCTACTTGCAGCCGAACACCTCCTCTCCCACTTATGATCATGTGCGGTTGGATATTCGAACATTTTTTTTCATGTTTTCTAGCAATTATTGATGGACATTCAGACCTTCTTGCAGCTGAACACCTCCGCTCCCGCTTTTGATGGTGTATAGTCGGGCCTCCGAGCCTTTTCTTCTCCGGTTTTTACAAATTATGGTTGGACATTTAGACCTTCTTGCAGCCGAAAACCTCCGTTCCCTCTTATGATCATACATTGTCCGGCATTCGCACCTTTTCTTACCCGCTTTTTACAAACCATGGTCGGACTTTCACACCTTTTAGTAGCCAAACAACTCCGCTCCCGCTATTGATTGTGTACAGTCGGGTATTTTAACATTTTCTTACCCACTTTTTACCAATTATGGTTGGACATTCACACCTTCTTACAGCTGAACACCTCCGCTCCCTGTTTTGATAATTTATGGTCTGGCAATACTACCTTTTCTTACCCGTTTTTGAGTAATTATGGCTGGACATTTACAGCTTCTTGCAGCCGAACACCTCTTCTCCCGCTTTTGATGATGAATGGTCCGGCATTCTTACCTTTTCTAACACATTTTTCAGCAATTATTGTCGGTCATTCACACCTTTCTCATCAGCTTTTTGCAAATTATGATCTGACATTCACACCTACTTGCAGCCGAAACACCTCGGCTTCCGCTTTTGATGGTGTATATTTTGGCATTCGAACCTTTTCTTACCCGCTTTTTACAAACCATGGTCGGACTTTCACACCTTTTTTTAGCCGAACAACTCCGCTCCCGCTATTGATTGTGTAGAGTCGGGTATTTCAACCTTTTCTTACCCGCTTTTTACCAACTATGGTCGGACATTCACACCTTCTTGCAGCGAAACACCTCCGCTCCCTCTTTTGATTGTGTATGTGCAGGCATTCGAACCTTTTCTTACCCGCCTTTTACAAACTATGGTCGGATATTCAAACCTTCTTGTGGCCGAACACATCCACTTCTGCTTTTGATGATGTATAGTTGGGCATTCACACCTTTTCTTACCCATTTTTCAGTAATTATTGGTGGACATTCAGACCTTCTTGCAGCTGAACACCTCCGCTCCCGCTATTGATTGTGTACAGTCGGGTTTTTTAACCTTTTCTTACCCGCTTTTTACCAACTATGGTCGGACATTCGCAGCATCTTACAGCGGAACACCTCCGCTCCCTCTTTTGATGGTGTATGTTCGG
The DNA here is from genome assembly GCF_036924035.1 of Leuresthes tenuis. Taxonomy (NCBI): domain Eukaryota; kingdom Metazoa; phylum Chordata; class Actinopteri; order Atheriniformes; family Atherinopsidae; genus Leuresthes; species Leuresthes tenuis. The sequence continues at coordinate 28,554,069 of NW_027325358.1, forward strand.
GCATTCAAACTTTTTCTTACCCACTTTTTACAAACTATGGTCGGACATTCAAACCTTCTTGTAGCAGAACACATCCACTTCTTCTTTTGATGATGTATGGTTGGGCATTCGCACCTTTTCTTACCCATTTTTCAGGAATTATGGGTGGACATTCACACCTTCTTGCAGCCGAACACCTCCGCTTCCGCTTTTGATGGTATATATTCGGGCATTCGAACCTTTTCTTACCCGCTTTTTACCAACTATGGTCGGACATTCACACTTTCTTTCAGTGTAACACCTCCGCTCCCTCTTTTGATGGTGTATGTTCGGGCATTCGCACCTTTTCTTATCCACTTTTTACAAACTATGGTCGGACATTCAAACCTTCTTGTAGCCGAAAACCTCCACTCCCTCTTTTGATCATACTTTGTCGGGCATTCGCACCTTTTCTTACCCGCTTTTTCCAAACTATGCTCGGACATTCAAACTTTCTTGTAGCCAAACACATCCACTCCTGCTTTTGTTGATGTATGGTTGGGCATTCGAACCTACTTGTTGCCCGCTTTTCATTAATTATGGGTGGACATTCACACCTTGTCGCAGCCAAACACCTCCGCTCCCTGTTTTGATCATGTATGGTTGGACATTCGCACCTTTTCTCACCCGCTTTTTGCAAACTATGGTCGGCCATTCACAGCTTCCTCTCCACCATACTTGTATGGTGGGATATTCACACCCACTTGCATCCGAAGATCTCCGCCCCCAATTTTGTTGATATTTAGTCGGTCATTCACACCTTACCCGTTTTCTTGCCGCCAAACACCTCTGATCTCGCTTTTGATGATGTAAGATTGGGCATTCAGACCTTGCTTTTCCTGCTTTTCACCAACTATAGATGGACATTCACACCTTCTTGCAGCCGAACACTTCTGCTCCACCTTTTAGGTTTCTATCACACCTTTTTTTTCACCGCATTTTATAGATTATGGTTGGAAATTCTCAACCACTCATCCGAAGACCTCTCCTCCCGCTTTTGTTAATATATTTGAACTTTAGTCAGACATTCACACCTACTTGCAGCCGAACACCTACTCTCCCACTTATGATCATGTGCGGTTGGATATTCGAACATTTTTTTTCATGTTTTCTAGCAATTATTGATGGACATTCAGACCTTCTTGCAGCTGAACACCTCCGCTCCCGCTTTTGATGGTGTATAGTCGGGCCTCCGAGCCTTTTCTTCTCCGGTGTTTACAAATTATGGTTGGACATTTAGACCTTCTTGCAGCCGAAAACCTCCGTTCCCTCTTATGATCATACATTGTCCGGCATTCGCACCTTTTCTTACCCGCTTTTTACAAACCATGGTCGGACTTTCACACCTTTTAGTAGCCAAACAACTCCGCTCCCGCTATTGATTGTGTACAGTCGGGTATTTTAACATTTTCTTACCCACTTTTTACCAATTATGGTTGGACATTCACACCTTCTTACAGCTGAACACCTCCGCTCCCTGTTTTGATAATTTATGGTCTGGCAATACTACCTTTTCTTACCCGTTTTTGAGTAATTATGGCTGGACATTCACAGCTTCTTGCAGCCGAACACCTCTTCTCCCGCTTTTGATGATGAATGGTCCGGCATTCTTACCTTTTCTAACACATTTTTCAGCAATTATTGTCAGTCATTCACACCTTTCTCATCAGCTTTTTGCAAATTATGATCTGACATTCACACCTACTTGCAGCCGAAACACCTCGGCTTCCGCTTTTGATGGTGTATATTTTGGCATTCGAACCTTTTCTTACCCGCTTTTTACAAACCATGGTCGGACTTTCACACCTTTTTTTAGCCGAACAACTCCGCTCCCGCTATTGATTGTGTAGAGTCGGGTATTTCAACCTTTTCTTACCCGCTTTTTACCAACTATGGTCGGACATTCACACCTTCTTACAGCGGAACACCTCCGCTCCCTCTTTTGATGGTGTATGTTCTGGCATTCAAACCTTTTCTTACCCACTTTTTACAAACTATGCTCGGACATTCACACCTTCTTGCAGCGAAACACCTCCGCTCCCTCTTTTGATTGTGTATGTGCAGGCATTCGAACCTTTTCTTACCCGCCTTTTACAAACTATGGTCGGATATTCAAACCTTCTTGTGGCCGAACACATCCACTTCTGCTTTTGATGATGTATAGTTGGGCATTCACACCTTTTCTTACCCATTTTTCAGTAATTATTGGTGGACATTCAGACCTTCTTGCAGCTGAACACCTCCGCTCCCGCTATTGATTGTGTACAGTCGGGTTTTTTAACCTTTTCTTACCCGCTTTTTACCAACTATGGTCGGACATTCGCAGCATCTTACAGCGGAACACCTCCGCTCCCTCTTTTGATGGTGTATGTTTGGGCATTCAAACTTTTTCTTACCCACTTTTTACAAACTATGGTCGGACATTCAAACCTTCTTGTAGCAGAACACATCCACTTCTTCTTTTGATGATGTATGGTTGGGCATTCGCACCTTTTCTTACCCATTTTTCAGGAATTATGGGTGGACATTCACACCTTCTTGCAGCCGAACACCTCCGCTTCCGCTTTTGATGGTATATATTCGGGCATTCGAACCTTTTCTTACCCGCTTTTTACCAACTATGGTCGGACATTCACACTTTCTTTCAGTGTAACACCTCCGCTCCCTCTTTTGATGGTGTATGTTCGGGCATTCGAACCTTTTCTTACCCGCTTTTTACCAACTATGGTCGGACATTCACACTTTCTTTCAGTGTAACACCTCCGCTCCCTCTTTTGATAGTGTATGTTCGGGCATTCGCACCGTTTCTTACCCGCTTTTTACAAACTATGGTCGGACATTCAAACCTTCTTGTAGCCGAAAACCTCCACTCCCTCTTTTGATCAGACTTCGTAGGGCATTCGCACCTTTTCTTACCCGCTTTTTACAAACTATGCTCGGACATTCAAACCTTCTTGTAGCCAAACACATCCACTCCTGCTTTTGTTGATGTATGGTTGGGCATTCGAACCTACTTGTTGCCCGCTTTTCATTAATTATGGGTGGACATTCACACCTTGTTGCAGCCAAACACCTCCGCTCCCTGTTTTGATCATGTATGGTTGGACATTCGCACCTTTTCTCACCCGTTTTTTGCAAACTATGGTCGGCCATTCACAGCTTCCTCTCCACCATACTTGTATGGTGGGATATTCACATCCACTTGCATCCGAAGATCTCCGCCCCCACTTTAGTTGATATTTAGTCGGTCATTCACACCTTACCCGTTTTCTTTCCGCCAAACACCTCTGATCTCGCTTTTGATGATGTAAGATTGGGCATTCAGACCTTGCTTTTCCTGCTTTTCACCAACTATAGACGGACATTCACACCTTCTTGCAGCCGAACACCTCCTCTCCCACTTATGATCATGTGCGGATTGATTTTCGAAAATTTTCTTTCATGTTTTCTAGCAATTAATAATGGACATTTAGACCTTCTTGCAGCTGAACACCTCCGCTCCCGCTTTTGATCATACATTGTCAGGCATTCGCACCTTGTCTTACCCGCTTTTTACAAACTTTAGTCGAACATTCACACCTTTTTGCAGCCGAACACAGTTTTTTGCAGCCAAATTTGGGCATTTGAACCTTTTCATACCCACTTTTTACCAACTATGGTCGGACATTCACACCGTCTTACAGCGGAACACCTCCGCTCCCTCTTTTGATGGTGTATGTACGGGCTATCGAACTTTTCTTACCCGCTTTTTACAAACTATGGTCGGCCATTCACAGCTTCCTCTCCACCATACTTGTATGGTGGGATATTCACACCCACTTGCATCCGAAGACCTCCGCCCCCACTTTTGTTGATATTTAGTCGGTCATTCGCACCTTACCCGCTTTTGGCAAACTATGGCCTTCTTGCAGCCAAAAACCTCTGATCTCGCTTTTGATGATGTAAGGTTGGGCATTCACACCTGGCTTCACCTGCTTTTCACCAAACATAGTCTGAAATTCACACCTTCTTGCAGCCGAACCCTTCCGCTCCACCTTTTAGTTTTCTATGGGGCATTCCCACTTTTATTTTCACCGCATTTTATAAAAACACCACAGGAACACCGTATTGAGGCTTTGTTCTGACCGCTCATTCGGTGTCGCGTTTCTTTCAAGCAATTCTCCTGGTTAGCCCGCACTCGGCTCGCTCCCAGAACCGTGTTAAAGTCTACTTCGCATTCACTCTCTTTTCTCAGCAGACTAAAAGAAACTTCCATACTGCACCGCTGTTTGCTTTTTCACAAGAGCAGAGGAGAGCGCACCGTTCCCAGCGGCACTGCAGTACCGGGTCGATGCTTGGAGTGAACGGAGCAAGCTCCTTTTTCAACTCCTATTGATAAAAATCCATTTAATAGTAGTCCTTGCATAGACATATCACATATTAAACTGATAAGTACAGATATGGATTATGTGCAATTATTAAAGAGAGTAGAGGACGATCTCTCTCGTTGGAAGTCCTTACCTATATCACTTATGGGGAGAGTTACAAGCATTAAATTGATGATACTACCAAAAGTTAACTATTTGTTCTCAATGATCCCCATAGAACCATCTGCTACTTGGTTTAAGTCACTAGATTCATGCATCTCCAAATTTCTGTGGAAAAACAAACCACCACGTATTAGTTTAAAAACCCTACAGAAGACCAAGGACAGTGGTGGATTAGATTTACCTCATTTTCAGCACTATTCCTTAGCCAATAGGTTACAATATATATGGTTTAAACCTTGTTGTTGTCACAGTTCCCAGAGACGTTGTAATCGTTGAGGATTCTATATTCACCCCCTCATTAGAGGCACGTGTTGCAGATTGATGACACTGAATCTTCTTCTCTGTTCATTGCTGGCATCATTCCCAGCATCGTAAGTGTTTGTGGCATTGTTAGCCTCTTCTTCTGGATCTTGATATCGAGCATCCTTTTGTATTTCTGGTTTGTAAGTCCTCTCTCTTCGTTCACCGGAGTCTTCGTCTCTTTGTCCTTGAGTTTGGTGATTTTTTCTTCTTTTGATGCCTTGACACAGTGTGACAGGTGATATCACGTGGGAGATCCTTTAACTTGGACTTCTGTCCCTGTGCTGCGAAATGGCTGTCCTGCTCAAAAGGTCTCTCCTTCATCATATACACAGTTATTTATACATCACCTTCCACCATGAAGCGTTGTCCCTTTTTGTTTCTCTCTTTGTTCTTAAAATGCTTTTATGCATGTCTAAACCAATCCATTAAACTAGATAATTTAGGCAGTAAAGCGATCTACAATGTGCTTGGTCGCAAAGCTGCTCATCTGTGGTAAACAGCTCTTCAGAAAGGCATTCTTCAATTGATTTCACTAATTTTATGTAATAATTTTGTGATTTCCTACAAAACTACACTTCTTCTCCCATCTGTCTGACTATTTAATATTGTCTGGGTCCCGTTAAAACATGTATTTTTCCCATCTAATTCCTTCTTTGCTTTAAAACAAGTATTCCCCATTTCTATCCCTTCAGTAGCCAACCAGTTTGTATGGAGTACACTGGAGCAACTTGACTGATCAGTAAAACACTGCTTTTGTTGTCACCGCAAGGCTTCCCCCGTCGGTTGTTTCACTGAGACACTACTGAGTAACTACAACTCAACACAGTTTATACACATAACATTCATATACATACTAACAAACAAACAAACAATAATTTATCGCAATTTTCTCATCTCTGTTTGAACGTACACCCAGGTAAATATTCCTGTAGTCTTCTCATACCGACTATGGACCCATTCATTGTTTAACTTCCCTGTTTTGCAAATCCTAATTGAATATTACACATTGACATTGAACTTTACTGGATAAGCAGGTCTTCATTGCATTCAGCAGCCTATATGTGAGCATTTATGTGTAAGCTGTTCCTCTTTGCATTTATCAGCAGCAAGCAATTCTTCACTGCACATGCATATGTAAATAGTAAAACAATTCCAATGTGTTAGCGAAACCTTCTATATCACAGTGGTTTCTAAGGTCTATTTTAAGTTCTTTGCCATCAGTGAGATGACATTGTTTACAAAGTGTGTCAAATTATCACTGAAGATCTTTTCAGGAATTTCAAATCTAGAAATTAGTTATTTTACGCGTGATTTTGCTACTGAGAGTGCATCTGCTTGTGCACATGGAAATATTTCAGACCATTTGGTAAAAACCTCTGTTGTCACTGAGCAGAATCGTTTCCCTTAACATTAATTTAGTTCAATGGAATCTACAAAATAATGAAATAATGAAATCCAAACAAATATGTTGAAAAAGATACACTGGCTTAGGGAATTATCTTCGTTTTGGTCTTAGATTGCCCTGTGGAATGTATTTTGCACATATTTGACCTGCTAGACAAAACTTTATTCATTTATTTATTCTAAAAAATTTTTTTTAATAATTAGTAAAACCATATGCTGTAAAAACCTGGTTCATTATTGCTTCCATCCCTCCTGTTGAGACATGACATGGTCCGTGGCTCAATACTGCAGCATATTTAAACAAATTCTTTGGCAGTATGGTTTTCCGTCCGGTCATTCATACGAGTCTATTGTAGATGGCAATTGAATAACATCTAATAATGCTAAAATATTTGTAGTTTATACATTTAGCTGTGGATGTCAACATACCTGTTTTTCCAATGCTGTGTTAACACATGTACAGTTGAGAAGGCATACTGACTGTCAGTGTAAACGTTAACAACCTTTTTGTTATTTAATTTACAAGCTTCAGTTAAAGCAACCAATTCGACTGCTTGAACAGAGTAATTTTTTGGTAGTGGTTGTTTTAAGAAAACTTCAGTTTCTGTTACTACTGCAAATCCTGTAGCATTTGTGCCATCAGGGTTTTTTTCCTTGATCTGTTGAATAAATATAGTTATTTCTGCATTTTCATAACGTATATCAGTTAAGTCTGGCCTGGGTAAAACACATGGTTATTTCTGACATGCAATCATGAGGCTTTCCATCTGTGGGGTAGGTAGCAGTGTGGATGGATTAAGTGTAGCACATCTCTCGACAACAAGGTGTGGCTGTGAAAGAAGAACTGTTATGTAGGAGAGATGTCTGGTAAAGATATTTTGTTAAGTAACCATATCACAGCCACTGCATGAGGTACCTTAAGTGTTAATGGGTGAAATAACACCATTATTGTTGATGCCTGCACTGCCAATGGCTTCTGGCCATTGATTCAAAAGTACGATCTCGTCCCTTTTTCCCCCTTTCAGTGGACACTGGCCCCTAATTACCGCAATTCAGCAGGGGGTCTTTCATTAGGAGTACTGGACTCCCCCGTGCACGGTTTCAGCTCCGACCCTGGACAGCGGAAAAAACGTTGAGATCTGGTTTGAGGACCCAATTGTTGAGAAAAGTCTCTCAATGAGACTCAGAGTTGCTGGAGTCAGTTAATGCAAAGGTTTAATCTTGCAGCAAGTTCAAGAATGTGTGTGTGTATGGGTGTATGGGTGCGAACGTGTGTGAGTTTGTGTGTGTGAGAGTTTAAAGAACCTGTTATCCACAGGCAGGTCTTAACTAGTATGGCACAGGTCCAGCCTGTCTCATCTTTTTTGGAAGGTCCAGCGCTCGGCCGTAACCCTTCTGTCTGTTTGGACTCTCACATACATTCGGTTAATCATAGAAAAACGAGAACAAAACTTTTTAGCCCCTTAAATTCATAAAACAGACATGGTGCAGTTATTTCCATTCTAGAAAATAAGAGTAATCACCACCATTCCTATAAATTCTGGATATTCTAACAATCTGAATCTTTTTTAAATGTTCGATGAAGCCCTTTGCTGTTCTGTTTAGAGACTCAGCTGATCATAAACCAAGTTTTGCTCTTGAACCAAGCTTCTAAACTCTTCACCTTTTTCATTTCTCAGTTAGTATTCACTTTAAAACTGATTAAAAGAAAAATTAAATGAATGCCTATCAACAAATGTGGGATCTAAACTCTACTAGTGCTTCCTCTAAAATAATTTCCTTTCTCAATTCAGAAATGTGTGTGTGTAAGTCACAACACCCGTGACACCAAAACGGCTTTCTTTTCTCTCTTTTCTCTACACTCTGCACTGTGAGCACACACACCAAATCAGAAAGGCTTTTTTCTCTCTTTTTTACATTATGGACTGTGGGGACACAAAACCGCTCTCTCTTTTTTTTTTTTTGATTGTGTGCCAGGGTGTTGTCTCACGTATTAGATTATGCTTAAGATACGAATGGGTTTATCAGTCACATCAGAATCCATACATACTGATCCTCCTGTAATAAAATGGTCGGATCTTATCAAACACACTTTGTTTCTTGTGACAAGTCAGCGAAACAGCGTATACACGTCAAGACACTGATTCAAGTTTGCCACAAGAACTCATAAGTTTGGCATTATTGCTCTGCCGTCAGCAATCATACACCCATTTTATTTTCATGAGACATGTGCAGGCACCTGTTCATCTACTGTTCTATCACTATGAATTAGTTTATCTATTATCAATAAGGATACTTCTACAACTACTATCAAAGTATGTCCGGACTTCTTATGTTGTCAGTTGCTATATATGAATAAGTGGGTTGCTACTGAAAAGCATTAAGCATGTCACACAGCCCAAACATATAACATTTCAGGACACACCACACAGTTAACAACCACAGTGAAGCGTGTCAAAGCCCAAACATGTAACATTCAACAGGACACTTACACAACACATTCAAATCAAACAGTCAGACAACATACAAGAACCTATACCCCAGCCGGCATTGCTCCCTGCCTATTTTCCTACAACTCACTATGTGTGCGCACACCTTTATTCACAAACTCTTCAACTTATACTCTTTTACCGAAGCTGCTACAGCTCGATTGGCCAAATACCCTTAGATCCTATTTCGGTGAATTTGACATCTGCCTTGCATGTAACAGATTAGCGGTTTAGCAGTTTTAATTTAGTTTGAGTGAAGGAATTCATTTTATAGCAAAATCCGAAATCGTGAAGAACTCATGGAAGTAAGCTTATTCTCGGATTCCTGAATCTTTAGATTTGCTCTTTCTTTTACTGCAAAGTACAACGTTGAGCAGCACTAATGAGTTGTTTCTATTTTTGGCAGGCTTTACCTTTGCGGATGAAGCCCTTTCTGTCTGTGCAAAAGAAATCTTGTTACTGTGCAGAGTGACTTCTCTGAGTAGAGTCGCCTTACTTGTTGCGACTGTGCCGATGTTCGAAGCTGGAGTGCAAAGTTGTTGCTTGAATGGTGCTCGCTGGAGCGTGCGGTAGTGTAAAGTTATTCCATTTAAAAGGGCTGAAGAGTGCTCAGTGCAGCGGGTGGGCGGAGGTGCAAAGTGACACTATGGCCATAAAAAGAACACCGCTACAAGTGCGCATTGTGCCAGGAAGGGCCCTCGGACGTGAACCAGTGGACAGTTATCGCTTCTCGGCCTTTTGGCTAAGATCAAGTGTAGTATCTGTTCTTATCAGTTTAATGTCTGATGTGTCCTCTGTGCGAGGACTACATATTAAATGGATTTTTATCAATAGGAGTTGAAAAAGGAGCTTGCTCCGTTCACTCCAAGCATCGACCCGGTACTGCAGTGCCGCTGGGAACGGTGCGCTCTCCTCTGCTCTTGTAAAAAAGCAAACAGCGGTGCAGGATGGAAGTTTCAGGGAGCCCAAGATGAAACTTTCTTTTAGTCTGCTGAGAAAAGAGAGTGAATGCGAAGTAGACTTTAACACGGCTCTGGGAGCAAGCCGAGTGCGGGCTAACCAGGAAAATTGCTTGAAAGAAACGCGACACCGAATGAGCGGTCAGAACAAAGCCTCAATACGGTGTTCCTGTGGTGTTTTTATAAAATGCGGTGAAAAAAAAGGTGTGAATGCCCCATAGAAAACTAAAAGGTGGAGCGGCTGCAAGAAGGTGTGAATGTCCGACTATATTTGGTGAAAAGCAGGTGAAGAAAGGTCTGAATGCCCAACCTTACATCATCAAAAGCGAGATCAGAGGTTTTTGGCTGCAAGAAGGCCATAGTTTGCCAAAAGCGGGTAAGGTGCGAATGACCGACTAAATATCAACAAAAGTGGGGGCGGAGGTCTTCGGATGCAAGTGGGTGTGAATATCCCACCATACAAGTATGGTGGAGAGGAAGCTGTGAATGTCCGACCATGGTTTGTAAAACGCGGGTAAGACAAGGTGCGAATGCCCGACAATGTATGATCAAAAGAGGGAGCGGAGGTGTTCGGCTGCAAGGTCTGAATTTCCACCCATAATTACTGAAAAATGCGTAAGAAAAGGTGTGAATGCCCAACTATACATCATCAAAAGCAGAAGTGGATGTGTTCGGCCACAAGAAGGTTTGAATGTCCGACCATAGTTTGTAAAAGGCGGGTAAGAAAAGGTTTGAATGCCCGAACATACACAATCAAAAGAGGGAGCGGAGGTGTTTCGCTGCAAGAAGGTGTGAATGTCCGAGCATAGTTTGTAAAAAGTGGGTAAGAAAAGGTTCGAATGCCAAAACATACACCATCAAAAGAGGGAGCGGAGGTGTTCCGCTGTAAAAGGTGTGAAAGTCCGACCATGGTTTGTAAAAAGCGGGTAAGAAAAGGTTCGAATGCAAAAATATACACCATCAAAAGCGTAAGCCGAGGTGTTCGGCTGCAAGTAGGTGTGAATGTCAGATCATAATTTGCAAAAAGCTGATGAGAAAGGTGTGAATGACCGACAATAATTGCTGAAAAATGTGTTAGAAAAGGTAAGAATGCCGGACCATTCATCATCAAAAGCGGGAGAAGAGGTGTTCGGCTGCAAGAAGCTGTGAATGTCCGGCCATAATTACTCAAAAACGGGTAAGAAATTGCAAGACCATAAATGATCAAAACAGGGAGCAGAGGTGTTCCGCTGTAAGAAGGTGTGAATGTCTGACCATAATTGGTAAAAAGCGGGTAAGAAAAGGTTAAAATACCCGACTGTACACAATCAAAAGCGGGAGCGGAGTTGTTTGGCTACTAAAAGGTGTGAAAGTCCAACCATGGTTTGTAAAAAGCGGGTAAGAAAAGGTGCGAATGCCCGACAATGTATGATCAAAAGAGGGAGCGGAGGTTTTCGGCTGCAAGAAGGTCTGAATGTCCAACCATAATTTGTAAAAACCGGGGAAGAAAAGGCTCGAAAGCCCGACTATACACCATCAAAAGCGGGAGCAGAGGTGTTCAGCTGCAAGAAGGTCTCAATGTCCATCAATAATTGCTAAAAAACATGAAAGAAAATTTTCGAATATCAAACCGCACATGATCATATGCGGGAGAGGAGGTGTTCAGCTGCAAGAAGGTGTGAATGTCCACCCATAATTCCTGAAAAATGGGTAAAAAAAAGGTGCGAATGCCCAACCATACATCATCAAAAGCAGGTGTGAATGTCAGATCATAATTTGCAAAAACCTGATGAGAAATGGTGAGAATGCCCGACTATACACCATCAAATGTGGGAGCGGAGGTGTTCGGCTGTGAGTAGGTGTGAATGTCCGACCATACTTGCTGAAAAATATGACAAAGCAGTTTTAACTTAGTTCTAGTGAAGGAATTCATTTTATATCAAAATCCGAAATTGTGTAGAACTCGTGGAAATAAGTTTATTCTCGGATTCCTAAAGGTTTATTGTTTTTTTTGGTATACTGCAAAGTAATACTTTCTATTTTGTTGAAACCAATTCAGACATGGATAAATATCAAGGACAACGCAGTTTTAACTTGGTTTGAGTGAAGGAATTCATTTTATATCAAAATCCGAAATTGTGTAGAACTCGTCAATCGACGCATATTCTCGGATTCCTGAAAAGGTTTAGAGTTGTTCTTTCCTATCCTGCAAAGTACTACGTTCTTTTTTTTGTTTAAAGCTATTTAGACATGGATAAATATGAAGGACAAAGCAGTTCCTTCTGTGGGTACAGTAGCTCCCGGAATATGGTGACTGCAGGCCCTGAGCCTGGTGGACATAAGGCCCTCCTGCCCTGTGTTGGGTCCCAGGTTGCGGGGATGCCTATTGCAGCCAGTCTCTGGCTGCCCTCTCCGGGGTGGGAGGGACCAGGCGGATGAATTAATTATTCTGCTAGTTTATATATTTTAAACATAAACAATAAACATTTATAAAACTTCCCTTGGCAAGGCAAATCTGTTTGGCATAAAAGGTATTCAGACTACAATTCTGCTGCCATAATGCACAACTCTGGATTTTGATATAAAATGAATTCCTTCACTCAAACCAAGTTAAAACTGCTTTGTCCTTCATATTTATCCATGTCATAATAGCTTTAAACAAAAAAAGAACGTTGTACTTTGCAGGATAGGAAAGAACAACTCTAAACCTTTTCAGGAATCCGAGAATAAGCGTCGATTGACGAGTTCTACACAATTTCGGATTTTGATATAAAATTAATTCCTTCACTCAAACCAAGTTAAAACTGCTTTGTCCTTCATATTTATCCATGTCTGAATAGGTTTCAACAAAAAAGAAAGTATTACTTTGCAGTATACCAAAGAACAACACTAAACCTTTAGGAATCCGAGAATAAGCTTCTTGTCACCAGTTCTACACAATTTCGGATTTTGATATAAAATGAATTCCTTCACTCAAACCAAGTTAAAACTGCTTTGTCCTTCATATTTACCCATGTCTAAATAGCTTTAAACAAAAAAGAACGTAGTACTTTGCAGGATAGGAAAGAACAACACTAATTTTTTTCAGGGATCCGAGAATAAGCTTCTTTTCACGAGTTCTACACAATTCCGGATTTTGATATAAAATGAATTCCTTCACTCAAACCAAGTTAAAACTGCTTTGTCCTTAATATTTATCCATGTCTGAATAGGTTTCAACAAAAAAGAAAGTATTACTTTGCAGTATACCAAAGAACAAAACTAAACCTTTAGTAATCCGAGAATAAGCTTCTTTTCACCAGTTCTACACAATTTCGGATTTTGATATAAAATGAATTCCTTCACTCAAACCAAGTTAAAACTGCTTTGTCCTTCATATTTATCCATGTCTGAATCGGTTTCAACAAAATAGAAAGTATTACTTTGCAGTATACCAAAGAACAACACTAAACCTTTAGGAATCAGGGAATAAACTTATTTCCACGAGTTCTACACAATTTCGGATTTTGATATAAAATGAATTCCTTCACTCAAACCAAGTGAAAACCGCTTTGTCATATTTTTCAGCAAGTATGGTCGGACATTCACACCTACTCACAGCCGAACACCTCCGCTCCCGCATTTGATGGTGTATAGTCGGGCATTCTCACCATTTCTCATCAGGTTTTTGCAAATTATGATCTGACATTCACACCTGCTTTTGATGTTGTATGGTTGGGCATTCGCACCTTTTTTTTACCCATTTTTCAGGAATTATGGGTGGACATTCACACCATCTTGCAGCTGAACACCTCCGCTCCCGCATATGATCATGTGCGGTTTGATATTCGAAAATTTTCTTTCATGTTTTCTAGCAATTATTGATGGACATTGAGACCTTCTTGCAGCTGAACCCCTCTGCTCCCGCTTTTGATGGTGTATAGTCGGGCTTTCGAGCCTTTTCTTCCCCGGTTTTTACAAATTATGGTCGGACTTTCACACCTTCTTTTAGCCGAACACATCCCTTCCCGCTATTGATTGTGTACAGTCGGCCATTTTAACCTTTTCTTAACCGCTTTTTACCAACTATGGTCGGACTTTCACACCTTCTTTTAGCCGAACAACTCCGCTCCTGCTATTGATTGTGTAGAGTCGGGTATTTCAACCTTTTCTTACCCGCTTTTTACCAACTATGGTCGGACATTCACACCTTCTTACAGTGGAACACCTCCGCTCCCTCTTTTGATGGTGTATGTTCTGGCATTCGAACCTTTTCTTACCCACTTTTTACAAACTATGCTCGGACATTCACACCTTCTTGCAGCGAAACACCTCCGCTCCCTCTTTTGATTGTGTATGTTCGGGCATTCGAACCTTTTCTTACCCGCCTTTTACAAACTATGGTCGGACATTCAAACCTTCTTGTGGCCGAACACATCCACTTCTGCTTTTGATGATGTATAGTTGGGCATTCACACCTTTTCTTACCCATTTTTCAGTAATTATTGGTGGACATTCAGACCTTCTTGCAGCTGAACACCTCCGCTCCCGCTTTTGATGGTGTATAGTCGGGCTTTCGAGGCTTTTCTTCAACGGTGTTTACAAATTATGGTTGGAAATTCAGACCTTGCAGCCGAACAACTCCGCTCCCTCTTTTGATCATACATTGTCGGGCATTCGCACCTTGTCTTACCCGCGTTTTACAAACCATGGTCGGACTTTCACACCTTCTTGTAGCCGAACAACTCCGCTCCCGCTATTGATTGTGTACAGTCGGGTTTTTTAACCTTTTCTTACCCGCTTTTTACCAACTATGGTCGGACATTCGCAGCATCTTACAGCGGAACACCTCCGCTCCGTCTTTTGATGGTGTATGTTCGGGCATTCGAACTTTTTCTTACCCACTTTTTACAAACTATGGTCGGACATTCAAACCTTCTTGTAGCAGAACACATCCACTTCTTCTTTTGATGATGTATGGTTGGGCATTCGCACCTTTTCTTACCCATTTTTCAGGAATTATGGGTGGACATTCACACCTACTTGCAGTCGAACAGCTCTGCTCCCACTTTTGATTATGTTTGGTTGGATGTTCGAACCTTTTCTTAACTGCTTTTTACAAACTTTGGTCGGACGTTCACACCTTCTTGCAGCCGAACACCTCCGCTTCCGCTTTTGATGGTATATATTCGGATATTCGAACCTTTTCTTACCCGCTTTTTACCAACTATGGTCGGACATTCACACCGTCTTTTAGTGTAACACCTCCGCTCCCTCTTTTGATGGTGTATGTTCGGGCATTCGCACCTTTTCTTACCCGCTTTTTACAAACTATGGTCGGACATTCAAACCTTCTTGTAGCCGAAAACCTCCACTCCCTCTTTTGATCATACTTTGTCGGGCATTCGCACCTTTTCTTACCCGCTTTTTACAAACTATGCTCGGATATTCAAACCTTCTTGTAGCCAAACACATCCACTCCTGCTTTTGTTGATGTATGGTTGGGCATTCGAACCTACTTGTTGCCCGCTTTTCATTAATTATGGGTGGACATTCACACCTTGTCGCAGCCAAACACCTCCGCTCCCTGTTTTGATCATGTATGGTTGGACATTCGCACCTTTTCTCACCCGCTTTTTTCAAACTATGGTCGGCCATTCACAGCTTCCTCTCCACCATACTTGTATGGTGGGATATTCACACCCACTTGCATCCGAAGATCTCCGCCCCCACTTTTGTTGATATTTAGTCGGTCATTCAAACCTTACCCGTTTTCTTGCCGCCAAACACCTCTGATCTCGCTTTTGATGATGTAAGATTGGGCATTCAGACCTTGCTTTTCCTGCTTTTCACCAACTATAGATGGACATTCACACCTTCTTGCAGCCGAACACTTCCACTCCACCTTTTAGGTTTCTATCACACCTTTTTTTTCACCGCATTTTATAGATTATGGTTGGAAATTCTCAACCACTCATCCGAAGACCTCTCCTCCCGCTTTTTTTAATATATTTGAACTTTAATCAGACATTCACACCTACTTGCAGCCGAACACCACCTCTCTAGCTTTTGATGATGTATGGTCCGGCATTCTTACCGTTTCTAACACATTTTTCAGCAATTATGATAGGACATTCACACCTTCTTGCAGCTGAACACCTCCTCTCCCACTTATGATCATGTGCGGATTGATTTTCGAAAATTTTCTTTCATGTTTTCTAGCAATTAATAATGGACATTTAGACCTTCTTGCAGCTGAACACCTCCGCTCCCGCTTTTGATCATACATTGTCAGGCATTCGCACCTTGTCTTACCCGCTTTTTGCAAACTTTAGTCGAACATTCATTTTTGCAGCCGAATTTGGGCATTCGAACCTTTTCATACCCACTTTTTACCAACTATGGTCGGACATTCACACCGTCTTACAGCGGAACACCTCCGCTCCCTCTTTTGATGGTGTATGTTCGGGCATTCGAACCTTTTCTTACCCGCTTTTTACAAACTATGCTCGGACATTCAAACCTTCTTGTAGCCGAACACATCCACTCCTGCTTTTGATGATGTATGGTGTGGCATTCGAACCTACTTGTTGCCCGCTTTTCATTAATTATGGGTGGACATTCACACCTTGTCGCAGCCAAACACCTCCGCTCCCTGTTTTGATCATGTATCGTTGGACATTCGCACCTTTTCTCACCAGCTTTTTGCAAACTATGGTCGGCCATTCACAGCTTCCTCTCCACCATACTTGTATGGTGGGATATTCACACCCACTTTCATCCGAAGACCTCCGCCCCCACTTTTGTTGATATTTAGTGGGTCATTCGCACCTTACCCGCTTTTGGCAAACTATGGCCTTCTTGCAGCCAAAAACCTCTGATCTCGCTTTTGATGATGTAAGGTTGGGCATTCAGACCTTGCTTCACCTGCTTTTCACCAAATATAGTCGGACATTCACACCTTCTTGCAGCCGAACACTTCCGCTCCACCTTTTAGTTTTCTATGGGGCATTCACACCTTTTTTTTTCACCGCATTTTATAAAAACACCACAGGAACACCGTATTGAGGCTTTGTTCTGACCGCTCATTCAGTGTCGCGTTTCTTTCAAGCAATTCTCCTGGTTAGCCCGCACTCGGCTCGCTCCCAGAGCCGTGTTAAAGTCTACTTCGCATTCACTCTCTTTTCTCAGCAGACTAAAAGAAAGTTTCATCTTGGGCTCCCTGAAACTTCCATCCTGCACCGCTGTTTGCTTTTTCAGAAGAGCAGAGGAGAGCGCACCGTTCCCAGCGGCACTGCAGTACCGGGTCGATGCTTGGAGTGAACGGAGCAAGCTCCTTTTTCAACTCCTATTGATACACATCCATTTGATATGTAGTCCTTGCATAGACATATCACATATTAAACTGATAAGTACAGATACTACACTTGATCTTAGCCAAAAGGCCGAGAAGCGATATCTGTCCACTGGTTCACGTCCGAGGGCCCTTCCTGGCACAATGCGCACTTGTAGCGGTGTTCTTTTTATGGCCATAGTGTACCTTTGCACCTCCGCTGCACTGAGCACTCTTCAACCCTTTTAAATGGTATAACTTTACACTACCGCACGCTCCAGCGAGCACCATTCAAGCAACAACTTTGCACTCCAGCTTTGAACATCGGCACAGTCGCAACAAGTAAGGCGACTCTACTCAGAGAAGTCACTCTGCACAGTAACAAGATTTCTTTTGCACAGACAGAAAGGGCTTCACCCCCAAAGGTAAAGCCTGCCAAAAATAGAAACAATTCATTAGTGCTGCTCTCAACAGAAGTCTTTAGTAAAAGGCGAAGGACTTGTACGTTATGAAGAGAAACCAGAGTACGATTATCCATCACTGCGGGAGAAGGGCATCAGGCTAGTGTACATAGCCACCTTCCCCATGGTGAGCTTTGCTTGGTTGAGACGCTTGCTCCCCCCCCTTGCTCCTCGGCTGACCAAGTAGGAACAATCGGGCCCTATTCGATGGCTGCCTTGTCTTTTACTCTGTGCAAAAGACAAGGCAGCCACAAACAACACGGGAACACCGTATTGAGGCTTTGTTCTGACCGCTCATTCGGTGTCGCATTTCTTTCAAGCAATTCTCCCGGTTAGCCCGCACACGGCTCGCTCCCAGAGCCGTGTTAAAGTCTACTTCGCATTCACTCTCTTTTCTCAGCAGATTAAAAGAAAGTTTCATCTTGGGCTCCCTGAAACTTCTATCCTGCACCGCTGTTTGCTTTTTCACAAGAGCAGAGGAGAGCGCACCGATCCCAGCGGCACTGCAGTACCGGGTCGATGCTTGGAGTGAACGGAGCAAGCTCCTTTTTCAACTCCTATTGATAAAAATCCATTTAATATGTAGTCCTCGCATAGAGGACATATCAGACATTAAACTGATAAGAACAGATACTACAGTTGATCTTAGCCAAAAGGCCGAGAAGCGATAACTGTCCACTGGTTCACGTCCGAGGGCCCTTCCTGGCACAATTTGCATCTGCTTGTGCACATGGAAATATTTCAGACCAGTTTGTAAAAACCTCTGTTGTCACTGAGCAGAATCGTTTCCCTTAACATTAATTTAGTTCAATGAAATCTACAAAATAATGAAATAATGAAATCCAAACAAATATGTTGAAAAAGATACACTGGCTTAGGGAATTATCTTCGTTTTGGTCTTAGATTGCCCTGTGGAATGTATTTTGCACATATTTGACCTGCTAGACAAAACTTTATTCATTTATTTATTCTAAAAAAAAAATTTCAATAATTAGTAAAACCATATGCTGTAAAAACCTTGTTCATTATTGCTTCCATCCCTCCTGTTGAGACATGACATGGTCCGTGGCTCAATACTGCAGTATATTTAAACAAATTCTTTGGCAGTATGGTTTTCCTTCCGGTCATTCATACGAGTCTATTGTAGATGGCAATTGAATAACATCTAATAATGCTAAAATATTTGTAGTTTATACATTTAGCTGTGGATGTCAACATACCTGTTTTTCCAATGCTGTGTTAACACATGTACAGTTGAGAAGGCATACTGACTGTCAGTGTAAACGTTAACAACCTTTTTGTTATTTAATTTACAAGCTTCAGTTAAAGCAACCAATTCGACTGCTTGAACAGAGTAATTTTTTGGTAGTGGTTGTTTTAAGAAAACTTCAGTTTCTGTTAGTACTGCAAATCCTGTAGCATTTGTGCCATCAGGGTTTTTTGCTTGACCTGTTGAATAAATATAGTTATTTCTGCATTTTCATAACGTATATCAGTTAAGTCTGGCCTGGGTAAAACACTGATGGTTATTTCTGACATGCAATCATGAGGCTTTCCATCTGTGGGGTAGGTAGCAGTGTGGATGGATTAAGTGTAGCACATCTCTCGACAACAAGGTGTGGCTGTGAAAGAAGAACTGTTATGTAGGTGAGATGTCTGGTAAAGATATTTTGTTAAGTAACCATATCACAGCCACTGCATGAGGTACCTTAAGTGTTAATGGGTGAAATAACACCATTATTGTTGATGCCTGCACTGCCAATGGCTTCTGGCCATTGATTCAAAAGTACGATCTCGTCCCTTTTTCCCCCTTTCAGTGGACACTGGCCCCTAATTACCGCAATTCAGCAGGGGGTCTTTCATTAGGAGTACTGGACTCCCCCGTGCACGGTTTCAGCTCCGACCCTGGACAGCGGAAAAAACGTTGAGATCTGGTTTGAGGACCCAATTGTTGAGAAAAGTCTCTCAATGAGACTCAGAGTTGCTGGAGACAGTTAATGCAAAGGTTTAATCTTGCAGCAAGTTCAAGAATGTGTGTGTATGGGTGTATGTGTGCGAACGTGTGTGAGTTTGTGTGTGTGAGAGTTTAAAGAACCTGTTATCCACAGGCAGGCCTTAACTAGTATGGCACGGGTCCAGCCTGTCTCATCTTTTTTGGAAGGTCCAGCGCTCGGCCGTAACCCTTCTGTCTGTTTGGACTCTCACATACATTCGGTTAATCAAAAAAAACGAGAACAAAACTTTTTAGCCCCTTAAATTCATAAAACAGACATGGTGCAGTTATTTCCATTCTAGAAAATAAGAGTAATCACCACCATTCCTATAAATTCTGGATATTCTAACAATCTGAATCTTTTTTAAATGTTCGATGAAGCCCTTTGCTGTTCTGTTTAGAGACTCAGCTGATCATAAACCAAGTTTTGCTCTTGAACCAAGCTTCTAAACTCTTCACCTTTTTCATTTCTCAGTTAGTATTCACTTTAAAACTGATTAAAAGAAAAATTAAATGAATGCCTATCAACAAATGTGGGATCTAAACTCTAGTGCTTCCTCTAAAATAATTTCCTTTCTCAATTCAGAAATGTGTGTGTGTAAGTCACAACACCCGTGACACCAAAACGGCTTTCTTTTCTCTCTTTTCTCTACACTCTGCACTGTGAGCACACACAACAAATCAGAAAGGCTTTTTTCTCTCTTTTCTACATTATGGACTGTGGGGACACAAAACCGCTCTCTCTTTTTTTTTTTTTTTTGATTGTGTGCCAGGGCGTTGTCTCACATATTAGATTATGCTTAAGATACGAATGGGTTTATCAGTCACATCAGAATCCATACATACTGATCCTCCCGTAATAAAATGGTCGGATCTTATCAAACACACTTTGTTTCTTGTGACAAGTCAGCGAAACAGCGTATACACGTCAAGGCACTGAATGAAGTTTGCCACAAGAACTCATAAGTTTGGCAGTATTGCTCTGCCGTCAGCAATCATACACCCATTTTATTTTCATGAGACATGTGCAGGCACCTGTTCATCTACTGTTCTATCACTATGAATTAGTTTATCTATTATCAATAAGGATACTTCTACAACTACTATCAAAGTATGTCCGGACTTCTTATGTTGTCAGTTGCTATATATGAATAAGTGGGTTGCTACTGAAAAGCATTAAGCATGTCACACAGCCAAAACATATAGCATTTCAGGACACACCACACAGTTAACAACCACAGTGAAGCGTGTCAAAGCCCAAACATGTAACATTCAACAGGACACTTACACAACACATTCAAATCAAACAGTCAGACAACATACAAGAACCTATACCCCAGCCAGCATTGCTCCCTGCCTATTTTCCTACAACTCGCTATGTGTGCGCACACCTTTATTCACAAACTCTTCAACTTATACTCTTTTACCGAAGCTGCTACAGCTCGATTGGCCAAATATTAGATCCTATTTCGGTGAATTTGACATCTGCCTTGCATGTAACAGATTAGCGGTTTAGCAGTTTTAATTTAGTTTGAGTGAAGGAATTCATTTTATAGCAAAATCCGAAATCGTGAAGAACTCATGGAAGTAAGCTTATTCTCAGATTCCTGAATCTTTAGATTTGCTCTTTCTTTTACTGCAAAGTACAACGTTGAGCAGCACTAATGAGTTGTTTCTATTTTTGGCAGGCTTTACCTTTGCGGATGAAGCCCTTTCTGTCTGTGCAAAAGAAATCTTGTTACTGTGCAGAGTGACTTCTCTGAGTAGAGTCGCCTTACTTGTTGCGACTGTGCCGATGTTCGAAGCTGGAGTGCAAAGTTGTTGCTTGAATGGTGCTCGCTGGAGCGTGCGGTAGTGTAAAGTTATACCATTTAAAAGGGCTGAAGAGTGCTCAGTGCAGCGGGTGGGCGGAGGTGCAAAGTGACACTATTGCCATAAAAAGAACACCGCTACAAGTGCGCATTGTGCCAGGAAGGGCCCTCGGACGTGAACCAGTGGACAGTTATCGCTTCTCGGCCTTTTGGCTAAGATCAAGTGTAGTATCTGTTCTTATCACTTTAATGTCTGATGTGTCCTCTATGCGAGGACTACATATTAAATGGATTTGTATCAATAGGAGTTGAAAAAGGAGCTTGCTCCGTTCACTCCAAGCATCGACCCGGTACTGTAGTGCCGCTGGGAACGGTGCGCTCTCCTCTGCTCTTGTGAAAAAGCAAACAGCGGATGCAGGATGGAAGTTTCAGGGAGCCCAAGATGAAACTTTCTTTTAGTCTGCTGAGAAAAGAGAGTGAATGTGAAGTAGACTTTAACACGGCTCTGGGAGCGAGCCGAGTGCGGGCTAACCAGGAGAATTGCTTGAAAGAAACGCGACACCGAATGAGCGGTCAGAACAAAGCCTCAATACGGTGTTCCTGTGGTGTTTTTATAAAATGCGGTGAAAAAAAAGGTGTGAATGCCCCATAGAAAACTAAAAGGTGGAGCGGAAGTGTTCGGCTGCAAGGTGTGAATGTCCGACTATATTTGGTGAAAAGCAAGTGAAGAAAGGTCTGAATGCCCAACCTTACATCATCAAAAGCGAGATCAGAGGTTTTTGGTTGCAAGAAGGCCATAGTTTGCCAAAAGTGGGTAAGGTGCGAATGACCGACTAAATATCAACAAAAGTGGGGGCGGAGGTCTTCGGATGCAAGTGGGTGTGAATATCCCACCATAGAAGTATGGTGGAGAGGAAGCTGTGAATGGCCGACCATAGTTTGCAAAAAGCGGGTGAGAAAAGGTGCGAATGTCCAACCATACATGATCAAAACAAGGAGCGGAGGTGTTTGGCTGCGACAAGGTGTGAATGTCCACCCATAATTAATGAAAAGCGGGCAACAAGTAGGTTCGAATGCCCAACCATACATCATCAAAAGCAGGAGTGGATGTGTTCGGCTACAAGAAGGTTTGAATGTCCGAGCATAGTTTGTAAAAAGCGGGTAAGAAAAGGTTCGAATGCCTGAACATACAGCATCAAAAGCAGGACTGGATGTGTTCGGCTACAAGAAGGTTTGAATGTCCGACCATAGTTGGTAAAAAGTGGGTATGAAAAGGTTCGAATGCCCAAATTCGGCTGAAAAAAACTGTGTTCGGCTGCAAAAAGGTGTGAATGTTTGACTAAAGTTTGTAAAAAGCGGGTTAGACAAGGTTCGAATGCCTGACAATGTATGATCAAAAGCGGGAGCGGAGGTGTTCAGCTGCAAGAAGGTCTAAATGTCCATCATTAATTGCTAGAAAACATGAAAGAAAATTTTCGAAAATCAATCCGCACATGATCATAAGTGTTAGAGGAGGTGTTCAGCTGCAAGAAGGTGTGAATGTCCTACCATAATTGCTGAAAAATGTGTTAGAAACGGTAAGAATGCCGGACCATACATCATCAAAAGCTAGAGAGGTGGTGTTCGGCTGCAAGTAGGTGTGAATGTCTGACTAAAGTTCAAATATATTAACAAAAGCGGGAGGAGAGGTCTTCTGATGAGTGGTTGAGAATTTCCAACCATAATCTATAAAATGCGGTGAAAAAAAAGGTGTGATAGAAACCTAAAAGGTGGAGCGGAAGTGTTCTGCTGCAAGAAGGTGAGAATGTCCATCTATAGTTGGTGAAAAGCAGGAAAAGCAAGGTCTGAATGCCCAATCTTACATCATCAAAAGCGAGATCAGAGGTGTTTGGCTGCAAGAAAACGGGTAAGGTGTGAATGACCGACTAAATATCAACAAAAGTGGGGGCGGAGGTCTTCGGATGCAAGTGGGTGTGAATATCCCACCATACAAGTATGGTGGAGAGGAAGCTTTGAATGTCCGACCATGGTTTGTAAAACGCGGGTAAGACAAGGTGCGAATGCCCGACAATGTATGATCAAAAGAGGGAGCGGAGGTGTTCGGCTGCAAGGTCTGAATTTCCAACCATAATTTGTAAACACCGTTGAAGAAAAGCCTCGAAAGCCCGACTATACACCATCAAAAGCGGGAGCAGAGGTGTTCAGCTGCAAGAAGGTCTGAATGTCCGCCAATAATTACTGAAAAATGGGTAAGAAAAGGTGTGAATGCCCAACTATATATCATCAAAAGCAGAAGTGGATGTGTTCGGCCACAAGAAGGTTTGAATGTCCGACCATAGTTTGTAAAAGTCGGGTAAGAAAAGGTTCGAATGCCCGAACATACACAATCAAAAGAGGGAGCGGAGGTGTTTCGCTGCAAGAAGGTGTGAATGTCCGAGCATAGTTTGTAAAAAGTGGGTAAGAAAAGGTTCGAATGCCAAAATATACACCATCAAAAACGGAAGCCGAGGTGTTCGGCTGCAAGTAGGTGTGAATGTCAGATCATAATTTGCAAAAAGCTGATGAGAAAGGTGTGAATGACCGACAATAATTGCTGAAAAATGTGTTAGAAAAGGTAAGAATGCCGGACTATTCATCATCAAAAGCGGAGAAGAGGTGTTCGGCTGCAAGAAGCTGTGAATGTCCAGCCATAATTACTCAAAAACGGGTAAGAAAAGGTAGTATTGCCAGACCATAAATGATCAAAACAGGGAGCGGAGGTGTTCCGCTGTGAGAAGGTGTGAATGTCCGACCATAATTGGTAAAAAGCGGGTAAGAAAAGGTTAAAATACCCAACTGTACACAATCAATAGTGGGAGCGGAGTTGTTTGGCTACTAAAAGGTGTGAAAGTCCGACCATACATCATCAAAAGCAGGACTGGATGTGTTCGGCTACAAGGTTTGAATGTCCGAGCATAGTTTGTAAAAAGCGGGTAAGAAAAGGTTCGAATGCCCGAACATACACCATCAAAAGAGGGAGCGGAGGTGTTCCGCCATAAGAAGGTGTGAATATCCGACCATAGTTGGTAAAAAGCGGGTAAGAAAAGGTTAAAATGGCCGACTGTACACAATCAATAGCGGGAAGGGATGTGTTCGGCTACAAGAAGGTGTAAAAGTCCGACCATGTTTTGTAAAAAGTGGTTAAGAAAAGGTGCGAATGCCCGACAATGTATGATCAAAAGAGGGAGCGGAGGTTTTCGGCTGCAAGAAGGTCTGAATGTCCAACCATAATTTGTAAAAACCGGGGAAGAAAAGGCTTGGAAGCCCGACTATACACCATCAAAAGCGGGAGCAGAGGGGTTCAGTTGCAAGAAGGTCTCAATGTCCATCAATAATTGCTAAAAAACATGAAAGAAAATTTTCGAATATCAAACCGCACATGATCATATGCGGGAGAGGAGGTGTTCAGCTGCAAGAAGGTGTGAATGTCCACCCATAATTCCTGAAAAATGGGTAAAAAAAAGGTGCGAATGCCCAACCATGCATCATCAAAAGCAGGTGTGAATGTCAGATCATAATTTGCAAAAACCTGATGAGAAATGGTGAGAATGCCCGACTATACACCATCAAATGCGGGAGCGGAGGTGTTCGGCTGTGAGTAGGTGTGAATGTCCGACCAAAAATATGACAAAGCAGTTTTCACTTGGTTCTAGTGAAGGAATTCATTTTATATCAAAATCCGAAATTGTGTAGAACTCGTGGAAATAAGTTTATTCTCGGATTCCTAAAGGTTTAGTGTTGTTCTTTGGTATACTGCAAAGTAATACTTTCTATTTTGTTGAAACCGATTCAGACATGGATAAATATCTAGGACAAAGCAGTTTTAACTTGGTTTGAGTGAAGGAATTCATTTTATATCAAAATCCGAAATTGTGTAGAACTCGTCAATCGACGCTTATTCTCGGATTCATTCATGTCGATTCATTAGTCGAACACATTCGCTCCCGCTATTGATTGTGCACAGTCGGGTATTTTAACCTTTTCTTACCCACTTTCTACCAACTACGGTCGGACATTCACACCTTCTTATGGCGGAACACCTCCGCTCCCTCTTTTGATGGTGTATGTTCGGGCATTCGAACCTTTTTCTTACCCGTTTTTGAGTAATTATGGCTGGACATTCACAGCTTCTTGCAGCCGAACACCTCTTCTCCCGCTTTTGATGATGAATGGTCCGGCATTCTTACCTTTTCTAACACATTTTTCAGCAATTATTGTCGGTCATTCACACCTTTCTCATCAGCTTTTTGCAAATTATGATCTGACATTCACACCTACTTGCAGCCGAAACACCTCGGCTTCCGCTTTTGATGGTGTATATTTTGGCATTCGAACCTTTTCTTACCCGCTTTTTACAAACCATGGTCGGACTTTCACACCTTCTTTTAGCCGAACAACTCCGCTCCCGCTATTGATTGTGTACAGTCGGGTATTTCAACCTTTTCTTACCCGCTTTTTACCAACTATGCTCGGACATTCACACCTTCTTACAGCGGAACACCTCCGCTCCCTCTTTTGATGGTGTATGTTCGGGCATTCAAACTTTTTCTTACCCACTTTTTACAAACTATGGTTGGACATTCAAACCTTCTTGTAGCAGAACACATCCACTTCTTCTTTTGATGATGTATGGTTGGGCATTCGCACCTTTTCTTACCCATTTTTCAGGAATTATGGGTGGACATTCACACCTACTTGCAGTCGAACAGCTCTGCTGCCACTTTTGATTATGTTTGGTTGGATATTCGAACCTTTTCTTAACTGCTTTTTACAAACTTTGGTCGGACGTTCACACCTTCTTGCAGCCGAACACCTCCGCTTCCGCTTTTGATGGTATATATTCGGGCATTCGAACCTTTTCTTACCCGCTTTTTACAAACCATGGTCGGACTTTCACATCTTCTTACAGCGGAACACCTCCGCTCCCTCTTTTGATGGTGTATGTTCGGGCATTCAAACTTTTTCTTACCCACTTTTTACAAACTATGGTTGGACATTCAAACCTTCTTGTAGCAGAACACATCCACTTCTTCTTTTGATGATGTATGGTTGGGCATTCGCACCTTTTCTTACCCATTTTTCAGGAATTATGGGTGGACATTCACACCTACTTGCAGTCGAACAGCTCTGCTGCCACTTTTGATTATGTTTGGTTGGATATTCGAACCTTTTCTTAACTGCTTTTTACAAACTTTGGTCGGACGTTCACACCTTCTTGCAGCCGAACACCTCCGCTTCCGCTTTTGATGGTATATATTCGGGCATTCGAACCTTTTCTTACCAGCTTTTTACAAACCATGGTCGGACTTTCACATCTTCTTGTAGCCGAACAACTCCGCTCCCACTATTGATTGTGTACAGTCGGGTATTTTAACCTTTTCTTACCCGCTTTTTACCAACTATGGTCGGACATTCAAACCTTCTTGCAGCCGAACACCTCCGCTCCCTCTTTTGATCATACATTGTCGGCCATTAGCACCTTTTCTTACCCGCTTTTTACAAACCATAGTCGGACTTTCACATCTTTTAGTAGCCGAACAACTCCGCTCCCGCTATTGATTGTGTACAGTCGGGTATTTTAACCTTTTCTTACCCGCTTTTTACCAACTATGGTCGGACATTCACACCGTCTTACAGCGGAACATCTCCGCTCCCGCTTTTGATGGTGTATAGTCAGGCATTTGAACCTTTTCTTACCCGCTTTTTACAAACTATGGTCGGACATTCAAACCTTCTTGTAGCCGAAAACCTCTGCTCCCTCTTTTGATGATGTATGCTTGGGCATTCAAACCTACTTTTTGCCCGCTTTTCATTAATTTTGGGTGGACATTCACACCTTGTCACAGCCAAACACCTCCGCTCCCTGTTTTGATCATGTATGGTTGGACATTCGCACCTTGTCTCACCCGCTTTTTGCAAACTATTGTCGGCTGTTCACAGCTTCCTCTCCACCATACTTGTATGGAGGGATGTTCACACCCAGTTGCATCCGAAGACCTCCGCCCCCACTTTTGTTGATATTTAGTTGGTCATTCGCAGCTTACCCGCTTTTGGCAAACTATGGCCTTCTTGCAGCCAAACACCTCTGATCTCGCTTTTGATAATGTAAGGTTGGGCATTCAGACCTTGCTTCACCTGCTTTTCACCAAATATAGTCGGACATTCACACCTTCTTGCAGCCGAACACTTCCGCTCCACCTTTTAGTGTTCTATCACACCTTTTTTTCACCGAATTTTATAGATTATGGTTGGAAATTCTCAACCACTCTCATCCGAAGACCTCTCCTCCCGCTTTTGTTAATATATTTGAACTTTAGTCGGACATTCACACCTTCTTGCAGCTGAACCACCTCCGCTCCCTGTTTTGATCATGTATGGTCTGGCAATACTACCTTTTCTTACCCGTTTGTGAGTAATTATGGCTGGACATTCACACCTACTTGCAGCCGAACACCACCTCTCTCGCTTTTGATGATGTATGGACCGGCATTCTTACCTTTTCTAACACATTTTTCAGAAATTACGGTCGGAGATTCACACCTACTCACAGCCGAACAACTCCGCTCCCGCATTTGATGGTGTGCAGTCGGACATTCTCACCCTTTCTCATCAGCTTTTTGCAAATTATGATCTGACATTCACACCTACTTGCAGTCGAAAAGCTATGCTCCCGCTTTTGATTATGTTTGGTTGGATATTCAAACCTTTTCTTAACTGCTTTTTACAAACTTTGGTTGGACGTTCACACCTTCTTGTAGCCGAACACATCCACTCCTGCTTTTGATGATGTATGGTTGGGCATTCGCACCTTTTTTTTACCCATTTGTCAGGAATAATGGGTGGACATTCACACCTTCTTGCAGCTGAACACCTCCTCTCCCACTTATGATCATGTGCGGTTTGATTTTCGAAAATTTTCTTTCATGTTTTCTAGCAATTATTGATGGACATTTAGACCTTCTTGCAGCTGAACACCTCCGCTCCTGCTTTTGATCATACCTTGTCAGGCATTCGCACCATGTCTTACCCGCTTTTTACAAACTTTAGTCGAACATTTACACCTTTTTGCAGCCGAACACCACCTCTCTTGCTTTTGATGATGTATGGTCCGGCATTCTTTCCTTTTCTAACACATTTTTCAGCAATTATGGTCGGACATTCACACCTACTCAGAGCCGAACACCTCCGCTCCCGCATTTGATGGTGTATAGTCGGGCATTCTCACACTTTCTCATGAGCTTTTTGCAAATTATGATCTGACATTCACACCTGCTTTTGATAATGTATGGTTGGGCATTCACACCTTTTTTTACCCATTTTTCAGGAATTATGGGTGGACATTCACACCTTCTTGCAGCTGAACACCTCCTCTCCTTCTTATGATCATGTGCGGATGATATTCGAAAATTTTCTTTCATGTTTTAAAGCAATTATTGATGGACATTCAGACCTTCTTGCAGCTGAACCACTCTGCTCCCGCTTTTGATGGTGTATAGTCGGGCTTTCGAGCCTTTCCTTCCCGGTTTTAACAAATTATGGTTGGACATTCAGACCTTCTTGCAGCCGAACACCTCCGCTCCCTCTTTTGATCATACATTGTCGGGCATTAGCACCTTTTCTTACCCGCTTTTTACAAACCATAGTCGGACTTTCACATCTTTTAGTAGCCGAACAACTCCGCTCCCGCTATTGATTGTGTACAGTCGGGTATTTTAACATTTTCTTACCCGCTTTTTACCAACTATGGTCGGACATTCACACCTTCTTACAGCGGAACACCTCCGCTCCCTCTTTTGATGGTGTATGTTCGGGCAGTCAAACCTTTTCTTACCTGCTTTTTACAAACTATGGTCAGACATTCAACCCTTCTTGGAGCCGAACACATCCACTCCTGCTTTTGATTATGTATAGTTGGGCATTCGCACCTTTTCTTACCCATTTTTCAGTAATTATGGGTGTACATTCACACCTTCTTGCAGCCGAACACCTCCGCTCCCTCTTTTGATCACACATTTTCGGGCATTCGCACCTTTTCTTACCCGCTTTTTACAAACCATGGTCGGACTTTCACACCTTTTAGTAGCCGAACAACTCCGCACCCGCTACTGATTGTGTACAGTCCGGGTATTTTAACCTTTTCTTACCCGTTTTTTACCAACTATGGTCGGACATTCACACCTTCTTACAGCGGAACACCTCCGCTCCCTCCTTTGATGGTGTATGTTCGGGCATTCGAACCTTTTCTTACCCGCTTTTTACAAACTATGGTCAGACGTTCAAACCTTCTTGTAGCCGAACATATCCACTCCTGCTTTTGATGATGTATGGTTGGGCATTCAAACCTACTTGTTGCCCGCTTTTCATTAATTATGGGTGGACATTCACACCTTGTCTCAGCCAAACACCTCCGCTCCCTGTTTTGATCATGTATGGTTTGACATTCGCACCTTTGCTTACCCTCTTTTTATACTGATTGCTCAAGATTAAGTTGTTCTTTCTCAAACTACAAAATTTTTTTAATTTTTGAAACTTGATTTGAAGTGGATAAATAAGGAAGACAAACAGTTTTAAGTCAGGCTGATAGCAATTAATTTTATAGCAAAATCTGTATTTCGTCATTTGTCGAGAGAGGCTTATTGCTGAAGAAGTTCTTTCTCATTCTACAAAGTACAACGTTGTTTATCATTGAAACTTGATTAGACATGAATAAATATGAAGGACAAAGCAGTCTTAACTTGGTTTGAGTTAAGCAATTCGTTTTATAGGAGAATCCGAATTCGTGCATAACTCGTAAAATAGAGCTTATTTTCGGATTCCTGAAGAATGAGTCTGGTTCTTTCTCATAATACAAAGTTTGTTGTTTATTGTTGAAACTTCATCAGACCGTTAGATATAGTCGGACTCACCTCGACGCACGGCTTGGGATCTGGAACCAGTACTCTTGAGAGGGGTTGGACTCTCTTCCACTCTGGAGTTGCCCGTGGTGAGAGGCGCAGAGCAGGTGTGGGCATACTTATTGCCCCCCGGCTGTGTGCCAGTACATTGGGGTTTACCCCAGTGAACGAGAGGGTAGCCTCCCTCCGCCTTTGGGTGGGGGGACGAGTCCTGACTGTTGTTTGTGCCTATGCGCCAAACAGCAGTTCAGAGTACCTACCCTTTTTGGAGTCTCTGGGGGAGGTACTGGAGAATGCTCCTCCCGGAGACTCCCTTATTCTGCTGGGGGACTTCAATGCTCACGTGGGCAATGACAGTGAGACCTGGAGGGGTGTGATTGGGAGGAACGGCCCCCCCGATCTGAATCAGAGTGGTGTTATGTTGTTGGACTTCTATGCCAGTCATAGACTGTCCATATCGAACACCATGTTCAGGCATAAGGGTGTCCATATGTGCACTTGGCACCAGGACACCCTTGGCCGCAGTTCGATGATCGACTTTGTGGTTGTATCATCGGACATTTTTTACCAACTATGGTCGGACATTCACACCGTCTTACAGCGGAACACCTCCGCTCCCTCTTTTGATGGTGTATGTTTGGGCATTCGAACCTTTTCTTACCCGCTTTTTACAAACTATGCTCGGACATTCAAACCTTCTTGTAGCCGAACACATCCACTCCTGCTTTTGATGATGTATGGTTGGGCATTCAAACCTACTTGTTGCCCGCTTTTCATTAATTTTGGGTGGACATTCACACCTTGTCACAGCCAAACACCTCCGCTCCCTGTTTTGATCATGTATGGTTGGACAGTCGCACCTTTTCTCACCCGCTTTTTGCCAACTATGGTCGGCTGTTCACAGCTTCCTCTCCACCATACTTGTATGGTGGGATATTCACACCCACTTGCATCCGAAGACCTTTTGTTGATATTTAGTCGGTCATTCGCAGCTTACCCGCTTTTGGCAAACTATGGCCTTCATGCAGCCAAACACCTCTGATCTCGCTTTTGATGATGTAAGGTTGGGCATTCAGACCTTGCTTCACCTGCTTTTCACCAAATCTAGTCGGACATTCACACCTTCTTGCAGCCGAACACTTCCGCTCCACCTTTTAGTGTTCTATCACACCTTTTTTTTCACCGTATTTTATAGATTATGGTTGGAAATTCTCAACCACTCTCATCCGAAGACCTCTCCTCCCGCTTTTGTTAATATATTTGAACTTTAGTCGGACATTCACACCTTCTTGCAGCTGAACCACCTCCGCTCCCTGTTTTGATCATGTATGGTCTGGCAATACTACCTTTTCTTACCCGTTTGTTAGTAATTATGGCTGGACATTCACACCTACTTGCAGCCGAACACCACCTCTCCCGCTTTTGATGATGTATGGACCGGCATTCTTACCTTTTCTAACACATTTTTCAGCAATTATGGTCGGAGATTCACACTTACTCACAGCCGAACAACTCCGCTCCCGCATTTGATGGTGTATAGTCGGGCATTCTCACCCTTTCTCATCAGCTTTTTGCAAATTATGATCTGACATTCACACCTGCTTTTGATAATGTATGGTTTGGCATTCACACCTTTTCTTACCCATTTTTCAGTAATTATGGGTGGACATTCACACCTTCTTGCAGCTGAACACCTCCTCTCCCGCTATTGATTGTGTACAGTCGGGTATTTTAACCTTTTCTTACCCGCTTTTTACCAAATATGGTCGGACATTCACACCGTCTTACAGCGGAACACCTCTGCTCCCGCTTTTGATGGTGTATAGTCAGGCGCTTGAACCTTTTCTTACCCGCATTTTACAAACTATGGTCGGACATTCAAACCTTCTTGTAGCCGAAAACCTCCGCTCCCTCTTTTGATTATACATTGTTGGAAATTCGCACCTTATTTACAAACTATAGTCACACATTCACACCTTGCAGCTGAGCCACCTCAGCTCCCTGTTTTGATAGTGTATGTTAGGGCATTCGAACCTATTCTTACCCCCTTTTTACAAACTATGGTCGGAGATTCACACCTACTCACAGCCGAACAACTCCGCTCCCGCATTTGATGATGTCTTGTCCGGCATTCTAGTCTCTTCTAACAGATTTTTCAGTAATTATGGTTGGACATTCACAACTACTCACAGCCGAACACTTCCGCTCCCGCATTTGATGGTGTATAGCCGGGCATTCTCACCCTTTCTCATCAGCTTTTTGGAAATTATGATCTGACATTCACACCTACTTGCAGTCGAACAGCTCTGCTCCCGCTTTTGATTATGTTTGGTTGGATATTCGAACCTTTTCTTAACTGCTTTTTACAAACTTTGGTTTGACGTTCACACCTTCTTGCAGCCGAACCCATCCAGTTCCACTTTTGATGGTATATATTCGGGCATTCGAACCTTTTCTTACCCGCTTTTTACAAACCGTGGTCGGACTTTCACACCTTCTTGAAGCCAAACAACTCCGCTCCCGCTATTGATTGTGTACAGTCGGGTATTTTAACCTTTTCTTACCCGCTTTTTACCAACTATGGTCGGACATTTACACCTTCTTACAGCGGAACACCTCCGCTCCCTCTTTTGATGGTCTATGTTCGGACATTCAAACCTTTTCTTACCCGCTTTTTACAAACTATGGTCGGACATTCAAACCTTCTTGTAGCCGAACACATCCACTCCTGCTTTTGATGATGTATGGTTGGGCATTTTCACCTTTTCTTACCCATTTTTCAGTAATTATGGGTGGACCTTCTTGCAGCTGAACAACTCCTCTCCCGCTTATGATCATGTGCGGTTTGATATTCGAAAATTTTCTTTCATGTTTTAAAGCAATTATTGCTGGACATTCAAATCTTCTTGTAGCCGAACACATCCACTCCTGCTTTTGATGATGTATGGTTTGGCATTCGCACCCTTTTTTTACCCATTTTTCAGGAATTTTGGGTAGACATTCAGACCTTCTTGCAGCCGAAAACCTCCGCTCCCTCTTTTGATCATACATTGTCGGGCATTCGCACCTTATCTTACCCGCTTTTTACAAACTATAGTCAGACATTCACACCTTGCAGCTGAACCACCTCCGCTCCCTGTTTTGATCATGTATGGTCTGGCAATACTACCTTTTCTTACCCGTTTGTGAGTAATTAATCCCAAAATATTGAGCATAAAATAAGTCTTTATGCTGATGATGTATTACTTTTCCTTCAGAACTCACAGACGTCTCTCAGTCACACGATCACACTCATAAATAAATTCTCAGCACTTTCTGACTACTCTATCAACTGGTCTAAGACCACAGTTCTGCCCATTAACTGTAGGGTCCATAATATACCTGCGATCACTTTACAGTCAGGAAATATTAGATATTTAGGCATAAACATTTCCTCCAGGCTCTCAGAGCTAACAAAGCTAAATTATGTGCAATTATTAAAGACAGTAGAGGACGATCTCTCGTTGGAAGTCCTTACCTATATCACTTATGGGGAGAGTTACATCCATTAAAATGATGATACTACCAAAAGTTAACTATTTGTTCTCAATGATCCCCATAAAACCATCTGCTACTTGGTTTAAGTCACTAGATTCATGCATCTCCAAATTTCTGTGGAAAAACAAACCACCACGTATTAGTTTAAAAACCCTACAGAAGACCAAGGACAGTGGTGGATTAGATTTACCTCATTTTCGGCACTATTCCTTAGACAATAGGTTACAATATATATCAAAATGGTTTAAACCTTGTTGTTGTCACAGTTCCCAGAGACGTTGTAATCGTTGAGGATTCTATATTCACCCCCTCATTAGAGGCAAGTAATGCAGATTGATGACACTGAATCTTCTTCTCTGTTCATTGCTGGCATCATTCCCAGCATCGTAAGTGTTCGTGGCATTGTTAGCCTCTTCTTCTGGATCTTGATATCGAGAATCCTTTTGTATTTCTGGTTTGTCAGTCCTCTGTCTTCATTCACCGGAGTCTTTGTCTTTTTGTCCTTGAGTTTGGTGATTTTTTCTTCTTTTGAAGCCTTGACACAATGTGACAGGTGATACCACGTGGGAGATCCTGTAACTTGGACTGCTGTCCCTGTGCTGCGAAATGGCTGTGCTGCTCAAATGGTCTCTCCTTCATCATGGTTACATGCTGCCATTCCGACATCTCGCCATTCCGACATGGGTCTCCAATTGTCGGAATGGCGACACTTAATTTTTTATCAAACGTCCCACCATTCCGACACTTTTTTCCTCCTATGGTCGGAATGGCGGTATGTTTTTTGTTTTTTTTAACATACCGCCATTCCGACAGTTCCTTTTAATAGCCTATTTTTTACCCAAAACATTTTGCACTAATGATATGCCGGCGCAAATACGCCCTAAAGTTTGGCGCACAAGCTTTGCACATGCAGAGGCCACAGCCTCGCAAACAAACTTTAATAATCTATTATCAAAATCCCCTGAATTTCAAATATAAAAATACAGATATTAATGTAACTCTGGCGAGACTGAAACTGATTAAGCAGAAATACAGTGTCAGTGAGCTGTCACAGCAGCCAGCTGGAGCGGAGCTCTCCACAGAGCCCATGCGTCTTTTGCACGCTGTCATCATATGCAAAAGTAATAATTGCAATTACAGATATCACGGCTACTGCACAGGACACAGTTGCGAGCACTCTGCCTTGCCTTGCCAATAGGAGAAGAGAGAAATGACAGCATAGAACGTATAAAACACAACAAAATTCAGTAAAAACGTTTATTCATGTTATTCACGTGATTTATGAGTACTCACTCCAATTTTGGGAAGCGCGGATGGGCTTTGCGCATTTGGCACAAACACACAGCCGCAACGGTTGTAGCTTTATACAGCCTGTTGATATCTTAAGGACCTAACTGGTCACACCTGGGAGTAAATGTCATGTAGAGATTGTTTTTACATGACATTACAGCTGAACATATAGCTTTCATCCACAAACCAACGTGGGAGAGCCCGAAGACGCATGTGCCAGACGCACATAGGCATGCGTAAAACCAATTTTGACCACTTCATACTGTTTATTTGCTTTCTTTTAGTTAACTTTCGTTTCTTTTGGATTCTTGTGCGTGTTATGGAGCCGTTTTGGTCCATGTTTGTAAGCCTTTTTTTCCTGGATTAAATTTTCGGAAGTTGAAACAAGTGGCATTGGAGTGTGTGATTGAAAACCACCGCGGACTGCTTCTCCTCCTCCAGTTGCCGAGACTTTGTGTTTTTAATAACGCTTGTCTATAAACATGTGTTAAACATATAAATTGCATGAACAGAAAGAAGGGACTCACCTGTTGAGTAACACACATTTCCTTATACGGAAAGCCTTGTCGGAATGGTGGGACATTTGAACGTCAGAATAGCGGGATGTCGCAATGGTGGGATGTCGGAATGGTGGGACGTTTGCATGTCGGAATGGTGGTATGTCGGAATGGTGGGATGTCGGAATAGCAGGATGTCGGAATGGCGGGATTTCGGAATGGGTGTTGCCACCCCCTTCATCATATACACAGTTATTTATACATCACCTTCCACCATGAAGCGTTGTCCCTTTTTGTTTCTCTCTTTGTTCTTAAAATGCTGTTATGCATGTCTAAACCAATCCATTAAATTAGATCATTTTGGCAGTAAAGCGATCTACAATGTGCTTGGTCGCAAAGTTGCTCATCTGTGGTAAACAGCTCTTCAGAAAGGCATTCTTCAATTGATTTCACTAATTCTATGTAATAATTTTGTGATTTCCTACAAAACTACACTTCTTCTCCCATCTGTCTGAGTATTTATTATTGTCTGGGTCCCGTTAAAACATGTATTTTTCCCATCTAATTCCTTGTTTGCTTTAAAACAAGTATTCCCCATTTTCTATCCCTTCAGCAGCCAACCAGTTTGTATGGAGTACACTGGAGCAACTTGACTGATCAGTAAAACACTGCTTTTGTTGTCACCGCAAGGCTTCCCCCGTCGGTTGTTTCACTGAGACACTACTGAGTAACTATAACTCAACACAGTTTATACACATAACAGTCATATACATACTAACAAACAAACAAACAATTATTTATCGCAATTTTCTCATCTCTGTTTGAACGTACACCCAGGTAAATATTCCTGTAGTCTTCTCATACCGACTATGGACCCATTCATTGTTTAACTTCACTGTTTTGCAAATCCTAATTGAATATTACACATTGACATTGAACTTTACTTGATAAGCAGGTCTTCATTGCATTCAGCAGCCTATATGTGAGCATCTATGTGTAAGCTGTTCTTCTTTGCATTTATCAGCAGCAAGCAATTCTTCATTGCACATGCATATGAAAATAGTAAAACAATTCCAATGCGTTAGCAAAACCTTCTGTATCAGGAGTGTCCATCATGATGCTGGGAATAGAACCTCTTTCCCAGAATAGTTCAACCTTCATTACTCAACTGATCATAACTCCGCAATGAGCACATTTCAAAGTATCATTCCTCTACATATATTCAAAAATCTATGTGTAAATGTTTAATATTTCTTATATTTGTTGATGTCATTCTGTGTGCATGTGGCCTAAACCCAATCTCTGTGTGGCAATTTTAATTTAAACAAGTTGAACTCTGCCTCTGATCATTTAAAAAAGGTGTGTACCAATATCAACCTTTCTCAGGTAATTACTGATCCTACAAAACCAAAGAGATCCTTCAAGGTTGTCCCTGATTGGCTCAATCTTAACAAATCAAAGGTAGAAAATCCGCAGTATCTGAACTTGGTGTTAGTTATCACTGCTCAATAGCCTGTATCAGAATTGCAAAAATGAAAACATTAGGTCCACGCTTGGTATCCAGATCCTGAAACATCTCCATGAGCAGGCTTTTTTTTAACTGATCTGTTGAATAGTTATATGACACTGTTAAAATCCCAGATGAAGATCTAGCACTTGACCATTTTTGTAAATCTTCTAATTCCATAGTTGATAAACACGCCCCTTTTAAAAAGTATAGAACTTAGAACAGGTCTATCCCTGGCTTTCGGCAGAACTGTCTTCTTTACTTTTTTTCCCCCTTTTCCTGTTCAGCATTATGTCAGAAGAATTGTAGTCTGAATACCTTTGATGCCAAACAGATTTGTTTTGCCAAGGGAAGTTTTATAAATGTAAAGCTCCCCTTGATGCCCATTTATTTATTTCTGTTTACAATATATGACATGAACTGAACTGAACCGGACCGGGGGACAAGGAAAGAAGAAGAGGAAAGAAGAGGAAACAGAACAAAAATAGAAACAAAAACCAGACAACCAGCTGCTACACCTGTAAAAAACAAAACAGACAACAATCCATGGCCTATGAGGGGAATCCAGCCTTAGCGCCACCAGGAGCACCTGAAAGCAGACAAGCAGAGAAAAAACAAACACACAAACAAACAAAAACAAGCACAAGATGCGGCAATCGCATACAACACAGCTGTGTATATAGATGACCTGAGACGACATGATAATACATCAACTGCTTAGTGACCATGCTACTGGACTAATGAATGTGTGTGTGTGTGTGTGTGTGAGAACATGCAACACCCATGGCACAGGACCTACATGATAACCGTGCTTAGTTATGAGTGTATAAGCGTACAGGGCCACAATCCACAGCCCCCCCCCCAAGCAATCAGAAGCAGGCAGAGAGGGCCACAAGACCCAGGCCACCAGCAGCCCCCACAGAGCACAGAACCCAGGCAGCCCACTGCAGGGGCAACCACGCATCCACCCAGAAGACTGCAGAGGAAGCCCCCGGAAAGAGCCCCCATAAGCATAGGGCAGAGGCACTCCGGGAACCAGGGGTAACAGCCCACCGACCCCGCCAGGCCCCAGCCGCCCAGACATGGGCCGTGCACTGGACCTGGGCCCCAGGAGCCCGAGCGCCCCCAAGCCCCCCGGCAGAGGCCCCACCCAATACCCAGGAGGGCCAAGCGCCCCAGACAGCCACAAAGTGGGTCAGCGCCTGCCCCAGCGCCCCTGGCCAAATGCCCTGGGAGTCAAGACGTGCCCACAGGTGGGTGAAGTCGCGAGCAGTGGGGAGAGGCAACGCTGATGCCCCATCGGGAGAAACACAGGCAGGCCAGGCGACAGCAAGTCCCAGATCCAGGCCCAATCATTACCACACACACTTTCACGTCCCATACATCCACACATCCACACATCCTACCTCCCTCGACTCTGCTGGGGTGTAGTGCAGCGGGCACACCAGGAGGCCAGCAACCCCCCAGCCACCACAGAGCGCGAACCAGCAGAACAATTAATTAATCCTCCTGGCCCCTCCTGCCCCGAGCAGACACCAGGAAGCAGGGGTGTGCGAAGAAGACCCCTCCCCTCACCCTTCTGGCTCTTCAATATTTTCTAATAGTGAGCAATTAAAATTGAGGGGCAGCCAAACTTGTAGAACTGGGAGCGCGGCACTCTGGGCAGCCTACATACCCAAAGAGCCCCGCCCACCAGATGCCACTCAGTGTAACCACCCCCCAAGACCTAATGTGTGTGTGTGAGTGTGTTTGATAAGTAGTAATGTCTAAGGTGTAATTAAAACAGGGGCAGGGAACTGCAGAGTGCAACCAACGGGGACCACCTACGTGGCCCCATCCACTACACCCCACCGAACACACACGCCCCCAAAACCTTCATGTGTGAGTGTGTGCTGTGTACAGGAGCCAGAAGGGAGAGGGGTATGGGGATATATACCGGGGGAGCTACTCTCCCCCAGAGAGGGCAGCCAGGGACTGGCTGCAATAGGCATCCCCGCTACCTGGGAGCCAACAATGGGCAGGAGGGCCTGATGTCCACCAGGCTCGGGGCCTGCAGCGACCATATTCCGGGAGCTACTGTACCCCTAGAAGGTACCCATTCTGCCCCACCCCACTCAACCCAACCCCACCCAGGAGGACCTCTACAAAAAACAAACAAACAACATCAAAAAACAAACAAACAAACCACCCGGTCACACCAGTCGCAGCAGCCCGGGCCTGAGACCCACCATCACCCAGCAACCCACCACCACCACTATGTGATAAAACTAATCAGAGGGGACCAGAGAGAATGAAATTCAGCCAATTGATGTTTTGAGGAGGCAGACATTGTTTCCATGCTAATATAATCTAAAAGAAAATTTCTAAACTGGTTAATACACAGATTGTTCTTCGCTTTCCAGTTCATGAGAATAGTTTTCTTTGCGATACATAACACTGTGACAACCATGTGTGCTGAGTTAATTTCCATGTTGATGTTGTCTAAGTCACCCAGTATGCACAGTGTGGGGCATGCAGGGATGCTACACTTTAGCCATGTGGATAGGTCCTCACAGACTTCAAGCCAGAACTTCTGGACAGGCGCAGAAAAACCACAAAGCGTGTGCATAATCATCAGGTGTGTTATCTGTGCAATGTGAGCAGATGTTTGAGTGTGTTAGACCCATCCTGAACATCCTTTCAGTCTACATGTGTTTTGTGGACTTGGAGACCTCCCAGTGGGACGTGCCCGGAACACCTCCCCAGTGTGTTCTATGAAGGATTTTGTATTGTATGAGCTGTAAATTAGGATTTCGAGTCTTTATGAAGGTGTTCAAACATATTTGTGGTTAGAAGCTATGACCAGAACTGATGGATATATCTGCCTCCCATTTTGAGGATGGAAGAGACATTGTGTCATCTATCTTAGACAATAATTTATATATTTTTGATAGTAGTTTTGGGGTACAGATGCTTAGAAATTCTGCTACCCTAGTCGGGGGTTGTAAGTCTGGTTGGTGGAGGATATATCCATCCATCCATCCATCATCTGCCGCTTATCCGGGGGTCGGGTCGCGGGGGCAGCAGCTTGAGCAGAGAAACCCAGACGTCTCTGTCCCCGGCCACTTCCTCCAGCTCTTCCGGGGGGACCCCGAGGCGTTCCCAGGCCAGCCGAGAGACATAGTCTCTCCAACGTGTCCTGGGTCTCCCCCGGGGTCTCCTCCCAGTGGGACGTGCCCGGAACACCTCCCCAGGGAGGCGCCCAGGGGGCATCCTAACCAGATGCCCGAGCCACCTCATCTGACTCCTCTCAATGCGGAGGAGCAGCGGTTCTACTCCGAGCCCCTCCCGGATGACTGAGCTTCTCACCCTATCTCTAAGGGAGAGCCCAGACACCCTGCGGAGGAAACCCATTTCGGTCGCTTGTATTCGCGATCTTGTTCTTTCGGTCACTACCCACAACTCGTGACCATAGGTGAGGATGGGAACGTAGATTGACCAGTAAGTAGAGAGCTTCGCCTTCTGGCTCAGCTCCCTCTTCACAACGACGGGTCGGTGCAGAGCCTGCAACACTGCAGGCGCCGCACCGATCCGCCCGTCAATCTCCCGCTCCATTCGTCCGTCACTCGTGAACAAGACCCCGAGATACTTGAACTCCTCCTCTTGGGGAAGGATCTCATTCCCGACCCGGAGAGAGCATTCCACCCTTTTCCAGCTGAGAACCACAGTCTCGGATTTGGAGGTGCTGATTCTCATCCCAGCCGCTTCACACTCGGCTGCGAATCACTCCAGTGAGAGCTGAAGGTCACGGCCTGACGACGCTAACAGAACCACATCATCTGCAAAAAGCAGAGACCCGATTCTGAGGTCGCCAAATGGGACACCCTCAACGCCCTGGCTCCGCCTAGAAATTCTGTCCATAAAAGTTAGGAACAGAATCGGTGACAAAGGGCAGCCCTGACGGAGTCCAACTCTCACCGGAAACGTATCCGACTTACTGCCGGCAATGCGGACCAAACTCTGGCACCGGTCATACAGAGACCGAACGGCCCCTATCAAGGGGTCCGGCACTCCATATTCCCGGAGCACCCCCCACAGGACTCCACGAGGGACACGGTCGAACGCTTTCTCCAAGTCCACAAAACACATGTAGACTGGTTGGGCGAACTCCCATGCACCCTCCAGGATCCTGCCGAGGGTATAGAGCTGGTCCACTGTTCCACGGCCAGGACGAAAGCCACACTGCATCTCCTGAATCCGAGGCTCGATTATCCGACGGATCCTCCTCTCCAATACCCCCGAATAGACCTTACCAGGGAGGCTGAGGAGTGTGATACCCCTATAGTTGGAACACACCCTCCGGTCCCCCTTTTTAAAGAGGGGGACCACCACCCCAATCTGCCAGTCCAGAGGCACTGTCCCCGATGTCAACGCGATACTGCAGAGGCGTGTCAGCCAAGACAGCCCTACAACATCCAGAGCCTTGAGAAACTCAGGACGGACCTCATCCACCCCCGGGGCCTTGCCACCGAGGAGCTTTTTAACCACCTCGGCAACCTCAGCCCCAGAAATGGGAGGCCCCGTCTCCGAGCTCTCCGACTCTGCCTCTTCCGAGCACGTGTTGGTAGGATTGAGGAGTTCCTCGAAGTACTCCCCCCACCGACTCACAACATCCCTAGTTGAGGTCAGCAAAGCCCCGTCCCCACTGTAAACAGTGTTGACTGTGAGCCGCTTCCCCCCCCCTGAGACGCCGGATGGTGGACCAGAATCTTTTCGAGGCCGTCCGGAAATCGTTCTCCATGGTCTCACCGAACTCCTCCCAGGCCCGAGTTTTTGCCTCACAACCGCCGAAGCCGTGGCCCGTCTGGCCCGTCGGTACCTATCAGCTTCTTCCAGGGTCCCACTGGCCAAAAAGGCCCGATAGGACCCCTTCTTCAGCTTGACGGCTTCCCTCACCACTGGTGTCCACCAGCAGGTTCGAGGGTTGCCGCCACGACAGGCACCGACCACCTTACGGCCACAACTCCGACCAGCTGCCTCGGCAATGGAGTCACGGAACATGGCCCATTCGGACTCAATGTCCCCCACCTCAAATATGGTTGAAGCTCTGCCGGAGGTGGAAGTTAAAGCTCCTTCTGACGGGGGATTCTGACAAACGCGCCCAGCAGACCCTCACAATACGTTTGGGCCTGCCAGGTCTGATCGGCATCCTCCCCCACCAGCGGAGCCAACTCACCACCAGGTGGTGATCAGTTGACAGCTCCGCCCCTCTCTTCACCCGAGTGTCCAGGACATACGGCCGCAAGTCCGATGATACAACCACAAAGTCGATCATCGAACTGCGGCCAAGGGTGTCCTGGTGCCAAGTGCACATATGGACACCCTTATGCCTGAACATGGTGTTCGTTATGGACAGTCTATGACTGGCACAGAAGTCCAACAACATAACACCACTCTGATTCAGATCGGGGGGGCCGTTCCTCCCAATCACACCCCTCCAGGTCTCACTGTCATTGCCCACGTGAGCATTGAAGTCCCCCAGCAGAATGAGGGAGTCTCCGGTAGGAGCATTCTCCAGTGCCTCCCCCAGAGACTCCAAAAAGGGTAGGTACTCTGAACTGCTGTTTGGCGCATAGGCACAAACAACAGTCAGGACTCGTCCCCCCACCCAAAGGCGGAGGGAGGCTACCCTCTCGTTCACTGGGGTAAACCCCAATGTACTGGCACACAGCCGGGGGGCAATAAGTATGCCCACACCTGCTCTGCGCCTCTCACCACGGGCAACTCCAGAGTGGAAGAGAGTCCAACCCCTCTCAAGAGTACTGGATCCAGATCCCAAGCCGTGCGTCGAGGTGAGTCCGACTATATCTAACGGTCTGATGAAGTTTCAACAATAAACAACAAACTTTGTATTATGAGAAAGAACCAGACTCATTCTTCAGGAATCCGAAAATAAGCTCTATTTTACGAGTTATGCACGAATTCGGATTCTCCTATAAAACGAATTCCTTAACTCAAACCATGTTAAGACTGCTTTGTCCTTCATATTTATTCATGTCTAATCAAGTTTCAATGATAAACAACGTTGTACTTTGTAGAATGAGAAAGAACTTCTTCAGCAATAAGCATCTCTCGACAAATGACGAAATACAGATTTTGCTATAAAATTAATTGCTATCAGCCTGACTTAAAACTGTTTGTCTTCCTTATTTATCCACTTCAAATCAAGTTTCAACAATTAAAAAAATTTTGTAGTTTGAGAAAGAACAACTTAATCTTGAGCAATCAGTATAAAAAGAGGGTAAGCAAAGGTGCGAATGTCAAACCATACATGATCAAAACAGGGAGCGGAGGTGTTTGGCTGAGACAAGGTGTGAATGTCCACCCATAATTAATGAAAAGCGGGCAACAAGTAGGTTCGAATGCCCAACCATACATCATCAAAAGCAGGAGTGGATATGTTCGGCTACAAGTAGGTTTGAACGTCTGACCATAGTTTGTAAAAAGCGGGTAAGAAAAGGTTTGAATGCCCGAACATACACCATCAAAGGAGGGAGCGGAAGTGTTCCGCTGTAAGAAGGTGTGAATGTCCGACCATAGTTGGTAAAAAACGGGTAAGAAAAGGTTAAAATACCCGACTGTACACAATCAGTAGCGGGTGCGGAGTTGTTCGGCTACTAAAAGGTGTGAAAGTCCGACCATGGTTTGTAAAAAGCGGGTAAGAAAAGGTGCGAATGCCCGAAAATGTATGATCAAAAGAGGGAGCGGAGGTGTTTGGCTGCAAGAAGGTGTGAATGTACACCCATAATTACTGAAAAATGGGTAAGAAAAGGTGCGAATGCCCAACTATACATAATCAAAAGCAGGAGTGGATGTGTTCGGCTCCAAGAAGGGTTGAATGTCTGACCATAGTTTGTAAAAAGCAGGTAAGAAAAGGTTTGACTGCCCGAACATACACCATCAAAAGAGGGAGCGGAGGTGTTCCGCTGAAAGAAGGTGTGAATGTCCGACCATAGTTGGTAAAAAGCGGGTAAGAAAAGGTTAAAATACCCGACTGTACACAATCAATAGCGGGAGCGGAGTTGTTCGGCTAATAAAAGATGTGAAAGTCCGACTATGGTTTGTAAAAAGCGGGTAAGAAAAGGTGCTAATGCCCGACAATGTATGATCAAAAGAGGGAGCGGAGGTGTTCGGCTGCAAGAAGGTCTGAATGTCCAACCATAATTTGTAAAAACCGGGAAGGAAAGGCTCGAAAGCCCGACTATACACCATCAAAAGCGGGAGCAGAGTGGTTCAGCTGCAAGAAGGTCTGAATGTCCATCAATAATTGCTTTAAAACATGAAAGAAAATTTTCGAATATCATCCGCACATGATCAGACGTCTGGGTTTCTCTGCTCAAGCTGCTGCCCCCACGACCCGACCCCCGGATAAGCGGCAGATGATGGATGGATGGATGGATATATCCTCCACCAACCAGACTTACAACCCCCGACTAGGGTAGCAGAATTTCTAAGCATCTGTACCCCAAAACTACTATCAAAAATATATAAATTATTGTCTAAGATAGATGACACAATGTCTCTTCCATCCTCAAAATGGGAGGCAGATTTATCCATCAGTTCTGGTCATAGCTTCTAACCACAAATATGTTTGAACACCTTCATAAAGACTCGAAATCCTAATTTACAGCTCATACAATACAAAATCCTTCATAGAACACACTATACAGGACAAAGGATGTTCAGGATGGGTCTAACACACTCAAACATCTGCTCACATTGCACAGATAACACACCTGATGATTATGCACACGCTTTGTGGTTTTTCTGCGCCTGTCCAGAAGTTCTGGCTTGAAGTCTGTGAGGACCTATCAACATGGCTAAAGTGTAGCA
Organism: Leuresthes tenuis; assembly: GCF_036924035.1. Classification (NCBI taxonomy): domain Eukaryota; kingdom Metazoa; phylum Chordata; class Actinopteri; order Atheriniformes; family Atherinopsidae; genus Leuresthes; species Leuresthes tenuis. The sequence continues at coordinate 28,598,963 of NW_027325358.1, forward strand.
TCCCTGCATGCCCCACACTGTGCATACTGGGTGACTTAGACAACATCAACATGGAAATTAACTCAGCACACATGGTTGTCACAGTGTTATGTATCGCAAAGAAAACTATTCTCATGAACTGGAAAGCGAAGAACAATCTGTGTATTAACCAGTTTAGAAATTTTCTTTTAGATTATATTAGCATGGAAACAATGTCTGCCTCCTCAAAACATCAATTGGCTGAATTTCATTCTCTCTGGTCCCCTCTGATTAGTTTTATCACATAGTGGTGGTGGTGGGTTGCTGGGTGATGGTGGGTCTCAGGCCCGGGCTGCTGCGACTGGTGTGACCGGGTGGTTTGTT